>NC_071998.2:50379839-51629839 GCF_028885655.2 Pongo abelii
GTGCTCTCACCCTGGAGGGCTAGGACTAGACCTGCAGCTTTTTTTTCTGGCCCCTCAAGGTTAAGCACCTATTATGCTTGAGGGGCTGAGGTGTTCCCTATCTGCTGACAACGACACTCAGATGAGGAATCTGTTGAAATCACTTCCATAGGAAGGAGGTCGGTGGTGGAGGGCCCCAGATGACCACTGCTAAGTCCCACAGGTGTGTGTGTGCACCTGTGGCAGCGACTGGCAGTTTCCGCATGCACTGGCAAAACAGTAGAGGAGACTGAATGAGTGCGCACTGGCAGGAGAGGGCTGTAAGTGGGTGCTTGCCAGTCAGGGCCCATCTCCAGAAGTTCTCCAATTGTTAGATGGAGCTTGCCAGTGAAAGAACTATCATGGTGGCTGTTGGCAAGCACCTTGGATGGTCAGCTGAGCCTGTGCTGCAAGTGGGTGGGACCAGGCAGGGACTGGAGATGGGCTGGCAGACAAGAGGGTACTCACATCAGACTGGCTGCATCCCACAGGCCAAGATGGCCCTGTTCTGTCCAGGTATGGCAGCCAAAAAAGGCTAAAGCTTCCTACAGGATCATGGCAATCCTTGGGGGATGGGCACCTATGGTTGTGCTCCACTGAAGCAGTTCCCATGCCAAATCCTGTAGGCTTCATGCTGGCTGGAGTTCTGTGTCTTTCTGCTTTCTGGGAAGTTCTCATTGACATCTCAAATGTCCATGTGGGTCGTGGGGTCTCCTACAACTAGGATTCCAGAGGGTTACAGTGAGAGTGAGCCATTTTACCCATTTCATTTATACCTTCCCCAGGAGCTGCATGGGGCCAGAAATGTGTCCTGGTTCTGGGCAACCCCATGCCTTCTTCCTTGGCAACCCCATGCTTCCTTCCTTTTCAGTCCAGGTTCTGCACCCTCCCTCTGTCCACTCTCAATGACTTCTTTCCAAAAGATCTGTTCATAATGTGCCAATTTACTTGACGGTCTGGCCTGTCTCAGTGGAAGAAACTCTTTTTGGCTGCATCTAGTTGGCTATCTTGGTTCAACTCACCTTTTTTGTCTTTCTTAGTTGGACACTCAGAGCAATTTTTCCACCCCAAAAGCCAATTCCACTTTCCCAATTTCACGAGGAAGCAGGAACAACAAATCAAAAAAAAATTATATTCATAATACACAGATTCTTTGGAGGCATACCTAGAAGGTCAGTTTCTCTTTCCAAGACACTAGACAAGACAGATGTGCAGGAAGAAGAGAAGGAGGAAGGGCAGACAAAAAACAAGAGTGAAAGGTTGGGGTGAGCTAGTGGGGTAATTACAGAGGAACAAGGGCCACAGAGGAGGAAGCTCAAAACTGTTTCCAATGGCCACTCTTCTCCCTCTCATCACCAATTCATTATCTGCCTTTCACAGACATGGGCACTAAAAAGTACTTGGAACAGAGGGTTCTAAATGTGTGCAACTTGTGTTTGGTTGGAGACAAGATATAGTTCCAGGTGGAACTGAACTGAATCCATGTGGGAAATAGCCTGGGAGCAGGGACAGAAGTGGATGGGCCGTCACCATTACCACACTCCTCAAAAAGTTTAGGACAAAAAGAGCTGTGAAAGGAGCTATGTGGGTAAAAATGCTTATTTTGTTAAACGAAAGACTGAGGAGACAAATGTGTTTACACTGATATGTTAATGGAGATTATCTCTAGAAGATGAGGTAATTATAGATTTAAATAATTAATACTTTTATTCATTGCCTTAATTTTAAGTAAATTAACATTCATTATTTGTACAAGGGAAAAACACTGTGTGTGTTTGTGGTTTTTGAAGTGTTGTCAACCATTTTTAACTTTCAGTTTCCTTTTAATATCATACTTTGTGATGTATTATATTATTCATATCCAAACTACCCTGTGATGTCCCTTACAATGGGAAGATTATATATCTCATCCATGATAAATTTAAGAGCGGCCACGTGACTTGCTTTGACCAATGAAATGTAGACAGAAATGATTTATGTCACCTCAATAAAAAAGCTTTGAGGATAGGCTTGATTCCCTTTGAGTCCTCTTTGTGTGACATACTCTTGTAGAGGTTTAATGAAGGACTTGTTTCTGGTGACAATTATGTAAAACACCAACAAAGAGTTGGAAGGTGCTAAGTGCTTCAAATGGCAGATGGGAGAACTTCTAATTGAAAGAAGGCAGGAGACTTTACTTTAGCTGTAGATTAGAGTGATGGCTCACCATGTCCTTTATCCTTCTCCTTCTGGAAAAGCAGAAAAAGACTGCTGTACCAGTCTAGACTCCATGGTGACCTCAAATGGCTAGGAGGAATGAATGAGAAATAATCTAAAAATATGGCAAACTACAGAAATTGTGGGTTTTCTGCCAGTGCAGTATAATCTGCTTATCCTGACTGATACATTTCTCTTTATGTTCCTCTACTGGCTCCCCTGCTGAAATTTCCAGAGCTCTGTCTTCTAATTGAGTCTCTGTATTATTGCTTTCCCTTTTACAATAAACCCTGGAAGTATATAAGTAGTAAGCTTCCTGAAGCAAAGAAAGCCAAAGGACCAAGGCTTATAATTTTTAATCAATAAAATTTAATTAAGTTATTCATCCAACACATACTCTGGAAAGAGATGGAAACATGAATAAAATTTAGTCCCAGATTATTGGTCTTCTAGGGCAGCCATCACAAAGTACCACAAACTGGGTGGCTTAAACAGCAAAAATGTCTTTTCTCTTAGTTCTGGAGGCCAGAAGTCTGAGATCAGAAAGTTGGCAGGATTGGTTTCTTCTGAGGCCTCTTTCCTTGGCTTGAGGATCACCCTCTTCTCTCTGCATCTCCACATAGTCTTTTCTCTGTTCATGCCTATGTCCTTACCTTCTTTTCTTATGAAGACACCACTCACGTTGGATTAAGGCCCACCCCAATGACTCATATAACCTTAATTTCCTGTTTTAAAGACCATATCTTCAAATATAGTCTGAGGTACTGGAGAGAGGATTTTATCATATAAATTTTGGTGGGGGACTTGTTTCAGCCCATAATTCTGACCTATTGGTCTCCCTAGTCTATTTGGAAACAGACAAATGAAAAAATTATAATGAGATAATAAATGGTATAAAACATATATATATATATATATATGGCAATATTGGAAGACAGATGAAGAATTAACTAAACTGAGGCTTGTCTGATTGACAGGATACTCAATACATCTCTAAGATGCTCTTCGTTCCTGAGTGATTAATCAACGATAATTAACGAAAACAATGCTAACAATTTTTACTCTGGTGTAAAAGCCAGTACATAAGCCAACATTCTCTAGCCTCATTTGCTTGAGTGGTATTGCTCTTATCTACAGCAAAAGGGAAGTCTTCTGGCTTCCTTGAACTGGAAGTTCTCCTGTCTGCCATCTGAAGCACTTAGCACCCTGCAATTCTGTGTTGGTGTTTTATGTCATCAGCACCAGAAACAGATCTTCCATTAAACCTCTATGTGAGCGTGTCACCGTGGTGACACTGCACAAAGGGAACTCAAAGTACTCTAAATTTGAATAAACCAGATAGGCAAAGACAAACAGTTACTGGTAATTATAAAAACTGAAGAACTGCATCCTGGACAAAGCTAAGCAAAGGAAATAGTCAAGAAAATGGGATCCCAGAGCAAAGCTGCAAGGCAGCTGAGGACATGATTTTCAGGGAATTCCACACATCACTCAACCTCCACGGCCTAAGGCGGGAGAAAGCTTGGGGGTAGGCAGGTAGATGGGTTGGCCTATCCACCATTTTCCTCTTCTTCTTTCTTTCTTTACTCTCCTCTTATGGCTTGTCTTCTAATAAATACACAGATCAATCCAATCAGCTTCAAAATGAAAATACATATTTTATATATTTTTTCTATTCTCAGTTGTATCATTTATATTCCTAAAGTGAGCTAAAAATTGACTATTATTGTAGCATGTGCAAAATTTGACATTTTGTGAATTTTAACTCATCTCCACTCTGATAAAAGTTGTGAAGGCCCAACTCAGAGAGAGATTAAACCCCACAGGACTAATGATAGTGGAAGGTAAGTGATACTGATCAGTAAGACAATTATAAAATAAAATAGTATGAGAAAATTCCTTTTTCTTTTGCAAACATGTAATTATTTCAGATTTTCTTAACTGAGGAAGTACTGTGTTTGTCCCTGATTTGTTAGAATGAAGCAAATATTAATACTGTAAAACAGACGCCAAATAGTGTGGATTAAAAAGCTTTGACATGAGTTGATATAATGTAGATCTTATATTTATGATGTAATTGTGAATTATGTACTTTATTCATTGGTAATTAGAGAGCAGAACAGATGGAGAAGGTTTAGCTTAAAATGATGTGTCCATTAAAATAACCTGCACTGCCAAGTGTCTATTCATGTTCATGAGTACAGCAAATTTGTTCTATTAAAATATGATTGGAAGATAAGGACTTATTGTCATTGTGTTGGAGTCATCCATCTAATGATGAAAGCTAAAATCTTCTGTAAATGTCAGATCCACCTATTATCCTGTTTTGCTTTGCAGAGGGTCTTAACTAGACATTTTGGCTGTGGCAGAAATTCTAATATTGGCAACTCTATCTGTTTTCCCATTATTTAGACATTACCATAAAGAAAATCAAACTAGCCATCAAATGAAAATAACAATGTTGACTATTACTTTAAGTGTACATCTTTTAGTTTATTATTGAAAGGACAGATGGCAACTACTTTTTTAATGTGAATATTGTATTTTTATATTTTCACTAGACATGCTTGCTTCTACCCTCACGTATTTTCCCAGCCTTTTTGGATGGCATCTAGAGGCTGCTTTTCCTTTCAGTTTTAATCTGCCTTCACTGGGATGAAAAAAATTACATAGTCCAGATTTCCCATGTGCTCTACTTGAAGATAATGCTACATCGAATGAACAACAATTGAGGGCAGAGTGGGGCAGGTCCTCTCCTGTGTTGCTGGTGGGGCTGTAAACAGTGTGCTCTTCTGGGAAGGAATTTGGCAATATGTATCAGAAGCCTTAAATAATTCATCACAAGAAATTCCAATCCTGTGCATCTATCCTATGGAAATATTCAAAATAGAGACAAATATACACAGACCCAAGTACAGCCCCCCAAACACAAAACTTTTTACCTAAAAATGATCATATTATTCCATATATAATAACTAATAATAGGAATAAACTAAAAGTCATACAGGGGAGATGGTTAAGAAAATTGTGGTATAGCTACATCTTACTCCTGGGTGGAAATTTAAATTATAAACGTGAAGACTGTGAAATAATACAGGAAAATGTTTATATTATAAAGTGGAGTAGAAAAATAAAACATTAAAATACTAGTAAATGAAAGTCAATAATGCCGAGTGCTTTTTTAATATACCAGGTACTGTTTTAAGCACTTTATAAAAAAGATACTATAAAATATATAAGCCACTGAGGTAAGTAGTTGTAGAGCTGGGAGGAGCTGGGATTTGAACTCAAGTACTCTGATTTCAGAGAACCTGCTTTTAATTTTTATGCGATACTACCTCTTCAGTAAGATAGCAACTATGTAAAAACAATACGAAACCACACCCACATGCACAGTAGTGAAAAAAAAACCCATCATGCAGTTTTTTCATCAAGAGCTGCAGTCTATTTCCACCCCAAAATCAAAGGTGGCCTTGTGACTTGCTTTGAAAATGAAATGCAGTGGAAGGAATTTTGTGTGACTTTCTAGGCTAGGCTGCAAGAGACTTTGCAGATTCCCCTTCCACATTCTTGGAATGCTGCCCTGAGATAGCCATGCAAGGAAGATGGTCTACTCTACCAGGGGATGAGAGACCCTGTGGAGGAGAATTGAGGTACCCTTGCCCCAGCCAGAACCAACTGCCAGACATGTGAGTGAGGCTATCCTGGGCCTTCTCCATCTCAACCAACCCAGTGGCTGAATGTAGTCACATGAGTGATTCCAAGTGAAATGAACATACAAAATGCCAACCCAACCCATATAATCATGAAGACCAATAATTCATTATTATTTTACTTCTTTTAGACTTTAGATCCTGACATTTGACATTCCTTTGGAATAAACTGGACAGTTTCCTCAGGTTTCTAAGACCAAGGTAAAAGTCTTCCTAAAAGAACTGATCCTTTTGAGACATTGCTAGTATGCCATTCCACGGTCACTTAAACTTTCCTGGATTGGGCACAGTGTGAATGACACAGAATTTTGTGAGCAGCTGTTGGGTGGTTAAATGGTAAGATGAAGAACCTGCAGTCTGGGTAACTGAAAAAATGCTATGAATATTTCTCCCCATCAGCAGTAAGAAGTGCTGAGTCAACTCTCAGGATAAACACGAAGCTGGGGACCATTTCACATAGGACCATGTCTCTAATTACTAACCCTGAAATTTTATTGTTGGTGCCTCTTGCATATGAGAAGGAAGCTGCAATTCCACTAGTATCTGCTTATGCTCTGGCAATTCTGCCTCGCTTATGGAGCCGTAGAAGAGTTGAAATTATAATCAGGGTGAGGCAAGGCAACTGTCAACAATCAAATTAGGAAGTGGGTATTTTACTAGAGAATTATGATGAGGATTAAAATGCCAAGCTGAAAGTCAATTGCAGCCAAGTGACTTTTGTTCTGTTGAACACTTTCTTTCCTGGAAGGCTCCTTTGGCTTCCATAAGCATTTCTCATTACTTTCTTCTTCCTCTCTTGCCTTTCTAAGTACCTATCAATAAGTTTTTAATGATCATTCCAAAATCTTGGTTTGTATTCTTCCTACTCTTCACACTCTCCTTGAGTGATATAAACAATTTCCGTGGTTTTAATTACTGATAAGTTCCCAGCTTTCATCTTTGGCTCCTGAATTATATTCAACTGTCCACCAGGTATCTTTATCTGGGTATTTCCCAAGCACCACAATCTTGTCATGACCAAACAAAATTTATTTATTTTTCTCCAAGATCCTCTTCTCCACCATTATCGTCACTTAGCTTCTTAGCTTCTTTCCAAACTTTTACTTTCACATCTAATCAAGTTTTGTCCATGTGTTTGCCTTAATATTCCTGAGATCAGCATCAAGTCCATTCCCTGTAGCACAGCACACATGGCTATTCATGGTCTGGTCCCTGCATACCTTTTCAGCTTTCCTCTTGTCTCTGTTGTATCCTGAGCTATTCTTATATCCAGTGAATTTAAGACTGCAGTGTGCCTCACACATTTCTGCATTGCTATGTATATCACCCCCTATGAAGAATGCTCTTTCTTTCTGCCTTCCTCCAGCAAACACCTTCTCAACTTACAAAACTCAGTTCAGAGCGACTTGTTTGAAGAGGTTTCTCTGACCTCCCTCCCCTCCAGCTGTGTAAATTAGGTGTTTCTCATCCCATAGTGCTTTATGCATGACTCTACCATTACATTTATTATACTGATTGCAATAGACTCTTTGCTTCTCTGCCTTGCCTAGAAGACCTGCCTATTTCCTGACAGCAGGCACTGTGTGTTTTTATCTATGTGCTCTATTATTTCATTTAATACTTGGCTGCTAGTAAATGCACATAGCAGACATTGTGGAATGAATGAATGTGATGTAACCAATCTACAGGGATCTCTCCATTAGTGATTCCGCAGAGAGAGGTAGTAGCTCAGTGTGAGAGGATAAGGTGTGATAGATAAATCATAGAGAGTTCAAATATAAGACTGGGTGACTCAAGATGCTCAAATTTGGGGCTGGCCATATTTCAGCATAGGTTAAAAGTTTGTGCCCAAACCAGAATGCTTAGCCAGTCAACTACATGCCTATGATCTTGTTAGTCACATTCCCACATAGAACAAAGGGATCCTACCTTAGCTCCTGGTTATAGGGTTAGGTGTCTCACTCCTTGAAACTTGCTGGTCTTTCAACCCCCTGGCAATACCTACCACTTGCCACACAGACTGTTATAATTTCAAACCAACAGAAGTATCTCCTCCCTGGGCTCTGGCAGTCATCATTTGAATCTGAGGGAACCTCAGATTTTCAGATTTATATTCTATGAGAAAAATATGCATATAAAATTATTCCTTTAAGGCATACTAAATCCTTTCATATGTGGTATTTGCCTCTTCACATTACAAACCTCCCTTCTGCCAGAGTTCTGGCAAAAGCCATTCAAGCTGCAGAGTTTATCTTCTCTCAGCTGTCTGCGCCATGTCATGGCCACACTTACTAACAAAAAAAGAATACATATGTTTGCAGGCTGCATCTATCTCTAGGATATAGCTCTGTTTTTTCTGCCAAAGCCATTTACATTGATTTAAATCACCAAACCATCAGTCTATACTGCCTGGGCAGCTGAGATCCATACAGTACTAACATAGGTGGTAGAAGGTTTGAACACAAGTAAATAAGACACATAATCCTGATGGAACTTAGAATCTCCATAAGGATAAAGAACACACTAAATATACAGTAAGTAACAGAGTAAGAGAGGATATGATAAATTGCTTGAGTGTTTAAGGGTCAGACCCTTACCCATGACACGTTTGATTTAATCCTTATAACCATTCTGTGAGGTAAAGTATTATTAGACTAGAATGATAGGTGAGGACATCAAGAATCAGAGGGGAGAGGTAAGCTTCCCAACATCATGCAGCTAGAACTCAGGCCTATGCCGTGATTTAATCACAATGATGTTTTTCCTCCTAGAGCCATAGGAGTTTGGAAGGGATGCAATTGCTGTGTCTTGCAGTGCTTGCGCAAGTCTTCACAGAGGTGGTGAAATAAAATCTAGGCCTTAAAAAATAACCAGGATTTAGAGAAGTGGAAAGGCAAAATAAGACATTTGGGGCAGCAAATATCTTTAATTGCATCCTATTGTAAAACAAAGGATGGTGATGAAGCTAAGGATTCCTTGGCCATCCAGAGAGCCCTAAGAATTCCCTCTTCCAAAATGAAATTCTTCCAACCTGTAGCTCAACTAACTTGCTTGAGTATTTTTCAATCCACTGTAACACCAGGGTCACCTGGAAGCTCTGGGGACCATAAACTGAGAGAATATTTGTAACTTTACTCTGCTCTGATAACTCTGCTTGTTCTCTGAGTCTGTCAATTTGATATCCTCCACTAACATTGAACAGGATTTAAAATAAATGTGTCGAATAGCCATTGCCTGCAGTTTATGGAATATAAAAATGAAATCCTCTTGAAATAAAACTAGCTGAAGAGACCAGCCATTAAATAAATACAGGTACTTTTTTCGTGGTCAACAAGCATGGCATTGAGCTCTGAGAGGTCTTTGCTAATGTGAGTCAAATGTTGACTGATTGGGAAGAGCTTAATATTTAGATCATGAGGCTTTTATCCATCACTGAAGAGGCCAGAAAGAGTCACTGTGGTATTTGAGCTATGGCTTTGTTTGCTTGGTGAAATGAGTTCATGGCAATGTCTTCCTGGGTACACCTTGGCGTGAATCTGAATTTCCTCCCAATACAGGTTGTAACTGAACAAACTCTACTGTAACTATCTGATCTTCTAGGTAGCATGAAAAGTGTTGAATAAGTGGCTAGGGAATTCAAATATCAGAAATTGTCTGGGCATGGTGGCTCACGCCTGCAATCCCAGCACTTTGGGGGGCCGAGGTGAGTGGAACACGAGGTCAGGAGTTCGAGACCAGTCTGGCCAATATGGTGAAACCCTGTCTCTACTAAAAATACAAAAATTAGCGGGGCGTGGTGGTGTGCTACTCAGGAGGCTGAGGCAGAAGAATCGCTTGAACCCGAGAGGCAGAGGTTGCAGTGAGCCGAGATCGCACCACTGCACTCCAACTTGGGCGATGGAGTGAGATTCTGCCAAAAAAAAAAAAAAAAAAAAAAGGGAATCTATGCTGGCCTACGTCTTTGTCTCACAAGGGATTGAAGGGATTGAGGTTCGCTCTATAAGCAGGCTCTTGTAACTGTGTCTTTCTTTAAAAACATTTTCCCCAATTCTGTCTTCACTTCAGTAAGTAATTTCAATTAGTTTTTGGACCAACAAATATAAGTATCATTTATTCTTTTTTCAAGGCAATAAGAAATCAAAAGCCTGCACCATAAGTATTTTATCTGACTTCAGCCCCAGTCCAGGTCATTGTGGAACTCTGCTTCCATCAATAACCTCTACTTCTGTAGCTTATGGCTTCTTGTCTTTTTCCATGTTTAGAAAGAATCACCAAGTGACCAGACCACAGGGTGTCTGTTCTTTCAAGTATTTATATTGACTCAAGACATGATATTAGGGGCACATACCTATCCAACCCACCTCAAAGACCACCCTGCTTGCCCTGCTCTCAGCTCCCTTTTTAAGGTAAAGTGGACACATATCAGCACATCTGCTTTCCTAACCATTCTTGCCAGCAGCTTCATGTGAAAATGCATATTAAAAGACAGGATTAACTTAAATGAGACAACCTATATTGAACAGTTAGTACTATGCCTAGAGAATAGATTTTACTCAAGAGGCTTAGAGGCTTCCCAGAACTTCTTGGAGAATTAACACATTTGACCTTAACAGTGAATACAAGGTTGCATTTGCATCCACCTGTAGCCTACACTTGTCCATCTGATAATCCATTAACTAAACTAAACACTGGAAAATCTTGTAAAATTCTCAGTTTCTCTGAAAAGGCGTAATTTCTGGAGGTGCAGACATGACTATCAGAATTAAACCACCAGAACTTCCTAGAAGGGCAGAAGTACATCAAACTCACTTGGCAAGATACTTGTGGCTTAGAGGAGATTTAAAATCCATGGGCTACTCTCCGTTTAACTCCACAAGTTATTCACATTTATTTGTTGGCAGTTCACTGGAATTGGTCTATTCCTGAAATTGAAGGACTAATAGAGCTCATTATGGTCCAGCATGCTTCCTTTTCATGGGCCATGCCTAGCACAGGGCAGTAAACCATTAATTTAAAATAGGTCTCTGAAAAACATAGGGTGATAAAGCAAAGAAGATGCAAGCCAAGTTGCCTTTATGCTCAAATCTCTGTTATTTACATTTAAACTCCTTTTCCCTCCTACTCCTGAATTTTATTGTAGGGGTACGTGTGTGTGTGTGTGTGTGTGAGAGAGAGAGAGAGAGAGAGAGAAAGGTGAGGGAAGAGAGATGTTTTGGTAATTGAGTTAAAAAATGTGTCAATCTTTCTGTTTGAAGCAGTTCTCTAGTGTGGCTGGAGATGAATGCCATAGAGATAGAACAAAGTTGTCTTTAGGAAGTAGCACAGAGGGGGACAGAAGGTGGTGGGGATGGCAGAGGTGACTTGCATGCTTGCTGTTTACCTTTTCCTGTAAATTACCAGTCACTACATCTGGTTTTGCCCCAGTACTATGCTTGCTCTGTGGTCTTGGCTAAGTCAGATGACCTTTGAATTGGTCTTCTCATCTGTAAAATAGGGTTAATGCCTTACTGGGTCATGGTAAGAATTAAGTGACAGACCATATGTGATAACCTATTTTAAATTAATGGTTTACTTCCCTGTGCTAGGCAGGGCCCATGAAAAGGAAGTATACTGGACCACAATGAGCCCTGTTATGCTTTCGGTTGGCAGATTCTTGCTGCATATCAAGTGCTCAATAAATATTAGTTTCTTCCTCCTGGAACTCAAAAGCAAAGTTTGTGAGAATGTTCCATTATATGAAGGACACCTAAAGGCATGTATCAAATTCCAGCTCTTCCACTAGAATGTCAGCATGTTGTTAAATGTGCTGTATCTGTGCAAAGAGAATGAATTGAAACGGTTCATGCAAATCCTATTGAGATTAAAAAAAATCAAAACTTCAGGCAGGATATACAAAGAAGATGATTTCCTTTAGATCTGAAGCCTGATTTTCTTTCAACCCTCTCTGATTTCTTTTAAGCTCTGGGTACCCAGACATATGCATATATTTTGGCTGCTTGGAAGCATAATTGGTTTCTCTGGTGACTTGGCACTCTTCTTTTTCCAGATTTCTCCTTTCTTCTCTTCTAATAGAAGCACTGCCATTCTTTCTTCAAGTAATAGGTGCTTGATACATATCCCCAGCTGTGACCTGTGGTTAGTTGGCTGGCTTTTCCTCCTTTTTCTACCCATGGGTAGTATATGTTCTTTTTATGGTACATGAATTTGAGATTGCATAACTTTTGATGCAATTCCTTTATGGCTTTACTGGGTAATGGGTGAAAGGACTGGAAATAATGTTTGGGAGAAAAAGGAATGGGAACATTTCTAATCCCATGAAAGACTTGATTTAGAATATTTCCCTCTGGTCCTATCTGAAGAGTCCTGCTGCAATATAGATTGCTTTGATAAAGGCTTTCTTTAAAATGCACTGAAGTGAATTCAGAATTCCATTTTTTTCAAAAAGTGAAATAAGTACAGAATATTTATATACTTTGCTCATTTACTAGTTAAAAGGATTCAGCGAGATTTCAAAGAAATAATTTAGAGATAGTTAAAACCTAGGCTACATAATAGGTATGTACTTGGTGCTATATTTTACTTCATAAACTATTGATGCTTAGCCTTATCACAAGTCCAGCTGGAAATCCACTGAACTTCTACATTCTTATAATTTGCATATTTGTTGATATATTCCTATCAGTGGTAAAAATAAAATATAAATTTATCAAATGACTATGTGTCAGGCTCTGTTCTAAAAGCTTTATGTATATTATTTAATGCTCCCATCAATACTTTAATGAAGGTATTATTATCATTCCCATTTTATAGATAAGACTACTGAGGTATTAAATAATAAGACACACAGATATTACATTCTACAGCTAGGATTCAAATCAATCTAAGTCCAGGATATCTGCTGCAATCACTAGTTCCCCACTGCGCCAAAATGTGTTTTAGAAAAGAGTATCATTGTCCAGTCCTTTTTGTTACAAAGATGCTAATACAAGTAAGAATGTATAGATTGGGTTTACACGTCTTTATTGCATTTTGTTGTAGACTGATTGCAAAACTGACCTACATTTTCTGCACTTCCTCATATTCACATCCCTTATTAAAGACTTTGCAGCTACTCCCATGAGGAATCTTTTCCCTCATCCCTCCTGGAAACCAGACTAGGCTTATGACTTGCTTTGATCAATACAACGTGGAAGAAGTAATAGTGGGCCAGTTCTCAGTCTATACTTCAAGAGGCATTGAGCCTTCCATTCTAGCTTTCCCTCTGATACTTGCCACACCGTGAGATCCAGCCTGAGACAGTCCACTGGAAGACAAAACATCATGTTGAATAAAGTCATCCCTTTGACAGACCTCCCAGAACCCCCAGGCTCTGACTGGCCTGCCACCTGACTGCAGACATGAGCAAACCCAGCAGAGATCAGCTAAGCCTAGCCCAGCTCAGCAGCACAGCCTTTCTAGCTTCTAAAACCACCAGAAATAATGAAGGGTTATTGTTTTCAGACAGTGAGTTTTGGGCGGTTTGTTATACAGAGGGCTAGCCCATACAGTGCTGATCTAATTGGAGTTATTTTTGTTAGTGTGTTTATGCCTTGGATTGGAGAGTTCTAGTAAGTTCAAATCTCTTAATCAACCTCCTCACTGAACAACAAAACACAACTTAAGACAAAAACCAGAATTCACTTTGGGAGGCCGAGGCGGGTGGATCACGAGATCAAGAGATCGAGACCATCCTGGCCAACATGGTGAAATCCCATCTCTACTAAAAATATAAAAAGTTAGCCAAGCATGGGGGCAGGCGCCTGTAGTCCCAGCTACTTGGGAAGCTCAGACAGGAGAATCACTTGAACCTGGGAGGCAGAGGTTGCAGTGATCTGAGATTGTGCCACTGCACTCCAGCCTGGTGACAGCAGGACTCCGTCTCAAAAAACAAACAAACAAAAAACCCCAGAATTCAAAAAAACTGAAAACAAAATAAGAAAAAAACAAGTTCCAAAGAGATTAGTAACTTTCATTCTTAGCTCCCTATTCCCTGCCCATGGCCCTTCTTGCTATTGTTCAGTTTCTATCAGTTAGGATTTATTAAAGGCTATTTTAAAGCTGCAGGTTAGAAACAGCCCAGAAAAACCATACTAAACCTTACTTCACCAGAAGTAAGATTTTAGCACATTTTAAAATGCTGAGCATGTATACACAACCTCGATTCTTTTTTTTTTTTTTGGTGATTGTCCAGACACATGACACTTGTTTTTTATTCTTCTATTGAGACCTTATGAATGGATGTGAAATATGATTGCCAACTAGGCTTAGCAGACCTTATAAAAGAAAAGCATTGTGGGACTTATCCATCAACTTAACACTCCCATCCCCCTTAAATCATAGAAATTCTTGAACTAGTATTTATTAGCTTGTTCTTTCTGTACGTCAATTACCTTAGGCCCTATATGCCGCAGCTCCATCAAAACCATTAAATAGTTCCCAGTGGCAAATTCCTGGTTATCTTTAGCTCATGCTGTTAAGTAAGTTTCCAGTCTTTATAGCTCCAGCTTTTACTGTATTTTTTAAAAGACTTGGTTTCAGCTGTTAAAGCTCAAAACGTTGACTTAAAGGGAAATACTTGCCAGCGTGTGGGTATAGAATTTGACTTTTCAGCTTTACGAAGGCCAGTGGGTTTGGGGCATCCCTGCTATACTGGAGAGCTTTCCAAAAGCTGATTGCTTGGGTTTCTGATGTTAACATATTACATCTATGTTTCTAACAAATTGATTAGCCCTTCTACCTTGCAGTGTCCTTAACCAGTTATCTGGCCCTGCCTCAGCTTTCTTTATCCGGAGGACTTTATCCTTTACAAGCAAACTTTCTGCATCTTTTGAGTTTGCTATTTTCTGGATGGTGGGAGTAGGGGTGCAAGCCCATCGGTAGCTCCCCACCTGCCTAACACCATCTTCACACTGTCCCTGTTCCTCTTCGTCTCTGAGCTCTTAATATGACCAGATTAATGCTCATATTTAACCTGGTTGTGGTTGCAAGATGCTGTTTCTTCCTCTACTTTTCTCAACAATATGAAATTTGCTGCTTTGAGAGGAAATGACTCTTTTAGAAAGAGGGAGGGACAATTAAACAGCCACCATTATGAGGTGATGTAATGTCTGCAAGGCCCTACTGGGGGTTTTATAATTGGTGAACTGTCTATCCTGATTTCTCAGTCAATACAGCAAAGCAAAACAATTCACCAAGTGTATCATAACTTGCTTTTACAAAATTCTGTAACCTTTTTCTTACAATTCCATTTTCTTTAGGTAAGGGATTTGTGAACTGCTCTAAATAGAAAAATAGGTCAATCAGTAAACTAATGATTCCCCTACCTGCATCTTGAAAGTTCTATTAGTATTGCAATTTGCCATTTCCTTCATTTAGTTATTTTGGGAAAATCTCTGTCTTGCATTGCTATAGCTTTTCTTCCAGGTGATTCATTTGTTTTATTTCCTAAATAATTTATATGCCTACTTAAAGCCAACTATACCAAGTTGGCTAATTTTTTTTTCTCTCTTTTTTGTGTGTATTTTATGTTCTTAAAGCAATGGTCTATCAAACTTGAATACCCTTAAGCACACTCCACAAATATATTGATATTTATTTAAAATATATATTTCTATATAATATACATTTAATATATAAAAATGAATATATCATGAACATTGTAAAACATCAAAATATTCCTCATGAATATCTTACACATCCTATCCAAAAGATAATCAGGAAGAATTTGTTAGAAAACATAAGTACTTTGCATCTTTATCAGTCAATTGACATTATAGATCAAATGCCTTTTTTTTTTTTTTTTTTTTTTTTTGAGACAGAGTATGGTTCTGTCACCCAGGCTGGAATGCAGTGGCGCAGTCTCAGCTCATTGCAACCTCCACCTCCTGGGTTCAACTGATTCTCCTGCTGCAGCCTCCCGAGTAGCTGGGATTACAGGTGTGCACCACCATGTCCCACTAATTTTTTGTATTTTTGGTAGAGACAGGGTCTCACCATGTTGGCCAGGCTGGTTTTGAACTCTTGAGCTCAAGTAATCCACTCACCTCGGCCTCCCAAAGTGCTAGGATTACAGGTGTGAGCCACTCGCACCCGACCCAAATGCTTTTATTTTTATATACATGTGTAAGAAGGAAAAAGGGAGTGTATTGGAAACAACTGTACATATATAAATTAACTCCATTTTAAAAAGCCACATTAGAAATATTTGATAAATTTAAATAAATTTTCCAAGCTGTGGTCATCTTCACAACCTATACACACATACATTTTGGTCTATTGATTTCCAACTTTAGTCTGCATAAGACTAAATCACTTGGTGGGAAAAATTATATATATTACACACCCACACACACATATATACACACAAATATACATAAATATAAACATACATATAATCCTGTATATACATATATAGAAGACATATGTCTATATGTATATATACACATATTTAGGAAATTTGGTGCAACACCCAGGATCACCAGGTTAATATATTAAAGATGATTAGAGATTCATCTTTGATAAAGATGTATGCATTCTTCTGATTCCAAAGGAAACAACGTGTGCATTAAATTTTTTTCTTAATTCTTTAAGAAATATTTATTTAAAATTTTAAAGGGATTATTTGAGAAACATAAAAACATGAGAGAACATTTCATTGACCACTATACACAACAAAACAGGTAATTATGACATATGTATTTTTATAATCATAAACATTCAGTATACTAATGACAGCTATATGGGTATAACATTTATGAGCAGAGGAGTCATATTCAAAGAGAAATAGGTGAAAAAGTGAAGGCCATAAATGAGTATCACTATGTTTGGTAATTGTGTACACCCAGCTTTATAACTGAGGTCATCTGAAATACTGTGATGGACAACCTGAGTCTTTCGATGATATTGATCCAAAACTATAGTGGGTCACCACTGCTTATGCAGCCACCCAAAGAGTTGAAATCTTGAGAAATTTTATCTTTCACACATTCAGATGTACAAAGAGGACATCTCTTCATTTTTTGAGGAAGTTTAGACATTTTTATGTACATGCACAATGCTTGCACACAAAGCCAACATTGTGATAATGCATTTTCATGGAGTCAAATTTGCAGAAAACGATGCATAAAATGAATTAGGACTCTCTAAAGGTCTATACAATTTCTACTTCAGTATTGAAAATGATGCAAAACTTAAATGCATAGCAAACAGGTGCTATGTGTGAAGGGGCAGAAGTCACGCATGATTGACTAATTTAGCAAGGGAGATTTCTTGTATTTTTCACCTGCATTTTCAGTTCATCAATGATCTTCAAAACATTCACTGCACTTGTATTTGGAGAGTGACTGTGGTCCACAAATTTTATAAATATATGTTGCCCATTAGAAAGTCTGGTTATTGTTCAGCTATTGCCATTAAGGAATTTTCTGCTTTTGCAGCACCAACAATCATTAGCCTTTAAACTTTTATCCTTCACCGTCAAGTAGCCTTGCCACTTATCATGGCCTTTTTCTGAGGGAATAATTTTACAGATCTCTTCTGTTCTGTCCTAAGGAATACAATAAAAAGAAATGATATTCAGCTTCCCCACGACCAAATGCAAACTATTCCTCTGACAAATGGCTAATATCCAGTATCTACAAGAAACTAAAAAGTCTCAACATAAGACACATGCACACGTATGTTTACTGTGGCACTATTCACAATAGCAAAGACTTGGAACCAACCCAAATGTCCAACAATGATAGACTGGATTAAGAAAATGTGGCACATATACACCATGGAATACTATGCAGCCATAAAAAGTGATGAGTTCATGTCCTTTGTAGGGACATGGATGAAATTGGAAATCATCATTCTCAGTAAACTATCGCAAGGACAAAACAACCAAACACTGCATGTTCTCACTCATAGGTGGGAATTGAACAATGAGAACACATGGACACAGGAAGGGGAACATCACACTGTGGGAACTGTTGTGGGGTGGAGGGAGGCAGGAGGGATAGCATTAGGAGATATACCTAATGCTAAATGACGAGTTAGTGGGTGCAGCACATCAGCATGGCACATGTATACATATATAACTAACCTGCACATTGTGCACATGTACCCTAAAACTTAAAGTATAATAATAAAATAAATAAATAAATAAATAAATAAAATAAAATTCACAAAACATTAAAATTGAGGGGGGGAAAAAAAAACCTCAACAAGAAGAAAAAAAAAACCTGTTAAAAAGTGGGCAAGGGACATTAACATACATTTTTCAAAAGAGGAATACAAACGGCCAAAGATGAAAGAATTCTCAACATTCCTAATCAAAGAAATGCAAATCAAACCCACAATGAGATACCATCTTTCACCAGTCAGAATGGCTATTACTAAAAAGTCAAAAAACAGCAGATGTTAGGAAGGATGTGGAGAAAGGGGAACGCTTATACGCTGTGGGTAGGAATGTAAATTAGTACAACGTTTATGGAAAAAAAATGAGGATTTCTCAAATAACTAAAAATAGAACTACCATTTGATCCAGCAAGTCCATTATTGATTATCTATGCAAAGGGAAAGAAAGAATTATATCAAAAAGATATCCTGCACTCATATGTTTATCACAACACTATTCACAGTATCATATGCACCATGGAATACTACTAAGCCCTAATAAAGAATGAAATCATGTCTTTTGCAGCAACATGAATAGAATTGGAAACCGTTATCCTAAGCGAAATAACTCAGAAACAGAAAGTCAAATGCTACATTTTCTCACTTATACATGTATGTCCATATATACCCATTGTTTAGCTCCCATTTATAATTGAGAACATGTAGTATTTGGAATAATAGAAATTATTGAATAGAATAATAGATAATGGAGACTACAAAAGGGGGCAGGGTTGAAAAATTATCTATTGGGTACGATGTTCACTACTTAGGTTATGGGTACACTAAAAGCCCAGACATCACTGCTATGCAATATATGCATGTATGAAATTTGCATTTGTACTTCCTAAACATATAAAAAGGAAAAAAAAAAGAAACTTCTAATGGACAGTGCTGGACTATGACATTCAAGAACAGTTTTAAACCAATAAATATAATCCCAAGAGACATTTAAACAATGCCATGATGTGTGAAAGAGGAGAATTTGTAAGAAGTGATGCTATTTAACATTTGTAAAACATATATAGAAATAATAACGAGGTACTTATATTAATATCAAAAAGTTATTATATCAGTATATTCCATTTGTATTGCCCAGTTCATGCTTGGAATAACACTTTCTACTTTAATTTGTATAGTACAGTATCAAGTAAAGAAAGTTAGAGAGGCTAGCATGTAGGACTGCATGCAAAAATGCTCTCCAAAATTGTTTTAAGCGATATAAACGTTTTAAAATAAATTTCACCATGTATATTTAAGGTAACAACATGATGCCACGGGACACATATAGATAGTAAACAGATTACTATGATGAAACAAATTAATCCATCATCTCACATAGTTACAATGTTTTTGGGCAAGAACAGCTAAAATCTACTCATTCAGCATGACGCCCATGTACAGTACAATTTTAATAACTATTGTCCTCATGTTGTATATTGGATCTCTAGACTTAGAATATAGATATTCATCCCCTATATTTGCTGCCTTGTGTCCTCTGACCTACACCCCCCAATTTCCTATGTCACTTCCCCCACAGTGTTTTAGTCTCTATCTCTGTACTATATAAATGTTTCAATAGATTAAATTTTAGACAAACAAAAATGAAACAACACATCAAAACTATCTAACAAGCAGCATAAGCAGTTATAAGAGGGAAATTTATAGAGAATGCCCACATTTTAAAAAGAGCATGATCTCAAATAAAGAGCCTGATATTACACCCTAGGAGACAAAAAAAAAAAAAAAAAAAAAAAAAGACAAACTAAGCCCAAATTTAGTAGAAGAAAGGAAATTACAAAGATCTGATCAGAAATAACTAAAATAGAGAATAGAAAAAAAAGAGAGAATAGAAAAACAATATAAAAGATAAATAAAACAAAAAGTTGTGTTTTTTGACCAAATAACAAAATCAACAAAGCTTTAGCTAAACTAAGAAGAAAGAGATAAAAAGAAATCAGAAAGAGGAAAGGTTACAACTGATATTACAGAAATACAAGGAATCAAAAGAAACTACTATGAACAATTATCCACCAACAAACTGGAAAACCTAGATTGCAACAAAAACAAAAATGACAGGTGGGAACTGATTAAATTAAAGAGCTTCTGCACAGCAAAATAGAACTATCAACAGATAAACCAGACAACCTACAGAATAGGAGAAAATATTTGCAAACTATGCATGTAACAAAGGTCTAACATCTGGAATCTATAAGGAACTTAAATCAGGAAGCAAAAAGCAAATAACCCCATTAAAAATGGGCAAAGGACATGAACAGAGACTTCTTAAAAGCAAGCATACATGTGGCCCACAGGCATCTGAAACAATGTTCATCATCACTTATTAGAGAAATGCAAATCAAAACCACAATGAGATACCATCTCATACCAGTCAGAATGGCTGTTATTAAAAAGTCAAAAAACAAGAGTTGCCAGAAGTTGCATAGAAAAGGGAACACGTACAATGCTGGTGGGAATGAAATTAGTTCAGCCACGTGGGAAGCAGTTTGGAGATTTCCAAAAGAACTTGAAACAGAATGACCATTTGACCTAGCAATCCCAAATATATATACCATGTATCTTTGGGTATATGCCCAAAAGAAAATAAATAATTCCACCAAAAAGACGCATGCACACTATGTTCATCACGGCACTATTCACAATAGCAAAGATGTGGAATCTACACAGAAGAATACAATGGGATCCTTATTTCACAACATATGCAAAAAATAAATTCAAAATTGATCAAAGACATAAATGTAGGAAATGAAGTTGTAAACTTCTAGATGAAAACATAGAAAAAAATTATTGACATTTGTCTGGGCAATAATTTTTCATATATGATCCCCAAAGCAGAGACAACAAAAGCAAAAATAGGCAAGTAGAATAACATCAAACTAACAAGCTTCTACAGAGCCAAGGACACAATCAATGAAAATAAAGAGACAACCCATGGAATGGGATAAAATATTTGCAAGCCATATGTCTGATAAGGTATTAAGCTCCAAAATATATAGGAACTCAAACAACTTGTTATCAAGAAAACAGCCGATCAAAAAATAGGCACAGAACCTGAATAAATATTTCTCAAAAGAAGATATACAAATGGCCTACAAGTATATAAAACTATGCTCATCATCACTAATCATTAGGGAAATTCAAATTACAGCCACAAACAGATATCACCTCACACTTGTTAGAATGACTGTTATCAAAAAGGCAAGAGATATAACAAGTGTTGGTGAGGATGTTGAGACAGGAAAGCTCTGTACACTGCTGGTGGGAATGGGAAAACAGCCATTATAGAAAACAGCATAGAGGTTCCACAAAAAATTAAACATAGGATTATCATATGATCTAGCAATCCCATTACTAGGTATACATTCAAAGGAGATGAAATTAGTATCATTGCAGCATTATTCAAACTAGCCAAGATATGCATTCCATTGTACATATATTCCACATTTTCTTCATTCATCTATCAAGGGACACTAACCTAAGTCCATTGATGGATGAATGAATAAAGAAAATGTGGTATATATGTGCAATGGAATGCTATTCAGCCTTAAACAAGAAGGAAATGCTGTCATTTGCAACAACATGGATGAACTTGGAGGACATAAGCTTATTGAAATAAGCCAGGCACTGAAAGGCAAGTACTGCATGATCTTACTTATATGAGGAATCTTAAAACATTGAACTTGTACAAGTAGAGAGTAAAAGGTGGTTGCTAGGGGTGAGGGTGGGGGTGGGGCTGGGAATGGGAAGATGTTGGTCAAAGGATTCAGTTTTACTTAGGATGAGTAAGTTCTAGAGATTTATTGTACAGCATGGTAACTATAACGAATAATAATGTGTTGTATACTCAAAAAGTGCTAAGAAAATAGACTTTAAATATTCTCACCACAAAAATAATATGCATTTGATGTGGATACATTAATTAGCTTGTTTAAATCATTTCTCATTGTATGCATATGTCAAGCATCATGGTGTATACCATAAATATATATAATTTTTGTCAATTATACCTTAATAATGCTGAAAAATTAAAATAAAAGGAGAAAGACAGTAAGAAAGGCAAACAACAATGTAGAAGAGAACAAAGAAAACAAGAAACTTGTTTTCTCCTGCTCTTGTGTTTTCTCCTTGCTTCTTCATGAGTCCTTGCTAGATTTGCTCATTCCTATAGGGAGTGAATTGGCTCCTCATCTATGATGTATTTCCCATCTCAAAACCTAATCTGTTATAGGATGCTGACATTTATCCCTCAAAGTTCTTTCCATGGAGAAACAGTCCTTGGTAGAGGCTGGAATGATTAGCAAGGAGGAAGTGGGAAAAGAAAGAGAATGCAGAAGCAGGAGGAAAAGGAATTTAGCTCACGACTTTCATTTTTACTTTAAATAGGCCAAAATAATATCATTATTCCATAACATTTTTCACCACGCATTTGATTAATGTGAATTCCATCTTCATTTTTGCATCTAATCTTTTATTCATGTTAGTGTTTACTATGACATGTGTGTTCTCCATCCTGACTGGATCATTAGGAAGAATCATCTTCCTTGCAGATATTTTAAAAATTGCTTCTAATTGTATAAAGTAAGGTAATAGATATCAAATGACTTACATAGGTCCTGGTGCATAACACTCAAAGATGTTTATGGAAGCAGATTCTGAATTTTTTAATGTGAGCCACCACTACAATCTCAGCTCCTTCATTTTAAGTTTAGAAAACACAATTCTGGTGGCATAAATGGCTTGTTAGCTTGTTTTCCTTCTGAATGGATTACCAGCCTGATGTCTACATTTATAGAAGGGAATGCCTTTGGGTCCTCATGTACTTTAACAACTATAACATTTGCAAAGGCTCCTGAATCAGTCTTCTATCTTTCTGGTTTACTGTCATTTAAGATTTGAATTCCTTTTCTGCGTAAAATTTCATGGCTGGACTCAGCAATGCTTCTCTCTGGCCTACAATTCGTCACTCTGTTGGGCTATGTTGAAATCCAATATTGGGAAACTGCTGTGCATTTCAGCAAGATAATTCTTTTTACTAAGTCTCAGCTACCTTTATGTATAGAGGGGGACACCCATGAATAGAAATATTTACTTTGCATCAGCATTTAATGGCAACTTCACTATATTTCCTAATCGAGCCCCTCCCTACGACTCATGAAATAAATAGTATAGCATCAGCTTCTTATTTTTGTCTCTGCTAATCTTTTTCATTTTAATCAAGCACTGCTGTCAAAACTGTGGGCTCACAGTGATAAGTGCTCAAGAAGGAAATACACAGTCAAGCTCATCCTGCTTACATGATCCTTTGCTGCAGGGCATAAGCATTTGCCTGTTTTAGGATTTTTTTGCATTCTTCCTAAGCAGAGAATTTTTTTTTTATTCTTTTGCTTCTATGCACTGATCTCATATAGTTGGACCTGCTTAAAGGTCTAATCAGGTGCATTTAATTTTTATAGAAGGATCTGCATTTATAACATTGGAGATAATATAGCTAAATCAATCAATCTATCTATCTATCTACCTATCTATCTATCTATCTATCTATCTAGTCTTCTGTCATTATCTACTTTAAAAAGCACCAAGAGCCTGCAAACATATTTTTGATTTCAATTTGTTTTTAGCGAATGTTGGTCATAAAATTTTTTATGTCTTTGTTTTTTCAAGTTCCATTAAATGATTCATAAATCCCCAATTTATAATGGAGAAGGCACTTTTGAATCATCAGCTATATATGGAACAATATATTGATCCTTTCCATTTTATTTAGAAAAAAATAAACAATAATGTAAACATAAAGACACAAAATGTGGAGATGTGCACACTTAGTTTTTCCAGTTAATATATCTTTCTCATTTTGTATATTAAAGGAGGCCATGGGGTTCATTGCTGGGCAACATAGTTTAAGAAAATTACACATACAGTGAAATGTCTTATGTGGAGAACAGATGTTGAAAGGCACTCCAAGACATGTAATTGAAAAATCTGGAATAATATATCTTTATAAAGGAAAAAAACACCCTCAAGTGTTAGAGCATGACAGCCATTATTAAATATTCCAACGTTCCCAGGTGGGAGTTTTCTTCTTTTATGCCACAAATGTAACACAAATACCACAAGAGATAATGTCTTCTGTGGCATATTTAGTTTTAAGTATTTGGGAATCTGACAGCACCCTAATAAATCACATCCTCTTTCTCACTTGAGTTCTGAAGTTTTTGGGAAGAACAACAAAAGGGTGGAAGGTAAAGATTAAAGCATATCCTTTCTAATGATGGAGTTAGACTGGAAGTACATGATAGTAGGAAAGCCACCCTCAGAACTGGACAGATTTCCCATCCCAGGCAGCTTCCTCCTCCCAGAAGCAGCACTCCCAGAGGAAGGAGGGATGCATATCCTCATGTGTCACCAGCTCTCACTTCTAAGAGAAGAAATTGAGGGCTGAGCCAATCATGCCCCTTTATGCATCCAAGTATATTGATCAGAGAAGCCATCTGCCTCCTCATATATGAGTGAGTATATGGGGCAGTAGGAGTCGAGGTATGTATTTAGGAAAGCTACACAGAAATCAGAAGTGAAAAAAAATCCTTCTCTAATGATAAGGAAATAATTTGTATTGATTAGTACTCCCCAAGGTTCCATGTACTGCTTTTCAAGTGCATTAAAGATTTTCATCCATTCAGTCAATAACAGTTTAGTGCATACCAGTTCTCAGGCTCTGTGCTAAAGTCTGGGGATACAATGGGGATAAAAATGCACACATAAATAGGTACAGCTTTTTACTTAATGGAGCTTAAAGTGAGAGAATATTCCAGCTCAGAGAATGAGATGGTGAAAATGTGGTACTCTTTGCTTTGGCTGTACTGTGAAATCATCTGGGCAAATACAAAAAAAATCAATTATGGGTCCCACCCAATTCTGACTCTGATTTAGTTGGTCTCGTGTTCAGTCTGGGCATGAAGAGAGGAAATAAGTCCCCAGGTAATTCTAATGTGCAATCAAATTTGAAAACTACTTGGCTAAATGAGCTCAAGGATAGGATAGTGGATGAAATAGATGCATCTGCACGTCTTGATCATGTTGATATTCCCAATGCTGGCACTTATTATAGGTACTCAAAAATGCATGTTGAATGCAGTTCAAAGATTCTCAACCCTTTCTTATGCCCTTAACGTCCTTTTTATTCTCTTTCCTGTTTGACTCCTAGATAAGAACTAATCTAACTGAAATGTTTTCTTCGTCATTCATCAATTTTTTTACTTCATCGCCCTTTAGAGCTTCACTTTCTGGGAACGTTCCAAACTTTTCTGCTTTGTGGTTATCGGGACTTGATGATCTAGAATGGTTCCAAATTAATTTCATGAGAAAGACTGTGAATCAGGCAGATTAACCACCATGGAATGGTATAAGGTAGAAGTCCTTTTAACGTGCTTAAGCTGATGATTCTTATTCATTTATTCAGTTGGATTGTATTTGTTTGCTATGGTGCTGTTTACTTGTCAATTTATAATTATTCCAAAATTTCATCTTCTAGAAAGATGTTATGAAACACAGAAATAAGTATAAAATCATTCGTGGCTAGCTTTTTGTGTCTTACCTATATTGAAATTAGTATATCGAAGATAATAACTATGTCTTGAAAGACAGCTCTGTGCTGATTACTGTTCCAGGCATATATAATACCATAGTAAATCAGATCATCAAGGTTCCTGTTCTCAAAGACCCCTTACTATGAAAGGTGGAAATAACATTCAACAAGTAATCAGAAAAATTGGGAAGATAATTTCAAATAAGAGAATGCATTGCAAAAACAATAAAATAAGCTGATGCAATAGGAAGCAACTGGGGATACCTCATTGATAGATCACTTTGGATAGAGTGATCAGCAAGGGCCTCTCTAATGAGAAAACATTTGAGCTGAGACCTAAACTATGATAAGAAGGAAGTATTTGGGAACTGGTGTCCCAGATGGAACAGCGAAGTGCTGGGTACAACTGAGAAATGTGTAGAAGGCAAATGGCTGCAGCTTGGTGAATGATAGGGCCAGAGTATCAAACAAGCTTGTTTGTCTTGGGAATCATAGGGTGGACCATTGAACTGGAAATATCGACAGGGACACTTACATTTCTGACAATAAGAAAGACTAAAAACTCTGAATAAAAATAGAATACATACTTTTAAATTTATAATTAAGAAAGGAAACTTCCAGAGACCAGAAGTTAAAAGGAAACTGGAAATTAGAAATATAAACTACAGAGAAGCTTCTGTCTGCCTGTGTAGGGAGAAAGGGAGCTGAGGTTGGGGAGGGTGAGTAACTATGGAGTTTATGTTTTCATGGCCTCATCTATTCTAGGAGATAAGGCAGGCTTTCAGCCCACATATGGCGGGAGTTGGAATTGATAACTCATTGGAAAACCAGAACCCATGAAGGGTTACATCCTCAGTTAAAAGGTGGACTAGTAAAAAATCTGCCCAATGGGAAAGAAAGACAACTAGGATCCCATCTTGTCCTGGGTAATGGAAGTTAAAGGCTCTGAAAATTTGTAATCACATGTCTGTCTTGAAGAAGGACTGTGGAAAAAGTTTTTATTACAGTATGATCTGGGAAAGTGCAAATAGAAAATTAAAATATTATAGATTAGTTATCTCTGATAGGGAGGAAGGATAATAGGATGAGGGAAAGGCACCAAGAGCCTTCAAATGTGTCATTAATGTTTTATTTATTAAGTAGAGTGATACTTAGGAGTTGGTCATATTACTCTTTAGATGTCTTTCTGAATTTCAAATATTTAAAAAATGTTAATTAAGTCAATATAAAAATATTGACATAAATGTAATTTCTTGGGTATTCAGTTGATACAAAATAGATGTACATGTTTTTACAGTACATGTGATATTTTGATACATTCATATCTAAAAATCAAATCAGGGTAATTGGCATATCCATCACTTTAAATAATTATCTTTTCTTTATGCTAGGAGCATTCGAATTATTCTCTTCTAGCTATTTAGAAATGTACACTAAATTACTGTCAACTATAGCTACACCACTGATCTATCGAACACTAGGTCTTTTTTCTGTCTGTTTATTTGTGCCTATTAATCAAATTCTATGATAAACTTTAAAGAAGAAAATAATCAATTGCTTAGCATTTGTTCATTATGTGAAATCTTCAACTTTCAAGACAATTCTATAGATCTACGACCAAGTATAATTTGCTCCTAATTATCAATGTATAAATATTCATGTAATGGACTATTTAGCCAAGACAACATTGATTCCTCACAACTTAACAGCACGTGGTTTATATCCCATCTCCTCTACCCTAATGTTAGTTGCCATCAGTATCATCATCATCATCATGCCTAAATTCTCAACTCTTATATTAGACCATGAACTTCCTGAGGTGAGAATCCATACCACATTGACTTCTGTGCTCCCCACAGTGCCAAGCATAGGGCTTTGCACAAGTAGTCATCACCATCATTAGTCAGCCTTAATAGACCCTAAATTGTACTGAGCATTAAGAATATAAGAATGAGAAGTGATCCAGCTTCGAAAAGTTGAAAATATAATTGTATAGGGACAGCACACATGTAGTGGTGGAAGAATGCCATCTCAACAGCTGACATGAAATTCCCCTTGAGAAGAAATCATCTTTTGAGGAAAGAATCTTGATACTTTGGGATGTAAGGTGAGACTGTGGTGGCATAAATATCAGTGAGCCAAATTACAAAAGAAATGGCTTAGGTACTCTGCATGAGAAAATAAGGGAAAGTTTGTTCTGTTTTTTGAAAAGAATGGGAGAAAGAGTAACAGGAGACCAAAGATACCAGACAAATGATATAAGGCTGAGGCATGATATAACCAATACGAAGACCCTGTAGGTGAGAGAAGTGATGGAACAAGGATCATCCATACTCAATTGGAAGTTGTTTGTGTGGCTGTGAAGCAGGAGCCCTCTATGTTATCCTCAATTCTTCAGCAATGGCTGCTGTGTTGTGAATGCTTCCCATGAGGGAGGGGGGCTCTGGGAATTGAGAAGGGGCGAGTTTTATATTTAGGTGTACCCAAAACAGGTATATTACTCTTGGGCAGTAAGATGATCTACAACCTGAAACATTTCGAAAGCGGTATAAGCCTATAGTCAGAGGTGACCATATTAAACGTAAGCCCCTAGAGAACTTTGAGGAACTTTCTGGGAGGGCTTTGAATTTTCACTAGGTGTTTAAATGGTTAAGTTTTAAATTAATGCTACTTAGATCTAAAACTACCAAGAGATCCTAGCTAACATCTGGGATACATTTGTAAATGGCAGATAGCAGTGTAAGATAGAAAATATTAAAAACCAAATGAGTGGTAAGTAGTGTTAAATAAATGTTGATTGGGGAAATATCAAAGTCTGTGAGAGTCGGATAGACTTGTAGAAGATATGGGACTTGAAGCTAGACCTCTAAGAAAGAATAAGATGGGAGTGGAGGAAGCAGTGAGTACAGTATGTGAAACAAAAGGAATAGATTGAACACAGGCACAAACATGGGAAGGCTGGCCACCTGACAGCTTATATATGCTCAGAGAAGGCAAATGTATTTTAACAGTAGTCTATGCTAAACATAACTCCACTTAAATAATTGTGTACTGCAACCAATATCTCAATATTAATGGTGTTAGGAGTTTTGGGTCTTTTGGATTAACAATTCTATGGCTTTCTTCATTGGTGTATGCAACTGTTTCTATGACTTCTAAGGTCCCAGCATGCACATATAGGTATTCCCAGCTTGCACATACAGGTATTGTCAGATGTGGGTAATCTGTGTGTATGTACCATATACATGTCAATCACATATCATATATTTGGAGAAAAATATTTCTCCAAATATTGTCAAGCCTATTTCCTTGACAATATCTCAGAGGACTAATGATGTCTAGGAATTGATGCAAATGTTAATGGTGTTCCAATGGGCTGTTCTCTAGTGGCAGTCCTTGTCAGATGTGTAGCTGACACTTGGCTTTCTGACAGTGGATAAGCTGGGAAGGGTTAACAAAGGCCTGAGGTTTACAGCAACATTGCTCCCGAGGCTGCAAAGAACTGAATGCTGTCCTGGTAGTCTGAGAGCCAGGACATCTAGGTGAGGTCAGCAATAGATAGAGGCACTCAGAGTGGACTGAGTAACAAGACACACACAGCACCTCTGAGCACACATCAGTAGTCTCCTGCTACAAGAATAGTAAGGCTACTTAGCATTTATATGGAAAATCTCCATCATTAGTTAGTTAATTCACACAACTCCCCCATGAGGAAAGTATTTTTAGTTCTTCTCTGATTCCAGATGAGGAACCAAAGGCATAGTGAGATTAAGTAACTTGCTCAAAGGCAAACATCAAGTCAATAAACAGCAAAAGTGTGGTGGGAATACAGAGTTTCTAAATTCCTACTTTGCTTAGTTCATAAATGCCACTTGGTCTTTGCAGAAAGACGATCAAGTTGACCCTCAGATCGTTCTTACAGTTATTGGGATATTTTTTTTCTGCTAACAAGGCCTGCTTGGGGAGATCTTCTGTTTCAGGAGTTGATGCTTTTTGCATGCTCTGAAACAATAAACCTGAAATACCATCCACTATAACAGGGCATTTGGGGTTTACTGAGTTGGGATGTAGGGGTTGCTAGTGTGCTCCACATGCCCTTGGTCTGAATCCATCACCTGTTATGAATGGGGTTTTCAATGTTTCACTTTGTAAATGAGTGACAGCTGCTGGGAGTAGGAAATGGCTGACTGAGAGTGGGGGCTAGGGAAGAGGAAAGAATAGAGTTTACTTCTTATCCAGCCCCTTGGACAGAGTTTATGTCCTTGTGGCTTGAGGGATGGGCACCAGACACTGATAGAAGAATTCTTGAGAGCTTGTAAAATGTTGGCACAAATATTATTGCCTCAAGTCCCACAGGACAGTGTGTTTTAGAAAAAGGAGGAAGTCCTTCTCTCTGTTCTGAAAAGATTGAAAGTATTAGGAATAGTTGCATACAGTGACCTTGGCAGAAACTTTTGCCTGTTTATCATAGCACCAGCAGCAGAGACTGTAATAAGGCTTCTCTAAGCGACTTTGAAGACAGCAGTATCAAGGAGAGAGATGGAGAAGAAACTGGGCAGGGGTCTTTAGTGACTCTGGATAACGGACTAGCTTGAGAGGTGCCCCTTTAAGGATTTCCATAAATATTTGGCAGGCATTTGAGGGCTGTGTAAATTGATTGCTCAGAGTCACAGCCTATATGTAACCATTACCTAAACTTATGGGAAAAAGCTAGTGAGAGCAGAGGCCATTTTGAAGTTTGCTACACAGTAGTTCTTCTTCCCCTTAGCTCTACATCTTGCCTTTTCAGTATCCCAACAAATTGTAATTTTTTTCAATGTTAAAAATAAACAGCAACTCCATATGACTGGTGACTGATGGTGATACTTCACAATTATGTCTGAGAAGTTTCAGTGAAAATCCAATGAGACTTTCTTGGCTAGAAATCTTAATACAATGTGGCTCAGTAAGAGAAGAACATGGCTTTGGACTCAAGAGGACTGGGTTCAAATCTCAAATTGTTACTTGGTACTATAAACTTGGAAAAGTCGTTTAACTCAATTAGCTTTAATTTCCTCAACTATTAAGTGGAACAATGATGTTACTCCCATGTCATACATGTTCTGAGGACCAAATGGGATGGAGTAACCAAAACTCCTTTACAAAGTGCAATTTATAATCTATAATTACTACTTCTTAATGATTACTTGCCATTATGCAGGTTCCATGGATTACCTCAATGCAGAACTCTGGAAGGTAGGTACAATCCTGCTGGATTTGTATCTATCAGGATCCTGTCAATAAACAAAGAGTACACTCAAATAGAGATAATCTGGAGAGGTTTAATAAAGGAGCTATTTACGAAGCTGTGGCCATGGTGTAGGGAAACCACAAGTGATAGTGCAGTACCCTGGGGCTGCTAATGCGAGGTGTAGTGGTAACTGGGGTAGCACCCCAGGCCTGAAAGCAGGAGGAAAGGAAACAGTTATCAGAACCTGGATAAAGTACATGGTGAAACCACCTGCAGTTCTTTGACCCCAGGTTGATGGGCATAGTCAGCCTTTGCAATACTGCAAAGAGGAAATCAGGGCAGTCAATACCGTGGCATCATGTTTTCCCTCTTCAATCTTCTGCCAGCTATTCAAAAGCCAAGGGGCAAATGAGGCCACTGACATAGCCTATTTAGTAGTTAAATATATATCCAGGTTTGCCTGGAACAGTACCAATTTATACCCTTTTTCTGGCATAAATACTAGCAGTCCCCTTCTTTTACACCTAAGCATCCATTTTGAACAACAAGTTAAGTGGCCATTCTATCTGTAATTGTTTGCCTTTTGGAGTTGATAAGAGGACGACAAGGCTGGTTAATGAATCTGGAGGGGGAAATAGAAGAAATCCTACACATAATTTTACAGAAGAAGAAATCGAGACTTTGAGATTAAACTACCTGCCCAAGGTCAAACAGCTAATGAGGGGCAGAGTGGTTCTGAATACAGGCGGTATAAAAGTGGTTTCATTACAGAAGCTGAGCTCTGAACCGCTGCTGCTGAAGATGCTTGGCCTGGAGAGAATGTTTACTTAGAGGAGGATAAGAAGGTTTGTTTTGGGACTCAGTGGTTCATACCAGTCAGTATTACAGGAAGAACTTTGGTGGTATTGCTGAATCTAGCACAGCTAGCGATCATATTTTATTCTTATTATATTACATTCAGCTGACATGAGGCTAACTCCTTATGAAGAAAACATGAGCTAAATCTTCAGTTCCCACGTCAGGAGGATTTCCTGGATGGAACCATTAAAGGAGTGTATCAAATCTACTCACTTCCACAGACCTCTTAGATGTACTAATTCAACACTTGTACAAATAGAAAACCTTCAGTTCACCCTATGATTTTGTTTCATTTTAGTCAACTCCATGGTCCTTTGGTGGAGTGAATCTTTCTAATGACTTACACTTACAGCCATAAGTGGAAACAAAGGCAATAAAGAAAGCCCAAGGATGTTTCATGGTTTTGGCTATTTTAAAATGTAGTCCCCTGGAGAAGAAAATTTGAGCTAACTTGAAAGATAATCTGCGAGCTTCCCACAACCTTTTAGGAGGCTCTGCTTCCCCTCATCCTGCCTCCTAGAGACTGGGCCTGGGCTGTACATGTCAATCATAGCTCATGGCAGGAAGTTGTGGGCTATTTATTTAAACCAAATAAAGTAATTCTGAGCCTACATAAAATTGTTTTGGAGCAATTCATCATTATTGCCAGACAGAATTAACTGAGCACTCAATATTCTTTGCTAAATATTCTTGCTAAAACTCATTTGGTTATGTATGAAAGGGACACAGACAAAAAAAGATATTAAGGAAGATGTAGATGGAACTAAAGATAATATATATCTACCTACCCAGAGAGAGAGACAGAGAGGAGAAAAGAAACAGGGACCATTCCTGAGTCATATACGTATATATGAATATATACGTGAATTTATTTTAGGGATGAGTAGTAGAATCCATTTTCATAACTGAGAATGAACTAGAGGCTTCTTATCTGGACACCAAGGTCATATTTCTAACTCTCTAAAGATGTTCTCTGGTCACATCAGTCTCAATAGAACTGAAAACAAACTCTTCCTCTTTTAATCAGATCTTTTTTCTCAACTTCAATAATTCAGAGTTAGGGGAAATTTATGTCCATGAGTCATCCAGCTAGGCTTGAGCTCTTCAGTTCTCCAGAAGTTCACTTCTGTGTTGATGCAGGCCTTGCAATCTCCTCCAGGATGCACTGGGCTCAGAGTGTGTTTGATCTTTGCTGGGCAAAGAAAGACAGGGGGAATGATCTGCAATTTGATGTGTGGAATTCAAAGTGATCTCAGAGGTAGGTCCCAGGTATTAAAGTAAGATTGAAAGCCAAGCACACAGTCCAAAAGACTTCCTAATGGACTGGTATTTGAGGGAAGAGCCAAGTCTGGGACAATGAGGTCAATACAGAAAATTCACAACTGAATTGAGCGAGTTCAAACTGTGGGTCATAGGCAGCATTTGCTGAGGCACTATCTGTTGGCTCCCTATATGCAATTCGTATACCTTTATCTAAAGGTCCAAAAACCTTGTCAAAAAAATTAAATGACCTTAGCCCAACAGTGTCTGAGAAGAAAAATTAGAGTGTTTTCCCCACATAGGCTAACACCTTTAGTTTGCTTTGATAGTATTCTTACTCATTTCTCTTTCATCAATTATTCCCACATCTCTTCTCTAGCTTCAATTTCTTTTTTCCATTGATTTTTTTTCCTACTCATACAAAGTTGCCCCTAGTTCTTCTTGCCAATTCTGTGGCCGCTGCAAGCTACAATGGTCTGCTTTCTCCTTTTCAATGCTCAACTCTTTGAAAGAGTAGTTTGTAATCTCTTCCTATTCTTTTGTCACCTGGTACAATTTGACTTTCACACCCCCAAGTTTACTTAAAATTACACTCCACTAAAATCACCACAGGCTTCCTGGATGACAAATCCAGTGATATTTATCAGTCATAACCCTGACTTGTCAGTATACATGACCAACCAACCCCTTTATCCAGAAAACTTCTCAACATCTGCCTTTAATAATACCACTACCCATGGTTCTCTTGCTAATTCTTTGTCTAACTTCAATGGTTTTTCCCCTTTCTTACCCACTAAATGATTTTATTCCCTAGGTCAGGGTCCAATCCTTAGCCCACATCTTCTGTGTTCTAATTCTGGAGTAATTTCATTAAATGCCAGATATTAACACCCCTCTGTGGACAAAACTCATTCTACATCTATAATCTTGAGTTTTCCTCTGGGTTCCAAGCAAGTATTTTATTCGCCTTTTTGACATTTCCGTAAAGATGACCTATCAGTACCTCAAACTCACTATGTCTACAACAGAATTTGTTATCATTCTTCCCAAATCTGCTTTAGTTCCATGTTCCTGATTTAGTTATTGATGTTACCACTCACTTACTACACAAACAAAATTTTGGTTTTATGGATAGCACCTTTTTGCTTCTTATGTCCAATTAATAGTCAGGTTTTAAACATGCTACCTCTGCAAGGGTTCTTAAATTATTTCCTCCATTGTGACTATTTTCACTGTTCCCAGTCAACCTTACTTCAAAGTGACCTCCTCATCACCAATCATTCCTATAATTCCTTCCCACAGTCCATCTTGGATCCATGATCAGGGCTATCATTATCATGAAGAGATTTGAATGATTACTTTCTCTACACAGTGTTTTATGACGTCCCCATAAAGGGAGTCTGGATAGTTTAAACTGATATTTAGGCCTTCCATAATTTTGTGCCTTCCACATTCCTTATCTTATTGATGCTCCCTTCATCCTTCCCCCTGAACCAATCTTATGCCCTAAATTCCAATTGTGTCTCTATTTCTGAAGAATGCTATGCCCATGATGTTTCCAGCTTTTTCCAATATTCTTTTTTATAGTTTTAGTTAGCCTTCATGAAACTCTGCCTAATTACCTTAGGTAAAATAAATACCTATCCTCTCTGCATAGCTTTAATATGTTTTTGAGAAGCATGCATGGACTTGCCTTTCTCAGTACAGTACTAACTCCCCCTTCTAGACTTTAAACTCATAAAACAGAGGACTTCCTTGCTCATCTTAAGGTTTCCTGCAATGCTTGTCGTAGTGCTTTATACATATATTCAATAAATGTTTATTCTATTGAATTAAAATCTTACCATTGGTTCTTTTAAAATATGTATTAGATTTTCCATATTTTAATTTGAGTAATGCTACCTCTAAAGGAGGACCTGGTCAGTCCATCTTTTTTATTATCTTGGACTTTTCCTTTCAAGCTACCTTGCATAAATCAATACTTTATGTTATTTTCCACTCCTAATCCCAAAATGACCTTGATTGGCTTTTGTGCCAAATCCAGAAGACTCCTCTTTCCATACCTCTAGGTCAACTGAGATTCCCATTCTCTCTCTTTCCAACTCAGACTTACTTTCTGTTACTCCATAAACTGCACTCTTCATACCAGTATCATCTCCCCCTAAATTTTATATGTGCCATCCTTTTCTCACTGTTCTGCCTTTGCTCATCCTGTATCTTCTACCTGCAATATCCAACTTTCAAATCGTGCAACATCTAACTCAAATGCCTTGTTCTCTGTGAGGCAATTCCTCATTACTATTCTGTGCATGATAATTGTACTCAAAATCAGTATCTCAGGTAAACAGTAAATTGTTTTCTTATTGCTATAGTTTGGTTAGATTTCTCTCTCCAACAAGATTATAGGCATTGTGAGGCCAGGTAGGTATACTTCTGTATGCCTATGAACACTTTTAAGCACATTGCTGGTCACATAATGCTCATTAATTGATCAAGAATAGCTAGGAATGGGGGTCCCATTTCCTAAAAAAATGAGACCATATAACTCATCCAATATTTCAGGTCACTCATAGTAAGTGACTTTTAGAAGGGCTGCCATGCTGTAGACTGTGGCCCAGGCCAAGGTTCACGTGGACACAATATAGGAGCAGAAAAGCATCCGGCAGAGTCTGCCTAACTCAACAGCATGGTTTATTGTGCCAACTTCATGGGCTGATCTCATCATTCCTAATTATAATCAACTGATTCTATTAGCTTCTTAAACCTACTTCAAGAGAGTGTATTATACCGAGCGGCCATCATCGAGTAATAGAGTTATGCTCTTTCTACATAAGTCTCCATTCTAGCCAGCCAAGCAGAAAGAACATTTTGCACTAATGTTCTCATAGAAGTGTACAGTTTTCACTGTTTAAAACTTTGTTCCTTTGATCAATTATTTTGGTCTGTAAAAACCCAAAACAGTTTTGATATTTATCTCACGATTTTTAAGAGGGATGAACAGAATAACACAAAAAGAGAACATTTTATTGTACACTGTTAGGGAAGAACCAACCTTGATTCTGCAAAGCTTATTAGCTGGAGGTAATAGAGAAGGAAAGGTATCGAAATGCTATAATTGTTGCCTTTATACTGTTATATACAACACTGTGCCTCTGGGCTATTTAAAAGTATTTCCCCAATCCAGAAAGACAGTTATTCTCCACGCCCCATAGCTCTGAAGCAAGTTAACATAAAATTTAATATAATTATTAGGATAAGATTAAGCTGTAGAAATAAGATAGGGAAACATGTTTTATTTATCTACACCTTGGCAAGTGACTCTGTCACCAGAGTCACTTGCCAGTAGTGAACCCCTAATCTGCAAACTAGAAGAAAATGTTAAAGGATAATTTTCAAGAGAAGGTAAAATCATGATTCTTACACAGATACAAAATGAACATATGTAAGTTATTCTTCTTAACTTCTTAATTAGAGAACTCATCAGATCTTACCACCAGTTCAAAGGGAAATCCAAAGACCAGATCATTTATAGATCAGGAATTTTGAATGGAATGTGCAAATGAGGGTAAAACTAGCTCTTTCTCAATGGGGAAGAGAAGTCAGCTCAACCTCCACTGAAGAGAATTTGCTTGTCTTCAGTCAAGAATGATTTTGCATTGCTCTCGGGTGTGGGCAGCCTACAGAGTTGTAACATGGCTACTCTAGAATCAGAATCACATAACCCCAAAGGGTGTAGTCTAGATAATGCAGTTTTCCAAGGAAGTACTGATGTTTTCCTACAAAATATGTTTAGGACAATATATGAAATGTGATGTGCCTTTTCTGAATTGAGAAGTGGGGATTGAAGATACTCAGAAAGAAGAAAGTATTAAAAATGATCCTAGGTTAGATGTACACTTAAATGTCCAGATCCTTAGTTTCAAGTTTACCCCTAAGCCCAGCATACCATGTCTAAAGGAAACTTCTTAGTGGATTGGGGTGACGTAAAATGCTATCTCACTACTTAATTCCTTTTCTATTTCCTTCTTTTGGTTGTTGTTATCCTTACATTCTTCCAACTTAAAAAGAAAAGAGTGACTGCACTCATAGACAGAACAATAGTTAAAATTACTAATTATCAGCAGGCTGTTGAAAAAGAAGTGGGTGGGAAGAGGTGAGAGCCTGGGCCCAGGAGCTTAGCCACTCTTTTTTTTATTTTTATTTTTTTATTTTATTTTATTATTATTATACTTTAAGTTTTAGGGTGCATGTGCACAATGTGCAGGTTAGTTACATATGTATACATGTGCCATGCTGGTGTGCTGCACCCATTAACTTGTCATTTAGCATTAGGTATATCTCCTAAAGCTATCCCTCTCCCCTCCCCCCACCCCACAACAGTCGCCAGAGTGTGATGTTCCCCTTCCTGTGTCCATGTGTTCTCATTGTTCAATTCCCACCTATGAGTCAGAACATGTGGTGTTTGGTTTTTTGTCCTTGTGATAGTTTACTGAGAATGATGATTTCCAATTTCATCCATGTCCCTACAAAGGACATGAACTCATCATTTTTTATGGCTGCATAGTATTCCATGGTGTATATGTGCCACATTTTCTTAATCCAGTCTATCATTGTTGGACATTTGGGTTGGTTCCAAGTCTTTGCTATTGTGAATAGTGCCACAATAAACATATGTGTGCATGTGTCTTTATAGCAGCATGATTTATAGTCCTTTGGGTATATACCCAGTAATGGGATGGCTGGGTCAAATAGTATAAACAGCTTCTGCACAGCAAAAGAAACTACTATCAGAGTGAACAGGCAACCTACAAAATGGGAGGAAATTTTCACAACCTACTCATCCGACAAAGGGCTGATATCCAGAATCTACAATGAACTCAAACAAATTTACAAGAAAAAAACAACCCCATCAAAAAGTGGGTGAAGGACATGAACAGATACTTCTCAAAAGAAGACATTTATGCAGCCAAAAAACACATGAAAAAATGCTCATCATCACAGGCCATCAGAGAAATGCAAATCAAAACCACAATGAGATACCATCTCACACCAGTTAGAATGGTGATCATTAAAAAGTCAGGAAACAACAGGTGCTGGAGAGGATGTGGAGAAATAGGAACACTTTTACACTATTGGTGGGACTGTAAACTAGTTCAACCCTTGTGGAAGTCAGTGTGGCGATTCCTCAGAGATCTAGAACTAGAAATACCATTTGACCCAGCCACTCTTAACTGAGTAGAACAGGCTTGATCCTGCTCATAGAATTAATCAAGCTTCTCTACGTAGTCTAGGTCTTAATTTTAGACAAACACAGAATCCACTAACAGGATTTTCAATATTTGTTCCAGTATGCCCTAAAGAAAGGGAAGTACCAAACTAACATGTAGAAAAATCCCTAAAATTGTGAGCTTCTGGGGAATAAAATCTCTCTTCATACAGTATATAAACCCATCAAAACACTTACTGCCTGATGTAAGGACTTCACAAATGTCTCTTTGTTGGTGAGCAGGATGTTTATGTTGACAGTGCATCAATAAAAACAAGCCATGGATACACAGACTTTTCTACTTGTCAGTTCTTTTTTGCTGATAAACAGCTTACTCAGGCCTGAAAACTACCTCCTGTCCCTTCTCTCTCCCACTCAGACCCCACAAAACAAGGTTAGGCTAAGTCGTGTTGCTTACCTTAGCTGCAAAGCTTACTACATCATAAAACTAGAAATAGCTTTAAATGGGCTGTCAGGCATTGATTTCCTCAGTTCCTCACCATATCCCTTCAAAACGGTGATTGTTTCTGGCTGTCCCTCTCTTCAGGTCCCCTTCATTCTTTCCAAGACTTCCTCTCTCAGAAATGGGTTATTTTCCTCCTATCATATGGTTCCTTCCGATTCCCCTCAAAGGTCAATTTTTTGTACCTTGTAGGCCCCCTGTGGCCCACTTAATAACAAGAAACAGTAAACTATGATCTGTAGATCAAATGTAGCCCATTGCCCATTTTTGTACGACCTACAAGCTAATGATTGGTAAAAAAGTTGAAAGGAGGAAATATTTTATGACACATAAAAATATATGAAATGCCAACTCCTGTGTTCATAAATAAAGTTTTATTAGAATACAGCTATGTTCATTTGTTTATATATTGTTGACAGATACTTTCACACGACAAGAACTAGGTGAAGTAGCTGTGACAGAAACCATCCTAAAATCCTGCAAAGCCTAACACTTATCTTGTCTTTTATAGGGAAGGTTTGCTGATCCCTGAATTAGAATCTCGTCTCTGCCACTTTGTCATTCCAGTGACTTTAGGCAAGTTACTTACTGCCCACTGCCTCAGTTTCCTCGTTTGTAAAAGGGAAGTAATAATAATAGAACTCCCTCATTATTTTCTTCTCAGGATGAAAGAGTGAAAATGTAGAGTGTCGGACATGTAGTAAACACTATATGAACATTAACTATTATCATTATTATTATTTCTATAATTGCTGCTGCTCCTGTAATTGTTCTGATCTCCCTACATGGAGTGCCTTCACTGTGTCAGGTACTGTGCTAACAGTTTTACATGGGATTTTTGTCCTGTCCATTTTTAAAAATGAGGAAGCAAAGGCCTGCAGAGATTAAGTAACTTGTCAAAGTCACTTAGCAAGTCAATAGATTCAACCCAGCCCTGACTCCAACCCCAGGTTCATTTTACCATGAGTGCCTTTTAACCAAATTTCTTTTGTAATAGAATCCTTATTTCTCTCCTATTAAATTTTGCCCAGGACGCTGATTTCTCTGATGGTTGAAAATATTTTTCCTCCAGATGATTCAGAGTCTGCCTCTCTGACTCCATCTTGCTCCTTCACTGTCCTGAGTCAGCTCCAGGGAATTGTGAATCTCCTTGAACATGGTGTGGCAATGGCTGCTCAGGCTCCCATGCTGTGCCCCCTTCAGTAGCAAAGAAATTTTAGATCTTCTTGCGAGATTATTAGTTGAGGGTAATGAGGAATGAGGGTGAGAGGTCATGCCAATATCCTATCTGCAGATTGCTTAAACTTAGCAGCTACTAAGATATCATAATGTGAAGGCGCAGACTCTGCAGCCAGAGTGCCTGTTTTTAAATCACAGCTCTACCACTTTCTTACTTTGTGGTGTTGGACAAAATCATTTAACTTCTATGTGCCTTGATTAGTCTACCTCTTACACTGGCACATCTTGAGGAAAGAATATAAACGAAGGCTCACATACTCTATGTCCATTTAAAGGTCATAAATCTAGCTAGCAACTGTTATATTGTCTATCATCCTAGAAAAACAAAAAGTACTTATCTAGCATTCTCAGACTACCAGGTAGGAACATGGTGGTACCAGGACAGCTGGAGAGTGGCACACATTCCTCTCCTTCCCTACACACTCTCTTTCCAACAAAGAGCTTCAAATGCACTTGATTATACCATCCTGACCCATGAGTACCTGGGAGTCTGTAATTCCCACAAACAGTCAACCTGAGGCCACCCCTTGGCCATGCCTCTGACTCCAGCTAAGGATGTCTCCCTAACCCCATTGATTCTTTGCCCATGATAAAGGGCATAACTGGAAAAGGCTCAGACCAGGAAGGAGCCTCTCTTGCCCTCATCTAAGAGTGGTACTCTTCATCAGTATATTGAAGATAATAATGGAATATCCACTGCAATGATAATAAATTAATATGTTTAAAGTGCTTAGAACAATGCCTAGTAAATGCCAAGAACTACATATATATGTGTATACATATATGTGTATATATGTATATATGTGTATACATATGTGTATACACATGTGTATATGTGTATACACATGTGTATATATGTATACACATGTGTATATATGTATACATATGTGTATATATGTATACATATGTGTATATATGTATACACGTATACATATGTGTATACGTGTATACATGTATGTGTATATATGTATACATGTATACATGTATACATATGTGTATACGTGTATACATGTATGTGTGTATATGTATACATGTATACATGTGTGTATATGTATACATGTATACATGTATGTGTGTATATGTATACATGTATACATGTATGTGTGTATATGTATACATGTATACATGTATGTGTGTATATGTATACATGTATACATGTATGTGTGTATATGTATATAAAATCTATACTTTTGCAAATAACTCATGAAGGCTGTGACTGATCTGAGATAGATCTAGGAGAAAACATCAATTTGAAAAGAAATTACATAAAATGGAATGAGTTATATAGTCAGTGTTGATGTTTAGCCAAATCTTCTTCTTCAGAACAACTAAAAAAATGGGATATTCTATATGAACAAGTACCCAGTTCTATAGACCACGTCATATATGCCATGGCAGTCTGGAGCTTAAACTCAGTGTTGGTGAACGATGGATTATCAATTTAGGTGCAAATCATACCTCACCAATGAAGTAATTACAAAATCTGGCATGACTTTGAGATTCTCTACTGCTATTCCTAATAAACAGAGGCCACCTCTTGATCATTTTCTGTATTACCAGTCCTCTTAGAGCATATCTAAACATAAAGTGCTAACCTTTTAAAATTGTATTCAGAACAAGTGACCTGAAAGATATGCACTGTGAATAACAAAAAGTGATGCTAATAACCAGTATAAAGTCTTTATTGAGTTAAGTAATACTGGCAGTTTTAACTGACACTTATCAAGTGCTTTATATACTTACAAATTGGTATTATTTCCATTTCACAGGTGAGGAAACTGTGGCTCCTAAAGGTTAAATGACTCTTCCAAGGCCATGTAGTTTATGAGTAGCAGGGTTGGGATTTGAATCCAGAGCTATCTTGTGCTTAAGCTGAGATAGTTCTGTTTTTGACCCCAAAACACAGTCTCTTAATGCACAATGTACTTCAAGAGAGCATATTGTTGTATGTACACCATGCTGCCAAATGACTGTCATCCAATGCAATGATCTTTGTGTTGCGGTGAACTTCAATTCAGTTTTATGTGCTTCTCCACGTGTGGTTGTTTCCCTTTGGTTAAATCCCCAGATTGTCAAAATCTTCACTAATGTATCCATCGTGGTCCCTTGGTTAAGTTGTTCTACTAAATTTTCATACAAGTTTTACTTTCACAAATATCAAAGATGCCCATTAACAAACATTTTTAAAAAGCCCCAGTAGAAATCACATTTTTGATTCTATACATTCTATAGGGTTTCTTTGCCATTGTCCTGGCAGGCAAAGTTGGTTATGTTATTGAAGTTCTGGAAGGAATGGCCAGATTCATTCCCTGGATTTGACACTCTTCACACACACAGACCCTTTCTCCTCTGCAAAGCTGTGTCCTCTCTCTTTGCATATTTGCAATGTCCCTGCCACCTGGCTGCTCATAGAAAAGGAACAGATTCTAGAACATCACTTCCCAAGGTGAAGTATATCCATTTCAATCTCTAAATGAGGAAACTGCTGGTGCAGAAAATCACTAAACAAAAAGCATCTCCTTCAAATGCCCTCATGAAAGGACTCATTTCCTGGCAGTGGAAAGAGGAAGCAAGCAACCATTACACAGGGCCCAACACAAGGAAAATCTGCTCATGACAAATTTCTGTGCCAATCTCCCAGATCTGTTAGCCATTGAGTGGCATGCTATGCCAGCAAGGAGTCACTGGAAGCAGGAAAAAGACTGCAGAATTTATATCATGGTCTCTGAGGTCATACCAAGAAAAGTCCTTGCTGTTAGCAACCATAACTTCTGAGGTTCAAAAATGAATGCATAACCAAGGCCAAAGTCACCTCAACTCCTTGACAAGCACATCCCAGTCTACACTAGCATGATGTTGCAGGTATGATTTAAGAAAATACAGAGCTCTGTTTTCCAGGAGGAAGCTATGTTATAATGGAAAGGTTATTCTAACTTGATTTAATATTTGTTATTAATTTCTAACTTTTCCCTCTTACTATTTTCATAAACCCAACCAAATTTTGTAATTCTGGTCCCCCACAAACATAAGGCATAAAAATGTATTCTTTTTAGTGTTCTTGTCAAAATCAAATAGGAAGCCTCTTTGTAAAACAACTTATAACCCTATCCAAGTCTTCACTGACATAGTCTAGTTACTTCTGTTTTATAAGTTACCTCCATTTTAAATTGGCCTTTCAGTTTATAAAGGAAGTAATTACCAAGAGCTTTGGAGAGTCAAGAAGTTTGGGCCCCAAATGTCTTTCTTTTCTCCCATTCTTTAGCAGTGTGTCATCATAAAATGGTTGTCACTAATCCTCTCTTAAACGACAGAGATTCCCATGTATGTTCTGTGCTAGGTGACAATCAGATATTGCTAGGGCTTGTTAAAGAGAAAGGGGAAGCTCCTTCCACATCTGCCTTCTATGATTAAAATTATACCTTGCCTTGACTCTTCAGTATTATCAAGTAGTTTAGCTGTTATCCATACATTGTTTACTCCAGACATTTTTTAGGACTGCTGGCAGCATGATTACCAACTGACAGGCAAGTCTGAATATTGAGGCTGGTGAATGACTGGCATTCATAAACATGGTAAACATGAAGATTTTTCATCTAGAAGATGCTGATTTCACTTCTGGCAGTGCTGAGGGATGGGCCATGTCAAAACCGAGTAAGAATCTACAGTTCTGTGAAAAGACAGATTCCTCAGAAAGGAAAACGATACTGAACCTTACTTAATCATTCTTGTCCCCAAGTATGCTTTCTCTTTTTTTTGTCTTCCTTTGGCTTTTCCTCTAGAGCTTGCCCTTTTTTCTGTTCCTTTCCTCTCTTGTCTCACATTCCGCAGTAGAAGATACAACATAAAATCAACACATAATGTCCTGTGTTATCAAGTGTCTCCTGAGAAAGATATATCATGCAAATGTAAAGCAAAAAGTAGGGTTTGCACATAGTTGCAAGTAAAGCACTCCTCAGCAAATGTAAAAGAACAGAAATTATAACAAACTGTCTCTCAGACCACAGTGCAATCAAACTAGAACTCAGGATTAAGAAACTCACTCAAAACCGCTCAACTACATGGAAACTGAACAACGTGCTCCTGAATGAGTACTGGGTACATAACAAAATGAGGGCAGAAATAAAGATGTTCTTTGAAACCAACAAGAGCAAAGACACAACATACCAGAATCTCTGGGACACATTTAAAGCAGTGTGTAGAGGGAAATTTATAGCACTAAATGCCCACAAGAGAAAGTAGGAAAGATCTAAAATTGACACCCTAACATCACAATGAAAAGAACTAGAGAAACAACAGCAAACACATTCAAAAGCCAGCAGAAGGCAAGAAATAACTAAGATCAGAGAAGAACTGAAGGAGATAGACAAACAAAAAACGCTTCAAAAAAATCAATGAATCCAGGAGCTGGTTTTTGAAAAGATCAACAAAATTGATAGAGCGCTAGCAAGACTAATAAAGAAGAAAAGAGAGAAGAATCAAATAGACGCAATAAAAAATGATAAAGGTGATATCACCACCGATCCCACAGAAATACAAACTACCATCAGAGAATACCATAAACACCTCTATGCAAATAAACTAGAAAATCTAGAAGAAATGGATAAATTTGTTGACACATACACCCACCCAAGACTAAACCAGGAAGAACTTGAATCCCTGAATAGACCAATAACAGGCTCTGAAATTGAGGCAATAATTAATAGCCTACCAACCAAAAAAAGTCCAGGACCAGACGGATTCACAGCCGAATTCTACCAGAGGTACAAGGAGGAGCTGGTACCATTCCCTCTGAAACTATTCCAATCAATAGAAAAAGAGGGAATCCTCCCTAACTCATTTTATGAGGCCAGCAATATCCTGATACCAAAGCCAGGCAGAGACACAACCAAAAAAGAGAATTTTAGACCAATATCCTTGATGAACATCGATGCAAAAATCCTCAATAAAATACTGGCAAACCGAATCCAGCAGCACATCAAAAAGCTTATCCAACATGATCAAGTGGGCTTCATCCCTGGGATGCAAGGCTGGTTCAACATATGCAAATCAATAAACATAATCCAGCATATAAACAGAACCAAAGACAAAAACCACATGATTATCTCAATAGATGCAGAAAAGGCCTTTGACAAAATTCAACAACCCTTCATGCTAAAAATTCTCAATAAATTAGGTGTTGATGGGATGTATCTCAAAATATTAAGAGTTATTTATGACAAACCCACAGCCAATATACTGAATGGGCAAAAACTGGAAGCATTCCCTTTGAAAACTGTCACAACACAGGGATGCCCTCTCTTACCACTCCTATTCAACATAGTGTTGGAAATTCTGGCCAGGGCAGTCAGAAAGGAGAAAGAAATAAAGGGCATTCAATTAGAAAAAGAGGAAGTCAAATTGTCCCTGTATGCAGATGACATGATTGTATATTTACAAAACCCCATTGTCTCAGCCCAAAATCTCCTTAAGCTGAGAAGCAACTTCAGCAAAGTCTCAGGATACAAAATCAATGTACAAAAATCACAAGCATTCTTACACATCAATGCCAGACAAACAGAGAGCCAAATCGTGAGTGAACTCACATTCACGATTGCTTCAAAGAGAATAAAATACCTAGGAATCCAACTTACAAGGGATGTGAAGGACCACTTCAAGGAGAACTACAAACCACTGCTCAATGAAATAAAAGAGGACACAAACAAATGGAAGAACATTCCATGCTCATGGATAGGAAGAATCAATATCGTGAAAATGGCCATACTGCCTAATTTATAGATTCAGTGCCATCCCCATCAAGCTACCAATGACTTTCTTCACTAGAATTGGAAAAAACTACTTTAAAGTTCATGTGGAACCAAAAAAGAGCCCGCATAGCCAAGACAATCCTAAGCCAAAAGAATAAAGCTGGAGGCATCACACTACCTGACTTCAAACTATACTATAAGGCTACAGTAACCAAAACAGCATGGTACTGGTACCAAAACAGAGATATAGACCAATGGAACAGAACAGAGCCCTCAGAAATAATACCACACATCTACAACCATCTGATCTTTGACTAACCTCACAAAAACAAGGAATGGGGAAAGGATTCCTTATTTAACAAATGGTGCTGGGAAAATTGGCTAGCCATATGCGGAAAGCTGAAACTGGATCCCTTCCTTACACCTTACATAAAAATTAATTCAAGATGGATTAAAGACTTAAATGTTAGACCTAAAACCATAAAAACCCTAGAAGAAAACCTAGGCAATACCATTCAGGACATAGACATGGGCAAGGACTTCATGTCTAAAACACTAAAACCAATGGCAACACAAGCCAAAATTAACAAATGAGATCTAGTTAACCTAAGGAGCTTCTGCACCACAAAAGAAACTACCATCAGAGTGAATAGACAACCTACAGAATGGGAGAAAATATTTGCAATCTACCCATCTGACAAAGGGCTAATATCCAGAATCTACAAAGAAGTCAAACACATTTACAAGAAAAAAACAACCCCATCAAAAAGTGGGCACAGGATATGAACAGACACTTCTCAAAAGAAGACATTTATGCAGCCAACAGACACATGAAAAAATGCTCATCATCACTGGCCATCAGAGAAATGCAAATCAAAACCACAATGAGATACCATCTCACACCAGTTAGAATGGCAATCATTAAAAAGTCAGGAAACAGCAGATGCTGGAGAGGAGGTGGAGAAATAGGAACACTTTTACACTGTTGGTGGGACTGTACACTAGTTCAACCATTGTGAAAGACAGTGTGGCGATTCCTCAAGGATCTAGAACTAGAAACACCATTTGACCCAGCAATCCCATTACTGAGTATATACCCAAAGGATTATAAATCATGCTGCTATAAAGGCACATGCACACATGCGTTTATTGCGGCACTATTCACAATAGCAAAGACTTGGAACCAACCCAAATGTCCATTAATGATAGACTGGATTAAGAAAATGTGGCATATATACACCATGGAATACTATGCAGCCATAAAAAAGGATGAGTTAATGTCCTTTGTAGGGACATTGATGAAGCTGGAAACCATCATTCTCAGCAAACTATCACAAGAACAAAAAATCAAACACCGCATGTTTTGACTCATAGGTGGGAATTGAACAATGAGAACACTTGGACACAAGAAGTGGAACATCACACACCGGGGCCTGTTGTTGGGTGGGGGAAGCGGGGAGGGAAAGCATTAGGAGATACACCTAATGTAAATGATGAGTTAATGGGTGCAGCACACCAACATGGCACATGTATACATATGTAACAAATCTGCATGTCGTGCACATGTACCCTAGAACTTGAAGTATAATAAAAAATAAAAAATAAAATAAGTAGGGTTTGCTATTCTTATATTAGACTTTAATCCAACAATGGTAAAAATGGACAAAGAAGGGTATTACATAATGATAAAGGGTTCAATTCAATGAGAAGCCTTAACTATCACACCCAACACCATATAACAATGACTTCTAGGCCTATGAAAAGACTTAGACAGTCACACAATTATATGGGGGGATTTTACCACCCCACTGACAGTGTTAGATGATTGAGGCAGAAAACTAACAAATCGTAGACTTAAACTTGACACTTGACCAATTGGACCTAAAAGACATCTACCGAACACTCCAGCCTTCAACCACATAATATATACATTCTTCCCTTCTGCACATGGAACCTAATCCAAGATCAACCACATGCTTGGCCATAAAGCAGGTCCCAGTGAATTCAAAAACAATTGAAATCATACCAACCATACTCTCAGACCACAATAGAATAAAAATGGAAGTCAATACCAACAAGTTTCCCCAAAACCACACAATTGTATGGATATTAAACAACTTTCTCTTGAATGACTTTTGAGTAAATAAGGCAGAAATAAAAAAAATTATTTGAAAGAAATAAAAACAGAGACACAACTTACCAAAATCTGTGGGATGCAGCAAAAACAGTGTTAAAAGCAAAGTTTGTAGTGCTAAACGACTAACTCAAAAAGTTAGAAAGATCTCAAATGAATGATCTAATACTACAACTAGAGGAGTTAGAAAAACAAGAAAAACTAACTACAAGCTAGCAGAAGACAAGAAATACACAAAATCAGAGCAGAACTGAATGGAAGTGAGACCCCAAAGTCCATACAAAGAATCAACGAAACCAACAGCTGTTTCTTTGAAAGGATAAATGAAAGCACTAGACTAGCTAGATTAACAAAGAAAAAAAAGAGAGAAGATCTAAATAAGCACAGTCAGCAACTATAAAGATGACATTACAATCCATCTCACAGAAAAATAAAAGCTCCTTAGAGACAATTATGAACACCTTTATGCAAAAAAACTAGTAAATATAGAGGAAATGGATGAATTCCTGGAAACACACAACCTCCCAACATCGAATCAGGAAGAAATTGAAATCCTCAACAAACTGATATCAAGTTCCAGAATTGAATCAGTAATAAAAAACCTACCAACCAAAAACAGCCCCAGACCAGATGAATTCATAAATTCCACCAGACATATAAAGAACAGCTGGTAGCAATTTACTGAAATTATTCCCAAAAAAAAGGAGGAGAGACTCCTCCCCAACTCATTATATAAAGCCAGCATCACCTTGATAACAAATCCTGACAAAGACATAGCAATAAAAAATAAAACTATAGGCCAATATCTCTTATGAACATAAACCTCCAAATCCTCAACAAAATCCTAGCAAACTAAATCCAGTAGCAAATCAAAAAGTTAATTCACTGTAATCAAGTAGGCTTAATCCATGAGATGCATAGTCAGCTCAACATATGTAAATCAATAAATATGATTCACCACGTAAACATAACTAAAAACAAAAACCATATGATTATCTCAGTAGTTGCAGAAAATCCATAAAATCCAACATCCATCAGTAGTTCCATAAAATCCATCAGTAGTTCCATAAAATCCAACATCCCTTCACAATTAAAACCCTCAAAAAACCTAGATATCAAAAGACTATATCTCAAAATAATAAAAACCATCTATGACAAACCCACAGCCAATATCATACAAAATGGGCAAAAGCCAGAATTCCCCTTGAGAACTGGAAAAAGATAAGGATGCCTACTCACCACTCCTATTTAGCATAGTATTGGAAGTCTTAACCAGAGCAATAAGTCAAGAGAAATAAATAAAAGGCATCTATACAAGAAAAGGAGCCAAACTATCTCTCAAATAAATGGCTTCCATAATAGAAAAGAAGTCATACTATCTGTATTCAGGGATGATGATGTGATTCTATACCTAGAAAACCCTAAAAGCTCCATCAAAAGGCTCCTGGAACTGATACACTACTTCAGTAAAGTTTCAGGATACAAGATTGGTGTGCAAAAATCAATAGCATTTCTATATACCAATAATGTTCAAGCTGGTAGCCAAATCAAGAAAACAATCCCATTTACACTATTCACAAAAAAATAAAATAGTAGGAATAAATCTAATCTAACCAAGGAGATAAAGGATTTGTAGAAGGAAAACTATAAAACGCTGCTGAAAAATGGCTGGGAGCGGTGGCTCACGCCTGTAATCCCAGGACTTTGGGAGGCCAAGGTGGGTGGATCACGAGGTCAGGAGATAGAGTCCATCCTGGCTAACATGGTGAAACTCCGCCTCTACTAAAAATACAAAAAAAAAATTAGCCGGGCGTGGTGGCAGGAGCCTGTAGTCCCAGCTGCTCGGGAGGCTGAGTCAGGAGAATGGCGTGAACCCAGGAGGCGGAGCTTGCAGTGAGCCAAGATCGGGCCGCTGCACTCCAGCCTGGGTGACAGGGCAAGACTCTGTCTCAAAAAATAAAAATAAATAAATAAAAATAAAAATAAAAAAACTGCTTAAAAAATCATAGATAACACAAATGGAAAGTCATTCTATGCTCATGGAGTAGAAGAATCAATATTGTTAAAATGGCTGTATCGCCTAAAGCAATCTACAGATTCAATGCTATTCCTATCAAACTACCAGTGTTACTTCTCATAGAATTAAAAAAAAAACTGTTCAAAAATTCATATGAAACAACAACAAAAAAATAGCTCAAATAGCCAAAGTAATTCTAAACAAAAAGAAAGTCAGAGGCATCACATTACCTTGCTTGAAACTATGCTATAATGCTACAGTAGCCCAAACAGCATGGTACTGGTACAAAACCAGACATAGACCAATGGAACAAATTAGAGAATTCAGAAATAAAGCTGCACACCTACAGCCATCTGATCTTTTACAAAGTTGGCAGTAACAAGCAATGGGAAAAGGACTTCCTGTTTAATAAATGGTATTGAGATAGCTGGCTAGCTACATGAAGAAGAATGAAACTGAAACTGAACCCCAGCTTCCAAAAAATTAGCTCAAGATGTTTTAAAGATGTAAATGTAAGACCTCAAACTATATGAATCCTGAAAGAAAATATAGGAAATACCACTCTAGACATCAGCCTTGAGAAAGAATTTTTGACTAAGTCCTCAAAAGCAAATGCAACAAAACCAAAAATTGACTAGTGGGATATAATTAAGCTAAATAGCTTCTGCAAAGCAAAAGAAACTTCCAAAAAAGTCAACAGCCTACAGAATGTGAGAAAATGTTTACATTATCTGACAAAGATCGAATATCCAGAATATATAAGGAACTTAATTTAACAAGCAAAACCCAAATACTTCCATTAAAATGTGAGCAAAGATGTTTGTTGCAGATGTTTTCACAATAGCCAAAATTTTGGATGCAAGCTAAGTGTCCAGCAACAGATGAATGAATAAAGAAAATGTGGTACTTGTACATAAAGGAGAACTATTCAGCCATAAAATGAATGAGATCCTGTCATTTGCAACAACATGGATGGAACTGGAGGTCATTACGCTAAGGAAATAAGCCAGGCAAGAAAGACAAATATCACATGTTCTCACTTATTTGTGGGATCTTAAAATCAAAACAATTGAACTCACAGAGATAGAGAGTAGAAAGATGGTTACCAGAGACTTGGAAGGTATTAGGAGGATGGTGGCAGTGGGGTGGGGGGAAGAAGAGGGGAGTGGGGATGGTTAATGACTACAAAAAAATAGAAAGAATGAATAAGACCTAGTATTTGGTAGCACAACAGGGTGACTCTAGTCAATAATAATTCAACTGTACATTAAAAATAATTAAAAGAGTATAATTGGATTATTTGTAACACAAAGGATGAATGCTTGAGGGGATGGATACCCCATTTTCCATGATGTGATTATTGTGCACTGAAGGCCTGTATCAAAACATATTATGTATTCCGTAATTATATACACCTACTATGTACCCACAAAATTTAAAAAAAAAAAGAAAAAGAAAAAGTGGGCAAGGGACATGAACAGACATTTCCCAAAAGATGACAGACAAGTGGTCAACAAACATACAAAAAAATGCTTCACATCACTAGTCATCAGAGAAACGCAAATCAAAACCACAATGAGATACCATTTTTATATAAGTCAGAATGGCTATTATCAAAAAGTCAACAAACAACAGATGCTGGCAAGGCTGTGGAGAAAAGGGAATGCTTACACACTGTTGGTGGGAATGTAAATTAGTTCAGCCACTGCAGAAAGCAGTTTGGAGATTTCTCATAGATCTTAAAACAAAACTACCATTTGACTCTGCAATCTCATTACTGCGTATATTTCCAAAAGAAAATAAATCATTCTACCAAAAAGACACATGCATGCGTATGTTCATTGCAGTGGTACTGATATGGTTTGGCTATGTCCCCACCCTAATCTCATCTTGAATTGTAGTTCTCATAATCCCCAAGTGTTGTGGGAGGGACCCAGTGGGAGGTAATGGAATCATGGAGCAGTTACCTTTATGCTGTTCTCATGATAGTGAATTCTCATGAGATCTGATGGTTTTATAAGGAGCTTTCCCCCTCTACACTCTGTACTTCTCCTTGCTGCCACCATGTGATGAAGGATGTGCCTGCTTCCCCTTCTGCCATGATTGTAAGTTTCCTGATGCCTCCCCAGCCATGCTGAACTGTGAGTCAATTAAACCTCTTTCCTTTATAAATTACCCAGTCTCAAGCATGTCTTTATTAGCAGAATGAGAATGCACTAATACTGCTATTCACAATGGCAAAGACACAGAATCAAATAAGATGCCCATCAATGGTGGATTAGATACACAAAATGTAGTATGTATATACCATAGAATACTATGCAGCCATAAGAAGAATGAAATCATGTTATTTGCAGCCACGTGGATGCAGCTGAAGGCCATTATCTTAAGTGTATTAACACAGAAACAGAAAGCCAAATGCCACATGTTCTCGTGTATAAGTGGGAGCTAAACATTGGCTGCTCAGGTACATAAAGATGGCAATGATAGACAATGGTGACTTCTATGTGGGGAGGAAGAAAGCAGGGAAAGTGCTGAAAAAAAAACTCTTGGCTACTATGCTCACTATTTGGGTGATGGAATCATTCATATCCAAAACTTCAGCATCATGCAATATGCCCAGGTAACAAACCTGCACACGTACCATTAAATCTAAAAAGTTGAAATTATAAAAACAAAATAAAGTGTCTCCTGAGGACTTGTGTCATGCAAGTCACCGATGTAGTTTGTATGACCATGAAACTACATCACACAGGTATGAGAGTTACCACTCTCTGATATGGAGTGGGCAACGCACAATCATCATGCACATATTCACACACCACAGTGGGACACGATTAAGAAATATCAAATTAAAAGTTCATTATGTTGAGGGTGTAACTAGAATCTTGTGTCTGCCAAACAAACAGGAAATAGATGATGAAATCTAATTAGCTTTCAGCTCAACAAAAGCAATGGAGCTACACAAGCAAGGGCAAGGATGAATGACTTTGAAGAGAAAAAGAAAATAGCTTGAATTCAGAAAACCTCTTTGGTGTTTGTTTGTTTGTTTTCAAATTTGCAGATTTTACAAACACTAAGCACATTTTATGTGAGGAATTTTCTCTCCTTAAATTCATTGACATTTATATATAATAAGCTGGCTTATCAAGTTTCTTTGCTAAATATTTTATGAAAATACAGAAGTAGAAAGGGCCTTAGACATCATTGAATCTAATCTCCTTGTTTTACAGATGAATAAACTGAGGTCTACAGACAAAAACTGGCTTGCAGAAGCTCACATAGCGCATGGTAGAAATGAGCCTAGAAAGCATGTCTATGGAGCTCAAATTTGTGTTTCTTCTCACTGTACTAAGGCTGCTAGGTAAATCTTGTATAAAAAAGCCAAACATTTTGGTGGGAAACAGAGTGTTACATATTTTCCAAAGAATGAACAGAACGTGAGCCTCTCAGCAGAAAATGGCTGAAACTCAGTGTTTCTAAATTCCTGTGAAGTCCTCCAACATGGCAAACGCCTCATTCTGTTCCAGAAGACATGTGCTATTATCAAAAGGATAAATGGGTGGCCATTTAATTAAAACATCACTAGAAGAAAAAACTTAGGGAAGTGTGACCACAGATGCCCTTGTTTTGCACAGCCAATATCCTCCATGAATCTCATGGAGAAAAGTCTTTCAGGAAGGGCCAGTGGAGCTACGTGATGACCCAAGAGCTTACATAGTATTCAGCTAGCAATTCACAGTTGAGCCTGTGAATTTTAAATTCTGTGCTGTGACAATGACATAAAGCAAGTTTGTTTGTTTTCTTCTTTCTTAAAAGCCTAATAAAGACATTGTACAGGATTCATTATCGAATCTTGGCTGGAGTCTTTCATCTGAGCTCTAATGCCCTGAGTTTAACCATCATCAGATGCCCACCCCAGCTGGTAAGTTGACCTGAATGGTAATCACAGCTGGCAACATTGGCAAAAAGGCAAAAGCTACACATGCGCGTGTACATGCACACACACACACAGACACTGTATGATGTGTGTACGTGCGTGTGTGTATGCAAGCCCACTCCATTCTCTTTAATAATAAGAATCTTTTACTCTTTGAAGAGCCACAGAAATCTGAACTACTACTGTAGCCCTGTTAACAGCCAACTCTGTGACAAGGGCCTACTCGAAAGAGAGGAAAGTCAATAAAAGTAAAGTGTAAGTGTACTGCTAATGACAGGTTCTTGCAGGCACTTTCCCCCAAATTATACCATTCCTATTCAGATACCATCTCAAGAGTCTCAGACAGTGTCAAGTGCAATCATTGTTATTGCAGTTGCCAAGGTAATCAATTGAAATCATAATGAAGGGAACAGAAGGAAATCAATAGAGTCTGAAATTACAAATAAAGAGAAGCTATCGTTTAAGAGCATTTGGCTGAAATCTTCCATATTAATGGAGTCAGAAATGGCTGTGTCATTCAGAAGCAGTGTGGTGCATAATTCAGCTGAGTGCATTAGAATACCTAAAAACGATTGCAACAATTAGGGCTGCCTACCAAGAATCTGTCCACCTTAGAAGGCACATTGCTGAGTCGTTTGTTACCATTTTAGTGTGTTTTCATATCTTTAAAATTTCAATCATCTCCCAGAGTACCCTTAGGCAGGAGGCAGGATTAGCTTGTTCAAAGACACCCAGAGCAGATTGTTAGTCTGGTTTGATTCTGAGACTGGGAAGTAAGAGAGGCTAATCACGCATTTTATGTTAGAAGTATCTTCTTTTCCAAAAATTCTATAGATTTACGTAGAGTGATATAGCTAGTAGGGAACACAAGGGATAAGTGTAAAAACAAATTATAGGAAAATTGATTATTGCCCAATCTTTAACCACATGCCTAAAAAGTTCATTGGGCTCTATTAGAGTGGCATAAAACCTTTTCAATTTCAGTGTTATTTGTAAAGATAAAATGAAAATTTCAAACATATATAATATTCATGATCAGCTAATCTCCCTAAGGAGAGATCCTGAACCAAATGGCAATAAAGATGGAAAAGCTGTCTAGTTCTTTTACGAGGAAATAGTCCATAAAAAGATAAGGAATTATGAAAAAAAAATAAACATTGTTATATTGGCTTATCATTGGAATCTGAAAATGGCACGTTTATAGATTTCAGCAGAGGTTTGCTTATTATGTTATTTAATATTCTATGACAGGCTTTCCACATTACACTCCACTGCTTTGCAGGTCTCGACTTCCAGGCTATCTGTTTGAGAAACCCTGAACTTTTCCTCTCAGTCTACAGATGGCAGGAATACCTAAAAAGCTCTCATGTCTTTGGCATTGATGTTATGAGAACCCTACATATATGTAACTTATACATATGTAACTATATCCATTCAGTCGAAAATAGAAATATAGAGGAGTATAACAGTTAACTTAGGATGAGTTCTGCTTGCCATTCCACTCAATGATGCTTTGCCCAAGAATGGGCGTGAGATTGCAAGGTTAAGAGGTGTTTCTCCCATGGCAGTCTTAATTTCCCATATGCTTCTCAGAATGTGAACACTGTCATTCTAGTGTTGAAAGAGATTTATTTACCCACTTAAAAAATATTTATTTACTTTTGTACAACATAACCTCTACATGTTAACTGACTCCTCAATCTGGTGCTCAACCAAAGATTTATCAATCAACACAAATACTGAAGGCTCAACCTTAAGTCATATGGAACTAATTGAGAGAAATTGTGCTTTTCTCCACCATGACATCTTCTTATCATGCTTTTGAAGGTAATTTTAACTACATGCAGTGTTGGCTAGTTTTAGAACTCAAATCTCATCTGAGATATAAATTATTCATGTATGAATTTCCTGCTAGGCCTTAGCACTTATTCAATTCATGGCAATGTAAATACGTTTTACAGAGCCTACCGATAATCACTATTGGCATCTCCTGGGAGCCTGCTAGAAATATAGAATCTTGGGACCTACCCTAAATCTACACATCAGAATCTGCATTTTAACAAAATATCCAGCTAAATTCACATTGACACTTGAGATGCACCATGCAAGAGGTTTCATGAGAGGAAAACATATGGTGTAATAGATCTTAGAGCCTTATGTAAGTATTAACTAAGAAAAGCATGTGCATGTTTGTACAGGTGTAGTAGTTGGGGCAGAGGACTATTACAACACATATAGCATATTATAATCATGCCATTAGCTTTGTTATAATGATTATTAGTGATCATAGATTCATGATGTATGTTCATATTTTACAATATTGAATAATCTCCCCTCCCACCTCTAGACCAGAAAAGTGCATGTGAACAAATAAATAAAAGAAAACATGATAACTGCTGAAATACAGATATAAATCAAGTGCTGGAAAAGCTCAGGAAATGGTACCTTTCATTCTGCCAGTGGGGGTTGAAGAAATGCTTCCTTTATCATGTAGTGGTTGAATTGGATATTGGGAAGAAGGGCATTCTTGATAACAAGAATGCAAGAATTCTTGTTGTCAAGAATGCAAGAGGTGTTGAAAGAGTTTGCCATTTTGGAATTGTCAAGAACTCGAAAGTGCCTGGAGTTTATGGGGCATGGGTTTTACAATCTCTTTAGTTTAGAGAAGGTAGGAGAGGAAGGGACGGACAGGAAGAAATGAAGCTGGAAAGATGAATGGGGTGGAAATTGTTGGACTATAGGGTTGAGGCACCACTGTAAGGCCTGAGGATAATATACTAGGGATCTCAAGCCCAAAATTCAAACTTAATGATATGATATGGTCAGTTTTTTAATGGCTTTATTAAAATCACTTAGATAAAATTGTATTAACATATTAAGACTCTGTTACTGAAAAATCAATGGATGGTCCATCCAATATAATTGAAAATCTGATTTTCAGAATACAAAATAGACTGCAATGTTTGATGCCATTTTTTTTTTTTTGCAAAAGAACATAGAATAAGCAGTATATAATACTCAAAATCATATCTTGTCTTTCCTTTGTCAAGATTGGCTGTTCCTTTTTTTCCAAGGATATGAATATTCTTGGCTTTAAACCTCCAACTCTAAAATATATGGATATTCAGATCTCTCCTAATATCTGTATTACTTGGGAGATTTTGTCTTCAAATTTCTCTCTGTGTTTGGGCTCTAATCCCCTTGTTGGCTATCTGGGTACTGTACCATGTGAATCTAAACAAGAATCTCAGTTCCTCCACCAATTATTACAAAAAGAAGCTTCTCAAAGCATTATTAAATGTTTGAAGGCTCAAAAAGAAATGACAATACATACCACACAACTTTCCACTATCCATGCATTTTCTTCTCTCCTCTCATCACTATGCTCCTTCCCAGAGTCTCAAGGAGGTGTGAACACTTTCTTCTCTATTACAGAAGGCAGATTTCTCCCTCTCAGGAGCTCACCTTCTAATCCAAGCACTTACAACAGCAGTTTTCAAAACTAAGAATTATTTTGTCCCTCAAAGAATTTGTGACACCAGCTATTGAGAGAAAAATGGTTTACTTTGTTATATAACATGTATTATGCAGGCCTGATACCCATACATACATACACATACCCATGATATACACAAACATATACATACACTATATGTAAGTATGTGGTAGGTGAGTATGCATATATATATGTATATATATATATGTAGACAGAAGATGAGAAGGATATGAAAAACAATGTTAACCATGGTTATATTTGGATATCAGGTTTATGGGTAACTTTACATTCTTACTTTTCTGTGTATGTATTTGTTACATACATAAATATATAATTTAAAAATTGGTTAGGTAAAGGGAAAGTGTTCAACAGCTAATTTTATTTGGAGGAGCAGTTGCAGTTGTACAGTGAGAAAAATCTGAATGTTAGGGTTTATGGACTCAACAGACTGTGATGAATTTGAGGCAATCCATGTGAACTATGGTTTGAAAAACTTGTGCTTTGAAAGGAAGGGACAATTCGGATATTTCTACAATGGTATTTACTAAAGTAACTCCAGAGTTGGTGCCTGGGAAAACACATAGGAAGTAACTTCATAAATAAAATTTGAGCTATGTTTAACAAAGCATTTTCAAATGTACTTGACCATAGAATCTATCTTTTCCATGGAATACTATAGTTTAAAAGATTGGTGTTCCATGAAACACATTTTGAGAAATGCTACTTTATGGAATAGTGGAGTTAGTAAAATGTAATATTTGCTAGAACTGAGCATGCCTATGGGCTTAGGGAAAGAAGACAGAACAAAAGAAATTAAAGATGTAAGACAAAAATATAGTTTCTTTGACCAAGTTCCAGAAAAAGCATAAAGGAATTAACTGTAAGACCTTCGTCCTCAGAAGTATGGTTTCTAAACTAATGACTTCAGGATCACTGATTGGAATTTCCTTTTACCACGGTTCCCAGAAGACGTGTTTGTACCTTAACATTACTCTATGAGGGAGTGAGATCAGAGGCCTGAAAATTGTGGGAAAATGTTCGAAACTGCTGCTGTGGGGAATGTGATAGGGAGTTGACAAGGGCTCTTTCAGTATTGATTCTAATCAGTATTTTGGTTGGGTTGTTATTTAAGTTTCTCTAATGAAGCTCTGAACCCAGAGGTAGAGAAACAAAATTATAGTTGTGACCCAGTTTGGGAACTTACACAGGAACATGATTGAAGAGCAAAGAAGCAGGAAGTTCTAAAGCAATTGAGACAATAGCATTGAAGGAGCAGAGTTGGAGTTCATCAGCGAATCCAATAAAAGAGAAGGGGCTGATGCACTGGGGAGGGGGCAATCAGGAGAAACCTTGACAGGTGTGAAGTGGCAGAAAAGGATGTTGGTTTCAAGGGATGAAGTTCTGGGATGTAGGTCACGAAGGTAGAACAGTTTTGAGTAATAACTTTTTTCAACTTTGGGTAGCTAAAGTAAAATGGAAATGCAAATCTCAGAAACTAAAAGTCACAGAGCTTAGGAATTTAGAAGTTAGCGCTCTAATTTGCGCATCAACCTGGAAGTTGAAATTATGCAATATAAAGGCAGGGAATGAGGTGGGAAGGAGAAAGGCTGGATGCTGAATCCAGCCAAATCCCATCTAGAAGAAGAACCAGACAAAAATAAATTAATTTTTTTGTTTTCTACAGCTCTCCAGAGGATGAGCTCCAGCAAAGGAAAGACCTTGGTGAAGGAGAGAGAAGATGAGGAAAACAGTGGGAACAGGAGAAGGAGAGATGACAGAGAAAGTTCCAGGTGGAGAGTTTTTCCGCTGTCTGTAGAGTTGTCAGGCAGAGTTCTGGGTGGATCTGAATCTCCTTCCCTCTGTGCCCTCAGACTGGGTGGTAATATGCTAGTGTAACCCCAAATATATAAGTGTTTGAGTATTGTCTAGATTTATATGTGGCCTTAAAATGATGATATTACAGCTAATAGTCAGATGCTTGGGGAAATGTCACTGGCTTTCAGGGATCAGCGTGTAGAAGAGGATTGTAGGCATAAAATCAGATTTCATTTTAGGAGAAGCAGCAGAGGACACTGAAGGAAAAGTTTTGGTGCAGAGAGGGGTTTGGCCACAACAAAAGAGAGATAACCAAAGGAAAACTTCATGACTATGTGAAATATTCATCCTACTTCTGCTGCTACTGCTACTACTACTAGAACATTTACTATTTGCCAGACACCTCTAAACACCTTGTATGTGTATTATTTCTTCATCACCAGAATAACTCTGTAAGGCTGTGTATTAGTCTGTTTTAACACTGCTATAAAGAACTGCCCGAGAGTGGGTAATTTATAAAAGAAAGAAGTTTAATTGACTCACAGTTCAGCATGGCTAGGGAGGCCTCAGGAAGCTTACAATCACGGTGGAAGGGGAAGCAAGGCACCTTCTTCATAACGTGGCAAAAGGTGAAGGAGAAGAGGTGAGCAGGGGAAATACCAGATGCTTATAAAACCATCAGATCTTGTGAGAACTCACTTAATATCACGAGAACGGCATGGGGGAACCACCCCATAATCCAATCAGTTCTCACCAGGTTCCTCCCTTAACACCTGAGGATTACACTTCAAGATGAGATTTGGGTGGAGACAAAAAGCTAAACCATATCAGGTTGGTATAATTAATACAACCATATTGTAGATGAGGAAACTGGGGTAGAAAGATGTTAGATAATTTGAGGACATATAGCTAGTAGGAGGTACAGCCAGGATTTAGATACATGTATCTAATTTGCAAATGCATGCTTTTAACCACCTTACTATGCATATTACCTGCATGCACATGCGTTAGTCATTGTTATCATTAGCATCATTATCACCATCACTATCATCATCATTCTTAATAGCTTTTATATAGTGGTTTATAAATTATGAAGTATTACTTTCATGTGATGAGAAGGTTCTTAGCTCTTAAATCAATACATATGGTTTCAATATCCACTACCTTGCTCTCTGCACTCTTGTTGTTACCCAAGAACTAGCAACATCAGCATCACTTGGGAGCTAGTTACTGAATCAGAATCTGAATTTAACAAGCTTGCCAGGAGGGACTACATTCATGTTTTAAAAGTTCTGATCTACACTACTCCATGTTGCAATGTATTAGCAGGTAGGGCTATTTCTAGGAAAAATTGAAGTGAAAGATTTTATTATCAGAGACTCCTTTCTTTCTCCTTTCATGATTCTACCTTCCTCTTCTGGGAACCCGTATCAGTTTGAAAGTTTCTGGCAACAAATCTCAAAAAACCTTCAGTGTAATGGGCTTCAGCTATGAAGAAATGAGTTATCTCATGTAGTGGGAAGTCAACAACTCAGGGTTGAAGGCCTGTTGATTCAGACATCCCCTCCATGTCATCACAGACCCAAGTTCCTCCCATGAGCATTGGCCTCAGGCTGGTTCCCTATGCTCAGAAGGGGGCTGCATCACTCCAGGCTTGACCTTCCTTCATAGTGCCATTGAGGAGAAGAAGGGGACACCTTCTTCTTTGTGTCTCCTTTTCAGATGAAGTAAACATTTTTTAAAATGCTCCCTTTATGTCTCACTTACCAGAAGTAGCCTATTAGGAAGTCCTAAACAAATTACTAGGCAGAGGCAAGGGATTTCTTGGACCATTTTATAATTATTTCTACAGTGGACCAGATGCTGGAGAATCAATGAATGTGATTACTTTAGAATCCAAGGCATACATGCAGCCACAGGCTGCTAGAGTACTGCTCAGATATATCCCCTAAGTGTCCTGGATTTCTGCCCACTTTCCCTACAGGCTCTCAGCATACTCTCAAGACACTCTTATAAACTAATTTACATGCTATTAACGACCAGCCAAGTTTTGCCAGCATAACCTAGCTAAAGAGCTAATCCAGTTCCAGGTGACTGGTCAATGTTATTTAGACAATACCCTTTAAATAAAAAAGCTGGCTTCACCAGGCAACCATAGCTAGATAAACACATACATGCATACATACATACATGCAAACATATGCGCATATACACAGACTTCCATTGTTTTGATGAAGAATAGATTGCCAAGAACACTGCACTGAGGGACCAGGAATATGGTTGCTAAGTCTGGAGACAGATGATACTGGGCAGAAGTGCATGAGTCATTTCACCTGACCGAGTCTCAGTTCATTCATATGAAGCCTTGTCCTGATTCACCTCATATCATGAAGATCATAGTGATAATGTGTAGAAAAAAATATTAGAAAGCAAATGTAGATTGTTATTACTCTTCCTTGGGTCCCCCTTTCACTCTAGCGCAAGGAATAGTGTCTTATTCTACATGTTGAATATCTGTTTTTTGAATAAATGACTGTGTTGTTGCCTTTCAGTGAGAGACACTTAAATTTAACCTGATAAAGTATATTTTACAGTGGCTATCATGTATAGGTAGAAAATGTCCAATGTCCTCTCCAAAGCTCTACAAATAACCTTAGTTCATTTATGAAAATTTACCTTTATTCTGGTCATAGATGAAGGAAAATAGGCAGGTTTACATTATTTTGAATAAGATGAAACACATGAAATTCATTAAAAGTTAAAGATATGCCCATTATTTATCTTTTGGATATAAAATATATTTGTTTGATTAAAGAAAGCAGTGCTTATTACAAAAACAAGATATGGAAAGTACAAAGACACAAGTGTAAATCTCTTTTTTTATATATATATTTTTTATTATACTTTAAGTTCTGGGGTACATGTGCACAATGTGCAGGTTTGTTACATATGTATGCATGTGCCATGTTGGCGTGCTGCACCCATTAACTCGTCATTTACATTAGGTATATCTCCTAATGCTATCCCTCCCCCTCCCCCCACCCCACAACAGGCCCCGGTGTGTGATCTTCCCCTTCCTGTGTCCAAGTGTTCTCATTGTTCAATTCCTAAATCTCATATAATCCTATCACTCAGCTGTAACCACTAATAAAATCTTGGCACCTTCAAGACTGTTGACTTTGAATATATATTAATTTATATCCTATTCTATACATACACACACATGCATAGTTGTATAATTAAAACAGAATCATACCACATGTGTTGTTTATCAATGAACTTTTTTTTTTTTTTTTTTTTGAGACAGAGTCTCGCTCTGTTGCCCAGGCTGGAGTGCAGTGGCGCAATCTCGGCTCACTGCAAGCTCCGCCTTCTGGGTTCACGCCATTCACCTGCCTCAGCCTCCCGAGTAGGTGGGACTACAGGCACGTGCCACCACGCCTGGCTAATTTTTTTGTATTTTCAGTAGAGACAGGGTTTCACTGTGTTAGCCAGGATGGTCTCGATTTCCTGACCTTGTGATCCACCCGCCTCAGCCTCCCAAAGTGCTGGGATTACAGGCGCGAGCCACTGCACCCGGCCATCAATGAATTTTTTTACTAATCAATTGTGTTATGTATATATGTTCAACTCAATAAGTATGGGTCTACATTGTTATATATATATATACATACATATATACACACACACACACACACACACACACATATATATATATAGAGAGAGAGAGAGAGAGACAGAGAGAGATGGAGTCTCACTCTGTTGCCCAGGCTGGAGTGCAATGTCGTGATCTTGGCTCACTGCAACCTCCGCCTCCCAGGTTCAAGGGATTCTCCTGCCTCAGCCTCCCAAGTAGCTGGGACTACAGGCACATGCCACCACACCCGGCTAATTTTTTTGTATTTTTAGTAGAGATGGGGTTTCACCATATTGGCCAGGATGGTCTCAATCTCCTGACCTCGTGATCCACCAGCCTCAGCCTCCCAAATTGCTGGGATTACAGGCATGAGCCACCATGCCTGGCCTACATTATCGTTTTTTATGGTGACCTGGCAGTTCTTTTTGTAGATATAGGATGATTAATTTAACCAATTCTCTATAAATGGAATATTAGGGTTTTCTATATACAACAACCTCCCCCTAATCCCCACCAAAAGGCAGTACTCACGGTCATTTTAAGAAGTATGTTTGGGAAAAGAAGATGAGCTTCAAAAATCCTGTTTTCTTCCCACATGAATGACAATATGTGTTGCTGTGGAGATCAGATGTTTGGGAGTGGAAAAGATGAGAGGCATCTGACCAAATAACATCTGTGTAATGGCAATTAAGCAGCAGCCATTATCTGAAGTGCTATTGTGGCTCTGAAGAGCAGTAGAGAAACAAGTACACATAATGCAGCCGGCCATCAGCCCATCATGCAGAGCCTGCTTATTAGAGCACCGCAGAAATTAAGTCATTTCAGAAGGAAAAAAAATCATTTTCTCCATTTTTGGCATGTTCTCTTTAAACATAAAACTCATTGCAGATAATTTTCAGACATACTGCTTTACTCAACAGCATAATCATTTAGTTGTAGAGCAGGAGATTGGCTAGAGGTTCTCTAGCCTATTCAATTCTTTTTGACCTTAAACTTGGAGTGTGAGTTGCCAGTTTCAGAGTTTGCAAGAACACATTTGCCTGTATAATTCAAGGGCTCTGGCACTCTCAATTGTTTCCAGACCAGAGCAGGTTCTTCTTTTGTCACTAAGGGTCTCAAGGAAGCCACACAACCACCAAGTCACACAATAGGCACCTGCTCTTGTATCCACCAGTCTCTAAAGTGCTGATGTGCATATTGTCATTTCTTTGGCCCTCCTCTTCTGTTTTCCATACTAATCATATTCTCTGACTTCTTTTCCACTTCCCCTACCAGAGCATGCCTAGCATCCTACTCTCTTCACTCTCTTGCCTACCAAAACTTTCCCTTAAAAATAAATCTTTTCAGACACGTTCCAAGATGGCCAAATAGGAACAGCTCCGGTCTGCAGCTCCCAGCATGATCGACATAGAAGACGGGTGATTTCTGCATTTCCAACTGAGGTACCTGGTTCATCTCATTCAGACTGGCTGGACAGTGGGTGCAGCCCACAGAGGATGAGCCAAAGCAGGGTGGGGTGTTGCCTCACCCAGGAAGCGCAAGGGGTCAGGGGATTTTCCTTTCCTAGCCAAGGGCAGCCATAACAAACTCTACTTGGAAAAACGAGACACTTCCACCCAAATACTGCACTTTTCCCAAGGTCTTAGCAACCAGCAGACAAAGAGACCCTCTCTCATGCCTGACACGGTGGGTCCCACGCCCATGGAGGCTTGCTCACTGCTATCACAGCAGTCTGAGATCAAACTGCAAGGCTGCAGCCTGTCACAGGGAGGGGTGTCTGCAATTGCTGAGGCTTGAGTAGGTAAACAAAGCACCCTGGAAGCTCAAACTGGGCAGGGCCCACTGCACCTCAGCAAGGCCTACTGCCTCTATAGACTCCACTTCTGTGGGCAGGCCATAGCTGAACAAAAGGCAGCAGACAGCTTCTGCAGATTTAAACATCCCTGTCTGACAGCTCTGAAGACAGCAGTGGTTCTCCCAGCACGGCATTTGAACTCTGAGCACAGACAGGCTGCCTCCTCAAGTGGGCCCCTGATCCCCGCATAGCATAACTGGGAGACACCTCCCAGTAGGTGCCAACAGACACCTAATATAGGCAGATGCCCCTCTGGGACAAAGCTTCCAGAGGAAGGATCAGGCAGCAATATTTGCTGTTCTGCAATACTTGCAGTTCTGCAGCCTCTGCTGGTGACAACCTGGAAAACAGGGTCTGGAGTGGACCTCCAGCAAACTCCAACAGACCTGCAGCTGAGGGACCTGACTGTTAGAAGGAAAACTAACAAACAGAAAGGAATAGCACCAACATCAATAAAAGGGACACCTACATCAAAACCCCATCTGTAGGTCACCAACATCAAAGACCAAAGGCAGATAAAACCACAAAGATGGGGAGAAACCAGAGCAGAAAAGCTGAAAATTCTAAAAACCAGAGCACCTCTTCTCCTCCAAAGGATCGCAGCTTCCTGCCAGCAATGGAATAAAGCTGGATGGAGAATAACTTTGAGGAGTTGACAGAAGTAGGCTTCAGAAGGTCAGTAATAATAAATTTCTCTGAGCTAAAGAAGCATGTTCTAGCCCATTGCAAGGAAGCTAAAAGCCTTGAAAAAAGGTTAGATGAATGACTAACTAGAATAAAGAGTGTAGAGAAGACCTTAAATGACCTGATGGGGCTGAAAAACATGGCATGAAAACTTCATGATGCATGCACAAGCTTCAACAGCCAATTAAATCAAGTGGAAGAAGGTATCAGTGGTTTGAAGATCAAATTAATGAAATAAAGTGAGAAGACAAGGTTAGACAAAAAAGAGTAAAAACAAACAAACAAAGCCTCCATGAAATATGGGACTATGTGAAAAGACCAAATCTACATTTGATAGGTGCACCTGAAAATGATGGGGAGAATGGAACCAAGTTGGAATACACTCAGGATATTATCCAGGAGAACTTCTCCAACCTAGCAAGGCAGGCCAACATTCAAATTCAGGAAATACAGAGAACACCACAATGATACTCCTCGAGAAGAGCAACCCCAAGACACATAATTGGCAGATGCACCAAGGTTGAAATGAAGGAAAATATGTTAAGGGCAGCCAGAGGGAAAGGTCAGGTTACCCACAAAGGGAAGCCCATCGGATTAACAGGGGATCTCTTGGCAGAAACCCTACAAGCCAGAAGAGAGTAAGGGCCAATATTCAACATTCTTAAAGAAAAGAATTTTCAACCCAGAATTTCATATCCAGCCAAACTAAGCTTCATAAGTGAAGGAGAAATAAAATCCTTTACAGACATGCAAATGCTGAGAGATTTTGTCACCACCAGGCCTGCCTAACAAGAGCTCCTGAAGGAAGCATTAAGCATGGAAAGGAAAAATCGGTAACAGCCACTGCAAAAACATGCCAAATTGTAAAGACCACTGATGCTAGGAAGAAACTGTATCAATTAACAGGCAAAATAACCAACTAACATCGTAATGACAGGATCAAATTCACACACAACAATGTTAACCCTAAATGTAAACAGGCTAAATGCCCCAATTAAAAGACACAGACTGGCAAATTGGATAAAGAGTCAAGACCCATCAGTGTGCTGTATTCAGGAGACCCATCTCACATGCAGAGACACACATAGGCTCAAAATAAAGGGACAGAGGAAGATCTATGAAGCAAATGGAAAGCAAAAAAAAAAAAAGAGCAGACATTCCTAGTCTCTAATAAAACAGACTTTAAGCCAACAAAGATCAAAAGAGACAAAGAAGGCCATTACATAATGGTAAAGGGATCAATTCAACAAGAAGAGCTAACTATCCTAAATATATATGCACCCAATACAAGAGCACCCAGATTCATAAAACAAGTCCTTAGAGATGTACAAAGAGACTTAGACTCCTACACAGTAATAATGGGAGACATTAACACCCCATTGTCAATATTAGATAGATCAATGAGACAGAAAGTTAACAAGGACATCCAGGACTTGAACTCAGCTCTGCACCAAGCAGACCTAACAGACATCTACAGAACTCTCCACCCCAAATCAACAGAATATACATTCTTCTCAGCACCACATCACACTTATTCTAAAATTGACCACTGATTGGAAGTAAAGCACTCCTCAGCAAATGTAAAAGAACAGAAATCACAACAAACTGTCTCTCAGACCACAGTGCAATCAAATTAAAACTCAGGATTAAGAAATTCATTCAAAACTGCACAACTACATGGAAACTGAAAACCTGCTCCTGAACGAGTACTGGGTACATAACAAAATGAAGGCAGAAATAAAGATGTTCTTTGAAACCAAAGAGTACAAAGATACAACATATCAGAATCTCTGGGACACATTTAAAGCAGTGTGTAGAGGGAAATTTATAGCACTAAATGCCCATAAGAGAAAGCAGGAAAGATCTAAAATTGACACCCTAACATCACAATGAAAAGAACTAGAGAAGCAGGAGCAAACAAATTCAAAAGCTAGCAGAAGGCAAGAAATAACTAAGATCAGAGCAGAACTGAAAGAGATAGAGACATTAAAAACCCTTCAAAAAATTAATGAATCCAGGAGCTCGTTTTTTGAAAAGGTCAACAAAATTGATAGAGTGCTAGCAAGATTAATAAAGAAGAAAAGAGAGAAGAATCAAATAGATGCAACAAAAAATGATAAAGGGATATCACCACCAATCCTACAGAAATACAAACTACCATCAGAGAATGCTATAAACACCTCTCTGCAAATAAACTAGAAAATCTAGAAGAAATGGATAAATTCCTCGACACATACACCCTCCCTAGACTAAACCAAGAGGAAGTTGAATCTCTGAATAGACCAATAACAGGCTCTGAAATTGAGGCAATAATTAACAGCCTACCAACCAAAAAAAGTCCAGAACCAGATGGATTCACAGCCGTATTCTACCAGAGGTACAAAGAGGAGTTAGTACCATTCCTTCTGAAATGATTCCAACCAATAGAAAAAGAGGCAATCCTCCCTAACTCATTTTATGAGGACAGTATTATCCTGATACCAAAGCCTGGCAAAGACACAACACAAAAAGAGAATTTTAAACCAATATCCAAGATGAACATTGATGCAAAAATCCTCAATAAAATACTGGCAAACCAAATACAGAAGCACAACAAAAAGCTTATCCATCACGATTAAGTGGGCTTCATCCCTGGGATGCAAGGCTGGTTCAACATACACAAATCAGTAAATGTAATCCAACACATAAACAGACCCAATGACAAAAACCACATGATTATCTCAATAGATGCAGAAAAGGCCTTTGACAAAATTCAACAGCCCTTCATGCTAAAAACTCTCAATCAACTAGGTATTGATGGAACATATCTCAAAATAATAAGAGCTATTTATGACAAACCCACAGCCAATGTCATACTGAATGGGCAAAAACTGGAAGCATTCCCTTTGAAAACTGGCACAAGACAAGGAAGCCTTCTCTCACCACTCCTATTCAGCACAGTAATGGAAGTTCTGGCTAGGGCAATCAGGCAAGAGAAAGAAATAAAGGGTATTCAATTAGGAAAAGAGGAAGTCAAATTGTCCCTGTTTGCAGATGACATGATTGTATATTTAGAAAACCCCATCATGTCAGCCCAAAATCTCCTTAAGCTAATAAGCAACTTCAGCAAAGTCTCAGGATACAAAATCAATGTGCAAAATCACAAGCATTCCTATACACCAATAGCAGACAAACAGAGAACCAAATCATGAGTGAACTCCCATTCACAACTGCTTCAAAGAGAATAAAATACCTAGGAATCCAACTTACAAGGGATATGAAGGACCTCTTCAAGGAGAACTACAACCCACTGCTCAACGAAATAAAAGAGGACAAAAACAAGTGGACAAACAGTTCATGCTCATGGATAAGAAAAATCAATATTGTGAATATGGCCATACTGCCCAATTTAATTTATAAATTCAATGCCATCCCCATCAAGCTACCAATGACTTTCTTCACAGAATTAGAACAGCCACTTTAAAGTTCATATGCAACCAAAAAGAGCCCACATTGCCAAGGCAATCCTAAGCAAAAACAACAAAGCTGGAGGCATTACACTACCTGACTTTGAACTATACTATGAGGCTACAGTAACCAAAACAGCATGGTACTGGTACCAAAACAGAGATACAGACCAACGGAACAGAACAGAGACCTCAGAAATAACACCACACAGCCACAACCACCAGATCTTTGACAAATCTCACAAAAACAAGGAATGGGGAAAAGATTCCCTATTTAATAAATGGTGCTGGGAAAACAGGCTAGCCATATGTAGAAAGCTGAAACTGGATCCCTTCCTTACACCTTATACAAAAATTAATTCAAGATGGATTAAAGACTTAAATGTTAGCCCTAAAACCATAAAAACCCTAAAAGAAAACCTAGGCAATACCATTCAGTACATAGGCATGGGCAAGGACTTCATTACTAAAACACCAAAGCAATGGCAACAAAAGCCAAAATAGGCAAATGGGAACTAATTAAACTAAAGAGCTTCTGCATTGCAAAAGAAACTACTGTAAGAGTGAATAGGCAACCTACAGAATGGGAGAAAATGTTTGCAACCTACTCATCTGACAAAGGGCTAGTATCCAGAATCTACAAAGAACTGAAACAAATTTACAAGAAAAAAACAACTCCATCAAAAACTGGGCAAAGGATATGAACAGACACTTCTCAAAAGAAGACATTCATGCAGACAACAGACACATGAAAAAATGCTCGTCATCACTGACCATCAGAGAAATGCAAATCAAAACCACAATGAGATACCATCTCACACCAGTTAGAATGGCGATCATTCACGTCCTTTGTAGGGACATGGATGAAACTGGAAATCATCATTCTCAGTAAACTATCGCAAGAACAAAAAACCAAACACCGCATATTCTCACTCATAGGTGGGAATTGAACAATGAGAACACACGGACACAGGAAGGGGAACATCACACTTCGGGGACTGTTGTGGGGTGGGGGGAGGGGGGAGGGATAGCATTGGGAGATATACCTAATGCTAGATGACAAGTTGGTGGGTGCAGCGCACCAGCATGGCACATGTATACATATGTAACTTACCTGCACATTGCGCACATGTACCATAAAACCTAAAGTATAATAATGATAATAATAATAATAATAATAAAAGAAAAAAAAAAGTCAGGAAACAACAGATAATAGAGAGGATGTGGAGAAATAGGAACACTTTTACACTGTCGATGGGAGTGTAAATTAGTTCAACCATTGTGGAAGTCAGTGTGGCCATTCCTCAAGGATCTAGAACTAGCAATACCATTTGACGCAGCAATCCCATTACTGGGTATATACCCAAAGGATTACAAGTCATGCTGCTATAAAAACACATGCATACATATGTTTATTGTGGCACTATTCACAATAGCAAAGACTTGGAACCAACCCAAATGTCCAACAATGATAGACTGGATTAAGAAAATATGGCACATATACACCGTGGAATACTATGCAGCCATAAAAAAGGATGAGTTCATGTCCTTGCAGGGACATGGATGAAGCTGCATGCTATCATTCTTAGCAAACTATCACCAGGACAGAAAACCAAACACCGCATGTTCTCACTCATAGGTAGGAATTGAGCAATGAGAACACTTGGACACAGGATGGGGAACATCACACACCAGGGTCTGTTGTGGGGTGGAGGGATGTGGGAGGGATAGCATTAGGAGAAATACTGAATGTAAATGACAAGTTGATGGGTGCAGCACACCAACATGGCACATGTATACCTATGTATGAAATCTGCACGTTGTGCACATGTACCCTAGAACTTAAAGTATAACAATAAAAAAACCCATTCATACACACTATAATATTTACCTATTGCAATTATAATGCTTTATTATATCCCCAAACTCAGTGGTTTCCAATAAAAATTATTTATTCTTGGTCTATAGATCAACTAACATAGGTTAGGTTAGGCTGGGCTGGGCTGTGCTTTAGGCTGAAAGTTGGGTTCAGGTCTGTTTTACCATTCTCCTCTCCTCTTCGGACCAGCAGGCACCTGATATGGTTTCGATGATTGCCCACTCCAAATCTCATGTTGAAATGTGATTACTAAAGTTGGAGGTGGAGCCTTGTGGAGGTCATTGTATCATGGGGGCAGATCCCTCATGAATGGTTTAGCACCATCCCCTTGGTGATAAGTGAGTTCTTGCTCTTAGTTTATGTGAGACCTTTTTGTTAAGAAGAGTGTGGCACCTCCCCCACCACTTTGCTCCCACTTCTGCAATGTGACATACCTGCTCCTGCCTTGCCTTCTTCCTTGAGTAAAAATTGCCTGAGGCCTCATCAGAAACTGAGCAGATGCTTTCTGTACAGCAGATGCTTTCTGTACAGCAGATGCTTTCTGTACTGGCCCACTGTCACTTCTTCCTCATTCCACTGGCCAAAGAAAGCAGCTCTGCCTCTAAAGGGCAGAACTGCAAGGTCACACGGAAAAGGACACAGGTATATAATTCTAACAGGGAGGGCATGAAGAATTGAGGAACAATGACCTAATCTACCACACATCCTGAGGCTGCTAACAGATTCTTGGTCCTTCTTAGGAATTTTTTTTTTTTAATATTACTTTAAGTTCTGGTATACACGTGCAGAACGTGTAGGTTTGTTACATAGGTAAACATGTGCCATGCTGGTTTTCTGCACCTATCAACCCATCACCTAGGTATTAAGCCCGGCATGCATTCACTATTTGTCCTGATGCTCTCCCTCCCCTTGCCCCCACTAACAGGCCCCAGTGTGTGTTGTTCCCTTCCCTCTGTCCATGCATTCTCATTGTTCAGCTCCCACTTATGAGTGAGAACATATGGTGTTTGGCTTTCTGTTCCTGTGTTAGTTTGCTGAGGATGATGGCTTCCAGATTCATCCATGTCCCTGCAAAGGACATGATCTCATTCCTTTTTTATGGCTGCATAGTATTCCATGGTGTATATGTACATTTTCTTTATCCAGCATATCATTAATGGGCATTGGGTTGGTTTGGTGTCTTTGCTATTGTAAATAGTGTTGCAATAAACATACATGTGCATGTATCTTTTTATAATAGAATTATTTATATTCCTTTGGGTACATACCCGGTGATGGGACTGCTGCTTCAAATGGTATTTCTGGTTCTAGATCCTAGAGGAATTGTCACACTGTCTTCCACAATGGTTGAACTAATTTGCACTCCCACCAACAGTGTAAAAGCATTCGTATAGGAAAATTTTTTAAACAAACGAAACCAGCTTTAAGCCAAATTCCAAAGTAACTCCAAATATATACTTTCAGGCAGCAGTATTCTCAAAATGAAGACATTTGAGTCCCTCCAATGGGCCACCTAGGCAATTCCTTATTTACTTGTAAAGTAGAACCAAAATGATAGTGAGTTCATAGGTGAAGAGTCATCCCACTGGGAACCTGAAAGCATTCCCAGGAATAATTTTGGGTTTGAGATTATAAATGGAAAGTTAGATTTAAATCCCACTATTGCTAGCTGCATGACTTAATACTCTTAAGCCTTAGTTCCTTCACCTGTAAAATGAAGAATTAGTAATAAGATACTTTTAAAGATTTGCTGAGCAGACAAAATGAAATACTCTATGTAAATTGCATTGTTTTCAATAAAGTGCCTGGTACATAGTAGGCAAATCCATAAGTTCCCTTTCATTTATATTTCACCTTTCAGACAAGAATTGTCATGTTCCTAAATTTAAAAGGTGAAACAAATAGCATGTGTTAAATTATTGGTCCAGAAGAACACAGCGGGCTTTCCTCCACTTACCTTACATATTTCCTGTTGATTTTAATGTCCTTTTCATTGAAAATGGCTCTAACACTGCTCTCTAATCTTTATAAATATAGCTGCTGGTAGATGGCCTTCAGGTACACCCCAGATATTGAGGACTAAAGAGAATGGGTTAAAAATGCAGTGACCCTTTATTTTACTCCTAGCAATTAAGCAGCGAATCATTCCCTGCACAATGTTTCTCTTTCATTTCCAAAGTTGCTATCTGTGGGCAAATACTTAAAGTTGGAAGCTACAGCAGCTCCCTCCTCAAAAGCTCCCTCCTCAAAAAACTCACTAACCATTATGTTCACTCTCTCCAAATCCTCACTACATTAATTCACTTTTTAATCTGGATGCAAAATTCAATACTGCTTTCTAGTGAAATTGCCTAGTGTAATGCCTGGCTTGGAGTAGGAACTCAAAGATACTCTTTTGAATCTGGAAAAAAACCTGAAATGCCTGCTTAGAAGTATAAAAGCAATAACCTACAAGTGTGTGATTACATGCAGTATGGGAATATGTATATTATCTCATTTTCAATAATGCAGGTTCCATAACACCAATAATGCACCCATTTCAATCATGCACTTTAATTTGTGCAAACAGACTCAGAGATGCAGGCGTTTCCCAGTGTCACACTACTCAAGAACGGTAGGGTCAGGACTTGAACGCAGGTCTTCTCACTCCAAATCCAATAACCTCTAATTTCAGCCACTACTTTTCAGAAGACAGGTTGCTGATTCAGTCTTGATAGATCACAAAACTACAGAATGATTCTTCCTGAAACACCCATTTCAGGAAGGATCAGTTGTTTTTATAAAGCAACACGCTTTTCACTTATTAGCATAGCTCATCGAGCAGCTAGGGGAGTGTGACAGCAATAGGGAGAGACAAGCTGACAGTATGCTGAATTTGACAAAAATTGTTCTAGATAATTTTGCAAGTTTGGGGTTCTGGGGAATACCAAATACGATTGGCTGAGCAAGTTTCTACTCTAGTTTTAAAATACATACATTTTATGGGACATTTGATTCTTATATTAGTATGCATGTACTTTGTGCAATGAATGAAGTTTTAAAAGTTGTATGAAATAATTTTATAAGATGAATTATTGGACTGGGCATGGTGGCTCACGCCTGTAATCCCAGCACTTTGGGAGGCCGAGGCAGGTGGATCACGAGGTCAAGAATCGAGACCATCCTGGCCAACATGGTGAAACCTCGTCTCTACTAAAAATACAAAAAACTAGCCGGGTGTGGTGGCAGGTGCCTGTAATCCCACCTACTCTGGAGGCTGAGGCAGGAGAATTGCTTGAACCTGGGAGGCGGAATTGCAGTGAGCTGAGATCGTGCCATTGCACTCCAGCCTGGGCAAAAGTATCGAAACTCCATCTCAAACAAACAAACAAAAAAAGGATGAATTATTGTATGCATACTCTGTGGTTGCTTACTCCTTAATAAAAATCAATGAATCTTGAGGCTAGCAAATGTTTTCAGAATTTTATCCAAAGCCCCATTTTATAGATGAACATTGAGACCCAGTAAATTAAGAAAGTACCCCAGGTACAGGTAGTAAGTGGCAGACTAGAACCCTGTGTTCTGCATTCTAGCCAAATATTTTTCCATTGTACTACTAAAAACAAAAGCAAACAAAAAATCAAAAACACATAGATAAAAATCCTTTTGATAAATAATTTTAAAAAAATGGTATTTTTGTACATGTTCAGTTTTAATACATCTCTTATTCTGCTTCTCGATGTTATCTATTGAATTTTAAGTAGAATGCACACGTGTATACCAAGTGTAAGCATCTATTTTTATTTTAGTTTCTACAGTAGTTATTTGCTTGCTTAAAATCATAGATCCCCTGTAATACCAGTACTTTGGGAGGCTGAGGTGGGTGGATTACCTGAGGTCAGGAATTCAAGACCAGTCTGACCAATATGGTGAAACCCCATCTCTACTAAAAATACAAAAATTAGCCAGGTGTGGTGGTGGGTGCCTGTAGTCCCAGTTACTCGGGAGGCTGAGACAGGAGAATTGTTTGAACCTGGGAGGCAGAGGTTGTAGTGAGCCGAGATGGTGCCACTGTACTCCAGGCTGGGTGACGAAAGGGAGACAGAGCCTCAAAAAAAAAAAAAAAAAAAAAAAAAAATTCATAGATCCTCTGCAGCATCGGCTTTTTTTTTTTTTTCTAATCCCATCAGTCCTTGACACATTTATGATATCGCCACATGCATACTGGTTACTTGATAAATATTTGTGGTTGCTGATGAAATTGCCCCTGCTGATAAAATACTGTTGGAAAAGCCTGAGGTCTATATTAGAGAGAAGCTTTTCTCTTCTAAACTATCGATTGACTCTTGCATGACATTTAATAAAAACTTTCCATTACCAGTTGCATAACAGCAATTAAAACCCTCATCAAATCTATCTCAACTGCTTAGAGTCCTCCACTGGGGAGCATTTTCCTTGGCAAACATCCGCAATAAAAGGCTATTTAATCTTCATAACCGAAACAGTCAGTTATGCTAATTTGTCTCTTTTATTGTCAGTTTACATTGGAGTCACACACAGCTCTGGTCCTTTAGAGAGGTACAGAAATGAGCACAGCTTCTCTAGCAAAACCAGCTAGTAGCGAGGTTCCTGTCACTGGAAGCAGTTACACCTGGCCCAAGTGATTATGTGTCAATAACATTATAGAAGGGATTTATCCGTGGGAGTAAGGTTGAACTAAAGAAGATCTGTGATGCTTTCAATTAGAGATTTTCTACATCTGCGTTCTCTCAGCCTAAGAATAGAGCCATTCCATAGTAAAATTCTGGAACCAGGTTTTAGGGGTAGGTAAAACCAGCATCCACTTATACTTCATTTTCCTTTTTAAAATACTCTAAACTTTGTTCAACTTCATAATAAGATGAGAAAAATGCTCATTGTAAGCCTAATTTCTCTATTCATTAATGCATTCATCTACTTATCAAATATTTATTGAACCCTTATTGCAGTTTAGCACATCAGTTCCTGAAGATACAGAAATAAATAAGGCAGAGAAAATCCCTGACCATGTGGAGTTTATAGTCTGGTGGGGGAAACGAACAAAAAATAATTGATTCTTCTTTCTCTCAACTTGTAGGATACTTTCTTCATCTTCATTGTTGTCAAAGTTTATACTGTTGTGCTTTGATATGAATATATGTTTATTCTATGTCATGGATCCTTAATTGCAAATATAGAAAATTATTCCTTTTTTAAATTAAATTTTCTTAAATTATTTCTTTTATTTATTACCCTTCTTCTTTTCTGTTCTTTCTTCCTGTAATTTCTTAATACAGAAGTTTGATCTAGAGTTTTTCCAATTGTCCATCACTTGTCTTTTAATTCTAGTTAAAATTTAATTTCTGGGAGAATTTTCTTATTTTAACTTCTAACTTTTCGATTTTAATTTTCATTTATGTATTGTATTTTTAATTTCCAAGAACTTCTTTTCATATTTTTGGGTGTGGTATTTTTATTGCAACTTATTCTTTTTCAGATGTTGGTATTATTTTCTCTTTTTAAGATTATTAGTAATTGATTCATTTGTTTTACATCTTTTCTACATTTTTTTTCTCCCTGCATAGTCTCTGTTTTCATTTTTTTTTTTTTTTTGTCTTTGTTTGTTTGGCTTGTTCTGTTTATATCAGAAGTTTTCCTTTGGGTATATACCCAGTAATGGGATGGCTGGGTCAACCCAAATGTCCAACAATGATAGACTGGATTAAGAAAATGTGGCACATATACACCATGGAATACTATGCAGCCATAAAAAAGGATGAGTTCATGTCCTTTGTAGGGACATGGATGAAGCTGGAAACCATCATTCTCAGCAAACTATTGCAAAGACAAAAAACCAAACACCGCATGTTCTCACTCATAGGTGGGAATTGAACAATGAGAATACATGGACACAGGAAGGGGAACATCACACACCGGGGACTGTTGAGGGGTGGGGGGAGGGGGGAGGGATAGCATTAGGAGATATACCTAATGCTAAATGATGAGTTAATGGGTGCAGCACACCAACATGGCACATGTATACATATGTAACAAACCTGCACGTTGTGCACATGTACCACAAAATTTAAAGTATAATAATAATAAAATTAAATTAAATTTTAAAAAAAGAAGATTTCCTAACATTGTGTGGTAATTGTTGGCTGTCGACTCATATTTAAAAGTAGCGCATTAAAAAGATTTCTGCATGTAAAAGTTTCACTGACTGTGGTCTTCACCACATGATGATCTGGCTGTGCTGTTTTGTAGGAAGAGAACTTCTGAAGTTCATAATCTAGGTATTTTATTTAGGCCAGTCAGATCTCTCTAACTGATACTTCCAATATATATCCTGGAGAGTCACTGGGAACCAAGTATGCAAAATGGCTTCATATTTTAATATATTTCTTAATATTTGTTATGCAAAATCTATGTAATCTTCCTGGTTTTAGTATGGCACTCTCATTATCAACTTTGCTGATTCTTCGTGTCCAAAGACCTTTGTTTCACTATTCCAGGGAATAAAATTTCCGTCTTCTGTGTGGATGGGAAGGAAATTGCCTGATTGTTCAAAACTGGGGAAGAGGCCCGAGGAATAATTACTTCTTAAACAGACTTTTAATCAGTCTTTTTTGTTGACGCCATATCTGTCTTCCACTTTCACAGCCAATTTGTTGCTTATTTCTTAGCCTTCGGAAATTTCTGTGATATAATAACTTCTCTGCCTTCCCTGCTGGTGCTTTAGGATTTAGTTTTCCTAAAACGGATAAGTCCATTATCACTCACACATCATCCTGCTTTATAGCTACGAAACTGTGTTAACATGTCTTCTTTTCCTTTCTCCTTGTCCTAGGGGTTGCTACCCTAAACCTTTTTCAGTATAGTTATATTACTAGAGTTTGAGAAGAGAGTAGATCTAAATATCAATTTTAATCCACAATGTTTAGTATAAATTCCAGCCAAACTACAGATATAAACTGCCCCAAATTCAAGATATATAAGTACAAGTTGTTTAAAGATTTCCAAAATCATGTTTTCCAAATTTGCCAACTGATAAGAATCCTTAGAGATTTTGTTGAAATGCACAATCCCGGGTTTTACCTCAGATTCACTGAATTGGAATATTCAAGGGAATGACAGGGAATTTATATTGTTAAAAAGTGCAAAAAGTATGGTTATAATCAGCCAATTTGTGAAACACCAATTAGAGGCATGTGACAAGATGAACATTTTCACAAATAAATGTATGATGTTAGCACTGCCCTGATACCAAAAATAAAAAGACATTTGCACACACTCACACACACACAAACAAGCTATAGGTAACTCTTAATTAGAAACAGATTCAAAAACTTTAAATATTAGCAAATTAAATATAACATTATAATAAAAGAATAATGAATCATGATCAAGTCAGAAGTCTTCAAAAAATCGCAGTACAGGGAAACAAGATAGCAGATGAGATGCAGCCAGGAGAAAGGCTGCTCCCACCAAGAGAGATAAAAATACCAAGTGAACCAATAGATTTTGAATAGATCTTTGGAGAGTAAATACTGAGAGTCAATAGAGAGACAATGCGGACACTGAGGCTGAAGAGACAGGAAGCTGGGAAACCTGTGCAGGGTTGCCAGATACAAGGGCTAGTGCCCACCCCTGAATGGCTCCTAGGAGGTGAGTGAAGGGACAGTGGGGCAGTCCACATTCACCAAGGACCTCTGGGATCCTGCCCACAAGAGATTACAGCCCCTCCCCCCCACCCCCAAACATGTGAACTGACAGGAGGATCTGCCCAGAGAGTAGGAGGAGACAGAACCCAGGGCTGTGCGGAACCCAGGGGGTTTTTGTGCACAGGGCAGATACAGTGGGATGCAGCAAAAGGGGTTCAGTCCCCAAGGCTCCCTATGTTGCTCTGAGTTGCTCTAACTTCAGCTGACTGCAGGGCCAAGAGACAGCAGGGCTGACTTTCCCAAGGGAATAGGCCGTGTCTGTTCTACAGGCCCTCCTGCCTGACAGCCCCTCCGAAGTCCCCTTTTGGATCCTCCTGCAGGAGCCTGTGCATAGTGCAGCCTCTGCTGCCCAGGGTGAGTGCTTTGCTGGTGGTCTGGGAGCACTTTAGATCCCCCAGAGCAGCCAGTGCCAAAGCCCAGGGGCTAGAGGATGGAGTTGCAGTCCAGTCCCAGTGTCCCAGGGCTGAAGTCCGCAGCACCAGAGTGTCAAGCAGAGGTAGCCAGTGCTCTAGTTGGGGAGGAACCCCCACTATCAGAAAACAGAAGGATGAGATCATAGGCTCATGGACAGATGCTGTAACCAGGCATGCCTCCTTCTGCAGGGCCAGTTTGAGAGTGGCCTGTCTGCCAGCTGCAGTGTCTGCCCAAAGGAGCCCCAAAATCTAGAACAGCTAACAAAGGAAATGCTGGCACAGTGCCAGTGATAGGAGGGGGCTCCCTCAAGGCCCAAGAGTGGACCTGCTGAGGGAGTAAAAAATCAAAATCATACCAAGCACACTCTTGGACTACAGTGCAATAAATATAGAAATCGATACCAACAAGATATCTCAAAATTATTCAAATGTGTGGAAATTAAACAACCTGCTCCTCAATAACTCTCTAGTGAACAATAAAATTAAGGTTGAAATTTAAAAATTCTTTGAAATTAATGAATATAGAGACACAACTTACCACCATCTTTGGGATATAGCTAAAGGAATGCTAAGAGGGAAATTTATAGTGCTAAATGCCTACCTCAAAAAATTAAAAAGATATCAAATTAAGAATGCAGTATTCTACCTGGAGGAATTAGAACACAAAGAATAAACCAGTCCCAGAGCTAGCAAAAGAAAAGAAATAATTAAAATCAGAGAAGAACTGAACAAATTTGAGATGCAAATATCCATACAAAAGATCAATGAACCCCAGATATGAGTCTTCAAAAGAATAGACAAGATTGATAGACCACAAGCTAGATTAACAAAGGAAAAAAAGAGAAGAACCAAATAAGCACAATCAGAAATGACAAAAATGAAACTACAACCCATTCCACAGAAACACAAAAGATCCTCAGAGACTATTATGAACACCTCTGTGCATACAAATTAGAGTATCTAGAGGAAATGGATAAATTCCTGGAAACACACAACCTCCTAAGATTGAACTAGGAAGAAAATGAAAGCCTGAACTGACTAATACAAAGTTTCAAAATTTAATATAATAAAAAACTTACCAACCAAAAAAAATGCCCTGAACAAAATGGATTCACAGCTGAATTCTGTCAGACATACAAAAATGAGATATTACCAACCCTACTGAAACTATTCCAAAAAACTGAGAAGGACAGGCTCCTGTCTCACTCATTCTATAAAATCAGCATCACCCTGATACCCAAACCTGGCAAAGACACAACTGAAAATGAAAACTTCAGGCCAATGTCCCTGATGAACATAGATGTAAAATCCTAAACAAAATACTAGCAAACCAAATCAAGCAGCACATCAGAAAGATAATCCACCACAATCAAGTAAGTTTTATTCCTGGGATGCAAGTTTGGTTCAACATATGCAAATCAATAAATGTGATTCACCTTACAAATAATTAAAAATGAAAACCATATGAACATCTTAATAGACGAAGAAAAAGCCTTGATAAAATCCAGCATCACTTCATAATAAAAACCCTCAACAGACTAGGCATCAAAGGACCATACCTCAAGGCAATAAGCCATTTATGACAAACTCACAGTCAATATCATACTGAATGGGCCAAAACTGGAAACGCTGCCCTTGAGAACTGTAAAAAGACAAGGATATCCACTCTAACCACTCTAGTACTCTAACACAGTACTAGAATTCAGCCAGAGCAATAAGGCAAGAGAACTAAATAGAAGATATGCATGCAGGAAAAGAAGAAGTCAAGCTATCTCTCTTCACTGATGATATGATCCTATACTTAGAAAACCCAGGACACAGAAGCTCACAACTGCAATCCCAACATTTTGAGAGGCTGAGGCAGGAGGGTCACTTGAGCCCAGGAGTTTGAGACCAGCTCAGGCAACATAGGGAGGCCCCGTCTCTACAAAAAATACAAAAACTAGCTGGGCATGGTAGCACATGCTTGTAATTCTCACTACTTAGGAGGGTGAGGTGGGAGGGTTGCTTCAATCCAGAAGGATGAGGCTGCAATGAGTTATTACCAAGCCACTGCACTCCAACCTGGGCAACAGAGTGAGACCCTGTCTCAAACAAACAAACACACACACACACACACACACACACACACACACACAAAACCCCAAAAACCAATCTCATTTTTCACAGATTTAGAAAAAAATACATTCTAAGATTTATATGGAATGAAAAAAAGGCCACATAGTCAAAGCAATCCTAAGCAAACAGAACAAAGCTGGAGCCATCACATTACCTGACTTCAAACTATACTGTAAGGCTACAGTAGCCAAAACAGCATGGTATTGGTACAAAAACAAACACGTAGACCAATGGAACACATTAGAGAACCTAGAAATAATCTTCAACAAAGTCGACGATAACAAACAGTGGAGAAAGAGACTCTTATTCAGTAAATGATGCTTGGGTAGCTAGCTAGCTATATGCAGAAGAATGAAATTGGACTTTGACTTTTACCATATACAAAAATTAACTCAAGACAGATTAAAGATTTAAATGTAAGACCTCAAACTATAGGAATCCTGGAAGCAAATGTAGGAAACACCATTTTGGACACTGGCCTTGGGAAACCTTTATGGCTAAGTCACCAAAAACAATTGCAACAAAATAAAAAATCGACCAGTGGGACCTAATTAAACTAAAGAGCTTCTGCACAGCCAAAGAAACTATCGACAGAGGAAACAGACAACCTAAAGAACGGGAGAAAATATTTGCAAACTATGCATCTGACAAAGGTCTAATGGCTAGCATCTATAAGGAACTTTAACAAATCAGCAAGCAGATATCATATAACCCCATTAAAAATTTGGCTAATGACGTGGACACTTCTCAAAAGAAGACATACAAGCAGCCAATAGACAGATGAAAGAATGCTCATCATCACTAATCATCAGAGAAATGCAAATCAAAACCACAATGAAATATCGTATCACACTGGTCTGAATGTCTTTTATTAAAAAGTCAAAAATCAACAGATGTTGGCAAGGTTGTAGCAATGAGGAAACACACACTGTCGGTGGGAATGTAAATTAGTTAAGCCACCATGGAGAGCAGTTTAAGATTTTTCAAATAACTTAAAACAGAACTACCATTCAACCCATCAATCTGATTACTGAGTATATACCCAAAGGAAAATAAATTGTTCTACAAAAAAGACACACGTACTTGTATGTTCATAGCAGCATTACTCACAACAGCAAAGATGTGGAATCAACCTCGGTACCCATCAATGATGAATTTGATTTAAAAGTGTGATACATATACACCATGAGAATAATATGCAGCCACAAAAAAGAATGAAATCGTGTCCTTTTCTGCAACATGGATGCAGCTGGAGGCCATTATCCAAGGCAAATTAATGCAGAAACATAAAACCAAACACCGCATGTTCTCACTTACAAGAGGGAGCTAAACATTTGTACACGTGGACATAAAGATGGGAACAATAGACACTGGGAACTACTAGGGAGAGGGAGGGAAGGAGGTATGGGCTGAAAAACTACCTATCGGGTATCATGCTCACTACCTGGGTGATGGGATCACCTGTACCCCAAACCTCAGCATCACACAATATACCCATGGAACACACCAGAACTTTTATCCCCTGAATCGAAAATAAAAGTTGAAATTGTTTTTGTAAAGAAAAATTTTTCTTTAAAGAATTGATAAATGTTTGAGATGATATGTATGCTAATTAACCCAATGTGATCACTATACATTGTATATATCAAAACATCAATATATACCCCATTGAATATGTATGATTATTTGTCAATTAAAAAATCTAAAACTAAAAAAGAGAAATATTGCCGGGATAGATCATTATACAAAAGTTTTCCTTTTCCATATAAATCACAACATTAATCTTTTAAAGAAGAAAATCGATGCAGTTATTTCAACAAAGGCTGAAAATCATCAAATAATAATCAATATATATTTCAGATAGTAAGCAAATAAACATTTCTCTAGGAATAGAAAGAAAGGTCCTTCACCTAAGTAAGTGTTATCTATCAGAAACCAGCAAACTACCGGCCAGGCGCAGTGGCTCATGCCTGTAATCCCAGCACTTTGGGAGGCCGAGGTGGGCAGATTGCGAGGTCAGGAGATCGAGACCATCCTGGCTAACACGGTGAAACCCCATCTCTACTAAAAAATACAAAAAATTAGCTGGGCTTGGTGACAAGTGCCTGTAGTCCCAGCTACTCGGGACGCTGAGGCAGGAGAATGCTGTGAACCCAGGAGGCGGAGCTTGCAGTGAGCCGAGATGTGCCACTGCACTCCAGCCTAGGTGACAGAGGGAGACTCTGTCTCAAAAAAAAAAAAAAAAAAGAAAAACAAAGAAACCAGCAAACTACCTATCAATAAGCAAATATAGAAACCATGTCTACAGGAGGCAGGAAAAAGACACAGATGTCACTATTATTTCTATTATTGAATATTTTCCTGGAAACGTTCATCTATGCTATAAGATAAGAATAAAACAATAGAGGTATAAGTATTGCAAATAAAACTGTTTGTGATTTTCTTTTTAGAAAATCCAAGAGAATCCATTGAAAAATGAGAATTCATTTAAGTGTCTGGATACAAAGTTAACATAAAAATTCAATAGAATCTTTAAATACAGTAAATACATAAAAAAAAGAGAATTTGGAAGTAGTAAATGTAAAAGTAACATTTCAAATCAGTAGAGAAATGATGGAGTATTTATTAAATTATTTGGAGAACATAGCTTTTTAATTGAGAAAAAAATGCATCCAACAAAATAGAAAATGTGGTAAGTGTATGACCAGAAAATCCTTGGTAAAAGATATATAAGTGGCTAATAAGTCTATTTTAAAATCAAATCTCATTATTAATGAGGAAAATGCACATTAAAATAACAATCAGATATTTGTCCATCAGATAAGCAAACATTTTAGTAATTAATGCTATTCTGTTTTGGTGAGAATCATGAGAACAATACTCTGATAGATTTTCATGGTAGTACAGAGTTTTAAAGTCTATTTAGAGGAATTTGGTACCACTGACCAAAAATTAAAATACGTGAAACATTTGCCCAGGTATTCCACTTCTAATAATCTCTCATATAAAAATACTCTTATATAGCATGATAATCTTTGTTCCAAAATGTTAATTGAATAATTATTTTTGATGGTAAAAATACCTTGAAAATAGCCAAGACATGAATCAAAAAGGAAACTTGAAATTAATTTTTACACACATGCTATAAATATTATGCAGTCCCTTAGAAGAATGATATATGTACTATCATAGAAAATATTTCCTAGACATCCTAAGCTTTTTAAAAAAGCAAATCACAAGGAAATGTACAATGTTATAATTTTTGCTAAATTTAAAACAGAACTAAAATGTTCCTCATGAAATGTTTAACAGGAGTCACCTCTAATAAGGGATGTTGGAAGGAGATACTCACTCTGTGTTCTTTACGATTTATAACAAGACAAATTATCCTTTGTATTACTTGAGGAATTGTTTAATTAGAAAAGTGGTGCTAATTTCATAAATTCATTAGATGCTGTTATAAGAGTTTTCTCTTAAAAATATGAGTGCTTATAGTGTTTATCTAAATAAGAACGTAGCAACTGGATTCTACCTTACTTTTACTGATTTGATAGAATAAAAGGAAAATATGCTTCTTCCACCTCCTGCCTTCCTGGGTTTACCAACTTGACCCTCTTTTCTATCTAGTCAGTCCTTATTCATATCCTCATATCCTGACAGATCCCTACCCCATGTTTTTTCTCTTGAACAGAGAAAGCTTTTATCAAGCAGAGAGAATTAACTTCTATATTTGTGTGACCTGTCTGCTGTTTCTCTAAGGATTTCCAGACAAGCCATATTAGAGAGGACACTTTCACTTTATAATGGGGTGGAGGTGGTGGAACCCCGAGCAGGAGGTCTTCCTTGGTTTTGCTTCTGGGCATCAACTTTGAAGGGCTGAGTCTTTTTTATTCCTTATGACTGACTGATATATTTAGGTTCTAAGTCTATAAGCCTTGCCTTTCCCTTGCCTTTTTCTCTTTTTTTTTTAATTCCTTTTTTCTTCTTATCACCTTAGTCTTTAAAAGTGAAACCTAAACAACTTTATAGAACAGATTTGGCTTGTGTCAAAACATTAAAAAAAAAAAAAAAAGGAGGTGGAGGAAGCCAAACAAAAGGGCAAAATTGTGTTACAGATGTTTGGATACAGGACAAAAATAAATCAGATAGGTATTTACACTTTAAGTAATGTGGTGAATGTTTCTCTACTGTAAACCCTTAATTGCAGATCGATACTGTTTACACCAGTCCTCTCTGCAAGTAGTAAGTGTCTCTCACCTCACCTGTTTCTAATCATTTGACATTATTTAAAAGATGGCTAAAAACATCAATTGGAGTGATTTCGCCTAAACTAAAAATGAATCAATTAGTCTTGGTGACATTCATTGTGTGAAAGCAGGACCAAGAGAGGGAAAGAGGGAGAGAAACCCCACACAGTTAGTGTAAATGTATTAGTTTCCCAAGTTCATGAGAGTTAACTTGGAGTTCAGGATTTAGCAAAACATACTGAAAAAAAAATATTGTGCTTTTCTACTGTATTGCTAATGTGTTTGGTACATATGCAGTAAGTATAGATTGCTTACAAATTGATTATGCTGTAAGTATATCAAGTTGAACAATGACTCTGAACTTCTAGTTCTGGACATTTGTCATGTCAAATCTCCTCAGCATCATTGAAAATTAGTGATCAATGCCATTTAAAAAGGAACAGATATTCATTATTAATAAACCTGGCAAGGCTGAAATGAGGTAATTAATTAGAAATAAATTAACTTTTACTTTATTCCAAGGGGAAAGCCTGTTAGGATTGATTGCTGAATTCATTTAATTAATGTTTTAGTGCAATTCAGAAATAGTAGAAAGATAGAGGAGTGGCGCATACTATATAAATTTCCAAAAAAGGAATGGGAATATTTTAAAATTTAAAAAAAATGCTTCTTTGCCAAGCCTCACATTGCATACATTAATTGCTTAATTCTGGCAATGTGAAATTTAACTGGATTTCTTTCCTCTGGAGCCCCAAATCTATTTCTGCTATATAACCTGGCTGAAGGAAGAAATTAATATTTTGGCCTGGATCTAGTTGTGCCTCCTTTGGTCTATGACTATGTTCAGTTTTCCTGAAGCCCAGTGGGAAAGGTCTGACTAGTCACTTGTCAATTTGGTATCACCACCAGCTCCTTCTAATTCATCACTGCATGGAAGCAACATTTCCCAGAATTTTCTTCCTTCCTTTTATTGTTCCAGGTTAGAGTTGGACAATAGGAGGCACTTAAATAAGAGTTGGAAGACATTAGAAAAGGAGGTCAAATACTCTACATGCGAGTGTGTGGGAACACAGCAGATATCTAACAAATCCTTTAAAGCCACCCATTTTACTCATATAGACGAGCCGGTTAGCTGGTGCAAATTTCCTAGAGATTCCTAAGGTTTGCAATGGCTTCTAGGTGAGCTATTGAGAATCTTCTGCTTCAAGGTTAAGTACCAGAGAGTACTTTGGTACTCCTTGACCTTAATTCCTTTGTGCTTTCCAGTGATTAATAAGCTTAATTTCCTTTGTCAAAACCGTTCAAACTTGGAATACATAGAGTTGCTTCTATTTTCCTTACCAAACTCCCCCGACATAATATCACTGTTGGAATCATCATTGATTATCAGAATGGGTCCCTTGCCCTTGCAATTTTGATATATACCTTATCCACAGCTGGGCACTCTCTTGGATACAAAGCTAGAATTACAAATACTAGACTCTTTCTAAGTCTCTTGCCTTGGTCACTCTGAGCATGATATAACACCTCTTGTTGTGATTAATAATTACTACATGATACAAATCCACATGAATGTATTTGCTGAAAATTGGAGTTTCTTCTTTTTGATAGGGAGAAAGCTGCAAGGAACAGTTGTAAACTCAGGGGAGAGTGAAGGCAAGGAAATACTAAGAAAGAAGACTGAGGATATGGAAGATATGTTTACCATGAAAGATTCTGGTGGTGGGGTGGAGGGTTAGGAAAAAGATAAGATAGCAGAGCAAGAGTGAACATGTGGGTCAGTGGCAAAGAGCCTCTGAAAAGGAATGGGAGGGAGGAACTTCCAAATGGCAGACTAGAGGCTTCAGGTACTGGCGTCTTCCACAGAGAAGAACCAAAATGGTGAGTAGATAATCAAACTTTGAACAGATCATCTAAGAGAGAGCACTAGAGTTCAACAGAGAAGTGACAAGAAACACCTAAGGCAAGTAAGGGGGTGGGAGCAAGGCAGCCTGCTTGGTCAGGATTTCCTGGGAGACTGGCAGGCTGTCTAATGTGGGGAAAGGGTAAGTGAAAGACCTCTAGTGGTCCACATTTCCAACATGAACTCCTGCAATCCTAACTACAAGAAAACCCCTCCACCTTCACAGGCCCTGAGACTAACACAGGGAGCTGCCTGGGCAATGACATTGCTCCTGAGAGGAAGCTCATGCTGGGTCTCATACACCACTACCCCCGTGAGTCTTAAGCAGCTACAGCACAGCACCATTTTGAGAGTCCAGCACCCACCAGACTACATCTTGCCCTGGCAGCCAACAGTCCCTGCAATTCCACATCCGTAGAACTCAGTTTACATCCTCCATCCACAGCCACTGCTGCTGCTGGCTATGCTGCTAAGGCTGAAGCATGAGTCACTGGCAGCAAACCCGCCACCCCAGCAGTGGGGCCACCACACATTCACAAGCACCCTGAGGACAAGCTCGCCCACTTACAGCCTTTGCCACTGCTGGCTGCCAGCACCAGGGCTGATGTGCCAACCACTGGTAGCAACCCTGTTGCCCCCAGCATTGGGGCCACCACAAATTTATGAGTGCCCTAAGGACAGGTTACCCTGCCTAATGCCACCATCTAGGGCTGAAATGTGCCCTCCCCATCTGCGTGCTTACAGCTGCTGCCAGTAAAAGCAACCATGCCCTGCCTGGCAACAGGGCTACGGTGCAGCCACTGCTGCCGCAACCCAAGCACTCTGCTGAGGGCCTGGAAATCACCCTATCCCTGCCCACCACAGCCAGTACCCATAGACACCACTGAGTGTCTGAGGACAGAGTCATGTAGCATGAACTAACTACAAGAAAACCTCTCAACCTTCACATGTACTAAGACAAACACAGGGAGCTGCCTGGGTGACATTGCTCCAGATAAGAGGCATCGTTAAATGCCCTGCCTCATTCACTACCATTGGCACCTGAAAACACTCCTCTGGGAGTCTGAGGACATGCAGACCCAACCTGCAGCTGACACCAAATGTGGCACTCACCCACACATGACACCTGCAGGCCTGGGGACTGGCTTGCAGAGCCTGTTGTAGCCACCATCAACACCAATGTGGAATGCTTGGGAACCAGAAGGTTGTCACACCATTCCTATTGCCATCACCCATATCTTGCATCACTGCCCAGGGGCCTGAGGATCTGATTACCTGCCTGGCTTACTGCTACCACTACTGGCACCCAAAGAAGTCACCTAGAGGGCCAAGAATGGGCCCACCTGGACCTGCTAACCCTGGTGCCAGTATATGCTGTTCTGAGGCACAAAGACAGGCACACTCAGCCTGCTGCTGACACCACTAGAGTCAAAAACTGGCCACCTAGTGTTTCCATCTCCAGCAAAACTTCACCACAGTCTTCATTAACAACCACACCCCAAGCTACTGAAAAGATGGCAGACATTACTGAGGCTGTTTATAGCCAAAGAAATTACACAGAGATTATACTACTGCATAAACCAAGAATCAAAGCTAAAGTGCCTGACCCAATCAATACCATAGATATATCTTCAGGAACAAGTCCTCCTCTATGAAAGCAAATTTGAAAAATTAGAAGACACAACTATTACATCAGATTTGCAGATGTCAATGTAAAGCCACACAAAAAAATGAAGAAGCAAGGAAATATGACACCCTCAAAGGAACACAATAATTCTCCAGCAACATATTGCAATAAAAAAGAAATTTAAGAATTCAAAATATTGATATTAAGAAAGTTCAGTGAGATACAGGAGAACGCAGAAAAACCATACAAATACATCATAAAAAATTTTGAAAATACAAATGAGAAATTTACCAAAGGGATATTATAAAAAAAGAACTAAACAGAAATCTTGGCAGTGAAGAATTCATAAAATAAAATAAAATATACATTTGAGAGCTTCAATAATAGACTAGCTCAAGCAGAAAAAAGAATCAGAACTTGCAGATGGGTCTTTTGAAATAGCCCAGACAAACAAAAATAAAAAAATAAAATAAAAAAAGAATGAGCAAAGCCTTAATGACATATGGGACACTATAAAGTGACCAAATACTCAAAATTTTGGTGCCCCAAAAGGTGAAGGAAAAGTGAAAGTCTTAGAATATCTAACAAAATAATAGATTAAAACTTTTCAAGTCTAGCAAGAGATTTAGACATCCAAATATAGGAGGCTCAAAGATCAACAAATACAACTCAAAAAGATTTTCTTCATGGCACATTATAGTTAAACTATCAAAAGTAAAAGAAAAAAAGAAAATTCCAAAAACAGCAAGAGAAAAGTATCAAGTCAGCTATAAAGGAAACTCCACCAGACTAACAGTGATTTCTCAGCAGAAACTTTATAGGCCAGGAGAGAATGAGATGACATATTCAAAATGCTGAAAAAAAAACTACCACCCAAGAATACAATATCCAGCAAAATTATTCTCCATAAATGAAGAAGAAATAAAATCTTTCCAGAAAAGGAAAAGTTGAGGGACTAGCCCTACAAGAAATGCTTAAGGAAGTCCTACACCTGCAGGCAAAAGAACAATAGCTATCATCATGAAAACACATGGAAATATAGAAACCAGTGGTAGAATAAACATACAAACAAGAAAAAGAAAGCTTCAAATATTGCCACTGTAGAATACCACTAAACCACAATGATAATGACAGAGAAAGAAAAAAACAAAGGATATACAAAACAACTAGAATTCAATAAATAAAATGATGGGAATAAGCTCTCACATATTACTAATAAGCTTAAAAGCAAATTAAACTGTCCACTGAAGATATATAGACTGGCTGATTGCGTTAAAAAACATGATCCAACTATATCCTGCTTATAAGAAACCCATATTACATGTGGTGACACATATAGACTGAACATAAAGGGATGGAAAAATATATTCCATGTAAACAGAATAGCTATACTTAGATCAAATAAAACAGACTTAAAGTAACAAACAGCAAGAAAAAAAAGAAAGAAAGAAAGAGAGAAAGAATGTGGCTATATAATGATAAAGGGATCAATTCAGCAAGAGGATATAACAATTCTAAACATATATGCACCCAATACTGGAGCACCCAGATGAATGAAACAAATATTATTAGATCTAAAGGACTTCATAGACTCCAAAACAATAATAATTGGAAACTTCATCACTCCCCTCTCAGCGTTAGACAGATCATCAAGTCAGAAAATTGATAAGGAAACATAGGATTTAAACTGCACATTAGACCAAATGGACCTAAAAGACTTTTACAGAACATTTCATCCAACAGGTACAGAATACACATTCTTCTAATCAGTACATAAAACATTCTCCAGGATTGGCCATATGTTTAACACAAAACAACTCTCAAAAAGTAAAAAAAAAAAATCAAAATCATTTCAAGTTATCTTCTCAGACCACAAAGAAATAAAACTAGAAACCAATACCAAAGGAGCCTTAGAAACTATACAAATACATGAAATTAAATAACATGCTCCTGAATTAAGTTACTGAAGAAATTAAGATGGAAATCAAAAATACTTTAAAACAAATGTAATGGAAACACAACATACCAAAACCTGTGGGATACAGCAAAAGCAGTGCTAAGAGAGAATTTCATAGCAATAAGTGCCTACATCAACAAAACAAAGATTTCACATGAACAATCTAATGATGGATCTCAAGAATCTAGAAAAGAAACAACAAACCAAGCCCCAAATTAGAAACAAACAAACAAACAATAAAGATTAGAGGAGAATTAAACAAAATGAGACTAAAAAAGGATCAATGAAATAAAAAATGGTTATTTGAAAAGATAAACAAAAATGATAAACCACTAACTAACCAAGAAAAAAAAGAGAGAGGATCCAGATAAACAAAATCAGAAATAAAAAAGCAAACAATATGACTGATACTACAGAAATAGAAAAGATCATCACAGACTATTAAGAGCAACTACATGCCAACTAACTAGAAAACATAGAGGAAGTGGGTAAGTTCCTGCATAAATACAAACTACAAAGATTGAATCAGAAATATACTGAAAACCTGAACAGACCAATAATGAATAGTGAGATTGAATCAGTGCTGAAAAGTCTCCCAACAAAAAAATGTTCAGGATGATGAAGAACTAACTCATTCTACAAGCTCAGGACTACCTTAATACCACAAGCAGACAAAGATGTAACAAAAAAGAAAACTACAGACCAATATTTTTGATGAACATAGACATAAATATCCTCATCAAAATACTAGCAAACTGAATCTAAGAGCACATTAAAAAGATAATACATTATAGACAAGTGAGATTTATCCCAGGGATAAAAGGATAATTCAACATAAACAAATCAATAAACATGATACATCACATCAAGAGAATAAAAGATAAAAATCCACGACCATGTCAACAGATGCAGAAAAGGCATTTGATAAAATTTGACTTCCCTTCAGGAGAAAAACTTTCTATAAACTAGGTATAGAAGAAAGACATTTAACATAATAGAGGTCGTACATGACAAACCCACTGGCATCATAGTGAATGGGGAAAAGCTGAAAGCCTTTTTTCTGGGAACTGGAACAAGATGAAGATGCTCATGTTCACCAATCCTATTCCGCACAATACTAGAAGTTCTAACCAGAGAAATCAGGCAAGAGAAAGAAATAAAAGTCATCCAAATTGGAAAAGAGGGAGTCACATTGTCACTTTTTACTGAAAAAAATGATTTTACATCTAGAACAACATAAAGACTCCTCCCCAAACCCCATAGTTTGGATGAATAAATTCAGTAAAGTTGTAAGATACAAATTCAACAATCAACATTAAAAAATCAGTAATGTTTCTATAGACTAATAATGAAATAGCTGAAAAAGAAATCAAGAAGGCAATCCCATTTGCAGCAGCTACAAAAACAAAAACAAAAAAAGAGAAATAAATTTAACCAAACAGGTTAAAGAGCTCCACAAGGAAAACTAAAAACACTGAAGAAATAAATTGAAGAGCACACATACAAATGGAAAGACATCTCATGCTCATGGATTGGAATAATTAATATTGTTAAAATGACTATACTACTCAAAGCAATTTATATATTCAATGCAATTCCTATCAAAATACTAATGGCATTTTTTGCAAAAATAGAAAAAAAATCCTAAAGTTTATATATAAGCAAAATAGAACCCAAATAGCCCAAATAATCCTGAGCAAAAAGAATAAAGCTGGAGGCATCACACTACCTGACTTCAAAATATATTACAAGAATATAGTAACCAGATCAGTATGGCATTGGTATAAAAACAGACACAGGAGACCAATAGAATAGAAAAAAGAACCCAGAAATAAATCCATATCCTTATAGCCCACTGATTTTTTACTAAGGTGCCAAGAATATACATTTTGGAAAGGAACCGTTTTCTATAAATGGTGCTGGGAAAGTAAGATATCCATATGCAGAAAAATGAAACTAGACACCTATCTCTCAACATACAGAAAAATTAACTCAAGATGGAGTTGAACATAAGACCTGAAATTATAAAACAACTAGAAGAAAACACTAGGGAAGCACTTCAGGACTTTGGTTTAGGCTAAGATTTTATGGCTAAGACCTCGAAAGCACGGGCAACAGAACCAAATGGGACTATATTAAACAAAAAAGCTCTGCACAACAAAGGAAACCATTAACACAGTGAAGAGACAACCTGTTGAATGGCAGAAAATATTTGCAAGCTATTTATCTATCAAAGGACTAATATCCAGAATAGACAAGGAACTCAATCATTTCAACAGTAAAAACAGAACTTTGTTATTGTGAATAAGTAATAAACACAAAGGAGCAGGTAGCCCTTTGATATACTGATCTTTTTTTCTATAGGTAAATACCAAGTAGTGGGATTGCTGGATCATATGGTTGTTCTGTTTTTAGCTTTTTTTTTGAGAAATCTCCATACTGTTTTCCATAGTAATTGTATTAATTTACATTTCTACTAACAGTATATAAAAGTTCTCTTTGCTCTGCATTCTCACCAGCATTTGTTATTTTTTGCCTTTTTAAAATAATCAAACAACCCCATCAAAAAGTGGTCAAAGGATATGAACAGACACTTCTCAAAAGAAGACATTTATGCAGCCAACAGACACATGAAAAAACGCTCATCATCACTGGCCATCAGAGAAATGCAAATCAAAACCACAATGAGAGACCATCTCACACCAGTTAGAATGGCGATCATAAAAAAGTCAGGAAACAACAGGTGCTGGAGAGGATGGGTGTGTGTACAGGGAGAGGGAGGCATGAAGAGTCTGGTTAATAAGTATAAATGTACAGTTAGATAGAAGGAATAAATTCTAATGTTTGATAGAAGAGTAGGGTGACTACAGTTAACAACAATGTATTGAATATATCAAAATATTAAAATATACAAAAAAATCATATAGCTAAAAGAACTTGAAAAGTTCTGAACACATAGAAATAATAAATACTCAAGCTTGTTCTGATAACTGTGCTGGATTGTAGGTTTATAAAGATAAACAGAATATACATGATTTTTGAAAGTGTTCTCCAAAGAGTAAAGGGTTTTATATATAAGAGCTAATATAATTTCATCTGAATTGGAGTAATTCAAGTAATCCTAAATGTTACCCTCTGTCCTAAGGGAAAAATTTAAATACTTTCAACATCCAATCAGGATATTATCAAAGCTGCTAAACATCCCTGCTGATCACCTATGCTACTCACTATGTAAATACTATAAAGTCTTAATACTCTTGGTTGCAAGTGACAGAACCAACTCAATTTAGATTAAAAATATAAGAGAAAATTATTGGACATATACTGAGCGTTGCAAGTTGGGTTCCCCAGAAGCAGACGGTGAGATGCAAGTTGGTATGTAAAGAAATTTCTTAAAGATCAATGCCTGTGGAAATAAGAAGGTGGAAGCATTAGAGGAATCTGAATTGTGATACAGATCTGGCAAACCTTTGGTTTAACTCAGGTTAGGAACCTGTGCAACTTTAGACTACAGTAGTAGCATTTTGCAGATTTTGTTTCTATATCTTTTCCTTTAACTTTATTGACCTTTCAGTCTCTAATTCTATTGTCTTCCAATTCCAATTCCCCTAAAAAGAATTTGATTGGCTTAGATTTGATCAGGTTATCACCCCTAATGCAATCATTGACAGCCAAGCTCATGTAGTTTGAAAATGGCTTCCAGAGCCCTGTAAGTAGATAAGATAGTATTGGCAGCGAATTAGCTCTTAGGAAGGAGGAAAAAGCTCATGGGCTGGGAAAGGAAAAGAAATGTCAAATAGGAATACAAAGTGTCACATTCTTTCATCATTTCTTCTGACATTCATCACAGAAATGTAAGATGTGAGTACTCCAAAAACAAAGGAAGAGCTATAGAGTTACTCAATTTCTAATATGTTTAACAGACATAAAATGTTATAATTACTGTACTATTTCATGGCCTACCAGATAAAGGTAAGGCTCAGGAGAAATAGAAAATAGCGAAGGTTAATGAATCCTTGAAGTCTGAGTTTGTGTTAGTACATCACGATAAATAGAAATCACTGCCTTTTTTTTTAGCCATAGATACTTCATGTTATAGCCATGCTTCATCAGAAACGGCCAGATGGCAGAGATACACCAATTGTTTCATCCTCAAAAACAATGTCATTTATAGCATGAGCGTATACATAAGAGGCCCATCAATTAACAGCTGTCACCCCCAGGCAGTAATGTAGATTAAATATTCTGGAGGTCCCTCCATTGTAAACAACTAGATGTGGGTAAAGTAGAATTTTTAATGAATTGCTAGGACAAAATAAGAACTAAGCAACAAAAAACAGTGAGATGAAACAGAGCTAGTAGGAACTTTTTCAAGCAAGTACAAAAAAGTGACTTCATCTTAAAAGCAACTTCAAATGTCAGCCTTGCAATGATACCTGAGTGCAGGACACTGCAGAAAGAAAACTAAGCCTTAGACTAACAAGGGAAAGGAGTTGAGCCTGAGATTCCAATCGTAAGCGAGGATACAAAGGGACTAAAGTTGTTTCATAGTCTGAGTAGCTAGGACTGACAAGGTTACTAGCAATATATGTTCTTTAAAGAAAACTCAAAAGTATGTACTTCAGCAATCAGAGAGATAATTCCAGTAGGAAGGTCTGCAATAAAAGAAGGAATAGTGAGCAAAGAGATCAGATAGTATGCAGGTAAATGTAGACTAGTACTGCTTATATAATATAATAATAATGATAATATGTCATTTTGGGGATTAAAAAGAGTAACAAAAAATGCTGAAAAATACTAGCATGTGAGTTGGAAGATAATTGCTTTTTCACAACGAAGATAAAGAAATTAACTTTAAGACTTTATGCATTGTACAATTTCAGTAATAACTGATTGAAAAATTAGAAATGGAGGGCAGATCTTTCAGTTTAGCAAAGGAAAACAGATAGAATCAAGCAAAAAGAAAAATTAAATTTAAAATGCAAGAAGAAAAAGAAAGTTAAAAAACTGGAACAAATAGAAAACACCAAATAAAAAGGTAGAAAAAAGCTTATATTTGACTTTAATATAATTATGATTGAGATATTCAGAGAATGAATTGACAAGGTGAAGAATTTCAGAATAAAACTACAAATTAAAAAAATTATTGAAAAGACAAAAAGAAACACAAATTCTGTAAGACAAATAGAAACAAATAGAAAATAAATACATTAAAGATTGGACCTCAAAATTTTAAAAAAATAATTAAAATATAGTTAGGTTAATAATTATGCCAATTAAAAATAATAACTGCCAGACTTAATTTAAAAATTAAAAGCTATAGCTTTTTACAATACAAGTCAAAGGATGAAAAGATATATCATGTTAATCCTAAAACAAAGAAAGTTGATAATGCAATATTAATAAATTAATATCAAAGTAGCTGTTTAAGAAAAAAACATATTATTAGAGATAATGAAGTAAATTTTACAATGACAAAAGTATAATAAAGAAAACACAAAAATTTTAAATTTGCATGTGGTTAATAAAAGCTTTAAAAATACAAGCAACAAAATAGAAATAAAATGGAGAAATGGAAAAATCCACATAGTATTAAGGTTTAATATATCTAAGAATAAATAGCAAAATATCCATAAGAATCTAGAAGACTTGAAAAACAATATTAACCAATTGGAGCTGATTGACATACATTGAATGCTTCACTCAATATCTGCAAAATACACATGCAGTATTTTGCATTTTGCTTTTCAAGAGCAAAAATAACTTCTATAAATACTCTTTATTTGCTATATCATGAAACAATTCTCAACACATTTCAAATGATGAAAATAATACAAAATATATTCTCTGACCACAGAGTAATTAACCTCTAAATCAATAGCAAAAGATAAGACTATGCCCATAGAGCTGAAAAATATTCAATACATTTTAAATTAATCCATGGGTCACAGAAGAAAAACAAAGGAAATAAAAAGATCTATTTTAATTGAATGGTAATTAAAATATGACATATTAAATCAAATGTACTAGTTAGCAAAAGTCATGTTTAAAATGAAAGTTATACTGTTAATTTAGTATATTAGAAAACAAGAGCTAAAAATCAACGATCTAAGTACCTCCCTCAAAAAGTTAGAAAAAGAGCAACAAAGTGAATAGAAATTAACAGAAGGAAGGAAATAACAAATATAAGAGCAGAAATTAATAAAATAGAAAACAAACTACAGAAAGACTTTAAAACATGAAAACTTGTTACTTTGTAAAGACAAATAAAATGGAAAAACTTCTGGCCAGACCAATGAAGGGAAAAGAGATATTCATATTATTAATATTAAGAATGAAATGGGCAACATCACTACAGACTCCACAAGGATTAAACATATATTGTATATTATTTTTACCAATAAATATGAAAATATAGATGAAATGTATAAATTCAGATAAAAACACAGCACACTAAATCAGCACAAGAGTAAAAAAAATATATGAATAACCCTCAACATATGAAAGAATACCTTCCCACAAATAAAACAACTTCCAGTTGGCTTTCCCATCCCAGTGAATTCTATGAAACAGTTGAGGAGAAAATAACATCTACTTTACATGAATTCTTCAGGAAAATACAAAAAAGGAACATTTTCCAACAAATTCTATGACACCAGTATAACCTTGATATAAAAACCTTCAGCACAGATGCTGGGCTGAAGAGGGAGGAAGCTAGAAACCTGCTTGGGGCTACCATGCACCGGGACTCATTCCTGGCCCCCAGTGACTCCTGTGGAAGGGATAAGTTGAACAAGCAAGGAGCAACCCACTTGGAATCCTGGCAGGAGACCGCTTGACCATCACACACACTTCAGTTGGCAGGGAGAGCAGCTTAGAGAAGTGGTAGGGGCAGAACTCCAGCTGGTGGGGAGCCCAGAGCATCTGGTGTGATAACATCTGTAATGGAGCATGACCAGGGACACCCATCCCCTTAGGCTTGACTTGTTCCCATAGGGTACTTTAGCCCTAGGGGAACTATTGGACCTGAACTATGCAGGGTGGTCTTGCGCAAGAAGCAAGGCTGGTCTGACCTGAGCACCCCTTTATCAGCTGGCCTCTCCTCAGGCCCCAACCGGGCCTGCCCAGCATAACACAGCTCCTGCCCTGGACTGCCCCTGACCGGCAGAATGCTCCAGCAAAGCAGCCCCCACGGAAAAGCACCAGCCTGCTCGTGCCCTCCCGACAGTAGCCTCCTCTGTGCTGCTTTGCCTGCATGCTCACCCATGCCCACCACCTACATGGCTTTTGTGTGTGTGTGTGTGTGTGGACAGACCTTGCCTTCCCTTATCCATCAGCATATGTGTGCAAGTGCATCCTTCCATGCCACTGCTGCCAGTATGAGTGCACTCCAACCCCCTGTCTTCTGGCCACACCACTATTGTCATTGGAGTATTGGCGAGCATGGAGCTGCCAGCCTTGCCCTTCAAGCACCACGCCCCTGCACTAACACTGTCACCTGCACAAAGCTAGGCATGGAGAACAGTGGACTTGTAACAGCCCTGAGCAGCCACAGCTGCCTATGTAAACACGCACAGAGGGCGTGCACAGTCCTGCATCCACCAGCATCCTGCCCCCATGCTAACACCATTACCAGCACGAACACATACAATTGCCACTCCTTCCCAAGCTATGCTGTCACTGCCACTGCTGTGAACACTCATACACCACTTGACAAGCATGCACCCCCCTGCCACTGGCACATATGAACAAGGATGAATTATACCACTACTACCCTGTGAAGTGCTTTGGCTGGCACACCCATTGGAATGTGACTAGTGGTCCATGGGGGCCTCAGCTCCTCCAGCACAGCTAGTGTCTAACTTCTTGGAGCCAGAGAATAAAGCTGGGGCCTGATACCAGTCCTCCAGAGTTAAAGCACACAGTCTAAGAGTCCTGAGCTGAGCCTTAGGCCACTAAGGTCTCCCAGAAACAAAACAAGTCAGCCTAACCCACCTTGTACCAAGGCAAACCCACAAGTCATCAAAGAGGATAAAAGGAAAAAATATTCATCTAAAGGACAACTTCAATGATTAAAGGAATATCAACCCACCAAGATGAGAAAGAACCAGTGCAGTAACTCTGACAAGTCAAAAAGTGATAGTATCTTTTTTCCTCCAAAAGACCAAAAAAGTTCTCCAGCAAGTGTTCTTAACTGAGCTGAGATGTCTGAAATGACAGAAATAGAATTGAGAATGTGGATAGGAAGGAAGATCATAGACATTCAAGAGAATGGCAAAACCCAATCTAAGGAAATTAAGAATCATGATAAAATAATACAGGATCTGACAGACAAAATAGCAGAATATCCAGAATAGAAAATAATGTAACTGACCTGGTAGAAATGAAAAACATACTACAAGAATTTCATAATACAATCACAAGTATTAACAGTAGAATAGGCCAAGCTGAGGAAATAATCTCAGAGCTTGAAGACTGGCTTTCTGAAATAAAACAGTCAGACAACAATAACAACAACAAAAAAGAATGAAAAGGAATAAACAAAATGTTCAAGAAATATAGGATTATGTAAAGAGAGTGAATCTATGTCTCATTAGCATCCCTGAAAGAGATGGAGATAATGGAAGCAACTTGGAAAACATGTTTCATGATATCATCTATGAGAATTTCTCCAACCTAGCTAGAGAGGCCAACATTTAAATTCAGGGAACAGGACAACATTCAAATTCAGGAAATGCAGAGAACCCTCACAAAACACTTTACAAGAATTTTATCACCAAGAAATATAACATCAGATTCTCCAAAGTCAAAATGAAAGAAAAAATGTTGAAGACAGCAGAGGGAAAGGACAGGTCACCTACAAAGAGAAGCCCAACAGACTAACAGCAAACTTTTCAGCAGAAACCCTACAAGCCAGAAGAGATTGGGGGCCCAATCTCTCCCTTCTCTTCCCTTCCCTCCCCTTCTTTCTCCTTCCTTCCCTTCCCCTCCCCTACCCTACCCTACTCTTTCTTTCTTTCCTTGTTTTCTTTCTTTCTTCTTTTTTCTTTTTCTTTCAACACTCTTAAAAAAAAGAAAATCCAATCAAGAATTTTAAATCCAGTCAAACTAAGCTTCATAGGCCAAGAAGAAGTAAGATTGTTTTCAGACAAGCAAATGTGGAAATAATTTGTTTCCACTAGGCCTGCTTTATAAGAGCTCCTGAAAGAAGCACTAAATATGGAAAGGAAAGCATTTACAAAACACACTTAAATTCACAGACCAGTGACACTATAAGGTAATCATGCAAACTAGTTGGCATAATAAACAGCTAACCACATGATGACAGGACCAAATCAATACATATCAATACTAACCTTGAATGTAAATAAGCAAAATTCCCCAATTAAAAGGCACAGAATGGCAAACTGGATAAAGAAGCAAGAGCCAATGATATGCTGTCTCTAAGAGACCAATCTCACATGCAATGACACCCATAGGCTCAAAGTAAAGGGATGAAAAAAAGTCTACAAGGCAAATAGAAAAAAAATCTACAAAGCAAACAGAAAACAAAACATATACTAGCAGGGGTTGCTGTTATAATTTCAGATAAAACAGACTATCAGATAAAACAGACTAAACTAACAAAGATCAAAAAAGACAAAGAAGGCCATTATATAATGGTGAAGAGCTTAATTCAACAAAAGGACCAAACAATCCTAAATATATATTCACTCAACACAGGAGTACTCAGATTCATAAAGCAAGTTTTTAAAGACCTTCAATGAGACTTAAACTCCTATGCAATAATAGTGGCAGACTTCAACACCACACTGGCAGTATTAGAAAGATTGTCAAGGCAAAAAATTAACAAAGATAATCAGGATCTGAACTCAACACTGGACCAAATGGACCTAATAGCCATCTACAGAACTGTCCAACTAAAAACATCAGAATATACATTTTTATTGCCACATGCCACAGACTCTAAAATCAACCACAAAATCGGACATAAACTCTTCCTCAGCAAATGCCAAAAACCAAAATTATACCAAACATTCTCTCAGACCACAGTATGATAAAAATAAAATTCAAGGCTAAGAAAGTTGCTCAAAACCATACAATTACACGGAAATTATACAACATGCTCCTAAATGATTTGGAAATAAATAATGAAATTTAGGCAGAGATGAAGAACTTCTTTGAAACTAATGAGAACAAAGATATAACATACCAGAATTTCTGTGAAACAGCTAAGGTAGCATTAAGAGGAAAATTTATAGCACTGAACGCCACATCAAAAAGTTAGAAATACCTCAAATTAACAACCTGACATTACAACTAAAAGAACTAGAGACACAAGAGAAAATCAACCCCAAAGCTAGCAGAACACAAGAAGTAACAGAAATAAGAGCTGACTTGAAGGATATTGAGACACAAAAAACCATTCTAAAGATCAATGGATCCAGGCACTGTTTTTTTTTTTTTTGAAAAAATTAATAAGATAGACCACTAGCTAGACTAATAAAGTAGAAAAGAGAGACAATTCAAATAAACACAATTAGAGACAACAAAGGGGATATTACCACTGACCCCATAGAAATACAGATAGTATCAGAGAGTAATATGAACACCTCTATGCACACAAACTAGAAAATCCAGAAGAAATGGATAAATTCCTGGGCACAAACACTCTCCCAAGACTGAACCGGGAAGAAATTGTTTTCCTGAAGAGACCAATAATGAGTTCCAAAATTAAATCAGTAATAAATAGCCTACCAACAAAAAAAGCCCAGGAACAGATGGATTCACATCCAAATTCTACCAGATGTACAAAGAAGAACTGGTATCATTCCTACTGAAACTATTTGAAAAAACTGAGGAGGAGGGATTTCTCTCTAACTCATTCTATGAGGCCAGCATCATCCTGATGCCAAAACCTGACAGAGACACAACAAAAAATAAAACTTTAGGCCAATATCCTTCATGAACATTGATACAAAAATCCTCAAAAAAATACTAGCAAAGGGAATACAGCAGCACATCAAAAAGCTAATCCACCATGATCAAGTAGGCTTCATTCCTGGGATGCAAGTGTGGTTCAACATACTCAAATTGATAATCATATCAAATAAATAGAACTAAAGATCAAAATCACCTGATCATCTCAATAGATACAGAAAAGACCTTAAATAAAATCCAACATCACTTCATGTTAAAAATCCTCATCAAACTAGCCATCAAAGGAGCATACCTCAAAATAATAAGAGCCATCTATGACAAACCCACAGCCAACATTATACCATTTGGGCAAAAGCTGGAGGCATTTCCCTTGAAAACCAGGACAAGACAAGAATCCCTTCTATTACCACTTCTATTCAACATATATTGGAAGTCCTGGCCAGACCAATCAGGCAAGAGAAAAAAATAAAGGGTCTAAATAAGAAGAGAGGAAGTTAAACCATCCCTATCAGCAAAGGACATGATTCCATATCTAGGAAACCCAGCAGCCTTGACCCCAAAGCTCCTTAAGCTAATAAGCAACTTCAGAAAAGTTTATTTTTTAAATTTATTTTTCCATAAGTTATTAGGGTATGGGTGGTATTTGATTACATGAGTAAGTTCTTCAGTGGTGATTTGTGAGATTTTGGTGCACCTATTACTGAAACAGTATACACCACATAATATTTGTAGTTTTTTATCCCTCACTCACCTCCCCCTCTTCCCCAGGGAGTCCCCAAAGTCCATTGTGTCATTCTTATGCCTTTGAATCCCCATAGCTTAGCTCCCACATATCAGTGAGAACATATGATGTTTGGTTTTCCATTCCTGAGTTACTTCACTTAGAATAATAGTCTCCAATCTCATCCAGGTCACTGTGAATGCTATTAATTCATTGCTTTTTTATGGCTGGCTGTGTAGTACTCCATTATACATATATACCACAGTTTCTTTATCCACTCGTTGACTGATGAGCATTTGAGTTTTTTCCACGATTTTGCAATTGTGAATTGTGCTGCTATAAACATGCGTGTGCAAGTGTCTTTTTCAAATAATGACTTCTTTTCCTCCGAGCAGATACCCAGTAGTGGGATTGCTGAATCAAATTGTAGTTCTATTTTTAGTTCGTTAAGAAATCTCCACACTGTTTTCCATAGTGGCTGTACGAGTTTACATTCCTGCCAGCACTGCAGAAGTGTTACCTGTTCACCGCATCCATGCCAACAGCTACTGTTTTTGGATTATGGCCATTCTTGCAGGAGTAAGATGGTATCATATTATAGTTTTGATCTGCATTTCCCTGGCCATTAGTGATGTTAAGCATTTTTTCATATGTTATTGGCCATCTGTATAACTTCTCTTGATAATTATCTATTCATGTCCTTAGCCCTCTTTTTGAGGGATTGTTTTTTTCTTACTGATTTGAGTTTGTTGTAGATTCTAGATGTAAGTCGTTCATCAGATTATAGATTGTGAAGATTTTCTCCCATTCTGTGGGTTGTCTATTTACTCTGCTGACTGTTCCTTTTGCCACGCAAAAACTCTTTAGTTTAATTAAGTCGTAGATACTTATCTTTGTTTTTATTGCATTTGCTTGTGGGTCCTTGGTCATGAAATCCTTGCCTAAATCAATGTCTAGAAGGGTTTTTCTGATGTTATCTTCTAGAATTTTTATAGTTTCAGGTCTTAGGTTTAAGTCTTTAATCCATCTTGGGTTGATTTTTGTATAAGGTGAGAGATGAGGATCCAGTTTCATTCTCCTATGTGTGGCTAGCCAATTATCCCAGCACCATTTCTTGGAAAAGCTGCCCTTTCCCCACTTCATATTTTTTCTTTACTTTGTCAAAGATCAGTTGGCTGTACATATTTGGTTTATTTCTGGGTTCTCTATTCTCTTCCATTGGTCTATGTGCCTATTTTTTTTTTTTTTTTACCAGTACCATGCTGTTTTCGTGACTATGGCCTTATAGTATAGTTTAAAATCAGGTAGTGTGATGCCTCCAGGTTTGTTCTTTTTGTTTACTCTTGCTTTGGCTATATGGGCTCTTTTTTGGTTCCACATGAATTTTAGAATTATTTTTTCTAATTCTGTGAAGAATGATGGTGGTATTTTGATGGGGATTGTGTTGAATTTGTAGATACCAGAAAAGCTTCAGGATATAAAATGAACACACAAAAAGCACTAACATTCCTACGCACTGGAAACAGCCAAGCTGAGAGCTAAATTAGGAACACAATCCCATTCACAATTTCCACAAAAAGAATAAAATACCCAGGAATACAGCTAATCAGAGAGATGAAAGGTCTCTATAATGAAAATTACACAAAACTGCTCAAAGAAATCAGAGATGACACAAACAAATAGAAAAACATCCATGGTCATGGATAGAAAGAATCAATATCATTAAAATGGCCATACCACCCAAAGCAATGTATAGATTCAATGCAATTCCTATCAAACTACCAATAACATTCTTCACATAACTGGAAAAAACTATTATAAAATGTATATGGAACCAAAAAAGACCCCAAATAGCCAAAGCAATTCTAAGCAAAAAGAACAAAGCAGGAAGAATCACACTACCTGACTTCAAACTATACTATAGGGCTACAGTAACCAAAACAGCATGGTACTGGTACTAAACAGACACATAGACCAGGGGAAAAGAATGGAGAGCCTAGAAATTATGCCACACACTTACAACCATCTGATCATAGATAAAATTCACAAAAACAAGTAATAGGAAAAGGACTCCCTATTCAGTGGTGCTAGGATAACTGGCTAGCCATAGGCAGAAGATTGAAACTTGATCCTTTCCTTACACTATATATAAAAATCAACTCAAGATAGATTAAAGACATAAATGTAAAACCAAAACTATAAAAACTCTGGAAGACAACCTAGGCAATATCATTCTGGACATTGGAATGGGCAATACATATATTTCATGACAAAGATGCCAAATGCAATCACAACAAAAGCAAAAATTGACAAATGGGATCTAATTAAACTAAAGAACTTCTGCACCACAGAAGAGTCAATATAATAAGTGGAAAATCTATAGAGACAAAATATTTGCAAAGCATGCATCTAACAAAAGTCTAACAATACCCAGCTTTATAAGAAACTTAAACAAATTTATAAGTAAAAACAGGCCTATTAAAAAGTGGACAAAGGACATGAACAGATACTTTTCAAAAGAAGACATACATGCAGCCAACAAGCATATGAAGAATGCTCAATATCACCGATCATTAAAGAAATGCAAATCAAAATCACAATGAGTTATCATCTCACAGTAGTCAGAATGGCTATTAATAAAAATTCAAAAAATAATAGATACTGGTGAGATTATGAAGAAAAGGGAACACTTATACACTGTTGGTGGGAGTATAAATTAGTTCAACAATTGCAGAAAGCAGTGGGGCAATTTCTCAAAGAGCTAGAAGCAGAACTACCATTCAACACAGTATACCCAAAGGAATATAAATCATTCTATCTTAAAGACACATGCATGTGCATGTTCATTTCAGCACTATCACAATAGCAAAGACACGGAATCATTCTAAATGCCCATCAATGGTACACTGGATAAAGAAAGTGTGGCACATATACATCGTGGAATACCATGTAGTCATAAAAAAGAATGAGATCTGTTGCAGGAAGTCAGGGAACCTGAATAGAGGGACCAGCTGAAGCCACAGTAGAAGAACACAAATTGTGAAGATTCCATGGACATCTATTACATCTATTAGTTCCCCAAATTAATACTTTTATAATTTCTTACGCCTGTCTTTACTGCAACTCTGAACATAAATTGTGACGATTTCATGGACATTTATCACTTCCTCAATCAATACTCTTATAATTTCCTACACCTCTCTTTACTTTAATCTCTTAATCCCATCATCTTAAGATGAGGATGCATGTCACATCAGGACTCTGTGATAATTGTGTTATCTGCACAAATTGTTGTAAAGCATGTGTGTTTGAACAATATGAAATCTGGGCACCTTGAAGAGAACAGGATAACATCAATTTTCAGAGAACAAGGGAGATAATCATAAAGTCTGACTGCCCGCAGGGCCAGGCAAAACAGAGCCATATTTCTCTTCTTTCAGAAGGTGAATAGGAGAAATATCACTGAATTCCTTTCTCAGCAAGGAATAACCCTGGGAAAACGAATGAATTCCCAGGAGGAGGTCTCTAAAATGGCTGCTCTGGGAGTATCTGTCTTATGCAGTTGTAGATGAGGTATGAAATATGCCCTGGTCTCCAATTAAAAGGCACAGACTGGCAAATTGGATAAAGGGTCAAGACCCATCAGTGTGCTGTATTCAGGAAACCAATCTCATGTGCAGAGACACACATAGGCTCAAAATAAAGGGATGGAGGAAGATCTACCAAGCAAATGGAAAACAAAAAAAGGCAGGGGTTGCAATCCTAGTCTGATAAAACAGACTTTAAACCAACAAAGATCAAAAGAGACAGAGAAGGCCATTACATAATGGTAAAGGGATCAATTCAACAAGAAGAGCTAACTATCCTAAATATATATGCACCCAATACAGGAGCACCCACATTCATAAGGCAAGCTCTTAGTGACCTACAAAGAGACTTAGGCTCCCACACAATAGTAATGGGAGACTTTAATGCCCCACTGTCAATATTAGACAGATCGATGAGACAGAAGGTTAACAAGGATACTCAGGACTTGAACTCAGCTCTGCCCTGAGTGGACCAAATAGACATTTACAGAACTCTCCACCCCGAATCAACAGAATGTACATTCTTCTCAGCACTACATCACACTTACTCCAAAATTGACTACATAGTTGGAAGTAAAGCACTCCTCAGCAAACGTATAAGAACAGTTAGGATAACAAACTGTATCTCAGACCACAGTGCAATCAAATTAGAACTCAGGATTAAGAAACTCCCTCAAAACTGCACAACTACATGGAAACTGAACAACCTGCTCCTGAATGACTACTGGGTAAATAACGAAATGAAGGCAGAAATAAAGCTGTTCTTTGAAACCAATGAGAATGAAAACACAATGCACCAGAATCTCTGGGACACATTTAAAGCAGTGTGTAGAGGGAAATTTATAGCACTAAATGCGCACAAGAGAAAGCAGGAAAGATCTAAAATTGACACCCTAACATCACAAATAAAAGAACTAGAGAAGCAAGAGCAAACACATTCAAAAGCTAGCAGAAGGCAAGAAATAACTAAGATCAGAGCAGAACTGAAGGAGATAGAGAAACAAAAGACCCTTCAAAAAATTGATGAATCCTGGAGCTGGTTTTTTTAAAAGATCAACAAAATTGATAGCCAGCTAGCAAGACTAATAAGAAAAGAGAGAAGAATCAAATAGACACAATGAAAAATGATAAAGGGGATATCACCACCAATCCCAGAGAAATACAAACTACCATCAGAGAATACTATAAACACCTCTGTACAAATGAACTAGAAAATCTACAAGACATGGATAAATTTCTGGATACATACACCCTCCAAAGACTAAACCAGGAAGAAGTGGAATCTCTGAACAGACCAATAACAGGCTCTGAAGTTGAGGCAATAATTAATAGCCTACCAACCAAAAAAAGTCCAGGACCAGGCAAATTCACAGCCGAATTCTGCCAGAGGTACCAAGAGGAGCTAGTACCATTCCTTCTGAAACTATTCCAGTCAATAGAAAATAAGGGAATCCTTCCTAACTCATTTTATGAGGCCAGCATCATCCTGATACCAAAGTCTGGCAGAGACACAACACAAAAAGAGAATTTTAGACCAATATTCTTCATGAACATCGATGAAAAAATCCTCAATAAAATACTGGCAGACCAAATCCAGAAGCACATCAAAAAGCTTATCCACCACGATCAAGTAGGCTTCACTGCTAGGATGCAAGGCTGGTTCAACATATGCAAATCAATAAATGCAATCCATCACATAAACAGAACCAACAACAAAACCCATATGATTATCTCAATAGATGCAGAAAAGGCCTTCAACAAAATTCAACAGCCCTTCATGCTAAAAACTCTTAATAAACTAGGTATTGATGGAACATATCTTAAACTAATAAGAGCTATTTATGACAAACCCATAGCCAATATCATACTGAATGGGCAAAAACTAGAAGCATTCCCTTTGAAAACTGGTACAAGACAGGGATGCCCTCTCTCACCACTCCTATTCAACATAGTTTTGGAAGTTCTGGCCAGAACAATCAGGCAATAGAAAGAAATAAAGGGTATTCAGTTAGGAAAAGAGGAAGTCAAATTGCCCCTGTTTGCAAATGACATAATTGTATATTTACAAAACCCCATCATCTCAGCCCAAAATCTCCTTAAACTGATAAGCAACTTCGTCAAAGTCTCAGGATACAACATCCATATGCAAAAATCACAAGCATTCCTATACACAAATAACAGACAAACAGAGAGCGAAATCATGAGTGAACTCCCATTCACAATTGCTCCAAAGAGAATAAAATACCTAGGAATCTGACTTTCAAGGGATGTGAAGGACCTCTTCAAGGAGAACTACAAACCACTGCTCAATGAAATAAAAGGGGACCCAAACAAATGGAAGAAGATTCCATGCTCATGGATAGGAAGACTCAATATCCTAAAAATGGCCACACTGCTCAAGGTAATTTATAGATTCAATGCCATCCCCATCAAGCTAACAATGACTTTCTTCACAGAATTGGGAAAAAACTACTTTAAAGTTCATATGGTACCAAAAAAGAGCCCGCATTGCCAAGACAATCCTAAGCAAAAGAACAAAGCTGGAGGCATCATGCTAACTGACTTCAAACTATATTACAAGGCTACAGTAACCAAAACAGCATGGTACTGGTACCAAAACAGAGATATAGACCAATGGAACAGAACAGAGGCCTCAGAAATAACACCACACAGCTACAGCCACCTGATCTTTTACAAACCTGACAAAAACAAGAAATGGGGAAAGGATTCCCTATTTAATAAATGGTGCTGGGAAAACTGGCTAGCCATATGTAGAAAGCTCATACTGGATCCCTTCCTTATATCTTATACAAAAATTAATTCAAGATGGATTAAAGACTTAAATGTTAGACCTGAAACTATAAAAACCCTAGAAGAAAACCTAGGCAGTAACATTCAGTACATAGTCATTGGTAAAGACTTCATGACTAAAACACCAAAAGCAATGGCAACAAAAGCCAAAATTGACAAATGGGATCTCATTAAACTAAAGAGCTTCTTCACAGCAAAAGAAACTACCATCAGAGTGAACAGGCAACTTACAGAATGGGAGAAATTTTTGCAATCCACCCATCTGACAAAGGGCTAATATCCAGAATCTACAAAGAACTCAAACAAATTTACAAGAAAAAAACAAACAACCCCATCAAAAAGTGGGCAAAGGATATGAACAGACACTTCTCAAAAGGAGACACTTACGTAGCCAACAGACACATGAAAAAGTGCTCATCATCACTGGTCATCAGGGAAATGCAAATCAAAACCACAATGAGATACCATTTCACACCAGTTAGAAAGGCGATCATTAAAAAGTCCAGAAATAACAGATGCTGGAGAGGATGTGGAGAAATAGGAATGCTTTTTCATTGTTGGTAGGAGTGTACATCAGTTCACCCATTGTGGAAGACAGTGTGGCTATTCCTCAAGGATCTAGAACTAGAAATACCATTTGACCTAGCGATCGCATTACTGGGTATATGCCCAAAGGATTATAAATCATGCTACTATAAAGACACATGCACAAGTATGTTTATTGCACCACTATTCACAATAGCATAGACTTGGAACCAACCCAGATGTTAATCAATGATAGACTGGATTAAAAAAATGTGGCACATATACACCATGGAATATTATGTAGCTATAAAAAGCATGAGTTCATGTCCTTTGCAGGAACATGGATGAAGCTGAAACCATCATTCTGAGCAAACTATCACAAGGACAGAAAACCAAACACCGCATGTTCTCACTCATAGGTAGGAATTGAACAATGAGAACACTTGGACACAGGGTGGGGAATATCACACACCAGGGCCTGCCATGGGGTGGCAGGCTGGGGGAGGGATGGAATTAGGAGAAATACCCAATGTAAATGATGAGTTAATGGGTACAGCAAGCCAACATGGCACATGTATACCTATGTAACAAACCTGCAGATTGTGCACATGTACCCTAGAACTTAAAGTATAATAAAAAAAGAAAAAAAGAAAATGAGGTCTATACATACAATGGAATACTATTTGATTTTAAAAAAGAATATTTGGCAATATGTGACAACATGGATAAACTTTGAGGACATTTTGTTATGTGAAATCAGCAGTTGCAGAAAGACAAATTTTGCATGATTCTACTTATATAGGGTATAATGAAGATTTACTAATCTATAAGCATGAAGTCTCACTAAGAAAGATAAGTTCTAGAGATCTGCTGCACATCGTACCTATAGTCAACAATGTATTGTACACTTAAAATGTGTTAAGATTCCATGGCTTTGTTATTGTGAATAATGCGGCAGTGAACACATGAGTACATATATGTCTTTTTGGTAGAATGATTTATTTTCCTTTGGGTATGTACACAGTAATGGGATTGCTGGGTTGAATGGTAATTCTGTTTTTAGTTCTTTGAGGAATCTCCAAATTGCTTTGCATAGTGGCTGAACTAATTTACAGTCCCACCAAGAGTGTATAAGCATTCTCTTTTCTTCACAACCTCACCAGCATCTATTATTTTTTGACTTTTTGATAAAAACCATTCTGACTTTTCACCAGTGTGAGATGGTATCTCATTGTGGTTTTGATTTGCATTTCTCTGATTATTAGTGATATTGAACATTTTTCCTATGTTTGTTGGGCACTTATCTGTTTTCTTTTGTGAAGTGCCTGTACATTTCCTTTGGCCACTTTTTAATGGAGTTATTTGTTTTTGGCTGGATGACATGTTTAAATTCCTTATAGATGCTGGATATTAGCCCTTTGTCAGATGTATAGTTTGCAGAATTTTTCTCTCATTCTGTAGGTTGTCTGTTTTTTCTGTGGATAGTTTCCTTTGCTGTGCAGAAACTTTTTAGTTTAATTAGATCCCACTTGTCAATTTTTGTCTTTGTTACAATTGCTTTTGAGGACTTAGCATAAATTATTTGCAGTCTGATGTCCTGAGGGGTATTTCCTAGGTTTTTTTCTAGCATTTTTATAGTTTGAGGTTTCACATTTAGGTCTTTAATCCATCTTGTGTTAATTTTGGTTTCTGGTGATAAGTAGGGGGCCGAGTTTCACATCCTAGGTGCCCATCAATGATGGATTGGATAAAGAAAGTGTGGTATGTATACACAGTAGAATACTACAAAACCATGAAAAAAGAAAAAAAATACTGTCCTTTGCAGCAACATGGATGTAGCTGGAGGCCATGATCTTAAGCAAATTAGCACAGAAACAGAAAACCAAATGCCACATGTTCTAAGTGGGAGCTAAACATTGGGTACACATGGACATAAAGATGTGAACAATAGACATTGGGGACTACTAGAGGAGGAAGGTGGGGAGGGGAGCATAGGTTGGAAAACTACCTATTGCGTATTATGCTTAGTACCTGAGTGATAGGATCATTCATATCCCACACTTCAGCATCATGAAATATGCCCATGTAACAAACCTGCACATGCACTCTCTGAATCTAAAATAAAACTTGAAATTCAAAAAAAATGCGTTAAGAAGGTACATTTCATGCTCAGTGTTATTTCCACAAAAAAATAAAATGCTTAAAAGATGTTTAAGCTCTATCACTGGTCTTGTGTAATGCACATCACCATCAATCTTCTGAAAGTACTTAGCTCTAAACACTTTGTACTTTATAGGCTTTCTTGCTAGGCCCTGTATAAGAAAATCTTCACCCTTTACAGTGAATTTGTTGAACATGCCTAAGTCTTAATGGAATTGCTCTTTAGACTATCTTCTGGAACTTTTCCTGATTCTTCTCATGTCTCTCTGGCCTAAAAATATCTGCTTCAATGTCTTAGCTCTCTATGGTAGCACAAAAGCAGCTCAATCATTGTCCTTCAGGAAAATCTTCAAATAATGTTTTTCCTTTGGCCTTCATAAAATGATGCTTTGCTGGTTTTACTTATATGTTTCAGGCTGCATCATTTTGGTCTCCTTTATAGGCTTAGACTTCTTCGTTCAACACTGAAGCTCTTCAAGTCCCAGTCTTGCTTTACTTCTCATTTTGTATTCTCTCCTTAGGTTACCTCATCCATACCAATAGTTTTAAACAGCAACTATAAGTAGCTGAGTCTTACATTTAAATCACAGCTATGACCTTCTCTCACATATCAAAATGTAAATGTCTGCTTGATTCTTTTAGTTAGATGTCTCAAAAGCCCTTCAAATTCATACTCTTTTCCAGCATTGTATATTTTAGTAAATTGTATCACCATCAACCTAGTTCTGAAAACCTGAACTACATCAAATTCATGTGTGGTGCCTCCCTTTCCATTATCTTCCACCAAGTCTATTTCCAAGTGCACAAATATCTTATCATAAATATCCATCGTCTTTATCCACTTCTCTCCCTCTTCACACACTTTGGCCAAACCATCATCATCTGTTGCCTGGCTTACTACAATAGACTTCTAACTTCATTCCCAGATTTCTTTTAACCTTTTCCCCCAGTTGAAATTATACTTTTGACTGCAGATTTATGCTAACTTAGATTTATGCCTTACTGGATTTGTATTCAATGAAAGGCAGAGAGCAAGCTTATCTGTTTCATTATGGTAACTCCAATGTCTACCAGTGTGTGGGGCATAATAAGCACTCAATAAATATTTGTAAAATAAGTGAATGGAAGACCAAACGGAATTGAGAATTTAAAACAGTTAAATGTAAGTTACACAGTTTTTAAATTTATGAACTCATATTTGAGAGATTGAAGGTTTGAATCAACTTGTATTTATTAGAAAAATTAAGAGAACAAATGAATCCATTATTAATTTCCCACAAGTTGAGGAATATGGGAATAAAATTTTCCTGAATATTCATTTTAGTAATCAGAGTTGGTTTGCTTATTTTTTAACAGCTTTATTGAGATACAATTCACATGTGTTACACTTCATTCATTTGAATTTGACAATTCTAAGTTTTTTTGGCATATTAACAGTGTTGTCACCATCTCTACCCTAAGCTCTAAGTAACCACTAATCTACATTCTATCTCTACAGATTTTCCCATTCTGGACATTTGATATGAATAATAGCATGTATTAGATTGGTGTAAAAGAAATTGCAGTTTTTACCATTATTTTCCATGGCAAAAACCACAATTTAATAATATGTAATATTTTGTGACTGGCTTCTTTCATTTACCATAATGTTTTCAAGGTTAATCGACATGTTAGCTTTTATTTGTACTTCATTTTTTAATTGTTTTATCATGTTCCATTGTGTGTATGTATCACATTTGGTTTATCCATTCATCAGTTGATGAATATTTCAGTTGTTTCCACTTTTTTCCTATTATAAATAATGCAACTATAAATATTTGTGGACAAATATTACATGCACATATATTTTAATTTCTCTTCAGAATATACCTAGAATTGCTGGGTCATATGGTAACTCTGTGTTTAACATTTTGAGGAATTGCTGATATGGTTGGTTCTGCATCCCTACCCAAATCTCAAGTTGAATTGTAATTCCCAGTGTTGGAGGTGGGGTCTGGTGGGAGGTGACTGGATCATGGAGGTGGTTTCAAATGGTTTATCACCATCCCCCTAGTTGCTGTCTCGTGACAGAATTCTCACAGGATCTGGTTGTTTAAAAGTCTGTAGCACCTCCTCTTTCACTCTCTCACTCTTGCCAGCCATGTGAAGATATGTCTGCTTCCCTTTTACTTTTCCCCATAATTGTAAGTTTCCTGGGGCCTCCCCAGTCATGCCTCTGGGTAGCCTGCAAAACCGTGAGTCAACTAAACCTCTTTTATTTATAAATTACTCAGTCTCAGGTATTTCTTTATAACAGTGTGAAAACAGACTAATACAGAAAATTGGTACTGGGAGTGGGCCATTGCAATAAAGATACCTGAAAATGTGGAAGCAACTTTGGAACTGGGTAATGGTGAGAGGTTGGAACAGTTTGGAGGGCTCAGAAGAAGACAGGAAGATGAGGGAAAGTCTGGAACTTTATAGAGATTTGTTGAATGGTTGTTACCAAAATGCTGATAGTGATATGAACAGTGAAGTCCAGACTGAGGAGGTCTCAGATGGCAAAGAGGAACTTATTGAGAACTGGAGTAAAGGTCACTCCTGTTATGCTTTAGCAAAGAGAATGGTGGCATCGTGCCCCTGTTCTAAGGATTTGTGGAACTTTGAACTTGAAAGAGATGATTTAGGGTATCTGGTGAAAGAAAGTTCTAAGCAACAAAGCTTTCAAGATGTGGTCTGGCTGCTTTTAAAAGCCTATGCTCATTTGCATAAGCAAATTAAAGAACTGAAACTGGAAGTTATATTTGAAAGGGAAACAGAACATAAAAGTTTGAAAAATTTGCAGCCCAGCCATGTAGTAGAAAAAAACCCATTTTGGGGGGAGAAACTCAAGCAGATGGTGTAAATTTACATAAGTAAAGAGGAGCCGAATGTTAATAGCCAAGACAATGGGGAAAATGCCTCCAAGGCATTTCAGAAACCTTCACAGCAGCCTCTTCCATCACAGGCCTGGAGGCTTAGGAGGGAAAAATGGTTTCATGGGCCAGACCCAGGGCCCTTCTCCTCCGTGCAGCCTCAGGACATCATGTCCTGCATCACAGCCACTCCAGCTCCAGCCATGGCTAAAAGGGCCAAGGTACAACTTGGGCCATTGCTTCAGAGGGTGCAAGCCCTGAACCTTGGTGGCTTCAACATAGTATTAAGACTTCAGGTGTGCAGAGTGCAACAGTTAAGGCTTGAGAGCTTCCACCAGGATTTCAGAGGATGTATGGAAATGCCTGGATGTCCAGGCAGAAGTCTGCTGCAGGAGTGGAGTCCTCATGGAGAACCTGCCCTAGGGCAATGCAGAGGGGAAATGTGTGGTTGGAGCCCCCACACAGAGTCCCCACTGGGGCACTGCCTAGTGAAGATGTGAGAAGAGGGCCACCATCCTCCAGACTGCAGAATGGTAGATCCACCGATAGGAGCCATGTCCTGAGGCTGCATAGACCAGCTTGCACCCTGTGTCTGGAAAAGCCACAGGCACTCAGTGCCAGCACTTGAGAACAGCCATGGGAGCTGAGCCCTGCAAAGCCACAGGGGCAGAGCTGCCCAAGTCCTTGGGAGCCCACCTCTTTTATCAGTGTGGCCTGGATGTGAGACATGGAGTCAAAAGAGAATATTTTGCAGCTTTAAGATTTAATGACCGCCCTGCTGGGTTTGGATTTTCATGAGGTCTGTATCCCCTCTTTTTTGGCCAATTTCTCCCTTTTGGAATGGGAGCATTTACTTAATGCCTGTACTCCCATTGTACCTTGGAAGTAACTAATTTGATTTTACAGGCTCATAGGCAAAAGGGACTAGCCTTGTCTCAGATGAGACTCTGGATTTGGATGTTTGAGTTAATGCTAGAATGAGTTAAGACTTTCAAGGGCTATTGGAAAGGCAAGATTGTGTCTTGAAGTGTGAGAAGGACATGAGATTTGAGAGGGGTCAGAGTGGAATGATATGGTTTGGCTCTGTGTCCCCACCCAAATCTCATTTGAATTGTAATACCCAATGTTGGAGTTGGGGCCTGGTGAGAGGTGATTGGATCATGGTTTAGCACCATACCCTAGTTTTGTCTTGTGTTAGAGTTCTCATGAGATTTGATTATTTGAAAGTATGTGGCACCTCCCCCTTCTCTGTCTCTCTCTCACCAGCCATGTGAACATATACCTGCTTCCCCTTCATCTTTTGCCATGATTGTAAGTTCCCTGAGGCCTCTCTAGAAGCAGAAGCCTCTACAGCCTGCAGAACTGTAAGCCAATTAAATCTCTTTTCTTTATACATTTCCCAGTCTCAGGCATGTCTTTATAGCAGTGTAAGAATGGACTAATACAGAACTGTTTCTGTTTTCCAAAGCAATTGTAGGATTTTATATTCCCACTAGCAATATATGAAAGTTGCAATTTCACTGTATTCTATCTCGTTACTCTCTGCCATTTTGTTGTAGATATTCTAGGTATATGAAGTTGTATCTCATTGTGGTTTTGATTTGCATTACCTAACGATTAATAATTCCAAGCTTCTTCTCCTGTAGCTATTTGCCATCTGTATGTCTTCTTTGGAGAAATGTTTATTTAAATTATTTGCTCATTTTCCAATTGGTCATTTATCTTTTTGTAATTGACTTATAAGAGGTTTCGTATACCTATTTTTGATATAAGTCCCTTATCAGATATATGATTTACAAATAAGTTCTCCTATTCTGTGTTATCTTTTCACTTTTTTGAATCATTTATAACAAAACTTTAAAAATTTTGATAAAGTCCAATTTTGTTAGCTTGTTTTAAAGTTGGTTAAAAAAATTTTATTTCATGACTCAGTAACAATTTTTGAGACAATTATTTATGCAGTGGGAATTGCAAAAATGGTTTGTAATCTCAAAATTAGATATTATATAATCATCACCAGTAGCATACTATTATTCAGTCATTGATTTATTTTTGAAACAATATGTATTAAACTTCTATTAATAATATGTAAAAAAGTATGAGATACATACAGGAAAATAATTATCAAAGTTTCAAATGTGAATAATGAAATGTTATGTCTTATTGAGAAGTTAAAAGTATACAAGTAGCTTTAAGGGAAGGAAAAATTCTTACAAATAACAAAAATGGCAAAACTAAAGTGCTTTGGCATTTCTAAGGAGGGAAATAGTAATTTCTTTCAGTCTGAGAGATTAAGAGGCTTCATGGAAGAGGCGGCATTCACACTGGCCTGAGGTTTTAAATAAGTGGATATGGGAAGAATGTGAAGGGCTGCTGCTAGCCAACATGACATTTCTATGTGAATAACTGAAAAGTTCCTCTCCTCTGTAGCTATAGTTCTTCATCAGGGTGTTTGGCTTGGTGGTGTCTAGCACTCCCCTTACTCTCTTGGCTGGACACACTTACACAATTGCTAATGGCAGCCCTGTCCGGGTACAGTAAAATGCAGAATGTATACTGGCACCTGGGGAATATGGAAGGAACAACAAGGCTATGAACTTATAAACATTAAGGCTAGATTTCTATAAGATAATTGGTCACTTGGCACACCACTGAGTGATACAGGCACCCTAGCTTTTGTTTCTTTTATTTTCTATACCCAGAAGAATAAAGCAAACTTTATTTTTATAGTCAATCACTTTACAAAGCTTTGCAGAGAAAGGAAAATGCAAGAGTGATGGGCGTGCATAAGTGAAGTGAAGCACCTAGGATGGGAAGAAGGTTTATAGGTTTTTATAAAGACAAGAAAAAATTAGAAAGCAAGAAAGAGAGACAGTAAATTTATATATTCATATAGTGGTGATTTATAAAATTTTCCCATGTGTTAAACTATTTTCTTACAGCTTCAAACACACCCTTTTCTCCTCTGCTTTGATGATATCAGGCTGAGACTCTGCAAGTCACATTTCTCCTTTGCCAGCTTGGTCCCTATTATGGTTTACCAATAAAGAATGTAGATGGAGACTACCAAGTGGGGGAAGAAAGAAGGTACTTGCTTCTTCCTGTTTGCTTTCTTTCCATTCCATTAGAAGCAGTTGATTCGAGCAGTGTTTCTAACATTCACAAGCCAGTCTTATTATGCTCCTCAGAGGCATTAACACTAGCCAGCCACATGATTGGCTCAGGGGCCTGAGTCACAGCTCTGTAGCACTGCAGGCTCAGAATCTCTACCACTAGAAAAGAAGCGCCTTTTCTAGAAGGTTTGAATCCCAGCTATATGGAACTGCTTTTCCAAGTTTCTACATTTTAGTTATTCCAACATCTACTCTTCGTGCTTCCAGCTTCAGGGGTGGAAGCTGCTTCCTGCACTTGCCATCCTCAGGATACCTTATTATTTCATTTTTACCTTTTTAAATTATTTAATAACTAATAATTCACAATTTTTATATTAAATTCTCTGTTAAAATAACTTGTGGTTTGTCTCCTGACTGGATCCTGACAGATACACGTATAGAACTCCTTACTTATTAAACCAACTATTTTCACCTTTATTTTGACCTTAAGAAAAGTGGAAAAACACCCCCAAACATCAAGGCAATTTGGAAAGAAAAATAACAGGGAAGGGAGTCCTAGACTTCTCTGCTTCCTGGGCTGTGAGGTATGAAGGAACAAGATATCATTGACCTCACCCTTGCTCCACCAGCAACCTGAAACAACAATTGGAATCTTGATTTTAATAAGCCCACCTCTAAATCAATCAGCAGTTGAGATCAAATGTTGAAACTTGAAAAAATATACAAGCTATCAGCATGTACATACAAATTCTACCTTCCTGAGAGCCAATGTTCCCATTTTCCAACTATTTAAAAATGGGACTGCAGTGAGTAGGATCAATTGCTTTGTATTCAGTGCACAATGAATGTTTGATAAATAGCGAAATGAACTTCCTAGAGTCTTTTCTCTATATTGTATTAAGCATGAGATTTTTAGTTCTCCATTACACAGTAAGGCAAACACACACACAGGACATCACGACTGAAGCAATGACTATTTTATTCTAAGAACCATTCAGGATGATGTGGCCCCATTCTGTTCTATATAGAGAAAGAGATGTTTGTTTATGGGGAGGAAGAGGCTTAGGAGGGGATGTCAATCCAGACTATCTTGAAAACTCTGAGGTATTGAGCTAGTCATTGTTGCAGTATACTTCAAATGCTAGGTAGTACAGACTGCACACCAAGATAAGAGGTTACAACAACATTTGATGTATTTTCAGGGCCTAATTGACGGCACAGCTGAGAATGCCTCAGGGTGATTCCCGTGCTGAAGTAGGCTTTCCATGCTGGGGAGATATATACACACACGCAAACACACACACACACACACACACACACACACACACCAACCTCACTAGTTGGTTTGTTTACTGATAAAGATTTTTTTATCCTGTGTTTTTGTCTTTACATTCTGGAAATTGTCAGGTAAAACTTAGAAGGCATCCAACTTGGGAAAAGAGAAAAGAGTTTTCAGTTCATAGGTGAAATGAAATTGAGGAGAGAAAGAGAGCAAAGTAATCTGAATAAGAAAAATATGTGTATATTGCTATGGATGTAATTGAGACTCTGAGAAATATTATTTAAATGAAATGTATTTTTGACCATCAGAAATATAAAATAGAAAATGCAAAAAGGGCACTATTCATTGTCGTTCAGTTGGTTTTTAAGGACTCTAGGTGGGAGTTCAGGCTGTCCTAGAAGAGGGTCAGTAATAGCCTCTATCCAATCATAATCCAAATATAGTAATGGCACTGTCCCTTGTCTTAATGCCAGTGGAACATTTCTAGAGACCATTTCTAGGCTCTAGAAAAAAACCACTTGCATCTTAATGTGTAAGCACAGTTGTCTTTCAAAATAGTAAACCTACTGGGCAGGAAAGTTATCCACCCACGCGAATCATGGAGGAGAAGATCTGACAGAAACAGCTACCACGAATAAAAGAGAAAGAAAAAAATAACTTGATAGACATTTTAAAAACTTTGTGGATTTACGATGGTCATGTGGTTTCATATAATGATCTCTCTTAATTTTTCTTCTTTTAAATCATTTTGAAAAAGTTTAATAGGAGGTTGTTGGGTGTATTTTTGTTTATGATATCAGAAAATGATCAAAATGAGTGGAATATAACCATGTCATTTAAGGTTTGGGGTTATAGGTAAGGTTACTCATATGATGCTCTGATGATGTTACTGTAATAGGTGATGGATCTTTTATTCATTTCTTGACATATATTGAGCACCTACTATACACCATACTGTGCTTAGTGGTGGGGATATAGAGGTGAAAAACTGTGTTGATAAATTTTAGTTTGATGCAGAGATTCTTTTTAAAACATGCATTCTAACAATGATGTAATGTGATAAAATCACAGTGTGATGTATGAGCCCAGGAATTGGACATGTAGGTGAGGGGAAGAGATGCGTTAATCATGAAAGAATCCCTGGGGGAAAAAGGCGTTTGAACCAAAGGGTAGACAATGGGAGATGAGACAGAAGAGGTAAGTAAGCAGGAAGTGGCATAAAGAAGTTTCTCTTGGTTTAGCCCTGGAGTGATTTCCTCCTTCTGCACCTGCAACTGATTGAATTTGGAGCTTCCTTCTCTTCTTCCCTTTTTACTGTCAGGCTTGCTCTCCGCTGAACTGAGACATCCATTTTAAGTTCACTGGAGAGCCCCATGTACACCTCACCCCTGTCCAGACAGGCAAACTTCCTTGGAGCATAGCAAGATGCTATATGATGTTTGTAGAAATAATTCATAGCAAAATATCTTACAGAAGTTTCTGGAGCTCTTTTGAGGAAAGATGCATGGGAAATTATGGCATGTCCTTAGCCACAATGATCCCATTTCTACTTCCTACATAAATCAGGACACATAAATTTTACACACACATATATACACACACACGCACACTCACCATACTATAAATGGTATATGCCTGCTATGGCTTCTCTGTGTCTTCCCTATCCCTGTCCTTCAGTTAGAATCATCATTTTTTCAGAAGGGTTCTTTGGTTTCAGTGGCACTGAATATGGAGGTTGAGGAAATGGGATGAAGAACAAAACACACATTAGGGCAGAGGGAGTACTTTCGAGGAGAGTTGTAAATAACTCCCATTTTTATAATAAAATACATACCTAATGTAGATGGAAAGAAATGTCTACTCATGTATATTTATGTAGTTTCTTTAAAAACTATATTTGTAAAATGCATTTATACACACATAGAAATAAGCCTAGAAGGATACCCTCCATACTGTTAACCTTTATTTTGAGGAATAAAATTGGGGTATGGGGCTGAGTTTCACATTTTACTTTGTACTTTTTTGTGACAAAAAACTAACTCAGCAATTTAATAAAACCAACACTTAAAAACAACAACAACAACAACAACAACAAAAAGGTACAGAACTAAAAAAAATTCATGGCTTTCCTTTTACCTCCACAAAATATCCTAGATGCCTAGAGCTGAAAGGGAGCCCAAGAGATCACCAACCCAGACAAGGCTGTGTCTAGTCCATCCAGCAGATGGTTACATACTCTCTTCTTTATGTTCTCCGGGAAAGGAGACATTCCCATGGTAGTCTATTCTTGAGTTCAATTATCCCCCCTCTCTTGAAATTTCCGCTTCTGAAAAAATCGATTCCCAAAGCTAAGAGAAATTGTCAGTAAAGGATTATTTTTAGTTGTTATTCTGAAGCATATGAGTTGAATGATGAAGGGTACAAGACTAAAATACCTGATACATGTGCCAAGCAGAAATTTTCTGTTGAAGGACTTCCAAGTGACTCAGTATAAGTCATAGCATCTGAGACGTTAGCGAGTCCTACAGGGGAGAGTCTGACAGTGAACTGGACAGGTTTTTAATCATGACTTAAAGCAGAGGTCTCCAGAGTCTTGACTTAGTTCTTTCATATTGTGGATGGCTGCAAATTCTAGCATCTGTCACACACAATGAAATTAAAGGCAGTCACTAATTCTAATCTAAGAAATCTTCATAGATAAGTAAGAAAATTTCAGAATCTTACAACTCCAGAACAAAACAAGAAAACTGATCAAATTTCCTGAAAGTAATCTTAAAGACCAGCTTCTAGGATCTTTTTCTACTCCTATCAATATCTAGAAAATATTCTTGGGGTATTTTCTGCCCAGAGCATAACATTCCAGGATAGCCAATTTCTAGAGCATAGATTGTCATGTCCAAGGAAGAAATGATGGTTTAAAGATGAAATGAGATCCCAAACCATTGGGGTCAGTTTAGAGTTGATCCTGACAAATGTTACACCCACTCAGATGCAAGTTCTCTTTCTGGTTATTTGCATAAAAATGGCAGCATCAGAGATGTCTTGTTAAATTGTTGATTTTGCAGCACCTAAAAACACCTCTCAATTATGTAGCCTCAGGAATTGTTAAATCACACCCATTTTAAAGAGTAAGTTATTTGTTAATATTTTGTATAGATTGGGAACAACTTTAGAAGCATTAAAATGGACATTACTAGCTCCTCCTCACCTTCATAACTTAATTTAAATCTACATATGTTAGGTAAATAATCCCTATCCAGCTTGCATGCAAACCTCTCATCACTGAAGACACTGAAGAGACAGTTATTTTCAATTCAATTTTCAGGTATGATAAAACAAGTCCTACTTAATGAAATGCATCAAGCGTTCTCTTTTATGAGCTTAAGGAAATAGTGTTTTACTTTCGTTGTGAGTACTGATTATCCTGTTAGAATTATAATCCAGTATTACATATTTCACCTGGCAAAGCAAAAATGGCATATTATTGCTTTGTATTCCAAGTAGAGAAATAAAGTCACAGGCCTTGAGGCTTAGGAAAAGAATTGTAACTGACACTTGAGGTTGGAAGCCTACGAAGTTGGATCTTTAGTTTTTACAAATCCAGATGTTATGTTCTGGTCAGGAGATGAATGGTGAGGTCAAATGATTTGCCAATAAAGCCTTAGGATTGTTGCTCAGGAAGAACCTACCAAAACCCTCCCAACATTTTTAATTCAATATAAAACTATTCTCCTCCTTGCTTATTCACTGCTCCAGTGATTGTCAACAGGGGTGATGGGGAATAATTTTTGCCCTATAGGAGACATCTGGCAATACCTGGAGACATATTTTGTTGTCACAATTGGAGAAGGAATGTGACTGGCATCTTGTAGGTAGAGGTTAGGAATGAACAGGCTATAGCACACAAGACAGCACCCACCTTCCCAATAAATAATTAACTGTCCAGCCCAAAATTTCCATGGTGTTAAGGTTGGAAGGCTTACACTTCCACACTAATGGTGGTACACGTGCCAAGCAATGGTGGCTTCGTTCCTTGAAAAATTCACAGCCTTTCCACTTGCTGTTCCCTAACCAGGAAAAGCTCATCACTTGGCTCTCGATGTCACCCACCCTTCTCTGCTCAAATGTCACCAAATCCCGACCCCAGATTCCACACCCCAAGCGCCCACTCCAGTCACTCTCTACATCATTGTTTTTTCCTTCATGGCATATACTATTTATCACTTGTCTTACTTGTTCACCTCTATCTCTGTAGTGAACAGAACCTTGCCATGTAATAAGCTCTCAAGAAGCTTTTGCAGTCAGAATGAATATATACATGTTTATATTCATTCACATTCACATTTGAAATTAGTTTGCTAAGTCTTTATCCAGGAGCAATAGTCGTAGCTAATATTTATTGTGCGCTTGCTATGAGATACACATTCTTCTAAGAGCTTTGCATGGATTATCTCATTTAATCCTTACAACAACTGAATAAGGTAAGCACTATAACAATTCCCATTTTATCAATGAGAAAACTGAAAGCGAGATAACTTACCCAGGTCACATGCTTAGTATGTACATAGGCAGATTCCACCCACAGTTTCTGCTCTTAACCAGGAAGACTGATCAAGGTCCTTCTGAAATATCAACCAAACTTTGTTTAAGGGACACATCTAGCTTTCCACAGGGGTGGCCAATGCCATAATCCTATGAATTTTATTCAGTTCATTCAGTTCAAGAGAAATTTATTGACTGTCTTCCAGGTGCCAGTGCTATCCTTGGTGCTACTGAGCACTCGATGATAAATGATCCTTCCCTGTAATAAACAGACAGACCCTCAACATTGTCTCTGGCGAATGACACTCCATAACACTGGGTGGTCTCAGAGAGCTCTTACGTTACAAAAAGTTGACCAAACAGAACTCTCTTGGTCTCTCATTTTACCCTAAATGCCATTAACATACACACAATGTACATATTGTGTACAGGTTGCTGAAACAGTTTGTATATAATGGAACAACCTAAAGTGCTGAAAGAGCAGAGTTTGCAGTAAAAATTGCTGCCCATGTCTTGGGTCCCCCACATACTTTTTAAATTAAGAAACTTTTCTCTCTCAGGCTCTTATAAATACAGTTCACAATTACACTGAATAAAGCCACAGGCTGTTATTTAGAAACATAAAACAAGGCACACGAACAAATTCACAGCAGGGTAACAATTTTCTTTTTCTTTTAACCTCTTGCAAATGCCAACTCACCAGTCCCCAAATTGCTCTTTGGAGAAAATAAAGGCGATACAGTTAAAAGACACTGCCTCCGAATTCCTAAGCATGCTGTCAGGAACAAAGTACTGAAATGCATGTAGGCATCTCTGTTGTTTTCTATTCCCACTGAACTGTTTTGAGGGTCTTTGTCTTCACCCAGAGAACTCAGTTATGCATTAAAGATCAAATTATTTCGTGACTACATAAAACATTTTCTCCCAAAAATACATGTGACCACCGCATACTATACAAGGACTCCTGGCAATTGTGAAGTAGATATTTGAAACAAATATTACCAAGTTTCTTTCTCTTTTTCATTTCAAGCAAAAAGATAAATCATAGTTTTCATACGTTATGCAGTTTGTTACTATTGGATCTTCCTTATCAGAGATCACCTATTCTTTCTTCCTGCTTTAAGGAGCAAATTATACTACATATGTTTGTCTTTTTAAAATTCTTTGGATAAAATATCGCTTTAAAATATCTTTATTGGCTGAGCACAGTGGTGCATGCCTGTAATCCCAACACTTTGGGAGGCTGAGGTGAGGCAGGAGAATTTCTTGAGGCCGGGAGTTCAAGATCAGCCTGGTCAACATAGCAAGACCCCGTCTCTACAAAAATATTTAAAAATATGAATTAAAAGGGTAAAGTACCTTTATTGCCCCCTGCCTACAATATCTAACAAGTTTTACTATCAAAAAGTTGATTTTTTTTAAAGATGAAATTATTCTTTTACTATTTAGAGTAATTTCTCTGTCCTGGAAGAAGATGGAAAGACATAAGAATTTCTTTTAGCAAAGCACCTTCAGTTAACAGCAATAAACATTTTTGTAGTGCTTCAGTTGTTTATAGAGGACTTTCACATACATTGTCTTACTAGACAGTCAAAACATCTCATCTCATTTTAGACATGAGGAAGTTGATATTCACAGACGGCAAGGCCATGCAGCTATATGAGAACTGGAATTCAACCTCAGTTGTTCTGGCTCTTTCTCTTTAGAAAAAAAAAAAGAAAGAAGAAAGAGATTGTCTTTCATTTGTTTTAATAGGTAATATTATAGCATCATTTTCTCTTTTCCAGAGGTCTTTTTGAAATTGTGCCAAATACTCCACATTTCTTAAATTATGCAGAGATTATACTGAACATTGCTGAGGGTGATAGATGATAAATGCATACATTTTACACTCCTCAATGTGTGTGGTGTGGTTTTCAGCTAACAGTGTATTAATGGTATAAAATGGCAGTTGTGATAATCACCTGTTTTCTGCTACCAATTAGTCATGTAAGCTTGGCAAAGCACCTCACTCTGAGGTGCTTTCTCATCCCCTGAGAACTGAAGAGGGAAGTTTGGAGTCATTGGTTGTGAGATGTGACAGCAGACTTGGAGACCCTGTAAGCCCATTTCTGGGCATGATTGCCAATCAATAAATACCTGTTGAATGTCACTGAATTTGAATAATGCATCTTAGGAAACAGTGGCCTGGAGAAATTGAAAAATTTGACCAAAGTCACAGAGCAAAAAGAATTGGAATTTTGGTTCCCAGTTCCTGGTTCATACCCTACAATATTACCATCTGATCTCTAAGAACACTCTTTCCTTTTCAAAGGAAATTTTCCTTTTTAAAAATATTCCTTTTTAAAGGCAAGTGTTCTTAGAGATCAAATCATATGTTTATTAAATGTTATCTATGATTATTTAATGTTATCTGTTCAGCTAGCCATTCTCTAAATCGTATTCTGCTTGTTATTCTACTCTTTAAATGTCTTGCCCAATACTTGTCTGTAATGAGCTCTCTAATGCTTACTCAGACTACAGCTTTATGCTGATACTTTCTTTTTTAAATGTTTAAGGTGCAAGTCATTTAGTCTCTCTAGAACTAATAGCAAATCCCAGACTGATTCCACTTTTCCAGAGGTAAGACAAACCTCTGTTAAAGTCTTATCTAAACTACTTTAATAGTTTATTATAAGAGGATACCTAAAAAAAAACTAAACAGAGTAGATTTATCCCAATTTCTAGTATCACAAGAAATTTGATGAACAGCAACAAGCTGTCCTTTCCATTTTTTTCATCCATTCAACAATATACTGTAGTGATTAGGAGACTGGTTCAAATCTACTGTTTTCCTTCAGCTTAAGCTTGTGCAAATCATTTACTAAACGTAAGCCTCAATTACCTAATCTGTAAAATTGGGACTATTAGTAGTGCCTAATTATGGGGTAAGTGATGAGGAAAAACAGAAATAATGCATATGATATAGTTTGGGTGCTTGTCCCCTTCAAATCTCATGTTGAAGTGTGATCCCCAATGTTGGACATGGGGCCTGGTGGGAGGTATTTGGGTCATGGAGCTGGATCCCTCATGAATGACTTGATGTCCTACCAGTGGTATTGAGTAAGTTATCACTCCATGAATTACCACAAAATCTAATTGTTAAGAAAAGTCAGCTGGCAGCAGTGGCGCATGCCTGTAATCCCAACACTTTGGGAGGCCACTGTGGGAGGATTAGTTAAGTCAAGGATTTAAACACCAGCCTGGATAACATAGTGAGACTCCATCTCTCTGAAAATTAAAAAAGTAGCCAGGCATTCTGCCACACATCTATGATCCTAGATAGTCAGGAGGCTGAGATGGGAGGATCACTTGAGCCCAGGAGGTCAAGGTTGCAGTGCATTGAAAACCATGATTGCATGACTGCACTCTACCCTAAGCAACAGAGTGTAATCCTGTCTCAAAAAAAAAAAAAAAAAAAAAATTGAGTCTGAAACCTCCCTCCTCACTATTTCACTCCCTCTCTCACTATGTGACATACATGCTCCCCCTCTGCCTTCAGTCATTAGTAAAAGCTTCCTGAGGTCTCACCAGAATCTGAGTAGATGCTGGTGCCATGCTTATACAGCCTGCAGAACCATAAGCCAAATAACCTTTTTTCTTTATAAATTACCCATTCTCAGGTATTCCTTTACAAAAATGCAAAATGGACAAACAAAGCATACAAAACACTCATCATATAGAAACTTTCATAGTAATTGCTCAGTAAATATTGACTATTTCATGAATAAATACAAATATTTATAAGGTACCTTCTATAAGCCTTGTGCCATGCTAGGCACTTAGGGTACAACTGTGTTCAATATGAACAATATTTATTCTCTTCCCTGGAAGAATACACAGTCTGCCAGTAAAGACAGATATGGAGTCATGTGGTTGAAACAAAGAGATATAAGTTCTATGATAAAAATGTTACCAGGCCCCAAGGTGAAAAAGAAAGACGTGACCATTATGGCTCTAGGAGAGTCAGAGAAGTTTTGAAGGGAGAATAGCATTGGTCAGGCAGAGAGGAAAGAAGCTATGATCAAGAAGCAATGAAGGGTCAGAGCATGGGAATGTAGAAGGAAGTATTGGGACATCAAACTGGAACTGGTGTGTTGGGGCAAGATTTTAAAGGGCCTTGAGGACATGTTCATAAGGAATTTAGGAGAAACTTATTTTGGATAAACAGTAAGCCCATTAAACAGAGAAGTAACATAATCAAATGTGATTTTAGAAAAATGGCTCTAGCTGGCTGGAAAGGGCACTGGAAAGGGAAAAGGCAGATGACAGGGAAATGAGTTCAGAGGCTTTTGTCATGGTTCAGGCAGGAGATTCAGTGCCCTGGACTGCAGAATTGACTGTGAGTGTGAAGGGAAGAGTGTGTGGACTGGAGATTGCAACAAGAAGCATAAATGTAGCAGCAACTGCAGTGTATGCTCCAGGTTAGAGACCTCTAAGTATATCCACAATATCAGAGGTCCCCAAAAGATGCACTAGTATGCTTTAATTTAAAACTACTATGATGGCAGAAAGAGTAAAAAGCTTAGATTATGTGCAATTTTTTTTTAAGTGAAAAGCCTAAATTAGGCACTTTAACTTCCTCAACCACTCCCAGGACTATTCTAAAAGGTAACATTAAATGGATCTCCTCATTTCTTAATGACTTAATTCCCATCACTTTCCCAAGCTAGGTTAAATTATTCTTCCTTACATATTTACAGAGTCCTGAGCATATCTCATTTTATTAGAACTGCCCTTTCATTCACAACCAAGCCACATTAGGGTGAGGGCAGGAATTCCCTGTTGCTTATCATTTGAGTCCCAGTGCCTGCCACTTAGAGGTAATCTAAAAGTTCATGGAAAAATAGAATTAAAAGATAAAAACACAAAATATAAACTTTCTTTCTCAACACAACCTCCATCAAGTTCAAGACACTTTTGTAATGGTACCATCAATTTAATCCAACCCTAAAGAATTTAGGGTCCTGGGAATTTACAATGTCAATGCTGTCTTTTTTTACATTATTAACTGAAGAAAAATGGGTGCTCTTTGCAGACTTTTTGAGATTAGGAAATACAAGGCAGTCAGAAAGGGCCAAATCAGGACTATATGGCGGACACCTAATAATTTCCCATAGAAACTCTCATAAAATTGTCCTTGTTTGATGAGAGGACTGAGCAGGAACATTGCCATGGTGAAGGACTCTCTGGTGACGCTTTCCTGAGCATTTTTCTGCTAAAGCTTTGGTTGTCTCAAAATACTCTCATAATAAACAGAAGTTCTTGTTCTTTGGTGCTCCATAACACCCACAGGTGAAATTCCTTAAGCATCCAAAAAATCTGTTGCCATTACCTCTGCTCTTGACTGGTCTGCTTTTGCTGTGACTGGACCCCTTCTTCCTCTCAGTAGCCATTACTTTGATTGTGCTTTGCCTTCAGGATTGTACTGGTAAAGCCATGTGTCATCTCCTGTTACAATTCCTTGAAGAAATACTTCAGGATCTTGATCCCACTTGTTGAAAATTTGCATTGAAAGCTTTGTTCTTGTCTGCAGCTGATCTGGACACACTGTTCTGGTAGGCACTGACTGGAAAGTTTGCTCAACCGTAATTTTTCTGCCAGAATTATTTAAGCTGAACCAACTGAGATGTCTGTAGTGTCGACTATTGTTTGTGCTGTTAATTGTAGGTGCTCTTCGATTAAGGTACAGACAATGCAAATTTTTTCCTTGCAAATTGGTGTGGATAGTCTGCTGCTGTGGGCTTCATCTTCAATATCATATCATCCCTTCTTAAATTATCTCTTTGTAAACTGCTTATTTCTTTGAAGCATTGTCTCCATAAACTTTTTGTAAACTATCAATGATTTCATCATTCTTCCCCTCAAACTTCACCATAAATTTGGTGCTTGCTCTTGCTTCAGTTTTAGCAGAATTCGTGTTGTTCTGACACGGGCCGTTTTCAAACTGATGTCTTATCCTTCTTAGTGCCTCTAACTAGATCCTGTTCAGATGTGTTATAACAGGTTAGTATAAGTTCATGTTGGTACAAAAAAAATTTGAAATCCATGCATAGTTTTTTCATAATATGCATTTTCCTTAAACTTTTAAAAAACCCATAAGTGAACATGGAAAACAAATGGAGGAAACAAATGTTTATTTAGAAAGATATTAGAAAGGGCCATGCCTGATATAGCCTCTTAATACATTTTGTCATCCTTTGCATAAATGTACACATCATTATATGAACAACAGAGATATACTGAATTTAGTTAATCTCAAGTTATCCTTTCGATACAGTGGAAAAAAAACATGGTTTCTGGAATCAGTTATATCTGTGTTAAGATTTGCCTTGCCAGATATTATTAGTTAATTAGCTCTGAGACTCAGTTTTCTCATCCACAATGTGTAAATAAATAGTGATTATATCACAGGGCTGATAAAAGATTGGCTTATATAATATATTAGATAATATAGTATGTACTAGGTGATCTATACATGATATTTGATTTTTTAGGGACTCTTAATGGTTTCTAATGAGATGAAAAGTTTAAAAACCTTAAAAACAACTAAGAGATCACAATTTATGATGGCATTTTTCTGAGTAATGAGGAAATCTCACCAGTGAGAACAAAGGTTTTCACAAGAGTACAATTTTTTTTTTATCAAAATTGCTTCATGCAGTCACCTAATAAACCAAATAACTAAAGAAAGAAAATATTTCTCAGCAAGGCACTAACCACCCGAAACTTACAAGCTGGAAATATTCTGAATATAACTTTATATTTGAGGAGGCAAAGCTTTGACAAAATTATAAAAGAATGCCTAATAGCCTAGAAGTTGTAAAAGTATTTCCATTGATTAAACAAACAAACAAACAAAAACAGAAACAAGGCAAAGAACCACTATGGGTTCAACAACACTCCTTAATGAGTTAGCAATTCGTTAATTATATCAGCATATCTGAAATTTGAAAAATAATAAGGTATTTATTCAGCCTATTGGCAATATTAGGTAGGCATATGCAATTGCAGTTCTATAGTGTCTAAGAACCTCTTAGTCTCTTCTGCTGACAAGTTGAGATCACTGATGTGGATTAAATAAGTGATAAAGGAATTGAGGGCATATTTAAAGTATCAACACTAATGTTTGTACATGCTTTTGCATATGCTTTTGTACATTTTAATCAGGGAATTTTTGTTGGATAATCTGGTGTAGGACAAAATAGTAATAAGACCCTTGGATCATCTTTCTTCTCTTGAACTGCTCTTATTCTTAATCTGCTCTGTACATTATACAATGTTTAATCTTTTATGACCTGCCTCACATAATTTCATATATATATATTCATACATATATTTCATACTTTTTACATAATAATATATTTATTGCAGGCTTATCTAAACAACATAGTTGAAAAACATTTGTTGGTAGAAAAAAACACACAGACTACTTTGTGGGCAGTATCCTTTTATTTCTTTTATATCTTGAAACTTTTGGGAAAGTGTGGGAACAATAACTAATTGTTAATAAATAGTCTAGTTGGCTTTTTAATGTTATTAACTATTTTAGAGGGGTTTTAGATCAGAACACAGTTCTACCTTGTAATAATGACTGAGTAATTGGCAAAGACAAGGAGAAACCTTATTGATGAGCTGTAACTGAGCTTTGGGATGTGGGAGAGAGAAAGCATAGCTGATGGGTGTGGGATGCTGGGTCCACATGACCTGAAGTCAGCATGGGATCTCTATCCTTTATGCTGATGGTTGCCAAATTAGTCTCCTTCCAGTAATGATTCTCAAGTTAGCTTTAGTTAATGAACTGAGAGGAGCTGCAGGTACCTCTGGCCATTAACTGCCTTTCTTTGTAGCTCTGGTTGCTTACAAGCTTTCTCTCATCCCAGAATCCGATGGCAGCCACCTAAGGGGCCTGCTGTGAGGCAGATTGCGGTGAGACAAATCTGTGTGAGGCAGCTTCTCACTGGAGAGTCCTTGCCAGAGCCAAGAAGCTCATGCTTTAAGTTTTAATTAAAAAGACAAACAGAACCATTTTGGGGAAAAGTTTGAGTACTCCTGGCCAGGAAGACAGCCATACACTCTGTGCAGCTCAGTTATCATGGGCTTGTTTCCATCTGTGTAGTGGGATGGTAAGGGCAATACAGCTATTAGGAGTTAGGAGCTAAGATGTCGCTCAGTCTCCAAATAACTTTAAAACAGTGGCTTAAAATGGACAAAGACAAAGGAAATAAATTTTATGTTACCCATACAGACATAGACAAATACAAACATAAAATCCTTCAGAGAGGGGGAAAAAGATACCCTAAAAATACCAGGAGAATTTTCTTTTTCAAATAAGACTTACTGTATTACCTCAAAATACAAGTTTGAATTTATGAACTGCCTAGGTCAGCAATTTCCATAGTGTAACTAGGATCTCACCTTCAAGGATGATTCTTATAGCTTCACACTTCTACAGTCAACACTTAGTGCCTGGTATATAGTAAGCCTTCTATATATATATTAATTAAATAAATGAATGAAGGAATTAATGAATGAGTAAAAACGATGTGAAATCTATGGGTCATGGTAGAGGACTTCTACTAGTTCATCCCAAAGCAATACAGAATAGAGAGGGCCAATCTCAGATTAAAGGCAATGACGTTTTATGAACAGCTCCATGTGCTCTTGGCTGATGATGGGTTAAATAGCACAGCTGAATTCACCCAAATTATAGAAAATCAGTTATTTAAAATTTTGACACTTATATCCAATCAAAACCAGCCTGGACATAGAGTTTTCTACTGTATTTAAAATATTTTCAAGGAAGAAGATTCAATGAGCTCCCTCAATAACTGACTCTAATATCTGACCAACTTATCTGATTACCTGCTTTCCTTTGAAGCTATTTCTCCTTGTTCTGTCCTTTGTGGTAATAGGAAATAGCTAATAACCACCACCTACACATCCAAAGATGTTTCAAGGTAAATTACATAAGACACAATTCCCACTTCCAAAGAGCATACAATTTGCCAAAGGAGAAGAACAAATGTATTAGCTATGCTTGAGTGAGAGAGAGCTATTTGAGATAGGGCAGACTAAATGATTCTTAATATAGTACAGAAGACTATGGTGTACTGTGAGGAGTTCATTTTTTATTGTAAACCGATACTACTTACCAGGCTCTTACAGAAGAGAAGACCACCTAGGCATCCTCGTTAATAACTGGGAGGGAGAGGAAATGTGTATAATCTTGAAATTTAGTTTTTAAAAGAGGAAAACTGCTGTCTTATTTAAGTCACTGCTATTTGGTCTCTGCTGTAACAGTGAAAGAACTATTCAAATTAATTCACATATAACACATAGACTTGAATATACATGTATATATTTACACAGTCATCTCTCAGAATCTAATATGGTTTGGATGTTTGTCCTTTCCAAATCTCATGTTAATATGTAATCCTCAGTGTTGGAGGTGGGGCCTAGAAGGAGGTATTGAATCATGGGGGCAGATCCCTCATGAATGGTTTAGCACCATCCTCTTGGTGATGAGTGAGTTGTTTCTCAGTTCATGTGAGATCCAGTTGTTTAAGAATCTGGGACCTTCCCCTTCTCTGTCTTGCTCCCTCTGTCTTGCTTCCTCTCTTGCCACATGATACACCAATCCACGCCCCCCAAGCCTGGCCCTGGCTCTGCCTTTTGCCATAACTGTGAGCTTCCTGAGGCCTCACCAGGAGCAGATGCCAGTGCCATGCTTCCTGTTCAGCCTGTAGAACCATGAGCCAAAATAAACCTGTTTTCCTTGTAAATTACTCAGTCTCAGGTATTTCTTTATAGCAATGCCAAAATGGACTAATACAGTATCCATGGGGGATTAGTTCCTGAGCTGCCCACAGAATACCAAACTCTATGGATGCTGAAGTCCCTAATATAAAATGGCTACTGATTGCATGTAACCTATGCATATTCTCCTGGATACTTTAAATCATCTCTAGGTCATTTGTCATACCTAATACAATGTAAATTAAATGTAAATAGTTGTTATACTGTATTGTTTAGGGAATAATGACAAGAAAGTCTTTACATGTTCAGTAGAGATGTAATTTTTAAAAATATTTTAATCCACGTTGGTAGAATCCATGGATGTGAAACCCAGATAGAGAGATCCCATTGTACATTTATTCGTATATATCTATTTAACCATATGAATTTAACTGAGAGAAGGAATGACTTGAATCAAGAAATATGTACGTGTGAAAGTGTCTAGCAGAATATTTTGCCCACAGCTGATATCCAACATTCTTAAGCTTCTCCCTTTTCAGTTTGTCTTGATAAAAACAAACCAATGGTAGTTTCTAGAGCCTACTCACACTCGAGCCATTTTCAACTCACAAAATCCATGTTGGGTGGTTTGAGCCACTGGTTTTATTTCTAAGCCTAGTCCACAATTTAGGGCCTAAGTGATCTTAATCTGGTAGCAGCACAGTCAGGAACTCTGCTAAAATGAAGCATCACCAAGTTCCTCAGTAGGATCAAAGCAATGGCAGTGGGTCCTCATGAGCTAGGGATAGGGAGCCTTGCCCACACCCAGAGACCATTACCTCAAGAAAACAGCAGTGCAAATCCCAGAGAGCTAAGCCCAGAAGCTGATGATGGAGAGACTGAATTGTGATAGGAGGGTATAAAACCACTCTCTGAACAGAACTTTAACAGGCCAAAATTCAGAAGAGACAGCTAGATAGCAGGGAGGTTAAGACCATCAAAATTTCCAACCAAGAGGAGACAAAACCCTGGTGAGTCAGGTGTCAGCTACAAAGCCTCAGTGTAAGTAAGACTGAATTTAATACTGAACTTAGTCTTTGCTTTGGGCAGGAAACTTTCCTAAGTTTCATGTTTGGTCAGGAAGCAAACACTGGATGCGTGGAAACCCTTGGCTGTGGAGGGAAGTATTGAAACAGAACAAGAACAGGGCTGACAGCACTCCAGGCCCAGCCAGAACTGACATCCAGTCTTGCCATGTTCATTAGTTTCAGTCTTTCTTCCTCTAGATAAGATCTAATAAGGGATTTGAGTTTTCTATCTTCTTTTCCCTTTACTAGACCTCTGATGGAGCTATTAATGAGTGTGAAATAGCCATAGGGCAGGCAGCCTTAGAGAAGAATAAATGAAACAGATGGCAAGACTAATCCACAAACTGGATAAGGCCATTAAGAATCCACTCATCATCACTATTAAACATTCAAGAGGTAGTTTTTCTGCACATTAACTTGACAGTATAATATGAGTCACAGCCTTACTGGGGCTCAGTTTCAATATCTGTAGAATGTGGAGCTTGGACTAGCTCAGCAGTTATTAAAACTGCTCTGAAGAGCCCTAAAATTCCAAGGCGGTCCTTTAGGTCACCTCAAGAAACAAGGAGAAGTTTCAGGCCTTTACTTTAACTAGGCCATGCTGCATTTATATGTTTGATGCAGCGATGCTCCAGTTAGATTTCTTCTGGGAGAAAAAAAAAATCCTGCCACTAAAATAAGGTTTGTGAATGATGGCATAAGGCAAATATTAAGGACATTCCTGACTCTAGCAATCTGGGACTTTGCACTAAACGAGCATTACATCTTTTGTCTTTAGCTTCTTTTCTTTCCAGGTGACACTGGTAAAGTTAAAGAGGGAGAAACTAGTTTTCAGCCCAGTGAGAGGCAATACTACATTATATAGCCAGTGTTTATAATAAAGCAGAAATCTGCTGCTTAAATTTTGATTTTTCGGTAGGAAGCATATAAATAATAAGTTAACATTTTAAAGAGATGTCAAATAGATCTTGAAACAATGCTCAAATTAACCATGTTTATATTTTTCACTTGTACCTGATTATCAGAGCTGTAATTTAAAACTGGCTAGTGTAAAATAGTGGTGAGCAATCCACCTGGATACAGGGCAGTGGATATTTTAGGAAGTTAGCACAAACATAAGGTTTTGAAAAAATGTGGAAAGACAATTGAGAATGCCCACAGCCTGCTCCATCTCCACCTTTCATCCCCTTCTTCACCTGCTTCCCTGATTCCAGCATCTGAGAGGGTTGTTGCTTTGAACACAAGCTTAAAAAGACGATTTTCACGGAACTGTGTCACATGTCTGTGCTTATAATGCATTTAATTACAAAGAAATTTTTATTTAAAACGTATACACCTCTTTCTTCCATTCATTCATTCATTCATTCATTTTATATATATTTACCTAGCACTTAAAACATTTCAAGTCCTGCATACACACACACACACACACACACACACACGACTAGGACATAATCCTTTTCCATCTAGGAATACCCTATATGAGAAATATTCTGCATTCTAAAAATAACACAAGCTCATTTTTTTAAAAAAATGACACACAGTGTTGACAGCAATGAAGAAGAAAGGTCAGCCAGTCATAATTCTGTCTTTCCAAGATAAGTACTTCGACATTTGGCATATCCTTCCAGACTCTTGTAACTATCTATAAGGATATCTATATAGACATATTATTAAAAATGAGATTCTACTGCACATTGCCCTTTTGCAATCTGATTTTTCCACATAAGGGATAAATCAAAGGTACTACCAAGATATGTAACTGATTTCAACAGAGCCAATTTTGTCAGTGACATCAAAGTCAAAAAGGCATTCAAAAGCAGATACCTGGGCTTGAAACCTTAGTCAGACTGACTTGAGAAGATGGAACAGAGGTAACAGGGCAGCGGCACAGTCCTAAGGTAAGATCCAAGGGACAGAGCTTCAGCATTGACTCATGCTATGGAGAGTTTAGGCTTGGACTTCTTTTATATCCCTGCTCGTCCCTTTTAAAACTGACATATCTTTGCACTGCACCTTGACACTTCAACATACAGGAATATTCTTATCTTTTGGACAATCTATGGATTTATGCCGTTAAGTCAGAAACAACTAGCAACAACTAGCTCATAGTCTAGACCTGGTCCAGAGGTAGTTTCGTTAAAATGTAAAAGAAAAGAAGATGACTTAATATTTATGAATTAAGAGATTTCAAAAACAAAACAAAACAATAACAAACTCTGGATTGCTGACTTTTCCTGAAAAGGTCAGAAGAATGGAGGCTGTAATCCTGCAATTCTGTATGACAATAATTAGTTGACGCTTTAGGGCAGAGGTTCCCAGACTCCATTGCACGCTACAGTTACCTCGGCAGATTTTGAAATTCCTGATGCTCAGCTTGCATCCCAAGCTAATTAAGTCAGAATGTCTGGGAGTGAGAGCCATTCATTGGTAATTTTTAAAGATGCCTAGGTGAGGCCAGGCGCAGTGGCTCATGCCTATAATCCCAGCATTTTGGGAGGCCAAGGTGGGTGGATCACCTGAGGTCAGGAGTTCAAGACCAGCCTGGCCAACATGGTGAAACCACATCTCTACTAAAAACACAAAAATTAGCCAGGAGTGGTGGCACATGCCTGTAATCCCAGCTACTCAGGAGGCTGAGGCAGGAGAATCACTTGAACTCAGGAGTTGGAGGTTGAAGTGAGCTGAGATTGCACCATTGCACTCTAGCCTGGGCGACACAGTGAGACTTCATCTCAAAAAAAAAAAAAAAAATGATGCCCAGGTGATTCCAATGTTCCACAAAATCTGGGAACCACTGCCTTAGGGTCTTTGAACTCACTATTTTCTCTGTCTGAGAGATCTCCTCTTTTATCCACATGGCTTAAGGTTCATGTTCTACAGGTAACTCACTTTATGTCAGGTATTATTTGTTGCAAAACTGTTGAGGGATGCAGAAAAGCAGCTGCTTTCATTAGATGGGGCTTGTGTTCTGCTGTTTGCCACTGACCATTTAACTCCTCTGAGTTTTATGCTTGATGCCTTTATGAATCTGACCCCAGGTATAACTATTATCCGTAATTGCATAAATAAAAGTCACGGGAAACATTCAGCTACACTTACTGTTGTTTTAAGATGACATACTAGAATGTTAGGAGAAAAGTAAACGGGTAAAGAACTTTCACAGTCATGATGTATTTGAGTGTTTCTTTTGTATTTCTTAGTTACAAAGATGAATCATGACATTATCAGTCTCTCTAATATCAGCTCAGTTTGGTACTCCACATACAATAAATGTAGTGTAATCCATTTAAGAAGTTGTTTTCTTTTCTCAGCAAGGGTCTGAACAAGTTCTATAGCACAGTACTGATCAAAAGTGGCAAACGTCATTATCCTTGGCAGATTACCAGGAATTCTGCAATTAACAGCAACATGAATAAAACTATTTTATGGACTCCAGAGTAAATGTGGCTTGATGCAGGGAAAACATATTCATCTTGCCACAAATTAACCTAATGTTAGAACTCGTCACATTGAATACATTTTAAGGTGACTGAGAACTGCTATGGAAAGAAAAGCAAATGGAAACAAGAAATAAAATAAACTGTCACCTAGCAAGTTCCATTTCTGTGAGTTCATTATCAAACAGTATTTATTTAGTACCCCTTTGCATAGAGCTTTGAGCAGGGTTCTCAGGGTGTAAATAGAGAGAATACTCATCTTTTAGCACTTACATAATACAGGAAATGAGTCCATGTGGCAATTTAGACTATAAAGACTATATGAATAAAAACCAGATTAAATTATGAAAAAACAAGATAATTAATTACTGACGGCCCAAATACAGATTATGAAACTTATAAGAATCATTGTATAAAATATTTTTTTCTTTTTGAAATGCCAATTGCCTTCGGAATTTGTGTAGTAGGTAAATGCAAATAATTTCAATAAAATATACCCACATGGCAAGATCCAACAATATCTGGAAGAGACGACTATGAACTGTAGGGGAAAAAGGGGGTAATCCCTTTTCTCCCCATCATAAAAGGTCATAGCCAACACCCTTATAACAAAAAAAACAGGTTAACGTAGAAAAAGCATAACAGATTTATTACTATTACATGCACATGTGTACATGTGTACATGGGAATCATACAAAATACAAGCGCAAAGAGGGGCCAGAGGGTTGAGGCTTAAATGCCTTCTTCTTAGGAGAAAGGGACATGGGGGAATGAATAGGCCCAATGTTCAGATAATGGCTAGTAAATGATTCTCTTGGCTTATTATGTAGATAAAGTCCCCCAGGTAACCTCTCAGAGGTGCCCTTAGAAGAGTTAATGAAAAGTTCTTCATGGTGAGGACCCCCAGTCTCTCGCTTTCTCTGGGGGTTGATATTTCTTGGTTATTTGATGAGATTCCTAAGAAGGGAGTCTTAGACTATTGCATTTTGTTGTTGTTGTTGGAAAGAAGCCTTCTTAGGTAAGAAGATTCCAAGATGAGTCCCTCCTGATACAGACAGACAGGGAGGTGGGAAAAGGTCAAAGAAATACCTTGGTTCTGAAGCTTGTTTCTGAAGTCTTTCCATTTTCAAGGCATTCAGTATACAGAAGTACCATATTTGGGGGAATCATTTTCCGTACCCCAACAATATTCTGTATCTGAGGTCATATAATTCTACAATTCTGTTTTTTTTGTAAGCAATGTTTTAATTTACCTAAGGGAAATAAATACATATGTGTATATGCCAGTCATCTATTTGTTCCCAGATATACTTCTTGGCCTCTACTTCTTAGCTCTATGTTGCAGAGGGCTTATCCTTGCAAACATTTATCAGGTTCACCCCCCAACCAACTTTCAAGTAGTTTCAGAAGGAGGCCTGGCAGGAAATGACAGGTGGGAAAAAGGGAGTATCTGAGATGTTTCTTCCCCTCTTTCTTTGCTTAGGCTTCACCAGCAATGGTTTCCCATCCTCCTTTGTGCCAGCTCCAGTAGGCAGTGGTTGTCCTCAGAAGGCATACATTCATCATAGTCTAGCTCTGAGTAGGCAGACTAGACCCATCCCCCTTGTCCCTTCAGCCTGATGGGTAGCAGTGACTGCTATTCATAATATTTGGTTTGCTTATCCAAAACTTGTATTAATACTGACCTAATGAATTTTCTGACTGTTTTCCTCAGTAACTCTAATTGACAAATATATACGGACTTTGTGTGTATTTACTATAAAGTTAGCCTGGCTGGCATCACCAAAATGGGCATAGTGTGGTCATGAAGAATTACCCAGTTCTTCTACCTCTTTATGAGAGAGTAAAGAAATGCTAAACTAAAAGGTAGGATTCAAGATGAGATAGAGAAGTAAAGTCCCAAAACAACACACCATTTCTTTTGGAAACATGCAGGTTCAGAGGTACGTGTAGAGGTGGTTCTTCTATGTTTTTTAAGTTAAAAAAGAGTTATTCTAAATCTCTTTTTAAAGTTTTATGTATTTTTAAATGTCTACATTTATGTAAAATGTATGTATATACGTATTTCTCACTTTTAGGTTCAGGATACACGTGCAGATTTGTTATATAGGTAAATTGCACCATGGGGGTTTGGTGTACAGATTATTTCATCACCCAGGTAACCAGCATAGTACCTGATAGACAGCTTTTTGATTCTCATCCTCTTTCCACCCTCTGCCCTCAAGTAGGCCCGGGTGTCTGTTGTCCCCTTGTTTGTGTCCATATGTACTCAATGCCAAATTTATTTTATTCTTCCAAATTCCCTCACCATCTGATTAATCTGTGAGTTCTATCTATTAAATCTCTCAAATCTTTCTTGAATTTTTCCCTTTATCTATCGCTCTGACACTCCATTCATTCAGTGGACTCACTTATACTTATCTCCCTAAAGTGGCGTCTTCAACCTATCCTCCACAAGGCTACTAATGAGTGTTTTCTAAAAGTTAGCTCTGATTGGGAACAAGATAAGGATGTCCATTCTTGCCACTTCTATTCAAAATATACTGGAAGTCCCAGCCAGAGCAATTAGGCAGGAAAAAGAAATAAAAGGCATCCAATTAATAAAGGAAGAAGTTAAATAGTCTTTGTTGGCAGACCCAACAATCATTTATATAGAAAACTCCAAAGACTCTAGCAAAAAACTGTTAAAACTAATAAACAAATTCAGGAAAGTTGTGGGATATAAAATCAGCATGTAAAAATCAGTAATATTTTCATGCACTAACAATGACACACCCAATAAATTTTTTCATTTACACTGAAAACTGTAAAACATTGATGAAAGACATTGTAGAAGACATAAATAAATGGAAAAATGTCCCATGTTTATAGATTGGAATAATTAATATTGTTAAAATGTTCATACTACCATAAAGCAGTTTATAGATTCAATGCAATTCCAATTCAAATTCCAATGACATTTTTCATAGAATTAGAAAAAAAATCCTAAAATTCAAATGGAATCACAAAAAAACCCAAATATCCAAAGCAATCTTGAGCCAAATTAACAAAGCTGGAGGCATCACACTACCTGACTTCAAAATACACTGCAAAGCTATAATAACCAAAACAGCTTAGTACTGGCATAAAACCAGAAACATAGACCAATATAAAAGAATAGCGAGCCCAGAAATAAATACATATATTTACAGTCAACTAATTTTTTACAAAGATTCCAAGAACATGCAATGGGAAAGGGAAGTCTCTTCAATAAGTGGTGCTGTGAAAATATCCACATGCAGAAGATTGAAATTGGTCCATTATCTCACATCATATAAAAAATCAACTCAATATGGATTAAATACTTAAATGCAAAACCTAAAACTATAAAACTACTAGAAAAAAACATAGAGAAAAATATTCATGACATTGGTCTGGGCAGTAATATTTTGGATACAACCCCAAAAGCATAAACAATAAAAGCAAAAATAAACAAATGGAATTATATCAAACTAAAAGGTTTCTGCACAGCAAACAAAATAACCCACAGAGTGATGAGACAACCTATGGAATAGGAGAAAATATTTGCAAATTGCACATCTGATAAGGGGTTTATATCTAAAACATATAAAGCACACAAACAACTCAAAAGCAAGAAAACAAAATAACTGGATTAAAAAATGAGCAAAGGACCTAAATAGACATTTTTCAAAAGAAGACATAAAAATGGCCAACAGATAAACAAAAGTTTCTCAACATCTCTAATCATTAGAGAAATGCAAATCAAAACCATAATGAGCTTCCGGTCTGCAGCTCCCAGTGAGATTGATGCAGAAGACAAGTGATTTCTGCATTTCCAACTGAGGTACCTGGTTTATCTCACTGGGACTGGTTGGACAGTGGGTGAAGCCCATGGGGGGCGAGGCAAAGCAAGGTGGGGTGTCACTTTGCCTGAGACGCACAAGGGGCCGGGGTATTTCCCTTTCCTAGCCAAGGGAAGCCGTGACACACCGTACCTGGAAAAATAGTACACTCCCGCCCAAATACTGTGCTTTGCTCACGGTCTTAGCAACTGGCAGACCAGGAGATTCCCTCCACTGCCTAGCTCGGTGGGTCCCATGCCCACAGAGCCTTGCTCACTGCTAGCACAGCAGTCTCAGATCGACCTGCGAGGCTGCAGCCTGGCAGACGAAGAGGCATCTGCCATTGCTGAGGCTTGAGTAGGTAAACAAAGTGGCCTGGAAGCTCGAACTGGGTGGAGCCCACCTCAGCTCAGTAAGGCCTACGGCCTCTATAGGATCCAAGTCTGCGGGCAGGGCATAGCTGAACAAAAGACAGCAGACAACTTTTGCAGACTTAAAAATCCCTGTCTGACAGCTCTGAAGACAGCAGTGGTTCTCCCAGCATGGCGTTTGAGCTCTGAGCACAGACAGACTGCTTCCTCAAGTGGGTCTCTGACCCCGTGTAGCCTGACTGAGAGACACTTCACAGTGGGGGCTGACAGACACCTCATACTGACAGGTGCCCTCTGGGACAAAGCTTCCAGAGGAAGAATCAGACAGCAATATTTGCTGTTCTGCAATATTTGCTGTTCTGCAGCCTTTGCTAGTGATACCCAGGCAAACAGGGTCTGGAGTGGACCTCTAGCAAACTCCAACAGACCTGAGGCTGAGGGAGCCTGAATGTTAGAAGGAAAACTAACAAACAGAAAGGAATAGCATCGACATCTACAAAAAGGACATCCACACCAAAACCCCATCTGTAGGTCACCAACATCAAAGACCAAAGGTAGATAAAACCACAAAGATGGGGAGAAACCAGAGCAGAAAGGCTGAAAATTCCAAAAACAAGAACGATTCTTCTCCTCCAAAGGATCGCAGCTCCTCGCCAGCAACAGAACAAAACTGGACAGAGAATCACTTTGACAAGTTGACAGAAGTAGGCTTCAGAAGGTCAATAATAACAAACTTCTCCGAGCTAAAGGAGCATGTTCTAAACCATCACAAGGAAGCTAAAAATCTTGAGAAAAGGTTAGATGAATGACTAACTCGAATAACCAGTGTAGAGAAGACCTTAAATGACCTGATGGAGCTGAAAACCACAGCACAAGACTTCGGGATGCATGCACAAGCTTCAATAGCCAATTAGATCAAGCGGAAGAAAAGATATCAGTGAAGATCAAATTAATGAAATAAAGCGAGAAGACAAGATTAGAGAAAAAAGAGTAAAAAGAAATGAACAAAGCCTCCAAGAAATATGGGACTATGTGAAAAGACCAAATCTACGTTTGATTGGTGTACGAGAAAATGATGGGGAGAATGGAACCAAGTTAGAAAACACTCTGCAGGATAATATCAAGGAGAACTTCCCCAACCTAGCAAGGCAGGCCAACATTCAAATTCAGGAAATACAGAGAACTCCACAAAGATACTCCTCGAGAAGAGCAACCCCAAGACACATAATTGGCAGATTCACCAAGGTTGAAATGAAGGAAAAAATGTTAAGGGCAGCCAGAGAGAAAGGTCAGGTTACCCACAAAGGGAACCCATCAGACTAACAGCGGATCTCCCAGCAGAAACCCTACAAGCCAGAAGAGAGTGGGGGCCAATATTCAACATTCTTAAAGAAAAGAATTTTCAACCCAGAATTTCATATCCAGCCAAACTAAGCTTCATAAGTGAAGGAGAAATAAAATCCTTTACAGACTAGCAAATGCTGAGAGATTTTGTCATCACCAGGCCTGCCTCACAAGAGCTCCTGAAGGAAGCACTAAACATGGAAAGGAACAACCAGTACCAGCCACTGCAAAAACATGCTGAATTGTAAAGACCATCGATGCTAGGAAGAAACTGCATCAATTAATGGGCAAAATAACCAGCTAACATCAAAATGACAGGATCAAATTCACATATAACAATATTAACCTTAAATGTAAATGGGCTGAATTCCCCAATTAAAAGACACAGACTGGCAAACTGGATAAAGAGTCAAGACCCATCAGTGTGCTGTATTCAGGAGACCCATCTCATGTACAGAGATACACACAGGCTCAAAATAAAGGGATGGAGGAAGATCTACCAAGCAAATGGAAAGCAAAAAAAAAAAAAAAAAAAAAAAAAAGCAGGGGTTGCAATCCCAGTCTCTGATAAAACAGACTTTAAACCAACAAGATCAAAAGAGACAAAGAAGGCCATTACATAATGGTAAAGGGATCAATTCAGCAAGAAAACTAACTATCCTAAAGATATATGCACCCAATAAAGGAGGACCCAAATTCATAAGACAAGTTCTTAGAGACCTACAAAGAGACTTAGACTCCCACACGATAATAGTGGGAGATTTTAACACCCAACTGTCAATATTAAACAGATCAATGAGACAGAAGGTTAAAAGGATATCCAGGACTTGAACTCAGTTCTGCAGCAAGCAGACCTAGTAGACATCTACAGAACTCTCCACCCCAAATCAAGAGAATATACATTCTTCTGAGCACTACGTCACACTTATTCTAAAATTGACCACATAATTGGAAGTAAAATACTCCTCAGCAAATGTAAAAGAAGAGGAATCACAACAAACTGTCTCTCAGACCACAGTGCAATCACATTAGAATTCAGGATTAAGAAACTCACTCAAAACATGGAAACTGAACAACCTGCTCCTGAATGACTACTGGATAAACAATGAAATGAAGGCAGAAATAAAGATGTTCTTTGAAACCAATGAGAACAAAGATACAAAGCACCAGAATCTCTGAGACACATTTAAAGCAGTGTGTAGAAGGAAATTTATAGCAATAAATTCCCACAAGAGAAAGCAGGAGAGATCTAAAATCGACACCCTGACATCACAATTAAAAGAACTAGAGAAGCAACAGCAAATAAATTCAAAAGCTAGCAGAAGTCAAGAAATAACTAAGATCAGAGCAGAACTGAAGGAGATAGAGACACAAAAACAACCCTTCAAAAAATCAATGAACCCAGGAGCTGGTTTCTTGAAAAGATCAACAAAATTGATAGACCTCTAGCAAGACTAATAAAGAAGAAAAGAGAGAACAATCAAATAGACGCAATAAAAAATGTAAAGGGGGTATCACCACCGATCCCACAGAAATACAAACTACCATCAGAAAATACTATAAACACCTCTACACAAATAAACTAGAAAATCTAGAAGAAATGGATAAATTCCTCGACACATACACCCTCCCAAGACTAAAGGAGGAAGAAGTGGAATCTCTGAATAGACCAATAACAGGCTCTGAAATTGAGGCAATAATTAATAGCCTACCAACCAAAAAAAGTCCAGGACCAGACGGATTCACAGCTGAATTCTACCAGAGGTGCAAAGAGGAGCTGGTACCATTCCTTCTGAAACTATTCCAATCAATAGAAAAAGAGGGAATCCTTCCTAACTCATTTTATGAGGCCAGCATCATCTTGATACCAAAGCCTGGCAGAGACACAACAAAAAAGGAATTTTAGGTCAATATCCCTGATGAACATTGATGCAAAAATCCTCAATACAATACTAGCAAACCAAATTCAGTAGCACATCAAAAAGCTTATCCACCACTATCAAGTCAGCTTCATCTCTGGGATGCAAGGCTAGTTCAACATACGCAAATTAATAAACATAATTCATCACATAAACAGGACCAATGACAAAAACCACATGATTATCTCAGTAGATGCAGAAAAGGCCTATGACAAAATTCAGCAGCCCTTCATGTTAAAAACACTCAATAAACTAGGTATTGATGGAATGTATCTTAAAAAATAAGAGCTATTTATGACAAACCCGCAGCCAATATCATACTGAATGGGCAAAAACTGGAAGCATTCCCTTTGAAAACTGGCACAAGACAAGGATACCCTCTCTCACCACTCCTATTGAATACAGTGTTGGAATTTCTGGCCAGGGCAATCAGGCAAGAGAAAGAAATAAAGGGTATTCAATTGGCAAAAGAGGAAATCAACTTGTCTGTGTTTGCAGATGACATAATTGTATATTTAGAAAACCCAATTGTCTCAGCCCCAAATCTCCTTAAGCTGATAAGCAACTTCAGCAAAGTCTCAGGATACAAAATTGATGTGCAAAAATCACAAGCATTCCTGTACACCAAGAACAGACAAACAGAGAGCCAAATCATGAGTGAACTCCCATTCACAATTGCTTCAAAGAGAATAAAATACCTAGGAATCCAACTTACAAGGGATACGAAGGACCTCTTCAAGGAGAACTACAAACCACTGCTCAACGAAATAGAAGAGAACACAAACAAATGGAAGAACATTCCATGCTCATGGATAGGAAGAATCAATATCGTGAAAATGGCCATACTGCCCAAGATCATTTATAGATTCAATGCCATCCCCATCAAGCTAACAATGACTTTCTACACAGAATTGGAAAAAACTACCTTAAAGTTCATATGGAACCAAAAAAGAGCCTGCATAGCCAAGACAATCCTAAGCAAAAAGAACAAAGCTGGAGGAATCACACTGCCTGAGTTTAAACTATACTACAAGGCTACAGTAACCAAAACAGCATGGTACTGGTACCAAAACAGAGATATAGACCAGTGGAACAGAATAGAGGCCTCAGAAATAACACCACACATCTACAACCATCTGATCTTTGACAAACCTGACAAAAACAAGAAATGGGGAAATGATTCCCTATTTAATAAATGGTGCTGGGAAAACTGGCTAGCCATATGTAGAAAGCTGAAACTGGATCCCTTCCTTACACCTGACACAAAAATTAACTCAAGGTGGATTAAAAACTTAAGTGTAAGACTTAAAACCATAAAAACTCTAGAAGAAAACCTAGGCAATACCATTCAGGACATAGGCATGGGCAAAGACTTCATGACTAAAACATCAAAAGCAATGGCAATAAGAGCCAAAATAGACAAATGGGATCTAATTAAACTAAAGAGCTTCTGCACAGCAAAAGAAACTATCATCAGAGTGAACAGGCAACCTAAAGAATGGGAGAAAATTTCTGCAATCTACCCATCTGACAAAGGGCTAATATCCAGAATCTACAAAGAACTTAAACAAATTTATAAGAAAAAAATAAACAACCTCATCAAAAATTGGGCAAAGCATATGAACAGACGTTTCTAGAAAGAAGACATTTATACAGCCAACAGACACATGAAAAAATGCTCATCATCACTGGTCATCAGAGAAATGCAAATCAAAACCACAGTGAGATACCATCACATGCCAGTTAGAATGGAGATCATTAAAAAGTCAGGAAACAACAGATACTAGAGAGGATGTGGAGAAATAGGAATGCTTTTATACTGTTGGTGGGAGTGTAAATTAGTTCAACCATTGTGGAAGACAGTGTGGCCATTCCTCAAGGATCCGGAACTAGAAATACCATTTGACCCAGCAATCCCATTACTGAGTATATACCCAAAGGATTATAAATCATGCTGCTATAAAGACACATGCACACGTATGTTTATAGCGGCATTATTCACAATAGCAAAGACTTGGAACCAACCCAAATGTCCATCAATGATAGACTGGATTAAGAAAATGTGGCACATATACACCATGGAATACTATGCAGCCATAAAAATGGATGAGTTTATGTCCTTTGCAGGGACATGGGTGAAGTTGGATACTATCATTCTCAGCAAACTATCACAATGACAGAAAACCAAACACCGCATGTTCTCACTCATAGATGGGAATTGAACAATGAGAACACATGAACACAAGGCAGGGAACATCACACACTGGGGCCTGTCGGGGGGTGGGGGACTGGGGGAGGGATAGCATTAGGAGAAATACCTAATGTAAATGACAAGTTGATGGGTGCAGCAAACCAACATGGCACATGTATACCTATGTAACAAATCTGCACGTTGTGCACATGTACCCTAGAACTTAAAGTACATAAAAAAAGCAAGCCTAACCAACCAACCAAACAAAAAAACCCATATAAACAGTCCTACAAACCTGTACTTTTCACTGGCATTAAAATAGAAACATCAGACACATGTCAATTGAAAGAAAAATATGAAGTAAAGAGTATTACAAAGATAAATAATTGATGAAATGATTTAAAAAAACATAATGAGCTATCACCTCACACCTGTTAAGGTGGCTATTATCCATAAGACAAATGATAATAAGTGTTGTCAAGGAGGCGGAGAAAAGGGAATCCTTACACACAGTTGTTAAGAGTGTAAATTAGTACAGGCATTATGAAAAATAGTATAGAGGTGTCACAAAAAATTAAAAATAGAACTACCACATGATCCAGCATCACACTACTGGGTATACAGCCAAAGGAAATGAAATCAGTATGTCAAAGAGATACCCATACTCCCATGTCCATTGCAACATTATTCACAATCGCCAAGGTATGGAATAAATCTAAATTCCATTAGTGGATGAATGGACAAAGAAAATGTGATATACCCACACTGTAGAATACTATTCAGCCTTAATAAAGAAGGAAATCTTGTCATTTTCAGCAACGTGAATGAAACTGGAGGACATTTTGTTAAGTGAAATAAGCCAGGCACAAAAAGACAAATATTGCATGATCTCACTTATATGTGGAATTTTAAAAACGAAACTCATAGAAGTAGAAAGTAGAATTGTGATTACCAGGGGCTGGAGATGGGGAGGGTGAATTGGAGACACAGTGGTTAAAAAGCACAGCATTTCTTTAGATAGGAGAAATAAATTTAAGAGATCTACTGTACAATACAGCGACTATAGTTCTTAACAATGTATTATATACTTGAAAATTGCTAAAAGGGTAGATTTTAAGTGTTTTCATCACAAAAAATGGTAAGTATGTGAGGTCATACATATGTTAACTTGTGTCGAGTTAGCCATTTCACAATGTATACATATTTTGAAACGTCATGTTGTATACAATATATAAAATTCTTGTCAATTAAAAATTTTAAAAAACAATTAAAAGTTAATTCCACTCACATGAATACATAACCCCTCTCAATGAAATCCATTTTTTATACAATAAAATTTAAATTACTTTGCATGTCACATAAGGTCCTTCAAGATTTCTCTCTTACTCGTCTCTTAGCCTTATTTCTCTTTTCTTACTACTCTATCTTCTTATCCAGTTGAGTTCTCCTGAACTACTTGCAATTCTTCAAATAAGTTCTGCAATTTCTGCCTTTGCGTATGTGGACTGTCTCCCCGTTCCTTTTGATCATGAGAAAGCCTTGCTCATCTTTCAAAATTCAGTTTGCTTCTTGACTCTCTAGGAAGTCTTTCCTGGCCTTCATAAGTAGAATGAAACATTCTTTGGGCTTCTAGTGTATCTTCCATTGCAACTATTGCCCTTACTCAACTACTGTTGTTATCGGTTTGTGTATGTTTCTCTCATGACTCTAGTCTCTACTTACCATTCTATCCCCTGCTTTAAACCTGTTTTCTAGTACATAGTACACCATTGCTTTATTTTTATTAACTGAGTGAATGAGAGTTTTCAGACTTATAGTAATGTTTACTTTGATGTACATTTCTGCAGAGCATCTATAAGGTCCTCCTCAGTGAGGGAAGAAAAGTTTTCCAGGCTATTTCCAAGTTATTTCTCATGTGCTTCTCTGGAGCACACTGAGGCCCCAGATGTGATTTCACTCGAGAGCACCATTTGACACCTACCCATTTGTTTATCCTCGCTACTTCTAGAAGTTCAAAAGATGAAGAGAAATACCTGCTCTGGCATAGAAAGTTTTAAGAAAAGTAGACAGTTTTGTGAATGTGTGTGTACATGCACGTGTTGCTCTGCAACTTACCCTTTATATACAGTGTCACTTCATAGTCAAATGCCTTGCACATAGAAAACTCCCAACAGTTCGTGATTGAATGATCTCTCCCACTGCATCTTTCTGTGTACCCAGACCTGAAGCCACACCAGAGAGCAGAGCATTCTCAAAAGAGCCATAGACTTTTAATCCTCCAATTCTGTACCTCCATATTGTTGCCTCAGCCTGAAACATCCTTTCTTGTATTGTCTACTCACTTCTCAATCGAGCTAAAATCAAATGCCATCACTTCTATGTGTTTTTGATCCATCAAACAGAATAAACAGCTTATTATTTCTCCTCCTTCTAACTTGCTGTCACTTTTTTTCCTGAGAGCAGGGCACCTGCTTTCCTTATTCCAGAACTTGGCATGCTGTTTGGCACATGACTATACCTAACAAATATTTGTAGAAATAAATTAAATTGAAATAAGTGAATAAATAAAAGAATTCACATATGAAATATTTTTGAGCGAGCAAATATTTCAGATTGTGTGAAGATACTGAGAAGCTGGATGGGCTCTCAGCAAATCTGTGAGGTATCAAAACCTGAACATGGCACCTTCAAGCTTCAGTTCCCACCACTTCTCTGCTGCTCACCCCTAGCCTCATATGGCAGTGTTAGGTCTCAACCCCCCAGAGCCTTGCTAAAGTGCTTGGTAATAAATGCTTAATGTATAATCCTTCCAAGAGTAGTTGCATTTTAACTGGAAACTTTTGAAGGACATTTAAACAGAAAAGAACCCAAGGAATAAGTAATGGTGGAACTACAAACACCTTGATGATTGGTAGGGGAGGAATAGTGAATCAGTAATGAGCTTTCAGAATGTCCCTCAAAGCACGAAACACCAGCAGTTGTTGCCTTTTTGTCTGAGATGACTTTCTCTGGGCTTGAATGTAAATAAAACAAATATTTCTTAAAATAACATTTTAAGGGGACTATGAAATAGTTAAATTGTAATCCCCGTCAAAAATCACTAGTGTTTTCTTCAGAATAGAAAGCAATGCTTAGAATAACTTAAGCATTGAAAGTAGACTCCTATTATTTTAATCAAGCATTATTGATGGGGAAATAAATGGAAGCCAGGAGGTACCCCCAACATGAAGAAAGCTATCAGGTGAACATTATTAGTTTCTCCCTGACTTTGTTCCATTACACAGCTGCTTTGCTGGTCTCCCAAAGGAGTACTAAAACTGAAGGCATGAGTAGAGAATTGCTGATATTTATCAGGTAGGAGCAAGTTAAAATGGAAAGAAGGCAAAGTCAAAGTAGTAAAACATGAACAGCTTTCCCTAGATGTAATTTCTTCTAGGAAATATAACATATAATACACTTGAAAACCCTTATCTCGTTAACCTCTACTGGATTTTTTGGGTGGTTTTGTAAATACACCTAGTTTTAAATCAATAAATGTGTCAGAATATATTAGTGGCCTTATGGAACAGTTAGTACTGTAGACTCGATTCTTTAGTAGTCACCTTAGAAAACAGCCATTGGCCAAGTCAAGGCTAAGGTGAGACTCTGGAAAGCAGATAGGGAAAGTGGATGAACTAAGCAGGAGGCAGGTTCGATTACTCTGCTTCTACGGGTTGTCAGGAAAAATTAAATCCTCTGATCTTTTATGTTCAACAGCAGTTTCTTCTTAGACACTTGCTTTGTGGTTGCCTTATCAAGTTTTTTTCTTTATCTTCTATGTATACAAATCGGAGAAATGAGACAGAACATTTACAAGTCTATTACTCCTATCATCATCATCATCTGATTTAGGAAAAATAATGAAGAAATCAAAACTCACCTTGGTGGGATCCAATCTTCCCATTAAGCATCGGCTCCCACATCTGAGGTTTCCTTTAAAGATTTGAGTAGTGTTCTTTCTTAGCATCATAGATGACCTGAATAAAAAACTGGAAACACTGAGAGTATCACCCCCTCTCAGAGTAATGAGGCTAAAAGTCCATAGGGGAAGAAATGAATGGATTAGAAAAAGATTTCAGACTGCAGAAAAAAGGTGGGCAGAGATTACAGGAACCACCTAACAAGTATCCTGGAATTCAGTGAGTTACACAGTCACTCTGCTAAGAATGAATTAACCAAAATACAAATTTGGAAAGCCATTATGACTTACAAACCACAATGTATGTGTGACACCAAAAACTCTTGCTTTGTCATTGGTTTTGTTGTCAGCAAACTTCAGGACTCTTGTCCTTTTCATGTGTTCGCAGCTAAAGCTTGGGTAGAAACTCGCACTCCCACAAAGTCTGTTAATTAATATAAGCAGAGGCCAGGCGTGGTGGCTCACACCTGTAATCCCAACACTTTGGGAGGCTGAGGTGGGTGGAACACCTGAGGTCAGGAGTTCGAGACCAGACTGGCCAACATGGTGAAATCCCATTTCTACTAAAAATACAAAAAATTAGTCAGGCATGATAGCAGGCTACTGTAATTCCAGCTACTTGGGAGGCTGAGGTAGGAGAATCACTTGAACCCGGGAGGCGGAGACTGCAGTGAGCCGAGATCACGCCACTGCACTCCAGCCTGGGCGACCAGCTAAACTCCATCTCAAAAACAAAAACAAAAACAAAATAAAATAAATAATAATATAAGTGGAATCTATCGAAAATAATTTTTAAAAAAGACATCAAACAGAGAAAACAAAGATTAGCAAGTAATTATTTATCCTGCTAAAAGAAAAAATAAAATAATAAAAATTACTATCCCATTGTAACTAATGTATCAAATCAAGCATCTTTCTTGAACATGAGACAAACATTTACTCATCATTATCATCTAAGCAGACAGCTGAATGGCCTGAATAAGATTTAGATTTTATGATCAGTACTTGTTTTACATAACAGAAGAAATAAAAGCTTTTCTAAATTCACTAGCAGTTCCTGCTACTTTCCTTAGATTTCCTATTGAAGAAAATTAAACATATTTATATAGATGACTAGAATTTCTGAATGTCATTGTTACTCTTTTTGAATACTCAATAAATTATAATCTCCTGGTGGGGAGTAAACATTCCTCCAATATTTTGCCTAGACAACCCTTTATAAGCAGTTTGAAAATGGTAAAGGTTGGAAAAGAGTGCTTTCCAACTTATTGGAATGGCTCAAGCACTCAACTTCAGTCTGAACTGAATCAACCAATATTTCTCTTTTCTAATGAAAAGAAAAAGGTTTTATGATTTTTGCTGTTGTCTGAATTCTTCTGCTTGCTGTCTGACTAGTTTATGAGTGAAAGGATTGGCCAGTACAAGTAAGAGAAATAAAAGTGGGCATGAAATTGTTGCCCAGCAAACCTCAGCAAGGCTGAAAAAGGAATGCTTTTACCCTTATCCTACAGCTGCCACAGGAACAATGTGTGTTTGTGGTAGGGTTGGGGTGGGGGCCACAAAGAAAATAAACCAACTAAAAAAAAAAAAGATCAAGAAAGTACTTAAGGTTAAGAGTCCTCCAGGTTATGTGGATCCTGGAGGACTCTGAAATATGTTCTTTGGATACTTGAAGACAAGCTCTATAAACACCCTTGGTACTGAGGCTGCAGCGGGCTCACTACGGAAGACTTCTCACAGCAGGCACTAGCAGAGCATGTTTGCAATGGTGCAGCATTTTGCAGGTTCATGATATAGTTGGCAGGAGCAGAGCAATAGATATACAGATGATCAATCATTATACTCTCTATATGAAGCATGAACTCTTATATGTGCTCAAAACTGAACTTCAAGAAACTGAAGACAAATAGGATGAGAATTTTAATATTTAAATTCTCATTGCTGATATGAGAAAAATGACGTGCAATATGGAGTAGTGTTCAAGGTGGAAGCAGAGAAGTATCCAGGGTCCATTGACATAAAAATATATATTATGCTGTGAATGCTTAGGATAGTATTAGGTGTTGTCAGAATTGGAGACCAAGGTGCACAACGGAAAACAAAAACCACTAAATTGTGAACATTACAAATTAGTTTGGAGACTTTCCCTTTCATAGGGCTATCCCTGCTGTCTTGCCTCGACCACCCCGAGGGCAATGCCAGATCAGCAGAACTGCCGATGTCATCATCCCTCACCCCTGCCTTCATTTGACTCTGGTAGATATAAGAAGAGAGCAGAGAGAAAGGTGCAGAGGTCCCCTTTTGGTAGGGAGAGGAGAGTACATTGTTAATGAACAAAAGATATTCCTTTTCCTAAGTTCCCTAGGCAATGGGGTGAGGTGAGGGGGTCACGGAAGGGGTAAGGAAGGCTCCAAGATAATCACTCCCACAGAAGTGGAAAGATTGATGTTTATCCAGCAGTCTGCCTGTCTGCTTAGCCCCTGGAACTTCCTTATAGTCAGGTTTTCATCAGCACTCAAGAGATGGTATGGGGTGGGTGGCCACATGTGAAGATGGCCAGGGTTGGCTCTCTAAAGTTCCTGGTGCTCCAGAGGTACAGAAGATGGGATTCACCAATGCTTGGAGGCTCTAAGGCTGGGAAGCTGCTGAAGGTGCATGTGATGGGGAAGTGCCATAGAGAATGGCAAAGAGACATGGAGAATAGAGGAAGCAGGCAAGATGCCGCCAGCTGGGGATTAGCTAGCAGATGCAAACTAACTTTCAAGGGGCTACAAATCCCCAGCAACACTGTTAGAAGTAAGGCAATTAATTGCAGGGCTGATTGGCAATTAATTGGCCAAAGCCACTCTTCTTATACAAAGCCTGTGGATGACAAGTGGATCAGGCTATGGCCAATCAAGGAGACAAGTAATACATACCCAGGGGCAGTTTATCAGTTAGAAATGCTTTTGGGGCCGGGTGAGGTAGGTCACGCGGTCATGCCTGTAATCCCAGCACTTTGGGAGGCTGAGGTGGGCCAATCACGAGGTCAGGAGACTGAGACCATCCTGGTTAATACGGTGAAACCCTGTCTCTATTAAAAATACAAAAAATTAGCTAGGCGTGGTGGTGGGTACCTGTAGTCCCAGCACTTGAGAGGCTGAGGCAAAAGAATTGCTTGAACCCAGCAGGCAGACTGAGCTAAGATTGTACCACTGCACTCCAGCCTGGGTGACAGAGTGAGACTCCGTCTCAAAAAAAAAAAAAAAATTAATAAATAAAATAAAATAAATAAATAAATAAATAAAAAATGCTTTATTTGGCTGCAAGTAATACAAAGCCTACTTTTCAGTGGCCTTAACAAATAGAGATTTATTTTTCCTCATTTAACAAGATGTCTCGTGGGAAGTTGCTATTGCCCTTGGTTCCATATCTCAATGGTTCTGAAATTCTCTCAGCCTTTCCCTCTGGTGGCTATGTTAACCCCAGGCATCAGGTGCACACTGAAGGAAGGAAGAAGTCTGGGAATAGGAGAGAACAGCAAAGTGTATTATTTATATCAGGAAAATAAAAGTGTTCTCAGAATCCACATAACAAGCTTTTCCTTATTTCTCATTAGCCACAATTAGGTCACCTAGGTACCATAGCTACAAGAGAACCAGGGTAGTTTTTGGTTTCTTTAACCTTTATAGTAAAGGAACAGCTTTCCAATAGCATCTGAGATTTGTAGTCATGTTAAAGGAGGCTATCTCTCAATTCTCTTGTTCTGCGGCTCTGCCGTAAGCAGGGGAGAGACAGGTGAGGGTGAGTGGAGAGGTGAGAGGTGAGGGTAAGCCCAACACCTCACTCACTCTAGATGCATGTATTTGGCCTGTGCTGACTGCAGGCAGGAGATGGAGATGGGGAGAGGAGGAAAAATGTCTTTAAACTGCATATGAAAATGAATAAGACAGAATCTTAATGAGCCAAAATGAGACTGTTCTACTAATTGAAAGAGATGAAAAAGGAAATAGAATTGGATGAGGATTGTTAAGGGAATCTTCCATCAGCTGGAAAGAAAGCTTTGACTGGGTACAGTTAGTAGCAGTTATTAGTAGAATAATATCCTTTTATTCCCATGCAACTAACAAATTCAGACTTCTGCCTAAATCAGTTACACTGAAGTTAACTGTTTTTTATTAATAAATAGAGGACCCCAGTGGGTAGATTCAGGGCTTCTTAGTTAAATTTCTTTTGTTTTATACAGTTCTGAGCTGAAAGGTACACTTAATAAGACATGCCTCATAAAAATACACACGACTGATTTTTGTAAGATCCTCAGATGGGTTGCTAAATAATCAAATGCATGCTTTATAAAGTCGTGTATTAACACAGCCCGGTTCTCTTTAGGAATATTATGTATTTTATATGTGACAGACTAAACATTGTTGCCAATTCATCAGTTTTCTCACACTAACTTCAGAGGATTTGTTCCCACTTACATCCCCTCCCCCATCCAACAAGTCCAACATATTATTTAACTGTATAGTATTCAGTCATTGCCAACTGTGATACAAACATATCTTTGCATATCCTTCTTATAAGAGGTAGATACACTCTTTCAAGTGTAAATTCCTACTCTATAAGAAGTTGCTTTCCAACTTTTAGATCTGCTCCAGTTAATTGGAGGCATCCACCAGAGCACTGTGCTTGTCATGTAGCCCACAGAAACTTTAGACACTTCTCATATTCTAAAGGAGAAATAAGCTGATTTGATCATGAATAGTTGAGATTCCTGATAGTCAACTCCAAAAATATTTATAGAATTTTATCTACCTGCAGACTCTGTGCTATGTGCTGTAGACACACAAAAGAAGATACGCCCTGTCCTTGAGAAACTCAAAATTTAGCTCTGAATGTACTATTAGCAGCATAAGCTAACGTCCACAATGAGTTGTGATAAGTACTATGAGAAAAATATTTACAAAGGTCTAAGGAAATAAAATTGAAGGAGTCACTGCATCTGTGTAAACTGCATTGTTCATTTACGAAAGAAAAATCAAAGGAATTCATCAAGATCTCAAAGTCAGTGCAATTCTACTCTGTATTAGAGAGAGCAGCGTGTCCTTCTAAGTATGAAAGGAAAAAAAAATCACTTCTCACCCAACTCAAGGAAAGATTCACAACCTAAGTGCTGGCTGCCTCTGCAGAAACCTGCAGAGATATTTTCTTATACTGCATCAGGTATAGCAGAAGGAAACAGCTGGAAGCTGAGGGACAAATATCAGGAGCCCTGGTGTGATTGAAAAGAATCGCCAAGTGCAGGACGTACATTCCTCCTCCACCCAGCAGTGCCTCTTTTCACGGTTATGTGCTAAGTCTTAAAATAATAAATAATAACAGTTATCATTTAGGGAGTGTCCATATGTCACTTGTATGTGTCTGGTTCTGTAAAATGGAATTGATGTATATTATTTCCAAATTTCATAACAATTCCACTATAAATAAAGTAGACATTATTACCTCTGTTTTACAGATGAGGAAACCATAGAATAGATAGAAAATTATCCACAAGTGGAGAATTCAAGAGGTGATTTCAGTTTTACCTGACTTCAATGCCTATATTCTTCCCACTGTGCCAGGGAGACGGGAGCATCATTGATGCTTCAATTTAAGAGCAAGGAAAGGCATTCTTCCCTGGGCCTCTTGGTAGTTATCCATAGAAATTTACATGAAGTGGCCCCTCCTCTCTTGTAGTTTGGATCTGGATGTCTTAGGCCAAGGGTAAAACCAGTGTTAGAGTTCAGAAACTGTTCTAGAATGGCAAATGCTCTTCTTTCCATTGCTGCCGATTGATTTTTTCCCTCTAAAGTCTGATTTTGATTTTGCTAGTAAATATTGTTTCTATCTTCACCCTCACCAGCAAACACAGCTGGTTTAGGCTGTCAGAGATTCAAAGAACCTTCTGCAATAATTTAAACTATATGAAAACAATTAGAATGAAAAGGGGAAAGAATGTTTAAATAGATAACATCTTAAAATACAGGTTTGACATTGCTTGCATTTGTCAGAAGCCAATGAGCGTTTAAAAAGACTTTGTATTTTTAGTGTGGTTATTATGCAGTTCTTCTAAATAGAAATGTCCAAAGTGAATGATAAAGTGAATATTCAATTTCTGCGTTTTCCAGTAGTTTACAACAAAAAGCAGGTCTTCAAGTCTACTTTGCTGCCTATAGACCTCAACCAGAACTTTTCTCTAAGTTTCGAGTGTAATAGGAAAGTCTAGACTAGATGATTGAATTCTAGTTCTAACATTCCTTGTTTACATTTGTAAAGCATGGAATCACCATTTTTTAAGTGCAGTTATTCTGTTTCCTCTAAACACATGCTCCTTATAGCTTTTTACGTACCCCTGGGAGAGCAAAGCTTTGCACCAAAGGGGAAATAAAGCCACAGGCTACACATGAGAGAGATTTCTGGGAGAATCAATTTAACTCAACAATTTTCAAGGCAAAGAATTTTAAACACATCTTTATTAAGATATAATTGAAATATAATACGTTGCACTTAAGTGTATAATTTTTAAAGATTTGACAAATGTGTACATCTGTAAAACAATCACTATAAGATAGTGAATGTATTCATTACTCCCCCTAAGTTTTCTCATGTCCTTGGAGTTCCTCCCTCATCCTTCACTACCCCATCCCCACTGAACTGCTGTTACTGTAGATTAGTTTGCATTTCCTAGAATTTCATGTAAATGGACTCATACAGTATGCATACATTTTTGTCTAGCTTTTTTCACTTAGAGAAATTATTCTGAAGGCTATTCTTGTTACTACCTGTGGCAATAAGTCATTCTTTTTTATTGCTGAGTAGTATTCCATTATATGGACATACTGCCATGTATTGATTATTCATCTATCAATAGGCCCTTGGGTTGTTTTGGGATCCTGGATTTTTTTCCATGCTCGCCTCTAAGTGAAGTTAGCCTCCTTTGGCAGGGAAGTTGCTGGTTTTTATGGATTTCCCAGTTACGGTGGAACTGCCATGGCTATGGAGCTGGAGGTGGTATAATTGAGGGATGGAGTAACCCAGGTTATAACATCACAGACTCTCACTGTTTTCACCTGGAGTTCAGTAACTTTTCTTGAATAAATGCATCTCAATTTGTTGTATGCCTAGAGTCCTAAAATCGTTGTTTTTTAACAGTCTTTTCCAGTTTTATCCTCTCTCCTTGAGGAGGAGATTTGCCAAGGTATTTACTTTGCCATTCCAGAAATCCCCTGATTTTTATTTTAGTGCAATTTTTCTGATGAAGAGCAATATAGTCTCTACTTTTCAGAAAAGTTCTATCAAATAAGGAAATAGAATGTGTGTCCACATAACTCAAATACAAGACAAAGACAAAGGCAGTGCCTCCATAAGCAGCCACTGAGTTCTGCAGGTGTTTAGAGGAAAGAAATATCATTCCTTCTGGAAAGGTTTAGGAAGAACATCAAGGGAGTGGACAGCATTTGAGTAAGCCTTAAAGGGTTGACAGGATTTCAATAGGTGTTGAAAGACTGAGCATAGCAGTTGCAGGAGTAATTATGCTGATCCAGGATTTTTCTTTTTTTCTTTCTATTTTAAATATTCAAAGTAGTACATGAATACATTTTCATTGCAAAAACATTTAAATAATACAGCTGGTAATGTTAAAACATCACTGTTTCCCTCTCCTCCTGACCTCTTCCCCTCAGCTCCATCCCTTTCCTTTCCCCACCACGATTTCTAGGCCTTTTCCTATGTACTGAAATACATATGTATGTAACAGTGGATCTCTGAAAACATAGACTGAAGTGAGTTCATCTGTATTTAGATCAATAAAAATAATATTTATAGGCCTGGGTCTATGTTAACACAGATGAGTATTTGTAAAAATGATTTGACTAGGGGCACCTGCCTAGTATCACCCCAGAAACAAATAGTTTACTCCCTGAGTAAATCTAAGCAAGCTACTAAATAGCTATGAACTTCAGTTTATTTATCCATCAAGATAGGCTAGTCTATGCTGTGGTGACAAATAATCCCACAGAATTTCCAAGGTTTAATACAATAATACCTGGCTTCTCAAGCCAGGCAAGGTGGTATATGTCTGTAGTCCCAGCAAGTTGGGAGGCTGAGGTGGGAGGATCCCTTGAGCCTGGGAGTTTGAGGCTGCAGTGAGCCAAGATTATGCCACTGCACCCCAGCTGGGCAAAGGAGTAAGACCCTGTCTCTAAATAAATAAATATATATATAAAAAAAATTTCTCACTCCCATAAAGTCCAATGCTCTTCTAGGCAACTTTTTCTGGCAAAAGAGTCCTTCCCTTTTATCTTAGCAGACTTCTGGGAGAGACAGACAGAGACAGAGACAGAGACAGAGACAGAGACAGAGAGAGAAAGAGAGAAGATTGTACAATACATTCTAAGGTTAGGCCTGGAAGTGAGGTACCCCATTTCTGCCTACTCCACTGAATAGAACTCAGTAGCAAATAGGTTCAAGGAGGGCTAGCAAATCAGTCTTTTTGCATGTCCAAGGAAAGTATAAAATAAGTTAGTGATTTTATAGTATTGTCTCTGCCACAAGTTTCCTTATCTCTGAGATGTACAGTCAACTAGATGACGATTACAGCCTTCCCAATTCTGCTCTTTTATGAATATTAGCTTCAGTGAGAGAATCTGACTTCACTTTGGTATTCAGGAGGATAGAGTCTATTTTAGCCACGTAATCCAGTTGTCTTTACGTTGTGTGTCATATCAAGGTAAGAGACTGAGTCACGTTTTTTCTTTAAAAATTCTTTCCCAAATTTCAAAAAGTCGTGGGAAAACACAGAAACAAAAAAATTCATTATTTAACTTCTAGGCAATTAGATATCATTAAAAATCAAAATTTCTGAATTTAAATCCTGACTCTGCTATTAATAATGAACGATGTTGGGAAAATCACTTTAGCCTCCCTAGACCTCCATTTTTCCACTTACTAAATAGAAGTGATAATTATGACCAATTCACTGGGAATGAAGATTAAATGTCAGAGTACATGCAAAGCTGCTTTGTAAATTATAAAAACCTAGACAATTTTAAAAACAGTCAAGGAGAGAGAGAGAGAGTGCAAGAAGGCGAGCAAATAAGAGAGAAGAGAGGGTTAGAATTATAGGATTCGTGGGAAAAGTCCTAAGAAATTCATGATTCAGAAGGGAATCAGAGTTTGGGTTGGAGACCACTGAAGCAGTCCCATAGGGAAAACAGGTAGAATCAGAAGTCTAAAGAGGGGAAGGAAAACTGCAGAGTGAGGTATGTAGGGGAGAAGAAAGAATAAGATGCCAGGTGTGGTGGCTCATGCCTGTAATCCCAGCACTTTGGAAGGCCAAGATGGGAGGATTGCTTAATCTCTGGAGTTCAAGACCAGCCTGGACAACATAGTGAGATTCTGTCTCTTAAAAAATAAAAAAATTAAAAAGTAGCCAAGTGGCCAGGCACAGTGACTCATGCCTGTAATCCCAGCACTTTGGGAGACCAAGGCGGTGGATCACCTGAAGTCAGGAGTTCAAGACCAGCCTGGGCAACATGGCAAAACTCTGTCTCTACTAAAAATACAAAAATTAGCCAGGCATGGTGGTACGCACCTGTAGTCCCAACTACTTGAAAGGCTGAGGCAAGAGAATCACTTGAACCCAGGAAGCAGAGGTTGCAGTGAGCCAAGATCATACCACTGTACTCCAGGATGACAGAGTGATAATCCATCTGAAAAAAAAAAAAGGTAGCAAGCTTGGTGTTGTGTGCCTGTAGTCCCAGCTACTCTGGAGGCTGAGGTGAGAGGATCTCTTCAGCCCTGGAGGTCAAGACTGCAATGAGCAATGATCATACCACTGCACTCCAGCCTGGGCAACAGAACAAACACTCTGTCTCATAGGACAAATAAAGAATGAGAAAAGAATGGGTTGGGGGTTGGGACAGTGTGAGTAACTTTAGAAAGCAATGTTTTATATAACCAAAGTGCTGTTGTCTACGTATGTTTGTACATTGTCTGATATTAGTATATTGTTATTAAGTAAATTCCCAGCTTTATTGCAAACCCTAATCTTTTGATAATTGTCAATTCAGTTTACTGAGCTAGGCAGGTAATAGAAGCTTAAACTGTGATCCCTGTCTCCATCTGTCCCCATAATATTGTTTGGCTCTGTGTCCCCACTCAAATCTCATGTTGAAATGTAATCCCCAGGGTTGGGGGAGAGATGTGGTGGGAGGTGATTTGATTACAGGGGCAGATTTCCTCCTTGCTGTTCTCATGATAGTAGATGAGTTCTCATGAGATCTGGTTGTTTGACACTGTGTAGCACTTCCCCCTTCACACACTCTCTCTCCTGCTGCCATGTGAAAACATGCTGTCTTCCCCTTCACCTCCTGCCATGACTGTAAGTTTCCTGAAACTTCCCCAACCATGCTTCCTGTATAGCCTACGGAACTGTGAGTCAATTAAACCTCCTTTCTTCGTAAATTACCTGGTTTCAGATAGTTTTTTATAACGGTGTAAGAAAAGACTAATACACCTCACTTCTTCAGTTACTTTCTGTTTTGCTGACTCAGTTTCTAAAAATACTTCGTAAAGTAGTCATCACAGAAGTTTCCCTTGGTCCTCAGGACAACACATACCTGTGTCTTGAGGAACAGATATTCTGGAAATAACTCTTTTATCTGACTCCTCCTAGGAAGGTCCTTTGGAGATAGGAAAGAGAGGTAATTCACTTGGCAGCCAGTAAAGAGAGTGCTATTATTTAATTTTTCTTTAACTTAGTCACAAACCAGCACACAAAGAACAATTATTTTTAACAATATAAGTCCATATTGCTGAAGGCCCTAGGAAGAGGAGGCATTTTGAATTTTTCACATTCTACATTATTAGTAGAGAAAGCATAAAAGAAAGCTTAGTATAGCTCCCCTCCCACAGAATACTCCATGATAACCTCAATATCATTCTTGAAGCTTGATCTATTTGCAGTCATCTTCAAATAGACATCCATAGAAAAAGCTGGGAAATGGGATGTGTTGGGTAGTTACAGTGACTACTGGCATTTAGGGATTCAAAGGAAGTGGGGTGAGGGATGAGGAGCATCCTAAAATGCTCAGGACAATCCAATACAATAAAGAATTATCCTTTTTAGTTATCAATCAAACATTGATGAATACTATCAAAACAGCTACCCGTTTGGGATATCCATAAGGCAGATGCTAAGAATTTATTAACGGCTTTCCTTAAGAATCAGATATCCAATTTAGGACTAGCTTTTCAGTGAAATACCAATTGTCAGAAATGCAATGCCATTTGGGTATACTTCCTTCTTGAGTGTGGAGGAAGAATGGAGGCAAATTTCTGGAAACTGTAAATCACAATAATATAAATAAAAATAGCCAGAAATACGTATACAGGGTCCATGAATCGGTTCCTTTCTTTTGTGTGTGTCAGTGCTATAGCAGAAATAATTATACTCTGGTGCTTGCCAAGATTCTTAATGTAGTAACAGTTGCAAGTCATTCTCTTAAATTAATAGAATTCTGAGGAGCAAACAAATACCGCTAAATATCATGAAAATGCTTCTCATTATTTTACATATTTTCTCTTTGTATCTGTGTGTCTCAAAAGGGCTCTGAAAGTTTCACCAGGGGCAGGAGTTCAGCACTTCAACACGAGTGCTTTTAAAAATGTTGGAAAATTCTTGAATTAATTTGCCAACTAAACTATGTAATCAGATCCTGATTTATTCTTCTAGAGCACAACAAATAGGCTGCTTTTTTCTTTTCTATTTAGAAACAGGCAAAAAGACCTGCCATGAATCCAAGAAGAGTTTTGCCAGTATTTAGGGCTTGATTAAGGTTGAAATCTCCATCCTCATTTGCTCAAGTTCATGCTATGTAGGGTTATAAAGATGGGCAGAAATGGTCATTAAAAGTGTAATTTAAAAATATATGTATTTCCTTTTCTAGTATAGGCTTTGCAAATGCAATCCTGCTTCCAACTCCTAGAAATCTAGCTATTTATTCTAACCAGTTTATCATTCAAAAGGTTAGACTAGACTTGTTTTCTTATTACAAACACCAACCGATTATTTCAGTCCTTCCACCACTCAAACCTTAGCAGACTTCATTGGCTTTGATATTTGTTAGCTTTGTAAGAGATGGATAAGCCTGATATCCTTTCTGTCCCCATGAACACAGCTAACTATGCTGCAGAAGGTAGAGGCAATTCAGAACCTTCACAACATTTCAACAAAAAGATGAATTCATGCAGTGAAACAGAAATTAGGGTTTGCTGAAATCTTTGCACATTCTCATCATAATTTTATATTTAGTTAACATTTGATAAATATTTTAAATACAGAGTAATCTGAGTTTTAATTCAGGATAAGTGCCATTGAAACAAGAGCATCTTTTGGTTTAGTTTAGGAATGCAGAATCAGTTCATAGACTACTAACTTCACCAAAATATAGATTTCATACCTACTTCTGACAAAGAATATGCACCTCTACCAAGGTCCATTCTACTTACCAAGTATAGATACTCATCTTCAAATATATCCTTACAAGAGTCCACTTCTGTCACGTAAAGTAGCAATTAGTAGCTCTCTGTTACACAGAATGTCATGTGTTCACTAACAGACAATGGACAAGTCACAAGGAGATAAAACATTAGTATTATCTCAATATCTTAGCTATGCTTGTCATTTACTTTGTACTATGTTACTGTACTGGCAATTGGGAATGTGTTGGAATCAGGTTCTTAGTGCTAGAAGGAATGTCAGAGATCAACTGGACCATTTTCTTTGCTTTATAGGTATGGAAATTGAGGTCCAATGAGGTAAAGTGGCTTGATCAAGACCATCTGAAGTTATAGAAGACCATCATAAAATTGCAACTTTAAAAAAGAACTTTCTTTTTTCTCTGGGGAAAAACAAACCTTCAATAACTAACAGTTATAACATTTATTACCACTAAAACATTCTTTGTTGGTGGATTTTGGTATAGACACTTAAGATAACATAGAGGATGCATTTCAATTACTTAGCTTATTCCTATGATATCTGTTGCAACTGAGCTGATTTTGCTAGTTAGCCCCATATGAGAAACTGTAAACATTTTCATGTTGTGATCAGATTCTAAGATTTTTTTCTCTTATTAAAAGTTTATCTTTTCCAAAGCCTCATACCTAAGCTTCAAGCTACGAGATCTCTTCTTGACCATTATATAAGTCAAATTAAAATCTTCCTGATCTGATATTCCTTTGTATTTTCCCCTATCTGCCACATATCATAAAGAAATGATGACAAATTAATGTTGAAGAGGAGAGATATTGTTTGTTCTGATCAGGCATCTCATCTAAGCATCTATAATGTATTTCTTAGGTCATGGGCTTAAATTATACAAAGTTCAAGGAATTAAAGCATATGTGCCTTCTCAGGTGGTTAATGCTGCTTACAAATTGAAGGAGATCATATATATCTGTGGGCCACGATAGTGACTGGCAGGAGAAGCAAGTTTATTGCAGGAGGGCGCTTATTTTAGGGGCATCGTTATCATAACTCTCTTAATGAAAAGAAAGTTATTATGTTGAGATGAGTTCAAAGATAAACCCTTCCCACTGGCAGCCCAATGGAACTTCATGACTTTTTTGACCTGAGCCACCAATATTATGGCTTCTAGCCATACCCTCTGTTTTGGTCTTAGTGCGCAGGTGGCAATATGACAAATAAAACAGTTGGGGCACAGGTTAAAATGCCAGTGGCAGAATTTGAGCCACTGTAACCTAGGGAGTTGAGTAATCATAACGGGACTGCAGCATCTGTGAATTAAGACCCATGGCACTATTTCAGAAAGTGGGAATCCACGTTACCTCCCTAGAATGACAATTCTATCTTTCCCTTGTGGATTTCCCACTTGTGGGTGGATTTTCCACTTGTAAGGTTGATCCAGCCAATTCTATGGCAATGACAGACAGAATGTGGCAGTCGTGCATTCTGAGGTCAGTTGACCTGGGAAAGTTTCATAATCAATATCACTCTTAATTATAGCCATTTTCTCAATTTACACTAAAGCAATGGACTCATTATCTCAACAATTTATGTTTTATCTCATCAGCCTACTATTACATAAATAATGTCTCTCATGCTCATGTTCAATAGCTGCAATGTCATTCAATAAACTAGTTGGACATAAATTCTAGCAGTACTAAATTTCCTGTAGGAATTTATCATTGAAATGGGTCTCAACATTGAATATCTTGTAAACATCACTAATAGCCCTCTTATTTATAAAATGATTTTATTAATCTTCAAAGTTTTGCTTTACTAGTTCATGAAAGGACACTTTACTTAGTGCCACAGTTTGAAAAGGAAGTAATTGTTGATGCAGTCTCAAAAAACAGGAATACCTAGGTTTCATTTGCTTTGTGTTGTATCTTAGCGCACTGCCATGGAGCTTGGGGGAAATGCTCCTAGAGAATGATGATTGTGATGCTGTTCCTTTGGGTTGCTTCACACAGAAATGTTTTGAAATCTGAAATTCTACTTTGCCATTTTCACGAGTTATTTAAAGCATTCCTTCTGTACACTTGAGAACGATGAAGATTTGAGGGTGCCAAGAACTAGCTTTAGGCTGACTGGGAGTGAATTCTTGTTTTGGAGTCCACGTATCTTCCTACCAACATCACATTCTCTTGAGGAATGCTAAGAAACAATGTGGATTTTAGAGATTTTTCACATTGCCTTTTTATTTTCTTAAAGATCATGTTTGATTTCATTTTTCTTTCATTTTGCAAAATTTTTTTTTTTAATTTTCTGCTTTTGAATTCTCTGGAATTAATGAAAACTTCACCTCTCTACCGCCCCCTGCCCTGCCACCCCCGCACACACACATACACTCTGTATCGTTGGGTTTGCTATGACAATAGAGAAGAAGGTAAGATCTCCTCCAGCCAGTAAGCTGAGAGGCTGGCAATTGTTACCAAAATCAGAAAATATTTCTAGCTAGGTATATGTCTCCATGAAAATCTCTCTGTTTGTATTGCCCCTCTGACAGTTGCTCCTAACATGATCCCTTTATCTGTGTACATAAGAATTATTTTTAGATGGATCTCCTTCTGTTTACACAGTATTCTTTGCTGTCTACCTTCTTTATCTAGCTAATAGCAGATGTTTACCTACTTGCAAGGAATATTTCTCTAAGGAAATATTAGGGATGGGAAAAGAATCCCTGTCTCTTTAGCTGTGAATACTCAGGACTTTCTCTTTTTTTTGATATGTACCACGGCATATACATTTTAATTAATCCCAAACTGCATTCGAAGGGGGGTTTACATGTCACCAATTATTTTGAATGAGGGTTTTTCTCTCCCATTTGAATGTTAAATCATCATCTGTGTTTCAACATCTGTGGAAAATGCAGCTATAATTATTGTAAATAATATATTTTCCTAAGTATGAATTTGAAATGTGGTCAGTTTTGTTGACTGTTTTCTTTGCTTTCTTTTTTTCTCCAGCAGCTCAAAAACATCAATTGTCTTACTGTGGGTGTTTTCTGAAGTACAGTCACAAAGAAAGATTGTGAAAATGACAATGTTGTGCTTTATATTTTTTATCTTGTGTTGACTTCCATATCAAAACTGCTAAGTTGGGAAGACAAAGGATGCCTCCCAACTGCAGGCAACACAAAGCTCTTTTGTATTCTGACTCTTCTCTTCCTCTTACATCAACATCAATAAGTATTTTGTGGGAGAGACTGAAATGTCAGTCTTTCCGGGGAGCAATCAAGTCCAGTTTATTCTTTGCTCTGTAATTAAAGCCTGTTTCTGTGAGAAAAGTAAACCAATACCCCAGCAGCTGAAGATAAACTACAGTGCTATTTTTAATCTACAGCGAACCTTTCAACAGTATGAACCCTTTGAGACTTGCTACAGTTTTGCATTCTTGAGCCAATAGAAAAAGATTCAGGGAAGACAATAGTGGGTAGTCTACAGGTATTAAAATTGTGTGTCTTATTTTAAACACTTGTGTTGAAACAAATAGCACTACAAAGGAGCTGGAAGAAAGTGGAGGATTTAATGAATGTGCTGCAATCCTTTAAAATGCGGATGCAGTTCTTTCTTTCTTCAAGGAAGAGCCGAGCCCAATCCTAATGCCTGACTTTGCTACAGATTTGAAAATATAAAAAATGAATTATTAGGCAGAAAGGGAGAAGAGCTTAACATTGGTTATTAATTGGCACTTCTCTTCAAGTCCCACTGTAAGGGGTCCCCTAGAGCCAGCTCCCTCCTCAGCTCCCAGCTGACTGCCATGCTGTGCTGCTGGGCCACCTTTGTCCTCAGAACCTCTTCCCCTGGGTCTCAGCCTCCTCTTCCTGTTTTTGTCCCCTAGCTCCTTTCTCGAGAAAAGAGAACAATCTTAACACCACAATAATCTCAACAATTCAGAAAAGCAAACTTTCAGTTTCCAATACCAGGTAGGGTAAGAGATTCCTCCATTCAAGCCCTCTCTTCTATTATTTGATTATTTGTATAACACAAGGTACACTAAAAAGATTTCCTAAACCAAATATGGGCTTTTCCCAAAGATAATGTTGAGTCAAACCTATGAAGTTTTTAAATAATAGTATTTTGAACAGGTAATTCCTTTATCCTCAGGTTTTGGGTCTCCAAAAGTACCTTCTCATTATAAGTTGCTCTGCTCTTACACAGAAAATGTATTTATACTATGTGAAGATTTGTAAAGGATTTCCCAGGAAAAACACCACCTACAGCCCTTGTTTAATATATCAATCCTCTTTTCCAGCACTATCCAATCAGTATAGAATGCAAGCCAGAAATGTGACCCACGAATAAAATTTAAAATTTTCTCCTGGCCACATTAAAAAAAGTAAAAGGAAAGAAGTGAAATTGATTTTAATATTTTTATTTAATCTAATATAGACTCCAAACTATCATTTTAACATGTACTAAATATTAAAACACTATTCATGATATTTTTTTCTTTTTTATATAAAAGCTTTGAAATTCACGCATATTGTGCACTTACAGCATATCTCAATTCTTTTTTTTTTGACACGGAGTCTCGCTCTGTCACCCCAGGCTGGAGGGCAGTGGTGCCATCTCAGCTCACTGCAAGCTCCGCCTCCGGGGATCACGCCATTCTCCTGCCTCAGCCTCTTGAGTAGCTGGGACTACAGCCGCCCACCACCACGCCCAGCTAATTTTTGTTTTTCTTTTTTTGTACTTTTAGCAGAGATGGGGTTTCACCATGTTAGCCAGAATGGTCTCGATCTCCTGACCTCGTGATCCGCCGCCTCGGCCTCCCAAAGTGCTGGGATTACAGGCTTGAGCCACCGCGCCCGGTCACAGCACATTTCATTTCTGATCAGCTATATTTCAGTTGCTCAATAGCCATGCAAGGTGGCTGCTGCACTGAACAGCACAGCTCTACACTTAATGACATGTCAGTATTTCCTTCATACCAATGGAGAGACTGAATACTCAGATGGACAATGCCAGGCCATATATGACAATAAACTCCAATCCACATAAGAAGCCCAGCAAGTTAAACCCACACCCTCCACAGGAACTGGTCCAGGAAGGTCAAGACTTGGTCAATAACTGACAATTTCTATCTCTCTGTCTCCCACTCCCTCCTTCCAACTCAGGCCCGATCAGAGAAAGTCCAGTATGCTCCCTAATCAATCACATGAGATGTCCTTATTCTAGTTAGTGCCTTGGCTTCACATGTTAACAAACTCCAATCAGAGTGCACCTGGGGCCTTCCCTTTACTATACAGCTTTCCCACTTCCCTGCCTGCCTGTCAGTCTTTTGTCAAACACAAATGCTGGCAGCTGACAGCATGCTGTAGCAAGCTCTAAATAAATAGCCTTTGCTTGCTATCATTTGAGTGGTCTTGGGCTATTTCCACAGGACTGGAGCATCATTCAATTATGTGGACTTTCTCCCTTAAATTTGAGAACTCATGTCTTTGCTATTGTGAGTAATGCTGTGATGAACATATACATGCATGTATCTTCATGGGAGGAGAGTTTATATTCCTTTGGGTAGATACCCAGCAATGGGGTTGCTGAGTCAAATGGTAGATCTGTTTTAAGTTCTTTGTGAAAACACCAAACTGCTTTCCCCAACGGCTAACCTAATTTACATTCCCACCAGCAGCATCTAAACATTCCCCTTTTTCCCCACAACCTCGCCAGCATCTGTTATTTTCTGACTTTTTAATAACAGCCATTCTGGCTGGTGTGAGATAGTATCTCACTGCTGTTTTGATTTGCATTTCTCTAAAGATTAATAATGTGAGCTCCATGCAGAGGGTGCTCTTGACCAAGGCAGTGTGGGAGTAGAGCAGCTGCGTTTTCCTGGAAGCACACACACTGAGGCTTTTTCAATAAATCACTTTCAGGTAGGGGCAGACAGATGTTCATCAAGATGAAGGCAAAATGTGGCATGCTGCCAGTAGGGACCTGAGAAAATGGCCTTTCCTCACTCCTGCCCAGAGGACAAATGCTTTCCAACATGGAGAGAAAAACAGAGTTTGATATTCCTGGTTTTTCACAATCCACTTCCCAGTCTGTCACCTGGGCCTGAAGAGACATTTTAAAGCCCTCTGATCACACTGGCTGGTGGCTGAGGTTTTTAGGAGGAGTAGGCAACATGTCTGCCCAACATGTGGGATTAGCACTTCATTTTTGGCTAAAACTAAAGTGGGGAGAAAGCCCAAAGAAAGGCCACTTCTGTGGCTGAACAAACAGTGGAGTAATATGTATAAATGTTACCAAGAAAATCTGCAGAATGTTTGCAAGCCCAACAGTGTAAATGTTATTTTTAAGACTCAAAAGAAATTTAATCAAGGCAAATACAAAAAGATGTTTTTCAGAGTTAAGTAAAAAATGTGTCCATTTCTTGCTAAAAATTTTCGAGAAAATTTTTCCCAAATAATGACTCTCGGCTTAGAATTCTGACCCATTAAAACTGATTTAAAATTACAATGAAGAGGCCAAGACAGAAGCCTTTGAGTTCTAAAGTTGCCATTCAGTGGAAAGACTTTAGTTTAGAAAAAAGTAAAATGAAATCCATTTTCATAGCTAAGCTAAGAAAATCATGAGGCTTTCTAGAAAAAGCACATCTGATTATTTGCAAGGCATTTAGGATCTGAGTGTTCAGGGTTCCCTGTTGCTGTATTTTCCACATTATAGCCACACCTTGGCATAGGGAACCTTGGGGATTTGAAAGAGCCTAAATCCCTTTCAACAGTTCATCACCCCCCACTCCTGCAATAACTAGTTATCTGGCATTCTCCCACCCAATCTGTTTCAAAATTTTATATGAAATGCACTATTTCTCAGATTCTATTAAAAAAAATTCCCTTTGACTATAGCCCTGCTTTGAGATATTATTACACAGTGAGACTGTGCCATTCCTGCCCTCTAACAGATTTACAATGCAAATATCATCCAAAGAGGAAAATTACATCACCTTACTATGAAGATGAGCTTTAGTTCATCAATCACTAATTGAGAAACTTAGCCAAATATTAATATAAATGTCCTATCTCTGTTGGACAGGACACAGAGCAGCGGTTTTGATTTGGTCATAACTTCCATCGCCCGTGAGGCTTGATGTCTGCTATCTTGCCCGTGCAGCAAGGGTCTTATCTAGTATGTGAATTTCATTGGAAAGCAGGCTGTCTTGCAAATAAGTGAAGGGATGAGAAAGAAAAACTAGACTCAGAAGACTAATGGCATTTTCATTCGTGAACAGTTCAGATTAACTCATAAACAACAGAAACATTTTCACAGCCAGACAATGGCACTCTGTCTACTGTCAATATTTCTCATGTTTTGGAAGAAGCCTGACCAACCAGGGTGACCTCTTGCCATAGCAGTGTGGCTATTCAGGCTGGTTCCGGGACGCAGTGCTTATCCCAGTGTAATTACATATGCTGCTTGACATTAGGGAGCCATTAGAGAAATTTATTAAAAGTAATTTCCGGCTGGCCACAGTGGCTCACGCCTGTAACCCCAGCACTTTGGGAGGCCGAGGCAGGAGGATCATGAGGTCAGGAGTTTGAGACCAGCCTGGCCAACATAGTGAAACCCCGTCTCTACTAAAAAAATACAAAAAAATTAGCTGGGCATGGTGGCAGACACCTGTAATCCCAGCTACTTGGAAGGCTGAGGCAGGAGAATCACTTGAACCCAGGAGGTGGAGGTTGCAGTGAGCCGAGATCACACCATTGCACTCTAGCCTGAGTGACAGTGTGAGACTCCATCTCAAAAAAAAAAGTAATTTCCAACTTTTTCTATTTTAGACTTTCAGTGTCTGTTGTTGACATTTATTGAGATAGAAACACCATTTGCCTGGCATGGTGGCTTATGCGTGTGATCCCAGCAATTTGGGAGGCTGAGGCAGGAGGATCACCTGAGGTCAGGAGCTCGAGAACAGCCTGGCCAACATGGTGACACCGCATCTCTACTAAAAATACAGAAATTAGCTGGACGTGGTGGCCTGTGCCTGTAATCCCAGCTACTCAGAGGCTAAGGCAAGAGAATTGCTTGAACCAGGGAGGCAGAAGTTGCAGTGAGCCAAGATCACGCCACTGCACTCCAGCCTGGGCAACAGAGCGGGGCTCAGTCTCAAAAAAAAGAAGGAAAAAGAAAAAAAAAAGAAGCACTGTCACAAAGTAACAAAGAGATAAGAGATTAAGGGAAGTCCTTCCCTACTTCCATATATACACATAATGGAAGAGGTCCTAGTTGTGCCTTCTCCCATGTGGCCCTGTAGTGAGGAGCCATAGGCAAACTTCCCTATCTCTCCGCTCGCCATTGCCCATTGCCTCCTTTCTGACCAGAATCATCCTTGGAAGGTGGACAGTCTAAGTGCCTCCAGAACCATATAGTGTGATTTGAAAGCTTCCAGAGATTAAGGCTATTATGGTGTCCATTTTGTGTCATATTTAGGTACTCCATAACCATTGCTGATGACCTCAGTGGCCTTGAAACAGCCATTGGTGATGTGTCACTCTAGACTTCAGGGATTTGGCTTCAAACCTCTTGCACTATAAGTCCTCTGATAACATACCCATCTTTCCTACTAGATTATAAGTAGCTAAGAATGTGTGTATATATTCTTAGCCGGTCTTTTATTCTGAGTCATTTTTATGTATTAACTCAAATTAATTCTCACTAATTATTACCTATTTGTAATAAGTACTACGGCTATTTCATTTTACAGATGAAGAAATTGAGGCACAGAGTGGTTAAGAAAGTTGCCCAAGATTTCACAGCCAGTAGGTGGCCAAGCCAAGTTTCAAACCCAGCAGTTTGGCCCCAGATTTGAAGCTCTTCACCGCTCATATACAATATTGCTTCCTGAGAGAAGCATTTTCCTACGTTTTCCTTATCTCTTTGTTTCTAGCATCTAGTACAAGGCCTGGAACGTAAGAACCTTAAATAAATGCTTGTCGAATGGGGGATGACTTGAAGGCAGAGTCTGTATGCAATATTCATCACGCGGGGTATAGATGCTCAGCTGACATGATCCTTGAGGTGTACTAAGTGAGACATCCTCTCACAAGCTGATCCTGGCGTCGTCTCTTTTATTCCAATCTGGGCTCCTCTTTCTTACCAGTCTAGTCTTTCCTGGGATTATCAATAAAGCAAAGGTGACAACAGCATTGTGATCCTATCTCTACCTTCTAATCTTTTCCTCACTCATACTAACTTATCTCTTCCAGTCCCTTTCTGTTTCAAAATGAAATGTGAAACCTCTATGTATTAAACAATGAAACAAAAAAAAAACCCACAATCAGCTCTCCATACTAAATTATACAGCAAAGGGGCTGATTCAGGAAAGTCTTCGTTGAGTAGGTTAGTTTAACTTTACTCTGATCCAATCTTCAGGAATGTCATTGGCTAAATAAGTCATTGTAGTCATGGTGCAATCTTATTCCAGACCTAATCCCCACCCAGGGGGATAAGTCAGTTCCTTTTGCCTCATAACATTCTTACTTCATCAAACTAAAATATTTTCTATCCACTTTGGTATACTTATTTTGGAAAGCAATTGAAGCAGAAGAAATAGGCACATACCTTCTATATGTTCCTGAAACATGATTGAGTGCTAACAGTTTCAACATTGGGAAGGCAATGTTCCACTTCCTGGAGTGGATACTCAGATTGTATGGAGGTCAAGCACTGTTTCCTAATCAGGAGACTATTATGGAAGGAGTGTGGGGGCATTAACTGAGCCTTCGGCTTCCTCACAGATCAACAGGTGAATCCTGAGCATCCCGTAGAGTCTGGTGGTGAGGATATAGCAATGACTAAGACAAGCCTCTTGCTTCAAGGAGCTCATAGACTATCAGATGAGACAGACGCTCTTTCTTAATGTGTTACTGACTGTAATAGAGTCTATGCAACATGAAAAAACACACACAGGATTGGCTGCATAATTTGCAGGGTTCAGGGCAGAATGAACATGTGGGTCCCCTTGTTCATAAATTGTTAAGAATTTTAAAATGTGTTAAATGAAGTGCAGGGCCCTTGGGTTACACAAGCATGAAGCAAGCCCTGCATACATAGAAGAGGCAATGGGATCAGGGCATGGGACACTGAAAAGGCTTCAAAAGAAACTTAAAGTGAATGTGGTTCTTGTAGGATGACTAGGATTTAGCACATGAAGAAGTGGGGAAGGACATTCTGAGCAAGAAAAGAGAGCCTACACAGTAAGAAAGCAGGGTATGTGAGAGCAGGTTGTCAGTCTATGAGGATGACAAACTGTGTGACCAGTGTGTAGTGTCTTAGGCTGAAGGGTGCCAGGTGACATATCTACAGAAGGAAGTTGAGGTCAGGGTGTCAGAGGCTTAGTGAAATGAAACCACAAAAGAACAAGGCCAACCGTAGTTTAATTATAGTTTCACCACATCCTGCCTGTGAGCTCATGGGTAAATGACAACATCCCTGAGCTTCAGCTTTTTTCATCTGAAAATTGGGGCGTTCTAGTCTTGGCTCAGCCTTTAGCCCACAGCTAATGAAACTGTGAGACCTTAAATAAGTCACTTTCCCTCTCTGAGCCTCACTTTCTTCAAATGTAAAATGAGAGACAAGGGCTAGAGGAGTGGTTTCAAACTGGGCTCTGAGAAAGTGCCTTAGAGGATATGGAGGGGATGGGTGATGACAAGACAAAAGGCCAGCAGATTTCAGCCCTTCTTGCCATCACACTTACACTAGAGCAACCTCATTTTTATCAGTGCTATATGGGTATGTGTGTGAATTTATGTTTATATCAATACATGAACATATGTACATGTATATATGTATATATGTATTATATATAATATATGCTATGTGTACTATAGTATTTATTATATGTTTATATTTATTTATAGTATTTATTATAGTATTTATTATATATGTATTATAGTATTTATGTGCATATACATGTTATTTTATATGACAAATATATGCTATATTGTAATGTGTATATTACAACACATAAGTACTATGTACATATTTATGCAGAAAGTGTCTGAGTTTTCACATCTGTAAAAATGAGGATATTAATAATCCCTAATTTGTAGGATACTATAAAGATTAAACATCTAAAATATATGTAATGTACTTTAAAATGTGCCAGGCACAGAGTAAGCATTGTTAGTTCTTAGCTCTTACTTTTTTTGAGCCAGAAGTTAACCAAGAAGGCAGTCCCTACCTTCCCTAGGTACTGGGAAGACAGCAGTGAGAAATGTCCTTGTCTGACAGCTTTGAAGACAGCAGTGGTTCTCCTAGCATGCAGCTGGAGATCTGAGAACGGGCAGACTGCGTCCTCAAGTGGGTCCCTGACCCCTGACCCCTGAGTAGCCTTACTGGGAGGCACTCCCCAGTAGGGGCAGACTGACACCTCACACGGCCGGGTACTCCTCTGAGACAAAACTTCCAGAGGAACGATCAGACAGCAGCATTCGCAGTTCACGAAAATCTGCTGTTCTGCAGCCACCGCTGCTGGTATCCAGGCAAACAGGGTCTGGAGTGAACCTCTAGCAAACTCCAACAGACCTGCAGCTGAGGGTCCTGTCTGTTAGAAGGAAAACTAACAAACAGAAAGGACATCCACACCAAAACCCATCTGTACATCACCATCATCAAAGACCAAAAGTAGATAAAACCACAAAGATGGGGAAAAAACAGAGCAGAAGGACTGGAAACTCTAAAAACAGAGCGCCTCTCCTCCTCCAAAGGAATGCAGCTCCTCACCAGCAACGGAACAAAGCTGGACGGAGAATGACTTTGACGAGTTGAGAGAAGACTTCAGATGATCAAACTACTCCGAGCTATAGGAGGAAATTCGAACCAAAGGCAAAGAAGTTGAAAACTCGAAAAAACTTTAGACGAATGTATAACTAGAATAACCAATACAGAGAAGTGCTTAAAGGAGCTGATGGAGCTGAAAGCCAAGGCTCGAGAACTACATGAAGAATGCAGAAGCCTCAGGAGCCAATGAGATCAACTGGAAGAAAGGGTATCAGTGATGGAAAATGAAATGAATGAAATGAAGTGAGAAGGGAAGTTTAGAGAAAAAAGAATAAAAAGAAATGAACAAAGCCTCCAAGAAATATGGGACTATGTGAAAAGACCAAATCTACATCTGATTGGTGTACCTGAAGGTGACGGGGAGAACGGAACCAAGTTGGAAAACACTCTGCAGGATATTATCCAGGAGAACTTCCCCAATCTAGCAAGGCAGGCCAACATTCAGATTCAGGAAATACAGAGAATGCCACAAAGATATTCCTCGAGAAGAGCAACTCCAAGACACATAATTGTCAGATTCACCAAAGTTGAAATGAAGGAAAAAATGTTAAGGGCAGCCAGAGAGAAAGGTTGGTTGCCCACAAAGGGAAGCCCATCAGACTAACAGCGGATCTCTCGGCAGAAACTCTACAAGCCAGAAGAGAGTGGGGGCCAATATTCAACATTCTTAAAGAAAAGAATTTTCAACCCAGAATTTCATATCCAGCCAAACTAAGCTTCATAAGTGAAGGAGAAATAAAATACTTTACAGACAAGCAAATGCTGAGAGATTTTGTCACCACCAGGCCTGTCCTAAAAGAGCTCCTGAAGGAAGCACTAAACATGGAAAGGAATACTAGCCACCGCAAAATCATGCCAAATTTTAAAGATCATCGAGGCTAGGAAGAAACTGCATCAACTAACGAGGAAAATAACCAGCTAACATCATAATGACAGGATCAAATTCACACATAACAATATTAACTTTAAATGTAAATGGACTAAATGCTCCAATTAAAAGACACAGACTGGCAAATTGGATAAAGACTTAAGACCCATCAGTGTGCTGTATTCAGGAAACCCATCTCACGTGCAGAGACACACATAGGCTCAGAATAAAAGGATGGAGGAAGATCTACCAAGCAAAAGGAAAACAAAAAAAGACAGGGGTTGCAATCCCAGTCTCTGATAAAACAGATTTAAACCAACAAAGATCAAAGGAGACAAAGAAGGCCATTACATAATGGTAAAGGGATCAATTCAACAAGAAGAGCTAACTATCCTAAATATATATGCACCCAATACAGGAGCACCCAGATTCATAAAGAAAGCCCTGAGTGACCTACAAAGAGACTTAGACTCCCACACAATAATAATGGGAGACTTTAACACCCCACTGTCAACATTAGACAGATCAACGAGACAGAAAGTTAACAAGGATACCCAGGAATTGAACTCAGCTCTGCACCAAGTGGACCTAATAGACATCTACAGAACTCTCCACCCCAAACCAACAGAACATACATTTTTTTCAGCACCACACCACACCTATTCCAAAATTGACCACATAGTTGGAAGTAAAGCTCTCTTCAGCAAATGTAAAAGAACAGAAATTATAACAAACTGTCTCTCAGACCACAGTGCAATCAAACTAGAACTCAGGATTAAGAAACTCACTCAAAACCACTCAACTACATGGAAACTCAACAACCTGCTCCTGGATGACTACTGGATACATAACGAAATGAAGGCAGAAATAAAGATGTTCTTTGAAACCAACGAGAACAAAGACACAACATACCAGAATCTCTGGGACACATTCAAAGCAGTGTATAGAGGGAAATTTATAGCACTAATTGCCCACAAGAGAAAGCAGGAAAGATCCAAAATTGACACCCTAACATCATAATTAAAAGAACTAGAAAACCAAGAGCAAATGCATTCAAAAGCTAGCAGAAGGCAAGAAATAACTAAAATCAGAGCAGAACTGAAGGAAATAGAGACACAAAAACTTTCAAAAAATTAATCAATCCAGGAGCTGGTTTTTTGAAAAGATCAACAAAATTGATAGACTGCTAGCAAGACTAATAAAGAAGAAAAGAGAGAAGAATCAAATAGACGCAATAAAAAATGATAAAGGGGATATTACCCCCGATCCCACAGAAATACAAACAACCATCAGAGAATACTACAAACACCTCTATGCAAATAAACTAGAAAATCTAGAAGAAATGGATAAATTCCTCGACACATACACCCTCCCAAGACTAAACCAGGAAGAAATTGAATCTCTGAATAGACCAATAACAGGATCTAAAATTGTGGCAATAATCAATAGCTTACCAACCAAAAAGAGTCCAGGACCAGATGGATTCACAGCCGAATTCTACCAGAGGTACAAGGAGGAACTGGTACCATTCCTTCTGAAACTATTCCAGTCAATAGAAAAAGAGGGAATCCTCCCTAACTCATTTTATGAGGCCAGCATCATCTTGATACCAAAGCTGGGCAGAGACACAACCAAAAAAGAGAATTTTAGACAAATATCCTTGATGAACATTGATGCAAAAATCCTCAATAAAATACTGGCAAACAGAATCCAGCAGCACATCAAAAAGCTTATCCACCATGATCAAGTGGGCTTCATCCCTGGGATGCAAGGCTGGTTCAATATACGCAAATCAATAAATGTAATCCAGCATATAAACAGAACCAAAGACAAAAACCACATGATTATCTCAATAGATGCAGAAAAGGCCTTTGACAAAATTCAACAACCCTTCATGCTAAAAACTCTCAATAAATTAGGTATTGATGGGATGTATCTCAAAATAACAAGAGTTATCTATGACAAACCCATAGCCAATATCATACCGAATGGGCAAAAACTGGAAGCATTCCCTTTGAAAACTGGCACAAGACAGGGATGCCATCTCTCACCACTCCTATTCAACATAGTGTTGGAAGTTCTGGCCAGGGCAATTAGGCAGGAGAAGGAAATAAAGGGTATTCAATTAGGAAAAGAGGAAGTCAAATTGTCCCTGTTTGCGGATGACATGATTGTATATCTAGAAAACCCCATTGTCTCAGCCCAAAATCTCCTTAAGCTGATAAGCAACTTCAGCAAAGTCTCAGAATACAACATCAATGTACAAAAATCACAAGCATTCTTATACACCAATAACAGACAAACAGAGAGCCAAATCATGAGTGAACTCCCATTCACAATTGCTTCAAAGAGAATAAAATACCTAGGAATCCAACTTCAATGGACATGAAGGACCTCCTCAAGGAGAACTACAAACCACTGCTCAATGAAATAAAAGAGGATACAAACAAATGGAATAACATTCCATGCTCATGGGTAGGAAGAATCAATATCGTGAAAATGGCCATACTGCCCAAGGTCACTTATAGATTCAATGCCATCCCCATCAAGCTACCAATGACTTTCTTCACAGAATTGGAAAAAGCTACTTTAAAGTTCATATGGAATCAAAAAAGAGCCCGCATTGCGAAGTCAATCCTAAGCCCAAAGAACAAAGCTGGAGGCATCATACTACCTGACTTCAAACTATACTACAAGGCTACAGTAACCAAAACAGCATGGTACTGGCACCAAAACAGAGATATAGATCAATGGAACAGAACAGAGCCCTCAGAAATAATGCCACATATCTACAACTATCTGATCTTTGACAAACCTGAGAAAAACAAGCAATGGGGAAAGGATTCCCTATTTAATAAATGGTGCTGGGAAAACTGGCTAGCCATATGTAGAAAGCTGAAACTGGATCCATTCCTTACACCTTATACAAAAATTAATTCAAGATGGATTAAAGACTTAAACATTAGACCTAAAACCATAAAAACCCTAGGAAAAAACCTAGGCATTACCATTCAGGACATAGGCATGGGCAAGGACTTCATGTCTAAAACACCAAAAGCGATGGCAACAAAAGCCAAAATTGACAAATGGGATCTAATTAAACTAAAGAGCTTCTGCACAGCAAAAGAAACTACCATCAGAGTGAACAGGCAACCTACAAAATGGGAGAAAATTTTTGCAACCTACTCATCTGACAAAGGGCTAATATCCAGAATCTACAATGAACGCAAACAAATTTACAAGAAAAAAACAAACAACCCCATCAAAAAGTGGGCGAAGGACATGAACAGACACTTCTCAAAAGAAGACATTTATGCAGCCAAAAGACACATGAAAAAATGCTCACCATCACTGGCCATCAGAGAAATGCAAATCAAAACCACAATGAGATACCATCTCACACCAGTTAGAATGGCAATCATTAAAAAGTCAGGAAACAACAGGTGCTGGAGAGGATGTGGAGAAATAGGAACACTTTTACACTGTTGGTGGGACTGTAAACTAATTCAACCACTGTGGAAGTCAGTGTGCCGATTCCTCAAGAATCTAGAACTAGAAATACCATTTGACCCAGCCATCCCATTACTGGGTATATACCCAAAGGACTATAAATCATGCTGCTATAAAAACACATGCACACGTATGTTTATTGCGGCACTATTCACAATAGCAAAGACTTGGAACCAACCCAAATGTCCAACAATGATAGACTGGATTAAGAAAATGTGGCACATATACACCATGGAATACTAGGCAGCCATAAAAAATGATGAGTTCATGTCCTTTGTAGGGACATGGATGAAATTGGAAATCGTCATTCTCAGTAAACTATCGCAGGGACAAAAAACCAAACACTGCATGTTCTCACTCATAGGTGGGAATTGAACAATGAGAACATATAGACACAGGAAGGGGAACATCACACTCTGGGGACTGTTTAGGGGTGGGGGTAGGGGGGAGGGATAGCTTTAGTGATATACCTAATGCTAAATGACAAGTTAATGGGTGCAGCATGCCAGCATGGCACATGTATACATATATAACTAGCTTGCACATTGTGCACATGTACCCTAAAACTTAAAGTATAATTAAAAAAAAAAAGACAGTAGTGAACAAAAGACACACACTTTGTGGGTGTGTGGGTGCTCAATGTATTTGTTGAATATATGAATGGACAGGGTCTTTGACTCCTTTGCACTAGTTTCTAGGCTAAGGTTTGTGATACAAAAATAAACAAAACAAACATGGGTACGGCCCTTGTGGGTATCACGCATATAAACTCGCAAGTGAGGATCAATTGGAATTGTTGCTAAGTGCTTTATTAGAATTGCAGATTACATCTAGTTTGAAGAAATGGTTTCCACCCTGCTAACAGTTTAACCTGCTCCAGGAATGAATGTTCCTAGCTCCCCATCAAAGTTGTAAATTGTCACATTTTTCTAATATGCGGGGAGCTAGGCAGAGATTGTGGGAATGAGAGAGGTCTCATTAGGTAGCAGGATCAACTTTGCTAAGTCTTTGGGCAACTGGAAATAAAAAGTAAGAATGCTTCAGTTCTGCGTAAATGACTTTTCTCTAATAGGCTATGTTGTCTATATTTCTTCTATGGCCACTGTGGGAAGTGAAGGAGGAAAAAGAGATGGGTCCTGTCATCAAGGAACTTATCATTAATTGGAAAAGACAGGGTCAAGACACATTGATAAAATAACGGACCTCTCTCCACCCACTGCTGCCATTAGCAAAGATATTCCCAACGAAACAATGTGATTGGATTGGACTGGACTTGCTCTGGAAAGGTTTAAGAAACTTGAGTTTACAGCAGAGATGGGAGAAGAGATTCTGAGGTGTCTGAAAATGGGCATGGGGCAATTGGTCAAATGGCAAGACTTCTTTTGGGGGCAATGGCATAAACAGGTGCTAGAGTGAGGCAGGTGCTAGGGTGGGGGAAATGAGCAGAGATCACATCAGAAAGCTAGCAATTTGAGAGCAACTGAACAAATTTGCAAATGCAGCCATGGACGCTTCCTGTTCCTCAGACTGCTGAGTATTTTCACAGCAACCAGCATTTGTGTGAACCCACGAGGCCTCACTGTGTAACTATATCCATTTGTCAATATCTATGCTGCAGTAATCATTTAAGCCTACAAGCATAAGGAGAAGTAACACCAAGGCTCCCAGGGCAGCCGTAATTCACCCACATTGCTCATATGTGTTCATTTGGCTTCTAAATGGATTGCTTATTTTATGGCATGTGCAGTATGTAAGAGTTTCTTAGAATTAGTTTAAATTGTCCTTAATCAGAAATATGTCATGCAACAGTCTTTTTCTCCAGATGAGTATTTTACTCAGTAGCACACAGCCTGAGTCATTAAACCCAAAATTAAAGAACATGAAACAATTAACATTTTTCATTCCTACTGGTTCTATTTTGCCCTGCCTACATTTGGGGGAAGGGGAATACTTGAGGTTCTCAGGGAATCATTTGAGTAACGATATCATTCTCACAATTTGAAATTCTTATCTTCTTTAAACCATGTAATTGTGTACTTAACAAGGTGGGAGAAAATGTCTTTTCACTCACATTTTTTTCCCAATGCAGAGACTGTGATGAAAATGAGATAGTACAGATTTATGTCTGCTGGCTTGGCAGTCATTTTATATTTACCTGGACTATGAGATTGAAATCAAATCGGAGGCTCCCTATACAGGAATGTAAAATTTGTTATCTAAATAACTATATGTGAGCAAATCAGATATGGATAAGACGTTTCCATTATCATCGTGTGTGGGAGCTCTGATTCATGAGGTCCTAGCTGTATCTACACTGGCTGTATCAAAGCTTCTCTTTTTGATTTTCTGTATTTGCTATGGTTGGGCAGGAAATTCTGCTCTTGTTAGCTTCTCCACTAGTAACAACAAAGAAAAAATGTAATAAAAGGAACTACGGGAATACATTTTATGTATAGTCTTGGTTAACAGACAAACCCATTGCTTGATAAGGAATTATGGAGAAAAGGTGCAAAGAATTCATAGAAGCAGCAGGAGTTTATTTTGTTCATAATATATAAGCCTCAAATTCCAAAATGCCAAATTGGGGAACATTTATATTTCCATTTTTTCTGGAGCCTGTTGTTGACTTATTACTAACAATCTTAGCTTTCGGTTTGCAAGTAGAAAAAAAAACCTGTAAGATGCAATCTGTTTTTGTCCTTCAACTTTATAAACTCTATTTGACTATATTTAACTTTGCAAACAGAAAAATGTGTATCTACCAATAGTTGCAGTATCCGTCAGGGCCTTGTTCGCAAACCTACATCTGATTTTGGTTTCTTAAACAAAGAAAAGAATTTTTATTTCAGAAGGAACATAGCAAACATAAGGATCTTTTAAAGGGAACAGCCTGGCAGAGACATCCCACCATTGTTGCAGAGCCACCTGCCACTGGTTACTGTCACGCAACTACCATGAATAAACCCTCCTCCTACTTTTGTTAAGCAACTCGAAGTCCCAGGTAGGACAATGCAGCTGGCAGATACCAAGTTTTATGACTGCCTGTGCCCTGCTTTGAAGCCATGGAAAGAAGGAGTTTTTCTTTTTAGAGTCCATAATCAAAGCAAAGACACTATATTCTTACAATACTATATCAGTAGGAACTATCTCTCAGTTGAGAAAAGGAATTCCATACTATAGTCCTCCTAAATGACACAGGTCCTCTATTACCTCTTTATTATTGACTTTATTTTAAAATAACAGAGTATTAACATATTGATACTTTTTAAAAACATAACATCGAACAATTCTGTGTTCTTGGTATTTGTTATGCCGACAGTAAACCTCTCAAGGTTCATTTTCTATTTAATGGGAAAATAAAATTAGAGGGAGAAGATGGGCACGGTGGTAGGTGCTTGTAGTCTCAGCTACTCTGGAGGCTGAGGCAGGAGGATCACTTGAACCCAGGAGTTTGAGACCAGCCTGGGCATGAAACTCTGTCTCAAAAAAAAAGCAGCGTGGGAGTTTTCATATATAACTAAAATGTCAATATCTTTCAGATCTCCAAGCACTTTAAAATGTGTAATTCCCCTTTTTAAATCCTAACTCCATAAACACCACATTCATTTCAAAATAGAGTACTATGTCCAGAATGCTCAAGAAAGCTTGTAGGGATGGCTTCCCAAAAGCCATTATCAGCTCCTTTTCCCCTGAACATTTCAATGTGGAGACTGGAAATACATATACTCTCTAAGCCCTTTTTGCAGAGAGAAATTTGTTTGTAACCAACTGCCAGCTTACGATATGTAGACAGAATCAGGGAACCTTCTAAGAAAGTTTTGGTTTTCTGAAATTAAAGTATAGGTGCAGCCAAAGCAACACTTCTCACTTTCCTCTACTTTGTACCTTGAGTACATTATGATACCTAGAACTGAAGTGAAAGGCCAGCCTTAAGAGAAAAGCAAAAAACCAAAGAGAAGTTGGTCCTGATATCTCATGTCTGACATTGTTGGGTCCATGACAATCAACATCCAGATTCAGACTTCTTGCTCCTTTTCTTTGGGTCCTTAAGTCAAGCTTGCAGTGACTTGCAGTTGAAAGTTTTCTTCAGTAATATGATGGTTTTAACAATTCACATCCATTCATCACTGAACATTTCAAATAACGATACTTCTACTGTTTACTGAGTGTCAACTTTGGAATAGCACCACGGGAAGTGAAGTGTAATCCACATTCTCAAGGAGAAAAATAGTGTACACAAAGATATGTGTAACTAATATAATCTGGTAAAAATTAAAATAAAGTTATGTTCACTGAGATGTGAGAACACAGGTTAGGATGTATTTAATTTTGATCTTTATTCAGTAAAATGAAATAATCTGGTAAAAGAACAGGTGGTAGCCTATTGAATAAGATGGTAGGAATACCTAGTGTTTCACAATGAATATTTTTAATATAAATTATTATTTATCTTGAATAATGAGGATAATGCTTATTATATGGGACTTTTCACATAGTAATCTTATTTTGTCTCACAAGAACTATGGTGAGGTGAGTACACATACACACATGTAGAAAACTGAACTTCAAAGAGTCTAAATCCAGCTTTCTCAATCTCAGCACTGCAGACATTTTGGGCTAGATAATCCTTCATCTTAGGGGCTGTCCTGTGCCCTATAAGATGTTTTGCAATGTCTCTTGCCTCAACTCACTTATAGCCCATCCAGTGCCAATCATAATCCCAAAGACACGATGCTGAATGTCATAATGCCAAATGTTGAAATCCTGAAAAATCGAAACCCGTAAAGTATAAACCCCTAAAGTCCAAAATCCGTAACAGCTGATTGAATCCCTAAACTATAATGACAGACTTGAAATTAAGTGTGATCAAGGCTTCTAAAAGAACATTTCAAGTTGTTAACCAATAAAGTTTGCCTTTTCATTCAGCCCCATGCATTTAACAGAAAAATTCAGATGAATGGATTGGCCACATGATATGACAATAAGGAAAACTTCAGTTTAAAAATGAGTCATTTGCCAGCATTGGCAATCCTTCCAGCTGATGACATTCCAGGAGCTTTTAATGAGTTAAAGCTGCATTTTCCTGAAGAAGCCAGTGAAGTTACTGGCTGGTTAGAAAATAATTACATGCATGGTAGGATAAGAAGTCACTTATGCAACAGTGTTGCTGTTCCATCACCAGTATTGTTTCTGCCAAATTTGTGGTCTATATATGAGCACATGTAAAATGAATTTCCTTGAGCCCAGAACAACCTAGAAGTATGGCACAGAATATGGGAAAATGTAATAGAAAACGCTCATGTCAGTTCATACTGAAATATAAAAAAATTTCAGAAACAGCAGTGCCATGTAGAAAGTGATTGTGATGTATTCTCTGAGAAGAACCATGCCCTAAGAGGAAGAAAGCAGTTACTTATTGTGTTGCAAGACTTCAAAATACAGTTAATGATGGTGAAAGTTGGCCAGCTCTTAGGAGTAACCTCTATGCAATTTGCCTATAATCCATCCCTATAATATACAGTTTTCATATGCTGATTTTTCTTTTTAGTGTTTTGTTTTCTTTTTTAGTGTTTTCCCCCACTATTTTAAATTGTCACCATTATTTTTTGCAGTTTGATATGCTATGTATTTTACCTTCGCATCATTTTCAATATTGGAGGCATACGTTGTGTAAAGACTTTTTTTAAAGAGTTCTAATTTGTTGTATGCATCTTTTGCAAATTTGATTACACAAATATAACAACATCGATATTGTGTGTTTGTATTGTGTGTATATGTAAAAACTTTACAATTTCCTCAATCAATGAAGGGATGTTCTTTTTGAACATCTGCATTTGTGAAAGATAAAATGCCTCAAGATCTTGGCTCTTTGAGCATCTGCCTATGTGGTCCTGACTCATCTCAGTTTTTGATTAGTCTCATCAAAAGGCTTAGGTTGTCTGTCCTGGTTTTTCAGATGACTGCAGTCATATAGGCTATTCTTTAGATTCATCTGCTTATAACTGTTACACTCATGCAACTGTTGCTAGCATGCTGGAGTATTTATACTTGCAAAAATATACATGTTATTACTGTCCCTTTTATTGTATAAAGCAGCCTATGAAGTGTTCTGTCATATTTTGTTTCTCAAATAAACCACCTTTTATAAATGTAAGTAAAACCAGCATTTTAAAATGTAAATTTTATAAAAAATTTATAAAGTTATTTTTTTCTAGAATTATATTTTCAGTATTTTGACATTTCAGAATTGTGATTTTCAGGATTTTAGATTTTAGGAATTTTGGTCTTTCAGGATTTCACCATTCAGGATCATAGTGTTCAGCATTATGGTCCAAACCTTAGCACCACCTGCCTAGATCCTGCTTATAGTACCACTACCTGAGTCGTGAAAACCAAAAATGTCTCTGGACATGGTCAAATGTCCCTCGGGGTAAAGAGATAAAATATTCCCACCCCTGTCCCCCATTGAGAAGTGTTGGTCAAGGTGACTTATAAAAAGTCATTCAGAAAGTGTGACAAAATAAAAACTAAGACCTGTACCACCTACTACCTATGCTCTTTTCCTTGGAGAACTTGGACTCAGAGGATAAGATACCTAATTATGTTTTGTTTTGTTTTGTTTTTAGACAGAGTTTCACTCTTGTCTCCCAGGCTGGAGTGCAGTGGCGCGATCTCGGCTCACTGCAACTTCTGCCTCCAGGGTTCAAGCGATTCTCCTGCCTCAGCCTCCCGAAAAGCTGGGATTACAAGCGTGTGCCACCATGCCCAGCTAATTTTTATATTTTTAGTAGAGACGGGGTTTCCCCACATTGGCCAGGCTGGTCTCGAACTCCTGATCTCAGGTGATCTGCCAGCCTTGGCCTCCCAAAGTGTTGGGATTACAGGCGTGAGCCACCACGCCTGGCCAAGATACCTAATTACTAAAACTACTTTCATTTACTTTCACAGATAGGACTGAAACCACTGTAATTCACAGATGGGGCTGCCCACAGATCATTCAAAGCAGGCACTTTCCAGATATAAAATCAAATCATCAAGTATTAAATAGACACCTAACACATGAAAAGGATTATGCGAGGAGCACTGAGAGGAACTGTAATAATGTCCTGCCTATTTTATGTTCCTATCTTTCATATTTCTCTTAATTTCTGCCACTGGCTTACCTACCCCAGATTCTAGGGCCAATCTCAAAAGGAGAAATTTAACCAACTGTATATCAGTAGAGCACAGTCACAATAATAATTTAGCTTTTGCTGATGTTGTACTATAGTGTACTCTAGTTCAGGGCAAACATTTTTTGTAAAGGGCTAGATAGTAAACATTTTAAGCTTTGCAGGACATATGGCCTCTGTCGTAACTACTCAACTTGCCTTTGTAGCTGGAAAGCAACCATCGATAACGTGTAAATGAATAGTTGTAGCTCTGTTCCAACAAAACTTTATTTGCAAAAACAGGTTGAACTTGGCCTGTGGCCTATAGTTTGCCAACATCTGCTCTGGTGCAATGAATTATGTTCTTTACTTATTTACCAAATCTTTCTTCCATCCATCCTAGTATCCCAATTGCAGTCTACAAGTTCATAGACACAGGAAATATAACGTTATTTACTTTAACTTAAAATAATTTCTGCTTTCTGGTGAGTGGAGAATGCAGAACTAAAACAAAAAAACTAAAAACTAATTCTCAGCCAGTTCAGATTTGTCTCAGCTTCTCCATAATCAATTTGGGATTATCTCATTGATTTTAGTGTTTTCTCCATCAACTCAAGGTGTTTCCTTCCTTTCCCAGTTGTGTCTGAGTTTTGGAAGGCTCTTGTAGCACAATGCATTAGTGGAAAAGAGTAACTGGTTGTCTGCTTTTGTCTACCCACTGCCCTTAATATTCCTTCTGATTTCTGCTTATTGATCTACAATTCAGTTCCTTTTTAATAGAGGTAATAGAGGTTTTATTATGCCTATATTAATTTTATTATTGAGGTAGGATAAGGCCAACAGATCAGGAGATGATTGACATTGATGAGATAATTTGTTATACTCACAGTTCCCAAGAGGAGGGGCACATCATGCTATGGTGGGAGGGGACACATGGGGAATCACCAGGGTTAGTCAGGAGGCAGAGGGAGAGAAAGGAATTGTGGGCAAGATACTTTATTGTGGTTTCCGTTGGAAGAAACAGGGAAGGCAGGTTAAACAGGTTTAGGATTAGCCAGTTTGAATGATTTCAGTGGACTCTGGTGTGTCAGGGCTGTCCCCAGTTATCTAGTACCTGGCCCTGGGGTAATTAGTTCAGGTGAATAGTGTCTCAGAATGTGAGATCAATCCAGAGCCCACATTCCTAACCACCTTTAAAAGGAGGTGGTTAGGAATGTGGGCTCTGGATTGGTTGGTTTGCATTTTAAAAGCCTGCTAGTTGAGCTGGCAGGGTTTTTACTATCTTTAGGAATTGGCCAGCCCTAGTTGGGACAGTTCCTTTAGGGTCAGCAAGGGCCTAGGTGTCAAAGGATCAGAACATAGAAAATAAAAGACATGGTCATTACACTTTTCTATTCACACTGAAAAGACTTGTAAGTCCCTGCTCTCTGGGCTATAGCTACACTGCTTCTCAGGTCCATGGTGAAAGTTCTGAGCATCCTTATACCATGTCTAGGGCACAGGAACTTCATAAGGTTACTTTCTGTTGACTAAGAGAATTTCTAGTCACCTCAACTCCTCTGTGTGACCCAGAGGAGAAAGCCAAGGCTGGCTGCCTCTTCAGTGTTCAATTAGGAAGCAAGGCACAGATCAGCGCCACCATCAGACCTCCCAGACTGATCTGGGATTCTAAAGTTTCAGTGCGTGGCCTCAGTTGGAGAGAGGCGCACGAGCATATGACCCCTTTCAGAACATTTCATGTGCTTAAAACCTTGCTTTCCTCTGGCTTAACGTTTTCATCCAGCCTAGAGAAATCTAACCTTGCTGTAGGGTGGAGATGAAGTGGGGAAAACCAGCTCTTGCCAGCTTTGTTTTCTTTCCGACCTATTGCTTCATGCATAAACTTTATGCCCTGTGTTCCCTGGGGCTGTAGATTTTGAAACTCAAAACCAAGAATTTTGAAACTCATAACTCTTTTTTTCTTATACCACTGTCTCTGTCACAATTTTCAAAAGTTTATTTTGACACTCAAAAGCTGAGCTTTGACTCTTTTTGTCTTTGGCATTTTGTTTTGTGATATCGCAGAGGAAGAAATCTGGGAAGGAGAAACACATCTGTTAATATATCAAAATATTATCTTGCCACACCCACTGGCTACTGGTCTTATTTCTCTTGATTAACTTCTGCCATGAATGCTTTGCTAGAACCCTGGTCCTTCTCCTGGACTTTCTTGTCCTCCTCATACAATCTTTATATTCTCCCCTTCTCCAGTAGAACTGTGCTCCCACTGCTGAAGAATTATCCCAGATACTCAAACATAAAACAGGAGTTTTCACCCTGCAGATTTTGAAATGTTCACCCATACAACTTTTTTTCACTCTCTCTCCCTTTTTTTTCTTACAAACCTGGATATCAGAACATCTAGGTGAAGAGGGGAAGTTTAATATGTTAATTCGCTACCTTGTGCACACTGAGGGGCTTCTAAAGTAAAAATTTGAAGGTAGGTGAGAAACTAAAACTAACCAAGCTTAATGTCTTTGTGTGCTGCCAAACGTGGTTTAACTACAGACACTGGTTCCTGCACACAAAAAGGGCTGCCTGCTTTTTCATATATTTGTCCTTCCTTTATTCACTTGTTCAATAAATATTTTTAGAGCACTTGATGTGTGCCAGGAACTGATTAAGTTGCTGTGTATATACTAGTGAACAAAAGAGACAAAATCTACCACCTGCACAGAATATATGTTCCAATGGCCAGAAATAATTGTATACTTACTAACACATATAGTACTTCTTTTTTTATGTGCCTGGCATTGATTTAATCCCCATAATCACCTGATGACATAGTTACTATTATCATTCTGATTTTATAGACAATATTTTGTAATTTGCCCAAGATTTGAGAAGTAATAAGAGGCAGAACTAGAACTTGATCCCAAGCACGTTGGCTGTAGAGGCCACCTTTCAATCACTCAGGTCTCCTGCCTCCAGCTATAAGTAAATTATACAGGATATTAAAATTCAATGATTTTATGGGAAAAATTAAGTAGAAAAAGAGAGTAGAGCATACTAGGGCAGACTGCAATGTAAAACAGGGTAATTAGGGAAGACTTGACTAAGATATGTCATTTGAGTAAAGACTTGAAGGAGGTGAGAAAGCCAGAAAGATAAATATCTATGGGAAAGGTGCTCAGGCAGAAGGAATAGCAATTGCAAAGTCCCTGAGTCAGGACTATGTCTGGCATTCACAGGAGCAATTTTGCAAGCCACTTTACCAAAGTAGATGACGGCTATTTATCACAAAACAACCATTTTTGAGTTCTGCTATTACTTTGAGAAAATGCAAAACATTAAAAAATGATCTGTCATGTCTCCTTTCTAATAATTTTAAAGCAGCGTTTTTGTAACTTTCCCTTCCACAATTAAAAACAGAAATAGATAGATGAGACTAAAAAGGGTTAAAAAGCAAGAGCAAGGAAAAAAAGAGATTCATTACCATCATTCCTCATTGCTGACGATGTGCTATAAAGGATGAACAAAAATGTTAAGCAAGTGAAAACAAAAACAAGCCCAGATTTTAGTATACGTTTCTTTTGAGATAAAAATTGTCATCCTTGTTAATTTTTCTTCACAACGTCTAAGCATTATGGGTTGAATGGCACAGATGCTCCTATTGGTAATATAGGCATTAGGCTAGAGGTAAACCTAATGAATCTGACCTTCCCTAGAAAGAATTTGCAGAGCTGGTCTTGGCTGAAGTTAAGTTAGTGTTTGTTGTTGCATTCACTTTGCCCTAGACTTCTCCAAACTCTCCATCAACCAGTTGATATTGTTCCTGATTTACAGGAATTAGAGATTAAACAGCTTGCAACAGAGGCTGCCCAGCCAGATCCTGGCAGAACTGATACGCGGCTCATGAATGCCTGGCTGTTTTGCTCCTCTCTGTAACAGATGGCTTGTTTCTAAGGACAAAGTTCTTTATTTTCTTTCAAGTATTCCTTGGGTTGTATAAAGAATGGGGGTTCTGGCAGCTCGGTGTTCACCCTCCTCAATCGTAGAAGACATTCATCAAGGTCTAATGAGAAGAGATCTTAGACTCAGAATCAAGAGAGCAGGGCATAGATTCCAGATTTTTCACTAACTAGTGAAGCAATTTATAAAAATGAGCTTTTCATCCTCTTCAAACCTCAGTATCCTCACTTTAAAAAGGAAGACAAGAGTTGCTGTTTCTATAGTTTTCATAGGGTGTTCAAAAAAAATGAGACAGTACGTCAAAGTGCATTAAAATTAGTCTTTAGCAATAAAAGGATTTGGTATTATTCTGTCTTATTTTTCCATTTTTTATTCATGAATAAATCTTAAGATTTTTCCAATCTGCTTATTCCCAAGTTTAACTTCCTAAATTTCCTTAACCTCCTCTGTCTTCTTTATCTGTATTTACTACTTAAGCTGTTATGTTTCACAACTAACTTATTTTTAAGTTAAATTATTTTGATTCAACCCATTTACTTAAACATTCCTTAATACTATAGTTTTGTTGATTCTTTTTCTCATATGTCCTCTTGTCTGCAGTTAATTTGTATACATTCTTATGTGACATTGGCAGACATTCACTTTGATATAGTACAAGGAACCCAGCAGTCAACTAGATTTAATCCAAGTCTCTGACTGTACTTGTTTGGCCACACTGCTCCCATCTGCCTGGACCAATGAGATGAAATGGAAGTGCCTGGGTCTCTTGAACAGAAGGAATACATATGCACTTGGGTGGAAGTACGGAATCCATGCTGAGTAAGGTTACGAAAAAATGTGGGGAGCCGAAAAAAGAAGCATAACTGAGGTGACACAAGAAAATGATTCTGTTCTGAGCTAGTTGGAAAGTCAACCAGAACTCTTTGAGGAGACTGAAGAGTTGTGTTTCCCCCGTTTTTCTCATTTTTCCCTATTTTACCCATTTTTATAGGCAATTGTTTAATGACTTTTCTTAGAAATATAACTTAGTCTCAAAAACTAATATGAAGATTGAGTCAAGGGAAAAAAATTTCTTCTCTGATGAATTATCTGATGTCCTTGGATGATGGTAAGCTGATGTTGATTCCTCTTTCTCCTCTGCCATTTATTCTCCACTATGTCTCCCTGTCTTTTTTCTGTCTACCTTATTCCCTCCAATCCTTTACTCTTTTTACCTTTTAAACTTTTTTTTGGCTATAATATTTGGTCCATTTAGTCTCTTACCCTCTCTCAGACTGTGATCCTCTTGAAGTCAAGGGTTATATCATTCTTACAGTACTTCTATTTCTAGCTTCATATCCTAATGCAAGTCCCGATAAGTTGATAAATGAATTTCTCAGCCTTCATTTAATTCTGTATAGACTCATTCGGTTCTCACAAAGATAACATTGGATATCAAATAGCAAATAGCAAAACAGTGGAGGAATCCGTGCAACTTCTACTTCCAAACGTCAGTGTAATGATTTCAAGCCTTGGAGCCTTGGGGGCTCCTTGAATTCTGGGGGAAAAATTTAAAAGCAGTATGCTAGTGAGAAATTATGTTACACATCAAGATCTCCAGAAGTAGATGGTGAGACTAAATTTGGGGAGCAAGATGTTTGTTAGGTATCGACACTCATGAAGGTTAGAAGGAAGCACAGTTGGGCAGAATAAGAGAGGCCAAAGTTTGCTATAGGTCCAAAAAGCCTCAGCCACCCTATGCCAGAGTGGAGGTGGAGGACATCTGAAGCAAATATTGCTTGTTAGAGATGTCCCAAGTTTTGGACTAGCAGGCTTTTTGCAGCTGCGGTCTACCCTGAGGGAGCTGACCGTTTCCAGCTGTCAGCTGACTATGCTCTCCACAGCTGGGCAACAACTCTCTTCTTGAAGAGAAATCTGTGTGGCATATCTCCCCCTCAACCCCTTGACTTGTCAACACTATAACTGTATATAGAGATTAAAAAGCACACCTGCTGCCAAATTGGCATTGAGGAGTTTAATTCCACACTGAGCAATATTGAGTCAACTGTGAAAGTGACCTATGAAACATCTCTGTGGTTACGTCTTTTATAACTCACATTTCCTTCTTTGTTTATAGCTCAGCTATCCCTTCCTTGATGAAGGTTGTAAACAAGTCCTAAAATTCAAACCCCATGTTTTTGCCAATTGTGCACAGCAACTGGTTGATCTGTTGCAACTGCAGTTACAGAAAAGGTTGACATTATTTTTGGGTGGTAAAATTACTAGAAATGCCTATGCCCAGTGTCACTGTCCTCATATATAAAATACTAACAAAGGATCAGGGGTCATGTGCCAGCCTGAAATGAGTGAGAACTATAAACATTAATCAGAGAGACTTTGCAATTACTGAGATACTTATGAGAAAGCAGTTATAAACCATTGCAAATGGTTTCCTCTTCTCTCTCTCCCCTGATTGTCTGTCACCTCTTCATTCTATGGTGTCTTCCCTTGCTTGTTTAGACACTTCTGATTTTTACAAGCTTATTCCCCCTTGGGGAATAAACGAGGGCAGTGAGAATTGACTGGAATTGATTATGTGAACTACACAGAAGGTCACCCTTTTGAAGCGATCACATCTGTGAAAATCCGAGGCTATTCCCAGTGGTCCATAAAGACTGCATGGTTTCCTGGGAAGGCCCAACCAAAGCTTTAGTGTTGTCTGAAGGTTCTTTCCTCCTGGGGCTTCACATATGTAGGAACATAATTCTTTATAGCATGAGCAGAAGTGATGCCAACACTGATTAAAACCTAACTTAAATGGCTTGCCAAGCACCAAGCAAAAAGAAATCATCAAGAGTGTAAGATTTTTTTCTTCCTTTTCAGATGTGGATAATTACTATACAGTTGCACCTTCAAGAATCACAATGAGGCAGTTCAACGGCAACGTATAAAATGGACAGAAGTTGAGAGGAGAACTATTTGACTTCTTCAAGTACAAAAACTGGATGGCGGAGGTCATTTAAGACACTATCTCGTACTCTGGGTTAGAATTATGGGATGGTTTTGATTTAACCTAGGTTTGATAACTGGAAACACTACCACAACATATTACTTACAGACATAATCCATGTATCTGAGTCTGCATCTCTGTTATAAAGGGTTAATTTCTGGAGTGTGTACGTGCGCATGCATGTGTGTGTGTTCATGTGTGTGTGTGCTTTGCGATATTAAGGCATAGCAACCGCCAAGTGTCACTCAGAATACTATACTAGATGGCAAATTTTTCTCCCCAGGCTTGCAATCACATTTGAGCTTTAAAATAGTTCATAGCTGAGCAAAGAATGAGCTTTTAAATGTCCATGTTTACTGACCATTTACTGTATATCAGCCTTAGCCTTGAAAGTGCTATAAACACACATTCATTATTTAAGTTCTTACTGCAACTATGATTAGCTACCATTGTTATCTCTATTTTACAGATGAAGAAAGAAATTGATACTTCAGAAATTTAAGCAATTTGTCTAGGGTCTCTCACTGAAATCAGCCATTTGTGGTTCCAGAATTGATCATCATCTAGCTAATAAATGGCAGAGTTGAAATATGAACCCAGGTCTTTTGACTCCAAGGCTCAGGCTTTTAACCAGATTAACAGCCTTGCTCTTTAGAAAACAACCTATTATGTAGATGATATATCTATCAGAAGCTGAACCTGGGACCAAATACACACATATACCCACATCATGAAACAAAATAAAAAAGCAGTTAATTAAAACATCTGCCTAATTTATGGTTGCTCAAAAGGGAAAGAAATTACTTTTCCCAAAGGATTTCTCTCCTTTTCCCTGCATTAGCTCAATGGGACCCACACTCCAGGTATCCAGGCTTTTCTTGAAGACCCAGATGTGTGTTTTGTTTCCAGCATACCTGAGATACAAGAATGTTCTCCCACCTACTTCACAGTCTCCACTCTGACCTCCCAAACACTCCAAAGTCAGCAGGAGGAAGTAGAAATGAGACAGAGGCCTCTGTCTCCTAATCTTTTCCATAGGCTACTGTTTTCTTTCTTTTCTCATGAGGAAAAATGATAAAAACAAAATAAACAAATTAGCTACCACTTCTGAAAATCCCCAGGAAATTCCTTTTCCAGAGTTCTCACTTACTAATTTGGCTAACATTACCAATGGTAACAGACCCCATGTATCCGCCACAATTGCATTGAGTTGCACAGGAAAAAGACTGGGAGGAAATCTTCACTTTTCTTCTGCAACAGCAACCAACAGAAATGAAAAAGCCAGGGGATTTTGCAAAATATCAACTCCTGAGAACTAAGAATGAGAGCCTTTCCTGCCAAGCTCATTCTGTGCCAGTCATCATAAAATACTGTAAGTTGCCATCCTATAGCAATGTTATAATCAAACAGCATATTATAATTTTTATGATCCCATATTTTGCTCTGTGTGTGTGTGTGTGTGTGTGTGTAAGGAGTGAGATGCTGTTGGTCAGCTGGAGATGAGAACTAAATAGTTGTTGTTATTGTTATTTTTTCTCAAGATGACCCTTCCTTCCAGAAGAACAATATGCTGTGATCTTTGGCTACTCAAGCTTTACATCATCCATATTACCCTGCAGCAGGAACAGATTGATGGGTATTTTCGCTGCCCCCAGAGAGTTACCCTCTAATCCTTCATTTGCTGCTCCAGCACAATTGCATGGAAGCAATAGCAGGGATAGTTAGAGTGCATACAATTGATTCCAATCTATCCATCACTTAAACTACTGTCTAGGACATCAGGAGGCCACAAAAAAAAAAAGAAAAGAGAAAAAGAAAAACTTTTGAATCAAGAAATGCTTTGTCCATTCCAGGTCAAGGAAAATCATGATGCAATTTGGTTTGATACTTTGACTTTAGAGAAGTTTCTCACTTCTCAGTAGAGAAAGTTTAATGTTTGTAAACATGCAGTAATGAGGTAACAGTGGCAGTAATAAGCATTTTTAAACTGCATTTGTGGAAGAGCAGCTTCTACCTACCACGATCTTTGGATTCTAGCATTAATATTTCTGACTTGGGCATCATGAAATTTTAAGTGAGAAAGATACTTAGTAACTTAAATAATTTTAATGCAAAATAATTAACACCTATTATCTAAAAGACTAGTCCTATTCCTTAAGGGGATCAGAGACACAGACACCACCTACAAGCTGCATATTATCTGGGAGGTTGGGGGAAGCATACACATACACTGATAATAAATGCATAGGACTCTAAAATGGTTTCCAGTTTTTACTGACTCTTCTATGATACTGTATTTAAGACCATGGAATCTAACCTTAAATTTTCCAGCCACCTAGCCCCACACCCATGGCTGCAAGAATCAAAAGAGTCCATGCTAAAAATGGAAAGACCATTAAAGCTTGGAATTGTAGAAAGAGGAAGGAGACAGGAAGGACACTCCAGGCAGAGATAATAGAGTGGAGTCAAAGAGATTAATAAAATGTTCCATAAGAGGCATTAAGAGGGTGCACCTGGTTCTCAGGTTTGCAGCTTCTTCGACAACTGTCTGTGGTTAAATACGACCTTAAAGGAACAATGAAAAAAAGGGAAAAGCCATCTCCACAAAGAATAATGCACTGTAAAAAGTGTTAGGTATTTCTTTCCCCTCATAATTCTAAGGGACAAGTCTTTACAGTTAGAATTCGAGTTTAATTTTTTGAATGTGAAAATAAATTGCATACATGAACACGCTTTTTGCAACTTGTGTGATTTAGAAAAACACAGGCAAATCTATTGCTTTCATATTTACATTATAAATGCCAGATACACAACCACAATTTAGGTTTGATTTTTTTTCAACTCGAACAATGAGTTCAACTCGAACAATAGTGTTCCCCTAAGGAAAATTGGCTTGACTGAGGTAAATACTAAAAGTTAATGTTTTGAACTCTTGCAGAGTAATTTTTTGGCAACTAAAGACCTTGTTTCACCCAAGTTTTACTCCAAAATAATTTTCTTACTCAGAGTTGATACAAGGAGTGGCAATTCTCACTTGAATGTATGGCAGTTAAATGGCTGAGTCAACTTGCATGCTGGAAGAGCGGAGACAGACATCTTAGACTAGTGGAAGGAGCCTAATTATTTCAGTGATAAGGACTCTGAAGCCCAAAGAAGTAGGTGATTAGTTCAAACTCGTGCTGCTAATTAGTGGATAGGGCAGAACTACTACTAAGTTTAAGTAAGTTAATAAGCTTTCAAAAATATTGCCCTATACACAGAGGGAAGAACTTTGGCAGGATGATGGCTTGAGGTGTCCCACATTCTTCCATATGGGGTGATGACCCCCACTCACCCCCTTCTTGGGGGGCCAATCAGCAGGGGTGGGCCGACACCAGTTTTCATACTTTCTCCTCTTTGGGTCAGAACTTTAGGGCTCAGTACAAAAGCTTAAGGCCAATATCTGAAAACTGCCCTTCCTTGGGAGAAAGTCAACTTCCGCTCTCTTAAACTTCAGTTCTTCTGAACTGAACTTCAGGGTCTCCCTGACTCTAAGGAATTAAAGAGATATTAAACAGTTGAGTTTATTCATCTCTGTCTCCGAGATTTAGAGAACACAAGAGATCACAGAACAAAGAAGCTCTGTTTTTGTCCACTGAAAGAGGAGAGATGGACAGCCAGCTGAAGGTATTAATACAATGAGCCACAGGACAGACAGGGTTGCTCCTTCCACCACGCTCAGGAGGGATCCCATGTAAGGTACCAGAATGAGCAGATGCAGAGAAATGACATCCTATTAACAGGGCCCATCCGCCAGGGAGTAGACGGAACAGAAAAATCTGAAGAGACCACTAAAGAAATAGAGCTGCTTCTTTTAAAGCTAGATTTGAAAGAAGCAGGAGAATATGTAAACAAGTCCAATATATAGCAGTTGGCACAGTTCCTGGAACTAAACCCACATGATTTTTTAAATTTAAAGATTTAATAGATAAAGTAAAAGAGAGGGCTGCATTATAGATGCTCCAATTGGTGGCTTGGAAGATCAGGTGGAAGTATATGTTAAATCATAGAGGAATACAAAGAAAAACTATATGAAAATATGAGGGAAAAACGTACATTCTGAAAGTCAGATTCAGGAGAAAAAAATAGAAGTTCTAGAATGAGAAAAACAGACAGATGAAGGAGAGACAATCATCAAGCAAATAACTGAGGGCAATTTTCCCGAAGAATACCTGGGTCAGCAGATTTAAATAGCTCATCAAGTTCCAGATAAGATGCTAAGATAATAAATACATCTTGGTAAAAGAAAAGAGAAAAAAGAGTTAGACTGGAGGCTGGGCATGGCGGCTTATACCCGTACTCCCAGGACTTTGAGAGGATTGCTTGAGGTCAGAAGTTCAAGACCAGCTTGGGCAACATAGCGAGACACCTGCTCCAACAAAAAAATAAAATAAAAAGTTTACAAATTAGCTGGGCATGGTGGCATGTACCTGTGGTCCTATCTAATCAGGAGGCCAATGCTGGAGGATAGTTTGAGCCCAGGGGTTTGAGGTTGCAGTGAGCTATGATAGCATCACTGCACTCCAGCCTGGGTGACAGAACAAGACCCTGTTTCTAAAACAAAACAAAAAAAGTTTGAGATTGGTAATTAAGTTTTGCAATCTCAAAATTATGAGATGGTAGAACAATATCTACAGATGCTTTAGAATAAGAGACTGAATCTGTGATAAGATATTATTCACTAACAGCTTAAAAGAACGTTATTTGCAGAGATTACTTCACTTACATATCCCGTCTTAGGAAATGCTTAAGAAAGAACTCAAACCATAGAATTAAAAACATCTAAATCTCATGATAGAGAAACAGATGAATAGGTAAAACTGGTGAACAAAGAACTTGGTAATAGGTTTAAAATGAAATACAACTGAATACAATCTGGGAATTTGTAAACTAGGTTATAAACAAGAATTTTTTAAATAGAAGAGGCCTACTGCAAGGAAAATTCTAATAATTGCCAGAAACTAAAAGTACTAAATTATTGAAGATAGCATTTGGATGGGAAAAAGAAGAGCACAATAAAAGTATCCCAGAGGTCTCCTATGGAGGGCAGATGGGGTTGAGGGGAAGCTAGTGGAACAAGTGAAAATGTGTTAAGAGTCTGGCCTTATTGAGAGAAGGCAGATAAGCAGTAAAACAATAAAGAACCTTAGTAGAAAAAGAGTTATGCTCTCATTTTCATATAATATTAAATAAATATGTTTACAATTATGAATACGAAGAAAAGCAAGATAACCATTAATGAAAGATGAAATAATAGTAGGACTTCCAAGTTAACAAAAAGGAAAAAGAAAATTAATAAACTAATAACTGAATCATACAAATAAATTAAGAAAAAAGAAAAAGAAATAAAACAAAGTAAGGAGTAAGGTACAAAGACAAGCATACCATGATACAAAACTTTCTAAAATAAAAAACAAAAAAAAATACACTTGATATATGATCCAGCCATTCTACTCCTAGATATTTGCACAAAAGAAATAAAAACATCTGTTAATACAAAAAAAAAAAAAAAAAAAAACATAAAATACTGAATTCTCCCAGCTAAGAGAGAGAATGTTAGACTGAAGCAAAAATCAAAGTTGGGCTATATACCATTTACTAGAAATACAGTTTAAGATGGAATAATAAAGTTTGAAAAAGAAGGGACAAAGACGAGGCAAATATAATTTTAAAAATCAAGAGGCCTTGAAATGTTTTATTTTTATTTTTATTTTTTTAAGACACAGTCTTACTAGGTTACCCAGGCTGGCCCTGAACTTCTCAGCCCAAGGAATCTTCCTGCCTCAACCTCCCCTCTAGCACACCTGGGACTACAGGTATGCTCCACTACCTGGCTTAAAATCAATGCAGAAAGAAACATATTGTAATAACATGTTCTCAATTCTTGTTTCCAAAGTTCTTTCTTTGTGAAATGTTTCCATTCATGGAAAGAAAACAGCACATATTACATCTTTAAAGAGCAGGCTTAGGTTTACCTTTTAAACCTGTTTATGTAAACTTATAATAAAGACTAGTGCAGAAAGAAAAAAACATCAGGAGGGGCAACATTACTGTCAGACTAAGTAGAATTTAAAGTTAAAATTTTTAATTAATAAAAGAAATTACATAATATTAAATATAATTTTTGAAGCAAGAAATACCCTCATAACCCTGTAGATATCAAACAACACAAAAGTTAAGTAAATAAAGCAAAAACTACTAGTAACTTAAAGATAATTAAGTAAAAAATAAATGATGGTGGTGTATTTCAATTTGTATTTTTCAGAAGCAGGAAGATCTAGTAGACAAAATATTAATAAAGACAGAAAAGTTTAATGATATAGTCAATCAATTGAATAGGTGTGTTGAATCTTAAAATTGGGAAATAGAGAATATTTTTGTTATATGAAATGAGAATTCATAAAAATCAATCACACACTTGGTTGGATACAAATAATACTTTAATAATTTCTTTCTGTCACAAAGGCCACACTCTGAAAATATTCTAATAAAACAAGAAAAAATCTTAAATGGTAAAATCTTATCCTCTTTGAAATTATGAACCACTTTTCTATATAATTTTTAGCCTAAAGGGGAAGTAAAACTAAAATTACATTCTATCTGGAAACAATAAAAATAAAAAGCACTTTATACTAACACTTATAAAAAATAGCAAAAGCAACATTCATGGCAAAAGCTATAAACATAATTGCCTTTACATTTAAAAAAGAAGAATAAAACTAAGAAAAGTTTACATTCATCTTAAAAAATGCAAAAAAAAAAAAAAACAGAATCTACCAAAGCAAAGTAGGAAAAGAGAATTAATTTAATTCAATCTTATACTGATGAATTAGAAAACAAAGCAAAATGCAAACAGTAGAGAAGATAAATTCAAAAGCCCGGTCTTCGACTAGCCCACAAGAAGAGATAAACATTTTATAATCCAAATTAAAGGGGGGAAAAAAGGAGAGCACAAAAACCCATAAGGTTATGGATGAGAAAGGAGACGTAACCACATTTAGAATCAGAAAAAATTCAAGGAATACAAGAGATTATATGTAACTCTATGGCAACAAATTTAAAATTCTAAAGGAACTGGATAATATAAGTAACTAAAGTTAAATAAAATACTGGAAAACTTGAACAGACCAGGTAATACAGAAGTTAAATATTAACTATCAACAATAGCAACTGAATAACATTATGGCTGATTTTCACCACACTTTAAAGAAACAGACCCTCCTGTTCTTTGTTCCTTCATTCCTTGCTTCCTCCTTTTCTACCTTGGACAAAAATGTATCAAGCATGTAAGTCGCTGTTTTAGGCTCTATGGTGCAACATTAAATAAAATAAACCCTTGTCCTTAAAGAGCTTACCTTCTATTTTACAGCTCTTAAAAAACATGAAGGTTGCTTAATTCATTTTATAATGTAATCGTTTTAAGACCAAAACCTGTTAGAAATACTACGATACAAGAGATCCACAGACCAACCTCACTAACAAATACAGATATGATATAATCAAATGGAATGTAGATAGTGTCAAAAGATACACTGACTAAAATATTTGTTTGAGGGTTGTAATCATGGTCCCAAATCAAGAAATCTATCAATATAATTCACTGTATTGACAAATTAAAGAAAGAAACAGTATAAACATATGAATGGTATCTGAGAAAGTATCTGATAAAATTAAACAATTCCTAAGACAAAACTCAAACAAAATATTATCTACATAAAGTGTTAATATATTGGTTTCATAACTATTTAAGCTGTTTTCCCAAAACACAGAGACTTTTCTCTTCATTTGTAGCAGCTCTATAGAATTAAAAATTTTAATCTTAGTTTTTACATATTAGCAGAGTAACTATGGCCATACCAGCCACAAAGTAATTCAAGGACTTACAGATAGTCAACACCTAACCACTCTGCAAAATGAAAGGCCTTAAGCCTAATGAGCTTTCTGCAGAATTTCTACCCTCCAGCCTCTTGAGCCTTGCACAGGGAAAGGGATTAACAATTTGTTTTTCAAGGTGAGCGAGTTATTTAAACTCCATGAGACCTAGTTTTTTCATAGCAGAACAGGAAGGCATGCTTTGCCTATCTCATCAAGTTGCTTAAACAATCTAATCATTGATATATGTAAAGTTGTTTTATGAACTGAAATCCAAAAAATTGTGAGTTTCTTCTGCTAATTTAAAAGAGAATATGCTTAAATTTCAAATGAATAAGGAAGAGAAACGCTAAGCATTTTCAAAGAGATCTCCAAATGAACGCATTCTAGACACGGATTCTCAAGAAAGACTTCTGGAAAGACATTATACTGTGCAGGATATTTATCTTCACTTCTTGCAGCCATCGCTATCTATCTCATATGACAGTCATTCATGGTACGATTGCCCTTGATTATTCTAAGGCTTTTCTGGAAATTTACCCATTCAGTTGACAAATATTTCCTGAGCATTTTCTATGTGCTAGGCTGCTGTAACAAAATACCATAAACTGAGTGGCTTATAAACAACAGAAATTTATTGATTACGGTTCTAGACTCTACAAAGTCCAAGATCACCAACAGATTCAGTGTCTGATGAGAGCTCCTTCTTTTTAGTTCGTAGATGGTGACTCCTGGCTACATCTTCACAAGGTGGAAGGGGCTAACTATCTCTCTGGGGTCTCTTTTATGACCTCATTCCTGAGGATGAGCCCTCATGACCTAATCACCTTCCAAAGGCCCTATCTTTAATATCATTACCTTAGTGATTAGAATTCGATGTGTAAATTTTGGAGAGACAAAAGCATTCAAACCATAGCAACATCCTATGTTAGCTTTGGTTTAAGCAATAATGTTCCTGAAATCACTGATTTGATATGCTAGTTTTACATTTTTCAAATACCGTGTTAAAGAATACACACACACACACACACACATTTTTAAGTCCATCTATGTACCAGCAAAACAATCTCCCAAACCACAAGTAGTGCATGCATCTTGTTTTGGGAAACAGATGAGGAATATAAACTAGTAGATGGTAAATTAAGATGCATCTCCTATGCTCTAGGATTAGTTTAATGTTGAGGCAGGTCTCGTGCCAGGACCAGATTTTTGTGGATACGAGGAGAAGACTGCGCCATTTCTTAAATCTCCTTATTAGGAATATCATTTGCTCTCCATGAATGAAGGAAGAGGCCCCCACTACAATACCTGAAACCAGAAGCTGAATTTGTTGCTTGCTAAGAACAGCAGGACCCTGTGTGTAGGACACAGTTTTTCAAAGCAAACTTCTGATCAAATATAGGGTAATGAGAAGCATGAAATTCAAGATTGGTGGGCTTTCAGATGAGTCTCCATAGACATTCATCTGTTAGCCTTTAGCTTGGAAGCCTGGGCTCTGGAGTGCAGCTGTTGCTGATTGGCTGACTCAGAAGCTAGGGCTTATCTGAGTCATTGGCAGACTCCAAGAAGCAGGGTTATGATGCATAAGAGTAATTTGCCATTTTGGAAGAGGTCTAACACCAGTGTTGACAGAGTAAAAAGCAGTCAGTACTTTCCTGGGTTGATAGGCAAGTTTTATTCACACAACCAAAAAGAAGAGATAAAATAAGTAGTAAAATGATTCCAAAGTGGGTGATGAGTTGATTTAACCTCCGGATTCTAAATTGTGCCTATTGAATAATTCTTTTTAATCATTTTTTTGTAAAGTAAAACCTGTTAGAGCAGCAGTAATAATTTACTCAAAACTGCTTGGACTACTAATCAAAGCTTAGGAGAAAACATAGCTCTCAATAAATAAATAAATAAATAAATAAATAAATAAATAAATCTCTTCTGCCACTTACTCTACTACTTGGAACTCACTGTACAGAGCTGCCCATGTAAGAATCAGCTTCCACTAAAACGTTTACTCTTGTGATTTTGCATGATGTCTTACTACTTTTGGGCCATCTCAGTGTCAGCCACCTATAGAAGATGATGACTGTCTGTTGAGAGGTGACCCCCATAATTTTCAAAATGTTTTTTCATAGGCCACATAGTCTTTAACTTTTATCACCCCAGATACCCCTCTAAATTTTGACAAACCCTGACTACTCATTTTTCTCATGACACTTTCATGAACAGACAGATATATACATGTATAGTGCACATGTGGACTCAGAGAAATCCTCAGGTGTGCAGATGGTTTACTTACTCATTCAAAGCACATTTTTGTAATACTTTAAATATGAAAGTTATGCTGTTCTGCCTCTTTACCTCCCATTGAACTCCCTAGATTGGATCCAGGCAAGAGCTTTATGATTTTAAAAAATATTCAATATGATTTATTTCATATATATGAAATATATATATTACACACACACTCTTGCACACACACACATACATTTGCACACACATACAAGCCACTAACTTTCACATGTGTTTGTGTATGTGTGTACTTCTACTAATTTCCCTAAGCTTTGGGTAATTCTTTTCCTTAAAATACACTTGAAGTTTGGTTTATAAGTAATATCCAGAATTTAATGTCATGGCATAAATTTCAGAACTAACAATAGGCATAAAAACAAATATGTATGCCTCTCATATCACTAATTCCTACTGTCAACTATAAAATGTAGAAAGATGTTATATTGCGAAATTATCCTTTATGCCATTTGGGTCCAGGGTTCATTGTTTTAATTAATTTGACTGACCAAGTTTTAAAATATTAAGATATATTGGAACTGCTCTGTTGCAAATTCAGTAACATCTTTTTGGAGTGTGATGCTGCTATTATCTTTCCCCATAGACTTTCACTAAGCTTTTTGTCTTCGTTTTGGGGGAAATAATGTGACATAATTAATCAACATTCTCTAGGTCTATATATCACAATATATAACTCATCACAGTTGCTAGGAAATCTGGCTTCTCCTATTGTTAGCAACCAGGTAATGATAATGATGACAATAACGTTTTTATCTATTCTTCCGTTCGTGTTTATGGATTATAAAATAAAACTTACTGAGTTCCTACTAAGTGCCAGTATTTTTCAAGATACTTCAGGAGACACAAAGATGACTAGTTTGCAATCTAGTGAGAGGCTTATATTGTTACTCACAGGATCCCAATAATTTATAATGTGAACAGGAGCTATAAATGTAGATAGTGACCCTAACTCAACCACTTACAACCAGGGCACTTTGTGGCAAGTTACCTAAATAGTCTAAGCTTCAACTTTCTCATCTGCAAAACAGGTACAGTAATAATAATGCCCTCATAGAGACCTCATGAAGATTTGTCGAATAATTATGTGAGCAATATGTTCAGTGCAGTGCCCAGCATACTGTAAATGTCTATTCAATTAACAAAATTTATGTTTAAAACTAAAAAAATTAAATTGAAAATATGTAATATAAACTATTTGTATTATTATTTATTAGGAGAAAAATGATTATTTCCTATTATATGGAGAGGTATGGAGAAAGTAATTGACTTATCCAGGGTTACATAGCAAGTCATTGACAAGTCAATATCAGAAGTACTCTCAAGGGAAACCATGTCCAAAGATGGCCAGCTTCAATCATCCTGAATTTTTCCTTAACTCATAATAAAGCCTCTCGGGTGAAATCCTCAAGGTAGGGATGACTCACAGCCACTCTGGTGGAGCAAAGGACATTTTATAGTTTTAATCCACATGCTTGCTTCTAGCTCACCAAAGGACGGCATCTAGTTTGTGAAGTTCTGACTACACATTAGAATCAAACACTGAAGGATGTGATCACAGAAGGATTTGCTTGTGTTTTACCACCTCCTGCCTTAGCTCTGATCAGGCCCTGGCCACTCTCAAACATTCTTTACCTCTGAGACTGGCCAAAGGGAAATGGCCCTTGCTTGAAAATGCCCTCCTGAGTATGTCTGTGTATATCTTTGAGACCCTTACTAGTTCATTCCCTGTGCTGCAGATTGCATTTGGCAAATTCCGAAGGGCAGGATTACATTTAAAAACAAAAAGTTAAAGGTTAAGAGTAGAAAATAAATTTATCTTGTATAATATTTCCAACTTAACACTTCCACTAGTTTGTTTGGGTCATCCCTCCAGAGACGGAAGGGAGTAAAGGCACAAGCTGTACGTTTTCAGCTGACCTTCTGACATGCTATGAAGAAAGAAACTAAATTAACAAGGAAGAAAACTGAGCAAATTCTGTTTCCCTTTCTGCCAAAAGCATCCTGTCTTGGTCTTGCCTAAGATTTTTTTTGTTGACTAATCTCCACCAGCTCTGCCCCCAACCTCAGATTTCTCGTATATGCTCTTTTTTGGGCTTTTCTCCACAGCACTTACACCATTCAACCTAACAGAGGTTTCCATGGTCTACCTTCCCCATCAGCTAATATGTGCTTTAAGGGAGTGTTCATCTTTGTGACTTATCTCACATAATGCTTGCTACAAAGAAAGGCTGCTATGTAGGGTAGAAAGAATGTTATATCTGGAGTCATTCAGATTGCAGTTCAAATCTGGCCTCGGCTTCTTATTAATTGTGCTATATAAAATACATTAAATTATTTGAGCCTCAGTTTCTTAATCTATAAAATAGAAATAATATATGCTTTATAGAGTTGTTCTGAGGATTAGAAGTAGCAAATGCAAAGAGTCTGTAGCATAGTAGAGACAATAAATAATTTATTATTATTACCACAGCAGGTGCCTAACTAATGTTTGCTGAATGAGAGAGATTATGAATAACTATGATATACTTGTTGTGAGCCTCAGGTCTCTGTATCTACTTTAAAACATACATCATTTTTCTTCCTCTTTCTTCAACTCAAAATTACTTTTTCCCTTGTAGAATTATAGAGTGGAGGAAGAAAGATAGGTTTTACAATTTTCTGAGGTACAAGTAGAACCTTTATTTATAAAAATCCCCGTGCATGAGTCAACATCCCTTATAGTATTATCCCTATATAATATATATTATATTATATTATATATACATATATGTATATATATTATGTGCATATATAATATAATATGCAATATTTTATACATATATACATATAATATTATATATACATATAATATTATATATATTATATATACATATAATATTATATATAATATATTATATATTATATATTATATATAATATAATCAAAACTATATATACAATAACATAATACAGGAGACAGTATAGCCCAAACTCTTACTAGATGGGAAGAGAAGTGTAAAAACAAAGAAACAAACAAAAACACTTCCACTCTGTCCCTATGCAAAAACATTGCTTTGATGGCCATGTGCAGAGGACAGACAGCAGCAGGCTAGCTAAACAGCTGCCATATGGTCAGACAGAAGATAAAAACGTCCAGGTAAGAGGGCAGAGCTGTTCCAAGGACATAGTTAAGCAGAGTTTCCAAGCTCATGGCAGAAGATGGGCCGGGATGCTTAGGAAAGTAGGTTATGATGGTCAGTCCTGTAGTAGAGCAGCCAATATATCATCGGAAGGACTTATTTATTCATTTTCTGTTACTGTGGCAATATTTAAGCAAAGTGGTTGATGTTATTATTACTTTTAAACAGGATCTTGTTCTTCAATGGGTTGAGGAAAGGGTTTTTAAAGTTAATAAAATATTAGATCCCACACTGGCTGGGGTTTAAAATGGGGTCATGTTATTATCTATAACATATACTTGGATAGTTCTGACTGTCACCAGCAAGTGCAAATCCAAGAGACAGACATCATCATCATACAGGTGTTAGAATGCAAGTGTCTCTTTGGAATCATATACACCTGGGTTGGTTCCAATCTATTCCCTAACTGGGTAACCTTGGAGAAATATGTGTGTGTGTGTGTGTGTGTGTGTATGTGTGTGTGTGTGTATCCAAGTTTATATATCTGCATGGATATATGAACATATATGCATAATTGTGATGATAATTAAATACAGTATTAGGTACTTAGTAAATGATAATTATGATAATTTTTTAGTCACAATGGCACCCCCACTCCCAACAGACACAAACCCTCTACATGTGGCCCTCACAAATAGAAGCTGTTATTTGGATTAACATGACTCCTGTCCTTGAGTTGAATTTTTTCTCAGAGAACTCTTAGGTCTGCCATATAAATAAAGCACATAGAGCTTCCCAACACACTACCAGTCTTTTCCATTTTTCTTGCTTGTATCCTATCTCCCACATAAGATTCAAACACAAGTCAAGGACTGAAGGGACCAAAAAAAAATCATCCTTATTATTGACCCACATATACAAGCAGACTATTCTCAATTTTCATGAAAAGAAAAAACATCCATCCACAAAAGATTAGCAGAGTGCTGAGTATACCATTGGAATGGGGATTTACATCCAGAACTTTAACCATTTAAAATTAAATGTTACATATCCGTATTTCAAAAAGGCTTTTAGTCATTTTAGCCAAGTTATCTTTCAGCCTCCTCAATTCTCAATCACTGCCTTCTTTCCCATCCTATTCTGTTCTCTTCTGATCTGCTTTCTACCTGTCTCCCGTCAAATTCCCTTTTATTTCATATGAACAACAAATGAACTCTTTTCTTCTTTACTTGTTTCCCACCAACCCATGCTTTCAGGGTATCTGTCATTCACTATCTCCAAGTGGCTGGTCAAGGCATTTGCCTAAACAAAGGGAGTTTCTTCCCTAAGAGGAATGGCTGGTGCCCGAGGTTAAGATAAGAATTGGGTACTTTGGGTGCCTAGTCTCCTCTCTCTCCAGTCAGTCTGTGTTCAGGTATCCACTTTATAACCAGCTGTAGGGTAGGACTTAAATAACCTTGTTCTGAGTATGAGTATGTAACCAAATTTGGTTCATTCACAACTGAGGGTAAGAGTTATATATCATAGCTGGAGAGTAAGTTATATGTTTGTCTCTCTCCTACTGAACATGATTCAGAAAGCATCTGTTAGTTGCCACTGGCAGTGGTCTTATGACCACAGTGAGGAAAAGGTTTTGGAGAGTGAATCAGAGATGAAAAAGCTTTATTTTCTGGTACCATTAACCATGCAATAACCATTTTTCTGGCTTGATTTCTCTCTAGACTTACACTATAGGATGATACATTTCCTTACAGTTTGAAGCAGTTTGAATCATCTACTTGCTACTTGCAACAAACAGCATCTTAATACAGCTGAAGCACTGTTTTAATGCAAAAGGCACATCTGCACATAGCTGAGGATAAACCACACAGTGCTATTTCTCCTCCTATTTTTGTCTTTCCCCATATAGCACCTACTTTGGTTTTTACATGAATAATAATAGGTTTTTTATTGGGATAAAATTCATAAACCATGAAACTCACCATTTGACCATTTAAAAGTGCACAATTGGCCAGGCATGGTGGCTCACACCTGTAATCCCAGCACTTTGGGAGGCCGAGGTGGGTGGATTGCTTAACTCAGGAGTTCTAGATCAGCCTGGGCAGCATGTGAGTCCCCATCTCTACAGAAAATACTAAAATTACCTGGGTGTGGTGTAACACGCCTGTAGTCCAAGCTACCAGTGAGGCTGAGGTGAGAGGATTGCTTGAGCTTCGGAGGCGGAGGTGGCAGTAAGCCAAGACGGCACCATTGCACTCCAGCCTGGGTGACAGAGAGACCTTGTCTAAAAAAAATAAAGTATACAATTCAGTGGTTAGTATATTCATAATGTTATGTAATTATCAGCACTGATTCCAGAAAATTTTTATCATACCAAAGAGAAACCCTGTATCTATTTAGGAGTCACTCCATATTACCCCTCCTCCAACCAGCCCCTGGCAATTACTAATCTACTATTTGTCTTTAAGTATTTGCCTATTCTGGACATCTTGCATAAATACAATCATATAATATATGACCTTTTCTCTGGCTTCTTTCACTTTGTAGCATGCATCAGTACTTCATTCCTTTTCAGGGCTGAATAATATTCCATTTTATGAATATACCACATTTTGTTTATCCATCAGTTGATGTATAGTTGGGCTGTTTCTCCCTTCCAGCTATTAAGAATAATGTGCTATGAATTTTCATATCCAAATTTTGGTGTGAATATATATTTTCATTTATCTTGGACATACACCTAGGTATGAAATTGCTGGTTCATATGATACTTCTATGTTTAACTTTTTGAGAAACTGCCAAACAGTTTTTCACAGCTGCTGCACCATTTTACATTCCAACCAGCAAAATGTGAAGACTAAAATTTCTCCACGTACACACTGACACGTTATTTTTCATGTTTTTTAAAAAAAATTATAGCCATCAACTAAATTTGAAGGAGTATTTCATTGTGGTTTTGATTTGCATTTTTATAATAACTAATGATGCTGTGTAGCTTTTCTATGCTTATCAGACATTTGTGTATTTTCTCTAGAGAAATATCTACTCAACTTCTTTGTTCATTTTTTGGTTGGGTTGCTTTCTTTTTGTTAAGTTGTAACAGTTCTTTATATATTATGGATACAAGACCCTCATCAGAAACATGATTTGCAAATATTTTCTCCCCTTCTGTTGGTTGTTTTTTGGTTGTTGTTGTTATTCAATGAAACACTTTATGTTGTACTTTTATGCACAGAAGTTTTTAATTTTGATGAAGTTCGACTTATTTTTTCTTGTTTTGCTTGTGCTTTTGGTGTCATAATTAAAAAACCGTTACCTGATCCAAGATTACAGATTTAAACCTATGCTTCCTTTCAAAAGTTTTAGATATTTAGCTCTTTTATTTAGGTCCTCGATCCATTTTGAGTTAATTTTTTTTAATGGTCTGAAGTAGGGGTCTAGCTGTATGGGTTATTTCTGGACTTTTTGTCCTATTCCAATAATCCATATGTCTATAGTGTTATTCCAGTACCACACACCTTTAATTATTCAGAGATGCGTATTAAGTGCTGAAATCAGAAAGTATATTAATACTTTCACTTTGTTCTTTTCTTTCAAGATTGTTTTAGCTATATGGGGTTCCATGAAATCCAATATGAATTTTAGGATCAGCTTGTCTGTTTCTGAAAAAAAAAAAAAAGCTGTTCGAATTTTGATAAAGATTTTATTGAATCTATATATTGTTTCAGCAATATTTCCATCTTAACAATATTAAGTCTAATAACCCATGATCACGGATATCTTTATTAATTTTTTTAATTTCTTTTAACATTGTTTTGTAGTTTTTCAGTATAAAAGTCTTGTACTTTCTTGGTTAAGTTTAATCCTAAGTGTTTTATCATTTTTAATACTATTGTAAATTGAATGTAAATGCAAATACTCATTGCATACATGTGGAAATACAACTGATTTTTGTATGTTAGTCTGTGATAAGTAGGTTTTAATCATCATTAACAGCAGCTTGAAATAAAAAAAAAATAAGAGATTGAGATGGATATGTGAAAAGGAGAAGTCCCACCTTTAGCCAAGGAAAATATTTTAAGAGTTTATAAGGCCTGTGCCTGTCCTCAAGTTAATATCTCTCAGCTTCAAGTCCAACTTTCTATACTAGATTTTTTAATCCTGGGGCTGGAACTCTGCAAACACCATTTCAGCTGTACTACCTGCTCCCTGGTTAGGTTCTGCCATTAGAGGGTGTCAGAGAGGGCCTACAAAGCTGGAAGAGGCAGAAGAAACTGTCTCCTTTCCATTTATTCCCTGTGGTCTTGTCTCGTCCCAGCTTCCTGTGAGCATCACCCTAGCAATGCTTCTTCACAATGGCTGCAGCAGTTCCTCCCCACTGTAGCGGCTGAATTCAACTTGCAGTTTCTCTAATGCTTGCAAGAGACACCAGTTTCAACAGAACAGAACCTCTTCTTCAGAGGTCTGAGTTTCAGCTAAGCATGGACCTTCCTCTGAGTTTCTAAGATTAATAATTCCAATCTCTATCATTGTTCTCCCAATTCTAAGAATAGAAACTACTTCCTATAGTTGCTATTTTCATGATACCTTAGTTACTTCACTGAACAACTTAACAGCTTGTTAACAAATATTTATATTAAATTATCTATGTCCTTATAACTGATGTGGATTCTGTCTCCTACCTCGGCCCTGCTAGATACAGGTGCTAACCTTGTTTAGAACCTACTACATGCCAAGTATTGTGCCAGTTTTTTTTCTACATTTCTTTTCTCAGGTAAATAAGAGTTTAGGTGTAAGGGTGCCAGATACATTTAGCAGCAAAGAACTATAGTATTTTCCTTATTGTCACCCACATTTTTTGCTTGGCTATAAGCAATGGGGAGGAAAGAAAGCCCCAAAGTTTAGAAAGATAGTTTTCAACCTAATCCACCAAACTTCAAGGAGAACTATGCATGTGAGGGACTGTTAATCACATGGAAAATAATGTCACAAGCTATTGCATCCTGAACCAGCACTGCCCAATAGAGTTTCCTGCAATAATATAAATGTTCTGTATCTGTTGAGAATTCTCCAGTATGGTAGCTTCTAGTCAGGTACTACTACTGAGCACTTGAAATGTCACTTGTGTGCTTGAGAAACTGGATTTTTAATCTTAATTAATTTTAACTTAAATACCCACATGTAGCCAGCCAGCAATATTAAATTTGATGGCCAAGTTAGACTTTTCAGGGCAGCAACAGATGGGCGTGGCTAAAGAAGCACTTCCTGGTCTTCTGGATGTATAATTTCACAGCAAACACAAATGCTACTTGGGATTGTTAAATTGTGTGACTTGTCAATGAGCTTTCATGTATGAAATACATGAAAATAGGTGACTTGTCAATGAGCTTTCATGTATGAAAAGACTGTCAAAAACAGATCATTCATGCTGGGGCTCACCTCCACAGGTGCCAGGGAACGTCTTGCCTTAGGGAAGAAAGCGAATCTATACTCCATGATTAGTGTGTGATTTTATTTTACAGACAGGCATCAATGCCTGGTGATTTTGATGCACTTGGCTTTTATCTTGTGAGATTTATTTAAAGAAGCACATGCGTGACTTAGAGCCTTGGGGAATGATAACATAAAAATAGGAAAGCATAAAAGGAAGCAAAAGAAAACCTGCTTCATTTGTAGAAAGGCTCACTCCCCTTTCAGGTAACTCCAAATCCTACCACCTGCATCTCTTCTCTTTTCAAATCCCTTCTCTAACTCAACTCTTATAAAAAGTCTTTCATTATTAACCCACCAGAGAAAGCTTTCCCATACACACTCCATCCTGTGCCCCTCAGCGTTTAGTAGAAGAAGCCAGTAAAAAGGGCAAGAGAAAAGCAATGCTGACTGGGAGGTAGGAGTTGAGAAGAAAGTAGTAAAATGGATTTTCATTGTATTCGTAGTGCTTTCTTTCTTTAAAAAAAAACTAGAAGTACATAGAAGTAAAATTTTAACTTATTTCTAGATGATAATATTACTCTTCTTACATTTTTATAATTCAATTTTTTAAATTTAAAAATGAAAAGAAAAGCAATGGTTAGTTCAACCATTGTGGAAGACAATGTGACAACTCCTCAAGGATCTAGAACCAGGAATACCATTTAGCCCATCAATCCCATTACTGGGTATATACCCAAAGGATTATAAATCATTCTACTATAAAGACACATGCACACATATGTTTATTGCAGCACTATTCACAATAGCAAAGACTTGGAACCAACCCAAATGCCTATCAGTGATAGATTGGATAAAGGAAATGTGGCACATATACACCATGGAATACTGTGCAGCCATAACAAAGGATGAGTTCATGTCCTTTGCAGGGACATGGGTGAAGCTGGAAACCATCATTCTCATCGAACTAACACAGGAACAGAAAACCAAATATTGCCTGTTCTTACTCATAAGTGGGAGTTGAACAATGAGAACACATGGACACAGAGAGGGGAACATCAAACAATGGGGCCTGTCAGGGGGTGGGGGTATGGGGGAGGGATTGCATTAGGAGAAATACCTAATGTAGATGACGGGTTGATGGGTTCAGCAAACCACCATGGCACGTGTATACCTACGTAACAATTCTGCACGTTCTCCACATGTATCCCAGAACTTAAATTATAATTAAGAAAAATAAAATAAATAAATAAATAAAAGAAACAATGACCCCACACAGTATGCTACTCCACTTTTTTATGTTGGTGTGTTCAACTATTATCATTCTGAAACAGATGGATCTTCACTGCGTCCATGTTGTTAAGTTAACATTGTCCAATAACTATTTATGTTTTTTTTTCAAGTTCATTTGGTATTTATTTGGCAATACCCCCCAACAAGACTGTTTTCATTAATTAGCCACAGGGTGGAGGAGGGGGCACTTAGGACATATTGAAAAATGGCCCTCAGTTTAACCTCCCACAAAACATGAAGGTATAATTTTTTCCTTATGTAAGTTTGCAAAGTACTTTATAGGCTGTTAAAAGTAAGACACTTTACTAAAGGGCGCATCAATTAAATCAAGGTTAGTGAATCAGTTAAAAGTTCAGAACTAAGTGAATAGAGGAAATGGAACTCAATAAAGCTATACTTTAGCTAGAGTATTTAAAGATACTTGCTTCTTCAGGTTGGTTTCAGCTTCAAATATTTTCATGTAGGGCCCCTGAGTTCATTTATATTTATCAGATTGTGCATGCCAATTTGGTTTGGTAATAATGGTCTTTGATATCTAAATAGAAAATAGAACATGTCTACTCTTTTCTGAGTAGTTTTATTTCTATGACTGTAGGCTTCTGGCAGTTGGACTAGTTCCAAAGGTGACAAGAGTAAAGGCTCTTTTCCAAGAACATCTCAACACCTTTGCTGAAACATGTTACTTGTGGTAATAACTTTTTCTGCTCGTTTCCTATTTTGCTGGTATTTGTTATATCACCTATATTATGATGGTCTCTCTGGAAGTGCCAGAGTTGTGTTTCAAATAGAATAATAATTTTAATCTTCTTTCAAAGTTTTGTATAGAAACAGGCCATTTCTATCATGGATGTTGATGGATAATGATATTCTTATTTGACATAAAAATCTTGGAAGTAAAAAGCAGGCCTGGTAGAGTCTGAAGCAGGAACAAAGAAAGATGTAAGACCAGACATTATTCCCACACAGGTTTTCTACAGAAACAGAGGAAGCTATTGCATTTTATATAAAATACTGTCATTTTCTTGCTGATTATGTAGACTTTTTTATTGGACATCTTTCTATGTCTCTAAATAGGTGGTCTATTAGTCTTTTAGCAAGTTATTTATTGTTTGGCATCCTTGTGCAGATTTAATCAAAAACGTGGATTTTTAAAATGTTAATTTAATACAAGCAATGATGTACATAAAATGGTATATTTTGACTCAATATTAGGAGTCTTTTTTATTATTATTGTACATTCCATTTTGGGTATTATCTCCTCCATTATCCTTGTTTCATTAATATCTGTGATTTGTAATGAATATTTTTTGGCCTCAACATATTTATGATATGATGCCTTATTAATAGAAATGATGACACTCTAGTAATGATGCAGGGGTGATAAGTGATAAGACAAATATAATTCAGGGACTACCCTTCCCCACTCCAGTATTAAGAATCTCCCTTGTAAGTAATGAGTGGAGTTAATTTTGTCATTTCTAGGTCATGTTAAATTATAAAGTTTCTTCTCATCTAAATTATTACAATCCAGTACTTTTAAAGAGCTGGATTTCGACAATGATTTTTCTTAATATTTTATAAAGAATAAGAAAATACCACTCAATTGTCTGTTTTACAGATTGCGAATGTTGCATTGATTCACTCATTTTTGTGAGCCTAGTGCATTAGTGAAGGAGAGATACAATATGATGGCCTTAATCAAAGGATTTGACTTATTGGAGTCTACATGAGTTTACTCATTTATAAAATGATTTAGACAAAACAAGACTTTCCCAAAGTTTCTATGGAATGCTAGCCACATAAAATGGTCTTTAAAGTAATGTTTTCCATCATGAAATATGTATGGGTTATTAGTCTGTACTCATGCTGCTAATAAAGACATACCTGAGACTGGGTAATTTATAAAGGAAAGAGGTTTAATTGACTCACATTTCAGCATGGCTGGGGAGGCCTCAGGAAACTTATAATCATGGAGGAAGAGGAAGCAAACATGTCCTTCTTCACATGGTGGCAGCAAGGAGAAATGCCAGAAGGGGAAATGCCAGATGCTTATAAAACCATTAGATTTCATGAGAACTCACACACCATCATGAGAACAGCATGGAGGTAACCATTCCCATGATTAAATTACCTCCCACTGGGTCCCTCCCATGACATGTGGGAATTATGGGAGCTACAATTCAAGATGAGATTTGGGTGGGGACACAGCCAAACCATATTAATGGGAAATATGACCCATAAAACTGTCCTTTTGATAATTAATACTAAACACTGAAATATTTGACCCCATAATTCCTTTCGAAAAATGTATTACCTAGTAACCACCTGTAGTATTCATGGTAAAACAGCAAACTGATTCAATGTGAGAGGTGGCATTGAAACATTTCTGACACAACAGAGATAGTCTTTGGCAAAAGTGATCAAAAACTAAAGAAAAGTCACAAACAAATAATCTTTGACTTGAATGAAAAATAAATACCTATAGTTATGATAGGAGAATACTATAACAATTTTATTCTAAAAATCTTGAAGGCCAAGATGGACTTCCTAAAATTTTGGAGTTACTTTCTAGAAATATTGTTTAAAAATGACTCAAGAAAAATTCTGCAAATTAATAACCATTATTAAAATTGAAATCAGTAATAAAAAAACTCTTGCTTCAAACCATTCCAGGACCAGTTGATCATTTATTATTTTCCTAAAAGGTTTTAGTAATGCCTTAATAAATATTCCTTAATTTAATCTTAATCCTATAAAATTGCATTCAATTTGGAAAAAAATGCTACCCAACTTATTTTATATCAAAAATATAACTTATATAACAAACTAGATATATACAGTATAAGAAAAACAAAATTTTAAAAATTCAACCAACAAGCAAAATTTGAGATCAACCTCAATTATAAACAAAAACTTAATTAAAATACTAGCAAATATAATTCAGCATTTTATTAAACAAGCACTATAACATTATCAACCATGAATTTTTATTAATCATGAAAATATAATACAGCTTTATAAAACCTATGAATAGAAATTAAAGGGAAAATTTCATATTATTAAAATAAATCAAAAAATGACATTCAATACAATTCAATATCTGTGCTTGATTTTTTAAAAAATTCTAAGAAAACACTATAGAAGAGGATTTCTTTAACCTGATGAATACCGTTCACTAAAAACTTACAAATTCCATACTCAATGTTGAAACTCTAGAAGCAGTCCCAACATGAGGATGTTCACTACTGACAATTTTATTCAATATTATACAGGAGATCCTGGGAAATTCAGTAAGACAAAGAAGTATGTGGTATGAGAATTGGAAAAAAAAAGTAGGCAAACTTTGTGTTCATGTGACCCTAAACTAATATGGAAGAAAAAAGGACCAAAAAGTAAATAAAAACTAAGATAATTTTGAGAAATGAGTTTGGGAGACTTTGTACCAAGGCTTATTATAAAGCTCTAGTGATGAAGACAGGCTGTATTGGAGCACAAATAGACAGTGGAGCAGTAGAACAGATTAGAGAGCCCTCATACAGATCTATTCCTAAAGGAAAGCCTACTATTTGACAAAGGTGGCCTCACATATCAGAGAGCAAGTGATGGGTGAAATTGACAATCTACATGAAAAAAACAAATAAGATCAGATGGCTATTTCACACTATATACAAAACAAAGTTTCAAGTGGATTAAAAATCTAAATGTAAAAAAGCAAACACTTTAAACTCTTAGAAATTCTTTTAAACATTTTTTTCTTATGTCAGGGTAGAGAAAAAATTCTTAGACTAGTCATTAAAACACAATAATGATTTTTTAAAAAAATACTGCTAAAGTCAAAAACATCAGAATTTCTGTTCAAAGTCTCTGTATGTAAGATTAAAAGACAAAGAACAGACCAAAAAGAGATACTTGCAACTCTTATCATTGATAAAGATTAATATTCAGATTTAAGAACGCCTATTAGTAATTATGAAAACACTGAACAACCTGATGGAAAAGAAGGAAAAGGATATAAACAGAGACACCACAGAAGAAGAATCAGAATTAATAATAAACTTATAAAAAGATGCTCAACCTCACTACTAAACAAGGAAATGTTAATAAACCAAACTGAGATACCACTTCACATCAATCATATCAACAAAGATGTAAAAATTTGCCAATGCCAAGCATTAATGAGAATGTGGTGAAATAAACACTTTGGAGGGCAATTTGGTATCACCAAGTAACTGCTTCAACCCATCAGTGTTGACATATACAAGGAAAGATACCCAAGAATGTTAACTATAACATTTTAAACATAGCAAAGCCTAAAAACAACATAACTGTCCATCTAAAAGAAAATAGTCTGGCATGTTCATACAACAAAATAATGTGCAACAGTTAAAATGAGTGAACTATAGATAAGTAAGCTGCAGAATGACACAAACACTATGATGTTATTTGTATATGGCATGAAATTTGTAAAAGGCTATTATTTAGATACACACATGCTATGTTCTAAAAGCATGCAAGTGAAAGATAGCGACTTCAGAATAGCAGTTACCTCTACATAAGAGGAATGAAAATTTGGTTGGAGAAGAGCAACACAGGTGGATTAAACTCTCTCTCCAGTGTTTTAGTGCTTACAAATATCTGAGGCAAATATGGCAACATTTTAACATATGATCAGGCCGCGTGGTGAGTGCATGAGTGTTTATTATGCTATCCTCTATAACTCTGAATGTTTTTAATATTTTGCAACCTTTACCTTTGTTTCTTGTTTTTGAAAAATTAAAAATTAAAAAAACAAGAAACAAAGGTACAGTAAACTTTGTGGAACCAAATATAGATAAAGCAATAAAATATGACTGTCCTAGCTAGTGATGATTTTCCTGGACCTCAAGGCTGAGGAATCACTGCACTTACTTCCTCTCTCCCAACTCTAACTGGAACCCTCCTCTTAAAACACATCCTCCTTCCCCCAGCATCCATCTTTGGTTTCCAACCTGGCTTGTTTACTGGGCACTTCCTTTGTTTCTCTCCTCACCTCTCCAGCAATATTCTTCTACAAGGCTTTAAGGTTTCAGGAGCTGATCCTTAATCCAGATTTTGAGTACAGAATCATTTCCTTGGGCAGACCCATGTCTAACCATCTGCTCAGATTCTTCCCTGGATATGGGTGAACTGTGGTATATTCATACTGTGAAATACTTTCCTGCAGTTAAAGGGAATGAACTATAGCCACATTTCTCAACATGGATATATCAAAATATAATAGGGAGCAAAAGAAGCAAACGCTTCTCTCAGGAACCACTTCTATTTGCCCTCCTGGGCTGGAAAGCTGTCCACAGCCTGGCCTCAGCTGGAAGTGGGCACTGCCCTGCCACAGCTGCTGCACTTGAAGAGTCTGAAAACGTGGGAAAAGCTTCTGCTCTAATGTTTATTGAAAGAACATAAATAGAATACAAAATAATACCTCTGGTAGGTTTGAACACTGTAAAAATTATATAGAGAGAGCAGGACTAGAAGGGAATAAAGAGAAATGAAAATAGATTTTTAAAAAATGTGTCAGGATCGTGGGTAATTTTCTCCCCTTTCTTTTGTATCCCATCGATATTGTTATGTGTTTGTGTAACAAGTTATTTTAAAATGTTAAAAAGCGTAGGTTGTAGGACAGATAGAATCAATCTGTAATCTTTCTGGTAATGAACAGTGAATTTTCTCTGAGTTGATAATGGGCTTCAATTCTGCTGTCAGAACCACAGTTTATCTGCAATTCCAGGACACCCATTTCCTACTGATCACATGCTCTGGGATAAGAATAACATAGAGCACCACTGTATTATACAGCTGTCTGAAATTTTAATCACGACTTGCTTTTCAAAGCAACAGACTAATTATTTCATTTAACATCGTAGGATTGATAAAGAAAGATTACAGGTATTTCAAAGGCAATTGGTCAAATTGGTATAAAAAAACTGCTTGCCTCAAACTGTTGAGGTGTTAAGATTCCACTTGATAGAATGACCATAGGCCAGTAAATGCTGCAACTGGTTGGTAAGAAAGCCCTTCTGGGAGCAGGAGTGTAATGTCTGGTCTAGATGATAGGTGTTGACAAAGTCCTGGGTTCCAGTTCTAGCTCTGCCACTGAGTAATCGTGAGAAAATGCTTGGTATTTCTGAGTTTCAGTTTTCTCTTTGGTGAAACAGAGATGACAGTGTACACCTGACAGAATGGATGTGAGCATAAACTGAGATAATGAATGTAAAATAGTTAACCAGAGACCTGGCCACTAGCACATGCTCAGTAAATAACAGCTTTCATTTTTCAATCAGCTCATTTTCCCTGAGCTCTGTTATGTATGACCCTTAGCTAAGTCATATAGGTGGGCCATTTTTGAGGAGGCCTACAGGTAGAGTAGCAATTGACACTAAATGTAATTGCCAAAGATGTGGCAGGTCTGGGGAATGCTATTATTTGAAGAATACTATGACTGTGGATTAACAATATAGCTCAACCCCCCCTCCACCGATTTTTCCACTCAGAACAAATCTATAGAATATAGCCATATAACATAGGGCCAAACTGAGAACACCACAGCATGCAGTTCTCTTCAATATACCAACACAATCTTGTGTGTGATAATATCCCTTATGCTCAGGTTTGTAAATTATTTCTAAACTGGAAGTTTGTCACATATTTTTATTGACAGAAAAAGAATAAAAGCAAAGAAAAGAAAAGCAAACAAAAGGTCATAGGAGAAGAACCTATTGCAAAAAGAATAAAAGTCAGCCCATTGTTGTGGAGCAGAATCCGAAGGGCTATGACATAGGATCACTAGAATGTGGGACTGGCACCTAGAAGAAACCTCTTGCTTTCCCTGCCACAAACATCAGAGAACCACTGGTTTATCGCTCTGGTTTTTCTTTTCTGGAATCTATGTGTGTTTATCCAGAAGAGCAGGGGGTTGATGATCAAGGAAGCAGCTCCTTAATCAGCCTAAATGGGAGGAGTAAGAGGAAGGATGAACCAGTAAGGCTGATCTGAGCTTAGAGAAAACTCTGAAGGACAAGGCAGGTGTTTTCACGAATGCATTATCCATAAAATCTCAGAGAGGCTGCACCTTGCCCTTGGGAATATTCCAAACCAGATCCTACTGGCATATTCTTCCAGATCACCTAAAGACTTCATATAAGAAATCTTCCCTCTTCCCATCAGGTGCTCAATTTTCCTGTTTCTGTCTGAACTTTGCTCATTAAAAAAAAAAAAATACAATAGAGTTCACACTAAAGTTTTTATCTTCCTCCAGAGTATTTTTCTTCCATTTACTTGAGGAACCGTGCCCAGAAAATATTTTGAGAATGAAATTATAGCAAGAGTGAAATAACTTACAGAGCCTCAACCTTTTGGGGCATGATTTCATATTACTCATTTTAAATAACTTCTGGTGTCTAGGAGTGCTATAGATATTTGTCCTGTTGCGTCATTGTGGGACATCTGAAAAATATTTTACAGGCAGCTTGCAAAGGAAAGACAAATGATGGAGACAAGGCCATGGAAAGCATACAGCAGGGTCTGCATGGTGATCCCAGCACCTCTGAGCTTTCAGACTCACTTTAGGCAAGTCATTTTACACACCCCCTATCACCCCCTCAGGTTTCTTGCCTGCCAAACAGGGATAATAATATTTTTCTAATTTACCTGTCATGGTTGTCATGAATTTTTCTATAAAACAGCATTCATAGGAAGCTGTTTTGAGGAAAAATATAAAGGTACACATAAGTCTTTACTATTTTCAGTCCTCAAGTTCCATTTGGGAACTTATTCCATTAGAATTAAGTTCTAGTTTCCACAGCTATCATCTCCCACTTGCTTTTGCAAAACCAAAATAATTTAAAGAGAGTTAGGGGCTGAATTGTGTCCTCCAAAATTCATAGATTGAAACTATAACCCTACAATGTGACTATATTTGGAGATTAAAAACACCTTTTTGCAACAGCTGGAAATCAAATAAAATACAAACTTCAAAGATACCTTTGTGTCTGTATCTATTGACTCCATTGAGTTAGGTTCTCAGCCTGAGAAAGGTCCTGAAAGCCCTTACTGGGAATGTCCTGACCTGCCACATGTAGCCCAGGCCTCTGGGATTTGGATTATTAGGAGTTGAGCCAAGGTATAAGGTGACTAGTCTTGGACCTTGAATGGCCCTTACACCATGGAAAAATTTCCCTAGTTGCATTGGAATGTTTGGGCTTTTTACTTTGGTTGAGATTTGAGGTCACACAAATGTCCAATGATAGATGCTAATGTTGAAGTTTTTAAATCTCATTTTATTTTTATATGTTTATTCATTTGTTGTACCTTGTCCAGCTGGATCCAGCTAGACTTGAGGTTCCATGAAACTAACATGTGATTTGCTATAACTGCCTGCCAGGTGGTCATTCTTCTAGACTCTATGGGCATGTCTTTGGCCAGAAACAATATTTTAAAATAACCTGCTGTACTTTGTACTCTCTCTCTCTCTCTCTCTCTCTCTCTCTATATATATATATATATATATATTTTTTTTTTTTTTTTTTTTTGAGGAGGAGGAAGGAGAGGAATAGGACACATTGACATGAATCCCTCAGCAGGTGATTTTGTAAGACTCAGCGTAGCCTGTGCTGTTATCCAGACTGAAGAAAACATCCATTTCACCTTCATCTCTCTGGCTGTGCAACCACCCTCAAATCAACGTTACTGAAAGAGTTCTTCAAATTAGCACCACAGAAAGGATACTGTTCTGTGTCTGTCAGAGCTGTTTTCTCTCTCCCTTTTCAGCTGTGCTTTTCCACCTGCAGAAAACTCCACCTACCTCCTAAACCAAAGCAGCCAGTATGCAGGGAGGCATGCCTTTACTAGCAGGAGGGGTCTGAAAATAGCTGTTTAGCTATAAATTCAGAACCTGGTACACCTGGTGTGAGTGCTGGGCACCTGGGGCCTGACCAAATGGTAGTCCTCTTCTTCCCTCCACATTCTGGGCCTTGTCCACATGGCCTGGCCTTCTGCCTCAGCTTCCTGCTGGGACTTGAGCCCTTTGCCGAGTCACAACTCTCTGGACTAAGGCCCTACACGTTGCCTGGCTTCTCAAAGACCTTTCTCTCGGGGAGAATAAACATGCTCCCATATTCTCTTTTCACTCTTCCTCCTTCCTCAGTGTGGGCAACCATTGCCTTCCCAGCAACTGGCTAGGCTCCTGTGTGAACACAGATACCCAGAGGAATGTCACTGTATTGTAAAGATTGAATATTCAGTGCCAGGTTTGAATATGTCCTGGTGGGGGGATGATGGCTTAGCCAATCAGCTGACATGTGGGATAGGAGCTGACAAGAACATTCTCACCCCCCAAAATTGTATATAGCCCTGATCTGCTCCAAACCACATATAGAAGAGAAACCTAAGGCTCGGAGAAAAAGCTGAGGCAAGACACTATGAATCATTCATTATTTATTATTCAATAAATACTGAATATGTAGTAGGTACAAGATATGCACTGCTATGGTTTCTCTTTCATTTGAGAGATTTTCTTGGTTCAACAGAAGTCCCACCCTTCCTATATAAACAAATCTTAGCATAGCAAAAAATGAGGTTATGACACTGAGTTCTCCCTCTATTAAACCACAGGCTCCACGAGTAAAGACTGCGAAGGAGGAGCAGTGAGATTAGTCTTTTCTTTTGGAATCTGCAGAAGCCACTTCTGTTGCATGATTAGAGAAGTGAGTTTTTTCTCTAACCTTCTTCCAAATAGTTTCTACACTCCACAGTTTGTGGATTTTCAATAGGCAAGGGATGGGGGTGCAAACTCATAACTGGAAAGCCTGACAGGAAACGTGTATGAAAGAAAATATGAAACATGCAAACCTGAGGAAGAAGAAATCCTTTATCTAGTGAAGTCTTTAGTAACCATATTTCAAGAACTCTGATATTGTCCAGGCTTCTAATGAATGGCCTTCTGGCAATTCTTAAATCTAGGGCTTTGGTTTTTTTTTTGTTGTTGTTGTTGTTAATCCACATACCCCAGTCTCCACAAGATTCCATGGGGGCTTAAAACAATAATCCTTAAACAATGCTATGAAAGATTATGCAGTCATTCTAACTGGTGTGAGATGGTATCTCATTGTGGTTTTGATTTGCATTTCTCTGATGGCCAGTGATGGTGAGCATTTTTTCATGTGTTTTTTGGCTGCATAAATGTCTTCTTTTGAGAAGTGTCTGTTCATATCCTTTGCCCACTTTTTGATGGGGTTGTTTGTTTTTTTCTTGTAAATTTGTTGGAGTTCATTGTAGATTCTGGATATTAGCCCTTTGTCAGATGAGTAGGTTGCGAAAATTTTCTCCCATTTTGTAGGTTGCCTGTTGACTCTGATGGTAGTTTCTTTTGCTGTGCAGAAGCTCTTTAGTTTAATTAGATCCCATTTGTCAATTTTGGCTTTTGTTGCCATTGCTTTTGGTGTTTTAGACATGAAGTCCTTGCCCATGCCTATGTCGTACCCTAAAACCTAAAGTATAATAATAAATAAATAAATAAATAAATAAATAAATAAATAAATAAAAGTATGTAATTTCCAATAAAAAAAAAAAGAAAGAAAGATTATGCAGTCATGAAAAAATGAGGTCTGGCAGCGTATAGCTTACTCCAACAGGGCTTTCCATTTATTATAATAAAATAGCCTCTGTACTACCTGTCTGTCCATTCTCACACTGAATGTTCCTTTTACTTGTGAAATGATTGGAGCGCAATAGAGGCCAAGTCCAGAGGCCTCACTCAGTCTCCTCTGAGATGACAAGAACTGTTTTTTCATCTACCTCTGGTCTCTGTGCAGATAAGTAAGTTGCTTTCTCTGTATTTGAATTTCACTGAAATCATTGCTTAGCAGCAGCAACAATAAAAAGACTTCCTTTAAAAAATATATACATATATGTGTATGTTTGCATATGTAGATACAGATATATATACATACAGGCATGTGTATCTTCAAAGGTAAAAAAATCCATTTGTGGCCGGGCGCTGTGGCTCACGCCTGTAATCCCAGCACTTTGGGAGGCCGACGCAGGCGGATCACGAGGTCAGGAGATCGAGTCCATCCTGGCTAACACGGTGAAACCCCGTCTCTACCAAAAATACAAAAAATTAGCCGGGCGTGGTGACGGGCGCCTGTAGTCCCAGCTTCGCGGGAGGCTGAGGCAGGAGAATGGCCTGAACCCGGGAGGCGGAGCTTGTGGTGAGCAGAGATCGCGCCACTGCACTCCAGCCTGGGTGACAGAGTGACAGTCCGTCTCAAAAAAAAAAAAAAAAAAAAAATCCGTTTGTTATTGCATTAGTTAATATTTACACTATGAAAAATAGTTTAATCAGAATAATAAAAACATTTTTTAACGTATCTATGCCAGGTGCCTTGTTGGTTGCTTGATCATAATAACACTACGGCAGCCATTATTAATATTCTCATTTTACACAGTAGGACATAAAAGGTATAAAAAGGGACAAAAACCATCATCCTACATGAAATTTAAAATTTTCCCCTAGGTGTTTTTTTAAGTCATATTTCAAAAAGATAAGAAAAATGGAACATCCGCTCAGTGAAACTTCAGGCAGAAAACGATGAACTCTTAGATTAAGTCAATTGTCCATAGGCAGTTTCTCTTGGCTTTCTTTAATAATTTAGAGATAATGTTTCCTTCTCATGAAGTGATTTTGGCATCTTTGATTTGTATTACTTCGGAAAGAGCAAAGTTGGTTAATTAAAATCATAAACCTAGATGAGCTAGGTTAGGATTCTACTCTGCTAATAACGTTAATATTTCATGGTGTCTTCGCCTATCTAATAATGAGAAAGTGACTACTTTATCTTTCAAATATTTTCTTTTACTTTCTTATGAGCAGCACAGCTAAAAGTTTTGTTTTAAATAAGAAAAAAGTATTTGTGACAATAAAAAAGTAATCATGTTTCTGGATATGCAAACATGAAATCTATAAAACAACTGTTTTGCTAAAATATGTCTTCTTTTATCACTGATTTATCTGACAGCAAAAATTGTTTTCCTGGGGAACAAAAGATTTTGTGGAGGAAAGTTTGTATCCTAAAACAGATTGATTATACAAACTGAATACATTGTAGACTCAAGAATGAGAACCCATTTCTCTATCCAAATCAGAGATGCTTAGGTTTAAATGCTTCATTGAAATTGTCTTTGTGTTGATAGTTTAGCCACCATGCCTATCCCCTTGCCAATAATACACATTCATAAATCAGTCAGGTTTCTGTTGGATTGAAATATTGACACTTTGGCCAGAGGAAGAAAAACATGGTCAAACCAATTTGATGTCTTTGAGTCTGATTTCAGTGAATTTGATGGATCTGGCTCAAAAATATTTGTAAGTTTTAATAAGCTGCATTTAATTTTCCCCACCTCTAAATTGAGCAAGAGAGAAAATCTTAATATATAATAATAACAACCACAATTCTCATGAAAACCTTTTTCTGTTCATTCAACCCAGAAGAAAAGGAAACTTTAATGAATGCCAACATGGACATAAAACAGAGGGAACATTTTTAAATGTATTAAGACAGTGTAGTATAGTGGAAATAATATTTCAAGTCCTGGACTTGCACACTAGCTCTGTCACTTAATTGTGCGATGAGCCTCCTGAGCCTCAGAGTCTTCTTCTAAAAACTAGATCTATAATGCTTCTTTTGTTTACCCCACAAGATTGCCGTATCTCAAGATTTATTCTGGTTAAAAGTCTTTTGTAAATATGTAAGTACTCCAAATCATTTTAATATTAATATTATCCTTTTTTAAAAAAGATTCAGGAGGAATGATAGTAGTTGATGTTATTGCTGTTGTTTAGAATGACAGCCTCCCAGGAGAACAATTTCCATTTTCATTGCAACTCGAGAGACAACAATCGATGCTATTCAAGTAATCTTTGTGTCATACAAGCAGGTCTGCATAGAACACTAGGTAATCAATAGTCTCTATTCTTTGCTCCTGACAAAATGAATGATCAAAGCATTCTAAACAGTCAATAAGCCTGACTCTTTTAAAACAAATCAAGTATTTTATTACTTTTCCCTGAAGTGACTGCCCGAATCAGGGAGGGGCAGAGGCAGACATGCCCACAAAACTAACCAAGAAAGTATCCTCTGGTTAAATCATTGTGAAGCATAACTGTTATAATGTTTGGGGTTTGTAAGCATACTTAAAAGAATTATATATCTATATAAACCTGTTACTAAAATTCTTCATAACAGTAATAATTTAGGAAGGTAAAAGAGGGTAGATGGATACATGAATGGACAGATAAACAAGGGACCAATGCATAGACAGACATAGTAGATGGATAAATAACTTAAAAGTGTATGCTTTCAGCACCAATTTTAACAATTCAGTCAATTAGGAGAAAGAAAAAAAAATTACTCTTAATGACATACCTAGGGATAATGACTGTAAATGTTTTAATACTTACTAATGTTCCTTATAGTATTTTTCTATGTATAGTTTCCTGTTAGTTTAATGAATTATACTCCTGTCAGTTTACAAAATTGAATTATATTATACTATGGGTTGATGTTTGTGTCAACCCCAAATTTATATGTTGAAACCCTAATCCCCAAGGTGATGATATTAGGAGGTGGGCCCTTTTGGGAGGTGATTAAGTCATGAGTGGGGAGTCCTTATGGATGGAATTAGTGCCCTTATAAAATAGGCCCAATCTCTTGTTTTCTCCTTCTCACACATGGACACAGCCAGAAGATACTATCTGTGGATCAGAAACTAGACCCTCACCAGACACCAAATCTGCTGGAGTATGGACTTCCTAGCTTCTAGAACTGTAAAAGAGAAATTTCCGTTGTTTATAAACTACCCAATTTGTGGTATTTTGTTATAGCAGCCTGGATGGACTAAGACAACATATTCTATTTTAAAATCAACTTTGCTGGGGGTATAATAAAATTTGTAAATTTTAAATATAAAATGGTAATATTTTGATTTTTAAAAAAGTCGCATGTACCCACTATCCCTAACAAGACATAAAACATTTATATCACCAAAATGGTCCCTTGTACCCCTTTGCAGTGAAGCCCCTCTCAAACCGTGCCCCTCACTGTCACTGATATGTTTTTTTGTTGCCATAGATTAGTCTTGTCCACTCTAGAAATTCATATATGGAAACACAGAGTTTGTAATTATTTGTGCCTGGCTTTTATTCACTTGGCATAATGTTTTTGAGATTTATTCATGCATCCATAGTTTGTTCTTTTCATCACTGAGTACTATTCCACTAAAGGAATTCAATACAATTTGCTTATTCATTTACCTTCTGAGGAACATTTGGCTTGTTTCTAGTTTTTTGGTATTAAGAATAAAGCTATTATGAACATTTATATATTAAATATGAAAGTTTGAATGATGCTTTTTATACTCAATATAAAACAGAAGTGTTTATCAATTATTTGTAAAATTTTCAGAATTATTTTAAATGCCTAATTTTCATTCAGTGGATACACCATAATTTACTTAAACACCCTCTATATTTGTACATCTAAGCTGTTTCTCATTTTTTTAATAAATAATAATGTAAGAAACATCTTTGCTTTTTCTCCGCTTTGAGTGCCAGCAAAGTTTTTAAGAGCAGTTCAAAATTAAGCTGAGATAAAAAATTGAAAAAAAAATTCTCAACAATGTTTTTTTCATTCTTTCATCTTAAATATACATTAAAACATTGGACATTCTACCAGGATAGTTAAAAAATGCATTCTAAACTCTACATGCCTTCTAAAGAGTTTCCTCTTTTCCTGGCTTTTATTCTTTTCTTTTTTTCTTTCTTTTTTCTTTGCTGAGAGTTTCTGAAGAGTGTTAGCTTCATTTGCTATTTTTTCCCCTTTTCAATTGACAATCACCTTGATGAATAGAGGAAGCAATGCATCTTAACTCTCTTTGGATTAATTGGAAGGAAAGAAACTATTCAATGAAGCCAGATATGTAGGTGGTGAGAATTGTTTGTTATTTTCTTAAGCTTGGAAAGTGTGCTTCTGCAACATGGCAGTCGAGCCCCACATCAAAGAAGCAAAATATAGAATAACAGAACAAAAAAGAAAATTCTTTTTGGAGCCAAAAAATGACAAACAAAGCTTCAAAGGTAGAGCCTATAGCGACAGAACTGCTGGGGACTGAAGCGTTTAAAATACACCTGTGTTTATGCTAATTGGAAAACTCATATTCACAATCTCAACAGTCCTTAAACAAGCAACATACTTACTGTGTGTTTCTGTTCTAAATGGCTCCAGTATCATTTTTCTGGGGAAGAGAACACTGGGTCCATTTCTCTACTTTGTCTTAAAGAATAAGACCATGCTTAAGGTATTTAAAAATGTAACTCATACAGGTTAAGTAATGTTCTCTAATTTATCCCTCTGTTTTCCATACCAAGAAATGGATCCTTAAAATACCTCATTGCCTTCAGTTCTTCTTTGCAATTACTGTGGTCATATTTGCATATTTTTAATAATTATGTATTTGCATACCTTGTCTTTCTCTCAGGGATTGTATAGCACATCCTTGAATTGTGTTTATCCAATCCACATTTCTCTTCTGCTGGACATTCAGAGGACTGTTTCTCACTAATATCAGGCATGTGGGTCTGGTGATGTTGCCATCTCAATGCCCACCCAGCTGGTAAGGGAGGGTCACAAGACCCAAGATGGGTAATTGTAGTTACCCACACACCTAGCCATGGTGATTGGTCTAAAATGATAGTAAATCACTCAAATCCAGCCAGAGCATCTTCCCAAAGATTTTTTTTAAGAAGCTTTGTTCCAATGATGTATTGGAGCTAATCAATGGGCTCTTACTGGTTCATACGAGCCAGCTGCTAAATTTTCAGGAATTTTGCAAGCTAGTCAATAAAATGCTGGCAGCTTGAAATCAGCCATGATGGGAGTATTTATAGCACAAAAATGTCAAAGTGCTACAAGTTGGGATTTCTCTTTTTTATTTTAGTTTTTAATTTCAAAGAACAAAAACAATATCTTTTCTTTATAATCCTTCCTCCAAGAATGTATTCTGTGATGCTTAACACATCTTTGTGAGTCACATTATGAGGCTTTAATCATAATGACAGTATTATAGTGAGATGTGGTAGTGTTAGGATGGGAATCAGGAAGGAGGACATCATGTTTTTCAGACCTAAGGCTTCACTTCTACAGATAACATTGAATATCCAGGTTTCAGAATCAGAGACAGTTGAGTTCAAATCCTACCTCTGGCTCTTACAATCTAATGTAGGCATGTTCCTCAAGCCTATCTTCAGGATGGTTTGGTTGTGTGTTAATATTTGATAGAGAGGTATAATCTTTCCCTAAAAGGGAATTTCCTCTCCCCTTACCTCGAAGTGCTTCCCAGAATTCACAGAATGTTTTGTTGCAAAACATTCCAAAATTCTTGGCAATAATTTTCTAGACCACACTGTACCTGCTGATAAGCACCTTGTGTCTGTGTGGCATTTTTTACTTTTCAAACCATTTTCCAATTTCTGCTGCACTAGATCAGATTCTTGAAATGCAGCCTATACCTGAGATAGCATTCATCTCAAAGAGAGACATAGTTTGGTGACTTCTTACTAAAATTTGAAAGGATCTGTTCATTTGTTACCAGCAACATCTTTTGTTGATAAAGTGCCTTATGAAGTTTTCATTGATTATGAACTCACCAGTACATATGTGATTATACACCCCAAAAAGGTGGCAAACTTTGAGCCCAACTTACCATACAGCTATAGATAGATAGATAGATAGATAGACAGATAGAGGCATACATACATACACGTGTGCATATAATGACACATATATACATAAAGGCCCAGATGCAGAACAAAATTTTTGCTTTGAAGAATGCTGTGGTCTAGTTGGTTTGGAAATTCTGGTACCTTAGCTTATACACCAGGAGATGTTGTTGATTAATTTTAGTTGTTAAATTGACTGGATTAAGGAATACTCAGCTGGTAGGGCATAATTTTGCCATATGTCTGTGTGGTTGTTTATGGAAGAGATTGGCATTTGAATCAGTAGGCTGAGTAAGGAAGATCTGCCCTCATCCAAGGTGGGTGGACATCATCCAATCAGCTGAGAGCCCAGATAGAAAAAGTCAGAGGAAAGGTGAACTTGCTCTCTCTCTTCTCTCTTCTCTCTCTCTCTCTCTTCTGAAGTTGGGATACCCTCCTTCTCCTTCCTTTGGACATCAGAACTCCAGGTTCTGCAGTCTTTGGACTCTAGGATTTGCACAAACACCTGCAGGTTCTCAGGCCTTCCATCTTGGAATTGGAGCTACACCACTGGCTTCCCTGGCTCTCCAGCTTGCTGAGGGCATATTGTATAACTCCTCAGCTTACATAATTGCATGAACCCCTAATAAGTTCCCTATCTATCTATCTATCTGTCTATCTCTCTATCTAGCTATCTATCTATCTATCTAGTGCCCTATTGGTTATGTCTTTCTGGAGAACCCTAATACAAATATCATACTTAATTTTCACTGTTCGTTTCAATAAATATTTATTGAGCACATTTCTCTGTTAGAGACAGAGACATCTGTACTTGAATCTCTCAAGCAAATCTCCATCTTTAAAGAATGTAACCTGAATTTTTTGATCATTCTAATCAAAGTATTCTCATAAGTAACATTTAATGTAACTTGTTAATTTTACAATGACTCTTACTCTCAGAAATTACTTGGTTGCTTCATGAAATTATTACAATGAAATATTTCTTCTAAAAAACTTCCTTAGCTATTTGTCTTAGTCAGCTAGGACTGATATACCAAAATACCATAGACTGGGTGGCTTAAACAATAGACATTTATTTCTCATAGTTCTGGAGGCAACATGCCCAAGATCAGGGTGCCAGTATGGCCAAGTTCTTATTGAGGGCTCTCTTCCTCACTTGCTGATGGTCACCTTTCTGCTGTATCCTCACATAGCAGAGAGTGAAAGTTCTGGTGTTTCTCTCTCTTCTTATAAGGACACTGATGCCATCATGGAGGCTTTACCCTCATGACCACATCTAAACCTAATTCCTTTTCAAGAGCCCCACCTCCTAATACCATGACACTGGGGATTAGGGCTTCAACATATGGACTTTAGTGGACCACCAACTTCAGTCCCTAACACCACTGCTATAAGAATGAATGTTTGTGTCTCCCCAAATTCATATTTTGCAGTCTAATCCTTAGTGGTATAATATGGGAAGGTGGGGCCATTGGGAGATGATTAAGTCATGAAGGCTCTGCCCACATGAATGGCATTAGTGCCCTTATAGAAGAAACCCCAGAGAGCTAGCTGGCCTTGTCTGCCATGTAAGCATGAAGCAAGAAGGTGCCATGAGCAAGAGAGCAAGCCTTCACCAGACACCAAATCTGCCAGCACCTTGATTGTGGACTTATCAGCCTCCAGAACTGTGAGCAATAAAGTTTCTGTTGTTTATTGACTATACAGTTCATGGTACTTTGTTATAGCAGCCCAAAAGGATTAAGACAACTACCTCTTGGGAGACTTCTAGGTGTGCTCATTACAACCTTCCTGACCTGGACCTCATCTGTGTTGCTGATTTATGTGTCAGTAATGGGAACAACAACAAAGACTGTTGAAGGCAGGAAAATAGCATATATTCAAGGACTCTAAAAGGAAAAAAGGGCAGGGTTTAACTTGAAAATGCCATCATTGTCTTAACGCCAAACTGAAAGACGTGGCATCACTAGAGCTGTGGCAAAGGATCAACAGCTGGGGAGGTGCGAGAGACTGAAGGAAGATTCAAAGTGCTCTAGGAAGTTTCTTACCAGCATTATCTCCTGACCATGTGAGGGTTTTCTGTGCTTTCTTCATCAGGCCTTTTTCAGTTATGAGTGAATCCCAAATCAAACTGACTTAAGAAACACAAAAGTAAGCATGAAATGTATTGGCTCTTGAATACCCGGGAAGTTCAAGGATCCAAGTCATGACTGGATGTAGGGGTTCAAATATTGTCACTAGACCTAAGGGTATTTCCATTTCTTGGCTCTCAGAATCTCTGCTTCACCCCAGATAGTCTCTGCCCACATGGTGGCCCCAAGCAGTACTCCATGTAACCATGATGTCCAGGGACACAGAATGTTCTGATTGGCCAAGCTTGTATCATGTGCCTACCCTGGGGACTAAGGGGTGTGGTTAGTCCCACTTGAACCACGTGACTTGGGGGTAGGATCTGGTCCCTAAGAAGAGATAAGAACTTTTTGATTAAAAGATGGGGAAAACAGATGTTAGGATTTCAGTTCTCTATGACTAGTCTCTGGCTGCAACCCCAGGCAGGCAGTGTCCATTAAAACTTCAGGCTTTAAGGTCAAACAGACCTGTATTCATATCCTAGGTCTGCCACTTCCTAGCAGTGGGGACTCAGGAAAGTTGCATAATCTCTCTGTATCTATCTATAAAGTGGAAATATTAATTATACCTTGCTCATAGATTTCCTATGAGGATTATATGAGACCATGTGTGTATAGAAAGCACAATATAGTACCCGGCAAACAGTAACCAAGCACTTAAACATGTAAAGAAGGAGGTGTGACTGACAAGCATAGATAATTTAGAGACAAAATGAATTTTATCTCTGAACAGTCATGGGCACCTTTTAAAATCATTGATAAGAAGATAGAAAGAAAACTCAAAGTTAATTCCTCTACTGGTATTAAATGTTTCATAGGTGTACTAAGATGTTTCTCAAACATTTCGTAAGGATTTCCATCACTACATTAAAGATTTTCTCAATGGTTTCACGACTTCAGAGAGGTAACCACTATTTAGCTTCTGCGCCTTTCTTAAAAGTATATGCATGATTTAGGAGAAATATTTTGAAATATCAGGGTTTTTCACAGCCTGAAATTACTCTTTTGTGGTCATTGGCAAATGCAGGCTACCTGGTTATATATTTTGATGGGGAAGAAGAGGGGAAATTCAGGACCTACATAAGAGATTGAAGTAAAATCTAATACAAAATTGAGATTGCTAACACAGCACAGAAGTACCAAAACTGCATGGATAAGTGATTTTGAAAACCATCAAACAGACATTCCACAAGGTCAACCAAAATGCAGTGTGCCTGAGAGTAATGAGTGACTTTAGTCCAATAGTTATTAAAGTGCCTGAGAGAAAGTTTTTCTCTTCTACTAGCTTCTTTCCCTTATAGAAGAATATTATGTAATACATACATTTCATCTTGCCTTTAATTGCCTGGTTTAATAATAAATACTTAACAATTTTTTTGTAATTTTTGCCATACCAGAGGAGTAATCTGTCTTGGTGTTGGAGTCTCTTGGAATTCGTGACAAGGAAAAAAGTACACCAAGTAAACTAGTAAAAAAAAAAAGGTAACAAGGCCCAATCCAAAATCCAAAGAAGTCCATTTACTTTTCTTCTGTCCTTCATTTTTTCCTCCTTCCCTCCCTTCCTTCTTTCCTTCCTTACTTCTTTCTTTTAAGCACAAGCAATATGTGACTATTTTGTCATATTCAAATGATATTTTTACAAACAAAAGAGCCAAATTTGATAATATGCTGAAGTTATGTGCCATACAAATACATAATCTTTGATGTTCAGGATTGAATTTGCATGGTTAATAGCAATGATTTTCTATGTCAACTACACCAAAACACCTAAGTGAAAAATCCACTTGACTTTCTTGGTAATATCACAACCAACAGCCAAACAGTTTCATAATTAAATGCACCTTAAAAATTATTTCATGGGCATATTATAGACATTACCCTTATGAATTTCAATTGGAGCTGTTTTTCAGTATAAAACTTAGTACTTCTCCTTTGGTGAATAATAATAAAGTAGTTAAAGTAGTGTCATGGTTTGAATGTGCCAAAGTTCATTTGTTGGAAAATTAATCCCCAATTTAGCAGTGTTAAGAGGTGGGAACTTTCAGAAGTGTTTAGGTCATGAAGGCTCTGTCCTCATGAATGGATTAATGTTATTATCATGGAAGTGGGTTTCTGATTAAAAGGATAAGTTTGGCTCCCTTCCCTCCTCTCTCTTTTGCATACATGCTCTCTTCCCTTTCTTCCTTCTGGCATGTATGACACAGTGAGAAGGCCCTTGACAGATGTTAGCCCCTTGACCTCGGACTTCCCAGCCTCCAGAACCACAAGCCAAATAAATTTCTGTTCATTATACATTACCTAGTCTGTGGAATTCTGTTATAAGCAGCACAAAACTGACTAAGACAAGTAATTTTAATTTTTAAGGTAGTCTCTCTAAAATTTCAAAAAATGGCCACAAGGTTTTTAAGCTCATGGGCTTTGGTATCAAACAGATGTAGGTCCAGTCTCAGATTTGTCATTTATTAATCATGATTTTGGAAAATTACTTAATAGATGTACATTCCAGTTTCTTCATCTATACAAAGAAGATAATTTTAAAAACTACATCAAGAATGGGTAATGAGGCTTAGAGATTTCATATAAAGAGCTCAACATAACATCTGACAAATATTTAGCAGACAATGGATTTAACTATAGATACTTAGATTCTGCACTTGTTTAAATGTAGTTAGCTTGTTTGTTTTACTTTGTTTTTAAAAGTCTTGGATCCATGAATGACGGATTGAAAAACAGATCAAATATTTTTTCTGTTTAAGTCCCATAGATCATGTGCTTATTGAGCATAGGGACTGGCTTAGTTACCATTTTCACCCCAGACCCTCCCAGGAGGCCTGAGACAGAGTAAGTACTGAATAAGCAAGTGCTGAGCTTGTCATATTCTCCTCACTTTTCTTTTACTTTCTGCATAACAGATGCTACCTTATGGGTGGGTGTGATTCTCCCTAGTCAACCTTGGGCAGAATTCAGCAATTCTCTTCATTCCCAAAGGAAAATCTACCTCATTGGAACTTGGTTTAAAAAAAAAAAAAAAAAAAAGGATTTTTCTGGAGATTTAGCAGTGGCGCAAGAAAAAAGGATTTATATTGCATAGCATGGGTTTTCTTTTCAGTCCTCCCAGATCCCTTTTGTCTTCAATCTTATAGACTTTCCAACAAAGCCCTTCCATCTCCACTCTCTCTATTTCAGCATCTTCCCTGAGAACTGCTTTCTTTACCCATTTTATATACAAAATAGTTTAGCCTCTGTAATCTGGCATCCACATTGCTTTATGCAGTCACGTGTTGCTTAATCATGCAATATGTTCTGAGAAATGCAACATGAGGTGGCTTTGTCATTGTGAAAACACCATAGCGTACTTACACAAACCTAGGTGGTATAACGTACTACACCCGTAGGCTGTGGGGCATAGCCTACTGATCCTAAACTACAAACCTGTATAGCATGTTACTGTATTGAATACCATAGGCAATTGTATTTGCCTTAAATGTTTACACGATGTTAAGTATTTTTGCATCTAAGTAGATACAAATATGGAAAAGGTACAGTAAAAATAAAGCATTATAATCTTATGGACCACCATAAGATGTATAGTCCATCTTTGACTGAAACATCATTATGAAGTGCATGATTGTACTCTCTTTAAGGTAAGTAAGCAAAAATTCTTCCATGTTTCAGGTTCTATTTTCTCTGAATGGGACGCTATAGATAGCAAATGTCATTGTCTCTCAATTCTATTTTTTTCCTTTTCCTATAAAGATTATATTTAATTATTTATTTATTGTCACACTAGACTGTAAACAGTGTGAGCACAAAGACTGTCAGTCAAGTTCACCACTTCAGCATCAACCTACAACATAACAGGCACTCGGTAAATATTCATTTGTATCTAGTGAGCTTGCATGTGTGTGGATATGCACAGGCATGCATGCGTGTGTTTGTGAGCATGTGTGTGTGTTGGGGAAACAGTATTACCTTTCTCACACTTACATTAAAGACTCCTTTAAGATTTTCATTTATCAAAAACTTGATCAAATCCTGTGATGCTTTAGCTAATGAGTGAGGATATTATACTCAATTCCAGATGTTGAATCAAAAAGATTATAAAATAGAGTCTCATCAAAGGAAAACAATGCTTTTGATAATAACAACAAAGGCATACTACTTCTTCTGGGAGAAAAGTAAATTTTGACATACTAATTCTCATTAGATTCAGACGTAGAAGCCTTAGAGATATTCAGTTTGATATTTTTATTATATTTCCTTCATCCACATTGTCAATTCTTTTGTTTTCTTGCATTTTTATTTTAAATTGTCCTTGTATTCCTCTTATCCTGTGGCCAATTCCCCTGATCCCATTTCTTATTTTCCTGCTGTGTTCACTTCTTTCACTTCCTAACTTGATTTATCTGCCTTGCTTTGTATCAGTTTCTAACCTTTTCCCTTATTTTCCTCTGACTTCTTCTTATCCCCCAGCTAATCTTTTGACCTTTCTATAATCTCTTTTCTTTCCACATTATCTTGTTTTCAGAGTTGTCCTTATCTGCTTAGCCCTCAGTCAAGTTCAGGGGAACATTCAATCTGAAAAGTCTTTAGACTATAAATGGATTACCAGTTGTCTCAGAATGGTTGGCTCACCAAGATACCTGAAAAAGAGACTTTCTGTTTCCAAGGCCTTTCCTGAATAGATGAAGCCTCCACATTCTCTTCCCTGCTCTTCCCTCACTGTCCCACCTGCTCAGTGTTTTGAATTCTTCAGGCACAATTTCTAAGTAAAACAGGCACATTGGTTAGCTCAAGTTTTACCCAATTATTTATTGTTTTCTCACACTTTTCCTCTACCTTCTGTCTTAAGGTTTTTAAAGACTGAGGGGCAACTTGGCACAGGCCTGCCTGCATCTTTCAGATTTAAATTGATACTCTAAAAAGTCTGGCCACCTCCAAGGCAAATGTTTCCCGAGTTTCGATTTAGTTTTCATTAGGAACTGGGCAGCCCCGTGCCAGCCTGCCTGCCCATTTAAACAAGGCCTCTCTCAGGGGATTATGCAGTTGCAGGCTGAAATATCTCTATGCAAATGAGCCTTTCTGTATTTGCTATCAGCTACCACAGAAATTTTCCATTCCTTCAAAGCTATTTTAAAAAACACCAGAAAAACAGAGACAAAAAAGAAGCAAGAAAATCTGTTTAGCATAGATGGAAACCCTGAAGAAAGAGTGGAAGGTTAGCTCCCACCCTCCTCACTCCCACCCCACTCCACTTACCCCTTCAAACAGCTGCAAGAGGTAGAGAATCCACCCCCCAATCCCATGGAACATAAACATATCCTAAGGCAAGGTTATTTTACAGTTCTAATTTAACCAAAATAAATAGCTGGGGCACAACAGAAGTAAGGAAGCTTCTCTTGAGGTGAAAAATATAGGGAAGTTCAGAGCCGGTCAGAAATTTGTGAACAAAATAAATGCGATATTTTAAAAGTATAGAATTAAATCTATATTATTTGCATAAATATAGGGGAACAGCATTGTGGATGTGATGGTGCATGTATTATATAAACTTAAAAGTATTTTTATGTTTTGAGTTGCAAGGTATATTTGTGCAAATGTTGAGTATTTTGAGACCCAGTCAAACGTGGCAATTAGTACTTGAGCAGGTCTTTTGGGCTTCAGTTTCCTCATCTATAAATTAGGGACTAAACTATATCAGTGGTTCCTAAATTATTAAAAAACCCCTCACTACTTTGTTTAACTTCGTATTTGGAAACAATTTCAAACTTAAAGAAAAATTACAAGACAAATGCAAGGAACATTCATTATCCTTCACCCAGATTCTCGTATAGTTAACATTTTGTCCCCACTGTTTTACCATTGCTTCAATCAATTAATCAGTCAGTCTATCTATCTATCTAATCTGCCAATCTGTAATTTTTTTTTTTTTTTGAAACAGAGTCTCACTCTGTCGCCCAGGCTGGAGTGCAGCGGTATGATCTCGGCTCACTGCAACCTCCACCTCCCAGTTCACATGATTCTCCTGCCTCAGCTTTCCGAGTACCTGGGATTACAGGCGCACATCACCACACCCAGCTAATTTTTGTATTTTTAGTAGAGATGGGGTTTCACTATGTTGGCCAGACTGGTCTCAAACTCCTGACCTCGTGATCCACCTGCCTCGGCCCCCCAAAGTACTGGGATTACGGGCGAGAGCCACTGCACCCGGCCCAATCTATAATTTTTTACTGAATGGTTTGAAAGTTACATACATAATGCCCCTTTATTTCTAAATTTCAGTACAGTTTCAACTTCTTTTCAAGTTCATGTGCAAATAATCCATTGCAGAAAAATCTACCATTATTGATTAAGACTCTAAGGCAGCAAATACTTTCACTGACCTCTGTAAAGAATCGTTGCAGCAAACACTGTCATTTTCTGGAGACCATGATCTTAAAGAACCTGATGTTTACTCCCTGATTTTTGTTTCTCATTTGAAGATGGGCATAACAGTGAATACCATTTATAATTTGCTTACTTTGTGCCAGGCAATTATAAATGTTACTTTACTTAGCCCTACAACAAATGTTCAAAGTAGACATTATGAAGTAGGTATATGAACAAAGGATGGAGAGAAATGAAGTAAATGATGCTTAGTGTCATTTTAGACAGGCCAATCAGAAAAGACCTTCTGGAAAAGATGACATCTAAATGAAGATGTCTGATCCTGTTGGAAAAAAAAAAAAAAGAAAAGATTCCTGGTTCCCACAGTGACTTTATCAGTTAGAAACTACATGCAACTATTAGAAACAGAAGTTCAATTTCAGAAATCCAAAGAAATTAGAAGTTCTTTTTCTCATATGTAGAGAAAATTCAGAGGTAGGCAGTTCTGGCCTATTTTATTAACTCTACAATCATCAGGAATTTAGTTTCCTGTATTTTCATTATGCCTTCTTAGTGCATGCTTTCAATCCTAAAATTAGTCTTATGCCTAAGGTGGCTGCTGGACCTCCAGCTATTATATTTACATTCTACATAGGCAGTAAGACAAAAGACAAAGGTCGTATTTCCCTAAGGAGCTCCCTAAGTCACCTGGCTTCTTTTAAGTGTTACCTGAAGACTTCTGTTTACATGTCATTAACTGAGGTAAAATTGAAAATGTGGGCTTTAGCTGGTACAAAGCCATCCAGAATGAAATAAGGAGTTGATTGGTTGAAAGGGGAGAATGACATTGCGTGAGGAGTTATCAGTCTTTGATTCAGAGATGTGAAAAAAAAATTGGATTCTGTCTTAGTTTGAATTCACCCAAAAACAGGATCTGAGACTAGTTTATTTGAGAGGCGATCTTAGGAAGTAAGGGAGTTGGAAAATGAGAACACAGTTGTCAGATTCAGTAAATAACAATATAGAAAGCCCAGTAAATTTAAAATTCTGATAAAAAACCAGTAACTTTTTAGTATAAATATGTCCCAAACCTTGCATGAGAAATACTTATACTAAAGAAATTTTCCACTGTTTATCTGAAATTCAGACTGAGCTGGGTTACCTGGTAGCCCTAGCAAGGAGAAAAGCCAATGAAGGGTACAATAATAAATAGGTAATCAGTGTGGACAACTGAGGTTCCGACTCGGCTGGGCACCTTCTGAGAAACCATATAAAATGTATCTTAGAATTGAGCTTCAGCAGGACAGACAGCCTGAGGCATTCTTCCATGGACTCGCATCACAAGGGCAGCAGTAACAACTCTTTGGCTCTTCAGAATTGTTCTGACTTGTAGCTAAGCAAGCTCATACTGCTAGGGAAGGATGCACTCCAGCAAGGAAACAGAGAGAAGCAGGCATTTAAAGTGGGAAGCATTCCACAGGGTACCTGAAACTGCCCACCACAGGGGCAAAGAATTCAGTGAGGCCTGGGGACCTGCCGCAGGGTATCAACAGAGTCAGCTAGGGTTTCTTTTCATTCGCTCTCTTGCTTTACTTCTTGCTCACAAAGCAACTCTGTGATTGTCATATGGCTTCCTAAATGTTACAGGGAGAGGGTGGTTCAGGCCTGAGGCCTCCAGCCTTGTCATCCATCTGTGGCATTCAATGCATTGGAATCAATGAATATTCTGCTCTTTTATATTGGCCATGGGAGCTCAGTCAATGTAACTGCTCCTAAGAAATGTACTTACTTTTAGGGTGCTGACAATGTATGTGTCTGGACAAGTAAGACTGTGGAACAGGCCTCCAGACAGTGCCAAGATGCTGTGACAAAGAACGGTATCCTCTAGAGCTTCCTGAGAGATAGCAGGCTTTCTCCTCACAGCCCTGCAACCTTGGAATGATATTTCAATGGTTGAGTCGCATTTCCCCTATTTTGGATTTTTACACCCTTTATTTTCCAGATGAGCAAGTTGAATTTCTGGTGTGGACACTGCCCCACAAAAAGCTCATTTTGTGTGAATTATTAGGTAAAGGCTTTGACTTTAAACCTTAAATCATTCTTAGCTTAATGAAAAGCACCTGGTAATTATATATTCCTTTATATTTACAGAGTGGGGTCTTGGATTGATTCAGAGGGAGCTCACATTTCTTAGCAGAGTTTAATTAGCAACAGAAAAAGCATGAGGCTTCTTTCTTTAAGACCTGTGTCTAACTCTAGTAGCTACTACAAAGCGCTCGGGGTACGGTGTGAAATCAAAATGTTTTGTCTTCTTCTTGGAGTGGGTAACTCAGGAGCTAGAGAAAGCTATGCTTTAATGCACAAATATGCTTGAGTTATAGTTTTAAAATTTGATTAGAATATGTGTTACCCTAGGTTCTTCAAGAAGCAGATCTACTTTTCCTATTTCACTTGCCTTGCCTTGCCTCCTTCACTCTGTTGCAGGTTTTACCCCCAAAGTACTCCCTCCATAAATTACCTGGCAAGAATCCTAAGACAAGCTCTGAAACAGGTAAGCTTGGGAGGCTCTCAGGTAGTGCCTAAGAGGGAAATGATGTAGACTGAAAGAACAAATGAATTATTTTCACTAGGGGACCTGGTCTAACAGAAATAATTTCACATAGACATATTGGTGACAGTTTCCTGTCACTTTATAAATATTATATATACCAGTTTGCTAAACTCTCAGTTCTTAGTGTTAAGAACCCTAAACTTTATTCATAGAATAAAATGATTAATATGCTACTAGCTACTGCACAACTTTTCTTAGGCGGCAACTTTCAAGCAAGATACTCTAACAGCATGTCCATCTTTTTGCTGTGATTTGCTGGCATGCAAACTTCACTGGCTAATTTTAATTAGAATCGTAGAATTTTATAGCTGGAACAAATTTTAGGGATCATGTAGTCCAAGTCTCTTAGGTCATGAACAAACAGAAGCCAACAAAATCCAGTAATTGCCCAGGGTCATTCAGCTACCAAATGGCAGAACAGGGATAAAAATCCATTCTCGCAGGCACAAAATCCAACAGTGTTTCCACTGAACCACATTATCTGTCCTTCACCAAACTTTATATGTTTCAGACGGAGGACAAATAAAGAGTATCCAACTGTTTCATTCATTACCCATTGAGTCATATCATTGGGTTTATAAATGAGTTACATTAGTATTTGCTTTCATCTAGTAATGAGTTTGTAATGTTAAATTATAAACTCGTCCTCTTTTTCTTTTTCTGTCTGTATAAGCTTCAGCCAATTACTACAAATAACAATAAACATATGACTATCCACTGGAGGGAAGAGCTTATAGGCTGAACCACCGATATTGTGTTATTTCAGTTAAGATACGGCTGGAAGTTGCCTGAACTAGACTAAACGAACTCACTTCCAATAAGGCTTAGGTTGTCTCTAAATGGAATCAATGTTATTGATAGAAATATTGTTGCACACATATGTCCACATATACCTTGTTGTCCTTTGCCTTGAAAGACAATTATATAGAATAAAAAAGAAATCTTGCAGAGCCCAGCCATTTCCCTGTGATCTAACAAGATCAGTTTCCTTTCTCTTAATTATAGCTATTTGAGCACAGTGACCTTTATGCCCATTAGGTTGATCAAACACAAGCAGACCTGCCAGTCTTGAAAGATTACAAACCCCAAAGCCACTGGACATTTGTTTCTTATTGAATTTTTTGTCTCGGTTTGCAACAAAAGTGCGACCTCCTAAAGGAAAAGTTTCTGTCTTAAGTGATATAATTTGGCTACTGGGAATTTACATTAGATTCCCTTCTGTAATGAACAGTTTTATACCAAAGGGGAGAATATTGCCCCTCAGGTGTCCAGGGCTAATGATGTAATCTTTTCCCTAATGAAATAATGGCAGTGACTGCCATTTCCCAGTTCATAGTACATCTTAAAAAACCAGTACTATTGTTTACTTCCACTGAACATCTGGGAAGGAGGGATAAAGTAACAGTTGAGAAAGTTCCCTTTATCCTTTTAAGCTCCAGAAAAGAGAGCCTTCGATGGCTTCGATTTTCTGCCTGGTTATTTCGGCAGTTCCTCTGTTGAAAAATCTCAACCCCATATTAAATTGAAGATGGTTTATCTTTATTTTCAAACCTCCCAAATGATCCATTACTAACATCTAACATCCAATTCAATCTAAGAGTGATAGATATGTTAATAAGTTATATGTGCCTGAAGGACACATAGAATTTGGTGTGGTTCTACTGAGAGCCCTCTTCTAAGTTGCAGACTGCCAACTTCTCATTCTCATTGCATCCTCACATGGAGGAGAGAGAGAGAGAAAAGCAGGCCTCTTATGTCTTCCTTTTTTTTTTTTTTTTTTTTTTTTTTTTGAGATAGAGTCTCATTCTTTCCTTCAGGTGAGAATGCATTGGCACAATCATAGCTCACTGCAGCCTTGAACTCCTGAGCTCTAGTGATCCTCTGGCCTCAGCCTCCAGAGTAGCTGGGACTACAGGCTCACATCACCACACCCAGCTAATTTTTTTTTTATTTCTTGTAGAGACAGGGGTCTCACTATGCTTCCCAGGCTGGACTCAAACTCCTAGCCTCAAATGATCCTCTCGTGTCAGCCTCCCAAAGTGTTTGGATTACAGGTGTGAGCCACCATGCCTGGCCTCTCACATTTTTTCATAAGAGCAGTGAACCCATTCATGAATGCTCCACGCTCATAAGCGAATTGCTTCCCAAAGGCTTCACCTCCGAAAATTACCACATTGGGAGTAGGATTCCAACATATAAATTTTGAGGGTACGCAAACATTCAGTCCATTGCACCCTCTATAGACATCATGCTAATTTATATTTCCCTCAACAATGGATGGAAGTATCATTTTCTCCACACTCTTTCCAATAGATTATTATAGTATTTTTTAACAATCTGATAAGTGAAAAGTGTACCTGCTATTCTTAATTTGTATTTATTATGAGACATGTTTAAATGATATTCGTGTTTGCACTCCTTAATTGTTAATTCATCAGTTTTTCACCATTTTTCTATTTATTGGGGCTCTTTACATATTCATTAAAGAGACCCAATGTCATATGTCCCCAAAGAGTATTTTTGTATAGAGTATCTCCACTTCTGCAACACCAAAAGTTGATAAAGTAGTTTGTTTCCCATAAAGTACTAGCTTATAATGGAATTCTACTATGTCCATAGTTACATAACAGCAGTAAGCCAAAGCGTGGATTATTTCTGTTTATTCTTCCATTGTCAAATCAGCATTTCCCAAAATTTATTCAATGGAATGTTAGGTATATATAATTCATAAAAAGGGGGCAGATGGAGTAAAATAAGAAATACTCTAGAGACAAATAATCTTGATTTAAACATAGTTAAATGAAATTATTTCTTTAAGGATTAATCAAAGTCTTAATGTGCTAAATTTTTATGAAATGACCATAGTATAAATGTTTCAAAATTATTTGCCTGCATACCTACCTCTTGAGACTAGTATTCTGCTGAACACATTTTGGGAGGTAGTCCTCTAAAGTAAAGACTTTTACTTTGATTATGACTATTATTAAATTGTTTGCTATGTAACAAGCCTTGAATTTACAAGTAACAGTAAATACTTTTCATGCTATTATTCCTCATAATTAAATTGTAAGTTCTGACAATAAATCATCACCTGGTAACATAATTCATTTGTGCTATGGTTTTCATGTATGTGTCCCTCCAGAATTCATAATTTAGAACTTAAACCTCAAGGGGATGGTATTAAGACATGGGGCCATTGGAAGGTGGGGCCTTTGGGCAGGCCATAAAGGCTCGACCCTCATGGATGGGATTTGTGTCCTTACAAAAGGGCTAGAGGGAATGAGTTCATCCTTTTTGCTTTTCTGTCTTTCTCCATATGAGGACCGGCAACAAGGCACCGTCTTTGAAGCAAGAAACAGTCCCTTGCCAGACATCAAATCTGCTAGCACCTTACTCTTGGACTTCCACAACTGTGAACAATACATTTCTGTTGTTAACAAGTTACCGATTCTAAGATATTTTGCTATAGCAGCCCAAACAGACTAAAACAGTTTGATTTTCTAGTTATTCTTTCACAACACAGATATTAAATGGTGACCTGCCTCCATACACATATGTTTTCATGTTGGAGTGTGTTATGACCTCTGCATAGATCTGAATACATCTACTGTTTCCTCAGTAGTTCATGCTTATGGAATTCTTATGGGACCTGTGGAGACAAACACAAATCAGAAAGGAATGTGGGAGCTCACTGTTTTGAAATTAAGCACCAAAAATACTCTGTCAGGTGCCTTGTGTAAAATATTTGTATGTCTTATCAATGTCACCTTCAGTGTTACAGCCGGAGTATTTCTTAATTATGTTATCTGATTTTCACTGTAGCCCTGGGAAGTGGGTCATTGCCCCCATTTGGCAGATAATGACACAGATACAGGAAAGGTGACATGCCCAAAGCATCAGTGCTAGATAGTGACTGAGCTAGAGCTGACACTCAGGCACCTGAATCTGTCACCAGAACCTGCACCCTGTAGACACAGTTATACCCTCTTTGAAGCTAAGCTGAAGTGAATAGGACCACGTGTTAGAATAATCACAGTCACCCACTGCTTCTAATCAGATACATTTATGTTTCCTTTCTGGATTCTAAATCACCAGGGAATACTAAAAGTATAGAAATATCCAATATATACTTATAAAACCCTCCATTGGGGGAATCTGAATCCACTTGAGCAGGAATGGGAGACACCTGTGAAGCTATCACATGAGCACTCTGAGAAGAGTGGATTGGTAGAACTAGGCCAGGCTTTGGAATTCACAAACCTGGGGTTGGATTTTGGGCTTGCTCATTCCTGACTCTGTGGACTCTGGTAAGTTACCAAACCTCTCTGTTCTGAGTTTATTTTTCTGTGGAGTAAAAACAGTTTTCTCACAGGCTTGTAATGACTATCCAATGAGGTGAGTTTTTGCAGTGAGTCAATTTTCACCATGAGGTACTTTTCGTAATGCATGGCTCCCAGAAAGCACAGAGTCACAGGACACAAAAAGTAAACTTCAACAGGTAGTCTAGAGTAGGGGTCTCGAATCTCTGGGCCATGGACGGACAGGGGCCCTTGGTCTGTTAGGAACCAGGCCACACAGCAGAAGGTGAGCGGCGGGTAAAGGAGTATTACTGACTGAGCTCTGCCTCCTGTGAGATCAGCCGTGGCAGTAGATTCTCATAGGAGTGCGAACCCTATCGTGAACTGCACATGCAAGGGATCTAAGCTTGTATGCTCCTTATGAGAATCTAATGCCTGATGATCTGAGGTGGGACAGTTTTATCCTAAAACGATCCCCCTCCCACCACCCACCCACAATGTCCATGGAAAAATTGTCTTCCATGAAACTGGTCCTTGGTGCCAAATAGGTTGGAGACTACTGGTCTAGAGATTCCTGGTTTCATTTTCACTTCTACATTGAGCCACAGAACTAAGTTATCCCTCTTGGGCCCAATGTTAATAAATGCAGCTCAGAGAGGAGAGATAATGGATCCCTTCCATCCAAGTGCTTCTTCAACTGTTTGTGGTGATAAGTTTATAAATGCTTATGAAAAAATTGCACAGAACTTTTCCCACAGTGTCTGGGGGGACATGGACTCCTACAAACCCTCCATGGATCTTCAAAGGAAGCATAGGGACTCTTGCATGGGAGAAACATTAGTGGTAAAATAGGTCACTCAGCTCTTTCTCTCTTTCATGGAAATATACGCTATCTTTTCTTTTCCTTTACTTTCTTGTTTTTTTTTTTAATGTTTTAAAGTTTTCCTTTTAGGAAAAACACTTTAACAAGAGCAGGGTGACTTGGACCACTTTAATCTGTCACACCCTTGGGGACATCTGCCTTTCCCATCCTGACACAGGGACACAGCTCACTTATCTAGTGACTGGGAGAGTATCAGGGCTGTCATGCTCTGCCAAAGCTCCCGTAATCTGTTCAGATGCATGGCACGCTTTGATAACTTTTAACCTTTGTTATTTCATGTGTCCCACATAAGAGGTCATTAACTCTCATCACCAGAATGTCAGGAAGAGGGTGGTGCTCGCAGCACCTTCCTTGTAATATTGTGGGATGGGAAGATTGCTGTACAGATCTATTCCACTGGGGAACAATGAGTCAATTTATTTGAAAATTTCTCACAAACAGAATCTGGTATAACTAAATAGCAGTCTATGGAACAATACTAGACAAATGTTCATTTACTTCTGCCTTTGAGGCCAATATTAAAACTAAGAATTTTGTTTCACAACAACGTGGGATATTTCACAGTTCTTGATTGTTCTCAGCTTCCCATTTGCCAAGATAGGTCAGAAGAGTCTTCTTTTAAAACATTTCTCCCTCTGAGTTAAGACTGTAGAAAAGCCCCAGGGGCTTACATGTCCCAAGACATTGGAGAGAGTCCTGGGCCCAAGGCTACCATGGCCACTGCAGAAATCCATGAGTCCATTCAAAAGCAGGCTGGACACAAGATCTACACTAAAGGCATCTGAGGTCTGGCTGTTTTGTGCTTAAACACTTTACAGTATCTTCAGAAACACAATGCTAGTCTCTTTTTTTTCCCCTGCAGTGGACAAGCGGTGTAGGGGGAAAAAGACACTTTTTGGGTCACCAAGTGTGACTACAACTGCAAACAAACAAAACAAAACAACAAGACTCAACATTACATATGTAGCAGCTTTTCGTATCACCTTATCGGGATGACTATTGGCCACCTGGCAAGAGACTATTCCCTTTCTCTTGGGACTCTATAGAAATGTCCTGACCCATTTGAACCACTTCTCAAACTGGGGGGACAAGACACTGACAGAGTCTGTGAATGTCAAGGACCCAAGAAGATACTGTTTTCTGGAGAAATTATAGAAATATCTGCAATCACTTGGTATTTGATAGACTCCATTATTTGAGTTCTATTAATACATTTGTTTGGACTGCAGGAAGAGCTTATTCTTTCCATTCTCACCATGCCCCCAGAGCATATTATTATTTATAATAATATTTTAAAGTGTCTTATACTTCAGTTTGTTTTATTTTTATTTTTTCATGTGGACCACTGATGCATAGAAAATAACTTTACTGCTAAATAAATGCTCTTTGGAAATGACAAATCACTAAAGTACTAAAAAAAATGTTGTATTGTGGCAGGGATTGCAACTGCTGTGATTATTGCAGTATCTTATATTATATCTAATCCTTCTGTTAAGTTTCCATTTGACAGCCGAGCAAAAGAGGAAAGAATGAGTGACAGTTGTTGGATCTCCAGCAAAAACTGTACAATCTTGAGAATTGAAGGTTAGAAGCCAACAGACTTTGGTCCTAATGAAAGTGTCCTTGACAATGGCCTCATATCTCAGTTTCTACACCCTGAGAAGATTAATGGCATAACAGCTCTGACATGTTATGAGGGCAAGTTTGAAATATCTGTGGTTCTCCTTTCCTTAATACTTCTCCTCTCATTTCCTTCCAGTTTCCATTGAGTGACAACCAAGGAAGGACCCTAAGAGACAGGGAGGACAGGGGTTGGGGTGGAGGTGACATTGCTTTTCCTTCTTTCATACTCTGATTTCTGCTTTACCCTTTCATTATCTTCTTTTCTCTGGTATTGCTCTCTTCTTTGTGCACCCCGTATGTCTCACAAGTACTTTCTCATGTTACCAGTATCACGCACAAACATTCTTATGTTGCCTCTTCCTCTACTCTACTGGAATGCTTATAACCATCATTTTATTTTATTTTCATACAAGAGGGCTTGGAATGTTGTGGTTTAAATAAGGATGAGAGGCTAGTACTGGAATTTACTGAGTGACTAGTTAAGTGTGTGTATTTATTTCCTAGGGAATGCCACAAACCAGTGGCTTAAAACAACAGACATTTATTCCCTCACAGATCTGGAGGCCAGAGTCTGAAATCAAAGTGTTGGCAGCACAGCACTTCCTCTGGAGGCTCTAGAGGAAAAGCCTTCCTTGTTTCTTCCAGCTTCATGTGGTTGTCAGAATTTCCTGCAGCTGCATCAATCCAGTCTGCCTAATCTCTCCAATCTCTGCCTCTGTCTTCATATGACCTTCTCCTCTACTCTCTGTGTCCATGTGTCAACAAGAACACATGTCACTGGATGTATGGCCCACCCAGATAGATCAGGATAATCTCATTTTGAGATTCTTACATCTGCAAGACCTTATTTTCCAAATAAGGTCACATTTCCAGGTTCTGACATGTGGACAAGTGTTTGTGTGGGGCTACTACTGCCAACCCAAAGCAATGTGTATTTACAATTCACAAAATCTGTTAGGTAGGCAATAGAAGCTCCAGTTTATAGATGAGAAAACTAAGGTCCAGGATGGTTAAGTAACTTGGTAGGAAGTAGTGAAACCCAGAATTCAAGTTTAGGTCAATGTGACATCAAAGTTTACTAAACTATATCTAAAAAATATACCAGTTCTTTCACCATTAATCTTCTTTGTGGAATCCAAAGGTAGACACAAAACTACCCCGAAAAAAGGGAGATGTTAATGTATCTAGTAAATACAAAGTATTCTCTAACCTAATACGTTTTCTTTCACTTTCTGCTACAACAGACTTTCCAGATATAGCTCCATATATTAAAAAGAAAAAGCCAAAATTTAAATTTACCAAAAAGTCTCTATTAAAAGTAAAAATGGCATGAAAGTAGGTATTAAATTTCTGACATAGGATGGGGAGAAAAAAAGGTAACTGTGCCTCTTCGTTATTGTACATTAAAAACACTGAGGTCCATGACCTCAAATGTATTCTCTGCTGAATGGAATTTGGAAATCAAAGGACTTAGCCAACCGGCTCAATTTTTCTGTATTAAAGGAGGACACACTGGCAGTTTTTCAGCAAACAATCCAATATTTCCACTGACCTTCTGAACATTTCCACATGGATATCCTGACATCACTTCAAATTCAACTCCAGCATTGTTTTTCTTCCAACATTGCTATTTCTACCTCTTTCTGTTCCTGTCATCATGCTCCCGTTTACCAAGTTAAAAATTCTTTGACTCATGGAATTTTGTTGCTCATTTCTACCTGCATTTCTTTATTCCCAAAATGTTTTGAATATTTCCTCTGGGCCAAACACCATGCTGGGCACTGGAGATAAAAATCTCTAAAAACACAGAAATAATCATGCCCTTCTGGGAGTTGATAGTCTAGAAAGAAAAACTGACACTGAGCACACAATGACAAATTTGAATCTTGATATAAAAGGGAAAGCAAAGGTTGCAAATAGGAGAATGTTGTTGGAGAATCAAATTCATTTCTTTCTCCTCTGCCCTGCTCTTGTTATAATCCTTATCATACCTGACTTTTTTTTTTAAACTAAGGATCATCCCAAAACCTTTATTCTATTCATGTGTAAATTTATTTGGCTATGGATTCTATTCTTTTTTAAAAAAATTATTTCCATAGGTTTATGGGGAACAGGTGGTGTTTGGTTACATGAGTAAGTTCTTTAGTGGTGATTTGTGAGATTTTGGCACACTCATCATTCAAGCAGTATACACTGAGCCCAATTTGTAGTCTTTTATCCTTCACCACCTTCTCACCCTTTCCCCAAGAGTCCCCAAAGTCCATTGTATCATTATTATGCCTTTGCATCCGCATAGTTTAGCTTCTACTTATGAGTGAGAACATACAATGTTTGGTTTTCCATTCCTGAGTTACTTCACTTAGAATAATACTGACTTCCTGAGGTAAGCTCTCTGCCTTTAGTCCAACCTCCTGTGATCCATTCTGCAGGCTACTCTGTCCTGAAACTTCCCATGCTTCCCCTAATCATATGTTACTCTCCTTTCACAAGCTTTCAATGACACCCTTTTGCTTACAGACTCTAATCTTTTATGTGGCATTTAAGACTTTTCTTTATGTGAACTCAATCCCTTTCAATCCTGAATAGAGATTTTAAGGAAGTTGGGGAAGAGGCTTAGAGTTCTCCCTTATATCGGGGGCTTGGTATTTCTCTATAACAAGCCGTGTTAGCCCCACGAAACTTTTGCAACAGTCAACCTGCCCACTCATTAATCTATCCTAAGATATCTGACTCATCCCAAATCCTGAACATTTATTCAAACTATTGTCCCAAGTATGCCCCCTTTCCTCTTCCCTATCTCTCAAAATGCTATCACTGCTTCAAAGACCATTACTCTAAAACCTCCCTGACCCCAAGGTCTTTATCTCTTTTCCCTGAAATCAACACATTCATTGTCACACCTTTGGGTAAGGGAGTTCAGCTGGTTTCTAGGATGTTATTCTACTGTGTATGCAACTATGCCGTATCTCCCCAGTGAGAATGTGGGCTTCTGAAGAAGGACTAGTATTGTAGCCAGTGTTTCTTTGCCACCTGCACCTTCCAATGAGTGAGCAGCCAATATTTTATATAATCATAGAGCTTTAGAGCTGGGGCCTGAGCATAACGAAGCCAGCTAAGTAAAGGATATGCAGCTGGTTAGTGGTATGAGTCAGACCAGAATCTCTTGCAAATGGACAATGCTCTTTTTGACTAATGAATGAACGAATGCAACAAATAAATGAATACAATGAGAAAAAAGTTTTATTCTTACTGAGTTAGTTCAGCCACTGCTAAGCCCTTTCTAAACCATTGTATTGCTCTACAGATGTTGTGGTTTCTACAGGCACATGGCAATAACCATAGGTATTCAATTTGAGTTCTGTTACCCATCTTGACATCACTGCTGCAGTTGTTGACTCCTCCCACCCACCGCCTACCTCCCATTCACACTCTGATTTATTCTTGGCTGTAAGTAGGGAACTTGAATTCAAAGCTGTCAGTTCAATTTTCCATGCCTGAGATTTGTGGTGTAGAAACATGGGGAGACACAACCCCACACTCTATCTATGTGTGAGGTAGGATATTCTGTGAGATAATAAAGGCAGTGGGAAGATGATTGCCTGATATCTCTTGCCTTTGAGACAGCTGGGGTTGGTTCCAATATTTTACTGGGCTTATGAGCTGTCAATCAGGAACCCAGAGGTGGGACAGGGGCACCGCAGGAAATCAAAGCAAATTCAATTATTATCTATCTGCTGACAATGGCAAAACCATTTCATTCCTCAGCTCTTCACAGAATGGGTTGGGGGAATGAAGGCTGTGAAGAAATTAAAAGCGTGAACATTTTTAATGAGTGCAATTATTGAATCATCAGTCACACAGTCCATCTGCTTCAGAGCATTCCAGTGACTGGTGAAATTCTAAAATACTGCATTGCATTTTCACATTCATGTAATCACATAAATGTTCTTTAAGGAACAGCTAATGATATTCGTATATCCTTCTTATCCCTTCTATAACTCAGCTTCCTCCTTTTGTCTGTTTCATTTTATCAGTCACTAATTTCACATTCTGACATCAACTTGGTGGGAATTTGTTGGCAACTGCATGAGTAAGAGGCTGCCCAGTGACATTAAATACTGTGTTATGGAATATTCATTTGTAGAAATAAACTAATGCAAAATTTATCTCAAAGGTCCTGTTTAGCCTGGAGTTTTGAGAGCAAAATGAACTTGGTGTCAGGGCAAAGAGAGAGAACTCATTTTTGAAGTCTTTTTCCAGAGACGACTAATCTACTGAGGAGAAAGGTGAAGCAATGACAGTGTGTCAGTGAGAAAACTGGGTTTGCTGGGGATGGCTCAGATGCCTTTGCAAATTAGAGCTTTGGGAGAGGAAGGATGAAGATGGAATTTGGGGGAAAACAACTATGACCAAGGAATGGTATGTGGGAAAACTGTAAGACTGCAGTGGTTCAGGTTTGTTAAGAGTTGAATTGTGTCCCTCAGAAAGCAATGTGGAAGTCCTAATCCCCAGTACCCGTGAATATGACCTTATTTAGAAATAGGCCTGTGTGACCGGGTGTGGTGGCTCACGCCTGTAATCCCAGCACTTTGGGAGGCCGAGGCGGGCGGATCACAAGGTCAGGAGACCGAGAACATCTTGGCCAACATGGTGAAACCCCATCTCTAATAAAAATACAAAAATTAGCCGGGTGTGGTGGCAGCACCTGTAGTCCCAGCTACTCTGGGGGCTGAGGCAGAAGAATCACTTGAACCTGGGAGGCAGAGGTTGCAGTGAGTTGAGATCATGCCACTGCACTCCAGCCTGGGCAACAAGAGTGAAACTCCATCTTAAGAAAAAAAAAAAAAAGAAAAGAAAGAAAGAAATAGGCCTTTTCAGATAAAATCAAGTTAAGGTAAGTTTATTGAGGTAAGCTTTTAATCTAAAGTGTCTCGTGTCCTCATAAGATGGAAAGACACAGATGCACAGGGACAGCACCATGTGACAGCAGAAGCAGAGACTGAAGTGATGCAGCCGCAAACCAAGTGACTCTTGGGGCTACCAGAAACTTGAAGAGACAAGGAAGGATATCCCATTGTGTACATAGAACACATTTCCTGTATCCATTCATTAGTCGATGGACACTTAGGTTGTTTCCATATACAACGGAATACAGTACAGCCTTTTACAAAGAAGAAAATTCTGTTATTTGCCACAAATGGATGAACCTGCTAAGTGAAATAAGCCAGGTGTGGAAAAACCAATACCACATGATCTTACTTATATGTGGAGTCTAAAACAATTGAACTCATAGAATTAGAGAGTAGAATGGTGGTGACCAGAGGCTAGGGAGGTGAGGTAGAGATGGAGAAAGGGGAGATGTTGATCAAAGGGTAAAATTTTCAGTTAGACAGAGGGAATAAATGTTAGCCATCTATTACATAGAATGGTGACTATAATTAATAATAATGTATGGCATATTTCAAAATTGGCAAAGGAATAGATTTTAAATTGTTCTCATCACAAAAAATAGTAAGTATCTAAGGTGATGGCTATGTTAATTAGCTCAATTTTATCATTCTACAATGGAAATCGGTATCAAAACATCACATTGTTCCCATAAATCTATACAATTATTGTCAATTGAAAATAAAATTTTTATAAAATACAGTGAAGGATCCTCCCTTAGAGACTTAGGTTATTCTCCTGCCTGATACCTTAATTTCAGACTTCTTTCCTTCAGAACAGTAAAACAATAGCTTACTATTGTTTTGAGTCACACAGTTTGTAGCACAGTACTTTGTCACAACAACCCTAGGAATCTCATACAGGGCATAAAGACAGTTGTTGTGATTTAGATCTCTACATATCACACATTGATCAAACACTTGACCTTCTGTGCCTCACACTGGGCTCAGCACTACAAAGCTGGTTAAGGAGTCATGGTTCCTTTGCTTTGCTCAGAAGGTTAAACTAACACTGGTGTTATGTCTATCAGCCTGTCAAGGAACACGAATGCCTTCTATTTTGTTGTTGATCACTGCATTGCCTTTCAGGAAAATTTACTGGTCTCTTATATGATAGTATCACCTGAGAACACCAATTCAGTTGAGACAATAGGTTTGAAAAGTTTTTGAAGAAAAAGTCACCAGAAAGGACACAATAGTAAGAATATCCAGTCGTAAGCTAAGGTTCTCAGAGGGCACTTAGAGCTACAAGTGAATACACTGTTTGCTTAGAGGTAGTTGTCTGCACGCATGGTGGTTGAGTGGGGGGGCCAGGCTGCCTGGGTTCATACTGAAGCTCCCCACCTACTGCCTTCGGTGAGTTACTTAATCTCTTTGTGGCTCATTTTCTCCTTAATCTCTTTGTGGCTCAGTTTCTCATCTGCATTTGCCTTAAAACTTTGTTGGAAAAATTAAGTAGTTAATCAATACAAATTACTTAGACTAGTACTTGGCCCATAGTAAATGCTCCATATATTTTAACTATTATTTTATATATAAGCATTTCTGAGTGTTTATAAATAGATTTCTATATCAAAGTTATAAGTAAAATAATTTTCTAGGAAAATACGTTTTGGGGACTAGAATGTTTTGCATGCTGATGCATCTTTCTATCCACCAGATATTCTTATGGGATAGGAAAACACAAAATAACTTTGAAAATAAGTATTGGTGTTATTCAATGAGTTTTATAACATCCAGCAATCTAGTAGTCTGGAAAGAACAAAAATGGAGAAGAGGAAGGGGACAAGAAAGCAAATAGGCTTAAGGAAGAAGTGTGGGTATGGATGTGTACATTTTGTGTGTGTCTGTGTGTATGTGTTTAGGGAGTTAGAAGTGGGGAGATAGACTTCATCATAGAGAGAGATGGATACATTTTTACTGTTTCCCTCTGTATCTCTCTGGAACTTAACTGATTCCATTAATTTTCTATACGATGACCAGAAAACCAATAAGTTGAGCCTACTTTTTCAAATCATGGTATTAATTATATAGAGTGAATTGCACAAATATTAAATGTAGAGCTCAAGAACATTTTGAAATATCTTAATAACCAGTTGCCAGATCAAGATATATAACATTTCTATCATTCCAGAAAAGTTCTCTTGTACTTCTTTTAGGTCAATAGCACTTTAGAGCGAGATGCCTAAATGTATAATTAGCATTATATAAATGAAATTGTGTGTACTATTTTGTGACTTTATTTTTAGCTCAACATGTTTTGAATCTATATTGCGGTGTGTATGAGTAGTTCATTCCTTTTCAATGCTCAGTAGTATTCTATTATATGATTATACTATACATTGCATATCCTTTCTTTTTTTCATGGACATTTGGGTTGTTTCTTATTTTCATGGTTCCAAACCCAAATAAGAAGGATTAATTCTGTGGTCTTCAATATTTTTTAATCAGTAGAACCATTTTTTTAGCTGAAATCTATGTGAAAGTGCAGCATATATAAAATATATGAAACAAATTTCTTCTAGATAAAAATTGGAGATTTGGAGACACTGACTCCTAGTATAGCTCCTCCCCATTCCTCCCATAGCCTTAATTTTTAAATCTTGTCTCAAAAGAATAGAGTTCCATGGGAATATTTTTAAATAAACACTTATTTAACCATCAACACATCCATTATATTTGTTTAGGACCCAAAAAAAATAACAAATTATGACACACATAATTTCAAAACCTCAACAACTCTTTAAGCTGTTGTTGTTTGAAAGAAGTGACACCCATTTACAGACGAGGACACTAGCATAGCTAAAGGTCTCATCTCGGGTAACACAGCTAGGTTACCTTGGCACATTACCTTTGGTAATGTGCTTCCCGGTCAAGCTGGATTGCCAGGCTTCCTGGTCAAGTCCGATTCTCTCCTCTCTGCTACGTGAGAACTGATACCTGCTCATATTATAGCTTATTTGCACATCCAAATTGTTCCCAGTGTGCTTGGAAATGTGTGGATTTTTGTCAGTCTTTGTTTTGTTGTTTGATTTTAATTCAATCATCATTCCAAAAGCCTATATTCAGTGCCTACAATGCAAGATACTCTATGGGGATATCAAGGCATCTGTGTCTATAAATTTGACTACTGGAGTTTCCTTAATGTATTAGTTTCCACACTCTAATCATGTCAGCCATTTTAAAAAAACATTCCAGCTATATCATTACATTCCTATTCATCTTGGAGTGCTGAGAATTCTCATTTTTCCACTCAATGATGGAAACAGTGGTGTTCCCAGTGTCCCCATTCTACCTTCCATAATGTGGAATACTTTAGCATGTAGTGATTTCCTGCCAAAATCACTCTGAAAAAAACACTTTAAAGTATAAAAATATTTACAAATATATTCCTATATAAAATCTCTTTATTGCTTCTGGGACATGTATTAGTGTAACTGTCCCAGACAAGCCTCTGTGCAAGCATGGAGATCCAGTGTCTGAAGGTTCAGGATAAATCTCCAAATCTTTTGTCTTAGTTCATAATGAGACCTGGCACTGAATTAACATCTTTGGTTCATTGATGAAATATTTGTGACATTTTCAAATATCCTAATTTGGTGAAAAGAACACAAATCAAAGGCTTCCCCAAATCATCATTACCTTATGCAGAGATACCTGACTCCCAGCTGGTAGTCAATAAACACTTGAGCTGCTGCCTTATTTATTTTTTTTTTCATTACTTTTGATGTTTGTCTTGACCTGTGAGGTGGTTTCTGTGAGTAAGGGTAACAATGTCCAAATGCCTCCAGGTGTTCATACGAACACATGCCCCAAGGTCAGCTTTCAAAATAGATGAGAATCACTTTGGGGCTTTTCTCTTTCCCCTGGCTTTGCAATGAAGGGCTCAAGAAGTGGTGGCTCCACATTGGAAAGATGTGAGAATAAGTTCATTAAAAAGTTTTATGCCTTTAAAAAGAGCAGGAAAAAAGACTAATATATGTGAAGAGTAGTATGCAAAAGTCCCTTGGGTTATCAATAGCTATAGAACCAGTGCTGCAAATGAGCCCTGAAATCTAAATTGGTTTAGAAATAGAAGAAATGGCATTATTCAGTACCATTTTACAATAAGTGCCACCGCTTAGTGCTCTAGTTTGGCTTTTTATGTATTTATGTGAGTACATTGGGTGTCCATCTGGACCTTTTAATCTATCCAGCTATATGCTTGGGTGTGTTCTCTGCATAATATCCTTCCTCCCAGGCCTCTGGAAATGCATGAACAAATACTGACTTGGGGGGAAAAGAATTTTTGCTGATTAGAGAACAAAGCAAGAATGTTAAACTCAGCAGGGGATTTTGATTTGCCTGCCATGGAAGGGCTGAGTGTATGCTTTTGGATTGTATGGGCCCTCTTTGGTTTTGGAAGTTTGACCTGCTGCACTGCCATAAAGGAATCACAAAGCCCTAGATGGCCAAGCACCACTTACTAAATTTGGAATCCTTGCAATGGTGTAAAGAACAACTTCTCTTATCTTCAGATGTGGATAATGCATTCTTGCACAAATACGTGGAGGCCCCTGGAATGCATCCAAAAGTAAATGTTACACTTAAGAGAATTTCAAGAGAAATGTTAGGTAAAGAGAGCCCAAAGCACTAACATGGTCTCAATTTTTAGCTCATCCAGGGAACTTCCTGACTTAACATGATATTAGAAGTAGCCTAGGCTAGTTGAGAACATGGACTCTGGAGCTGTTCCACCTCAGTTTGTCTCAGTTCTATTGCTAAATAGCTATAAAATCACTAATCTTGGGTGAGTCACCTAATCCCTCAACACCTTAATTTCTTTATCTGTAAAATGGGCATGATAACAGTGGTAGTTATTGTATATTGTTGCAAGTATATATACAAAGCACGTAATAAACTCAATATTGAATAGTAGATACTTTTATTGTTTTCCTTATATTTTTATTGTTTTCATAAAAGAAAGGCTTTATACCAGCAATTATTGAGGACTTTTTAATGTCCCTTTTGTATTAGAAAAAAAAAAGATGGGGGTAGGTAGTGAAAAATGTCATCTGTTTCTTTCCAAGAACACTAAACAAACTACGGACCTGTCTGTAGTAGTGGAATCTATCTGCAAGAGATAAATTTACTTGGAACAGTCAACCATAAATACAGCCTCTTCATATAGTGAAGTAAATAAAAAATGCTTATTTTATTCCAAGAGTCTGCTCATGCTCTTCTGGTACTGATATCTTCTATCACTTTTTTCCTTTAATGCACTGTATCCATGGACAACTTTTACAACCTGCTATGAGGTAGAGATCCTACCTATATTATTCATCTCTCTTCACCCAAAATGAACATAGCACACAGGAGCTACTTCATAAATATTTTGGTATTGAATAAACAAATTAATATATCTTCCATGTTCTTCCCACTTAAAGAGCCCCACCCTATTCATTCATTCATATGCATATGCCCTACTCACGCAACACACTTTCATACTTGGCTCTCCCTCTATCCTATCACCTCAAATGTAACTCTTATTTATTTCTCAAAGCTTACATCAAAACAGCTCTTCCAAAATGCCTTTCCTCATTTTGCCAACCCAATGTGCTATATCCTTGAACTCCCATATGCTTTTCTTTTAACACTCTTAGTATACTTATGATTTCTTGCCTTCATTATAATGATGCATGGAAGCGGCACATATCTACAATGGACCCATGAGGTCAGGCACTGATTTGTATCTTACACAGTGGCTACTATTCAAAACACATTTATTAAACGCTAAACAAAAAGTTTTTAATAAGTGTATTTTATTATAAAATATAAAATTATATATAAAATATATATAGTTCAGCAGGCATATGTTTACATATCCACTTCAAACCACTTCAGGCTACAATCTGAACTAAAAAGGCTTATGGTTATACTATGGGAATCAAACTGGTTTTCTAAATCCCAATTCCTTAATTTGGCCAACAGAAGGACCTAGTCCATTTGAATTCATTCTGAGGAGTAGCTTGGTAACCTATTGACTTACTTAGTTTTTCAGGTCTTGTGAATGCTTAGCTATTATTAAACTTAACAGAACATAAGAGTGACCCACAAGATGTTTTTCAAAACACATTTCTTGATGTGGGTAGCCAGTTTTGCTATCTACTGTTAATTGTTATCCTTCTAATTGTGACCCTACTCATGTCCCACTTTGGAATTTATCTTGAATTATGAGAATAGATAGCTCTCCTTAGCAGATTTCTGCTGGCGTAGTCTCCAGAATATGTTCCATGAGCAAATAGCATAAATGTTGGATAGTGAAGTCAGAGAATCTGTGAATTTGCCCCTGGGTTATGTGGCCAGCTTAACCAGCAGCAGCCTGTTGGATCTAGAATATTCTATCAGATAACAGTCCTACTTTGCTCCTTCCCGGGACAGTGTGCCTATTGGGAGCACTGCTAAAGAGGCTGACAAAGGTACCTTCTTCAGGCATTAAATTTGATCAAGTCATTTCCAATTCTTGTTGGAAACAGGAAGAGTGTAAATAATAAATAAATTGATTAATGCAATCATATTGGTTTAGCAAGTTACTGAATATAGCAATGCATTTTCAAAAGTCATCTAAGGATAACAACAAGACATAATAGAAGCAACTTTCTAATAGGATTTTGAAAACATAGCTTGAGTCCTGACTCTGCCACCAACTAATTAACTACTTCTCTTAAGTTGTTTTCTTCTTTGGCCTTAGCTTCCCCATCTGTAAGATGTAAACAGAAAAAAATAACTCTCACAGAATACCTTACTGAGTGGCAGGGACCCTCAGAGTGGCAGCCCCTTTAATCCTCATGAAGGGGCAGCACCATTATTATGTTACTGATGAAGAAACTGTAGCTCAGAGAGATTCTATCACATGCCAAACACCAGCGACCATGAATGAAGACAAAACTTGAACCTGGGTCTATTAACCTCTAAATCCTGCACATCTCTTACTCATCCACAGTGTATCAGATACTACCACCTATCCTGATGACCTAGTACCACAGGGATGAAATGTGGTAGTGAAAGAGAAAATTTTACAGATGTCAATGTGTGCTACTGTAACTGAGGTCCAATGATCAGTTTTAGTCAGAAACAATTAATTGCCTATTAGACTACAAAATACAAAATTTAAAAAAAAAAACCTATACACTAAAATACACCTCTTAGATTTGTTTGCTAAACTGTTATATGTCCATCCTCCCTACCATGAGGTGGTAGGGGTTGGTCTTCAATATGCAGTAGAGTCTCTGTCCTTTTTCCTCCCTACCCATGCTATAGGCTCCTCTATTTGTTTCCCATTGTTGCCATAACAAATTACTACAAATGTAGTAGCATAAAACAACAGTTTTTTTACCTTATGGTTCTGGAGGTCAGGAGTTTCAATGGGTCTCACTGGGCTAAAATCAAGGTGTTGGCAGGGCTGGGTTCCTTTCTGCAGGCTATAGAAGACAGTCTAGTTTCTTTCCTTTTTCAGCTTCTAAAGGTTGCCAGCTTCTGGAGCACTGGCTGTTGGCCCCTTCCTTTATGTCCAAGGCCAATAACAACTGGTTGAGGCTTGGTCACATCATATCTTTCTGACATTGACAGTTCTGCCTTGCTGTTTCACATATTAGGACCATTCTGATTACATTGGGCACACCAGGGCAACTCAAGATAATATCCTTATTATAAAGTCAGCTGATCAACAACCATAATTCTACTCACAACCTTAATTCCCCCTCATCATGTAATATGCTATATTCACAGGTTCCAGAGATTAAGAGTCATGTATCCTTGGAGGGCCATTATTCTGCCTATCACAGCTGTCCCAGGGAGGAAACTGAACCTTAGTCTTCTAGAAGTCTAACCACATTCCTGGGTACTGCTATAGCATGGGACCTTGTAGAGAATTCTGGTTCAGAATGTGGTTCCTGGAGCTGTATGCCTGGGTTCAAGTGCTAGCTCTGGTACTTACTAGCAGTGTGGCCTTGAGCCAATTACTTCTCTATGCTTCTATTTCTTCATCTGTAAAGGGGGATAAAGAAAGTAATAAGAGCAAATACTTCTACAGTGCTTAGCTTGTGTCAGACACTATTCTAAGCTCTTTTACATATATTTCCTCATTTATAGCTCAAAGCAACCCTCTGAGGTTGTTTCTATTATTAGTCCCATTTTACAGATATGGAAATCAAGGAACTGAGTTGGTTAGTAACTTTTCCAAGGTTACATAGTTCATAAGAGGCAGAGTCAGGGCTTATACCCAGGCAATACTGCTTCAGAGTCCTGCTCCTAACCACCACAGCAAACAACATTATACAATTGTCGAGAGGATTAAAGAAGTTAATATTTACTTTGTATTTAGAATTATACCTGGAATGTTTTAAGACCTATAGCTATTACTATAATAGGCAGTGTTCTATTTTAAAAACTGTTGAATTAATACAATTGGCAAAAGAAATTTAGTGTTAGGTCATCCTGTGTTTATCCCTTTTACATACAAACATCATTACACTTTTGTCTGACTTTTCACTTCAATCCTCAACCTCCTCGGATAAGTCTCCAAGCCATTTCCCCAGATTCTTCACTTCATCAACTCAACTAATTTTGAAATTTCTGCTGTGAGTCTAAAGCTTTTTTGGAAAACAACTAATGCTAACAAATGACTTTTCCTGCCTCAGTCTTGACTTGTCTTCAGCATTGAACTCACATTTCTAAGACTTTTGTTGAAGTTCTGGCAGAACTATCGGCTGGCTACAGACCTTGGATTGAGTATTAGCATCCTCGTTTGTAAAATAGGGATAAAATTCCTAATTGAATACCTTTGATTTCCTTCTCTTGCCTAATTGCCCTGGCCAGAACTTCCAACACTATGTTGAATAGAAGTGGTGAGAGAGGGCATCCCTGTCTTGTGCCAGTTTTCAAAGGGAATGCTTCCAGTTTTTGCCCATTCAGTATGATATTGGCTGTGGGTTTGTCATAAATAGCTCTTATTATTTTGAGATACATCCCATCAATACCTAATTTATTGAGACTTTTTAGCATGAAGGGTTGTTGAATTTTGCCAAAGGCCTTTTCTGCATCTATTGAGATAATCATGTGGTTTTTGTCTTTGGTTCTGTTTATATGCTGGATTACATTTATTGATTTGCGTATATTGAAATAGCCTTGCATCCCAGGGATGAAGCCCACTTGATCATGGTGGATAAGCTTTTTGATGTGCTGCTGGATTCTGTTTGCCAGTATTTTATTGAGGATTTTTGCATCAATGTTCATCAAGGTTGCAGATGACATGATAGTATATCTAGAAAACCCCATTGTCTCAGCCCAAAATCTCCTTAAGCTGATAAGCAACTTCAGCAAAGTCTCAGGATACAAAATCAATGTACAAAAATCACAAGCATTCTTATACATCAATAACAGACAAACAGAGAGCCAAATCATGAGTGAACTCCCATTCACAATTGCTTCAAAGAGAATAAAATACCTAGGAATCCAACTTACAAGGGACGTGAAGGACCTCTTCAAGGAGAACTACAAACCACTGCTCAAGGAAATAAAAGAGGATACAAACAAATGGAAGAACATTCCATGCTCATGGGTAGGAAGAATCAATATCATGAAAATGGCCATCCTTCCCAAGGTAATTTACAGATTCAATGCCATCCCCATCAAGTTACCAATGACTTTCTTCACAGAATTGGAAAAAACTACTTTAAAGTTCATATGGAACCAAAAAAGAGCCCACATCGCCAAGTCAATCCTAAGCCAAAAGAACAAAGCTGGAGGCATCACGCTACCTGACTTCAAACTATACTACAAGGCTACAGTAACCAAAACAGCATGGTACTGGTACCAAAACAGAGATATAGATCAATGGAACAGAACAGAGCCATCAGAAATAATGCCACATATCTACAACTATCTGATCTTTGACAAACCTGACAAAAACAAGAAATGGGGAAAGGATTCCCTATTTAATAAATGGTGCTGGGAAAACTGGCTAGCCATATGTAGAAAGCTGAAACTGGATCCCTTCCTTACACCTTATACAAAAATCAATTCAAGATGGATTAAAGACTTAAATGTTAGACCTAAAACCATAAAAACCCTAGAAGAAAACCTAGGCAATACCATTCAGGACATAGGCATGGGCAAGGACTTCATGTCTAAAACACCAAAAGCGATGGCAACAAAAGCCAAAATTGACAAATGGGATCTAATTAAACTAAAGAGCTTCTGCACAGCAAAGGAAACTACCATCAGAGTGAACAGGCAGCCCACAAAATGGGAGAAAATTTTCGCAACCTACTCATCTGACAAAGGGCTAATATCCAGAATCTACAATGAACTCCAACAAATTTACAAGAAAAAAACAAACAACCCCATCAAAAAGTGGGCGAAGGACATGAACAGACACTTCTCAAAAGAAGACATTTATGCAGCCAAAAAACACATGAAAAAATGCTCACCATCACTGGCCATCAGAGAAATGCAAATCAAAACCACAATGAGATACCATCTCACACCAGTTAGGATGGCAATCATTAAAAAGTCAGGAAACAACAGGTGCTGGAGAGGATGTGGAGAAATAGGAACACTTTTACACTGTTGGTGGGACTGTAAACTAGTTCAACCCTTGTGGAAGTCAGTGTGGTGATTCCTCAGGGATCTAGAACTAGAAATTCCATTCGACCCAGCCATCCCATTACTGGGTATATACCCAAAGGACTATAAATCATGCTGCTATAAAGACACATGCACACGTATGTTTATTGCGGCATTATTCACAATAGCAAAGACTTGGAACCAAGCCAAATGTCCAACAATGATAGACTGGATTAAGAAAATGTGGCACATATACACCATGGAATACTATGCAGCCATAAAAAATGATGAGTTCACGTCCTTTGTAGGGACATGGATGAAATTGGAAATCATCATTCTCAGTAAACTATCGCAAGAACAAAAAACCAAACACTGCATATTCTCACTCATAGGTGGGAATTGAACAATGAGAACACATGGACACAGGAAGGGGAACATCACACTTCGGGGACTGTTGTGGGGTGGGGGGAGGGGGGAGGGATAGCATTGGGAGATATACCTAATGCTAGATGACGAGTTGGTGTGTGCAGCGCACCAGCATGGCACATGTATACATATGTAACTTACCTGCACGTTGCGCACATGTACCATAGAGCCTAAAGTATAATGATAATAATAATAATAATAATAATAATAATAATAATAATAAAAAGAAAAAAAAAACTTTCAGTTAAAAAAATGAAAAAAAAAATTCTCACTCTAATTTTGGATATGAATTTTTCTTTATATTTTATCAATAAAAATGACATAATTTTAATAGATTTTATTTACCAATTACATTTTTATAATTGTCATAAATTTCTGGTAGTTCCTATCATTGACTCATTTATTATTATGTAATGTCCCTATTTTTAAGTACTGCTTTCTTTTGCTTGGTGTATTTACAGTATGCATTTTTTAAATCTTTCTACATTTAGCTTTCTTTTCTTACATTAAAGATGCGATTCTAATAAGCAAAAAAAAAAAAAATAGGGATAAAATTCTCAAGAAGATTGTTTAAGGATCAAATGAGAAATGCATATAAAATTGATATATAAAAGTAAAATGCTTTTCGAATTTGGGCAAAGTTAGTATTAACTTGCACATACACTGTCAAGAAATACTGGCTATGGTTGAGCCTAAACATGGTGACCTATAGTTGTGAACTATAGTTTTCGGTGTAATATGTAAAAAAAATACTGCATAAAATGGCAATTCTGCCTCTGTGAACATCTTCTCTTTTCTCTCATGCTCCAATGTAGAGACACACAAATAGAGCACGAATCTGGAAGAATTTTTTTCAGCATCATTTCCTGACCCGTAACAATTATATCTTACAGAATAGTCATAAGAACTAAGATAATGTATATAAAAATGGCCAGCTGCCAGGTCTAGCACTTAGTTAAGAAAAATATCAATTGTCATCATCGTTATTATTATCATTATTATCATTTGTATCATGAAACACAAGGATCAAACAAAAAATGTTCCCCTGGACTACAGCCTAAACTCCATTGTATTTACTATTTTTTTTTTCCATGGGCCACCCTCATCTTCAGGCCATCCTAGAACTTCCTTTTTTCTTTTCAGGTGGATGTCTAAGGCTATAGAACCATTCTGATTACATTGGGCACACCAGGGCAATGGTGAAATTTCCATTGATCAGAAAATAAGGTCTGTCAAGTACTTCAAAATTGTACCAATCAGAGCAGCTTTTCAATAATTTCTCCATAGTTTAGCAGCTTATTCAAGCCTCAGCTAGTTTCTCCTTACCTTGAAGCCAATTTGTTTAGGAACAACTCTGAGATAAGAACAATAAGGGAGAACACAAGGAAATACAAACACTTACTAGATTCATGTTAAAAAGACTTCAGAAATCTCTAGTGCTAAGATATAAAAGAATATTTAGATTTGGTCCCATCTTTATGGAGAATATAGTATAGAATTTTTATTTATTCATTCATTTAGTCATTTGTGGGTTTTTTTTTCCATAGGCATTTAGCCAGGTTTTGGCAACTAGTGAGGTCCCTGGAGAAAATCAAAGATATTTATGACAGTGCTTTTCACCAAAATCTGATAGCCTAGTTGCCACATGAAATGATGCAATGATGCAATCAGCCTGAATGGGTAACACTTGTATATTTATAGAATAGGATGATACATTAAGAAGATGCAGCCCCATCAAATCTTTTCATAGATTTCTCTGCAACGGAATTCATTATCTACTTCTTCAGTCAGTGATGAAGCAAATATTTATTGGACACCTACTATATGCTGGCATTGTGCTGCTGGTCTCTGGGGATACAAGGATACAAGCTGGACCCAGATGGACCAGATCTCTTCCTCCTCTCAGGGAGCAAGCATTCTGATGGGAGGAGTGGAAAATTAATGAAATTTCTGCAAAGTTACAACTCATATCTGAAGGATGAGTTAGAAAAGGAGAGGTAAGTGCATTCAAGACAGAGGAAATTGAATGTGCAAACACGTAAGAAAAGAGGGCACATAGTGAGTGAAAGGGAATATGTTAGGACGTGAGGCTGGAGGAATTTAGTAGGAGACTGTGCAGGGACTTGTTGGCCACACAAAGTTTTGTTTATAAGAGCAAGAGGATGCACTAAGGGGTACAAAGCAAATTGGTGAGCCCTGACTGGATTTGAGTTTTTGAAAATATCATGTTGACTGCAGCATCTAGAAGAAATTGGAGTAGGGCCAGGTTGGAATCCAAGGGATAGTTAGGAGGTGTCGGAATTGTCTAGGCAATAGATGATAATAATGTGGACTAGTGAGGGGGTAGTGGCTATGGAAACCAGTGGGTGGGGTAAGAAATATCTGAGAGATCAAGTCGATAGGACTTGGTAATGGATTAGGTGTGGGTGATAAGAGGAGAAATAAGTTACAATCAATTTTTACTGAGACAGAACTGAGAAAAATCTGGACAGAGAATTCTGTTTTCCACGTCCTCAGCTGCCCCTATAGATTCCTTATTTCTGCTCAGGGACACGTTTTCCTTCAGTTTCCTTTAGTTTCTAACTTCCGAAATTCTCAAACTTCTCCAAACTCTCTCACACACACATACTTTCTCAGGATTTGTTAGTCTTTTTACACTCCCTTGTAAAATACTACGATAAGGACTAATGCTTTTCTCCTCCTATACTATTTGCTCTTCATAGAGGAATGACTCCATTGGTGTGGGTGTACATTGCAAGGTTCCCAAAGATTCCCCAGATCAGTGGTTTTAAACAAGAGATGATTTTGTCACCCAGGGGATATTTGACAATTTCTGAGGACACTTGATTGTTGCAACTTCAGTGGGGTGGTTGCTGGCATCAAGCAGATAGAGGCAAGAAATGCTGGTAAACATTCTACAATGCACAGGACCACCCCCCCAACATATAATTATCGGACCCAAAAATGTCAGTAGTGCCAAGAGAGACAAATTTTGCCCTAGATGTCAACTCCTCCTAAAGCTGGCCAAATATAATAATGCTCCAGGAGCTACCTCTAACATCTTATGAATCCTTGCCAGTTTTTTAAAAAATAAATAAAACAAGAGAAAAATATATGTAGAACTGAGAATATGGCATACCAAGATGCTACTCTTAACTTTTTAAAACTAATCAAAATGGGTGAAGGGTGCTGGGAGGAGTCAGTAATTACAGCATTTCTGAATTAGAAACAAGAGCAGAGCCAGCCAGAGAAAAGTATAATTTAGGGCCTCATCAATTAGCTGACTGGATTTTCTATGATACTAAATTTGAAGCCGATATGGATTATAGTAGTGATTTTGGCACAGGCTTGAGCAAAAACCAGCCATATATGAGGCTGGGTCAATTGGGGGATGTCACATACTTAAAAGCTTCCATAGTTAATTTAATGAATTATAACAATAGGGGCAAGGTATAAAACTTCTTAACACAAGGAAACTCCAAGGAAAAACTGGCAGATAATTCCCATCTCATCCCGTTGTGCTTGTGGATCTCAGCACATATGGTCCTGCACCAGGGGTTGTAGAACAGTGAAAGATTCTAACACCATATGTGTGGAAATCCTGTACCTCGCAGAGAGGGAAGGAACAGGGAAAGCTTGTCCTTGAATTCTGGACCTTTATGGTTATTTTTCTCCTGGCTCCATATCAGATTTTGTCCGCTCCATATGGTATTTTTAACTTATTGTATTTTATTTTGAATGTAATCATCTTGGGGATTTTAATTGCTTATTTTCAATACTAATTTCCATTTCTGTGAATACAGAGGAAGTAGACTCGCTTCTCTTTCAAATACAAAAAGAAAACAATTATGAAAACGACTCAGCATGAATAGTATTTTATTTTCCAATGAAAGGTCTGTACTCTGTCAAATATATGCACCTGTGTGCATATGCATATCTTTAAAATTCTGTATTCAGATTTCTGGGGGTTTGGTAGAAGGAAATGTGCTATTTAAAGCTAAGCTACTATTGTTATTTATCTAGTGGTTTGGGGCCTGTGGATTTGGAGGGGGGCAATTTTCTATCATTAGGAAAATTCTAATTAGTCTTCCTTTTCACTATAAGCTGATATAGTTAAGGACAGTACAAGATTAAGAGGCTCAGGCAGTAGAATTTTAAGGGAATACAACATGGAAATGTTTTTTAGAGATTTTTCTATAACACCACCCTAAGGTTTAAAAAAAAAAAAAAAAAAAAAAAGACTGAAGAACTAAAATGGTTGTTTATTGAAAGAGCTTCTTCATCAACACTCAAGTCTACTGGCCCTTCCTTTTGGCTGTATGGTCCAAGCCAGTAAAACATCACAGAGTCATAACCACCCATGCCCTCTTAGCTCATGGTCTTGAGTTGGGTCCCTTGTCAGTGTCTTCTCTTTCCCTCTACTTGCCACCCCAAACCCACACTAACTTCTAGCCCACTTGTAGTTTGATGATAATCTCAGCTCTTATTTCTTTGAAGAAATTGAGGCTATCAATCAATGTAAAGTGTTCAGTTTGGGGCTTCCCCAAATATGCATGCACTTATTTTTGCAGACAACATTCTCTGCTTTTCTCCAGTCATAGATAAGCTAGTCAGGGCCGGGCCCCTAAACTGATTTGCTTCCATTTCCTCTGGAACCCTACAATGATTTCTTTGCCCTACAACTTCTATTCATCCTTCCATTCAGTTCTTTTCCTGTAGCCTATAAATATAATCGAGTTCCTCCCATACCAAAAATGTCTAGCTCTCTCCTTCCCTTAGCCAGGGTTTTTGTCAGAGGATTGTTATAGCTGCCATTCTCTCTGTTCCTACTCATTCTTCAACCCTTAGCAATCTGGCCTTCTTCCCGTCACTCCACTGTAGCTGCCTTTGCTAAGGTTGCCAATGGCCTCCCTGTTGCCAAATACTGTGGACCTCTGCAGGTAGTTATCTTTCTTAAACTCTTCAATGCGCTAGCACTGCTTATTTCTTATTCTAGTTGGTCCCCCACTCCTTTTTTTTTCTGCCTTGGCTCCTGTGATACTTGTTACTCTGGTTCCGTTTCACTTCTGTGACTATTTCTCTACAGTCCTCTTTATGACTTCTGTCTCCTTTCTCCATGACCCACACTGCTCTTTTCCTCTTCAGCCTCTATTTGGCCAATTTCATTGAAAGTTCTAGTGGAAAACTACAATCTGCGTGCAGATGAGTTTCACATTTTGTTCTTAAATTCCCAAATGTTCTTTGAACTTAAGACTCAGAAAATCTTTTGCATATCTGTTAGAAGGCCCAGTGGCTCTTTAAACTGACAGTATTCCAATACAAATTCAAATTTCTTCACCCTCTTTCCTCAACAAAGTTGCTTCTCTATATATATTCTGCTTTCAAATAATAGAGCCTAAATCCATTTGGGCATCCAAGCTAAGCACTTGGAAGTCAATTTAGATTCTCCCTTCCCTCTCTATGCATCTAATCATTAAGTTGTGCTTATTTTATCTTGCAAATATTTATTAAATGTAACCCCCTTGCTATCCCTGCAACCAATGCCATAGTTCATGCTTTAATCATGGCCCTAATAGAAAAAAGACTAACCTTCCTGGAAGAAGGGGAAACTCTGCCAGCAGACTGCATTTTAATTCAAACAGTGAATATTCCCTGGGTTGCTGTCTTGGGTTTCCAGCCTATCAGCCTAATCCTACAGATTGTGGACTTGCCAGCATACACAATTGATATGGTTTGTCTGTGTCCCCACCCAAATCTCATCTTGAATTCCCACATGTTGTGGGAGGGACCCAGTGGGAGATGATGGAATCGTGGGGGCAAGTCTTTTCCGTGCTGTTCTTGTGATAGTGAATAAGTCTCATGAGATCCAGTGGTTTTATAAGGGTGAGTTTATAAACTCACAAGCTCTCTCTTTTTGCCTGCTGCCATCCATTTAAGACATGACTTGCTTCTTTTTGCTTTTTGCCATGATTGTGAGGTCTCCCTAGCCACATAGAACTGTAAGTCTCTTAAACCTCTTTCTTTGCAAATTGCCCAGTCTCAGGTATGTCTTTATCAGCAGTGTGCAAACAGACTAATACAGTAAATATGAGACTTGGGACTTTGGAGTTAAGGCTGAAATGAGTTAAGACTTTGGGAGACTGTTGGGAAGACATGATTGGTTTTGAAATGTGAGGACATGAGATTTGGGAGGGGCCAGAGATGGAATGATATGGTTTGTCTGTGTCCCCACCCAAATCTCATCTTTAATTCCCACATGTTGTGGGAGGGTCCTGGTGGGAGGTGGTCGAAATATGGGGACAGGTCTTTCCTGTGCTCTTCTGTGACAGTGAATAAGTATCACAAGATCTGACAGTTTTATAATGGGGAGTTTCCCTGCACAAGCTCTCTCTTTGCCTGCCGCCATCAACGTAAGATGTGACTTGTTCCTCCTTGACTTCCTCCATGATTGTGAGGCCTCCCCATCCATGTGGAACTGTAAGTGCAGTAAACCTCTTTCTTTTGTAAATTGCCAATCTTGGGTATGTCTTTATCAGCAGCATGAAAGTGGACTAATACAACAATCAAATAAGGTATTTCTTTAAAATCTCTCTCTCTGTCTCTCTGTCTCTTTCTCACTTTCTCTTCATCCTTCATGGTTCTGTTTCCCTGGAGAATCCTGATTTGGGTCTCATAGTTCCTAGGCAGTCTAGAAGGCAGAAAGTAGGGCTAGAAGGTCTATGCAATATCTCTGATAACCTCTGTTTTATATTACCATTTTATTATTTATTTATTTATTTATTTATTTATTTATTTTTTTGAGATAGAGTCTTGCTCTGTTGCCCAGGCTGGCATGCAGTGGCGCGATCTCTGCTTACTGCAAGCTCCGCCTCCCGGGTTCACACCATCCTCCTGCCTCAGCCTCCCGAGTAGCTGGGACTACAGGCGCCCGCCACCATGCCAGGCTAATTTTTTGTATTTTTAGTAGAGACAGGGTTTCACTGTGTTAGCCAGGATGGTCTCAATCTCCTGACATCATGATCCACCTGCCTTGGCTTCCCAAAGTGCTGGGATTACAGGCATGAGCCACCACACCTGGCCTGTATTACCATTTTATTTTTTAAAAATCTGTTGAGGCTGGGCACAGTGATTCACACCTGTAATCCCAGCACTTTGGGAGGCCGAGGTGGGTGGATCACGAGGTCAGGAGATCGAGACCATCCTGGCTAACATGCTGAAACCCCATCTCCACTAAAAATATAAAAAGTTAGCTGGGCGTGGTGGTGGGTGCCTGTAGTCCCAGCTACTCAGGAGGCTGAGGCAGGAGAATGGTGTGAACTCGGGAGGCAGAGCTTGCAGTGAGCCGAGATTGTGCCACTGCACTCCAGCCTGGGTGACAGAGCGAGACGCTCTCGAAAAAAAAAAAAAAAGTATGTTGAAATGCTCCCTACTTATAAGTTCCATCATAAGACTACTTTGATTACCACATTTAAATCAATATCTTCTTGCAGATAGAATTGAAAAAGTGCTCTTCCATGACTCTATGAACATTTTTTTCTTTGCATTCTTTTTTTTTTTTTTTTTTTTTTTTTTTTTTTTTTTTTTTTTTTTGAGATGGAGTCTTGCTCTGTCGCCTAGGCTGGAGTGCAGTGGCATGATCTCGGCTCACTGCAAGCTCCGCCTCCCGGTTCATGCCATTCTCCTGCCTCAGCCTCCCAAGCAGCTGGGACCACAGGCGCCCGCCACCACGCCTGGCTAATTTTTTGTATTTATAGTAGAGACAGGGTTTCACTTGTTAGCCAGGATGGTGTTGATCTCCTGATCTCATGATCCACCCACCTCGGCCTCCCAAAGTGCTGGGATTACAGGTGTGAGCCACCGTGCCTGGCATTCTTTGCATTCTTGTAGGCTCAGTGTATTCCTTTACAGTCCAGATGGCAAGTAGGTAAAGTTTTCTTCATACCTGGACTAAATGTGTATGGCAGCCGCTCTGCATTTATTACAAATAATGCAAAAGATAAAATATTCAGTATATATTTCCCTTTGCAGGGCTACCTCTTCTCTCTCATCATTCAAGGCCCTGCTTAAATTTAAGTTCTTCAGAGAAGCTTTCTCTGAATATTGATAACTAAGTTTTACCCATAGCCTCCTTCTTTCTTCTTATCTCAAGGGACTAAATTATTTTTATCATGGGACATATCAAGTCATAAATAAGCTAATTATTTATTCATTTATGTCTTCATTTTTCTCCTATTGAATTATAAGTTCCATGAAGCCAAGACACTTACTTCTTGCTTCATCCCAAGTAGTAAGCACCAAAACCTATTTTGGAGGAATACACTGAGGATTTCTGTGTTCAAAGTTTTATAATGCCGGTGGCAAATGACTACAAAGGCAAGATTCTTGCTGTTGAATATCTTTCAAGCTGCTTGAGGTGTTGAAGTTCACACTGGTGAAATTCTCAAGGAATAAGACAAGGCAATATAGGCAATATGTTGTGTGATGCTGGAAGTTGTAGTGGAAGATCAAATCTGTGAGGCAGGAGACTTGAGGGGGAAGCAGGACCTTGTATTTCTTTTGTTGAAAGAATTAGATAAGCATAGGAAACACAAAATGAAGACAGGGAGATCAGCAAGAGGAATAAATTAACATGAGTCTGAAAGGGTAATAATGCTGACTATAGAGGTTAGTAGCAACCAGAAAGTGGCAAGAAAAGTAGCCTAGCTAGCAAAGAAGAGCCAGGTGATAACAAATCAGATGTAGAGCTTGACTTGGGAGCCAAGTTGAGCCACTGAATGTTTTTGAGAAGACAGACCTGAAAATAATGAAAGGGTAGTTCAGGAAAAATTAGCCCGCTAGTGCTAGGCAGCATGCATTGAATGATAAAATGTCTGGAGTAAGAAAAAGCTAGTGTATCTTCCTGCAGTCTGTCTGTGCATCAGTTCATGGCTACCTCCTTCCCCAAGACCCAAGGCGTGGTTGGGAACCTCTTCATATGCTGTCTTCACCCAGGCATGAGCTCAAAAGTCTGAGTAAAGTGTGTTTGGAAACTTGTATCCCTTCTCTCTTTCCTTCGTTTTGTTGCCTCTTTCCCTAGTACAGTTACCAGGTGTCTCAGAGTGACCCCACGTTGAACTGGAGTCCTATCCCCTATCTCTCCCCATTCACTTGTTGTGTATAGTCAGGAATCACTTAGCATCCACTTGCCAACTATGACATGAACTTACTATTAAGGTTATTCGACCTTAGCTCAATGTTTCATGTTTGTCCCTCTTTCTGGGAATAAGCATTCCCTTATTCAGGAGGTTTTGGGAAATCTTAGTAAAATAATCCACTAGTTCAAGCTAAAGTTAGGTTTCTTGCTAGAGTAGCTGTAACTACCAGGCCCAATTCTTATAACCTGGTTTCTGCCTTCTCTCTCTTGGTATTGTGGGTCTAGCAACATTTGCCTGTTTATAAGTAGCTTAAAATATTTAACATTTTAGAATCAGGTTGATATGGTTTGGCTCTGTTTCCCCATCCAAATTTCACTTTCAATTGTAATAATTCCCATACGTCAAGGGTGGAACCAGGTAGAAGTAATTGGATCATAGGGGCAGTTTCCCCCATGCTGCTCTCATGATGAGTGAATCTTAGGAGATCTGATGGTTTTATAGGCATCTGGCATTTCCCCTGCTTGCACTCAATCCATCCTGCTACCCCGTGAAGAAGGTGCCTGCTTCTCCTTTGCCTTCTACCACGATTGTAAGTTTCCTGAGGTTTCCCCAGCAATGCAGAACTGTGAGTCAATTAAACCTCTTTCCTTTATAAATTACCCATTCTTGAGTACTTCTCCACAGCAGCATGAGGAGTGACTAATATATAAACCACTCAATTTTGAATTGGTAAGAAGTTATTGGATCTATTATGAGCTATTTTGAAATGGCTGAAATATAAATAGTCTAGATTAAACTAAATTATCAACACATGCAAGAGACAGTTGAAATTGGAACAACTTTTCAAGAGTGTAATTAAGCTGTAAACCAAGGGAATTAACCAGAAATTTTTGTTCTTGTTAAAACAGGTTCGCAATGGCTTGCTTTCTTAAAACAATTTGATCCAGTTTTCAATTGATTATATTTAAACTAGTTTAATTTGGTTGAATTCAATGTGAACAGGCCAGAACTAGTTTAATCCAGTTAAGTTTACTTGGGATATAAAATTATACTCCTTATATACATCTTTGAATTGCTAGTATTTAATTCAGGGTCCAATATAGAGTAGGAATTTAATGTATGAGTGAAAACCATGGATGACTAAAATGGAACAACTGGGTATTAATCTAGTAGATAAGGGTACTATGTACCCCAAGAGAGAGGCTAATAATAACTGAAGGTCCAGCACTGCTCTGTCCAATACCATAGCTTCTGGTCACATTTATCTATTAAGCATGTGAAATGTGGTTAGCCTGAATTAAGTTGTGCTAGAAGTATAAATTACATACTATATTTCAAAGACTTCATAAAAAAATTTCATTAATTTTTTAAATTTGATTACATATTGAAATAATATTTTAGATATATTAAAGTAAAACATATTATTAAAGTTGATTCTGTCTGTTTTTCATTCCTTCTTTTTAATGAGACTGCTAGAAAATTTTAAATTACATCTATGACTCTCATTATGTTTCTGTTGGGCAGTTTGGTATAGACTCTAAGTCCTAAAATGCTATGTCCTGCTACTGTTCACTCATTAAAAGCGTCCATCAACATCCGTTCAACACCTGTGCTCACAACAGGCCCAGGACAGTTTTCCATAAACACCAGGAACTTGCACTTGAGTAACCACAATTCTTGGCATTCAAGAACTATCTTACCTGTTCTTCTAAAACAAACAAACAAACAAAAAATCTTATCATTCCATTTGTCATCAAATTCTGCATTTTCTTTAAAACAGTTTTAAAACCTGTTTTTCTGTCTCTTCCACTGGATTCATGCACTCTTGCTATACTAAACTCTCCACTTTTAATATTTATTTTATACTTCTGTTTCATAAATATGTCTCTTAAAATGGAAAAATACATTTATATTAGAATTAAAATCACAAGGATTTCATGACCTCCATGATACCCAGCCCTTCTCTGAACCACTTTATTTTTTTCCATGTTTTATTTAACCAACATGGTATTACTATGTGTCAGACACTGCTCTGAACACTTTTCTGATGTCAACTCATTCGGTCCTGAAGGCTACCTTATGAAGCTCATTCTACTCTTGTCTCCATTTCATTGATGGGAAAATAGCACAGAAAAGTTGTCTTTTGCCCAAGATCATGCAGCCAGTGTGTGACAGACCCAGGACTTGAACCGGAAAATCTGGCCCTAGGATTCATACTCCTCATGACTTACTTAGCCTCCTGTGGAGAGGTGATCTTCCTATCTGAATGGCCTCATTACCCCACAGCTTGCTCTATAACAGGAACATATGAACAACTTGTCTCAATCATTCCCAGGTTTCCCCTTGAGCTTCATTAATGAAGCTTATAAGATTTATCTGCTCTCCACCCTATTGTGCCAGGGTCCTTCCTTTTGATTTCCAAGATACCAACAATCTAATCTACATTAATCAAAATTATGGCACTGATAATACAATTCCTTAAATTTGTAAAGGGCCTTCAGCTTAAAAAGTATTTAAAGGTACAATTATAAATCACCAATGTGATGAAGGGAGAAAATGTGCTCATTTTGACCGTGAGTTTTCGGAGAAAGAACTCATTTCAAACAAGGATCTCTAATGCCAGGATTTCAGGCATTGTGACAGATCACCACGTGGGAGAGCACTGGCATCAACAGGGCTTATTCTACCTGCATTTTCTATTCTTTCATTCAGGGTCCTCTATTCTTTCATTCATGCGTACATGTCCTGTTTTTCTCGTCAAGGAATTTGAGACTGTTTATAAAAATAAACGCAATCTAACATGATTAGATAAATAGATAAGGAAATTGTGGGTTTTTGTTTTATTTTACTTGAAGTTCTGGGATACAATTGCAGAACATGTAGGTTTGTTACATAGGTATACGTGTGCCATGGTGGTTTGCTGCACCTATCAACTTGTCACCTAGGTTTTAAGCCCTGCATGCATTAGCTATTTGTCCTAATGCTCTCCCTCCCCTCAGCCTCCACCCTCTGACTGGCCCTGGTGTGTGTTGTTCCCCTGCCTGTGTCCATGTGTTATCACTGTTCAACTCCCACTCATGAGTGAGAACATGCAGGGTTTGGTTTCCTGTTCCTGTGTTGGTTTGCTGAGGATGATGGCTTCCAGCTTCATCCATGTCCCTGTAAAGGACATAATTTCATTATTTTTTATAGTTGCATAGTATTCCATGGTGTATATGTACCACATTTTCTTTATCCAGTCTATGGTTGATGGGCATTTGGGTTGGTTCCAAGCCTTTGCTATTCATAGTGGTGCAATAAACATACTTGTGTATGTCTCTATAGTAGAATGATTTATATTCCTTTGGGTATATACCCAGTAATGGAATTGCTGGGTCAAATGGTATTTCTGGTTCTAAGATCCTTGAGGAATTGCCATACTCTCTTCCACAATGGTTAAACTAATTTATGTTCCCACCAACAGTATAAAAGTGTTTCAATTTCTCCATAGCCTTGCCAGCATCTATTGTTTCTTGATTTTGACTGGTGTGAGATGGTGTCTCATTGTGGTTGTGATTTGCATTTCTCTAATGATCAGTGATGCTTAGCTTTTTTTCATATCTTTGTTGGATGCATAAATGTCTTCTTTTGAGAAGTGTCTGTTCATATCCTTTGCCTACTTTTTGATGTAGTTGTTTTTCTCTTGTAAATTTAAGTTCCTTGTAGATTCTGGGTATTAGACCTTCATCAGACAGGTAGATTGCAAAAATTTTCTCCCGTTCTGTAGGTAGCCTGTTCACCCTGATGATAGTATTTTTGTTGTACAGAGCCTCTTTAGTTTAATTAGATCACACTTGGCAATTTTGGCTTTTGTTGCAATTGCTTTTGGCATTTTAGTCATGAAGTCTTTGCCCATGCCTACCTCCTAAATGGTATTGTCTAGGTTTTCTTCTAGGGTTTTTATGGTTTTGGGTTTTACATTTAAGTCTTTAATCTATCTTGAGTTAATTTTTGTATATGGTGTAAGGAAGGAGTCCAGTTTCAGTTTTCTGCACATGGTTAGCCAGTTTTCCCAGCACAATTTATTAAATAGGGAATCCTTTCCCCATTGCTTGTTTTTGTCAGGTTTGTTGAAGATCAGATGGTTGTAGATATGTAGCGTTATTTCTGAGGTCTCTGTTCTGTTCCATTGGTCTATATGTCTGTTTTGGTACCAGTACTATGCTGTTTTGGTGAGTGTTCAAGTCAGGCAGTGTGATGCCTCCAGCTTTGTTCTTTTTGATTAGAATTGTCTTGGCTATATGTGCTTTTTTTTGGATCCATATAAAATTTAATGTAGTTTTTCCTAATTCTATGAAAACTGTCAATGGTAGTTTGACCAGCATTGAATCTACAAATTACTTTGGGCGGTATGGCCATTTTCATGATATTGATTCTTCCTATCCATAAGAATGGAATGTTATTCCATTTGTTTGCTGTCGTCTTCTTATTTCTTTGAGTAGTGGTTTATAGTTCTCCTTGAAGAGATCCTTCACTTCCCTTGTTAGCTGCATTCCTAGGTATTTTGTTCTCTCTGTAGCAATTGTGGATGGGAATTCATTCATGATTTTGCTCTCTGCTTGTCTATTTTTGGTGTACAGGAATGCTTGTGGTTTTCGCACATTGATTTTGTATATTGAGACTTTACTGAAGTTTCTTATCAGTTTAAGGAGTTTTGGCCTGAGATGATGGGGTTTTCTAAATATACAAACATGTCATCTGTAAACAGAGACAATTTGACTTCCTCTCTTCCCATTTGAATAGGCTTTAATTCTTTCTCTTGCCTGATTGCCCAGGCCAGAACTTCCAATACTGTGTTGAATAGGAGTGGTGAGGGAGGGCATCCTTGACTTGTGCCAGTTTTCAAAGGGAATATCCAGCTTTTACCCATTCAATATGACATTGGCTCTGTGTTTGTCATAAATAGCTATTATTTTGAGATATGCTCCATCAATACCTAGATTATTGAGAGTTTTTAACATGAAGAGATATTCAATTTTATTGAAGGCCTTTCCTGCAGCTATTGAGATGATCATGTGGATTTTTTTCATTGGTTCTCTTTACATGATGGATTACATTTATTGATTTGCATATGTTGAACCACCTTGCATCCCAGGGATGAAGCCAACTTGATCATAGTGAATAGCTTTTGGATATGCTGCTGGATTCGGTTTGCCAGTATTTTATTGATGATTTTCACATCGATGTTCATCAGGGATATTGGCCTGAAGTTTTCTTTTTGTGTGTCTCTGCCAGGTTTTCGTATCAGGGTGATGCTGCCCTCATAAAATGAGTCAGGGAGGAGGCCCTCCTTTTCAATTGTTTGGAAAAAGTTTCAGAAGGAATGGTACCAGCTTCTCTTTGTATCTCTGGTACAATTTGCCTGTGAAACCATCTGGTCCTGAGCTGTTTTTTTGGTTGGTAGGCTATTAATTGCTGCCTCAATTTCAGAACTTGTTACTGGTCTGTTAGGGATTCAACTTCTTCCTGGTTTAGTCATAGAAGGGTGTATGAGTCCAGGAATTTATCCATTTATTCTAGATTTTCTAGTTTATTTGGGTAAAGGTGTTTATACTATACTCTGATGATAGTTTGTATTTCTGCGGGGTCAGTGGTGACATCCCCTTTATCATTTTCTATTGTGTCTATTTGATTCTTTTCTATTTTCTTCATTAGTCTAGCTAGCAGTCTAAGTATTTTGTTAATTTTTAAAAAACAAACAGCTCCTGGATACATTGATTTTTTTTTTTTGAAGGGTTTTTCGTGTCTCTATCTCCTCCAGTTTTGCTCTGATCTTAGTTATTTCTTGTCTTCTGCTAGCCTTTGGATTTATTTGCTCTTGCTTCTCTAGCTCTTTTAATTGTGATATTAGGATGTTGATTTGAGATCTTTCTAGCTTTCTAATATGGGCATTTAGTGCTATAAGTTTCCTTCTTAACACTGCTTTAGCTCTCTCCCAGAGATTCTGGTACGTTGTCTTTTGTTCTCATTGGTTTCAAAGAACTTCTTGATTTCTAACTTAATTTCATCATTTACCCAGGAGTCATTCAGGAGCGGGTTGTTCAATTTCCATGTAACTGTGTGGTTTTGAGTGAGTTTCTTAATCCTCGGTTCTAATTTGATTGCCCTGTGGTCTGACAAACTGTTATGATTTCAGTTCTTTTGCATTTACTGAGGTATGTTTTATTTCCAATTATGTGGTCAATTTTAGAATAAGTGCTGTGTGGCACCGAGAAAAATGTATATTCTGTTGACTTGCAGTGGAGAGTTCTGTAGATGTCTATTAGTTCCACTCAATCCAGTGCTGAGTTCAAGTCCTGAATATCCTTGTTAACATTCTGTTTTGTTGATCTGTATAATGTTGACAGTGGGGTGTTAAAGTCTCCCACTATTATTGTGTGGGAGTCTAAGTCTCTTTTCAAGTCTCTAATAACTTGTTTTATTAATCTGTGTGCTCCAGTATTGGGTGCATATATATTTAGGATAGTTAGCTCTTCTTGTTGATTTGATCCCTTTACCATTATGTAATGCCCTACTTTGTCTTTTTTGATCTTTGTTGGTTTAAAGTCTGTTTTGTCAGAGACTAGGATTGCAGCCCCTTCTTTTTTTTGCTTTCCATTTGCTTAGTAAATTTTCCTTCCTCCCTTTATTTTGAGCCTATGTGCATCTTTGCACATGAGATGGGTCTCATGAATACAGCACACCAATGGGTCTTGACTGTTACCCAAATTGCCTGTCTGTGTCTTTTAATTGGGGCATTTAGTCCATTGACATTTAAGGTTAATATTGTCATGTGTGAATTCGATCCTGTCATCATGATGCTATTTGGTTATTTTGCACACTGGATGCAGTTTCTTCATAGTGTCATTGCTGTTTACATTCTGGTGTGCTTTTGCAATGGCTGGTACTGTTTTTTTCCTTTCCATATTTAGTGCTTCCTTCAGGAGCTCTTGCAAGGCAGGCCTGGTGGTGACAAAATCCCTCAGCGTTCGCTTGTCTGGAAAAGATTTTAGTTCTCTTTCGCTTATGAAGCTTAGTTTGGCTGGATATGAAATTCTGGGTTGAAAATTTTCTTCCTTAAGAATGTTGAATTGAACCCCACTCTCTTCTGGCTTGTAGGGTTTCTGCTGAGGGGTCCACTGTTAGTCTGATGGGCTTCCCTTTGTAGGAGACCTGGCCTTTCTCTCTGGCTGCCCTTAACATTTTATCCTTAATTTTGACCTTGGAGAATCTGATGATTATGTGTCTTGGGGTTGATCTTCTCGTGCAGTATCTTAGTCATGTTCTTTGTACTTCTTGAATTTGCATGTTGGCCTGCCTTGCTAGGTTGGGGAAGTTCTCCTGGATAATATCCTGAAGTGTGTTTTCCAACTTGGTTTCACTCTTCCCATCACTTTCAGGTACTCCAATCAATCGTAGGCCCATGCTTCTCAGAGGTTTGTTCCTTCCTTTTCATTCTTTTTTCTCTAATCTTATCTGCATGCCTTATTTCAGCAAGATGTTCTTCAAACTCTGATATCGTTTCTTCTCCTTGGTCAATTCAGCTATTGATATATGTGTATGCTTCATGAAGTTCTCGTGCTGTGTTTTTCAGCTCCATCAGGTCATTTATGTCCCTCTCTAAACTGGTTATTCTAGTTAGCAGCTTCTGTAACCTTTTATCAGGGTTCTTACCTTCTTTGCATTGGGTTTGAACATGCTCCTTTAGCTCAGCAGAGTTTGTCTTTACCCACCTTCTGAAGCCTACTTTTGGCCATTCGTCCATCTCATTCTCTGTCCAGTTCTGCATCCTTGTTGGAGAGGCATTGTGATCATTTAGAGAAGTGGCACTCTGGCCTTTGGGGTTTTCAGCATTTTTTGTTATTGTTATTGATTCTTTCTCATCTTCATGAGTTTGCCGAGTATCAATCTTTGAGGCTGCTGACCCTTGGATGGGGTTTTTGTAGGGACTTTTTTCTGTTGATGCTGTTGTTGTTGCTTTCTGTTTGTTTTTCTTGCAATGGTCAGGTCCCTCTTCTGTAGGGCTGCTGTGGTTTGCTGGTGATTCACTTCAGGCCCTATTCATCTGGTTCACTACCATACCTGGAGATGTCACTTGAGGAGGCTGGAGAACAGCAAAGATGGATGCCTGCTCCTTTCTCTGGGATCTCTCACCTTCAGGGGAACTGACCTGATACTAGTAGGAACACTCCTGTATAGGATGTCTGACAAATCATGTTGGAGGGTCTTACCCAGTTGGGTGGCATGGGGAGCAGGAACCATTTAACAAAGCACTTTGACTGCCCCTTGGTGGAGGGGGTGTGCTTTGCTGGGGGGAAACCCATTCGTCTGTGCTGCCCAGATTTCTCAGAACTAGTAGGTGGAAAGACTAAGTCTGCAGGTCTGTGGAGACTGTGGCCACCCCTCTCCCTAGGGGCTCAGGACCAGGAAGATCAGAGTTCTGTACCTGAGCCCCTGGCTGGAGTTTTCAGAGTTTCTGCTGGGAGGCCCCGCCCAGTGAGGAGGGATGGGTCAAGGTCAGGCCTGAAGAGGCACCCTGCAATCTGCCACAGCAGGTGTGTTGGACTGTGGGGGATACCTCTTGGGATTAAGCCATCCAGCCTCCCTGGCTCCAGCAGGGTAAAAGCACAGCCTGAAGCTACAGAGATGGTTGCTGCCCTTCCCCTACCCTAGGAGTTTAGTGTGTTAGGCTTTGATCAGACCCAGTGTTGGCTGTCACACCTCCTACAAGGAGCTCAAACGGCTTAGACAGAAGGCAGCCGCAGCCGCAGCTGTGGTGCTGGTCACCCCTCCCCCTGGGAGCTCAGCAGGCTTAAGCAGATTCTAGCTTAGTGGCTGTTGAGAATCTGCACAACTCCATGATTGAGACCCCTAGGCCCGGGTGGTATGAGCTCATGAGTGGGATCTTCCAATCCGTGAGTTGCACAGTTCTATGGAAAAAGCACTTTTTCCCAGGCTGGGTAGCACAGTCACTCACTGCCACCCTTGGCTGGGGGGTGAGGGCATCCCTGCCCCATGTGGTTCTCAGGTTGGCAGTCACACCACACTGCTCTTCCTTCCTCTCCATGGGTCATGCCAGCTGCCTAGTCATTTGTGATGACAGAACCTGGATACCTCGGTTGCTGGCACAGGATTCACATGCTGTTATGGTTCTTTTTGTCGGGAGCCTCTGATCACAACTGCTTCTAGTTGGCCATCTTGGCCCTGCCCATCAGAAATTGTGGCTTTTATACATGTTCTCTGCAGTAGGGATCCAAATACTTGCTCCAGTTGCCTGGCACCACCATGAGGGCCTGAGGATCAGAGGTACAAGGCATGCTTCAGGCTCGCACAGACTCTTCTTTTCTAGTTAGAGCTTTGCCCCAATCAACCTGGTGAGCATAACTGGAGTTATGGTGGGTACCAAGTAACCCTGGCTCCTTTTAAAGAAGAGTCCAGAAACTAGCATGAGCAGCTGATCTAACCTTCCTTTTCTCTAAATCCTGTTCAGATTTCTACTTGGCTTTCCGATGCAGGGTACCTCCCAAACAGAAGTCATTTCCAGCCCTTAATTCACCATACCAATTCTTGGGAGACAAAAGAGGAAAATAAGAGAAAATGAGGAAATTAAAATGATGTGGGAGAAATGTCTCTGATTTTGTTCGGGCTCTAATTTGGTTAGTCCTCTCTTTAAAACTCCACCTTTCTACAAACAATATGGCAACCTAATTTAGGTAGCCTAAGAATTCCATTTTCACTTTGAACTATATTAGAGCTCTCCTTCCCTGTGGATGGAGTCAGGCCTTGAGGGTCTCTTTGGAATTGAAGTTGTTGGGGACATGACAGGGACCATCTGAGTCAGTGAGAGAAGAGATTACACATGGAAAATGGGCACAATGAGAGAAATATAAAATAAAGCCATATGGAAAATGAGCAAACAGGAATGCACATCTTAAGATACTATACACTTGCTGTAAGTGGTCTACAAATTTGGTTCTGAGCTTCCTAGGAGCCAAAGGAAGGGAAAAAAACAATCATTTTTAAGAGGGGAAATGTCCACATTATAAAGTCAACACAGTTAGAAGAAATACACATTTCCTTGTAACTCAGATATTAAAGAAATTTTGTTTCAAGATCCTTATTAAGGGACTATGGCTGACAGGAACACATTGTTCTCACTAACATACCTTTATTAAATTTCCCAAAACTTATCACACTCTTTGACATGATGCAAATCAGTAAAAACAAATCTAAAGGAGCTGTTTTCTTCAGGTAAGGTGCTATGTTATATAGTCAGCATACTTCCATAACTAACTGATAAATCACTGGAGTCACTTATAAATGAGATTTGGGTTTTATGCTTTTTAATTTTTTGATCACTTCTATCAGAGAAATTTAATTAATGTAGATAAATCAGAGACCTCATTTCACTCATTTCAGTCTTTTTTCCCATTCCTGGAGTTTTCTCTACCAAGTGTCCATGGTACCCTAATGTTGTAATCTGTCCACAACTGATTAACGGCAAGCTCTTGACCTAAGGGAAACCCATTGCTAGGCTAAGAGGAGCTAATCAGATTCTCTCCACTGAGAAATTAAACCAGGAAAAACACAAATCCTGCTATAATGATTCATTCTGGAAAAACAAGCTGAAAGAGCAGAGTGCGTTTATGGCCAGCCAAAACACACCAAACCTGTGGGGAAAGAGAAGTCCTGACCCTTGAGGAGGAAGTTAATGCCTGCAATCCTTGCTGTATTGCTGCCTCCGTCTCTTGTCGGGGGAAGATGTATTTCACACTGCTATAATGACATACCCAACTCTGGGTAATTTATAAAGGAAAGAGGTTTAATTGATTCACAGTTCTCTATGGCTGGGGAGGCTTCAGGAAACTTACAATTGTGGAGGAAGAGGAAGAGGAACATCCTACAGGGTGTCAGGCGAGAGAAAAAAGTGTGTAGAGTAAAAGGGGAAGAGACCCTTAAAAAAACATCAGATCTTGTGAGAACTCACTCACTATCACAAGAACAGCAAAGGAGAAACCGCCCCCATGATCCATCACCTCTCACCAGGTTCCTCCCTTGACACCTGGGGATTCAGGGGATTACAATTCAAGATGAGATTTGCATGGGGACACAACCAAACAATATCATTCCACACCTGGCCCCTCACAAATCTCATGTCCTATATTTCAAAACACAATCATGCCTTCCCAGCAGCCCCCCCAAAGTCTTAATTCATTCCAGCTTTAACCCCTAAGTCCAAGTTCAAAGTGTCATCTGAGACAAGGCAAGTCCCTTCCACCTATGAACCTGTGAAATCAAAAGCAAGTTAGTTACTTCCAAGATAAAATGGGAGACAGGTGTTGGATAAATGCTCCCATCCCAAATGGGAGAAATTGGCCAAAACAAAAGGGTGACCAGCCCCACGCAAGCCCAAAACCCAGCAAGGCAGCCATTAAATTTTAAAGCTCTGAAATGATCTCCTTTGTCTTAATGTACCACATTCAGATCATGCTGATGCAAGAAGTGAGCTCCCATGGTCCTGGGAAGCTTTGTCCCTGTGGCTTTGCAGGGTACAGCCCTCCTCCCAGCTACTTTCACAGGCTAGCATTGAGTGTCTGCAGCTTTTCCAGGTGCATGGTGCAAATTGTCAGTGGATCTACCATTCTGGGGTCTGGAGGATGTGGCTGTCTTCTCAAAGCTCCATTAGGCAGTGCCCCAGTAGGGTCTCTGTGTGGGGGCTCCAACCCCACATTTCCCTTTCACATTGCCCTAGCAGAGGTTTCCCATGAGGGATCTGCTCCTGCAGAAAACTTCTGCCTAGACGTCCAGGCATTTCCATACATCCTCTGACAACTAGTTGGAGGTTCCCAAACCTCAATTCTTGACTTCTGTGCATCTGCAGGCTCAACATCACATGGAAGATACCAAGGGTTAGGGCTTGCACTCTCTGAAGCCATGGCTCAAGCTGTACCTTGGCCCTTTTAACCACGACTGAAGCTGAAACAGCTGGAATGCAGGGTGCCATGTGCTGAGGCTGCACAGAGTAGGGGGCCCTGGGCCTGGCCTCTGAAATCATTTTTCCTCCTAGGCCTCCAGGCCTGTGATAAAAGGGGCTGCTGCCAAGATCTCTGACATGCCCTGAAGATATTTTCCCCATTGTCTTGGCGATTAAAATTCAGTTCCTCATTACTTATGCAAATTTCTGCAGCTGACTTGAATTTCTCCCTAGAAAATGGATTTTTTTTTCTATCACATCATCAGGCTACAAATTTTCCAAACTTTCATGCTCTGCTTCCCTTTCAAACATAAGTCCCAATTTTAAACCATCTCTTTGTGAATGCATAAAATTGAATGCTTTTAAGAGCACCTGGGTCACCTTTTGAACCTTTTGCTGCTTAGAAATTCTTTTCCACCAGACACCCTAAATCATTTTTCTCAAGTTTAAAGGTCCACAGATCTCTAGGGCAGGGGCAAAATACTGCCAATCTCTTTGCTAAAGCAAAGCAAGAGTGTTCTTTGCTCCAGTTCCCAATGAGTTTCTCATTTCTATCTGAGACCACTTCAGCCTCAACTTCATTGTCCATATCACTATAAGCATTCTGGTCAAAACCATTCAACAAGTCTCTAGGAAGTTCCAAACTTTCCCATGTCTTCCTGTCTTCTGAGCCCTCCAAACTGTTCCAACCTCTGCCTATTACCCAGTTCCAAAGTCACTTCCACATTTTCAAGTATCTTTATAGCAGTACCCCAGTCAACCAGTACCAATTTACTGTATTAGTCCATTGTCATACTGCTATAAAGACATATTCAATACTATGTAATTTATAAAGGAAAGAGGTTTAACGGACTCACAGGTCTACATGGCTGGGGAAACTTATAATGGCTAAGGAAACTTACAATTATGGCAGAAGGCAAAGGGGAACCAAGACACCTTCTTCACAAGGTGGCAGGAAGGAGAATGGACACAGAAGGAACTATCAAACACTTATAAAACCATCAGAACTTGTGAGAACTCACTCACTATCATGAGAACAGCAAGGGGAAACCCGCCCCCATGATCCAATCACCTCCCACAGCGTTCCTCCCTTAACATGTGGGGATGATGGGGATTATAATTCAACATGAGATTTGGGTGGGGACAGAGCCAAACCATATCAGAAGCAATAAGACATATCTTTTTTCTCCCAGACTCTCCATCCTGTCACTTTAGTCTCCATATTTTCAGACAAGTCTTGCCTTGGATGTCCTTCTTAAGAAATGGCAGTGGAGCCTGGAGTCATTGCCTTGATGAGGGCAGGAATAAGGAGGCAAGCTCTGAGGAAAACAAGTAACTGGTTGACTGAGGGACTATCATACTGATAACGACATCTGATGCTTACGCTGTTAAATGTATTCATTTATGACAAGACAGTTGAGCACTTTGAAATGAAATCTTTAAAAGTACCTCATGCACTGTGGGAGAAAATACCCCAGGTTCCTGAAGGAGGAAATCGACACTCAACTCTCTAGGAAACAGAATGTAAAGCATTAACTCAAGCTCTTGCAGATTAAGATGGCAGTTTGCTACAGCAGGAGACCTGGGAAAATCAATACAGCAACAATTACCTCTACAGTATGAAAGCACTGGCCAACCTAAGTGCCTTTGAGGTTCTATTTCATACTACAGAGGAGTGGCTCCATTTCCTAATGGATGAGAATTTTAGCTCCTACTGTGTAGATCTCCCAAACACTAGTATCCTTTCAAGAGTGCCTACAAGGCCCTTCTTGATATTCCACTAGATGGCCATGAAACAGTATACTCTGTGAAGCAATCTCTGGCCAGAGTGAGCACTTATTTTTATCAGGAAGCAGCGTCTTTCTACTTGGCTATGACAATCAGGTCAGCTAAATATGTCATCCTGTTTCCCAACCACCATCCATTAGAGGGTAATACCTCTTTCCTGCTGAGCACTTTTTCAAATTGGAAAACTTCAAGGACAGCTGCAATGCACTGGAGAGTGCCCTGTGACTAAACTGAAGGACCCTAAGTGCCAGACACATCCAAACTGACATCTCTGCCAAGTGCCCAAGGCACCCCTTTAGTTGCCTGGCTCGGCAAACACAGACAGTACCAAAGCAAGCTCCCACTAAGTCCAAGACTCTTAGAGCTGATGCCTGGAGGATCATTCCCCAACTATTTCTATTTGGCAATATCAGAACTTCAGTAATACTAGTAGTGTATTTCTGTCATTGAAATGCTACTCTTAATGTTTATCTTATGCTTAAATTAAATTCCTCCTGGTTTTGACCTTGGTGAGCTCACCTGGCCAGCTAGAGCTGGAGCAGGTTCTTGGTGACCACAGCTACCTATCTACATTGCTTGAATAGGGACTGCTTTGGTAATGCCCAGAAAGCTGAATAAGTGGAAAAGATGTTTGCAGGGGTTTAGGGGTGGCACATCTGGATCTACTGAAAATTTAACATAGCTTTCTTGATGGGCAAATCAAATTTTTTCACTCTGTACTCTGTCATGAAGAAATTAACACGATTTTAGAAAAATCTGTGCTGACATTTGACACTGACTTTCTCATTTACTAGATATACTATGAGACAGTGAAGAAGTACTTCCCCTTAACCAGTTAATGCTGGTCAGACTCCAACAATTAGTTATTTTAGAAAATAATTTTTAAAAAAGTTTTCTAAAAAAGGGAGCTACTGGCCAGGCACAATGGATGATGCCTGTAATCCCAGCATTTTGGGAGGCCAAGGCGTGTGGATCACCTGAGGTCGGGAGTTCGAGACCAGCCTGGCCAACATGGCAAAATCCCCCCTCTATTAAAAATACAAAACAATTAGCCAGGCATGGTGGCACATGCCTGTAATCCCAGCTACTTGGGAGGCTGAAGCACGAGAATCGCTTGAACCCGGGAGGCGGAGGTTTCAGTGAGCTGAGATCGCACTACTGCACTTCAGCCTGGGTGACAGAGCAAGACCATCTCCAAAAATAAATGAATAAAGATAAAAATAAAAAAGATAGAAAAGGAAGCTACTCACAGAAAGGATGGTGGAGGAGATGAACAGATAGAAGCATAGAAGAGAGAGATTATGCAGCTTGTGAAAAAGACCAAGAGGGAAGCTGTCAGTGAATCTCCCAATTCCATACCCAGGGAGGACAGATGTATCCTTAAAATAGCTCCATTTTTTGTCTGAATGGATTTGAGTTGGGTTTTTTACTGACATCCAAGCAGCCCCAACTACAGAAAGAGTAGTAAGATGAGCAAATATTAGAAAGATAGAAGGAAATGATAGTTTAGATAATCTGCCAAGAGGATATTTTGGTCCTGAATAATGGAAGATGGAAGAATTTAAACACATTGTTAGAATGGAGTGAAGTATTCACTGAGCTACACACCACATAACTCTTTTTAAACAAAAGTGTTTGTCTTGTGGAGAAACGTAATTTAATTCAAGTGATAATGGACACTGGCTCTTAAGGTAGTCAGTCTTCAAACTAAGATTCCAAACGATTTGTTTTGGTTTGTGCAAACCTGTAACAGTAAAATGCCTTGAAGGGTGTTCCTTCTTTCATGAAATCAAAGCTTCAAGAAAGAGTCCAGAAGGGAGTTACTAGATAGATATGTACCTTTTGACACTGGTATTCATAGTTTGTGGTCCTGTAAGATAATCTGAAACCAATAGTCCCATGATCAAAACCAAACATACAGAAAAAAAAAAAAAGCATAGAAATAAACAGTATCAAAACAAGGTGAACTAGATCCTTTAATTGTGATTGCAGAGACAGCATAATATAGAAAACAAAGTCTGCACTGTGGAGCTTGTGCTGCAGTGGCTGTCATCCTTACAACCCGTCAACCAGGTGCCCTTGAGTACATTACTTAGATTCCAGAGCTACCGGTTGCACATTTGTGAATAAGCATAATATATTCTAACCAAGATTATTATAGAGATTAAATTCTATAAACAATACAAACGTTTCTGATTGGTAAAAATCTTTCAGTGCATGTTTATTTCCCCATTTTGATATTGGTTTGGTGATAAGATGTATGAAACATTACAGATTCTGGAATCAAAAGGAATATCCAAGATTCCAGTAGAGAGGTCAACTGTTTCCTGTTAATCAGTTCTTCCCCATATTCCTTGTAAAAGAACAAGCTCCTTCTATAAACATTGAGAAGGGCAGTCATTTGTTTTGTGTGGAAGTGTACAGCATGGTGATAGGCACTGCAAAGACATCTTCCCAAGTTCTCACTTACTGATGTTTCTGAGATAATATTTCCATGTTTGACTGCTTGAATTCATAACGTATTTATTCTCTCAATTCTAAGTGCTTACCTCCCTAAGCCTGGTCTGTCACCCAGTAAGACACCTAACTTGAAGGTGTTCACAGTTAGGCCTGAGAACCCTTAGGATCTGGCAAAATTCTTCTTTCTAAAAGTGACACATAGTCAAAATGCTAAATAGTTAATAAAAAGTATCTTATTAGTTTTAGGAAATACATTTTGAGATCTTGAGAAATCATACATAAATTTAAAAGAGAATATATTGACTATGACTCACTAAGATGATTTTTGACCCAGTAACAGGTTGCTACCTGCAGTTTGAAATACACTTACTTCCTCCACTCAATGAAGAAACTGCTTTCTGAGCAAGATGGGCAAGAAAAGTCTCCCTTTGAGTCAGATGCTGGCTTTTCCTGCAGATGTTTGCTTGCTTCTCTGTCCTCAAGTGCAAGCCCCCTTCACACTGCTTCGCAGGCTCTGTAGGATAGGAGAGACAGTCATGAAGTCAAGGCTTCTAGGATCTTCAGAATCTCCTCTAGCCAGTTAATCTCCCAAGATGTGAGCCTAGGCCATGTTACTAGCAATATTTTTCTGAACAGCTAGAGAAACTAAGGGATTTGACAGAAGATAAGGATCTTGTAGGGGCTTGGCAAAGCTATCAAGCAGCCGAGACTCCAAGAAGAGCTCATCCAAGGCATTGAGGTAGCTAAGAAGCAGAACGTACTCCATCTTGTCCAGGAGGTGGATCAGCCACTGTAGCCAAAGCAGAAAATTGTGGTCCACCTCACTGGCCAGCTTATACATGTGCTCACCAAGTATGACCAGAGAGAATTTGATGGCATTAACAAAGTTCCTTATAGTCAAAAAATTCCCCAGATCTTCTTATTTTACTGGGGTTATTATGTTCATAAAGTGGGCATTGGCCAGGACCATTCAAATAATCTCAGGGAAGTTGTCATTATCATCTCAAAAAGTTCCATATTTATGAGGAAATAACTATTGAATAGAATCACGATTTGCAGGTGCACAGTCAACTTCTTCAATAATACAATAGTGTTGAGAGGATTTTCTTTGGCATTTAGAAATAGGGGTGAGAATTTTCTCTTCTTGGTGTCCTCTTTCACCATGGTCTGCCTTACCTAGAAGTCTCAGCTTTGTCCCATGTTGAGTCTATCTCTTGAAAGTTCTAGATTTCAGTTTCATTTGCCATTTTTGCAATCATGAGCATTTTGGAGGGAAAAGATCACTCTTATTCTCCATAGGGCTTCCTCAGTAACTTACTTCTCAGTAATAAGAACTCTATACCTTTGAGATTCTCATCTTCCTGACCCCGGTTCTGTTTCCCATTAGGATACCTATCTCATGGTGTTCATAGCCACTCATGCCTAGAATCTTAGGATCCTGGAAAATCTTCTGGTAGATCATTATAGTAAACTTCCTAGGAATGCTTTCTGGTAAAGTTTAAGATAGCCCTTTTCTCTCTAAAACACTAATAGAACTATTCTTTATGATCAAACCACAACTAGGTTCATAGCCTGAGGACAAGGTTTGCTCACATCTTCCCATAGCCTTTCTTTCTGACTTTTTGTTTTCCTCCAGTTTAATTCCCAGTAGAAACTACTTTTAGTGTAGTTAATCTACACTAACTTTTAGGGTAGTTTTTTAGTGTAGTTAATCTACATTAACTTTTAGGGTGTCTTACTGTGCTCTCCTTGAACTGTTAACACTATGCCGCATAGCTGTCCCCATTTGCACACTGTTTTAGAAAGAATTAACTAGAAATAAATCTCATAAACATGGCAAAAATTACCTCAATTTTTTATATATGAGATATATATAATTATATATGTAATATATATTTTTATATTATATACAATTTTATATATGTTACATATGTATTTATATATTATATATAATTATATATTATATAATTGTTATAATTGTAATAATTAATAATCATAATCATATATAATCATGATTATATATTATATATCATATGATATATAACATATAAATGTTATATATAATATATAATTATATAATATATAAATATAAAATTATATATCATATATAATTATATATGATATATAATTATATAATATATAAATATAAAATTATATATCATATATAATTATATATCTAATACATCATATATAATTATATATCATATATAATTATATATAATTTATAATTATAAATATATAATTATATATAAATATTTATATTTATATATAAATAATTATATATCATATATAATTATATATCATATATAATTATATATTATTAATTATATAATATATAATTAATAATATATAATTAATAATATATAATTATACATATTATAATCATATATATTATATATAATTATATATAATATATAATTGTATAATATATAATATATAATCATATATGACTATGTATGATTGTTATTAAATATTATGTGTCATATATTATATATATTTAAATATACATTTTAATTTTTATCTTCCATATACAAAGAAATAGAAGTAAATGGGTGATTTTGAAAAACTTTAAAATGACCACCATTAGAGTTTCCAAACAAGAAATATGTATTCTAATCCCCATGTTCTTTTAATTATATCACATGGATCCCAGTCAAATTGATCTTTTTATCTTCTTTAATGGACCGTTCTCTGCCTCCTCTCTTCACTATTCTATGACCTGTTCTTTTTGCCCAGAATGCCCTCTATTTTTTCCTTCTCTATACTATACATTCTGTAGTAGTTTCTGGCTACTTCTTTAATTTCTCACTAGATTATAAGCTCTCAGTTACTAACTAGAAATCCAACAGATGGTTGGTTCTTACAAATATGTTCTGTATAAATTAATGAAAGAATTAATAAATAAATGAAGAGTTACTAAAACATTATAAAGCATTTCTAAGCTTTTGGCCTTCAATTTATTTTTCAGTGTCATTGTGGAATTTATGAAAGTACACTGAATGACTATTTTTCAATCTAAGTATTTATATCTTTCTTCAATTCTGAAAAACTCTCAGTCAATTTTCTCTTGTAATAATTTCTCTTCCGTGTTTTAATTACCATTTCATCTAACACACCAATTATAAATATGTCAGAGTTTCTCAGTCTATCCTCTGTAACTTCATCTCTGTTTTTCTATGTATTTGTCTTGTTTTACTACATTCTGGGTGATTTTCTGTATACTCAGCATAAAATGTGCTACGCTATGCAATAAATAAGCTAATAAAGCAAAATAAAGATTTATTATCTCACTGATATCACAGTTTGATGATGTTGGGTGGCTTTTTGAACAGGTATCCTCCAACCTATAATCAGAAATATAACCTCCTTTGATCTTGTGATGCTACAATCATCAATATGTGGTCCTCGTGATCTCTAAAAAAGGAGAAAAGCATGAAAAATCATCAGGATGTTTTGTGGCCAGGCCTAAAAGTGATATCTATTAATTAACTCACATTCCAAACATGTGGCCCCAATCTCACTGCAAACAGATTCAGGAAACACTGTTTTCTCATGTGCTTAGAAAAAGAAAATGCAATTGGTAAGTGTCTAGTCAGATTCTACTATATCTATTTAGTTCTCTATCTAACATACTAATTCTCTTTTAATTTATATAGTTCACTCTTTAATACGTCTAATCTACTATGCCATTTACTTAATTTTTATCTTCAACAATTTTGGTATATATACATATCTTTTCTGATGTCACAATGTGTTCTTATTTTAGAATGCTATTTCTTTGTTTTTCTCCTTGAAGATTCAAAACAAACTTGTTTTAAACACTTTTGCCATTTGCTCAATTATTTCTATTTCCTTAGGCATCACTTATTCTATTTATTGGGTCTACCAACTGGCTCTCATTATTATGGATTTGTTTATGTGCTTTGTATTTTTGTATGAAAGATGATCATGCACTGGAATGTTTTCCCATTTTTTACCCAAATTAATCTAAAGCCTGTAACTATCCCAGTAATTTATTTCCTTTGATATATTGATTTAAATTTAATATGGAAATACAAAAGATTAAAAATAATATATTCTTAAAGAAGAACAACTGGGAAGACTATTTACAAAAAAGTTCAATATTTAGATTAATTTGAGGAAGAAGTCTTCTAATCTGTTGCTATTGACTCTTTGTTTTGTTTTGAGACGGAGTCTCGTTCTGTCGCCCAGGCTGGAGTGCAGTGGCGCGATCTTGGGCTCACTGCAAGCTCCGTCTCCCGGGTTCACACCATTCTCCTGCCTCAGCCTCCCGAGTAGCTGGGACTACAGGTTCCTGCCACCACGCCTGGGTAATATTTTTTGTATTTTTATTAGAGACGGGTTTTCACCGTGTTAGCCAAGATGGTCTCAATCTCCTGACCACGTGATCCGCCCGCCTCGGCCTCCCAAAGTGCTGGGAGCCACCGCGACCTGCTGCTATTGAGTCTTCTAATATCTAATTTGCCTTAATGAAGTTTTTATAGCTTTCTGCAGTTGTTACGTTTATCCTAGATATTTGGCATTTTCATGCTATAATAAAAGGTGTCTTTTAAAAATTTTATTATCTGTTCATTTCTAGAATATGGAAATTCAACGGACTTCTCTGTATTAAACTTGTATCCACAAACCTTAATAAACTCATCTTTTAAATCCAATAATTCTTTTGAAGTTTTCAGGTACACCAGAGGTCCTCAACGTTTTTGGCACCAGAGACTGGTTTCATGGAAGACCATTATTCCATGAATAGTGGTGGCTGGGGGGATGGTTTTGGGATGAAACTCTTCCACCTCAGATCAGCAGGCATTAGCTAGATTCTCATAAGGAATGCACAACCTAGATGCCTCACATGCACAGTTCATAATAGGGTTTGCACTCTTGTGAGAATCTAATGCCACCACTGATCTCACAGAAGGTGGAGTTCAGACAGTAATGTGAGCAATGGGGAGTGGCTGTAAATACAGAGGAAGCTTTGTTTGCTTACCATGCACCTCCCAGTTCCTAACAAGCCAAGGACGGGTACCAGTCTGTACACCATTAAATTATTTATAAATAGTGACAGCTGGATTTTTTTCATTTCTAGTCCTTAAACCTTTTTTCTTCTCCTTCTTGTCTTACTGCCCTCCCTGCAATGTCCACTACATTTTTCAACAGTATCAGTGGTAAAATGCATCCCTATCTGTTTTCTGGTCCCAGAGAAAAAGATTTTTGCATTTCACCATTAAGTAAAATGATTAGTCTAAGCCTTTTGTCACTACACTTTATCAAATTCTATCTTTTATGTTTGTAGTTTGCTAATTGTTAAAGAAAATATGAATGGGTGTCTTCCTCAGATGATCAATTAAGAATGAAATATTAGTATATAGTACTAAGTGTAGTAAGAGTAGTTGACATTTATTGGTGTTTATTTTGGGTAAGGTATTACTCCAAGCATCTCACTTACATTAAATCACTTAATGGTCATAACAACCATTGAGGTAGATTCTATTAAGATAATGTCTTTCAGATAAAAAGCAGCAACAAAAACTGAGGCTCATAGAAGTTAAGTAACTTGTCCAAGATCACACAACTTGTAAGTTGAGGAAATGGGATTTGAATCCCAGGATGTCTATGTTTAGACAACTTCAATGCAGTAGTGTCACTTCCATAAACCTCCTAAGTAGTAATAATATGAGAAATAAATTATACCAAGTCTAGACACAGAGCTAGGTGCAAACTAGGTGCTTTCCATAAATGCCAGTTTCTTCAGATCATCTACTATTCTCCAAGTCATCAAAAAAGTCATATATTCCAAATTTTAAAATTTAATTTGAGCTGATTCCCCTAACATCCGTCACCTCTTAGGCTCTAAAAAAGAAGATATGATCATGAGCTTATTCCATTCAATTAAGCAAGTAATCTGAGTTTCTAAAAATTCTTGACTCAGGGAGATGGAGATCCTGACCATACATTTTCCTTCCTTTATTCTCCACTTCATCCCGAAAGCAGCATGGAGTTACAAGACAGGACATATGACATTCCGGCTGCCTTACTGTAACACTATTTCATCTTCGAAATTCATGTTCCAGCCAAATGCAGCATGATAACAAGAATGATATTTAATGGTAGTATATTAAACAAGCTCCTAATGTTTCATTAAAACTGGTCAGAAAGTCATATTAATTTCCCCTTATGAAGGCATTCTTATGAACTTCCCTTGCTGTCTCTTTTTTGTTACATACACATACAGTTGCAAGTACTATGTTTCTCCAATTTTTTTTCTAATGCTTTTGCAACTATTTGCCTGCTTACTATCTACATTTACACACAATGTTTTACAAATATTTATTTCCCCATTTGCCTCCCTCACAGAAATGTGCTCACCTTGATGGAAGGCACTGTGTCATCTTTATCTGTGTATCCCCACCACTTAGCATAGAGCAGGACACAAGTAATGGCTAAATGAATATTAGTTGAATGAATGAATCAATCAATGAATTTGACCAAGAGAGACTCCTTAGAGAGCTCCAATTTGGGTCAATCATCAATTCTATTGACATTCTTTACTTCTGTTGCTGAGAGTACTGCGGCCATGAAAATACATCTGTTTGTCCTTCTGCCTCAGAAATCTTACACCTTTTCTTCATATTATTGTGCTGAAATTTCTTCTTTCAAGCATGTTATCAACTTCCTTTCCTTTCCTTTACTTTCTGATTTGCTTTCAGCAAATGAATGAAAGCAAGAAGCTGGTTCAAAAGAGTTCAAACTCTTAATGTGTTGCTCACAGTGCTACTAGAAATCACAGGCTGTGCCTCAGTGTAGTCCTCTGTAAATAAGCATCTAACTACTACAGAAGTCCATGCATATGCCATTTTAAGGCTTTAAATCAGAACAACAAGGCACAGACATTTTTTTTTAATCTATTCAGTTCCCCCCAAAAAGGTCTGAGGTTGAATTGAAGCTTGTTGATGATTTTGGCTCAATATCTGCAGTCCTGACTTTGGGGCCTGGGTAAATAGATAGAGGTCATTCAGAAAGCAATCCTACCTGCTGTACTTTCAACCTAACAATATATTTTTGCGATTAAATGCTTTGTGCATGCAGCCATTGAGTGAGAGGGTATGTGTGTGTGTGTTTAGTTGAAATATGGATGTTTTATTTCATTCTGCTTCAATGTAAAAGCAGCTCTCTGAATCGCCTCGGGGTGCTTTTCAAATTCCCTGTGATAGCAACCAGTTGGAATTATGTGCACTCATTTTCTAAATTCTGCAAAGAAAATTGTTGAGTTCTCTGTGACATTTACCATAACTCTGTAAATTTATGCTGCTTTTTTCCCCCCTTCTCCCACCTCTATCCCCTTTTCAAAACCATACTTCTCCTCTTGGCTCCATCTCCTTGAGTGTTAAATGCTTTTTGAAATCGTTCATTTTTATTATCAGCCATCTTGTTCTGTTTTATTTGCCACAGAATTATTTCACAGTCTAGGCTGATTCTTGACTGTAAAAAGAGAATACTATTATTTGAGCTGGGATTCTCTCTCATATGTGTTAAGTTTAGTTCAACAATATCAAAATCCTACCCAGATGGATAAAATTCACTCTGAAGTCCTAAAGTAAAAGAAATCCAGTGCATGGAATCCAAAAGTCTGGTTTCCTCATGATTACCCACTTAAAAACTTTCCTTGGCTCTCTATTACCTTAACAGGGTTTCTCATACAGCAAAGTGTCTTAAAATCCCTCAGAGAGATTGTAAAAACTGTGGATTGTGCATGTGCTACTCTCAGAGATTCTGTTTCAAGAAGTCTGGGTTAGGGCCCCAGAATCTGCATTTCTAAGTGTCCTCCTGGTGAATTAGATGTAGGAGGCACAGGGAACATATTTTGAAAAGCACAGACTACTGGGTGAAATCCAAACTCTTTAACATGACCAACACCTTTTATCAGCTATTCCTTCTCTATCACTCTCCTCTCATTGCCTGACATAGCCCTAAATGTCCACTGTCCATCTTTGTTTATCTTGCCACTCCTCAAGACATTCTCATGCCCTTATCACTTCTTCACCTTTGAATGTGCCAGAAAGCCCTTTCATTCTAAACCAGGGGATACCTACTCATTCTTAAAGATGCATTTTCTATGTCTCCTTCTTTACAGAGCCAAGGCTACGTCAGTCACTTTCTATTTTGTGAATGAATGAATGAATGAATACGTGAATGAATCAATGACCACCTATCAAATACCTGGTAAATGCTAAACACTTAAATATATGCAATCTCATTTACCTCTCCCAGTCCTACAAAGACCTTTATTCTTCCCATTTTACAGATGAAGACACTGAATGTTGGAGATGATAAGTGACCTTTTCAAAGTTTTAGAACTGTTAGGTACTAGAACAGAGAATCAAACTCAGCTTCAAAAACTCCACGTCCAAGACTCTTTTTCCTCTCCTTCATGGCCTTTCATTACGCTTGTTCTCCGAGTTTCCTTATCACTTTATTTATGAGTAATTGTGACCCTAATCACACTGTTTCTTTATAGGCTTCTCCTACCCACTAGATGGTATCTTCTTCAAGGTCAGATGACAAGCTCTCTGCCCAATAGCTAACAGTAGACATGCATTACGTTAGTCTATTGACCGAATGAATGATGCACTGAACAAACGCAAGCCTGTATTTCTGAGCACTTACTGTGGTAAATTTTTGGCACTTTGGGGCTACTCAATATGCATTCTCCTTTATAATAGCACCCTGATTTGTACTGGGATAATACCTTCACATACATATACATTCCTTCACTGTATGTAATTTTGTAGGGTGAATAATTCTAGGCAAATCTCTCACACGGAAGAACCAGGAAAAGTTTTGAGCAAGTGACTCAAGCACATTCATTTCAGCAAAGGCATCAGTGGTGCCCTTCCAGACAATTCAGGTTATGAGATAACAGCAGGGGTTTCTACCTTCTGTTTTCTGGAGTTTTGCTGGTTCCCATCTGTCCTCAATCCCATCCTCCAGCGTCCCAGAGTCCCTGTGAATCCTCCATTCTGAGGTAATAAATTCCCTTTTATTAGACAAAGACTATTTCTGTTGCTTGCAATCAAGAATCATAATGGATATGACTATTATTCAGAAAAGCCATTTTAGCTTTCCTTACTGCACAGTATGATTTTTACAAGCAACCAAAACCTATGGAATCAAACTAAATAAGTAAAAATTGTGTGTTACTCTTAGGACTTGAGCTGTAATAAGCAACCTTTAACATCAAAATGCTTTTAAGGGCTTGTTTTGAGTTGATTATTCATGCTGACCCTTCTTATAAGAGAGGAAGCAGAGTCTTTGCTCACATTTTATGACACAGGCCATTTATGACGTCCAGAGGCAATGTAAATTTGTGATTCATATGTACAAATGGCAACAGTGGCCCCTAAGTTTGACATCATTTACCCAAAGTGAACAATAAGATTTTATGAGTTTTTGCCAATATTTGCTTACTCGCAGATGTGATTAGACAAGGGCAAGTGTTTTCTTAGTACAGAGACTCTGTTGAGAAAACAATGTATTGGACTACATGGCATAATCATAATAATAATAACAAAAGTTTATGCAGATTAATATACTTTGAAAGGGAGTATTTCAATCTTTGGATGAAAACCTGAGACTTGAAAGGTGTTTTGCTGGTGCATAAATTAAGAGAATAAACTATTTTCAATAAACCAAATGGCTAATAAAAGCTCTCAAAGCAGAGGATATTCACTCATTCATTCTCTCAACCAATATTTATTGACCACTCGCTGTGTGCTAGGTGCTGGGAATGAAAAGATGAACAAAGCACAGTCCTACAGAGGAGGAAATGTCTTATCTGAGTCTAGATAGATGAACAGGATTGTTTCAGTTCACATAGTTTGGTACATGGGAATTATTCTATTTTTTAGTCAATAATCCATCAAAAGCATATAGCTTCTTCCCTGAGCCCATTACTATTTTAAGGTTTTTGACTCAAGTGATAGGCACATCAAAGAACCTTAAATCATGGTTCTTGCCCTAGAGAAGCTTATGGTCCATTTAGAAAAATAATGCTGAAATTTTATAGAACAAAAGAGAACGGTCTAAGACAATCCATGTCTCAGTAACAGATTGAGGCTGCAAGTGGTGTAAGAGTTCACACAAGTGAAGTTAGTATGTACTGTTATGGTTGGGGAAGGCATCATGAAGGACACGGGGTGTAAGATAGAACTGAAAGAAAAAAAAAGTCTCAGACTAGAAAGGAACTTAGTGATATCTCAGGCACCTCCACATCCATGACCTGCATCCTCTCTCTCAATTTTACAGATTAAGAATCTGAAACTCAAGAGGGTTAAGTGATTTGTACAAATGTAAACAGCCAATGAGTTACAGATGCAAGACTGGGCTCTCAATCTTAAAAGATTTTGATAGGAATATAAGAAAAAGAAGTTGTTGAGATTGTGCTGGAGAGTAGTGGGAAATAAGAATGAAAAGGTGACACATCCCGGATGACTATGGAGGACTTTGAAAGCAGATACAATGGCTAAGAGTTAAGGTTTTAGGAAGAGAGATACAACTGGAGAATTCTCAGCATATAGCAGTCTTACCAATTTGGGAAGGGGAATTGTTTTGGAAAGATAAGCAGAAAGAGGAGATTAATTTTAGACAAATTGAATTAAGGTCATGTCAATAGATTAGCAAGTAAGTATTTAGCTCTTTTCCTCATATATTATATTTTAACATCAACACTTAACAACATCTAGGAGACCTGGTAATATTTGCAGATTGCTTAATGTTTTTTTCAATCCAACTTTTTTTTTTTTTCTCTGAGACAGAGTCCTCCTCTCTTGCCCAGGCTGGAGTGCAGTGACACGATCTTGGCTCACTACAACCTCCGCTTTCCTGGGTTCAAGCAATTCACCTGCCTCAGCATTCCGAGTAGCTGGGATTACAGGTGCCTTCTATCACACCCGGCTACTTTTTGTATTTTTAGTAGAAACGGGGTTTCACCATGTTGGCCAGGCTGGGCTCGAACTCCTGGCCTCAGGTGATCCGCCTGCCTCAGCCTCCCAAAGTGCTGGGATTACAGGCGTGAGCCACTGCACCTGGCCTCAATCTAACTTTTTAATGTTCAAAGCCTTCTCTTTTAGAAATCCAACCACAGTAAGTATATAGCCATCATTAAATAAAAGAATATGGTAGGATTGATGCAGAAGTGAGGAGGAGTCACAAGAATAAATGCCTTGAAAAATCAAGTCTTGGTGTGAGTTCTAATAAAATGCAGTGAGCTTAGAAGAAGGGACAAGTAATACAGCTTTAATTACAAAAAACTGCATTATATTCAGTAAACATGTACATATTTAATTGAATTAAGATGTCATTTATTGGAAGACATACTATCATTTAATGTATCATTAAAGAAAGAAAAATTACTACTGATAAAAATATGACACAATATTATGATGCTATTGATTCAGATACACACCAATTTTAGAAATATTAAAATATGAAAAGTGAAAATGTTAGAATCAGTGAAATACCATGAGGGCTTAGTGTTAATTAAATCACAATCCATCAGTTTGTGTGTTTCTCTTAGCAACCCCTATAAACTGTGTTAGAAAAACAGGCTTCTATGGGGAAACAAGACATGGTTTACCTGTGACAGACACAAGAATAAATCCCAGGCATGTTCCTTAATAGACCAGTGACTTTGGAGCAAGTTACTAAATTTCTCTGCATTTTGTTTCTACATAAGTAAAACAGGAATTTATTACTGCTAGCTCACAATCTATTATAAGGATGAAAATGACATATGTAAAATACGTATCATAACATCATCACCTTATAAATAGTGCTCAAAATTGTCACTTAATGGATTACTTTTACATTATATAATGCTCACAAATTATAAAAAAATCTAAGAAAACAAGTTAATTTTTAAAATTAGATGTTTGACACAAGATAGCCCACACTAAGGCCTTTACAAGTATATCCCAGTTTTAGAACATTAGAATGCTAAAATTTGAAGTAAAAAAACATAAATAGGATAATCATGCACATCATCAAAAGAATTTTTGATTCATAGCAAGCGGAATTTTAGGATTATTTTAAGTAGCATCGCTTCCCTCCATCAAAGTTTATTTAAAATACTATGAGTCCCACTAATGTTTGATTTAAACAAAAGTTTTAAAAGCATATCTCTTTAAATAAAAAGAGGTAAATCTTAAAATTAATGGGCATAGAGTTGCAAAACAGGAGCAGGATCATAGAAAGGAAAAGAGAAAGTTTTTGATGGAAACAGACCAGGGTTTGAAAGTGGATTCTGAAGCTTACTACCTCGTCATCTTAGACAAGTTAACCACTCCCAACCTCAGTAAACTCATCTGTAAAGTGAAAATAATAATAGTCCCTATGACACATGGTTGTTGCATGGATTCAAATTCTAGTGAAATAAAACATATGAAATGTAGACACAGTGCCAGATACGTATTACAGGCTCAAAAAAAAGATTAAATAACAGCTCATTCTTTGTTTATATTTTGACCTCTGAATCCCAGAAGAGATTGAACCTAAAGGTGTGTCTGCTAATAATTAATGTTTTTTTAAGATGCTGCTGTTAGTGATTTTTCAAATGTCAGGTGCACAATAATTTTATGATACTCTTCCATTTATGGCTCTTTGTGGTTCTCAGTCCTTATTTGATTATTTCTCTTGATTTTTTGGGGGGAGATGATTTCCTGTTTAAATTGCTTGGGGGTTGTGGTGGGGGGGCAAGCTAAAAGAGGCAATGCTCTGATGATACCTACCTATCAGGCTGTAACTACTGCTTTTCTGCACCAGAGAAAGAGACCAAAAATAAGGAGCATAGATTTCTCTGTGGTAGGTACACCTTACATCAGCTTTTGATAGGACTCTGAGTTCCATCAACATACCTAGCTAGCCTTCAGCATTAACAGAGTTGGATTTCTAGTAAAGAAGCCAAAAGATCAAATTTTTCACAATCTTATGGAGAATTGTTCATAATGGCTTGTTGAATAAATAGCCATTTGGATGCATAGATGGGTGATAGATAAATGGATGGATGTGACAGACTCTCTCTTTTGACCAAACTTGAGTCAGGCTCCTCTGAACCCCCTACTCTACAGGCCTGACCTTGGGCTTCCCTTTCTGTTGAACTCAGTTTCAGCAAGAACCTTGCTAAGCCAGTTTAGTAAGAATCTCCCACCTTTGGTACCTGTTCTCATTCTCCACCCCAGTATCTTATCACCCTGGGTTGCCTTCAGCAGGAATTCTGTTGAGTCAGTCTAGCAATAATTTCCCTCATCTGTGATGTTTCCTCTTACCAATTATCTATCTATTGACCTCATCCTGCTACTTGGCTACAAATCCACATTTGTCCTTTATGGATGCAGAGTCAAGCCCAATTTCTCTTCTCCATTGCAAGACCTCATTGCAGTGGACCTCACTGCAGACCCCTTTAATGAATGTCTTCCTTATCATCTTTAACAAGAGCCATAAATAATTTTTTGTTTAATAGATGGAAAGGTAAGTATGAATTTAAAGTTAAAATAGCAATGTCTGGAAGTTTATTAAAGAAATTTCTTAAATATTATCTTCCTGTAAGTGACAAGTTTTGTGTTTGCCCTCACAACTTAGAAACCTCAAAAATGCATTTATTCTTGGGAAAAATGCATTCCTATTCAAAGGGAATAGGCAGAATAAGTTTTATTTGGATTTAATTTGTATTTACTTGATGATATTCTTCTTGTAAGAGGTAAGAGAGGAAGAATAAATCAGTTGACTGCATAGTTCATAAACATACTAGGCACCTGGCCTACTATAAGCATTCATCTATTACTTAATTTGCCACACAACGGGAAATCCAATACTTTTTTACAAGAAGGTCCCTTACATCCAGCAGCAAACCACTTCAGCATCAGAATCAAACCATACTTAAGAAAGCAAAACTCACAGATGCATATAAAATCAAGAGATCCCAAGGACGTGCTATGGTTTTCAGTAGGGAGAACCATCTTCCCCGATCCACTAGCAAGTGAATTCCAGTAAGGATAGCAACTGGCTATAGATTTGAAGTAAAACATAAGTGTTTCAAAGGAGTGCATTGGCCAAAGTAAGTCAAAGACTGTCACTACATAATAACTTACTGTTGATTGCATTTGAGAATATCAACAGGCACAATGCAAAGCATACTTGTGATGGTTAATATTTAGTGTCAACTTGATTGGATTGAAGGATGCAAAGTATTGTTCCTGGGTGTGTCTGTGACGGTGTTGCCAAAGGAGATTAACATTTGAGTCAGTGGGCCTGGAGATGGAGACTCACCCTCAATCTGAGAGGGCACCATCTAATCAGCTGCCAGCATGTCCAGAATAAAGTAGGCAGAAGAAGTTGGGAGGACTAGACTTGCTGAGTCTTCTGGCCTTCATATTTTTCCCATGCTGGATGCTTCCTGCCCTCAAACATCAGACTCCAAATTCTTCAGCTTTTGGATTCTTGGACAAAAAAGGTAAAGTGATGTACAGGAATCGAAAGTGAGGTACAGAAACAGCAAGATTGGTTATAGCTTGGTGTTTGCCTTATTTGAATGCAGTTTGAACACTCAGCAGTCTATGAGTGGTTGAAGTATGGCCACTGGGATTGGCCAACACTCAGCTATTGTTACAGATGCACACTATTAAATTAGGTTTTCAATTTTGTCTGACTATTAAGCTAGGTTACAGTTCACCCACAAGGCCTCAAATATAGAAGTACAGAGTCCTTCTGAGGCCATATTTAGTTTGCTTTAACAATTCCCCCCTTTTGTTCATTTTCTCAATTTTGAGATTGACCAAAACCTTAGTCATTGATGTTACTATCACTGTCATAAATGCACTTATATGGTTTTGAAACCCACTGGGAAACAGTAGAACAGTGGGTTTTGCAAGGAGGGAATAAGGACTGAGTAGAGGGTTCCTCCCTACGCTGGAACATCCTGTTTATAGGAGGAAAAAACAAAACCTGGTTTGTTCTAAGATCTATGTGTTTTCTTGAAGGCTTAGTTTGGTTATGTCACATTTAGCATGAGTGACTCCATTTAGTTTGGTTTGGTTTGTTGGGGCCTACTGCATAAGCTCAGTCCAAAATAATGGCCAATTTTGTTTAAGAAAAATTCCCCCTTTTTGGCCAGGTTCTCACTTAGGTGACAGTGTGACCAAAACTTAGGGCCTTAGAACCACTCTCAGTTACCATCATTTTGGGTTTCCAGTCTCAGTATGTCATTCATAGGTTTTGGTGTCCTCATGGTCACACATTTCTTTCGGCTTTTATCATTCAAGTTGAAGACAGACCATTTGACATTCTAGAGATGGCTGCACGCAAACATTTAAAATCTTTGAGAGAATACAGCATACCAGGGAGACTATTATTATGACTATCAGGAAGATAATACCAAGAGTTTGAAGTATGCTCCTTACCCAGTGTCCCCATAAACCAAACCATGTAAAATTAAATAAAGAATGAGCTAGATGAAGAGTCTACTCACCTGACTAAGTGGTCTTTTCATGAATCCACAATAACTGAATTTTTATAATCTACATTTGATGCATTTCTCTATAGACCATAAGTGTCATCAGCTGCACAGGTACTTTTCTGTTTAGTCAATTATATTATTTAGCATAACTTTCACAAGAGAATTTAATTTCTGTTGTATAAGGATAGCCTTTAAAGTAGAATTTTCTGTAGAACCTATTATGAGGGAGACATTTCTAATCATTGCCTGTTTCATTCTAAACCATGGAAAAAGGACCTAACAAATGATGTCTTTCTAGAAGAGTGAAGGCCTCCTGGCAATGTTCTCTTTAATCCATGATGTGGGTTAAGAGAAGTTCTGACTGACTATGAGGCTATGTATGTACCGCTAAAGTTTCTCACCTATATTGGGCCTTCATCTTTTATCTATTAAAGTATAAGGTTATTCATGTATAATGCTAGCTGCAAAATCCTTCACAAATAAAAGTATACCCTATAAATTGCTCATAGAGGCATAAACAAAAAAAAATTCCAAGATAAAGAGTCTCATGGTAGTAGATGTTTTGATCTGTGATCTTGGGAAAAGCTGTTCACATCAAGGATGCCATCTTCTTCTGGGGAGAAACTTTCCTGGTTAGTTTTCCTTAAGGGCTCCAATGAGTATACAGTTCTAGGAGTGTGGAGGAACCTTTCTCAGTTGTGAGATTATGAATCCAAGGTTCAAGTCTCCAAAGTTTTGCTGTAGTGTGGATGGAAAGGACAGTCTTTCTCTGAGGTTCTCAGAAGATCTAATCTTTGAGTTTTAGATTGTGAAGGGATTGTCCTCAGTGAACCATAAAAAGATTTCTTTAGCCTGGTGAAGATACACTGTAGCATAATTACTGTTGCTACAACATCAGCCCTCTTGCATGGGAAAACTTCTATACAACCAGAAAACATGCACTGAAAATGACAATTGAATGAAATCCCTTTATAAATGTTTAAATGGCCCATCAGGCAGCCAAATGTATCTGAAGCTTTGATTGTCTTTCCAGGAATATGGAAACAAATATTGGTTTTAACCTATTTCCACAATTCATAAGTCACCACATCAATATATTCAGCTTGGATTATTTTATCTTTCCCATGATGAGTCACGGAATGCAGAACCTTTAGTAACGAAAGCTTTAAGGACTCAGGAAGGACAAGGCAGCTGTCCTGGTTCTTCATGAGTCCATGCTTAACATTAGACTTATGTCCTCTTGAATACCAGTTGTTTCTCCAATGTAGGTGCATAGCATTGATCATAGGTAATTTGACTTAGACCATGGAATGCATTCAAATTGTTTATTTAACAATTTTAGTGCTGGCTGATTTAGCATGATAATCTAGAGCTTGATTTTGAAAGGTTTGTTAAATATCAAAGGTCTAAAACATTGTATATTACAAATAGAATCTTAGGTTACCGTAAGTCATTCATTTAGCCAAAATGATAACTCAAAAACTTTTTAAAAGGAAAAAACATTATTTTGATAGAGAGGAGACTTAGCTTTCCAAACAAGATCCAATGAAGATAGCATGAGGACAACTGACTGTGTCTCATTTCTTTCCTTTCCTCCTCTTTTGCTTTTGTAGTTTACTTAAAAGGTAAACAAAACTTTTCATTATCTTTTAATATTACATAAAAATCCTTTTTAAAAGAGAAAAACAAATTTTATGTTTCCATTAGTATATTTTAACGTTAAAGCTAGTTTTAACATTTTATAAATCTATTCAGTTTTAATTAGTTTGACCATAAGGTAAGATTTTTATAAACCTCTTATAGCCCTTTACAATTTCTCAGAGCAGAACTATGTTCTAAGTAAACTCTGTTGTGCTTTTATTCCAATGTCCAATTTATGGCAAAAAAAAAAAAAAAAAAAAAAAAGCAGAATAATGGCATTTTAACTTTTGCCAATATGTTCTCACACAGAATCTCTTACAGTTAATTTTTGTACCACAACTTGTTCAAATCTTTAGCTCTAGTTTATTTAAAACAACCCTTTAACCCTCTAACCTAGGCAAAAATTAACTTTTCCTTACCTTCTTATAATCTTAAAATCAAAACACATCTTATTCTCCTTACATACCTTGTATGTAAACTTATTTTTTCAGTAGTCTCAATTACATATGACAATATTAACTCTTAGCAACTTTTCCTTTTGGTAAAAACCTTAGTAGGTAAGGGATTTTCATTGTGTAATATGTGTGGAGCCTAGCCTAGGACATACTAGGCAGGAGTACAGATAGGGGCTGACTCTCCAGCATAGCTAGGGGGTGTGGCTAACTCCACATGTGCCCAGGACTTATCTAGAATCTAAGGTCTCCAGGGTAGGTAAATTGAACAATTTTTAAAAGCCTAAGAAGCAGTTTATAACCTTAAAGCATTTAGTAAACTTAATATCTGACTTACATAATTTAGACCAAATGTCTTTATTTTGCCAATAATTTTTAAAACTATCTTTGTTTCCCAAAGATTACTTAAGTCACCTGAACTGAAAGGCATTACACTTTTTATATCTTGCTTTCAAAATATTTGATATAAGTGCTTATTTTTGTTTAAGCCAATTAATTAGAGTTCTTTTATATCAACATTACACACAACCCATACGTAATTATACAGACAGATAGACATAAGAAGATTACTACAGTAGTTGTAAAATTTTTCATTTGTCAGTTTTTAAGTTTCTTAATTGGTTATTTGCTTTATGGTGGAGTCCTTGGAAGAACAGGGCCAAGAAAGGGGTTTCTGGTGCCTCCTGTTTTTACCAAGGAGTCCAGGATGTTAGAGCTTGAATATCTGCTTTTAATTAAGCTGACTCTTAACAATAGCACTCTTTAATTAAGTCCTTTTAAAATTTCTTATTACCTGATTTTAGCCAGGCCAAATGGGCAATATTTCTGGCTTTTAAACTTTACCAAAGATAACCTCCCAGGTGCTCACAGAAAGGAAAATTTAAGATAATCCATGGAGGAGAAGACACTAGAGAATGTCATGCCGATATTAAACCAGAAAGGACTTACTTCCTAAGCCAGGAGTCAAACCCAGACCACCAATGTGAAAGGGCAAAAACTTAGCTACTGAGCTAAGTATATGGCAACCTCCAGTGTACTTCTCAGAAGAAGTCTAGAGTAGCTAATTTTGAGCTTGTAAAGGTGTTTAACTACTCAAAATAATTTTTAGAGCTAACTATGACATAAACCCTAAAATTACTGTCCCCTTGAAGGCGGAGACCAAAACTACTGCCACATGGTTACAAGGTCAAGCTCCCAAGGACATAAAACAAAATGGAGATCCCATCTAGTTTTTTTTGTTTCAGGGACCTGCAGGAAAATTTGTTACTGACCAGCTTGCAGGGCCATCTTGAGCAGCGAGCTTATGGGGTCCTAAACCCATGTTTTATCTTAAGGTACCCCTTGACATAGAAAAATGAATTTATAGCACAAATACATCAGTTTAAGACTAGCCTCAGAATTCTTTTTCGCATTAATCAAAACTTTACAGAAGAGATAAACAGTGATTTTTACCATTCACCTGTATGCACAGAGAGACAGAAGCCAGAAATCTGACTGGTAAGATATTCTTACCATTTTGCCAGCATGCCAGGTTTCTGGGTTCTCTTTCCCTGAGCGGCCCTAGTGACTCAGCTTGCCACACCATTGTGCTGGGGGCCAATCCGCATCATAAAGGAAAATTACCTTTTTTTTCGTTCTGGCCAAAGCAAAATACATGTGATAAAACATAGACATTAGCCACTCTGCTTAGCACCCAATATCAAACGGGCAAGGCTTAAACCTGCCCTCAGATGGGCCCCATCATCTTTATTCCAACCTCCAGCTAGGAGTTTCAACACGTGGTCTCTGGGCAAGATGGTCGCCCTGAGTAATAGAAAAGATGAGAAAGGGAAAGGAGAGAAAGCATTGCCTATGGCCGGCTGGGGAAGGCAAAATGACCACCAGGGAGGGTGCAGAAAGACCCACCCATTGCAGCGACACTGAAAAGTTCAAGCGGCTGCTTCTTGGTAGCAAACGGATCTTTTCCAGCAGTCTCATCAGCTCTCGTTTCCATTTTAGGGAGGAAAAAGCTCCCCATGTCCTGTGATCCTATACACGCCTAACCCTATCACCCATAGCCACTAGCAAAGGGCGCAAGGCAGATTATTCCAAAGAGAATAAGCAGCTGACATCCTGTAGGGCCAAACCTGTTCTTAGCTGAAAGGGACTTTACTGAGAGCCCTCATTTTTAAATCTATTTCAGTGCATTGTTGTTCATTCAGAACATTCCACTGTAAGTTATCTTTAGTAAGATTTTATAAGATTCTGCAAGACTTCGCTGCCTCCCAGGCCTAAAGTATAAGCCAGAAGGAACTCAGTTTTCCAGAAATTAAGGATCTCATTTTTTACCTAAAATATTGGCTTTACTCTCAGGTTCTCTTGATTAACTTAGCCAATGATTTTTTTTCTACCTAAGCAGGCAAGAAAAACGAAACAAAAGGGTAGAACACAAAAATCCCTATGCATTTTATAACCCCTGCAATATTACTGCTTACTACCAGTTCCTTTCTGGCCCAGTCAGATGTAAGAGGCCTCTAACTGGATCTGAGCCAGTTAATTCCTGGATCAAATCCCTTCCTGGACCCAGTGCAGCTTCTGTCACGACTCCAAACCCAGTTTGGATCAGAAATTTGCTCAAAGAAACTTGGAGAGCTCAAAACACAAATCCATGGAGCTCCAAAATCCAAGGGGGAGCTTGCTTACCCACGAGTTCCAGCTGCTCTGAGAGATCAATGGACACAAGTGAGTCCTGCAGGTACCTTGCAGGTTCACTCAGTGCTCCTGGGTGACGCTGGAAGCTCCACTTTGGATCCCGCTTCTGACACCATCTGATAAAAGAAAAACTTCAGCTGAATTAAATTTAAAGGAGGTTAATTGAGCAATGAACAATTCGTGATTCGGGAAGCCCCCAGAATCAGAGCAAATTCACAGAGACTCCAGGGGTGCCTCGTGGTCAGAACAAATTTATAGACAAAAAGGAGGTAAAGTGATGTACAGGGATCAAAAGTGAGATAGAGAAACAGTGAAATTGGTTACAGCTCATCGTTTGCCTTATTTGAATGTATTTTGAACACTCAGCAGTCTATGAGTGGTTGAAGTATGGCTGCTGGGATTGGCCAACACTCAGCTATTGTTACAGGTGCATACTATTGAGTTAGGTTTTCAATTTTATCTGACTCTTAAGCTAGGTTACAGTTCATCCACAAGGTCTCAGATATAGAAGTATAGAGTCCTTCTCAGGCCATAGTTAGTTTGCTTTAACAACTTACACCAGTGATTTGTCAGGGGCTCTCGGGCCTTTGGCCACAGACTAAAGGCTGCACTATCGGCTTCTCTACTTTCGAGGTTTTGAGGTTTGGGGACTCGAACTGGCTTCCTTGCTCCTCAGGTTGCAGACAGCCTATGGTGGGAATTCACCTTGTGATCGTGTGAGTCAATACTCCTTAATAAACTCCCCTTCATATACACATCTATCCTGTTAGTCCTGTCTCTCTGGAGAACCCTGACCAATATAATACCCAAAAATACATTAAATTTCTCTTCTAAATATTTCAACATTCATGGAAAGAACTGAGAGTAAGCTGATAATTTTAAAAAAATGCAAAATTTAGGAAAGTTTAAACATTTAGTAGCTACTTGGCAAAATAGATATATAATAAAAGTAGGTACTGAAAAACCAATGTTGATATCTTATCGTAATATTTGACTTGTTCGTCATAAATATTTAGCTTGTTTAGTCACATTTAATAACCATAAAATGTAATTACACAGTAGTTACTAACGTCATTTTGAGTTTATTTCAAACCACCTAGATTTACTCTACTCTGCATAGATCCTAAATCACAACAGAGCTCTTAGAATAATCAATATTTAATTAAGTTATAATTGCTCACAGTAACTGCCTTTGAAATGCAAATTAAATGCCTCTGTGTGACATTTTAAGAGGTTATCACTTTTCTTATTAGGTCACTATATCATAGATTTATTGCCATAATTTATTCTTATTTCTGGTGAGAGTATTTGTATTCTCAGAAGATGTATAAATTTGTAGAACATTAGGAAAAACAAGACACTAACAACTTGTATCATCTTCTAAAACCATAATTTAGAAGACAAGATAATTTTTTTTTAAACTTAGCAATTCTGATCTTGCTCACAGGGATATGTGAGTGGTTGCTTGCTGCTCAAACTTCCCACAGGATCAAAGGAATCCCCCCTCCACCCCATTTACAACAAACACCCTGGTATGCTGCAACAGAGTAGTCCAAGTGTGAGTAGATTACACTGATCCAGTTCAGATGCTGCTCTCCACTTGCAGCTTCCACCCCTTTCAGAGCTGTAGAAACTTTTTCAGGCCTCAGGGTGCCACTGGGGATAGTTGCTTCAGTGAACTAGATGGTACTCTGCTGATTAGAAAGCATTTATCAAGAGTGCGGAGGTGCAAGACTGACAAGTAAGAGGTAGCTTCAGCTAGTAGATTGAAAATGCCTTCTAATTAGATTGTGAATTTCTGTGAGGGATGGTGATATAGTTCAGATATTTGTCCCCTCCAAATCTCATGTTGAAATGTGATCCTCATTGTTGGAGGTGGGGCCTAGAGGGAGGTGTTTGGGTCATGGGGGTAGATCCCTCATGAATGGTTTGGTGCCCTCCCTGCAGTAATGAGTGAGTTCTGGCTCTATTACATTATAGGAGATCTGGTTGTTAAAAAGATCCTGGGACCTCCCTCCCACCTCTTCTCTCTCTTACTTGCTGTCTTGCCATGTGACATGCTGGCTCCCCCTTCGCCTTCCACTATGATTGAAAACTTCCAGATGCTGGCACCACGCTTCTTGTACAGCCTACAGAACTGTGAGCTAAATAAACCTCTTTTTAAAATAAATTATTGAATCTCAGGTACTCCTTTACGGCAGGGCAAACTGGACTAATACAGATGGTAATTCGTCTCATATCTCTGGTATCCCCCATGGTGCCTAGATCTGCAGCTGGCCTGCTATAAGCACTCATCTATTGCTTAATTTGCTACACAATGGGAAATGCAATACCTTTTTACAAAAAGGTCACTTACATCCAACACCAAACCACTTCAACATCAGAGTTAAGCCATACTTAAGGAAACAAAACTCACAGATGCATTGAAAATCAAGAGATCCCAAGGAAATGCTATAGTTTTCAGGAGGGAGAACCATCTCCCCCAATTCATTAGAAAGTGAATTCCAGTAAGGACAGCAACTGATTATAGGTTCAGGAGAGACTCCGTTTGTGGAGATGCCCTCTGCTGACATAAATGTGCAATGGTATATGACTACTGACACTTTGCTCCAGTGTTACAGACACAAGAGGGAGAGCTGGGGACTGTAGTAACCAGGAAAATGCACACTACATCTATAGGGAACAACTGTTACTAACGCCAGCCAACTGTTTGCATGCCATCTTCTAATTTTGCAAAAAATTATGGAAATCCAGATTTTTATGAAAAATCTGATCATATGGCAACAATTTGAATTTTTAAAAACATTGTATGAGCTAACACTGTACAAGCAATGCAAAAGGCAACACTGGATACTATCTGGCTTAGCAACCTCTGTTCTGTCTTGTCTGACACATCCCTTTTACTACATTCCAAGAACTTCTCAACAGATCTCCAAGCCCCTTACTGCTGCACATCCATTATTTCTTTCTACCACTTCTGGGTCTAATCACATCATTAATTGGTTTAAATTCCTTCAGTATTTCCCTGCTGTTCAAAATAAAGTCAAATTATTTGGTGAACCCCATTAGTTTCCATCTACAGCCTTAACTCTTACAATCCCAAGGACCCTGACCTCCAAACAATTCACAGTTTCCCATGTATGCCATATGTTTTGCACACATATGGGATAGTATGTGCTATTCTATCAGTGAAATATCTCCCAGCTTTTGTTTTCTTCACCAGACAAAATTCTACTCAGTTTCTTGCTCCCACTATCCATGACTTCTCCTCCATGAAGATTTCCCTACTTCTTCCCATGGTTTATCCTTTTTCTGTGTTCTATAGCTTCTTTTTCATTTACTACATCAAATTGTAAATATGTATTATATTTATGTGTCTCTTCCTATGAGACTGAATTCTTTGAGAGCAAACAATTCTCATCATCTTTGTATTCTCAGTGCCTAACAGAGTATTTATTACTGCTTTACGAATAAATAGAGAAATCTAACATTGACACCTTGATATTTCATTGGCAAAGCACAAATCTTGTAAAATATGAACTGTATTTTGGGGGTATGCATTAGAGATGTATGTGTTCACGGGGAAATATCTTACCCATGTTTTCAGCATGGATATGCTGTTCACATGCCAATCTCATCAATAAGCCACTGTGTGTGTGTGCGTGTGTGTGTCTGTACTCTCTTGAAAATCAAGGTCAATCTTCCCTTCTATACTAACTTTTGGCAAAATTACTTTGCAATATTTTGAAAGGAATTATGTAGTGGGTGGTTATTTGTGGTACACAACCACAATATGAGTTGAGTATAGCCACATGTCACTTGAGTTCCATTCTGTCCTAGGTCCATCACCAAGAGTCTAAGACTAACCCAGGCATTGTAGCTTCCATTTCTAGAGCTAATAATAGTCCAATAGATGATAGCACATTTCCCACTAGCAAGAAGGGTCTGAAAAATTCTTATTTACAGTTTTCAAACTGTGCTCTTCATGGCCTTTGAATTCTGTGAAGTTTTACAGAGGGATGAGTGGGCAGGGTTTGGGGTATCCCCATCGCCTGTATCAAGTGGAGAAGAACCATGTTTGTTTATTTCACATGTTGAATTTCCCATGAAAGTTTGAATTTTAAAAAAGAGTTTGCTGTTTTTAAAATGTTTGAAAACCGAAAGTCTAGGTTTCACTTAAAATGCCCAAGTGCCTACAAGTGAATAATAGTAATAGCCAACACTTAATAGACACTTACTATGTGCTAGGCTCTGTTCTAAGAACTTTACTTGTGTTCATTCATTATATTCTCATAGTAACACCATGACATAGGTACAATTATTATTCTCACTTTTCAGATGTGAAAACTGGGGCATAAAGAGATTAGAAAACTTATTTAAATTTACACACAGTTAGTAGTGGGCAAAATTGAGATTCAAAGTTGGGCATACTAGTTCCAGAATTCATGCTTTAAACCACTCTACTACACTACCTAGAGAGCATCAAAGGTAACCCCCTGCCAGCTTCAGAATAGGTTTGGCTTCTGGAAATCTCTCCAGTAATGTTGCATTACTCTCCTTGATGGACAAGACTTTCAACTAAAAATAAAAACCATATCTTCCCAGAAATTTTAAAAATGCATCATAAGCCATATCCCTCAGATCAAATATCTTGGAATTAACAAGTTTGTATAGAACTTGAATTTATCCCCACACCATTTAGATTTAAAGGTTTACCGTAAGATGGGGATAGCATGGTGCCTGTGCTATACAACAAACTGGCTCTGACCCTTTAAGGGAACCCAAATACTCAAGTGCCACACACTAATCAATGAATAGTGACAAGCTGGAGATACCCTAAGTGACTCATGGCAAGCCCCCTAGATCTTCCTTGCTTGTATCTCACCTGCTACCTCTCAAACCCTATCTCTACTCTACTGTGAACTCTTGGCTCTAAAATCTCGATTACATTTTGCAACAGGACCTGTGGCTTGATATTGCTTATTGGCTTTCCAGAAGCCGATGGGCTCAGATTTGGCTTGCTTCTCTGGCTCTTTTCAGCCAAGGACTGTCTCATGTTGGAATCCAGCTTTAGTCTCTGTCCTTTGGAATACAATTATTAACACCAGGCAGCATGCTGATCTAGGATGCTCAGGCCCCTCTCCTTTAGGGCTGCATTCAGATGTTGCTCTCCTTATTTTAGGCCAAATGGTAGCTTACTCCAGCTCACATGCTGGAGCTCTCAGCATTTGCCATAATCAGAGCTGGGCCATTTATAACAGGATGGAGCATGTGAGTAATGACAAAGTGAAACTGAATGAGTCTTTTCAAAACCTAAAAAAATGAGTAAGAAGGTTGTAAAGAAAACCAAGGAAGGGTTATTGGATTGCCCCACGCCCAACCTAAAACAACCATACAGAGGTTTTGAATAGGGGCTTCAAAACCATAGAGCAGAGAGAATTAAAAACCCAAGATACATGGTATGCTGTGGGAAAGCCCCTTAATGTTGCAGAGTGAAGAACTGGAGAGAGTCTTCCCTCAGATATTAATACAGTTAGATCATGCCTAATTGGTATTATGTTATCTCGGGAATTACATGCACTCAACTGAGAAAAACATTACTCCTAAGTTGTCAGGCTTTTAACATTCTTAATAGAGTAGTAACTGGTATCCTTGATGAATATATATAAAGAATAATATAATATCAGAGTCTTACTTGTACATCATTTTTCCCAATAGTCAATGAGTTAGAACATGCTGTCTACAAGACCGGGCATGGTGGCTCATATCTGTAATCCCAGCACTTTGGGAGGCTGAGGTGGGCAGATCACCTGAGGTTGGGAGTTCAAGACCATCCTGACCAACATGGAGAAACCCCATCTCTACTAAAAATACAAAATTAGGTGGGTGTGGTGGTGCATGCCTGTAATCCCAGCTACTCAGGAGGCTGAGGCAGGAGAATTGCTTGAACCCGGGAGGTGGAGGTTGCAGTGAGCTGGGATCGCACCATTGAACTCCAGTCTGGGCAACAACAGTGAAACTCCATCTCAAAAAACAAAAAACAAAAAAACAAAAAAACAAACAAAAAAAACACCGTGCTGTCTACAATGTTGTTTCCAGTAATAGTAATTCATATTTTTCTTCTTCCGTTAGTACTTTAGGTAACCTCAGAAATTTTATTTGAATTAAATTTTTGAAAATTCAAATATCTACGATTCACCTGGCTACTACTAATCCTCAACTCTTCTGCCAGAAGAAAGGAAGAATGATAGAAAATGGCATGGCTGGATCTTGTTGAATATGCAATTCCAAGAATTCGTAACTCTATTTCCTAGCCCTAAAAGTTACTGGACTTGATGAACCACTATACTCCAGAGTCATGGAAAGATAAATTGGGGTTAAGGTGTGTAGAAATTACACTCCATTACAATAAGAGAGAGCTGGAGTGGCTTATGCTTTGAGCATATGCTGATTTTAGTGCAAGTGTAATATTGACAAAATCAGTATGCTTGGCAGCTATGCATTAAAGGCAACATCTGAGTGGCATTTGCAATAAATGATGAGCTGAACAGCTTGCTCCTTGCTGGGCTAGTAGGGTTTATTTTGCTTTATTGGTCTGTAATATTTAGAACATGTGACTGCTGAAAGAGACCCGAGTTGCACTCGTAATTAGAACAAAGAATAGAAGGAGTGCGCAAGGTTTTTGAGGATGTTTGTTTTGCTTTCAAAAGAATAGGTTAGGTGGAAATGGCATTAGCCTTTATCAAAGCCCTACTAACTCTAGACACCGCCCTAGGCATTTGTCATGGTCATGAAAATGTGTCTCTCAGATCTCTGACCGTGAGGAGCATGATTGATCTAGGCCTCAACTGCTGTGCTCTGAAATCCATCACTGCCTTCTCACAGAGGCCAAACTTCCCACGGGCTGCTTCTAACCAATCACTGAGCGTGATATTAACGTGTGTCAATTCTTCGAAGACAGGGGATTCCTCAGGCAGATGACTTTGTTTCAGAGTCTCTCTTGGAATTGTGCCTTGGTTTAAGGCTCTTCTCCATAACCTCCTTTCCTTCCCTTTCTCCTTCACAAGTATTAACAGTATAGTACAGGTCTTCACTGTAGTACAGGTCTGATAGTTCTCCCATCTATCCTTGACTTCATACGGTTTTTCCGTTAACAGTCATTTCCTTTGATAAATCTCTTGCATATCTAATTCCATCTTATTGTCTGCTTCTCAAATGGCCCAGACTGATAGTATTTTTGTATACGATGACTCATCTTACTACTTACAAAAATCTCGTGAGATAGTTACTAATAAGGTCTCATGTTAAATAATAGAAAACTGATATTTAAAATAAGAAAACTTGTTCTAGAAGTGGAAGAGGTATAATTTTTTTTCTTATCTGTAAAGTCCAGGGGGAGACATTCAGGCATGGCTAGGTCTAAGGATTCAGTCAATGTCATTAGGACTAGGTTTCTATCCATCTTTGACTCTGAAGTTTTCTGTCTGACTCCTTTCTGAGAACCTCTGTTCTTATGTTAACTCTAGGTTTATGATCTCCTATTCGCAATTTCAATGGTGAAGAGCTTTCATCTTCTTAACAATGCCGGTGAAATTCCTGGATGCGGCTTTCATTGACCTAAATCGGATCACAGGTCCATGCTTGAAGTAATTGTTGTGGCCTAGTGGATGGGATACACTATTGGCTTAGCCCTGAAACCCACTCCAAAGCTGGGGGTAGGTAGGATAGGCCCCACCCAACAACATGGACTGAGAATAGGGAAGAGGTGGTTTCCATAATGGAAAATTAGGGTGCTCTTTCCAAAAAAAGAGGAGTAGCTTCTGAGCATCGTATGTTGATCATAGAAATGTATCACATGTTGGAAAAAATGAGAACCCAGAAATATTAAACCATTTACATAAGCTGTTTCTTAAACTTTAGATGATCAGAATTACTTGGAGGACTCATTGAAATACAGATTGCTGGGTTCCACCCCCAGAGTTTCTTGATTTAGTAGGTCTGGACTGAGTCACAAGAATCTGCACTTCTAACAAGTTCCTAGGTAGTGCTGATGCTGGTCTAGTGACCATACTTTGAGAATCACTGTTCTTGATAAATAAAATGTGTTAACTCTTTTGAGCAATTACTAGATTCCAGGTACTGTTATAAGGTTTATATACATTACCTCATTTAATCTTCACAATAATGCTAGGAGGTAATGATGGTTATTATCTCCATTTTAAAGTTTTAAGAAACTAAGTTTCAAAAAGACTAAGTGACTTTACCAAGGACACATTAGAAAGTGTCAAAGCTGAAATTGAAACTCAAATGGCTCCTAAAATAAACTTTCCTAAGAAAAACAGCCAGAAAGATGACATCTGCCTAGGAAAAAATAGAAATCAACTAGAGTCCCTCACTATTAGGTTATACATGGCCTATATGACTTAAAGTTAAAAAAAAATCAATTAACTATCCTTTTCCCAAAATCATCCATGTTAATTATATTCTAAGCACATATAGGCATATAAAGTGGTTATAAAAATGATAATGGTTTCACATCAATTTATAGCCCAGACCAGAATCCAAACCATAGAAATATCTAGAAAGGATATGTTTCTCTCAGATATTTCTTCTCCTTGAGCTCCTGCTGCAGTGTGAAATTTTAATATCTTATTAAGTATATAGCCATCATAAACTACTGTCCTTTTTTTATCAAGTTTCTAATGCAAGAAGAAGCACATTCTTAATAATGACCTAAATCTATCTCATGAAATAAAACTCAAGAACGATGAACTCTAAATTATGAGTGATTATTTTTAAATTCATGGGAACTTTTCTGAACATTTTTTCTTATCTGCTTAATTTTTCCAGAAAACCACTGTCATTGTTAACTGTAATTTAAGCAGTTTATTTAGAGAAGGAATTCCTAACTTATTTAAAGATTTATTGTATTTTAAAGAAGAAATTATCATATCAGATCATGGCATATCTTTGCTGCCAAAACAACCTTATGATAACAACACCTGAATCATAAAACATGATTAATTCTAGCCTCTAGACAGCCTGTAGTTGAAGAAGGGAAACTACAAAAGCCAGAAATGAAAGGGAAAGAAAAGAATGCATAACAACTGAGACTTCAAACTCCATATATTATGAACTGTGATGTACTTCTATTAACTATATTTATTCAATAAAGAATTGTTACAAGTTTGCCACAAAGAAAGCATAGTCTGATAGGGAAATTGCATGTAAAAAATATATATGGTTTTTTAACATCTATAACTAGCTGGATCTCATACTAAACACCTAGTTAGGTAAAGGTTATAGTCCTTTAACAAGGATATTCAAAAACACAATAGCTCAAACAAGGGCCAGCTTGGTGGCTCATGCCTGTAATCCCAGCACTTTGGGAGGCCGAGGCGGATGGATCACTGGAGGTCAGGAGTTTGAGACCAATCTGGCCAAAATGGTGAAACCCCATCTCTACTAAAAATGCACAAATTAGCTGGGCATGGTGGCACACGCCTGTAATTCTAGCTACTCGGGAGGCTGAGGCAGGAGAATGGCTTGAACCTGGGAGGTGGAGGTTGCAGTGAGTGGAGATTGCATCATTGCACTCTAGCCTAGGTGACAGAGTGAGTGAGACTCTGTCACAAAAGAAAAAAAAATGCTCAAACAAAATGAAGTTTATGTCAAATGTAAATGTTCAAGGTGGGGTCTGCTCCAGGAATTCAACAAGGGACCCCAGGGTAAAGAGCTACATCTGCCACCTTCCTGGCCTCTAGAGGCTAAAACAATGCCATCTGCATGGACAAAACACAAAGGTCCACTAGATCCTGGTTCCACCTGGAAGGAAGAAGACAGAACATGGAGGCAGCAGGGGCACTGCCTTAAGGCTTAGGCCCCAAAGTGGCACCCATTACTTCTGTTCATATCCCTTTGGAGAGAATTTATTCACTTGGCCCCACTTAGCCACAAGGGAAGATAGAAAATGATGTCTAGAATTGTCCAGTGGAACAGAAAAGAGACCTCAGAAATAACACCACACATCTACAACCATCTGATCTTTGACAAACACAAGCAATGGGGAAAGAATTCCCTATTCAATAAATGGTGCTGGGAAAACTGGCCAGCCATATGCAGAAAACTGAAACTGGAACCCTTCCTTACACCTTGTACAAAAATTAACTCAAGTTGGATTAAAGACTTAAGTGTAAAACCCCAAACCATAAAAACCCTAGAAGAAAACCTAGGCAATACCATTCAGAAGGTAGGCATGAGCAAACACTTCATGATGAAAACATCAAAAGCAATTGCAAAAAAAGCCAAAATTGCCGAGTGGGATCTAATTAAACTAAAGAGCTTCTGCACAGCAAAAGAAACTAGCATGAGAGTGAACAGGCAACCTAGAGAATGGGAGACAATTTTTGCAGTCTACCATCGGACAAAGGCCTAATATCCAGAATTTACAAGGAACTTAAACCAATTTACAAGAAAAAAACAACCCCATCAAAACGTAGGCAAAGGATATGAACAGACACTTCTCAAAATAAGACATTTAGGCAGACAACAAACATATGAAAAAAGCTAAACATCACTGATCATTAGAGAAATGCAAATCACAACCACAACGAGATACCATCTCACACCAGTCAGAATGATGATTATTAAAAAGTCAAGAAACAATAGATCCTGGCAAGGCTGTGAAGAAATAGGAATGCTTTTACACTGTCGGTGGAAATATAAATTAGTTCAACCATTGTGGAAGACAGTATGGCAGTTCTTCAAGGATCTAGAACCAGAAATACCATTTAACCCAGCAATCCCATTACTGGGTATATACCCAAAGGCATTTAAATCATTCTACTATAAAGACACATGCACATGTATGTTTATTGAAGCACTATTCACAAAGTCATGGAACCAACCAAAATGCCCATCAATAATAGAATAGATAAAGAAAATGTGGTACATATACACTATGGAATACTATGCAGCCATAAAAAGGTATGAGATTGTGTCCTTTGCAGGGACATTGATGAAGCTGGAAGCCATAATCCTCAGCAAACTAACACAGGAACAGAAAACCAAACACTGCATGTTCTCACTCATGAGTGGGAGTTGGACAATAAGGACACATGGACACAGGGAGGGGAACAACACACCCAGGGTCTGTTTGGGGGTGTGGAGCGAGGGGAGGGAACTTACAGGACAAGTCAATAAGGGCAGCAAACCACCATGGCACACATATACCTATGTAACAAACCTGCACGTTCTGCACATGTATCCTGGAACTTAAAGTAAAATTTAAAAAAAGAAAAATCTTTAAAAAACCACATTGACATGTGGTTTAATATGTACATTAATGGAATCTAAATGTGAAAGAGTCCTTACCTATAGAACATTTTTAGCAGAGTGTACCTATTCTCTACAGGACTCTTACAGTTAAAAAAATCTATAACCTATAGATGTATGTGTTATTTTTGGAAGATGTAATTAATGCAAATATCAGTGTATAAAATAGAAAATTTTTAAATTAAATATTTCCCTTTTCTTCCAGATTTGTTGAGGTATAATTAACAAATAAAAATTATATATATTAAAAAATTGAGGTCTAGTGTTGAACCAAAGAGGAAGGGAAAATGAATTTTGGTGGACAACTAGCAGTCTCTTCTCTAGTACTGTGCATTATTTATTTCAGTTAATCCTCACAACTACCCAATGATATGGATATATTTATTTCTATTTTATATATGATGTAACTGAGGATTAGAAAGGTTAAGCAACTGATCCAAGGTCATATTAAGCCATTGAATAGCAAAACTGGAATTCAAACCACAACAGACCTAACTTCAGACCTGTGCATGTAGCTACCACGACAGGGAGTTATAATGACACACTGCTTTCTCAACACTCTAAACACAAGAATGGTTATAATATTAGGTAGAGTATGAAAATTCGTTTTTAAATTTCAGAGTAGTTAATAGTAATGATGTATACATAACCTCCTAAAAGTGAATGTTGCCAAGAGGACAAAAAACTATCCTCCATGATCATCCCACCAGGGACAGAAAGCCATTTGTTTCACTACAGCTTGTCTCCTGCGTATCTTCTCATTTGCTTTTATATTTTATGGGGGGTGATGTGGGTAATTTTATTATAACTAAGTAGTTTCTAAATAGAAAGTGTTATTTGGCCAGTGCCAAGAGGAATTGCAATCAAGGCAGAACTGGCTGTGAACACTAAGTTGAAAGCTATAGCTGAGCTGCATGACATTTAAAAGATTAGGGAGTTGTTTTTATTGTCGTTTTGTTTCACAAGTGCAGTTTGATTTCTACAGCCTTTTTTATTCACCATATTTCAAATGTCTGCCACCGTGTACCAAAGCAGACAGATATGTGCTGCCTGCAAAGGGAAGCTTGGGCTCCTTGCCACTTGGAATGTGAAGACAAAGTGGCTCTTATTCCGAAAGGGTATCAGCCATTTTCTGAAAGTAACTCATGAACATCTGTAGGATTGGGAATACAAGGAGGAAAATAAAAGGAAGAATTGGGAGGGAGGTGTGTGCTAGAGAACAAAAGGTAGAAAAGCCTAGCAAATCGTGATATTTTTAAATATGTCAAAGTAGAGATTAAAGAACTGAAGACCATATCAGATTTCTCAGGGTTTTTGTTGTTGTTGTTCTTCAAGATGAGAGAGAATTCAGAGTTAGCAATTTTTACTGGGCAGCTCATCGCTTTCTGCTTGGAACTGACATCTGCTAGGCAGCTACCATTCAGGACTGGAAGGTGCGATGAACTTGGGCTCACAACAGCATCATGTAACCTGCCCATGGCTGGCAAAACACCTATCAGTGGGACAACAGCAGGAGCAGCAACAGCAGTCCTGTCAACTCACTGAGGAAGGAGGGATGGTGTTGGCCGATAAGTGACAGAAAGCTTGACATCTGGCCATTTATCATTTGAAAAACTCCAACAAACAAAAGGAAGGGCAGCAGATGTGCAACCCTAGGTCAACTCAGGTAAAATAAACCATCAAACCTCCCCCTCCATAATTCATAGATGCACCCAGAGCAACAGCCAGATACTACACTGCACTATGGGCTTCCCTCATGGCCATGACTCTTTCACTATGTCCTGGCAGGTAAGTGCATAGTCTTGTTTCTTTCCTTTCTCAATATCTTCTCTAAGGCTATGGCTTTATTGAGGAGGCAGGAGAAGTATCATTTAGGCAGTAGCTTTCCTCACAGAAGTCATATGTTATCAGTGCAAGGGATGCAGTCATACACTTGGTAGATGGTATTTATGCCTCCCCAGACTTCTCCATCACCCAGAGTATAAAGGTGTTTTCCTATTACTTACTTTGTGCACAATTATTTCCCAGCTACAGCAGCAACTTTTGTTTCTGTATGTTCTATCCAGTTCCCCACCACCCTCCACCTAGGAAGTTTCTGTGTGACACAACTGTATACTCTGTAAATTCCAGGATGGAAGACCCTTCCTTCCTTCCTTGCCTGCATCTGTATAATTCACTAATTCATTCAGAGTGTTACATATTCTTCTAAGTACCAGGGAAATGGCATTGAAGTAAATACACACACATACATGCACACACACTCTCTCATAGAGCTTACATTCTAGTGGAGGAATATGACAATACATAAAATGTGTTAGTAAAATGTATAGTTAGATGGCAGAAAGTACTATAACAAAAATGAAGCAGGCAAGGGAGTGTGGAGTGCTGTGAAGCGGGGCAGTGGGTCGTATTTTAAATAGGGTGACTGTCAAAGGCTTTACTGAGAAGATTGTCAATTGAACAAAGATGTAAAGGAGATGGAGAAGAGAAAATGCAAGTATCTTGGGAAGAACATATCAGAGAGAAGAAACAGTGGTTGAGGTGAACACGTTCCAGACATCTCAGGAACAGCAAGAAGGCCAGTGCTGGCAGGCCAAAATGAATGAAGGGAAGAAAAGCAGGAGATGATGTCAAAGAGGTGAAGGGTGTGGGACAACACTGGGAAGTCTTTGGCTTTCAATGGTCTAAGATAGAAAGCTGTTTCTTCAGCCCTTCACCATCCAAATGAAAGCCCAGCAGATGACTGGGTATTGGAAAGAGTAAGTGCCTCACTTAGGCGTTCCACTAGGTCCTTTATATTGGCTAACCATGAAGCTGTCTGTTGAATAGGGCCCAAACAAACAGGCTGCTTTGGAAGCTGTCCAGAAACTTGTGGTAGTATTTCATCTTGAAGACTCTACCACCCTAAGGATCCCTTTGAGCTCAAGTTTCTGATTATTTTGCCATGGAAGTCTCTCAGAAAGGGCAGCAGCCTCTACCCAGAGATGCTGCTTGGCCTTGCTGCCTCCCTGGCATGGCTAATTTTAAGAATCAGCTATCAGCTTGCTGCTGGGCTCATGTTGAATCTGAATGCCAGACCCTGGAAGCCTTCTGACTCCCCTGCTTAATATTCATATATTATTTTGGGATCAGTTGATTCTGACTTGATAACTAACAAAGAAGGAATGGCCTAGTAAGCTTCACTTATCAAAAGGAAAAGATGTATTCAATAATACACTCCTTTAATTCAAGAACTGGCTTCAGTGGCATCTTGACTTTATGTGAAAAAGTATCAGCTATTCCTTTGGAGATAACTTTACCTCCCACTCCACCAACTGAAGCAAAGCCATTGGCTTATGAGGCCTTGATTCACAGAGATTCCTCTTACATGCTTGTGATGGATGTACTGATGGTTTGGTCAAGCTGGAACTAAGTGGTTTCCACCAGGCAGCTGTTAAGGCTCAGCGTCAGCTATGCAGAACCAAAAATGGTCATAGTTGCTGTACGCAGTTGGCAGACTCCTGGTTCACTTCATATCTTTGGCCAATATTCCCTTTGATAAACCCTATTTTATTTTTGCTGACTTGTGGCTGTTGCCAATGACTTAAATATGTGGTCTGCCCCTTGGAAAATTACAGACTGGCAGATTAAGGACATCCCTCTTTGGGGACCATGAAATGCGAAAATGAATCATGGCTGCTGAATAAGCCATCTGGGTATCTCATGTAGATGCCCATGATGAGTGCCTGTTCTTTGATGATACCAATGGGAATTAAGCTGCTAAACAAGCCTGCACTGCCCACATTACCACCATTGTTACTGGGATAAGTCATTCAGTTGAACATAACATTATAGACTGGGCACAATGTAAAGGATTCTGTATTTCTGATGAAGAAGCTACTACTGCATGCCAGATTTGCGACTGCTGCCAATAGTTGACATGGTTTTCTCACAGTGAGAGAAGCCACATTGCACTGGGCATTGACCCACCTGCTTCTGGCAAATTGACTACATTGGATCTTTAACCCTCTTTCCAGGCAAGCATTGGTACCTCACCACTGTTGATACTTCATCAGGTTACGGAGTTGTTCCAGTCTAATCAGATGATTCCAGTAACACCACTATGGCCCTTAAAACTAATCTGTAACATGTTTCTAGATTACTTGATCATCTATAGTCTGGCAGTGGTGCACCTTTTATTGTAAAAGCTACTCAATAATGGGCTGATGGTCATGGACTTTCCACACTCCCTACCATCCACAGGTATCTGATAGTCCAGCATTGAAATAACCTCAAGAAGGGACTCCAAAGTATTTCTGATATTACTTCTCTTACCTTCTCCTGATGCTACCTTTCTCACTTCCTCCTGGTCTACACAACATAGTAAGGCAGCTTAATCACTGAATGTGGCCACTCTTAGAAAGAGATCATGATTCTTGGCCACTTCTTGGGTAATAATTAGGAAGAAATGGATGGTGGTTACATAGGCCTATTTTGAAAACCTTGGATTCTGTATTGACCATTCCTAGGTATAATGTATCTTTCTTTATCCTGGCATCATCAACTCAAGGCCAGATAAGTTGGTATACCTTCCAGGTGGCAACACAATGAAAAGGGGGCTATATTAGTTTCCTATTGTGGCTCTAACAAATTATCACAAAATTAGTGGCTTAGAACAACACAAGTTTATGATTTTATACTTCTGGAAGTATGAAATTGTGTTATACCGGCCTAAAACTGAGGTGTTACTTGAATTTATTCCTTTTGGAGGCTCTAGGCAAGAATCATTTTCTGGAATTTTCCAGCTTCTAGAGGCCACATGCACTCTTTGGCTAGTGTCCCTTTCCTTCATCTTCAAAGCCAGTAACGTAATACCTGCTGATATGGTTTGGCTGTGTTCCCATCCAAATCTCATCTTGAATTCCCACATGTTTTGGGAGGGACCTGGTGGGAGGTAATTGAATCATGGGGGCAGGTCTTTCCTGTGCTGTTCTTGAGATAGTGAGTAAGTCTCATGGGATCTGATGGCTATTATAAGGGGCGGGGGTGGTTCCTGCACAAGGTCTCTTTGCTTGCTGTCATCCATGTAAGACATGACTTGCTCCTCCTTGCCTTCTGTCATGATTGTGAGGCTTCCCCAGCCACATGGAACTGTAAGTCCAATTAAACCTCTTTCTTTTGTAAATTTCCCAGTCTTGAGTATGTCTTTATCAGCAGTATGAAAACCGGCTAATACACCTGCAAATCTCTCCACTTCTGGCATCAGATTGAATACCCTCTGACTTTGATCCTCCTACTTCCTCTTATAAAGATCCTGTGGTCACATTGTGGCTGCCCAGGTAACTGAGTATAATATTCCTGTCTCAGGATCCTTAACTTAATCTTATCTGCAAAATCTCTTTTGCTATATAAGCTACCATATTTGCAGGTTCTGGAGATTTCTGGGGATTAGCATCTTTGGGAGGACACCATTCTGTCTACCAAAGGGGCCTAGGGCAATAAAACTTAATTCTTGTTAATTTTCTAAAAATACCCTTATCTTTCCTGTATCTGACTCTTCTGGATGAAAGTTCTGTGTACAGTGGGGAATAACTGGAAAAAAAAAAAGGTGAACTTATGCCTACTGAAATGGGATACACTGATTTTGTGGCAATGGAAGAAGAGAAACAACTCAGTAGTACCTGGGGAGGAAATGCCTGTACCCCAGAGTGCATGAGGGACAGATACGCATTAATGATCTTTGTCCTTCAGAACCCCGTTTGCATGCTTCCTTATGAAGGCAAATACCATGGTGCTGCTCTCCCAAACTCCAGCAAGTGCCTTGAATTTAAGTGAATGCTGAGCCTTCCTTCTCCTGACAAAGAGTTCTGACAATGATGTGATCCCAGTTCTTCTTTATCCTTCTGTGAAGTCTATAAGAAAAAGTAGTGTTGCCCCAGTTCATGCACCTCCCACACAAAGAGCCTGTCACACCTCCAGATGTCTATTGCACCTCTATTCCCACAGCTGCTCCTCAGTCTTTCCTTGAAAGTAGATGACTGTCACTTTCACTGACTTTGTAGATGGGACTAATGGCCCTCTGGTAGTCCCTCCTATACAAGGACTAGACACAATCAAACTGAAGTGTGATACCTAAGGCCCATCAGCCATCCAGGAAACCATATTGGAGGCTTTGTCAACCTGTGTCCCTGCCTGAGGTAGGTCCTATTGGGGGAAGAGGGGTAGACCACAATGATAAATAACACTACTTTTCCAGAGCAGCATGTGTGCCCTTGAGACTGTACTTTTTATGTGGAAGTAAGACATTAACTTGCCTATTTTCTGAAAATACAGTGACTTGCACCTTAGGTGTGGTCATAAGAGACTTTCAAAGGTTTAAGGTAATGCTGTTTCAGCCTTGGAAGGCATTCAGTTCAGCCTCAACTTGCTGGCCAAAAATATTACAGATGATAGACTTGCTCTCAACTTCTTCATTTGGGGACAAGATAGAGAGACTGTGAAATTACTAATATGTCCTGTTGTACCTGGATTAACGCCTTGGGCCAAGTAGAAAGATCAATACAGAAGTTTATGGAGAAAGCTATCTGAATTTCTGAGGCAGATGCTGATGGTTTATGGGATTTGATTAACTGATTGTTTCTGGCACATTCTAGATCCAGGTCAAGGACCATATTGAAGGCTCTCCTTCAACTACTTGGAGTCTAATAGTTTTAGTTAAGTGCTGTATGAGACAAATTAAAGACATTTTATCTCATCCTCTGTAGGTCAGATTAATCAGAGTGGCTATACATATTGGAAAATACATCAAAAGCTAATATGGTGTAGAAAAAAGGAATGGATATTGTTGGAAGACAGTTTTCCATGGGTCTCACATTTCTGCACATCTAGCAAATAGAAGCACTGGAAGCTTTTGTTCCAGACTATCTTTTTAAAAATATCTATCTAGCAAACAGGCTTAGAAGAAAGAACTTTTTTTTTTCTGGAGCAGAGAGCAGGTCTTTTTATTGTCCAGTATAATACAGACAGTATCTCCCTGGGGCAGATTTTATATATGTCTGTTTGTGGCCCATTGTAAAAGAATTGAAGTTCCTAAGCTTGGGGTTCCTCGGCTGTGATGCAAATCCACTGCATGCCCAGTGTTCCCTTGGCCGCTCTGTGTTAAACTTGTAGGGCTTGAGCAAAAAGAGGAACAAATGCCAACAGGAAGCTCATGTTCCTTGTGGTGCCATGAGTAATAAAGCTCTTCATCTCTGTCCCAGGAATCTTGTGTTTTTTGCTTGCATCCACGAAACTGTAGAAGGCTAACTTGTTAGGTTGCCAGTAGGGTAAAATTGCAAATCATTCAGTTTTGACAACTATGTCTTTGTAGTTGTATTTACTGCTTTAATCCCAACTCCACTCAAAGAAGATTTTATTTTCCTCTTATTCATGTACCTCTGGTGTTTGTACAAACCCTATTATAATACTTATTAAAAATTGTTATCCAAGTAAATGTCTTTCTCTCACTTGGCTTTGTGCTCTTGTGGCAAAGGTTTATGTCTTATTCATTTTTGAAGCCTCAACTACTAGTAAAAATTGTATGCTTAATAAATAAATTGAATTAAGGTATTTAAAACAGCCTAGCTGAGTCCTTCAGATATCAATTGTCTCTTTGGCATGGTAAACTCTCCATCAGTTTTTTGTTTATGGATGAAGTGGTAGGCTATTTTTGTCCCATCATAGATTTAGCCATCATGACAACCTGTAGCACAACCACTCAACTACACACAGTTTCCTCTGGTGGCTGCAGCACTTCTAAGATGAACTACAGCTGAGAAGCAGGAAAAGGCCATTGCAGAGATCCTGATTGTTAGAAACCCTCAGCAAAAAGTCATGCTGTAGTTCGGTTTTTCTCCAAATATCTTTGCCTATATTCTAGAGAAAACACAGTCTTGGAATAAACTGTTACTACCAGGAAGATGGCATCTTTTCCAAGACTGAAATGTCCTTACCATAAAGAAAATAAGAGTGTCTTGGTTGCCTAGACTAATTAACTATAGGAAGATGAAGAAATGAGATTGTCTCTCCTGGTAAAGTTGTGGCGGATCCTTGTTCCTCCATGAGAGACAATTTTCTCTCATGGTAAAGTTATGGAGGAAAGTTGATCCTCCACGAGAGACAATCTCATTTCTTCATCTTCCCATAGTTCATGATTCTCTTCATCACCCTCTTTTTTCCTGCTGCCAATGGGTAGATTTGAAAGACAGACACTCAAGGAGGCAACGATGCTTCCCACTGTTCCCACCAATAAAATGTGTCCTTTTCTAAAGGGGGACATTAAGTGAGAACAGATCTCTGTGGGAGGAGATTTACAGTTAGAGTGAAATAGGAAACTTTTTCTTTCTTAAGGTTTTTTTTTAAAAAGGAAATAAAAATTCCCTCTATGCAAGCATAGTTGGGTCATAACTATTATATTTGGCATACTTAAAGAACTCCTTTTCCACGAAAGTGGAGAAATATATTTGAAACAGCTTCCCCATTTCTCTCACTCTCAAGAAAAAGCAAGGGGTATAAAATTTTGCAGATCATACAATGTTCTTTCTTTAAGAGAAGCTAGGAACACTTATAAAACAGGTTTTTAGAGATGCACAAAAAACTGTATTAAAATGAAACCAATGACTCCTCGTCTTCTGTAAAGGATATTGATAAATACTGATGACATTGTCTTTGTTTCCACTTTTGAACAGAGATTATGTTTTATACTTGATTATATTTTAATTAAACAGCTCCACCCAGATTACTATCTCTCAAAAATAAATAATTCACCTTCATTGTTTCTTCTGTTCCTTACATCTCACTGCTAACACTCTGGTTAAAATAACTTGGGACACTGCTGCTTTCTAATATGAGAAAAGGAAGGAACCAACAAACAGTACATGGTTGTAACTTAAGAGCCAGGGCTTAGCTCTCAACTCAGCCACTTACTGTTTGGGTCAAGTTTAACTTTACTATGTCTCAGTTTCCTCATCTGTAAAATGTCAAGTATAATGTCAACTTTGATGGTTTTTTTAAAGGTTAAATGAAATAATATTAAAGTGCTTCTATAGTGCCTGATACATGGTAAGTGTTCAGAGATTACTACCTACTACTAGTCACCACTTTTTGAATACTTACTGCCTGGCACAATTTAATTCTCACAACAATCCTCTGAAATAGGTATTATTAAAAGTCCTATTTTACTCCTGAAGACACTGGGGGTCAGTGAAATTACATAATTTATTTGAGGCCAGAGGACTAGTGATTAACAGCACAAGGGTCCAAGCCCAGCAAGGTTTTCTCATTCTGAATCCAGTGCTCTTTCCAGTAAATATAAACAACTAGGAATAGATAGAAACTGATTCCAGACACTGTATTCTACAGCCTAGCCACACACACACAAACTTCCACTTTTTTTTTTTTAACACAAACATACCTCACAGTGTCACATCTCTATACATTTCATGAATAAGTTCGATTTGGGATACTTTCTGATTCAGGGGCTAGGATTTACTGGTCTCTGCAGCCACGTTTCCTTCCCAAAAGTTGAGATCAAGGGCATGTTTAGTAAAAAGAGGTAATAAGTATGCTAGATCTGAGTTCAATAAAGCATTGAAACCTCCAAGGGAAACTTGCATCCTTAGCTGTCTGCCCCTTTGTCTTAGGAATAGTCCAATGTGGACCTATTTCTCCCATTCCCAACCTCATCATGTTGAATCCTTTTCCGTATGCCATCATATGCCTCTCTTGCTTCTTAAACGTAATTGCCCTCCTCACAGCAGTCTTACGACAGTGCAGACGCTGTCCTAGTACCCTACCCCTTACTCTGGGCTCTATAAACATCTCTTTTAAAAAATTTCTTTTGCTCAGCATAATGTTTTTATTTTTATTTTTAATTGACATCTATATTTTTATTAATTGTCCAGGGGCCCAAAATCTAGCCTGATCTCCCCTATGACCAAGTGCATGGTTTTCTTTTCATATTTTTTGTGCATATTAAAAATTTGTCTAAAGAGCTGTTCATAGTAAAAATAGTATATAGTTGTTAGGAATTTTTTAAACAGTACAGATACAGACATGGAAGTTTGCCCTCCTAATCCTATTCTACTCCTTGAAGGTGAACATTATTAAACAACTTAGTATGCAACATTTTAGACTTTTCTATATTATAAACATGTACCCAATTATATATAAATATGTATGTATATTATTGTATGTATGTATATATGTATGTATGTATATAATTATATATTATACAGATATATATATAATTACTTTTGAGAAATAGAATCATTATTTCTTTCTTTCTTTTTTTTTTTTTTTTTTTTTGAGACGGAGTTTCTCTCTTGTTGCACAGGCTGGAGTGCAATGGCACTATCTCAGCTCACCACAACCTCTGCCTCCCTGCAATCTCCGCCTCCAGGGTTCAAGTGATTCTCCTGCCTCAGACTCCCAAGTAGCTGGGATTACAGGTATGCCCCACAACACCCGGCTAATTTTGTATTTTTAGTAGAGACGAGGTTTCTCCATGTTGGTCAGGCTGGTCGTGAAATCCCGACCTCAGGTGATCCACCCGCCTTGGCCTCCTAAAGTGCTGGGATTACAAGTGTGAGCCACCTCACCCAGCCTTCATTATTTCTATAACTTGCTTTTTTCAATAATATATATATATAGTAATATATATATTATTGAAACAATAATCATAGATATTATGATATATCTATATATATCATATATATGATACCTATCTGTGTCAATATATCATAGATACCTGTCTATGTCAATATATAGAGAGCTATCTGATTCTTTTTAATAACCATGTGATATCCTGCTTATTAGTGAATTCTGCTTATGAAACAAATTTTTTACTTATGAGCATTCATGTTGTTTCCATTTTGGGAACTATTATAACCAACATTGCAATGAGAATCATTATGAATAAGTATTTGGGTAGTTATTAGAGTATTTTTATAGGATGAATTCCTAGAAGTGAAATCGCTGAGTGAAAGGGTGTATGCAGTTAAAATTTTCATAGAAATTACCAAATTGCCCTCTTACCGATTGTATTTGAGGGTTTGTTTCCCAACATCTTCTCCAACATTTGATATTATCCACTTCATCCTTTTTGACAATCTGATAGGTATAGAAATTTTTATTTTAATTTATATTTCATCAAATATTAATGAAATTCAATGTATAGCTTTGACTTTACCTCTCCACGAAGCTCTATTAGTGTTACATGTTAATTCTAGTCTCCTACTGATGTCCCTGCCAACTTGACACATCATTATCACATTAAAGACAGACACTTTGAGATCATCTACCATGCCCATCATTGTACAGAGGAAACCAAAGCCCAGGGAAGTCAAGTGATATGCCCGAGCTCAAGCTGATGCTTGGTGAAATTGAGAAAGGTCAATGCATTATACTCTTGCTAGCTACTAGTTAATGTCCTCAGCAGATACTCTTGTTCATTTTTATGTCCTCTACTATGTCTACCATAGTGTAGTGAGTACTAAATAAGTGCTTCTTGAATAAATGGATTGAAAGAAAATAAGCTCTTCTACTCTCTAATGGTAAGAGATGTATTAATAAATGTCGCTAGTGATTATAATATTGAAACCAAAAAGACAATACTAAGTTTTTATTTCCTGTAATATAATATCCAAACCATATTTGTGTGGATGCAGAAAAAAACAGATACATATGAAATGTTAAACAGACAAAAATTATTCAACAGAGCTGGTAAACGAAAATCACTTAATAGTGCCACATTTTATTTAAGAGCAAAACCCTCAGAGGTAGTTCCTCCCTAAGTGAGAGCCACAGTCCAGCACCACAGGGAGAATAATTGGAGCCAAAGACCCTGGTTAAATTATTTAAAGTAAGAAATTGTCATTCTCAGATATTTTCCTGAAAAACAATCAAGGGAATAAAGTGGAAAGAATCTCGCTACGAGCGAAGGCAGGAAGCTGGGCTCCAGGGAAACAGCCTGGAATTGGGCCTAAGAACCTCCTTCCTTTTTTCCTCCCCTTCCCTGACTTAATCCACCAACCAACTACACCATCCTGCCATGCATGTTCCATTGTATTCCACCACCTACGCCACTCCCCTCATTCTAAGAGGACAACAATTGTATTCACTTTTACTGTTGTATAACAAATACCACAAACGTAAAACAACATGCATCTATTACCTCACAGTTCTGTAGGTCAGAAGTCAGCATAGTGTTTCTTGCTGGGTTTCTTGCTCAGGGTCTCCCTAGGCTGAAATCACCATGTCAGCAGGGGCTGTGTTCTCAGGTGGATCTTAGTCTTCTTGCAAACTCATTCAGGTTGTAAGAAGAATAGGGTTCCTTGGCCAGGGGTCACTCTTAGCTCCTAGGACCTGCCCTCAGGTGACAGCCATGTGTCCCAATCACAACATGGCAGCTGGGTTGTTCAAGGCCAGCAGGAGCATCTCTCTCCAGCTTACAATGACAGCAATATCTGTAACAGAAGATAATCACAGAGTGACTATCCCATCACTGTTGTCATATTGTGCATCCTAATCAAGGAAATAACTATCCCATCATATTCACAGTTTCCACCCACACGGAAGGGAGGGGATTATGGATCTTGAAGGCCATCTTAGGCCATTCTGCCTGCCACAAGAATATAGCAGATAAAGCCCAAAATGAGCCTGATAAAATGCACCCACATAAAACACATGACTATTAGACATTAAAAAGAATACTCAGACTAATTAGCAGCCTCAGAAATGAGAGTCATAACAGTAATACTACACCAAGGGAGAATGTGGTCAGAAAATGTCTGAGTATATTTTGTTGGTTTGAAAATGATAATTTTTAGGGTATCTTAAGAAAAAAATTGAGATTTCAGATTTTTTAAACACAAAATAATAATATTATATCAACATAAATATCAGAATTTAGTTACTTAAAATTAAGTAACTATGTCAAAAAGCCAAAATACTAGCAATCAACATTACAAAAACTAGCTCCTGGACTTGGGAAAATACATCAACATTAATCTTTATAAATGATTCTCCTATGAAAAGGGCTACCTAAACATTAAGTAAGCTTATTCATTCTGTAAATATATAGGCTTTTGTTATTCCCATGAAAACTCTGACCTATTCTTCAGTTGGCTCACATTCTTGTAAAATTGGTAATGGACCATTTCTTCTTCTATTTTTGTAGTCTTCCACATTTCATTAAATCTGTTCTCTCATTCTCCTTCCTTTGGTTTTTAATGAAGTCAGTCCTTCCCCTCTTTCAGTTAATTTTTCTAAATAGAATTTTGCTGATGTTGAAACACACACCGCCTGCTGTTACCTACAGGCAAAATCCTTGCCATCCATGGAAAATGAATGAATTTAATATTTCAAACAAATAAACATAAACAGTTTAACTTGTGACACATTCTGACTTTGGATTATTAATTAATTGGCTCTGATGCATCCTTGATAGGCTGAGTTTAGTGACTTAATCCCGTTGCCCAGTGTAAAATCAAGGCTCTAAGGAGGAAGTGTAAGAGCTGCCAAAGATGGTTCCTTTATTTCCTTTCCTTCAAATTATGTCTACTGATCATGAGGCCCCGAAACATGCACTATTCTTCTTACATTTTATTTCACTTAAAATTTTTATTAAGTTTTCAAACATAAAAGACAGTTGTGGCAATGATATTATGAACCCAATGTATACATTGCATCATCCAACTTTAACAACTATTAATATGTGACAAGCTATTTGTGTAGACAAATAGTCCATCTTTCTTCATCCCATTTATTTTGTCTATAATGAAAACAATAGAACCTTCAGGAAAAAGTGTTCACCAACGTGGAAGCTCTTATAAATTTTTAAACCAGATTACTCATTTAAATCAGGACCCAGATAAGGTCTTCACATTAAGATAGCTTAGATATGCCTTTTAAGGCATGCTCCTTCTGTTCTTGTTTCTTGCCTTTCTTATTGTTGACACTGTTGATGAAACTAGATAATTTATCCTGTAGAGTTTTTTTAAGTTATTTTGCTAAGTACATTCCTGTAATGTCATTTACTGAGTTTCTTTGTCACCTGTGTTGCCTATTAATTGATAGGTAAATCTAGATGCCTGATCAGATTTGGATTAATTTTTTTCTTTTCTGAGAAAATTTCCTTCACAGGTAATATTGCATACTTCCATCAGGATACACATGGTTGTCCCTCTTGCTTGATATTATCAACTATTAATGATTATAACTTGGACCCATTAATTTATTAGGGGGTTGCAAAGTAGTAATATTGGTCATTCCTTCTTCATTTATTAGCTAGACTACTTCTATACAGAGAAAGTTCCCCTCATCAATGATTTGGTTACTTGAGGTAATATCATGTAAAAATGAAGAACAAATGCTTGATTTTTTTCTCTTTAGAAGTTTTAAAAATAAGTAAATAAAATGAATCACCAAAGTCATTAATGAGTTGGTTTTGGTACATTATAAACCCATGGATTTAAACATATTTGATGCAATTCAATCCATTGCAGTTTTTGTCTTAAATGATGCCCAAATTATTTTATCTTTGACCAGTGGGAGATTATTTAAATGGTCTCCCAAGTTCTTTTGACCTGACTCAAGTATACTTTGATAGCTACCTTTCTTTTCAATATTAGAGGATTTTCCAGACGTGTTCTGTTTTGCCTCATATCTAGAATCAGTCATTTCTCCAAGAAACAAGTTTCCTTTTAATGAGAATAATAGAAACCACAGTCTGGGTACTAAGAGTAGACTTTACTATTAGGTTGGTCATTGATTTTAGGTATTTTCAGTGTGGAGCTAATAAAAAGTTTTAATGATAAAATACATCATTGGTTCACATTGTTAATTACTGTTAAGATTCAGGGCCACAGAGGGTTTTTTTAATATAATGGCATTATTGAGTTATAATGTACATGCCACAAAATTTGCTCTTTTAAGTATACAATTCAATAGTTGTTAGTGTATTCTTAGAATTGTGCAACCATTGCCACAATCAATTTTAAAATATTTTCATCACCACCAAAAGAAACCCTGTACCTTTTAGCTATTACTTCTTCCCAGTTCTCCACTTTCCCCATCCTTCACCAGCCCTATGCAACACTATTCTACTTTCTGTCTTTATAGATTTGCCTAATCTGGACATTTCATATAAATGGAGTCATACAATGTGTGATATTTTGTGTCTGGCTTCTTTCACCTAGCATCATGTCTTCAAGGTTCATCCATGTTGCAGCACGTATTAGCATTTCATTCCTTTTTATAACTGAACAATATTTCATTGTATAGATATTGATATACTATCTTTTGTCTGTCCATCAGTTTATGAATACTTGGGTTGTACTGATGTCACTATGAATAATACTGTTATAAACTTTCATGTACAAGCTTTTGTGTAGACACGTTTTCACTTCTTTTGTGTACATACCTAGAAGCAGAATTGTTGGGTCGAATGGTATCTCTATGCTTATCTTTTTGAGGCACTACCACATAGTTTTTGAAAGCGACTGCACCAATTTATATTCCTGCTTACAGTAGACGAGGTTCTGATTTCTCCACATTTACATCAACATTTGTTATTGTCTGACTTTTTTTATTACAGCCATCCTGATGGATTTGAAATGATGTCTAATTCTCATTTTCATTTCCCTGATGACTAATGATGTTGAGCATCTTTTCATATGCTTGCTTATTGGCCATCTTCATTGGATAAATGTCTACTCATTATTTTGACTATTTTTAAAATTGGGTTATTTATTTTTAAAACACTGAAGTGTAAAAGTTCTTTACATACTTTAGTCATAAGTTCTTTATACATGAGTTCCTCAAATCATATTTTCTTTCATTCTGTGGGTATGGCTCCAGCTTTACCCCCTGCCTATTACCATTATAAACTCAACAGTCTAGCCATAACTTACTTCCTGGCCCTTTATTTAAAAATCCCTAAAATCTAGCTAAATTTTTCTTTTTATCTCTCATAAATTCCAGCTAAACTTTCAGGACAAAGAAATTGCCCCCAGCTGATCTCAAGAAGATGACAAGTTTATTATCTTTTCTTATGTGTATCTCCTGTAATATCTAACTTAGTCTTTGCACATTGCTTTCACAAGTAGAACTTAATTAGCTACAGAATAGCCTGCATGCTACTGACTCTAAAAGGAATAGAAGTTCAGAAAAAGGTGAACAAATTTGTCCTATAGAAGTTAGAGAAAATATCTTCCTGGAGAATGTAGAAATTGAACTCATCGATAGCCTCTCTCTATATATGAAACTCTTATGAAATTACTTACAGTCAAGGTTTTTATCCCAGGGTAGATTCAGCTCATTTTTCCAATTCTTCCTCATGATCTTAAAAGACCCTGTTAGAATCTTCCTCAGTCTGATCTCACAACTCTTAGCCTAGGAATGTTGGATTTTTATGACACTTATTTGAGAACTAAAAATGGCCATCTAACTGAACCGTGTCATTTATAAGGGAGACACAGCATAGCATGACAGTCCTTGGAGTGTGTTATCAGGTCTGTGAGATTTTCCAGAACCTTATCTTTTTATTTTCTCTTTTTTAAAATAACTGCTGTTCATTAAGACTTACCCAAGATTGTAATTCTGCATTTACACCTGCAAGATCCTTTAGGATCCTAATATGCAATTTTTGTGACAGAAGAAATTTGCTAATTTATAGCACCCAGGTGCTCTCCCATATCTAATCTTACTGGAACATCAGATCCCCCTTAGCCATGTTTGCTCTGTGTTTTCCAGTTTGAAGTTAACTTACGCAGAGTCAAAAAACTAAAAGTAGCTGCAATTGGTGGAAAGAACTGTGGAAAGAGTGGACACTTAAGAACTGAGAGAGTGGGTTTTCTCTATTTCTTACTTCAGTAATACACATAGTATGTGTTACTTCAGACAAAGCTCACAATCAATATTGACCCCATTTTCTCATTCATATGAAGAAGCAAGTATATGCAGCTCTTGTTTCATGTTTGTTCTTGATGAATGTACTTCCCACTGTCATTCATAGGAATACATATATATATACACCATATATATGTATTCTCTATATACATAGTATATATGGCCACCATATATATGTATTATGAATGTATATGTTTATATATCAAGAATATATATATATAAAATCTCATACAGCTATCCAATTGAGTCATATCTTTTTTAATATTCTAGTGGCAACAAGCCACCATCTTCTATTGGTAAAATCAATTCTCCTAACCTAAGGTTCTTCTTCCCAAAAAATACTCATAAATCCTACGAATCAGTCATTTCATAAATCCTACGAATCAGTCATTTTATGCATAATTGACAATATTTACATAGTCATCTACCTGGAAATCTCAGACGCTCTTTTGCAAGAAGCTCTCTAGGATTGCTGACCTCTGCATAATTTAGTTTTCTTCACCATTATTGCACATGACTACCATCAAAACCCAAGCAAGTTCCCACACGCAATGAGAGGGGCTTGGAAATTGCCACTCTGTCCTAACAGGTTAAAAAGCTGAACAGCTGAAAAATCAATAGCTCCTCTTAGATCTATAAGAGACATGGGGTCACAGGGCAAATTTCTGGCCCCCAAATTGAAGAGACAGGCAGATACAGGGAATCACAACTTATCCAAGCAGTAATCTATCAGCAGAAGCCTCCATGGAAACCAGTACCAGGGTAGGAAAACCTAAATGCTGGAGGCTCAGTGTGGACAAGTCTGAGAGTTAAAAAATTCCAGGGAAATCCAGTCTTTAGTTGGGAGTGGATTTCCTTTGTGAGTTTGCTTCCTGAAGTTCCACCAGGTTCTCACTGTGAAGATCAGAGAAAAATTCCCTCAGGCTTCCAGCAGGGAGAGGGAAAAAGGAACTATTTTGAAATAGCCAGAACATTCTGTTCTTCCTAACAAGATCAACTGTGAGGAGAAACTATTTAACCAGAGCCTAGCTTGCTGAGGTTTAATCAGAACTTAACTAACCTAGGGGAAGGGAAATGACCAATTCCAGCTTCCTCCAGCCCTCCTGCCCCACCTAAGGAGGTGGGTAGAGAGACTGTGAGAACTAAATATAGGACTATAGAAACTTCTTCCACCTGCCTCCATATCTTATGCCCACCTTACTAAAGGCCTGTTTACAGCAGTTCCTTTTACCCAGTACACTCCCAGCTATTAATGTAGCCTTTCAAAAAACTGCCAATTTGTACAATGCTACAATGGTGGATGCCTATTATTATACATTTATCTAAACCACAGAATGTACAACTCCAAGAGTGAACTCTACTGTAAACAATGGACATTTGGTGATGAAGATGTATCAATCTAGGTTCATCAGTTGTAACCAACGGACTACTCTGGTGGGGGATGAGGGTAACCAGGAAGCTATACATGGGTAGAAAATCTCTGTACCCTTCCACTCAATTTTGCTGTGAACTGCTCTAAATATATATATATATGTGTGTATATATATATATATATATGCTCTAAATCTATATATATACACACACACACACACATATACATATACATACATATTTTAAAAATGGGAAACAACTTGGGTGATATGAAAGAGACTGTAGTTTTGGTGTGATGCCACAGTCACTGGAAGGACCCACATGCCCGAGGTAAGACTTTGTATTCCTCACAGCTACAGACTCACAGTTAACGGCCTATCGAGGGGCAGGAATGCTACTCTTCTCTTTTGGTCATATAAATACACAAAAATCAAAACTGTCTGAGACTGCTTCTGCTCCCTGTTAATGCCTTCACATCATACACACACACACACACACACACACACACACACTTCTCACAATGTGGCTGAGTTAGAGGGGGTCTTAATATGAGACACAAGAACCTCTAAGGCTAGATGCCTTAGAACGCAGAGGAACCCCCTCCTGCCCTTTGCCCATGCTCATTTCATTTTTTAAAACAGCTTTATTGAAGTATAACTGACATACAACAAACTGAACATAATTAAAATGTACAATTTGATATTTTGACATGTACACACCTGTGGAGCTGTTTCCCCAGATAGGGTAAAATACAAATTTATCATCCCCAGAAGCTTTTTTCCAGGGCTTTTAACCTCTCCCCTTTCTCATCACCCCCTTATCTCTTTCCTCAGATAACCACTGACCTGTTTTCCATCTCTATAGTTTCCATTTTCTAGAATTTTGTGAAAATGGAATTATATAACATGTAGTCTTTTCTGACTTATTTCACTGAGCATAATTATTTAGAGATTAACTCATGTTGTTGCTCTTATCAATAGTTTATTCCTTTTCATTAGAGAGTAATACTCTAATATGGATATACTGTTCCTTGTTGATCCTGTTTATACCTGCAGACACACATTTGGGTTGCTTACAGTTTTTGACTGCTACAAATAACACTGTCTTTGTATGGACATATACATTCATTTCTCTTAGGTAAATACCTAGGAGTGGAATAACTGGGTTACATAGTTGGTGTATGTTCTACTTTTTAAGAAACTACCAAACTGTTTTCCGAAGTGGTTGTGCCATTTTATGTTCTGACAAGCAGAGCATGAGAATTCCATTTCCTCTAAACCATTGTCAACACTTTGGTATGGTCAGCTATCTAGGCCCTCTACCAGACTTCCTAAAGAATCTTTAGGAATGGGGTTCAAAAACCCTATTTTTAACTGGCTCCACAAGTGATTCCCCCTACACACCAAGTGCTGTGGTTTGAATGTGTACCCCAAAAAGCATGTGCTGGAAACTTAATCCCCAAGGCAACAATGTTGGGAGGTGGGGTATGAAGAGAGGTGTTTAGGTCATGAAGATTCCACCCTCATGAACGGATTAATGCCAATTATAAAGGGCTTGAGACTGTGAGTTCAATCTCTTGCTCTGTCTCACCCATATGATGCTTTCCACCATGAGGTGACACAGCACAAAGGCCTTCACCAGATGCTGGCCCCTTGATTTTGGATTTCTTAGTCTTCAGAACTGTAAGAAATAAAATTGTTGGCCAGGCATGGTGGCTCACGCCTATAATCCCAGCACTTTGGGAGGCCAAGGGGGGCGGATCACGAGGTCAGGAGTTTGAGACTACCCTGGCCAACATGGCGAAACCCCATCTCTACTAAAAATGCAAAAAATTAGCTGGGTGTAGTGGTGGGCACCTGTAATCCCAGCTATTCGGGAGGCTGAGGCAGGAGAACAGCTTGAACCAGGAAGGTGGAGGTTGCAGTGAGCCAAGATCCTGCCTTTGCACTCCAGCCCTGGTGACAGAGTGAGACTCTGTATCAAAAAAAAAAAAAAAAAGAAAAAAAAGAAATAAAACTGTTTTCTTTATAAATTACCCAGTTGGTGGTATTCTGTTATAGCCACACAAAATAGACTAAGGCACCAACGTTTAAAAATCACTCCCTTGGGAAAGAAACTACATATTCCCTTTGAAACATAACCCATTTGGGGACTTCTAGCCACGAAAGCATATCTTTTTTTTTTTTTAACTCTAAACGTCCTTTCATATTGTTTATGATATATGCCAACTATTCTTATCATTCTCTTCTTTTATTTTTTGGAATTCCAAATAAAAGTAATCCTTTAGTCATAATCATTATAAAACTATAGAACCATGATGTGTAGTTATAAGAGCACATGGGGATAATAGAACTCAAACAAATTTACAAGAAAAAAACAAACAACCCCATCAAAAAGTAGGCGAAGGATATGAACAGACACTTCTCAAAAGAAGACATTTATGCAGCCAACAGACACATGAAAAAATGCTCATCATCACTGGCCATCAGAGAAATGCACATCAAAACCACAATGAGATACCATCTCACACCAGTTAGAATGGCGATCATTAAAAAGTCAGGAAACAACAGGTGCTGGAGAGGATGTGGAGAAATAGGAACACTTTTACACGGTTGGTGGGACTGTAAACTAGCTCAACCATTGTGGAAGACAGTGTGGCAATTCCTCAAGGATCTAGAACTAGAGATACCGTTTGACCCAGCCATCCCATTACTGGGTATATACCCAAAGGATTATAAATCATGCTGCTATAAAGACACATGCATATGTATGTTTATTGCAGCACTATTCACAATAGCAAAGACTTGGAACCAACCCAAATGTCCATCAATGATAGACTGGATTAAGAAAATGTGGCACATATACACCATGGAATACTATGCAGCCATAAAAAGGGATGAGTTCATGTCCTTTGTAGGGACATAGATGAAGCTGAAAACCATCATTCTCAGCAAACTACCGCAAGGACAAAAAACCAAACACAGTATGTTCTCACTCATAGGTGGGAATTGAACAATGAGAACACTTGGACGCAGGAAGGGGAACATCACACACCGGGGCCTGTTGTGGGGTGGGGGGAGGGATAGCATTAGGAGAAATACCTAATGTAAATGACAAGTTAATGGGTGCAGCACACTAACATGGCACATGTATATATACGTAACAAACCTGCACGTTGTGCACATGTACCCTAGAACTTAAAGTATAATTTAAAAAATGACTCTAAACTTTACAAAGTTCTGAGAAGTTTTGTGAAAGGCTCACATTTTATCATATAAAATAACATTTTCAAGCATTTCTCTATAGTTTCCAAAAATGCACCACGTACATGTTCAAGAAACAGGATTTACCTCACAGTGTCAGATAATTAATTTAGAAAGTTTTTTTTTTTTACTGTTCATCAAGATTTTGCTCATCAAAATTTTAAATTTTTGAACATTACTGAAGAGATGCACACATCTAGCACAAATGAGGAATCTTCCAAATGTGAGAATATATGAGACACCAAATGTTGCCACCAAAAACATTAATTTATATTAGTAATATTAACATTGTTGACATTTTCCTTTATGCTATTTTTTTTAAATGTTTCTAAAAGAAATCCAAAAGAAGTACAATATTTGGAAAGCCCACTGAATGTGTTTATTATTTATTGTTGTAATAAAAGCAAACTGAAGTCCCGTCCTCATAATTAATGTTTTAAATTTGTATTTATTCTTTTGATAATTACACTAGTATGAAATTTAGTAAACATTTTTAAAACCTTTAAATATTGGATAGAAACATTATTATTTTACTCTTGAGTAAAGGAAAGCACTGTGAGTCATTGACCATCAAATGAAAAGTGCCTTATGGTAAATAATGCTTCCTTTTATTGTTCGTATGAAAGTCCCAGCTCTTATACTACTAGGGTAACCTTGGAGGCATGTGAGTGGTTTCCTGTGGAAAAAAAAACATGAAACTGAATGATCAATGCAGAGACTAAAGTGTAACCCAGACTCAAAATTGAATGGAAATCCTTATATCATAGTTTCTGCGGCCAGACTGCCAAAAGATGTTAAAATTAAATGGGATATATTAAGAATGAGGACATAAGGGAATACTTTTGGCTTAGTGATTTCCCTTTCAAAGAAGTGATGCAACCTCACAGAGATGTTTGTATTACTTTATGATTATATGTTCCATATGCATCTTCAAATTATACAGGATTATCAGATCTCTGTAACAGAGTAGAGCATTCTTTAAAATACTTACGTGATTTCCTTGTTTTAGAAGGGCCAAATCGAATATGGAAAGATCCTTGATCAGAGTGTTTTGACATTTCTAATATAATTCTAAGTAATACCAAGATATCTCAACATTTCATATTTAAAGGCTAATATATTTAAAATTTCATTGCAAAGATTCAGTCATTCATTCATTCAATAAAGGTATTTTGAATGTCCACTATGCCCACTACAGGTTGCTAGGAGATTTAAATATCTTACGTCTTACTTTCATTAGACTAATTTATCTATGTTACCATAGAAAAGGCAGCAAAAATCGTTACTTATCTCTCATTCAAAAAATATCTCTTCCATGAAGCTTTCCTGGATTATCTCAACTAGAAGTAATGCTTGTCTTCTCTATACCATATGATCATATATCAATCTTTTATTTTATTTAACTTAGTTTCATGACTTTCAATTTAATCCATAAATGCTTGAAGCACTATGGCTCTGAATTCACACCCCAATTCATTCATTCAACAGGTAAGATACTGGGCCACACATTATGCAAAATGTAAAGATAATTAAGACACGGCTGCCATCACCAATTTGATTTCAGTTTAATTAGTGAAAAAAGATATATAATTACCTTGACATGATTCCTATAAATTCTCTTACACCTAAAAATATGAGAATTTGAACTGAAGGCTTTTCTCAGCATTCCTGGCCCCTGCTTCTTTATGTACCTCACATAACACAATGTCATGGACAAGGTAGGGACTAAATAAATACATGTTGGATGAATATTTGTTGAAAGAAGTTTTTAAGATTTTGATATTAGGCCTACCAGATTTTTCTTTTTGCTTATTCATTTCAAAAAGCTACCCACTGTGATACTTTATTACATTTGCATTTTCAGATTTAATTCGTAACTAATATAAGGAGACAAAAATCTTAATAAAAATACCACACAACAATGTACAGTGAAAAAAAAAATGTGCTTAGAGTCAGGGAATCTGCTCTTGACTTTGGCTGCTTCATTGCTTAGTTGCATGAATTGTGTGGTTAGTTAACTTCTGACTTTGTGTTTCAGTTTTCTTTTCTGTAAAACAGGGATAATAGTGGCCACTTAACAAGGTTGTTATGAGACACAAATGAATGAACGCATTTAAAAGCACTTGGTAAACTGCAAAGTGTTTAAAAAGTGATATTGTGAGCTCACAGGCTGCTTTTGGTCAGTAAGGGGTACCATGCAGTCAAGCACAATAAGAACTTTCTTTACTGCCTTGCCAGCCTGACCTGCCACTGACACATTATCAATTTTGAAAAGTTACATATTGCCACTGAATCTCAATCTTTCTAAATATAACCTGAAAATATGCAGAATCCAGTATTCTATGACTCCAACAATAGGTGTTGAATGTTTAGAAATCTTTGTAATAAAGGTAACAGGCAAATACACCATTGCTATTTGTACATTAATAGTTGCTTTCAATTATAAAATGCATTCTTCATGCCAGACAGTGTGTAAAGCATTTTATAGGTGCATCTTAGCACAGTGTATGGATGGAAATCTCAAATTACAGTCAGATGCCACACTGAGTTGGACTACACCACAGTATAAAGGTTGAGAATACATTCTGCGAGGCTGAAGCTCTGGATTCAAATCTAGGCTTCATCCCTTAAACAAATTCATCACTAATAGCTGGTTCCTAACTTGTTTATTTTAAAAATGGGGCTAGTAGGAGTTCTTGGCTTATAAGGTTGTTGTAAAGATTGAATTTACTAACATACGTGGAATACATGCAGTTTCCCACTCGATGTTAGGTGTTATTTCTTTCCACCAGCATCTCCATCCACTAGCAAATTATTTTGGGCAAACTACTTAACCTTCTAGACCTCAGTTTCCTTACTTGTGAGATGGAAATAACAGGACTCATGTCATTGTACTATTGTAAGTATTAAATTAGATAGTATTAAATTAGAGTATTAAATGTAGAAAACAGGAAAATACTATAGATATTTTAATTCATATTATCACCTCATTCTATCCCTCTTCCACTCTATTATTTATGCTAACTTCAGTAAAAATACAAGACTATGCTCTGGAAAGAAATTCTGGGATAAATCAAAATTCCAGGAAAACCGTGCATTTTATTATCAACAGCAATTATATTCCTTGGGCCGTCTATGCTTCACATCAGTGGCAGATCCAGGGCCTTCTAATTTGATAGCAGGATGCGGTGTGGATTAGTGTCAGCAATCCTTCAGATGCAGTGGGCTGTGAGACACCTAGGGCTCATCTCTTCTACTGATTCATTGGATGGCTAAGAACAACATTCCCAGATGTTCACCTATGAAATACCCATAAGGCCTAAAAAAAGATTACAACAGGGATCAATTTGAGTGCCTTCCTCATGACAGTAATAAGGAACAAGGGAGCAGAGAGGCATTTTGTTGAAGTGAATAAGTGTTATGGTAAAAACTGAAATAATTAAAGTATTTTTGGCTCACGGTTCTTAAGGCCTGGGCTCACTGACATGTACTTGAACAGCTTAGCCTCTCCCTTAACTGTGTGTACACATTAGACTTTTCTAAGTTAAGAAGATATAAGACATCATGAAGTACCATTTCTTGAAGAGAAGCCAAGGTATTTATTCATTTAATCAATACAAGCACTCAAACCAAAAGAAATATACTGCTTAATAGCCCATGTACAAAGCCTTGAAATCAACAAATATAAACATTAGTACTAAGTCATAAGAGTGGTTGATTTTATAAGAACAGAATTTACTGAAGCAATATTTCAAATGATGTTTTTATCTTTAGTTGAGGTTGGAATGAGATCCTGCAAGGAGTCAACGTCAGTAGACTGAAGCAATATGGCCATCCAGAGAGCATACTAGTTGTCATTCTACATGACATAAATGTCCTAGAAATGCATATATATGCAATAATAAGTTGATAAGTCAGTGAGAAATTATTGTAATAATTTTTAGTATATCCCAATTTTTAAAGTCTTTAACAGTCACTATTTTTCAGTTTCTAGTTACGTAAACCATCCATTAATAGTAATGCAGCCATATGAATAATGTATGAACCATGCCATTTACCTGCGAAGCATTTTATCAATGTTATTTATTACACCTCTTAACCCTGCTGCTGGACAAGGGAGTCAGTGGTAGTTCTGTATTATCCAGTGTTCCACATGTTAGCCTTCTTTTAAGGCTCAACTTGCAGCATTACTCCTTCTAGATTCAACTCATTTGCTTCCATCCAAAGAAAGGATATTTTTCCTTCATTCTCAGTAAATTTTCTTACTACCTCTGTCATAACATTTGTCAGGGTCTATAGATATTATATTTATTTAGATATGAACACAGTTTGCAGATAAGATTCCAGAAGCCAAGAAGGCAGGCTCCATCCTGCTCATCTTTGTGTGAGACTCACTGCTACCCACTCCTGCACTAGGAATTTGCACCTAGTTGGTATTTAATATGTTTTTCTAGTGACTTTTGAAAAAAAGTTGTTGGTCACCTCACTTAGATTTCAGCTATGGTGCTATTTATTTTCTGACCCTTAAGGTAAGATAATTATGTTTCCCACCCTTACCTCTTATAAAACGTGGCTATCTATTACCAGCCAGGTTTCTTTTGTGCCTCTCTCTCAGCTACAGAGGACATTCCCTCCTCCAGCTCTAAGGGTGATACTTTCTCTCCATGCTTTCTGTGGTAAGTGGTAAGCAGTGCTTTTCCCTAGTGAGAAGGAAGTCAATAGGCTGTATTTTACTGTGACAGCTGGGCCATTTGGCTCGAGTCTTATTACACTTGAGGTTTACCTTTAGGGAATGTCTTTTTCAATTGTTTATTTTTCAAATTTCTTGTCAGTTCAAACTACAGAAAACAAAAGGGGAACCCTGAATTTACTAATGTGCATCCAGAATATGGAAAACAGGTCTTCAGACATGGGTCCAAGATTATACTTCATTCTAATGAAATTCACAGATATTTACTGAGTACCACTTAGATGTAAGGTACCGTGCTAAACAGTATGAGAATGCAAAAATGAATAAACTCTAACAGTTCACTCATTGATGTGATATTTAGAAAATAATAAACCATATACAAACATCTAAAATTACCTGAATTATTTAAAACAGAAGACAATAAAAGATGCCAAAAATATCCAATTTGGGCAAGGGTTCAATAATGGGCACTCAGAAAGGTGATTTGGCTGTTCTTGTCAAGCCATTTACTTGAGTGTTTCATGAGGGGTACTATTGGCATTTCAGGCAAAGAAATCTTTATTGAGTAGAACTGTTGTAGCATTACCAAAGACTTAGTATCCTGGCTGCTGGATGCTCTGTTGTGACAACCAAAAATGCTTCCTTCTATTTCCAAATGCCCTCAAGGGTAGTAACCTCAGTTGTGAACCAACTGTATCAGTCAAAATAAGCTAGGTTATGCTATAGTAACAAATAACTTTAAATCCCAAGAACTTAATACAACAAAAGTTTATTTCTCTCTCACCCTACATATCAAAGCAGGTAATGAGGAGTGTCTGCTCATTCTAATTACCAGGGACCAAGGCTGATGATGCTTCGTTGCAATCTGAACACCTGCAATCACTATGGCAGTGGTGATCACATGAGGATGTGTTGGAGAGAAGAGACAGCAGAGCAAGGGCATTGCAGCTGCAAATATCAGAAAGAGTCAGCAAAGCATAATTCTTGAAGGTGAAGGGCACACTTTGAGATGCAAAACGTTAAGTCCTTAGTTCCACAGACATAATTTTGTTCCATGAAGAAAAGAAGGTAGAGTTCCACAAGGAAACCCAACAGCCAAAAAGAAGGCATGTACCCAGGAAGCACATGGTTTCTGCAGCAGTGTAGAAGAAAAAAGGCTGAGTTATAAAATCCCAAAGCTGCCTATTATCACTCACTGAGGAGAAAAGAGGGCTATATGAACTCAGACACCACTCTCTGAACTACAGGGAAAATCTCGGCCTGCTTGAAACTTGGTTCTGTCTGTTTCCTGATATAAATCTTCTTTTATAGCTGGGAAATCTCAACCTTTCAAAGATGCTTAATTTTAAAAGGAACCAACACAGGATATTCAAAGGTATACTAAGAAAAAAAAAGGGAAAGAATGAAAGAAATAAGAAACACAAATGGTAGATTCATAATAACATCCAGAAAAATATTGTCATGGAGCATATAAACATCACGACCAAACATTTCTCCCTGAATTTTAAAAATGCAAGGAAGCAATCAGGTTTATGAAGCAAGAACTCAAAGCACAAACAAAAGAACTCAGAATGAGATGATTAGACAGCAGGAGACAATAAAATATGAGTTGTCAGAGCTCAACAAACACAGTGGAAGAAAAAAATTAAGCCATCTCAGTTATAAGGGCAAAAATGGAGAAATATGAAGGAAAACACACACTTGTACAAGCATATTAAGAAGCCAAAAGAAAGTAAATGAAATGAATTAGTGAGAAAATGAAAGAAGATATAACAGTGTACATAATTGGAATCCTTAAAGAAAAAAAAACATATAACAAATGTTTAAAGTGCATGCCCAGGTTGGCGACAGTAAAGGAAGAAGTGATGTGGCTGTTATGCCCCTGGGCCCACGCCAGGCTCTGAGTGCAGGGGACAGGGGCTATGGCATGCCACACTCTCTTGTTACTCCCTTTTCCTGTATCAATGCTACAGCCTACCACTCTCAGGCCACTGCTCACCCCAAAGTCTATGGAAGTAATGCGGATTCCCAAGGGAGACATACTTTTCTGAACCTATGAGCTGACATGGTCTGGACAGATATGTTTGTCACTGGAATTACAAAGAGACCATCACATAAAACAGCTACTGCTCATTCTGGAAAGAGAAAAGACAAAACCTTGTGAACGTATGAAAATCTAGCAGAATACGGACAAAAATGTAGCTCCTCATCTGCAATCTCTTTCTTCTTTAGAAATGAAGGCCCACCACAGAGACACTTGCAGAAATTTAGGGAGGTCTTTTAGAGTGACCTTTTTTTTTGCATCAGCAACAGAATAAGCCAGGAGAACCATGTATTAGAGGCAAAGCTTCAAAAGGTGGCAAAACACTTATAAATGCACACACAATAAAAAGTGTTTATCTAAGGAGGCATATGGAGCTCCTTGAGGCTAGAATGAAAGAGTATGGAAAAAAAAATAAACAACCAAAGACTTAAAAGCCCAGTCTTCAAAAAAGATCCAATAAAAAAGGAGCCATAGGTAGATAACTGATTTTGTAGAAAAACATCAGAGTTATGGAACTCATCACCACATTTAGAAACTTCAACAACCTCATTAATCTGGCAGAGGTTGGCAACAACTATAGGCAAAGCCAAGGAACTCTGATACCCAGTTTTCTCTTTAATTTTCCATCTCAAAACTTCTCTGCTTAGAGAAATTCTTAGAGGAACATTCTTCTTGAGAATATTTGGAAAGGACCTATAATTAAGTAAAATGGAAGGGCATACAAGAGGAAGGGAGGAGAGATAATATAGTCCATACACAACAACAACACATGGAAAACCACCCCGACACGAATACTCCAAGAAGTGCATCATCTGTCAGTATTTCAGGAGAAATGGCAGATTCACGAGTTTAGGAAACAGTCACTGTGAAATATGAGGCATAACCAATTCATTGACTCAAGTTAAGGTGTTCAGATTTGCCAGACATTAAACTCAGAAATTCAGCTTATCCTATTATAAAACAAATGACTACTGGAATACCTTTTCAAGAAGCAATTATTTTTCTTTACTCAGGGTTATAAATTTATAAAATATGTTTTATGTAATAATTAATCTATAATGTCATAAAAGATAGCTCAACACCAAATTTTAATATGCAAGCCTAAGGCTCTCTGTATTCATTTTATTATGCAAATTTTCTTAATTTATATGAGATGTATAAGTCACATACCTTTCCAGATGAAATTATATGTACCACACTTTGCACTAGTTTAATATAAAGATGATAGTAGGACTAACAGAACCCTTTCAACTTCTATTTTATAAGGAAAGAAATGATTAATTCTGCTCTTTTTTAATGATCAGTCTACATAATTAATCAGGATGCTTTGTAAATTTAACTTTATTGTTTGTCATACAGTGCATTGTTTAAAATTATTCAATAAATTGTCCTTTGTAATGATGAATGAGTAGAAGTAATGTGAGTTAGCTGTATTTGGTTATAAGAAAGTAATAAAATAATTGTGTTTTTAAGAAGATATAATTCAGATAAACATTCCTGAAATAAATGATAAGAATCTATTTATATAGAAAGGGTATTGCTTATGCCTGGGAAAACTGAACTAGAATAGTCAGCAAAGATTTTACTGGACAATTTAAGGAAGGAAGGAAGGAAAAAACAAAGTGAGGGAAGGAAAAGAAAATCATTTGGGCATTCAGGCAAAAAGATCTAGTCACTTACATCAGAAAATAAATTGGCCTGGCCTCAGAATTCTCCACAGCAATGTTCAATGTCAGAAAATAGTAGAGTAACACAAAATCCGTAAAGAAAGAAAATGCTGTCCCAAACAGTTAGATATACTTTGCTGTCTGAGCCTAGGTTTCTGAGTGCAGTCTTGAGACAATAGTTTAATCAAGTGCATTTATTATTAGTTTCCTGCAGCCACTGTAACAAATTGCCACAAACTTGGTGGCTTGAAACAACAAAGTATGTTCTCTCACCATTCTGGAGTCCAGAGTTCAAAATCAGAATTGCTGAGCTGAAATCAAGGTGTCAACAGGGTCAAGTTCCCTCTGAAGGGTCTTGGGAAATGTTGTTCCTTGGTTCTTCCAGCTTCTGGTGACTGCCAGCATTCCTTGATTTGTGGCTGCCTCAGTCCAGTCTCTGCTTCTGGGGTCACACTGTATTCTGTGTGTAATTGTTCCCTGTGTGTGTCTTATAAGGACACCTGTGACTGCATTTAGGCCTGACCGGATAATCCATCACAACCAACCCATCTCCAGATCCTTAATCACATCTGCAATGATCCATTTCCATATAAGTTAACATTTACAGATTCCACACTGATTAAATAAATTAATAGATTAAAAGAATTGTTGGGTACCGTCTTTTCTACTTAATACAAACAAACTTATTTTATGGGGGTGGGCAGAGTGTTGCTCTGTCACTCAGGCTGAAATGCAGTGGCACAATCATAGCTCACTGCAGCCTCAAACTCCTGGGCTCAAGCAATCCCCCCACCTCAACCTCCTGAGTAGCTAGGACTACAGGCATGCATCACAATGCCCGGCTAATTTTTTCATTTTTTCATAGAAATGGGGTCCTGCTATGTTTCTCAGCCTGGTCTTGAACCCCTGGCTTCAAGGGATACTCCCTCCTTAGCCTCCCAAAGTGCTGATATGACAGGTGTGAACCATCATATCTGACCAATAAAAACATACTTGCAAACTAGTATGAAATTGATAATATTCCAGAGATGTATAATTTGTAAAAAAAAAAAAAAAAATTGCTAACAGAAAATTTAAACAGCTTTCCAAAATAGAAATGAACCTCTTCAAATAACCTGCTTGCCCCCACAAAGAATAAAGTGACTGAACTAGACAATTTCACAGGGAAATTCTACCAAAACTTTTAAAAAGCAGATAATGTTTAAACTGTTCCAGAATCCAGAAAAAAAGGAGTATCTCCAAATTCTTTTTATGAAATAGACATAATAGTGATCACCTAAATCAACAGATTGTGCACACACACACACACACACATACACACACAAAACTATCAATCATATTTCAGAGGTTCATCAGAATGCATGCATAATTCAATATTAGGATTTCTGGAAATCATGAGCCTTTTTATAGTTAAACCATAATCAGTCAGAAGATACAGCAGAAGGAAAAATCCCTACTTTCAGTAACAACACAAAAGATAAAATGTCTGAAATAAAACGTGTGAGATCATTATGAAAAGACTTTAAAATGCTACAGAGGAATACAAAAGATATGAATGAAAGAAAAAGCATTCCATGTCCTTGGATAAGATGACTCCATATCATAAAGATGTCATTTCTTCCTAAATTAGCCTACAATTTTAATATAAGCCTAATAAAGATGTCATCATCTTTTGTTATAATAATCAAGCTGAGTCAAAAGTGCATGTGGAAAAATAAACAATAAATAAAAATAGCTAAGAAAAGTCTGGAAGAGAAGATAATCAGGCAAACCAGTCTCCAAGTATTAACACATTATAGAGATTTGGCAATTAAAATAATGTGTTATTGGCATGTGAATTAATAGGCAGATCATGGAATAGAATATGAAGTCCAGGAATAAATGTAAATATATATATATGGAGATATATATAGATAAATACACATATAATATAGACATACATACATAAATATATATAAACATATATTTACATATATGGTATTTTTGAAAAATTGCATTTAATTTTTTAAAATTTTATTTATTGATTGATTTTTAATTAAGTTTTTTAATAGAGACAGCATCTCACTATGTTGCCAGGCTGGAGTGCAGTGGCTATTCCTAGGCATGATCATAGTGCACTACAGTCTCTCATTCCAGGACTCAAGCGATCCTCCCACCTCAGCCTCTTGGGTAGCTACAACTATGGGCTAATAGTGGCATTTTAAATAGGTATTAAAAAGGTGGATTATTTAATAAATAATATTGAGACAACTGGGTAGCCTCTGAGGGGAAAAGTCTGATTCTATTATTGACATGTAATAACAGGATAAATTTCAAATGTATTAAATTTTTAAGCATTAAAAAAAGGCTGAAATACTGGAGAAACCATAGATGGTGAAGGGCCTTTCTAAACATGACACTAAACTTAGAAGCTATAAAAGGAAAGATCGACTCAAGTATGTTTAATAAAATGTGCATAGTAAAAAGTAAAACAAAGTCAAAAGACAAACATCAAATTGGGAGAAAAATATGCCTACTTATATCACAGACAAAAGGTTAACTCATCTAATATGTAGAGTCCTGAGAAGTCAATGAGAAAAAGGCAATCTAATGGAAAAATGGATACAATATGTTGACAGTTCACGGAAAAATAAATATGAGTTGCCCCTAAACATACTTAAGAAGCTCACTCATAATAAAAAAAGGAAAATGAAACCATTTTTCATATATTAGATTGGCAGAGATCAAAGATCAATGATTCAATTTTAAAGAACAGTGTGACGAAACAGGTCTTCTTATTCTTGCTGGTGAGAGTGTAAACTGGCACGACTTCTATGGAGGGCAATTTGGTACTATCCACCACGCTTATAATTACCATACATATCTTTAGAATATGTCCTATTCTAAGATATACTCATATGTTTTTGATATGATGTATACACAAACTTATTTATTGTGACACTGTCTATAGTAGCAAGAGAGTGGAAGCAGTCTAAATGTCCATTAGTGCCCACTGATATGAGGGCACTCATATAGTATGCTCATAAAATGGAATACTATAGACCCACACAAAAGCATAAAGAAGTTATTTACATACTGACTGATATGCAGTGAACTCTAAACTCATTGGAGAAAAAAAACACACATAAGCAAACATCTCTGAAAAGACACACAAGTAACTGGTAACACACACTGTCAGGGAAGGAGAACTGGGTGGCTGAGGGACAGGAGTGTGAAGCACACTTTCAGTATGTACAGTTTTACATCTTTTGCACTTTCTATATTTATAAATAAATCATGAGATCTTGTGAGTCAAAAGTGCTAAAATGAACTATAGACATAACAAATAGTAAAAGAAATAAACACAATGAAGAAGAAAATGAAGTAAAGTTAGCTTTCAACCTTCTCCTACTAGTTTCCTTCCCTTAAAGACTTCTTCTAGTTACAATGCTTGCTTTCATCAGCATCTTGTCTTATTCTCAGACCCTTCTGTTTCATTTATCTCAAGAGGTGTGTTAATGCTTCCAGTAATTTTCCAATCAAAATTATGTGAGTCCATCTCAATTGCAACATGTGCTATGTAGTTTTAGGATACATAATAGGCTCTGCAGAAGCCATTGCTGAATTTTGGAGAATTTTGGAGGGATATAACAATCAAATAGCAGCAAAGCCTGAAATAGTTCATTTGAGACAATCATAAGAGAACAAACCCATCTTTTGGAAGGTACTTGAAAGAAACACAAATTAAAATAAAATCTTGCCTGTTGTTAGGATATAGTGTTATGGGGCTATTTTAATACTATTTATTTGGAGAATTAATGATGTTCTCTCCTGACAGAAGATAAGCTTTTAGATAAAACATGAATAAAATCACATGTCAAATAACCATGGTATCCATGGAGATGCACAAGTCCATATATTGTGATGTGAGAAAATATTGAAATTTCTTATTTCTATTATTTTACCTTATGCTTACAATATATAATGCAGTATATTAATATATAATTTATATATAAATATAATTATATATATATTTTATCTATAATTTATAAATAAGAAACATGCATAAATGATAGTGTGTGCTCAATCTTTTTTATCTATAGGGTGTTCAGTCAAAATGTCTGGCAACAATTGCCAAACGATGAGTTTGTTCCTATATAAATACGAAGAAATTACATAACTATAAAGTGTTGTATCAGGCAGTAAGAAGCAGAAGCCACAAATTGTGAATTTCTAGGTGAAATACTATTGAATTCATTTGGTATGGCACTTAGTGCAATGCCATCTGAAGAGAGATTGCTAATAAGCAGTTGGATGGATTTTCAAGTCAGGAAAAACTGTTAGAGACCAACTAGTCCAAATCTTATTTTACACATGATTTAACTGAGGTCCAGAGAAGATAAATAATATTTTCTATGTCACATGGGTGGCCCATAGTGATAAAGCAAGGTATCGAACCCAAATCTCCCAAACCCCTTTGTCTTCCTACTATGCGCACACATGCACATACACACACACACACACACCTTTCTATAGATATAAATATACATGCAGATATGTATATCTATATGTCTCTCTCATATCTGTGTGCGTATATATAAAGATCCTCCCTAATTATATGTGCTATATAACATATATATAAATAGAGAGCATCTTTGAAGTTAAGCAGTAGGCCAACCCAGTATTCTCACTGCTTTATTTTATCCTTATATATCCATATCTTTATTTTTTCCTTTTTTTAACCTTCCTAAAAATCACATCGCATTTCAGAACATGGAATAGAATGTGTTTATCTTGTTAATTTTTAAAGCCAATCTAAAGGAAAAAAGTTTAAATCCAAAGTTATCCCTATATTCACCCATCTCCTCTAAGAGAAACAAACTCAAAACTCTAAATGTCATTATTTCTTGCTAGTAATTCTCTGAGAACAACCCAACATAAGAAATATGTACTCAAAACCCAAAGAAAATGAAAGGTGATATGAGTTGGGAGTTGATGATACAGAAGTACAGTATCAGAAGTAAAACATCATTCTTAAGAGATAAGAAAGTAAACCGGCAATAACAGATTATGTATCAATTCCTCATATCTATTAGCCTGATTTTGGGGTTGAATTTTTCCAAGGCTCTTAAAAAAACAATGCCATGACTATGACATAATTCAGACCATGTCTTTAATAAAGAAGCTAAAGAGAAATAAAAAGTATTTATCCAGGTAATTCAAACCAATTTTTAACATCTTGATCACATTTGTGTAGTTTCTTCACAATATGTACAGGTAGTGTTTAAGATATTTGACTGTATCCACAGACACTGGTTTCAACTGTGGCTATGGCACTTAGCCAGTTTTGTCATATGTTGGGAAAACTTTGTCTGCCATGTTGAGTCAGGAAGATTAAATGGCATCATGCAGTTAGTTGCTTAGCAAAGGACAGGCATATCTTATTTCATTATGCTTCACTTTACTGTAAATGGCAGATATTGTATATTTTACAAATAGAAAGTTATGTGGCAACCCTGTGTAGAGCAAGACTATTAGCACAATTTTTCAAACAGTATGTGCTCACTCATGTCTGTATCACATTTTGGTAATTCTTGCAATATTTCAGACTTTTCCATTACTATTATATCTGTTACGATGATCTGTGATCAGTGATATTTGATGTTACTATTGGAATAATTTTAGGGCAGCATGAACTACACCCATAGAAGATGGTGAACTTAATAAAAATGTGTGTTTTGACTGCTCCACCCACCAACCATTGCCCTCTCTACTTCTCCTCTGTATTTGCTGAGATGCAAAAATATTGAAATTAGGCCAACTAATAACATGACAATGGCCTCTAAGTGTTCATGTGAAAGGAAGAGTCAAACTTCTCTCAATTTAAGTCAAAATGCAGAAATGATTATTACTGAGGAAGGCATGTCGAAAGCTGGGATAGGCTGGAATGTAGGCCAAACAGCCAAGTTGTAAATGCAAACGAAAAGGATGTTAAAGGTGCTACTCTAGTGAACACATCAATGATTAGAAAGTAAAACAGCCATATTGCTGATATGGAAAAAGTTTCAGTCACCCGGATAGAAGATCAAATCAATCACAACATTTCCTTAAGTCAAAGCCTAATCCAGAGCAAGACCTCAGCTCTCCTTAATTCTACGAAGGCTGAGGGAGGTGACAAAGCTGCAGAAGGAAAGTTGGAAGTTAGCAGACATTGGTTCATGTGGTTAAAAAAAATAAGCTGTCTTCATAACATAAAAGTGCAAGGTGAAGCAGCAAGTGCTGATGTAAAAGCTGCAGCAAGTTATCAAAGAGATATAGCTTAGATAATTGATAACAGATAACCAGTATAGATGAAGCAGCATTCTAATAAAAGATGCCATCTAGGACTTTCATAACTAGAGAGGACAAGTCAATGCTTGGTTTCATGCCTCAAATCTGACTTTCTTGTTAGAATCTAATATAGCTGATGACTTTAAATTGAAGCCAATCCTCATTTACCTTTCTGGAAATCCTAGCACCCTTAAGAATTATGCTAAGGATACTCTGCCTGTGCTTTATAATTTGAACAACAAAGCCTGATGATGGCACATCTGTTTACAGCATGGTTTACTGAATATTTTAAGTTCATTGTTGAGACTTCTTGCTCAGAAAAAAGATTCCTTTCAAAATATTACTGCTCATTGACAATGTACCTAGTTACTCAAGAGCTTTAATGGAAATGTACAAAGAGATTAACATTTTCATAACTGCTAACACAACATCCATTCTGCAACCTATAGATAAAGAAGTAATTTTGACTTTCAAGTTTTATTATTTAAGAAATACATTTTGTAAGGCTCTTGCAGCCTTACAATCAGAGATAATCATTTCTCTGATGAATCTGGTTAAAGTAAATTGAAAACCTTCTGGGAAAGATTCACCATTCTGATGCCATTAAGAATATCTGTGACTCATGGGAGGAGATCAAAATATCTCTAACTGGATATTGGAAGAAATTGATTCCAATCTTTATGAACAACTGAGAAGGGTTCAAGAATTTAGATGAGGGAAGTAACTGCAGATGTGGTGGAAATAGCAAGAGAACTGGAATTAGAAATGGAGCCTGATGATGTGACTGAATTGCCACAATCTCATGATAAAACTTGAACAGATGAGGGGTTACTTCCCACGGATGAAGAAAGTGGTTTTTTGAGACGGAATCTACTCCTGGTGAAGATGCTATGAACATTGTCAAAATGTTGGATAAAGGGCTCCAATTTTGGAAGACGTTATATGGTGGTTATTAAAATGCTATAAAACGGCATTGCATGTTGCAAAAAAATCTTTCGTAAAAGGAAGAGTCAATTCTTGCAGAAAATTTCATTACTGTCTTATTTTAAGAAATTGGCACAGTCACCCCAGCCTTCAGCAACCACTACCTTGATCAGTCAGCAGCCATCACCATCGAGGCCAGACCTTCCACCAGCAAAAAGATTAGAAGTGGCCGGGGGCGGTAGCTCATGCCTGTAATCCTAGCACTTTGAGAGGCCAAGGCAGGTGGATCACCTGAGGTCAGGAGTTTGAGAATACCCTGGCCAACATGGTGAAAACCCATCTCTACTAAAAATACAAAAAAATTAGCCAGGCGTGGTGGCAGGCATCTGTAATCCAAGCTAGTCGAGAGGCTGAGGCAGGAGAAGAACTTGAACCTAGGAGGCGGAAGTTGCAGTGAGCCGAGATCGTGCCATTGCACCGGGCAGCCTGGGCAACAAGAGCAAAACTCCACCTCAAAAAAAAAAAAAAAAAAAAAAAAAAGATTAGGATTTACTGAAGGCTAAGGTAATCGTTACCATTTTTTGGGCAAGCTTTTTAAAAATTAAGATATATATACTGTTTTTTAGACACAAAGCTATCGCACATTTAATAGACTACAGTGTAAACAACTTTTATATGCACTGAGAAACCAAAAAAAATTGCATGGCTTGCTTTATCGAGATATTTGCTGTATTGTGTTGGTCTAGAAACAAACCTGCAATATCTCTATGGTATGTTTGTATCTAGCACATGATTATGCACATATAAAACCCAACTCCTTGATTCACAGGCCTCTGGATAGGAGATATGACATGCCCAAGGTCTCGCAGTTCATGTGAGGCAGGAAACTTAAGAGACCCAGACTTCTCCTTTAAGGAAACTGTAAGGTGATTCATTTAGTGAGTAGCGATTACAGAATTTCTAAAACAGTAGCGGGGGTGGCCGAGGGGGTGCGGCGGGGAGGAGGGCTGGAATTGACCTCCAGCGCATCCGAGGTTGTTGCTGCCAGAGAAATTCAGCAGGAAAGAGCAGCATTCTTTAACCTTTTCCCACTCTGAAGCAGAGGTGAACTTCATTTCCCAGCAGCCCTCAGGCTTCCTCCGCGCACGGCGCCAGCGTCCCGGCGTTCTGCTTTCCGGCGCTCTGCCTTCCGGTGCATCGTTTACGTCAGTTTGAACAGAAGACTCCCAAGGTTGAGGCCGAGTTCCAGAACATGGGGTCTCGGTTGTCCCTGCCTTTTGATTCCTATATCGCTGCGCCTCCCGGTACCGCCGCCGCGCCCGCCAAGCCTGCGCCCCCAGCTACACCCGGAGCACCGACCTCCCCAGCAGAACACCGCCTGTTGAAGACGTGCTGGAGCTGTCGCATGCTTTCTGGGTTGGGGCTGATGGGGGCGGGCGGGTACGTGTACTGGGTGGCACGGAAGCCCATGAAGATGGGATATCCCCCGAGTCCAGGGACCATTACGAAGATGGTCATCGGCCTCAGTGAGAATCAAGGCACAGCACTTGGGCGGGTTGGGTATCTGCGGGGTAGAGTAAGGAAACGGAGCAGCCACGTGGGCGGGGAGGCGGGGTGCTGGCGCTGGTCAGGTGGTAGGGGCACCTCAAACAAGGTGGGAGAGGAAGTTGTTGGAAAGCCTTTCTTTTTTTTTTTTAATTTTAAGTCAGTATTTCTTGAGAACCCTTATTAGGCTCAGCCCTTTTAATTCTCAGAATAGCTGTTAGAAGTAGGTATGATTATAGTATTCTCATTTTGCTGTGGAGCAAACCGAGGCAACGAGGAGTATTGTGTTCATGGTCAGGAAATGACAGTCACTTGATCCCAGGTATATCAGATCTCAAAGCCCACACTTTTTCTCCAGGTCCTGGAGAAAGCCTGAGCGAGGGCACTTGACCTTAATTTAAGAAATTTGCCTTGAATCCCAGATCTTTAGACGTGGGTTCTAAGCTCACCTACTTGGTACACCTGGGTAATGTGGCCCACAGCCCCGTTCTGTGATCGTCAAGATGTCATCCAGTCAAATGTCATGATTTTTTTAGCTTTCAAACCGATTGTCAGTGAATAGAATTTTAGGTTTCTAACTGTCTTACCTTCTTGATCCTGTATAGGTAAATTCTCCTACAGGATGTTCTTTTTTTTCCTGATTTTTTTTTTCTTTTTCTGTGCTTCACTCGCCTATAAGAAAGATACAATGGTAATATATTCTCCAGAAGTGTTGTGAGGGTTGAATAAGATGGCGTATATGTGAAACACTTGGTAAATTTAAATGCAGCATAAAGATAAGGTATTGTTGTTTTTTTCTAGGCATTGCCACCTGGGGTATCATTGTCATGGCAGACCCCAAAGGGAAGGCCTACCGCGATGTTTGAAAGTACCACCAGTGAATCTGTCTTCTGTCTCGGTCCCCGTGACACACAGAGCAGGCATAGAATTTAATGGGTGTTCTGGACAGACACTTGTACATGGACAGACATCACTACTGTGGATACTACAAGACTGAAAAGAAAATCATATGTTGTCATTCTCTGGCTATAGAGTGTTCGTGGCCTTCACAGATTTCACAGGAACCAATAAATCCCTCAGAGAAGTAAACAGGTTCTTTGTCTTATCTGGGTAAGGAAAGTATAACTTATATTTAAATATAATTGTTTAATTAAGCATTATATATAAACATAATGATATGTCTTGTATAATTGCATATCATATTATATATATTAAACAAATATGTTTAGTTATAGTTAATAGAATTTTTAAAAGTTTTAAATAGAGCATATGGTAAACCAACGGGAAAATTAGCTATTTTACTTCATTATTTTAAAGAGTTCTTTTTATTTCTTTCATAACTGGATCAACAACTGTTATCAACCTAACCCTGGGTGGGCATCATGCAATATATAGAAGTACGTGAAACTTTCTAAGTATGAATTGCTCATACTTTGCAAGGCATTTTCAAATCCATCACCTTATGAGAGCTTCACAGCTAGTCTGAGGTAGTTACTTCATTGGAGGTAAAACTTAAAACACAAGAAAGAGCCCACATGATTTGCCTAGGGTCATTCAGTAAGTCCGTGATGGAGCTAGAACTTGTTCTTGTCAGTTTTTTGTTCTAGTCTTCCCTTTCATGGAGGCAAGAATCACCATTATGAAACCGTTAGATAATCATAAAAATCAGCATACAATAAAAGACTTAAATGTCACAAGAAAAATTCAGAACCTGTAGCTAAAAAAAAAAAAGAGATCTTTTCATTCTTTTTCCACAAGCACTAGATATGTTTCTGTGATGATTTTGAGATAAGCACTCAAAATTACATAGTTCATTTCTGAGAGAAGGCCATGTTTTCTACCTATTGGGTTTTTCTACCCTGAGATACTATGGCTTCTTTGTAAAGGTATATAAAGTGTTTTTCAAAGCGGAAAGATACTGTTAAATTCAGCTGCTAATCATAGTGTATGTGTTTGGAATGACATGTTGAGCAAGTAGTACCTTTAAGGCTGTTGCTTTTTGCAGCATTATGTGGAAGTGCCTAAGTCTATTTAGCCTCACAGAATCTTGTATTTTCTACATCAGAGTTCATAGTGGAGATGGTGCTATATATATCTATGCAACTGAGAAGGAAAACATTTCAAACCTAAAGTAGGCAACAAGATATTATTTATATGAAATCCATAGTTCAGTTATGCAATGTTCATGAATAGAGAAGTTTTAAGTTGGAAGGGACCATAGATGACCCAAAGCAGATACATATATGATCATTCATATACCTAAAATACCTACAAAGACAAGTTGTTCCCTGGTTTAAAAGGCAGTCTGTTCTATTGATGGACTGCTTTAGTCCGAACATTTTCTTTGGTTAAACCAAAAACACATAAACCTAACTTGGTCTTGGTTTGATCTACTGGGTAAACAATAACCTTAAACGTATATACAGTTGACCCTTGGACAACACAGGAGTTAAAAGCGCTGAACATTTGCTTAGTGGAGAATCTGCATATAACTTGACGCCCCAAAAACTTAATTAGTAGTTAGTCTACCATTGACTGGAAGCCTTATTGATAACATAAAGCAGTTGATTAACACATGTTTTTTGTGTTGTATGTATTATATACTGTATTCTTACAAGAAGGTAAGCTAGAGAAAAAAAAACGTTATTAAGGAAGTAATATATTCACTATTCGTTAGGTAGAAGTGAATCCTAAAGGTCTTCATCCTCATCTTCACACTGAGTAGTCTGAGGAGCAAGAGGAGTTGGTCTTTCTGTCTCAATGGCAGAGGTGGAAGAAAATCCACAATTATGTGGACCTGCACAGTTCAAACCTGTGTTGTTTGGGTCAACTGTATTGTAATAGCATTTTGATGTTTTTCTCAGACTTTTACAAGTATGAATCTGAGCTTTTTCTGAATAAACCTGCCTGCTCACCATTAATAATGCCAAAGTGTCTGTGTTTGGTTCTTTCCATCTTGGAACAATTTAACTAAGTATGGGCAAAATATTGTTCTACCATGTCTATAATGTGGGAAGAAGCAAAAGGAAAATCTGCATTTGTTGTTAAAAGTTTTTTTTTCTTTTGAAGTATACTCCAAAATCTGATTTCTGCCAGTGCTAACCCAGACATCATTGTTTTAGGGATGAGTCTGATCTTCTCAGAGAGGTTTCAGAGACAGAGGCATCGTCTTAATCCTTCAATACAGAAAGTTCACTTATTGTCCCCAATATCTTTCCTTTTGTTGAAGCTGAGGTGGAGTAAGCAGGATAAATGGGCTCAAGAATCAATGGATTATAACTCAGTCATGTAAGAACACCAGCTTAATTATGATTTATAGACTTTAGAATCCCTTTACAGCATGGAAAAGAGAGTTTATAAAGTCTCATCATTATCTATAGCAAAGAAGGAGACAAGAGAAAAAGTATAAAAAGTAATTTAAAATGCACTTATACATTTCTCTAGGATCCAGAGACCAAAAAGTGAATGTACATGTGAACACTGGCTTTTATCAGTGTCCAAGATATCATTAGCTCAACCTATATATAGTGAGTATAAACTTTGGTGTCTCAAGATATTCAAGAAATCATTACACCATCTTTTCCTATTGTGTATTGTATTGACTAGTCTGTAATAGTGTGATCAGCTAACAAAATGAACATATTAAAGGACCCACATATAGATTGACCCTCAAGGATCTGGGTAAGATCGGGGAAGGGGATGAGAGATCTCTTTTTTTTCCCCCTAGTCCAGTTGCGGAGACAGCTGTTGTTGACAGCCCTGGAGTGTCCCAAATGCAGAGCAGTCTCAAAAGTTTCTGGAGTTTTACCTGGCTGAGACCAGTGCAGAGACAGCTGTTTCTGGTGGCCCTGGAAGTTAAGCATCTCAACCATGATTTGTACTTCAGCTCCACCCTCAGCTTAGCATTTGCTGCATGCTCCTTTTTATTAATGGTTTCTCAGCCTGGCTGTGTCTAAGCTAGGAGGCTCCTGAAAGAAGCCAGTTGATTTGACAACATAAAATACATGCTCTTTAATTAAATATGTTCAGGGCAAGTATATGTTCACATATCCCCTCAAACCAGGCTTGGCCTCAACTGATTTATTGCCAGGACTACATTGATCAAACTGACATTTCTTAAATCTTAAACAATAGTAAACAATTTTAGTTGAAAAGCTGCTTTTTTTTTTTTTTTTAAGTGACAAATTCCTGTCTTGACCCAATGATTATGTAGTTGTCAGGGGCACAGACTTAAAGGTGAAAGACCCATAATTACACATCATTCTAAAATGCATATCTCTTGGACTTTGAGGTATTTGCAACTTGTCATTCAAATATAAATGGAGTGTAGAGAAATAGCCAGAGGGTCAAATGTTAAATCCAGCCATGCCACTAAAAATCACTGCTCAGTCCCGTGACTGAACTTGCAGGTGCTTCAGGAATGTGGTAGAAGGGTCTTGAGATGGTCCCTGTCTCCAGCCCCTTGGGGTACACACACCTCCCAGTTACTCAATCAAACACCGTTCTAGGTGCTGCTGTGAAGGGATTTTGCAGGTGTAATTAAGGTACCACATCAGATAACCATAAAATGGATTATCCAGAAGGGCTAATCATATGAGCCCAATAAATCTCTGTCTGGAAGTCAGAGACAGAAGTCAGATTAGAAGCATGAGAAGGATTTAGTGCTCCAGAAGTTCTTTGCTGGCCTGTAGAGAAAAAGTTCACATCTATGTTGTGAACTGCCTCTGGGGGCCATGTGGTAAAGAACTGCAGGCAGCCTGAAGATGCTGACAGTAGCCCCCACCTGACAGCCAGAAGGAAAATGAGGACCTCAATTTTACAACTGCAAGGAAATGAATTGCTGCCTATGACCTGTGAACTTGCAAGAGGGCCCTATGAGAACCAAGAACCACTGCTCCGACCAGCGGCTTGGCTTCAGTCTGGTAAGACCCTCAGCTGAGTATCAGTCATGTGAAACTGAGATAAATTTTTGTGAAGTTGCTGAGTTTGTGATATTTTTGTGTCACAGCAATAGAAAACTAATATAAGGAATTAGAGGTGTTTTCTGGTGGTGTAGTCATAGTAGGTGGCGTGTCAGACTAAATACCGTTCTGTGTATTCAGGAAGTAGCAAGAAAAAGCCATTTATTTCAATAGCATTTGTCTTCCCAGTAACTAACTTCACTTGTTCTTTTACTGGTGGTTTTCTTGGATAGTTTTAATATGTGTTTTTAGTAGTTTTCTGCTTTCTAGCACAGTTGTTCCACTGATAAGTAAATATATTAAAAATTACAGCACCCTTTTTATATGCTAAGTATTATGCTAAATATTTTACCTGAATTGTTTTATTTAATCCTCAGCAACCCTGTTTCACAGATTAGATGACTGAGACCTGAAGGAGTTAAGAATTTGCCCAAAGAAGGTCTTAAGCCAATGAACCAGTAGTGGCTCAGCTAAGAACACTAATTGGAAACATATGTTGCTACAGTTGTTTTCTTAGTGTCCATTCTCAAAACATTCAAGTTTCAAAAACAGAAATTTTGCATTTTGATTTTCACTTTTTTCTGGTTATCCCTTAGTATCATTAATCTCTTGGTTTCCTTTCTTTATAATTGAGGTTATATCACTTATTACTGTGACAGCAATGTAAATATTAATCCAGGAGAAGACATTCAACTCATCTCCCTAAGCTCATTCCCTTCGAAGACATTACCCCAATCTCTATCCTGACATTGTACCATTCTCCTGAACCTCAAACTGTATTTCCCAGTCACAGCAGGACATCTCTTCTTGTCTGTCCTCAGACATCAGAGTCCCAGCATGTCCCAAATGAACCTTTAGTATCTCCTTCCAACCTATTTCTTTTTTATTTCTTATCTCTATTAATAGTCTTTCCACTTCATCAGGTGGCCAAGCTAGAAACCATGGAATTATCTATGACTCCCTCCTTACTCTCATTCTTTACTTCTGACCTGTTAACAAGCCCTGTTGATTTTAACTTTCTAATCCTCACTTCTATCCATTCCCATTGCTATTGTGCTATTGTTTTGGACCAGTTATCATCATTTCTCATGTAGATTGCTATAATAGATTCTTAATTCCTCCTTGCTTCCAGGAAACCCTCTCATCTACTCTCCACTGTAGCCCAGGCTACGTGAAAACATGTTCCTGCTTAAAACCCTTCAGTATCTTTGCTGCATACAAGATGAATCCCAAACACTTTGGCAGATCATGAAATGCCTTTCATCTTCAGCTCCATAACTTTCTGTCTTAATTGTCTTCCACTCCTCGACATCTGTTCCATACAGCCGATGTTTCTGCCACTTACTTAAGCCAGTTCTCCCTAAAATGTCATTCTTTATGCCTTTACACATGCTATTCCTTCAAGCTGGAATATCTTTTTGTCCCTGCATTATATGGAGAAATCCCACTTGTCCTTCAAGGCCCAGACTGAGTGTTGCCTTTCCAGTGAAGCCTTCCATGAAATATTTCCACTTCAGTTACTTTGATTCTGGTGCAACCATTAACTTTGTGCAGACTTCTATCACTGCACTTAAATGTTTGCCCAGTAATTGCTTATTTCTGCGTCTGTCCCTCCCCAGTGATTGTGAACTCCTCAAGAAGGGGATTGTGCTTTTGTCATCTTCATGTTTCCCATCCCCAGCACCAACATGTGAGGCTTTCAGTTGATGATATTCAATAAATATTTGATGAATGAGTGAATAAACAACTGAACAAATGAATGAGAAGAGAAAGAAATGTTTGTCCCATTTGATAACTTTGGGGTATCTCAGTGGTTATCAAGGTTTGGTCCCTGGACTAGCAGCAGCATCATTACCTGATAACTTATTAAACTTCCACCTTCTCAGCCCATTGACATTTACTACTGAATCAGAAGCCCTGGGGGTAGAACCCACCAATTTGTATTTTAACAAGCCCTCCAGGCTTAAAAAAGTTTGATGAACCTCAGGCATAGCTGAACCTGAATGACCTTTGTGCAGTGGATCTTAATTATAACGTAATGGAAAGAAGATCTGATTGAAGCCATGGAACCCAGCTTCTAATCCTAGTTCTGCCACCAGCTCGTAATATGCTCTTGGGCAAGTCACTTAGCATTTAATAACATAAATTTTATCCTCTGTGAAGTCAGAAGATCAGAGTAGATAATTTCTAAATTCTCTTTGAGCACTAAAGTCCTCTCTTCCCATAGTCTCTGTTTAAAGAAGTAGATACACTTTCTTAGATTCCAAAAGACAGAGATAGCAATGAGGAATTGATAGAAAATTGAAATAGCACCCTGCAGTAATCCTGCAAAGCTGCAGCAGATTAGACTATTACCCAGTCAAGTCCACTCCCTAACAGCTTGCAGCTGCAATGCCTGATGCTTAACAGGAATTTAGTAGTCTTCACCCCAGTTAGTGCACCTAGCCAACCAAACAACCCTGCTGGGTGGGAAGAGGTCTTTCCTGACCCATTCCTGATTAGATCATGCCTGCAGCACGAAGTGTGATTACTCTCTTGTAAGGAACATGGCTGTGCTTTGGTGAAGGACAGGCAGAGATAAATATCCAGACTCAGTGAGTTTAGAGTGCAGGCGTATAACTCCACTCATTATCATAGCCATGTAGACATAACATAGTGAAGCTCACCACCGTAGCCATAACATAGGGAAGGCTCATCACTTGGCTCTAAGCCACTATTGCCTGTAAAAGGTATAATTTCCCTGTTGACACTGTACAGGTGCACTTCTCGCCCAGAGAAAGAAAGAGAGCACTAGAGCTGTCCATCTTTGCAGATGGACAGGAGGGAGCCAGAACACAGCTCGGCTTGCTCATGCCCAGAGAGAGAGAGAAAGAGTTAAGCTGCTGACCCTGAAGGGAGAGCCGGCCGTGCAGCTGTGTGTGGGAGCTGCCGGACTAAGCAGCTGAGAAAAGGTGGACAGTGTGAGAGAGCTAGTGTGAGTAAGCTGCTGATGAGAGAGCTGCTGAATAAAACTACATTTCACCTGCTCATGGCCCCCTGAATGTTTTTTCACGGTCAGGTTCCAGCCCATGCTGACTGTTCTCAGCTATCTGACCATCTACCCACTCCCCTCGAACCTCAGCATGATCTGGAACCTGACCCCAAGCAGGACATTTGGCGTAGTTGTGAACCTGACAATTGGCAACATTGTCAGGATGAAGTGAGTGGGTCTTCAGCCCCTGAGGGCTCCTGGGTCGGCTTCTGGGACCCCTTCTTACCTCGTGGCATGGTTACCTGCAGAGTGGGCATCTTCCCATTGTTTATGGCACTAGTTCCTCAGTCCCGCCAATGGCCTTCTGCCTCCCAGAGGGCTGCCATATCAGTAGTCCCTTCATGTATGTGGCATCCCACATTTGGGGTGAGAACAGCCGCTAGAGAGCCACTCCCTAACATCTTGCAGCATGGGCTATGGTACCCGGTGGCAGAGGTGCTGCTTGGATGTGCCCCAATAGAAATGTGGGAGGCAGTGGGCGGGTCTCCCGCAAATGTGGAGAAAGCATTGAAGCAGCTGGAAGCACACAGCACAGAGAAGGAACGCACCTTTGCCAGCAGAGTTGGATGGGCGTTTCTGACTGCACTGCGGGAAGTACATGCTCAGTCCCACAGGTAAGTGACCTCCCAGTGCAAGCTGCACACCTAGGGGCCCAAGTGCACAGCTTGGAACAGGACCTGAGGATGGGGGACCTCCAGGCACAAGCAGGGCACTTGGAGGCCCAGATAAACGGCCTGGAACAGGACTTAGCAACAGCTGTTGGCGTGACCTTAAGCCCGTCCTCCTGGCCGGACACTCTTGTTTGGTCTGATGCCAAAGAGAAGGAGGCTCCCCCACTGCAGGCTCACCCTGTGATCCATCAAAAGGTAGAACATAAGCAGCTGATATGACCCCAGGGGAGAGCCCAGGGACTCCCTCAAAGTGGTAGACCACACCTCTTATAGTCCTTATACCTGCACTGAGTTGCAGCAGTTAGGTAAACAGTGCAGGCCACACCCAGGGGAACCCCTCCCTGCCTGAATGCTCTGTCTCCGGGACAAAGGAGCTGATAGCATTTCTTGCTCTGCCTCTGAGATGGAGAAACTGGCTTCTATCACAACTCATCCCTCCTGCACGCCGATGGTACGAGGACAAGGTGACCACGCATTAATTGAGTGGCTGATGGCAGCCATACAGACTGTTTGGAATGATGCCAAAAAGATACCAGAAACAGTGAGTAAATGGCAATCATATACTGATTGGTGCAGATACTCCAGGAGATGGGTATGTGGCAGGCTATGTTTGATCTGAATACCTGGAGGCCAAATGATGAACGCTTTACCTCCCACATGAGGGATCTTGTGCTGGGCTCAGTGCCCCAGAGTGCTTTTGGCTCTCTAGCTGCTGTTCTCACCCTGTATGGGAGGCGCCACATACATGAAGTAACTAATGCTATGGCAGCCTTCGGGGAGACAGAAAGCCATTGGCGGGACCTGGGAACCCATGCCATAAAGAAGGGGAAGGTGCCCCCTCTGTGGGTAACCACCCCACAAGATGAGAAGGAACCCCAGCAGTGAACTGCATGCAGATGTGGATTGATTTAATTGCAGCTGGGGTTGCTCGGGAGAAAATTGACAGGCAACCCAATGGAATGCTGTTGGTTCTGTGAAGGCAGTTGTCCCCAGAGCAGCAATTCCAGAGAATGCCTAAGGCGGGGCGGCGAAGCAATGTTGTTCAAACTACTCCCACCTGGATGCTGCAACTCAAGGACTATTTGCACACAAGTGAATATGTGGAGGCTTTCTTGTTTGATTAGGGAACTGGCCAAGGTGCCTGGCTCAGCGGAGGGTACCAGACAACTGGAGGCTCTACGTGGAGGTGACAATCCACTGGTCCCCCCACTAATGTACAGCGGGTCCTAGCACTGGTAGATACTGGTGCAGACTGCAGTATAGCTTATGGAAACCCAGATAAGTTTCTGGGCAAAGCTGCATTGATTGACGGTTATGGGGGCCAGTCAGTGAAGGTGAAACCTGTGTCTCTGCATCTTGGCATTGGCCACTTGGCTCCCTGCCTATACACTGTGTATGTTTCTCCTATACCTCAATATATTCTGGGGGTGGACATTTTGCATAGTCTGGACTTACACACTGCGGTTGGAGAATTCAGACTAAGAGTTCATGTATTAAAACTGGTACTGTGTGGACATACGCATCACCAGTCCCAAGTTCTGCCACAACCCTGATGGGTTACCTCCACTCGTCAATACCATTTGCCGGAGATAACTGAGACTATTAAGAGGTTAAAGGAGGTGCAAATAGTGTGTGGCACTCATATTCCCTACAATTCCTCGGTATGGCCAGTCAGAAAGCCTGATGGGACTTGGCAGATGACAGTGGATTATTGGGAACTGAAATAAGTAACACCCCCTCCACACGCAGCTGGACCTTCCATCATGGACTTGATGGACTTGACAATGGAACTGGGACAGTAGCACTTTGTGATGGGACTTGGCTAATGCATTCTTCTCTATTGACATCGCTCCAGAGAGCCAGGCAGAGTTTGCCTTCATGGGAGGGCAACAATGGACTTTTACAGTGTTGCTGCAGGGCTACATGCATAGCCCCACCATGTTTCATGATCTTATTGATGATGTTATGCTAACCTTTGATTCTGTTGCAGGTTTAGAAGCAGCAATGACCCTCTTGCCTGGGATTGGGATGATGAAGCTGAGACAGCATGTCTGGTAGCCAAGAGGGCTATTTAGCAGGCACAAACCCTAAGGGTAATTGACCAATGTGACCATGGATAGTTTCAGTTAGGGCCCATAGCAGTGCACAGAGCACCTGAGTATGCCAATAGGCTTTTGGTCCCAACTATGGATGGGAGCTGAGCTCTGGTAGTCCTTAATAGAGAAGTGATTAGTAATATGGGATGGGTGTGTTCATAGATAACCACCCCCTGGACTGGGAAAGCAGTTAATAACTGCATATGCTGCCTTTCAGGCTCATAAGAGCGCTGCAGGACAGGCTACAGTCGTGCAGATGACCTACCCAATAGCAAGGTGGATATGCTTATGGGTAAAAACCTCCGAGACTGGGACAGCACAGACATCCACTTTAGCAAAGTGGGGCACCTACTTAGAACAGCAGAGTACTGTAAGTACAAGTCCCTTAGCAGCAAAGTTACAAAAGGTTTTAGGGCCTGTAGTCCTAATGTAAGATAAGGCCATGGGGCCTATGGCACCCCTAGACCCTGAGCCATCACTGTTTAAGGAAGGGCACACTCCCATCCTAATGACACATGTTATACAGATAGGTCTAGCCAGAGTACTGCTGCTGCCTAGATTGCTGCTGTAGGCCAGCCTAGTACTGTCACTATATGGTTTGATACCAAGTGCGGGCAAAGTAGCTAATAAGTTAAACTCAGGGCAGTGTAGATAATGATCACCAAGGAGGTGACCCCTATGGTAATCTGCAGCAATAGCTGGGTAGTTTATTGAGGCTTAACCTTGTGATTAACTACCTGAAAGTTACAGAATCAGCTAGTCACTGACCCATATAGGGCCAGGCCATGTGGCCAGATCTATGAGAGGAAAGATGACCTCCTCCAACCAGGTATGGGGACGAATGGTAATCTGCTATTGCCTGCCCCAACACCTCTAAAGGTAGGGAAACAGATAACCCTGGTGTTGGCCATGGACCCTCCAAGCCCCTCATTGAAGATGGTTGGCTATTGTAGCCCCCTGCGGGGGAGGATCTGCAGTGTAATTTACATGTTACTCCTTGGGTGTTTAACGTGTGGCCTTCACAATTAACCATTCATATGAAAACGGTCGGGGAAGGGACCCTCCTCCGGGGGACATACGTACTATCTGTGTGGCCTGTCATAAGCTCCACTGTGACTTTGGCATGGGTACAGGACCCAAAAGAACCATGGGGAGCTGATAAGGTGTGGTACCATTGCCCAGGGCAGAAGCCCTTGGCAGCTGCATTGTTAACTAGAGATAAAAGTTGGCTTGTATTTGGCCTAAGGGACATGATTTACCCTTGTTAGTACCTATGCTTGCTTTGTCATTCTGGCTGTAGGTTGGCATGTCCAACAGCATCATGGACTGGGCCCAGACCTATACCAAGGTGACCAATGTCTCCAACTGTTGGATCTGCACCACCCTTCCAGCAGCAGCTGCGGACAGCTTGCCCTGGCACATGCATTCAGCTTCTGCGAAGAACTGGACATGGCTAGAGACTTGGGGTCCCATGGACAATGGGTAGGAGGCAATATGGTGAGCTTTGGACAGGGAGTGTCGCAAAACCCATGGCAAGCCTGCCCCCTGGCTGACTCGTAGTGTCCATGATGGATAGGGCTGGCTAATGGGAGAACACATGGTACCCCCATTGTAGGTACCACGATGTATAGACCAGCACTGGGGTAAAGTCACTGTGGGATCGTTGCCTGCTGAGATTTGTGCAAACATAACATTTGTCGCTACACCAAGGGTGTGGTGGAACAAGTGGCCATACCAAGGCCGGGCCCCCATGGAATTTATGCCTCCTGGGAGCTTATGGTCTGTGGGGATACAGGATGGCCATATCTGCCAGTCAAATGGACTGGACATTGTACCTGGGGGTAGCCGTATGTCCCTGTCACCATGATTCCCACATTGCCTAATCACCTGCATAACTGGGAGGTGCTGTGTTCCCACTTTTTGTGAGTGTGGCAGGCCCCCAGTGGTTCTATCCCTTAATAATAACTATCACTGAAGTAGGTGTTATTACTGTAGAAATGCAAGTTATAGTCCTTGCAGAGCACACAGCTCGGGCCCTGAATTACACCCAAGTTGCTCTCCATTTTCTAACTAATAAGGTTAATCATATCAGGAAGGTGGTGCAGCAAAACTGTATGGCCTTAGACATAGTCACAACTACCCAAGGTGGCACCTGTGCCCTTGCAGGGACACAGTGTTTTACATTTATCCCTAACAACCACCATAACAGCAGCCTTACAAGGGGTGTCACAGGAGATTAAGGTGATTGAACACCTTACCGAGGACCCCCTGCAGAGACAGTGGGTGCCTCTGGGGCTCTGGCCTACATTGGGCTCTAACAATCTTGGGTAGCACATCAGGAATATTAGTGGTAGGTTGTTGCTCTCTGTATTGTTGCTGTGGCCTATGGGTCCAAGGTGCTGCCCTATGCACACAGATCTGCACTAGAAGAACTCCCTCAGCCTAGGGGGTGGAATGTAAGGCCTGTGTGCCAAGCCTGTTTATCAAACCTATGTGCCCAAAACTTATATATAAAGCCTGTGTGTGTATATCAAGCCTATGTACCCAAAGTTTATGTGTATAACCTGTGTATCCAAGGCCTATGTCTCCCTCGGCCTAGGGGGTAGAGGGTAAGGAACATGGCTGTGCTTTGGTCAAGGATAGGCTGAGGTAAACACCCAGAATGACTCAGTGAGTTTAGAGTGCAGGTGTATAACTCCACTTGTTATCATAGCCATGTAGACATAACATAGGGAAGCTCACCACCATAGCCATAACATAGGGAAGGCTCATCACTTGGCTTAAGCCACTATTGCCTGTAAAAGGTATAATTTCCCTGTAGACATTGTATAGGCATGCTTGCACTCAGAGAAAGAGCCAGAGCTGTCCATCTTTGCAGATGGACAGGAAAAAGCTGGGACACAGACCTCGCTCATGCCCAGTGAGACAGAAAGAGTTAAGCTGCTGACCCTGAAGGGAGAGCCAGCCGCACAGCTATGTGTGGGAGCCGCCGGACTAAGCAGCTGAGACAAGGTGGACAGTGTGAGAGAGCTAGTGTGAGTAAGCTGCTGCTGAGAGAAATGCTGAATAAAACTACCTTTCACCTGTTTACGGGCCCCCGAGTGCTCTTTCAGCTATCTGCCCATCCGCCCACTCCCCTCGAACCTCAGCGTGGGCTGGAACCTGACTCCAAATAGGACATTTGGCATAGTCACGAAACGGCACCTCTCCTGGCCTGCATAACTGCCCAGACATTCAAAAGAAATATGGGAAGTCAAAGGAAAGGTTGGGATTGGTGGTGGTGGGATGGTGTGCGTATGTGTGGGTATGTGTGTGTGGTCCCTTTGTATTTCCAAACAGCCTAAATAGGAAAATACTTCCTTCAGTTTCACTCTTCATAATACTGGTTTAGTGATGTGAATTAAACACTATATATTGTGTAGGCTGTGTCTAAAATAACAAACCTTAGCAAAGGGAAAGATGCTATCAGTGAATAGGCAAAGCAAACCAATAAAAATGCACATTATTTCTTGTGCCTGGAGGTATTAAATAATATATATTTTTTAAATGGCGTGCACTTATATGCGAAGCTGAGTGGGTACAGTAAAGCCCACAGGTGGCTTCATCATTATAATGGTCAACTACAGAAATGACCCCTAAGCCAGGGATCAGGAGTCAGACCTAGCTAAGGCCCTAGATTCTGACCATGTTATCATCAAAAAGTTCTCAATGACCAGAAGAGATCTGGTCTCATTTCCTTAAAGGAAACTACCATTTTCAGGTACCTCACACGCATTGTATTGATTCAATTCAACATGCACTTATAAGCCCTTGTTTTATGCCAGTGTTAAAATAAGTAACTGGGAGGCCATTAAGATGAGACAGCTCCAGCGCTTTGGGTTCCTATGTAAGCAAACGGAAACTCAAATCAGTGTGACTGATCATATCCCAGCAAAATGAAACTCAAATCAGTGTGACTGATCATATCCCGGCAAAATGAAACTGAAGCTTAACCAATCAGAAACTGCCAATTAACCTCTAACGAGGGACTTTCCACTTTAACCAGTCAAATATTTTCTTTGTCTTTCTTCCCTGAACACCTAGTAAAAATTTGCCTCTTGTTCCTCCTAGGTAGAGCCTACACTACCAATGATTTGGCACTGCCTAATTCATCAATTGCTGTCTACTCAAATAAACTCTTTAAAATCTTAATGTTTCAAAGTTTACCTTTTAACACCAGGAACTCTGCCAGGTGTGTTAAGAATATTCTAGGGCCCCTGTTCCCGAAGTTGATAGCCTAGTTTGGGAGACAGACACCCTAAAAGGTGATTGTGATATAAATAAGTATTCTACACAGGGTACATGGGAGCAAGGAGAAGGGATATTTTCATTATCAAACAGGCACAAAAATCAAATCTCACATCTAACCCACAGCAAAGCCCAATCACTGTGAGACAACCTTTTGACCTATCCCTAGGGGTGGGTTGATAGCCCACCTACCAGGAGGATGAATGAAGCAGACCCATATCAACAGGATGGGCTACTAACACTCATACTTTGGGCATTCCATCAAACAGAAACTTGAGGAATTTTCAGAGTTCCATGACTTGGGGTTGCTTTAAGCAGCATGCTGTGCAGTCATGCTTAGAACTGTGTGACAGAGAACTGCAAAATGCCTGTCAAAAGCCTTGACAAGTGAAAGACAGGCAAATTGGGGGAAAAGCTCACTCTCCATCCTCACTAGCCTGTGAACACCTGCTAGTGATGGAGCAAGCTGAGAGACACATTGGCACATGTTGGCAGCACCAGCAGATTTGCCCCACCTCATGATTTAGTGAAAACATGATCCTTTCTCTGTGGCTTCCACTCCACAAACCCATTTGTTTCTTTTGCTGTACTTATTAGATTGGTGCAAAAGTAATTGTGGTTTTGCCATTACTTTCAATGGCAAAAAGCGCAATTACTTTTGCACCAACCTAATAGACATAAGAGGGAGAAGCAAGTAAAGTCTTCAAGTAGGTTTTACTGTGGCTGAATAAAGGGATGCTAGAACTTCTGGTGGCATTCTTTTTTAAATGATGAAAATTATACTAATCCCATTTGTAGAGAATGTTTTAATCAATAAGGCACTTTCACTCATTTATATGCCTGGCTTTACAGCAACCCAGGAGAGAAGGTGGATCATCTTCCATAGTTCCCATTTTACAGATGAAGAGATGGAGGTAGTTTCATATGGTTCAGGGACTGTGCAGTCACCTAGGAAGCAACAGATTTCATCATATGAGCTCAGATATGTGGCACCTTTGCAGGATACTCTTCATACTGGTTCTCAAAGAATTAAATGAGATGTGTCTATTGTAATCTTCTGGGTAGGAAGCAGAAATTTGGACCTCTCCTAAAGCAACAGAAATTCAGTTTGTATCCCTCAGAAGGAAACACACTGACTGTTTTTGGAAGCCTGAGGTTCAGAGGGACTAGAGTGATTCAGGCAATAGCGATGCTGTTTGAATCAGGAAACTGTCCCTAAACAAGTTAACTTTTCTGAGCCTCGGCTTCCTAATTTATAAAATGTGCATTGCCCTACCCACCATATTTTGTGGGAACTGAATGGGTATTTAGTGACTGTGATGTACTAGGCAGTAAATAAATGCTCACCAGTATCTTTGTTTTAATAGTTTAATGTGTCATCAGTCCTCTTGCTAGCTGATTGAGAACTCAGGATCTGGATGTGTGGAGGAGCTGGTATACTGGTATCTGTGCGATTGGGTGGTTTTGGTCACATCAAGCATCATAGGCAGATGCCAGGAAGGCAGAATGTAAACAAATTAAAAACCTGCACATTGCTCAAGGCATGTTTCTTGTTTGCAGTTTGGCTCAGTTCATCCCATTTTTTAACTTTAAAATGTTTCACTTAGAAATATAACTTTAAAATAAATAGCAAATGAATAATAAAAAAGAGAAAAAAATCTGTCTAGAAAAAAAGTTTTCTTCTGAGGGGCTCCAGAGTTGGCACTATGAAAGTGCCAGCTGCCAGTTTGTTTTATTATTGCTGGGTTTTAATATATCCATGGCTGAGGGGGAGGAGGGCAATTGACAGCAGCTCTGGCTTCCTGCTGTGCTTGACACTTATTTCACCAAGTTGACTGTGGGACTGACATACTTTCCTTTGGCACAAGTTCTGAATGAAGCCCCTGCGTTGGACACCATCACCACCATTTATGAGTGTCTGCTTCCTCAGCTGGAAAATGGGTGATCTTACCTGTCTTGCTCATCTCACAGCTTTTTCATGAAGATCAAATAGGATAACTGGATATGTAAGTCTTTTAAACAATTCATAAAACCTTACCAGTTGGTGTTACCCACTTCTCTCATCCAGTTGAACCTTTTCAAAAGTATGCAGTACAACTCTTAGAAAATGGAGTTACAGGCTAGGCATAGTGGCGCATGCCTGTAATCCCAGCACTTTGGGAGGTGGAGGTGGGCAGATCACCTGAGGTCAGGAGTTCAAGACCAGCCTGGCCAACATGGTGAAACCCCGTCTCTACTAAAAATACAAAAATTAGCCGGGCGTGGTGGTGGGTGCCTGTAATCCCAGCTACTCAGGAGGTTGAGGCAGGAGAATGGCTTGAGCCTGGGAGACAGAGGTTGCAGTGAGCTGAGATCATGCCACTGCACTCCAGCCTGGGCAATTGAGCAAGACTCCATCTCAAAAAGAAAAAAAGAAAAAGAAAATGGAGTTACACATCACGTGGTGCTGTTAGACATTCCAAAGCCAGGATCTTCTGTGAAATATTAGAGATTGTTTCTTCTCTGCAACCAGTTTAGCTCTTCAGAAACACTACTGCGGTACTGATCCTCAGATAAACATCATACTCTCTCGGAACTTGCAAGAGACTTTCAGCTTTGAATCCTTTGAATCAGAAGATAAACCATCAAGTCTGCTCCTTCTTCCTCCAGACAGTTTGATTGTTCACACGACTGTTCTTTGACTCCTCTTCCCTTTCCTCTTACCCTTGAGTTGAAATATGATAGCTCCTTCCATTAGGATTCTATCCAGATCCCCAGCTGTTCAGGGGCATAGCTGCTCCTTTTCTTAACAAATGGAGTCAAATGGAATATCCCACCTGGGCTCAGTTGGCTACAAGATATTTCAGGTGCAGGTTGGTGACATATTACTTACTCTGTAAAGCCCTATGTGAACTTGATGCCAGTTGACATTGATATCATTTCTCTAACTCAACTTTCTCCCAGGGTCAAGGCCTGCTAAGACACTCTAGCTGACATTCTCTTTCTCTATATTTGTACTTCAGTTGAAACATCATGCCAAGTTCAGGGCTTTTATTTTTATAGTTCATAAAATTCTGCTGATTTTCAAATTACTATTAGGTCTGTTTTTATATTCAGGATTTTCTCCTACTGAATTTAGCTTCCACTTATTTCCTTGAATGTACACACACATACATATATATATACATATACATGTATATACAGGGAAAAAAGAAGGAGCAGAAGTTCAGGCTTCATGTCTCAGGTGTGTCAAGGGGGATCTTGGATCACCTTTGACCAATGATAATGATAATTTTAATAAATCAGTGACAATGATTCTCAAATTTACATTTCTAGACCCAATCTCTTGACATCACTGCTTAGATGCCTAATATGTATCTTGAATTTAACATATCTAAAACTGAACTCTTGTTTTCTTTTTATTCACTTCCAGAATTTGCTTTGTCTTCCTGCCCCATCTTAAGAAGTGGCATCTCCATCCTCCCAGGTGCTCAGGTCAAAAGGCTTGAAATTATCTTTGATTCTTCTCTTTCTCTCACACTTCACAACTAACCCTTCAGCAAATCCTCTTAGCTCTAAGTTCAGACTATTCCTAACATCTGACCCCAGGTCACCACTTATCAGCCTCCTTCAAGCCATAGCCAGCCTTTGCCTGAATTATTATAATCCTCTCCTGACTGGTCTTTCTGCTTTTTCTCTTGCATCCCCTACAGTTTCAGCCCACAAAGCAGCCAGAATGATCAGTTCAAATGTAAACTGGATCTCCTCTCCCTCTTTCCTAAAAACTTCCAGTTGCCAGTCTTTTTCTATCACGTTCAGAATAGATTTCAAGTTTTTTATTCTGGCCTTGGAGGACTTACATAATTGAACCCTGGATACTTCTCTGATCTCATTTCACATGCTTTCCCTCTTGCTCACAGTGTTCCAACCACACTTCCTGCTGTCTCTCAAACAGGAATAGCCTCTTCTCACTCAGTCTCCACACTTACTGTTTCCTCTGCCTGGAACTTCTCCCTTGACTTAGTCATGGTGCTTGTCCCTCACCTAAGTCAGGCATCTGCTCAAACTCCCTTAGAGGGTTTGCCATTATATCCAGAAGAGCTCCTGCTTCCAATCCTATTACTGTTTCTTTACCATACTGTTTTCCTAGCACCTATCACTACCTGACATTCCACTCAAATACATACACACCCATCTTCACTCGTCGATTAAATGTAAATGTCACAGAGACAGAAACTGTGTATTTTGCTTACATCTTTATCCCCATTATCTGCAACAATGTCATGTATTCAGTAGGAATTCAATGAATAAGTGTAAATGAATGAAAGCTTGCAAGCTCTGGGCCTGTTTCTTTTCTGTAAAATAAAGGTTTTGACCAGATGATCTCTAAGATTACCACTAACTTTAAAAGCCCATAATTCCTTGTTTTATTTTTTGGTTTATGAGCCTACTTTACTGTCCATGGAAAAACAATTGACTGTGGCAGAAAAGTCGCATATGAGGCAATGAGATGTTGGAGTCAAATACCAACACTGTCAACTGTTCAGGACATCATCTCAAATTTTCTTCTGATTAAACTTCTCATTTCCTAAAATTCATATTACTAAAGAAAATAAATTAGTAGAGTTAATGCCATGGGTGCGAGGAACCTGAGTTTGCCAAGTTGAGCAAACCAAGACTCAGGTGAGATCTGGAGGTTCAAGGCTGCCCTTCCCATGTCCAGGGATCTTTATACATGTAGCCATATAGGCAAGGACCTTCTCAGATTGTTCTGAAGTCCTAATTTGTAGGTGCTACCCAAGCAGTGTATTGTAATCAAATTGAGAAATCTGATTCTGATTACCTGTCCCAGCACATTCCATGGGTGTAGACAAGTCATAAATTATCTGAACTCCATCTATTGAGAGGATCAATGGAGTTAATGAAATAGCTTCATGCAAAAATTGATTTGTGTATTTAAGGGGAAGAAAGAGTGAAAGAGAGAGAGAGAGGCCTCTTTCGTGATGTTCATTTTTTCTACAAGCCCTTTCTGGCCACCTGTCAGTATGAAGAAGCTTGGAGTCAATTTAGAATAAGCCCAGTGTTAGTCTTTACTAATGGACAAGAGGTGTTTCTAAACATCCTTATTCTTAGTCAGGTATCACATAGAATACCAAGGTTGTACAAATTGTTCTTTACTTTTGTTTCAATAAATGTCCAGAGGTTAGAGTTTTTGAGTAGCTTCTCATATCTCAGGGTTGCCCTCTACTTCCACCCTCTGAGTCACTAGGAATTCAAAACCCTCTTTGTATAGCCATTGTCTATTTGACCCTTCTGTATTTCTTTCCCTGGGGCCTTCCTCATCTTCTCAAGTCTCCGGGACAAGTTAGTGGTTACTTTTGGGGTGTGTAGGAGAGCGAAGTACTTAAGATCCTATAAATGGAGGATTGGAAAGACAATGGAACAGTTTTATGCTGTCAAAATAAATCCCTTCTTTGCATAGCTAGAGTGTCTGCTTCTTTCCTCATGTGATTTGAGCAAATTCCTCTTTTTGCTCTCCAGTTTTAGAGTGTCTCATTCCCAGGAAGGAGGAAAAATGGGAGAGAGAAATCAGTTTATCAAATTACAATTAACAAAATAAGATGGAGGAGCGTTCAGAGGGGACTTGCTCATAAAATGGGTTTTCGGGAAAACCAAAAGGGTGGTATGCAACAGTGACAAAAAACGTTGCTGGGGATGAAATATTAGAGCCTGGCATTCTCTTTCTCATAGTATAACCTAGAATGCATGTATAAATTTAGATTTTTTTTTTTCAGACGGAGTCTCACTCTGTTGCCCAGGCTGGAGTGCAGTGGTGCAATCTCTGCTCACTGCAAGCTCCACCTCCTGGGCTCACACCATTCTCCTGCCTCAGCCTCCTGAGTAGCTGGGACTACAGGCGCCTGCCACCATGCCCAGATAATATGTATATTTGTATTTTTAGTAAAGACGGGGTTTCACCATGTTAGCCAGAATAGTCTTGATCTCATGACCTCGTGATCTGCCCGCCTCAGCCTCCCAAAGTGCTGGGATTACAGGCGTGAGCCACCGCGCCCAGCCTAAATTTAGGTTTTATATATTAGCTCAGAGTTCTACCTGAGGATGGCTCAGGTATCTGGCTCTGCTTTGGAAAGTTGTAAGTGAGAGATATATACAGCAAATGAGAGATCAGCCCTTGAATGGCAGCTCTGTTGCCAAAATTACAGCCAAGTTTAAACTGCAGGTTCATGAGATGTATTGCTCTGAACTGAAAAGAAAAATCTACCAGTGCATGTCTGAGCACCTGAGATTAGAAAGCAAGCGCAAACCATTGTGCTCAGCATCCCAACTATAGTCCTAAAATATAATGTCAGGCAGAGTGGGGAGCCATAAGATGTGAAGTCAAAAGGCTGACTGAGTTGTCAATAGAAGGTTCATTACTAACTCTGATGTGCTCCTTGGCATTTATCCAGACAATCTGAGGCTATGACATTAACATGTGGTTCTTTATGTGAATCTGAGCCTTGCTGCTTCCCCAGAAAGAAGTGGGAGTGAGGGAAAAAAAAAACCTAACATATTTTAATTTCTTCTTCGGTTTTATTAAAAGCTCAGCAATAGTTTTAGATGTATATGAAGAATACTTTCAAATATAAAAGTGTAGGATTTTTTGTTGTATCATTCATATATTTGTAATGATAAATTTTTGTCATCATTTTCAGATACTTTTTAAATAAATCTGCATGTGCATCTTCAAAAAGATTTAAATGGCTGTTTAAATGACTGGGAAAAGGTGAATCATTCCCTAATACCACTGAGGGTTATTGAATTTAAAGAAAAAGATAAAATGATTTCTGATTTCTATAACAGAGCAATCCAATGGTCTTTTCCAATTGAGAAGAGCAACTTCTAAACATATATCTGTATCTAAGGTTTGGACTGCTTTTTGACAACACACAACATAAATCCTGCCTAGGGAATAATTGCCTGGGATGGTGCCAAGTTACCAGGTCATTCAAATCGATGCTGTGTGCTACTGCACACTTAAAATTATTTACACTGCTCTTATCCTAACTACAATGTATTCCCTCTCACTAATGCAGTGGAGAGCAATTTACTCCAGAATACCAAGTCCTTTTGATTTCATTTTTGCTCCCACATCTGCTACTGTGAGCCCAAGTCCTAGAAAGAAAACCAAATTAAAAAGCACCTGGAAGCTTTGGGGAAAGTGGGTTTTAAAGTAAACATCAAGGAAATCTTCAAATTTCTGTTTCTGACACTTTGTTCTAATTAACTTTAATGGTTGGTTGCAGTTGTTCCTTTTTCCTCCTTCTCTCCCTCCCTTCTTCCTTCTTTTCTTTTTTTTTAATTCTATGGCACTTTTAGTTTGAAATGGAACTGTGGTCTGTGGCTCATGTTACTTATACCATTGAAGTCTTGGGTTGTTATGGAAAGGTAAGAGAGTTTTGATTAGCTAGAACTGAAAAGATTCACAAACTCTAGAAGATAGCAAACATCAATGTTGTGTTTAAATCTCAATTGTTTTATTATCAACCGTTTATGTTACATATACACTTCTGAAAAGCTATTGAAAGTTCTTAGTTGTATTTTTTATATTTTTACCAAGAAAATTAGGGGTAGTTAAAAATTGATTAAGAAGACAGACACTATAGATTGTGGGTAACTAGTAAATATTTTAATACTTCCCCATTATTGTAAGCCAACAAGCTGTAGGTGGCAGAGCAGGAAGACTGAAAGCCCCTATGTCCCTGACACTTTTAACCTAATGAAAGCATTCCTTTAAAACTCCTATGGAAAAAAAAAAAGTACCCTCAGCCTATCAGCGAGTATGTGGAGGTCAACAAGCTTCACAGGAGGTTGAAGGACCTTTGTAAGAAAAATGATCAACTGCAGTGTCATCAGCCTCCTGCCCAACGTCCTCAACTCTACCCTGAATGACTTGTAACCAATTTCTTTGGACAGGAAGATATGACGAAATGAGAACCACATTTCCCTCTCTCACAAGACATGGAGGGTAAAAGACGGACCTGTTGAAAGCCTCAGATGCAGAGGACAACACAAGGCTAGCGAGAGAAAGGATTCCTCACTGGCAGGGTGGACTGTTGGAACCTGAAGCATGAAAGTGGAACCAAATTGAGCTCTGGGTTTGGGAAGTTGAGAGCAGAAAACTACAGCATCCTGGAGAGCTGCCTCTATCAGTAGTAGAGGGGTAGAAGTCCCCAAATGCACCAGTGACAGTGTCACAGCAATAGTACTGCAAATCTGAGGGAGAAGAGGTCACATAGGAACCACATGAGGACACATGTGAGGTATCCCCAAAGACTTCCTGGATGCTTTAGGAGGAATTTGAAGGTGGGGTTGCTGGGTGTCCAGACAGCTGTTGTTTTGTTAACTTTATTGAATGCCTGGACTGTTTTAACAAGGGGAAACAAGGATGTTTGTTATCAAGCAGTCACTTTGATTTTGGTTAGAATAGAATACTGGTATGTAGAGATGTAGAGAGAAACTCCATAGTAGGTGACAGGTCAAAATGACTTGGTTAACAGTATATTGATGAGGTTTTCTTTTTCTTTTTTTTTTAGGTGGAGTTCATTAATATTGCCTACTCATAACACAATGAATGAACACATACATTACAAAGTTAGATTGGTTACCCATTAAAATATTTCTGAAATGTTGTTTCTGAAACATTACTGTGCCTGAGACTCACCTAGGGTCCTTATTATAATTTCTGAATTCTAGAGTCTGCAGGTTCTCATTATGAAGGTCTGGGATAAAACTCAGGAATCTGCATTTTTAACAAGCTCCCCAGATGGCTCTAATATAGGTGACCCATGAACCACATTATAAGAAACTCTGCTCTAAGAATTCTGCATTAAAGTACAGATATTATAAATAAAAACTTGTAGCTTCCCCTCCAAGAAGGCTTTGCATTTGAAATATTGTTCCACTCTTAGGAATGAGGTTGATACTGAATAGTCCTCTTGGGTCTACAAATAGTCCATGAGTTGTGATTTAGCCACCCAAGAACTATTATGTTGCTGTTATTTTTCTTCATGGAGTTTCCTTAAACTGTATAGAAGGAATTTGTTGTTGTTGTTTTTGGGGAAGGGGGGATAATAAGAAATATGGAAGATGAGTCCCACTTGATATTTCCTCCCTCACTATAAGTGGAAGCATAAGAGGAGGTCAAAAGTCCACCATCCTTGAGACCAAGAAGCAAAGTATTGATTTGTGATTTTCTGAGAGCAGAGTTGCTATTCATTGTTGCATTTCCAGGACCTACCTGTGATGTTGCTTTACCTATTATTTTACGTGTAACAGGATCTTGCTAAATATCTGTCAAATATTAGTTGACTTGGGGCAGTTTCCAGTCTGAACTTAAAAAATGCTAAGACAGTGACAGACACATCTTTAATTCTTAGCTCCTAACTTCTTATGGCAGATTAAGTAATTGATTAATTTATTTTGCTCGCCATTGTGTATAGTAGACACTAAAAGAGTCTGTTGAATGATTGAATGAATGTATGAATATATACAGACCCTAAAATTTATAATACTTTTTTACTTGATATTGGGTTCTCAAAATAGTTTTTTTTAGCAACAGATCTTTCCACTCATAGGAAAACTCAGGCAGGACCCTTTTAGATAAGAGAGATAAAAGCAAAGTTGAGACACTGGGGATCGAAGATTGTTCTTTGCTTCTCCACCATCCTTCAGAAACAAATAGTTCCTGGACCTACTTTAAAGAATTTCTCTCTATAGGACAAAATATTCATTTGTGCGGAAAACCTAATTAAAGCAACATGTACATGAGTAGTTGATATTTTTTCATCCATTTTCATTTTCTGCTTTATCTACACCCCTTAATATCTTAGCCTTACTTGAATGCGTGCCATAGTAAAGAAAAAAGATCTTCCTATTTTCTAATAGTTATATTTCTAAGTAGCATTATTCCTTTCTATAGATCACATCCTATCTGTGAGAGTTTGCCTAATGACAAAGAGGAACAGAGGAGGGCAGGAGTGTGCAAAAGAATAGAATTCATGACAACTGAGCTTCTCTTTTGTGCCTCTCATGTGCTGGCCATCAGGGAGGCCCTTCATAGACTATTTTGTTAAACTAATTTCATCCTCATTTCTGAGATAGATGTATTATCCCCACTTTTAAAAGGAGGCTTAAGAAAATTAAGTCACTGGGCCAAGACCACATAAATAGTAAGTGGTAGGGCAAGGTACATTTATAATCACATTGGAGTTTCCCAAGGTATGCCCAGGTATGCCAATTCAGAGTGTCCCAAAGAAACTGAAAGTTGCTTGATCCCACAGGCTTGGCAAATACTGTACTAAACAACATAAAGGTGATATACTCTGTATAGTACTTCTCTGTGTCATGAATATAATGTTGTTGATTTTTCATTTTCCAAGACAGTAACAGGTAAGGAGAGCAAAAACTTCTATTAATTTTTAAAAGAGTATCCTGGAATTAGTGTTTAGTAGATTCACTTTGGGAAACAAATGCTACACCAAACCATGTCACTCCCAAAAAAGAAAGGATTTGATCAATCTAGAGCCAGTGGAATGACATGATCACAATCTGCCAAAATATGATTCGGGCCAGGTGGCCGGGAACACGTCAAACATGCGCGGCCATTCTGAGTATAAGTAAGGCGTCTTTATTGATTTTCTCTGGTTGCTCGACAGCCTGAGCCCATGGGTGATGTAGGGCTGCAAATCCCATCAAATCCACAGGAACTTTTAGACACACTGTGTCTGTCTCCTATGCTACGGTGATGTGGTGAACCCTTCTTGGGTTTATATGTTGATTGTAACCTTGGATAACATGCCACTGCAATTACTAACTTTCTGTCTGATGAAAGGGCCCTACTGAGAAAAATAAAAAGTGAAACGCCAATGGAATTTTCCTTCTCTCTGATGCATGTTTATGTTTTTTGATAGTTATTTTTGCTAAATATGTACTTTTGTTATATCATAATTATTATATTGAAAAAGTAACTTTTTAGAACTCTTTTCTGTTGAAAATTCTGGTAAAAATTTCAAACAGTATAAAAGCACATTTAATTAAAAAAAACTCTGCATTCCAATTCTTTAGACCTGTCTTCTTTTCCAAAGTCAGCCACTGAGACCAGTTTCTTGGAAATTCTTTCAGATGTATATACAGATATATATACATATATATGAGTATGTCTATGGGTCTTTTTTGCAGGGAGATACCTATGCTGAGAGTTATTATACACAGTGCTATGTTCCTAATGTTTTAAATATTTTCTAAATGAAGATGTTCTTTGTGTAGTGCATTCTACCTCAATTAAAACATGAAGTTTGACTAACTGGATTGATCTTTTTAAGAAATACAGCCATATTTTTAATCCATTAAATGATGCATCTTACAACCCAACCATTCTGTAACACTATGACACCATTCTCTTATCTGAGCATTAATCTTCAGGGAAATACAACATTGTGTGATTGTACTACTTGTATATTCTGTGCTGTTCAATATAGTAGCCAATAGCTACATGTAGCTAGGCTGAATTGGAATGTGCTATAAATGTAAAATACACAGTGGATTTTGAAGACTTAGAATGAGAAAGACTGTAAAATATCTAAATAATGTTTACATTGGTTACATATTAAAATTATTTTTGGATATATGGGGTTAAAATGTAATATTAAAATTAATTTCATCTGTTTCTTTTTAATTATTTAATGTGACTATTAAAAATTTAAAATAACATATGAGCTTACATTGTTTCCATTAAACAGCATAATAGAAATATGAAGAACTAAGTAAGTGCATGCTGGAAGTGTTGCTTGTCTGTTGGAGTTCTTATAGCTCTGAAACTCCATTTGTATTCTTTTCTAGAATCGAGATTAAGCTGAGGATGACTCAACATTTATAAGTGGTTGGTTTCAATATGGCTGTTGAAATAAATTCTTCTTGTTTGCATCTGAAGATTACCACCTAGTCCAAGAAGCCATGGAGAGTGGTGGAAAAAGGATCATAATTTGTGTATAAGGCTTGAATTCAAATACTGACCATGGACATGCCGTTTAACCTCAATTTTCTCACCTATAAACTAAGAATTGTGTTAGCAAGCCACCAGTCCAGTGTTATAAGCATCAAATGAAAAGCAAATCATTTAATGAATTATTAATTACCCTTTAATAGTTTATTGCATAAGTGTATTAAAAAAAAAACCTATGACTATTAGAAGTTTACATTTAGAAGCTTCTTAAGAAACCACTAGGTCTAACACACTTATGCCCATCCTTCACACACCTCTGCCTTATTTTACCGATGAGGAAACCCAGCTTATGCTTAATCTGGGGAGGTTAAAACCAACAGTAATTAGTTGCTTAATACTTGGTTTAAGATTAGAATCTGGGACTGATTTACTCATTTGTTCAGTGAGCACCTAAGTGAGTTTCAATTCATTCATTCATTCATTTTACACATTCTTACCCAGTGTCTATTATGGACCAGGACTACGGAAGATTCTACTGATAAAAACAGCTAACATTCATTGATTGCATACTAGCACTGGACATGTTCTGTAACATTTTGTTTAATTCAGTGACCCTTAAGATAGGTGTTCTCAGAACCTATTTATAAAATGAGAAACCTAGGCTCTATAAGGTTAAGTAAACTCTGCAAGTGACAGAGTACAGATTTCAGCTGTTCTCTGTGACTTAAAAGCCCCTGCTCTCAACTCCTGTGCTTCTTTCCCAAAGGGGCTCAAGAGCTGGCAAGGAAGGCAGTCAGGTAGACAATAAAGCAAAGTGTAGTGTGTTTCATTCTATAAAGATAGTAAAGTTTCTCAAGGACCCTAGAGAAAGTTTGAATTGTCCTCTGCTTCTCCCCCAGTATTTCCCATCCCAGTAAGTGGCATCCCATACATCCAGTCCATTTAAACTCTCTTAGTCACCCTCACATCCCCCAAGTCAATTCCAGCTCCACTGGGTATCCCTCACTCTTCTTTTCACCAGTAATGTCACTGCTGGCATCATGTTCCTACCTCCCTCCCACCCTTGCCAACCCCCACCATCATTCTATGCCTGGAATATTAAAATGTCTACTAATTAGCTGCGGATCTTCTTTTGCACTCCCCACACAGGTCTTTCTCCACCAAGCAACTAGAGTGATCATTCTAAGTTGTAAATCTGATTATGCCTTTCCCCTGAGTCAAACCTCTAGGTAGTTTCATGTGGACTTTAGAATAAAAGCTACATTCTGTACATCCCTACCTACCCCCCGATTTTCTCCCCCAACTTCCCTTTTATGCAACTTTCCCCTGTTTGCTTTGCTTTAGTCTCATTGGCTTCCTTTTAGTTTCCAGAGCAAGCCAGGCTTTTTCCCTTCCAGAGACTGTGCACATGCTTTTGATGGGGTGTCCTTGTCTTAGCTTTTTTATAGAGCTGACTCCTCATCTTGCAGGCTCAGCTCAAATGTGAACTCTACAGGCAGAACTTTGCTTGCACCTCTAAGCACATTCTCACTGTTTTCTATCCTCACAGCATTTTTGTTAAATTGAAAATACATATTCATTTATTTAGTGATGTGTTTATTAGATTCATTAGGCTGCAAGCTCTGTGAGAGTAGGAATCATGGGACTCTAGCTACCCTCTGAATATCCAGTACTTAGCCTTGTGCCTGACACATAGAAGTTCAGCCAAGGTTTGCAGACTAAATGGATAACTAATTCTTATTGGAAGGATGGTGAAGATGTCCCCAAAACACACATCAGTCATCCCCACTTTTCCATGTTTGTTTGAATAGCTACAATTCTCTTGCTTTCATGCTCCTGCTAGAAAAATTATAGGTAGCTCCTCATGCAGTTTCCCAGAATTGGAAAAGGAAATGTGCAATGTTTGTAATGCTCACCGTTTGGGTGATTTGCCTTCTATATAGTCCTGCAGCCATGCATTATGGATGGTTCTCTTAAGTAAAAACTGCCAGAGAAATGAATCAGCAAGAGCTGGAAGCGTGCTGCCACCAACCAGACACAGCTGTTTTCCTGGATCTATTCAGTTCTTACTCCCTGGCCACCTAATTCAACCAATCATTTTCTGGAGAGAATAGCACAGTAGTTGGTATATAATAAGACACAATTTTCTCCCAGAAACAAACAGGATCTGAGTGTTTGAGTTGGATTTTTACTTCACTATAGTTGTTTATTCCAAACCTAGGAGTTACGTGCTAACTCTTTTGCCAAAACTCTAGCACAGTAAAGATCTAGAGCTGTTGATTGTTACTGTTTAACAACATGTAATTTTTATAGTCTGCTATCTACTTCCTAGATTCTCTTCCAGGATAAGTGAGCTGAGATTGGAGAAAATAGAATGAAAGCCAACATTTGAGTACCTGTTGGTGATAAAGAAATTTGCTAAAAATAGTTACACGTTGCTTATTTCACCTTCAGAAGAATATACTGTTGTGCAAATATGATCATTACCATTTTATCCCCATCTTGCTTTGACAAAGCAGAAAATTTAATTAACTCACCCAAAGTCACACAACTAGTCAAAAGCAGACCTGGAATTTGAAATCATATCTCTCTTTCTCTGAAACCCAGTTTCTCTGAGAAAAAAGTAAACCACAGATTTATTTTGGATTTTTGATCAACCAACTTGTTCAAATTTTGATCAGGGAGATGCTGGAATTCTGGCCCTAAGTGGTATTTCTGGAACATTTGGGTAGCAGCTGTGAAACATTCATGCCTCTCTTCATCCAGGAATGAAAATAAATCAGGTAAATTTTAATATGGAAGCTAGTTTGAAAAAATATGACATATTTTACCCTTATTTATTCAAGACTTTCTTTCTTTCTGGGTTTTAGAAAAGTGGTGATTTCTCAGGGAGCAGTATTTAACAAATGATTGGCCTAGGAAGAAGAGATTCACAGATGGGGCATCCAGCACAGAGCCATAATGGCAGTGGATCAGTGCCCACCGTCCAGACTTAGAAAAATCTCCACAAACTATTTAAAAAGCTTTCCCATGGATTCACTGTCTGCCACAAATACTTCTTAGCTCCAGTGATCCCCAAACAGCTGCCCAGCAGGCCAAACTTACAACAAATTTCATGGTTCTTATGTCTGATCAGACACCATGTGTCTGATAACATGAAGGAGAGGTGGAAGTGACCTTTCCCCAAGAGAAAATGATGCCAGGCATGAACTCCTATAGACAATGGGTATCCAAAACAGAGGACAGATGCTTAATTCAGACAGCATTAGGTTCCATTACCTAGCCAGGTGCTGTATGTGGGATCCTACCGTGGTTACCTAGTTTCTCAGGACTCAGATCTCCCCATCTATGAAATGGGAGTGATGATCATTTCCTACTATTGTGGTAAAGAACAGATGGGATGGTGAGGGGAAAGTACCTGGTACAAAGGATACAACACATCTCTGTCCATTCTCTTCCTCCTTCCTACATGGGCAACACTCAATGCCTTGCACCTTTCATACTTCCTGCTTCCTGCTCAAGCTCCTTGTTGAGCTTCATGTCCAGTCCTCTGATTATACCATCCCTTTTCATTATCTATTTGAAGACTCTGGCATTGCAAGGGATCCAAAGGTATTTTTAAAAATCAAGTACCACACCCAGACTCGAATTAATATTAGAAGCAGAGAGTGCAGTCTGTGAATTTTGGCAGCTCATCACCTGCATTCTTTGTGCCTCTTCTATATATATATATATAAAAATCTGAAGGCATCACGCTACCTGATTTCGAGCTATGCTACAAGCCTACAGTAACCAAAACAGCATGGTACTGGTATAAAACAGAGATATAGACCAATGAAACAGAACAGAGCCCTCGGAAATAATACCACACATCTACAACCATCTGATCTTTGACAAACCTGACAAAAACAAGAAAGGGGAAAGGATTCCCTATTTAATAAATGGTGGTGGGAAAACTGGCTAGCCATATGAAGAAAGCTGAAACTGGATCCCTTCCTTACACCTCATACAAAAATTAATTCAAGATGGATTAAAGACTTAAATGTTAGACCTAAAACCATAAAAACCCTAGAAGAAAACCTAGGCAATATCATTCAGGACGTAGGCATGGGCAAGGACTTCATGTCTAAAACCCCAAAAGCAATTGCAACAAAAGCCTAAATTGACAAATAGGATCTAATTAAACTAAAGAGCTTCTGCACAGCAAAGGAAACTACAATCAGAGTGAATAGGCAACCTACAGAATGGAAGAAAATTTTTGCAATCTACCCATCTGACAAAGGGCTAATATCCAGAATCTACAAAGAACTTAAACAAATTTACAAGAAAAAATCAAACAACCCCAACAAAAAGTGGGCGAATGATATGAACAAACACTTCTCAAAAGAAGACATTTATGCAGCCAACAGAAACATGAAAAAATGCTCATCATCAATGGCCATCAGAGAAATGCAAATCAAAACCATAATGAGATACCATCTCACACCAGTTAGAATGACAATCATTAAAAAGTCAGGAAACAACAGGTGCTGGAGAGGATGTGGAGAAATAGGAACACTTTTACACTGTTGGTGGGACTGTAAACTAGTTCAACCCTTGTGGAAGTCGGTGTGGCGATTCCTCAGGGATCTAGAACTAGAAATACCATTTGACCCAGCCATCCCATTACTGGGTATATACCCAAAGGATTAAAAATCATGCTGCTATAAAGGCACATGCACATGTATGTTTATTGTGGCACTATTCACAATAGCAAAGACTTGGAACCAACCCAAATGTCCATCAATGATAGACTGGATTAAGAAAATGTGGCACATATATACCATAGAGTACTATGCAGCCATAAAAAAGGAAGAGTTCATGTCCTTTGTAGGGACATGGATGAAGCTGGAAACCATCATTCTGAGCAAACTATCGCAAGGACAAAAAACCAAACACAGCATGTTCTCACTCATAGGTGGGAATTGAACAATGAGAACACTTGCACACAGGGTGGGGAACATCACACACTGGGGCCTGTTGTGGGGTGGGGGAGGGGGGAGGGATAGCATTAGGAGAAATACCTAATGTAAATGACAAGTTAATGGGTGCAGCACACCAACATGGCACAAGTATAACAAACCTGCACGTTGTGCACATGCACCCTAGAACTTAAAGTATATTAAAAAAAAGTTTTCAGAAACAAAAAAAAAAAAGAGAGACTTTTCAAGGCTGAGGATTTGAGCTCCCTCCAGCCCCTAGTTCTCAGAGTTATTAGATCACTGTGGGTCTCGTCTCCCTCCTTTCTAATTCTCCTCCAGTCCTGGAGTTCTGAGCTCCCTACCACCCTCCCAGGAATACACCACCAGGCTGAAGTTATGTCTGTGTGATATGGGAGACCTTTCCAGTTAAGACTAGCAAGGAGCTTCCCCAGACAGAAGGAGGGATAATTGGCTCAATCCAGGATCCTCTCCTGGGCTCTCTGGGCACAGAGATGGGAAGCAACTTGCCTCAGTCATCCATTGCTGGATCATCCATTCTGTGCCTGGTACAATGTAGGCCCTGGGGATTTAACAGTGAACCAGGCAGGGCCCTTATGGAGGGAAACCCTCCAGCACAAGCCACCCACCCTACTTCCCTGCTCTGTCCCATCATGCACCAGATCTTCACTGCAGCATTGATTTGAGGTCTATCAGCTTAGTTCTTCCCATCTAATCACGGTAAACTATCCTTTGACCCATCCTATTGGCTCCTAACTGATGGAGTAATTCTTGTTTTCTCAGTGGTGGTTAGTAATAGCTTCCTGATGTGTTTTCCAAGCTGGTTTCCTAAGAGATATACTAGCCTGTTTGTCTAAATAAAACTCAAACAGTGGTTTGAAAACAGCTAAACATACTTCTGTAGAAATGTTTAGGACCTCTGAGAGTAGCATATACTTTTAATCTCTACTATTTTACTTGTAGTGTTTCTCAAACGTATTTGATTTGGCCACTTTTTCTGTTATACAGGCATACCTCAGAGGTACTGCAAGTTCAGTTCCAGACCACGGCAATAAAGCAAATAGCCCAATAAAGTGAGACATGTGATTTTTTTGGTCTCCTCGTGTGTACTAAAGTTATTTTTACACAATACTGTAGTCTATTAAGTGTGCGTTATCCAAAAATGTGTATATATTAATTAAAAACTCTTATTGCTAGAAAATGTTAATGATCATCTGAACCTTCAGTGAGTGGTAATCTCTTTGTTGGTGAAGGATCTTGCTTCCATGTTGACAGCTGCTGGCTGATCAGGGTGGTAGTTGCTGAAGGCTGAGGTGGCTGTGGCAATTTCTTAATATAAGAAAATAACAAAGTTTGCAACATTGATTGACTCCTCCTTTCATGAAAGATTTTTCTGTAGCATGTGATACTGTTTGATAGCATTTTACCTGCAGAACTTCTTTCAAAATTGGACTCAATCCTTTCAAATCCTGTCACTGCTTTATCAACTAAGTTTCTGTAATAATCTAGATCCTTTGTGATAATTTCAACAATATTCACAGCATCTTCATCACGAGTAAATTTCACCTTGAGAACCCACTTTCTTTCCTCATCCATTCCATCCACAATTCCTTCTCTGTTCAAGTTTTTTTGTTTGTTTGTTTATTTTTGAAATAGAGTCTTGCTCTGTCACCCAGGCTGGAGTGCAGTGGTGCGATCTCAGCTCACTGCAACCTCAGCCTTCTGGGTTCAAGCAATTCTCCTGCTTCAGCCTCCCCAGTAGCTGGGATTACAGGCACATACCACTACACCTGGCTAAGTTTTGTATTTTTAGTAAAGATGCGGTTCCGCCTTATTGGCCAGGCTGGTCTCAAACTCCTGACCTTGTGATCCACCCGCCTTGGCCTCCCAAAGTGCTGGGATTACAGGCATGAACCACCACACTTGGCCCTCTGTTCAAGTTTTATCATGAGATTGCAGCAATTCAGTCAGATCTTTAGGTTCCACTTCTAATTCTAGTTCTCTTGCTATTTCTACCACATCTGCAGTGTCTTCCTCCACTAAAGCCTTGTACCCCTCAAGTCATTCATGAGGGTCAGAATCAACTTCTTTCAAACTTCTGTTAATGTTGATATTTTGACCTCCTCCTCACATGAATCAAAAATGTTCTTCCTGGCATCTAGAATGGTGAATCCTTTCCAGAAGGTTTCCAATTTACTTTGCCCAGGCCCACCAGAGGGGTCACTATCTATGACAGCTGTAGCCTTTTGCAATGTATTTTTATAATTATAAAACTTGAAAGTTGAAATTACTCTTTGATCTGTGGGCTACAGAACGGATGTTGTGTTAGCAGACATTAAAAAATAAGCCACATAAATTTCCTTGTCCATCTTCATCAGAGTTCCTGGGTGACCAGGTATACTGTCTATGAGAAAGAATATTTTGAAAGGAATCCTTCTTCCTGAGCAGTAGGTCTCAACAGTAGACTCAAAATATTTAGTAAACCATGCTGTAAACAGATGTGCTGTCATCCAGGCATTGTCATTCTATTTAAAAAACACAGGCAGTGACTGGATGAGAGTTAGAAAAGAGGGAGATGAGACCTGCAATGATCTAACAACTGAGAACTAGGGGCTGGTAGGAGCTCAGATCCTCAGCCTGGCAAAGTTTCTTACCCTATAGAAGAGGCACAAACAACGCAGGAAGGTGATGAGCTGCCCAAATTCAGACTGTACTTTAGCATAATTCTTAAGGGCCCTAGAATTTTCAGAATTGTAAATGAACATTAGCTTCAACATGTAAACTGAAAAGTATCTGAGACAGGTCTCGATCAATGTAGAAGTTTATTTTTCCATGGATAAGGACATGCCCAGAAAAAAAGAACACAGAATCACAGGAGCAATCTATGGTCCAAGCCTTTTCCAAAGATGATTTTGAGGGCTTCAATATTTAAAGGGGGGAAGCAGGCTGGAAGGGAAAGAGGGACAGTATAGTTGCATTACTGAATCCATATCTTGTAAGGATTCAGGTAGGGGGGATAGTAAATTATGTAAGTGAACCCAGAGTAGCTACCTGTGGCAATATCTGGCCTTTTACCTGTGGCTATCTGCTTAGGAACAAAAGGAAAGGCAGTTACTTGCATGGCTCATCTTTCAGCTTAATTTTTCCTTTTGGCATGGTGAATTGGGGTCTCAAGATTTTATTTTCCTTTCACAATTAAAAAGTCACTAGCTACATTAGCCCTTAACAAGAGTCAGCCTGTCCTTTGACATCTTGAAGCCGGGTATCAACTTCTCTTTTCTAGCTATGAAAGTCCTAGATGGCATCTTCTTCCAGAAGGCTGTTTTGTTTGTAAAGAAAATGTGTTGTTTAGTGTAGCCACCATCATTAATGATCTTGGCTAGATCTTCTGGAAAACTTATAGCTTCTACATCAGTACTTGCTGCTTCACCTTGCACTTTACATTATAGAGATGGTTTCATTCTTTAAATCTATGAACCCACCTTTGCTGGCTTCAAACTTTATTCTGTAGCTGACTTCTCTTAGCCTTCATAGAGTTGATGAGACTTAGGGCCTTGCTCTAGATTAGGTTTTGTTGTGGCTGGTTTAATCATCTGTGTAGACGACTTAGATTTTCTCCACATCAGCAGTAAGGCTGTTTTGCTTTCTTATTGTACATGTGTTTACTGGAGATGCACTTTTAATTTCCTTAAATAACTTTTCCTTTTTATTCAAAATTTGGCTAACTCTGGCATAAAAGGCTATCTCAGCTTTTAACGTGGCTTCCTTATTAATCATTTCTAGCTCTTGATTTAAAGTGAGAGAATATAAGACTCTTACTTTTTCACTTGAACACTTAGAGGCCATTGTAGCTTATCATTATTATTATTATTGTTGTTGTTATTTGAGACAGTCTCACTCTGTTGCCCAGGCTGGAGTGCAGTGGCACAATCTCAGCTCACTGCAACCTCTACCTCCTGGGTTCAAGCGATTTTCGTGCCTCAGCCTCCTGAGTAGCTGGGATTACAGGAAGGCACCACCATACCTGCCTAATTTTTGTATTTTTAGTAGAGATGGGGTTTCACCATGTTGGCCAGCCTGGTCTCGAACTCCTGACCTCGTGATCCACCTGCCTCGGCCTCCCAAAGTGCTAGGATTACAGGTGTGAGTCACTGTGCCCGATGTTTGTAGGTTATTAATTGGCCTAACTTTGTTATTGTTGTGTTTCAGGGGATAGGAAGGTCTGAAGAAACGGAGAGACACAGGGTAATGGCAGGTCAGTGGAGCAGTCAAAATACACATAACCTTGATTGATTACATTCAGTGTCTTGTACGGGCACAGTTCATGCTTCCTTGAAACAATTACAGTAGTAACCACAAAGATCACTGATCACAGATCAGCAGAACCATTACAGTAATAATGGAAAAGTTTGAAATATTGTACGAATGGTCAAAACGTGAGCAAGAGACATGAGTTTAGCAGATGCTGTTGAAAAAAATGGGTCCTATAGATTTGTTAGGCGTAGAGTTACCACAAACCTTCAATGTGTAAAAAATGCAACATCTTTGAAGCAAGTATAGTGGAGCATAAAAAAAGGAAGTAAGCCCTTATCTTGCCTATCAACATCTCCAAATTTTTATTTTCTGAAAACCCATTTTCAGAAAAGATAGCATGTAACTAAAGAAAGAATGCCAGTCTTTGCACTTCCAGGGGATTTGATCTTGAGAGACAGAGACAGACTACTCTCTGGAGATGCCTGCAGTGGTGGTCTCCATGACCCTTATTTTGCTCTCCCTCTTTCTCTCTCTCACTTTCCTAACTCCTGATTCCTGGAATCATCTTGCTAAATCCTTGCCTCAGGCTCTGATTTTGCATAAATCCTAGTTGAGACAACTTGAAACATAAAACATTATGATACACAGTATAACCCAAATCTGCCATTATACTAACTACACTCCTAGGATTTTATATATTTACTGTAAATTTGTTATAATATAGTAAAATGATTTTAATACCAGTTTCCCCATCTACCAATTGGAGGTAATAATAATTTCTACCTCACAGGGGTTTCTGAGGATTTAGGAAGACATTGTATGTTCATGCACTTAGTATAACACCTGCCACATAAAAAGCAATTTAAAGTGTTACCAATTACTGACTACTATCATCATTTTTATTAGGAGATTAAGAGTAATGTGATGCATGGGCCTCAATTAACCTTCCTCTCTGACTGAAATACTCTTTGGCCTTTCAGGCTGTCCTCAGCATATCCTGCCCCTTCCCACACCCTCACTCCCAATCCCCATACCACATAGAGTCTGTTACAGACAAAATGTATTAAAAACGCCAGATGTGTGCTATATCATGTTACTTCATTTAACTTTACTTCCCTTCATTCTTTTACCCAACTTTTTGTTTGCATTTATTTTTGCAGAAAAAGAGAAAGCAGAAAGTTGAACAATCTTTGTGAGCACTGAATATCAAACAGTTTCGCAGAAAAAAATAACATTAAATGTTGAGAAAAGATTAAAGAAGAATTAGGTACTGAGTGGGTAAAAGATCAAGAAGAGAGGGTTCATTTCAGTTTAATGGACACCAGTGAAAGAAGGAACAATAGTAAGACCGAGATAAGAAGATTAAGGACAAGCCAAAATTGGATAAAGGGTCGGAAATTAAATCAGAAATACAGGAAATCAGAGAAGATTTGTAGTTAACTCAGAATGTCAAAGAGGCCTGAAATTGAGCCCATGAAGCTGTTTCTGGGAGAAAGTAAGAAGCAGTCATAATAGTGTAGGATACCACAGTGAAAAGCATTTTCAAAGATTATCTAGCTCAATCATTCCATTTTACAAGCAAAGAAACTGAGGCCCCAGGTAGAATAGCGCATTACTTTCCCAAGGCTACATCTAGTAAGTTGGCAACCTGGATTCTAACCCAGAACGTCTTACTTTTATCTTAGTGATTGTTTCTACTCTATTATTTCTGATAAAAGACTTTAATGAAGGGGAGTGATTTGATCTAACTGACAAATGAGGCATGTGATTAACAAATTAGATCATCTGAGCATTTAAAAGAATAATCATTAATAAATCTGGTTATAAGAAAGATTTACTTGAAATTGTTTGTAATCACAAAAAAATGGAAACAATATAATTATCCAATCATGGTAGTAGGCTTAAATAATAATGTGTAACTGAATTTAATTTTAAAGAACTGAAAAGTAGTCCTTTAAAAATGATATTCCTAAAGGATTTTGATGACCTCAAAAACTTTATTGATTCTGAAGAAAAAAAAACCCTATAGAAGCAGTATGATTCAATTATGTAGAAAATAGAAATCGGAAAAAAGTTGAAAATTAACATATCATAATATAGTAACAGTGGTCATCATTCTCTGTGTTTTGGTAATGGATAAATTTTATCTTCTTATTTATAGCTTTTGTATTGCCCACATTTTCCACAATAACACATCTATTACTTTACTAATTAGAATAAAACATTTAACTTTTTTTTCTTTGGAAAACTTACTTGGAAATTATAATGGATCTGATATTACAATTTGAGATCATATTCTATTTCTACTTTCAGAGTGAGAATTGGATTCTAGTGTTCATTTACTCCTTCCATATACTACAGATGTAGCTACTTTGTAAAATGACCCCTTACTCTGTACAGAAAGCTTTGAACATCCTAATTTTGATGGCAAGTGATGTAGAGTTCATATTAGAGACCTAATTCATACATTCACCCTTCATTTATTCAATCAGTACTTACTAAGTACACATTGTTCTCTGATAGGTAATGTATTTGCCCTCAAGAGATAACTCTACTTCTTGAGTAGAGAAGGCAGGCAATGAAAAAATGGATCAATTAATTTTAAAATACATGGTATGATAAAATAGAAATAAACAGAGGGATGTGATAGAATGCAGTATACAAAGATGTCTATCCCACCTGGCCTTTAGCAGATGCTGTGCTGCATCACCCTGATCCCCTTCAGGACTTGAGGTCCCAGCTGCTGGAATGTTGGCTTCCATGGGCTCATAGCTGAATCACTCTGGGAATTGTCTTTGGCTGATGGAAGCTACCTCACTCCTGTGACTCCCCATTCCCAGGGGCAGCTTGCATCCGATGCCTGGTTGATAGGACATTGGATGCCAAATACAGGACAATTCTGAAAGCCTATCCCACTCCTGAGCCCCCTGTGAGATTGGCCGAGGCCTCTGTTGTGAGTACATCAAAGCTCAACTTCTCTCTCTGCGCAATCCTACTTCCCTTACACTTTCACAAGTATTATTCCCAAGGGCATTTCCCAATCAACTTTCTGCAAACACATCAGCATGTCAGAATCAGCTGCCCAAGGAACTGGGCAGCTTTTCTCAGAGAAAAAAAATATGATCTGAAATCTGAAGGATGAGAAAGAGCCAGCCAAAGGCAAAATCCTTGAAGCAAGAGGGACTTGTGAATTTCAAGGAAAAGAAAGAAAGCCAATATGACTGTCTCACCCAACTTTACACAGCTGGAGAGCAGTGAAATCAGGATGCAAATCTGGGTTTGGATGATACTAAAGTCTATGTCCTTCCTGACAAATTATGAGCTTCCCCCAGATAATAAATACCTTTGTTGTGTTAAATACAAGTACAGTTGGCTCTCTGTATCTGTGGTTCTGCATTGTTTGGATTCAAACAAACTCACATCAAAAATATTTGGGAAAAAATAATAAACGATTGTGTCTGTACTGAATATGTACAGACTTTTATTACAACCTAAACAATACAGTATAACAACTATACATAGAGCATTTACATTGTATTAGGTTAAATTACAGTATTCTAGAGATGACTTAAAGTATCCAGGAGGATGTGAGTAGGTTAAGTGCAAATACTACACCATTTAATATCAGAGACTTGAGCATCCATGGATTTTGGTATCCAAGGGGGTCCTAGAACCAATCCCCCATGGATATGAGGCATGACTGTATTCTGTTTTAATTATAAAACATTAGCTTTGCCAATATAATCACCAAGTTGTAAGTCCTTTGAATTGGCTCCTCAAATATCTCTGTGGCTTTCTTCTAAAAGTGTAATTATTTTAAGTATCTTAGTAGTTTAAGTATATCCTATTAAATGTTCTTTCAGATTATCTGCATATGCCAGTAGGAAGCATTTGAAAATCATGAATACATCACTAATTCCAGTGAAACAGCAGGAGGGCATGCAGCACACAGCACTGGCAGACAGGCTACAATTCTCCCAGATGCCCAGCAAGTAGTTTGGTCAGGTCTAACGCAAGCATGAGTGAACTTGTCCCTGAACATGTGTGAGCTGCTTTCTCCTTAGTTCTCTCAGAAATAACCAGTAGAGTATTCTGGGTGCTGTCAGCCAAGGCCCTGCAATGATCAGGTAGGAGCCACAGTTCATCCAAATCTGGGCATCAACATTCATACGTCAGCATTTATATTCAGAAGATAATGGAGTCAAAGATGTTCCATTTATTTCAGATTGGCTTGCACAGAGCTAAGCTCTGAGAGGAGAAGAAATAGAGCAACTAACACATTCTTGGCTAACCAGCTGGAAAACTTTGGACAAATCATTTTACCTCGTTGGGCTTCAGCATTCTCAAATATTAAATGGGATAAAAGGTGGAAATAAATTAATAATCCTTAATCCAGTAAGCAAAAGGCTCAAAGCAAAGTGTGGGTTCAACTTTGGTAAAGTATGTCTAAGAACCATTGGATTGATTGAAGTCTGAAGCCCTCAGCTTTCAGTAAACAAGAAAATTTCCTTCTGATGTAAGTTCCGTTTATCTGGCTTTGTTTCTGTGGGAATCCCTATACTCCACTGTCTTCCTGTCCTGATCCTCATTTCTGTAGCAGTTCTGAGCCTCACCTCTAGCAGCAGTGGGCTTAAAATAAATCTTTAAAGCCTGATTTCACCAGGTAGACATCTACTCTAAATTCCTGAATGGCTGCTTTGACATTTGTGATGTTTCCATAACTTTAAAAGTATGGATTTGCAAGGTGTAATGAGGCTATTTCAGACAGCAGAGAAGGAAACCAATAAAACTTGGTGACTGATGAGGTCTGGTGACTACAATAGGGGTGAGTCTATTAATTGAGAAAACGGTGGTGCTGTTTAAAATGGAAGTTGAAACAGAGAGCAACAGAGAGCTGGTTTAGAGGTAAAGGAAATGACTCATCTTCAGACCTACTGAGTCTGAGGTGCCAGCAAGACAAAGGCTTGGGGGTTTCCCACAATTGAAGCATAGAAGAAAGCCAAAGGTTTACAGGGAAAGCAAAAGAATAGAATAATATTTATTGAGCACTTACTATATACCATTCCTGAACTAGACATGCTACAGCAGTGTTCTAAGTTAATTCTCACAATGAAGTAAGAATACTCATTTCATTTTATAGATAGGGAAATCAAAATTGGGGGAAATTGAGTCACTGGCCCAATGTCACACATCTTAAAAGACCTGGACTTGAACATAGATCACTTTGACATCAAAATGTTTACACTTTTCACTGCACTGTGCCTCCCTTGTTAGGGCAAAAGAACAAAGCTGGAACCTGAATCTTGATGATTTCTGCGTGTGTGATGTTTGGTTTGTGCTTTAAGCATCTAGTTTTACAGTCCCTGCTATGTAAAAATAAAATACTATTTATGTTTTATTTTGACACGCAGCTGAGTATCATCATTCCAGTTTTTGAGACATGAAAGGTTTGAGCTCACTTTGGCAGCTAGGATCCTTGTTTTCCATTTGGGAACCAGTGGGATGCTGAAATTAGGGCCTAAACATCCCCTTGAAGCTGGCTAGCTTCTCTTGGTTCTTTAGAGCATCTTTATATTTTGCAGCTAGCCTAGTGACCAAGGGCAGAAAACCAAGGAAGCACCCCAGAACCAAAGGCTGAGGAAACTTGTCCCTGTGGTGCTGGCTGCCAGAAAGACCACCCCAGCGTGAGAACAGCCCAAATGTGCTCATGTTGGTCTCCCCTTGTCTAAGAGTTTGAAGATAATGAAATTGCTTTGAGGTTTGTGCTTTCCACTAAGACCCCTATGACTGAAACAGAGCTACTTAGGCCACTATAGCTAGCTGGGAAAAGCTCCTGCTGGCCCTTGCTTGCTGTCCCTGGCTTGAGGGCAGCCACATCTCCGTTTCGGTCATTTGTTTGAAGTTTTCTGAAAATGGAGATCTTGGATCCAAGATAGTGCAGAATCTCCCTCTTTCAGATGCGTTTTTCTCACAGAAAAGATAGCTGTTTCAATTGAGATGTAAATCACATCTCCATGGCTTGCTTCTTAGGGAAGGCAGTGGAAACCCACTAACGTAAATAGAATATAATGGCCAGTTTGTATCAAGTTGTCTTCACAGCTTTGGCTGGTGGAACAGTTCTACTGAGGCCCATGAAGATATGCTTTGGAAGAGGTTATATGGTGCTTTACAAGGTAAGGCACAGTACAAAAACGGGCCATTTTCTGATGGCTGCCCCTATAAAGGAGTTCTGCGAACTAGGTGGTGGAACAAAATAAGATACCCTCTTCCTACTCAAGCCAAGTCATTTGTCTCAAATGCCAGAGATTAACATGAACGCCAAGACAGCCACGCCCTATCCCCTGGCAGGCTACAAGTGCTCTCCCTTAAGCTCAGAGTCCCTCCCAGTTCTTTCATTTGCATCTTCTGGGTTTGTGTCTCTTTCAAAACCCTCTCCTGTTTGTCAGATTAACCCCTGTACTAAATCGTTCTCATAGACTCGGCTCACGTATCACCTTCTTTGAAAATCGTTGACCTCTCCAATCCAGGCTCCTTCAATATAATCCTTTTTGGTGTTTTAGCACCTCCTGTATCTTTGTAATACTGATGGTATTATGTTGGTGCAAAAGTAATTGCAGTTTTGCCATTACTTTTAATGGCAAATTACTTTTAAATTACTTTCAATGACAAAACCGCAATTACTTTTGCACTAACCTAATATTTACTATGTCATTCTGTAAGTGTCTTTTTTATGTTTCTGTTCTTCCCGTTGGGTTAGAAATCAGCTAGTCGCTACCCAAACATATTTTCCTTCTTCCTCCTGGGCACAGTGGGGGACTATACCTCCCAGGCTTTTTCAGTTAGATAAGACCATATGTTGATGAGATGGGACAAGCAGGAGATGGTGGCATCCTCCACATTCTCTCTCTTCCTTTGTCTGCTGACCAGATGTGGAGAGAGTGAAGGGCTCCAGGTTTCTAAGGATGGTGAAGCCATAAAAACAAAGTCTTGGTCCTTAAAAGCCTGATTGAGAGAGTGTCCCTTACTGCTGACGCATATTATACTGGGACTTGAGCAAGAAACTAACTGCTAAAATATCTAGGATGGTTTTGCAATAGCTGGTCTGCTCTGAGTTATGCTTTCTTACCTAACTATAGGCTCCTGGAGGGACCATATCTTATGAGTTCAGTAGCTAGCAGAGTGCCTAAAAAATAGCAGACACTCAATATTGAGGAATAAAAGCATCTTGCATTTACTTTGTTGATCAAGTTTCTCACAAGAAAAGTTATCAAGTTAAATCATTTTTATTTATAATTGCATTGATAGTTTTTTATAAACTAACCAAAAACTTTACTTTTATTTTTGCCACAAGATCTCTTACTACAATTCTGTACACTATGAACCTAAGTTTAAGTTGAGTTGGTATAGGCAATAGAATAAGGCCCTAGAATGTAATTATCAAGGTCTCCTTCCAGATTGGTGTCCATCCATTAATCAATACTCCTTGGATATTCAACAAGCAATTAAATTAGCAAGTATTTAGCCAGCAATTAAACTAGTTAACCCTACTATTATTAGAGTGCACATTTTCCATTTTGTTAGCAAGAAAATCTTTGATGCCTTGATAAATTTAGCTTCCTCATTTCTATAGCATTCCCCTAATTCAGAAACTGTTTTCCCCTTTGTGAAAAAATTTTCTATTGTCCATATCCACTGCCCTACCACCTTTCTCATTGTCTGTGATTTCTCAAAGATGACAAACAGTGGTCCCACAATCACATTAGACAATTCCTTTACTCCCTACAGAGGTAATTCACCTGCATTTGACAACTTGAACTAAATTCAAGAAACTAGGCAATGTCTTATAATTGGTCTCCAATTCTCTCTTAAAAAAAAAAAAAAAGTCTGCTTTATGCTTTACAATTGAAGAGGCCTGGCAGCTCTTTACTCCTTGTTAACTCAACATTATTTGCAGCCAGGCAGGGGTCTTGTCTCTCTCTCCTAAAATCTCTTCCTTTTTTCTTTTCTTCTTTCTTTTAAATTGAGGTGAATTCACATAACATGTGATTAACAATTTAATACACTGAATTAAGTGTATGATTCAGTGGCATTTAGTACATTCACAATATTGTGCAGCACCACCACTCTCTAGTTTCAAAATGTTTTCATGGCCAGGCGTGGTGGCTCATGCCTGTAATCCCAACACTTTGGGAGGCCAAGGCAGGAGGATCTGCTTGTGTCCAGGAGTTTGAGACCACCTTGAGCAACATAGTGAGATCCCAGCTCTACAAAAAATAAAGAAATAGCCGGGCATGATAGTGCATGCCTTTAGTCCCAACTACTCTAGAGGCTGAGGTGGGAGGATTGCTTGATCCTGGGAGATCAAGGCTGCAGTGAGCCATGCTCATATCACTGCACTCACCCTAGATGGCAGAGCAAGATCCTGTCTGAAAAAAAGGAAAAAAGTTTTCATTACCCCAGAAGAATGCCCCATACCCATTCAGTAATCCCTCCCTGCTCCCTCCTCCCCCTATCTCCTGGCAACCTCTAATCTGCTTTCTGTTTGCATGCATTTGACTATTCTGGATATTTCATATGAAAGGAATTACACAATATACGATTATTTGTGTCTGGCCTTTTTCATTTAGCATAATGTCTCTAACCCTTTTCCCATTTAGAAAAAAAAGTGAAGCTCGCTGTGAGTGCTCATTTAATTTTACACAAACATGCTCTTTGAGGCTGAAGCAAATCTGACTGATTTTCAACACGAAAATAAAATATAAAAACTGTTCTTGGAGTTATTTCTAAACAAAAATAACATCAGAATCGTCTGAATCATCAGAATTGTCTATTTCTGAAAAAATTGGATTCATCAAATGAATCTTTGGCTAACTGTTGGAAAATGATGTTAACTTCATGCATAGGAATGCTACATTTTCTAGGATTTGACATTTTCAGCCATCAAAGTACTACTATATTTTGTAAATGGGAATACCACTACTAAAAACAGAATACTATAAGTAGGATGATGTCCTTTGTTTCCAAAGTCAATATACTAGAGCAATGCAAAAATAATGACAAAAGCAGGATAGTTCATGGCAAAGTTATCTTGGGGTAAACGCTGTGGCTGCAAGTGCCTTCTGCGAGTATTCTCGGGGCAAACAGGAAGGTTCATCCAAGTTGTGCCATATGTCAATATATCATTTTTAAAAGTTACTTTATTTTTAAATTGACAAATGACAAATTGTATATATTTATGGTTTACAATGTAATGTTTTAATATTTCATTATTTGTATGGCTGAATCATATTCCATTTTATGTATATAACACTATTTATTTATCCAGTCATTCTTTTATGGACACTTGAGTTGTTTCCATTTTTTCTTATTAATGAATAACGCTAATATAGACATTCATATACAAGTTGCTGTGTGGGCATATGTTTTCATGTCTCTTACATATATACGTAGGAGTGCAGTTGCTGGGTCATATGGTAATTGTTATGTTTAACTTTTTGAGGAATCTTCAGACTTTTTCTCAAAGTGGCTGCATGATTTTACATTCTTGCTAGCAATGTAAAACATTTCTATTCCTCCATGTCTATACCAACAATTATTTTCTTTTTTGTTTTTAAAATTATACATATTTTATTTCATTTTTGTTTTATTATTTTAAATTATTTACATATTTATTAATAGTATGATTATTTTTAGGCTTTCTAGTAGGTATAAAGTGGTATCTCATTGTGGTTTAAGGGATTTATTTTTCTTTTCTGTGTTTTTGAGACAGAGTCTCACTCTGTCACCCAGGCTGAAACACAGTGGCTTAATCATGGCTCACTGCAGCCTCAACCTTCAGGGCTCAAGTGATCCTCCCACCCCAGTCTCCCAAGAAGCTGGGACTATAGGCACAGGCCACCATACCTGGCTACTTTTTGTATTTTTTGTAGGGATGGGGTTTCACCATGTTGCCCAGACTGATCGCAAACTTTGTGGTTTTCATTTTCACTTCCTTAATTATCAATGATATTGGACATTTTTTCATATGGTCATTGACCATTTATATATCTTCTTTAGAGAAAAGTCTCTTCAGATCCTTTGTCCACTTTTTAAATTGGGTTGTTCATCTTTTGTTGTTGAGAGCTGTAGATTTCATTTATATTTGGGTATTAAGCCCTTCTTACATATATGATTTGCTAATATTTTCTCCTATCCTGTAGGTTTTCTTTTCATGTTTTTGATAATGTCCTTTGATGCACAAAAGGTTTTAACTTTTATAAAGTCTAGTGTATCTATTTCTCTTATTTGTTGTGTGTTGTTTGTGTTTTTGGTGCCAAATCTAAGAATCCATTGTCATATCCAAGGTCATGAAAATTTACTTGTAAGTTTTTTTCTAGTAGCTTTATTGTTTTCACTCTTGTATTTAAGCCATTTATCCCATTTGGGTTAGTTTTTGTAATGGAGTGAGGAAGAGTCTAAATTCATTCTTTGGCATATGCTTTTCCAGTTGTCCCAACACCTTTTGTTGAAGAGACTACTCTCTCCCTGTTGAATGTTCTTGGCATCATTGTTAAAAATGAATTGACTACAGATATTTAGGTTTATTTCTGGATTCTCAATTATATTTCATTGGTCTATATGTCTATCATTATGCCAGTACCACACTATTTTGATTACCATAGCTCTGTAGTAAGTTTTGATATTGCGCATTGTGAGTTGTCCAACTTTATTTTTCTTTTAAAATATTCTTTTGGCTATTCAGGGCCCCTTGGAATTTTACATGCATTTGAAGTTTGGCTTTTCCATATCTGCGAAAAGGCCATTGGAATTTTGGTAGGGATTGCATTGAACCTGTAGATTTCTTTGGGGAATACTGCCATTTTAACAATACTAAGTCCTCCAGTTCATGAACATGAAACGTCTTTCTATTTAATTGGGTCTTTAATTCTTTCAGCAATGCTTTATAGTTTTTATGAAGAATTTTACCTCCCATTTCTAGGTATTTTATTCTTTTGGATGTTATTGCAAATGGAATTCTTTTCATAATTTCATTTTTGGATTGTTCATTGCTGGTATACAGAAACACAACTGATTTTTATGTGTTATTCTTGTATCCTGCATCTTTGCTGAATTCATTTATTACCTCTAGTAGTTATTTTGTGAGTTCTTTGAGATTTTCTGTTTATAGAATCATGTCATCTAAAAATAGATAGTTTTACTTCTTCCTTTCCAGTTTGGATGGTTTTTATTTCTTCTCCTACCTAATTGCCCTGGCTAGAACTTTCAGTAAAATATTGAGGAGTAGTGGTAAAAATGAACATTCTTGTCTTGTTCCTGATCTTAGAGAAAAATATTTTAGTCTTTTACTATCAAGTATGTTAACAATGGATTTTGCATAAATGCTATAGAAATTCTCTTTTGCACTTAGTTTGCTAAGAGATTATTTTCTCCACAAAAGAATGTTGAATTTTGTCGAATGCTTTCTCCACATCTATTGAAATGCAGGAGTTTTTTTTCCCCCTCATTTTATATTACATTGATTGACTTTATATAGAACCACTCTTGCTTTCCTGGGTTAGATCCCACTTGGTCATGGAATGAAACATACTTTTAATGTGCTGCTAGGTTTAATTTGCTAGTGTTTTGTTGGGGATTTTTGCATCTGTATTCATTAAGGGTATTGCTCTGTAGTTCTTTTCTTGTGGCATCTTGTCTGGCTTTGGTGTCTCTTTTCTACCTGATCAGGTTTTTTTTGCTCTGAAAACACCAGGAAAGGCTCTTTCAGTTGTTTGTAAGTTTTGCAATTCTCATCTCATTCTGGACTTTAGTGTCCTGAAGTATTGTTTCTATACCTGTCTTTATGATACGCACTTCTTCCCTCCTTCTACACATGCATCTTTATATGTTTTAACTCTTTACTCATCTTTGCACACATTAACTTATCAGAGAGCTTCCTGTGTAGTAACACAGATGTCTCCCACTTCTTTCTCTTCAGGAGCAAAGATGACTACTGCCAGTGTTTCCTGTCTTAAAGCTCATCATTCCTCTCTGTACTCCGAGAGGGTGGAAATAAATGTGCTTTGCTTGGTACTGAGCATAACGTGTTGTGCAGTCAATGGTAAACACTAAACAAATATTTATCTAATAAGTAAATAGTGACAATATTAATGGAGTTCTTATTATATGCCAGGGACGGTTCTCAGCACTTTTTACGAAGTAGTTCATTTTTCCCCTCCTGCTAACTTAGGAATTAGGTATTATAATTTTCCCACTTGACAGACATGAAAATTGAGGCACAGAAATGTCAAGTAACTTGCCTAATGTCACAAATCTAAGAAGTGGCAGAGACAGCACTCAAATCTAGGCTATCTGATTTTAGACTCATCCTCTAAATCACTGTTGTCTACTGGAATACACAGAATAAATGAAGAGGCTCAGGCTCTGTGCTTATTCATATATTTACTCTGAACATTTTTTAAGGTTTAGATTTATAAATATAATTTAAGGCACATAGCTGATTATACCTGCTGTTCTCTGCCTTCACTGTTACAAAACTATGTTCCTGCTTCATTTTCCATCTCTATTAATTACCCGCCAAGCATCCAGGCACTCTGATTTGTATCAGCTCCTTCCTCCCACACTGTCCTCTTTAAAACCCCATTCAGGATTAGTTACCAAGTTCTGGGAATCAGTGGTTCCAAGTCGGCATGTTAGACTACCCTGTCAATCAGCTGCAAAATAATTTACTATTGCTAATAATAAAATGCCAAAGTTATAAATGATTTACTTTTTGACAAGTATATCAAATAGAGGGGAGTCAAAATCAACTCTGTAAGTCATCATTCTCACTCATATAAAGTCTGATTTTTTTTATTCTAGAGGAATGGATAGAAGTGAGCCCAGCAAGCTGGGAAATGTACATGTCACTAAATAGGCCCACAGAATTGAATAGTGCAAATGAACTTTATCATGTGTGACAGCTGGACAAAAATGGTAGACAACTGCTGCTGTGGAATACATCTCCCAATGCCTCTAAGATTTACATCCTTTTCCTGCCATTTTTTTTTTTCACCACCATGCCTGGTTTAGATTTAGTTTAGTTAGCTTCCTAGGTGATCTCCCTGTTTATTATCTCTATCTTCTGTCCCCCTACTGTATACTGATTTTCCTAGAGCACTTTGATGCTCCATCACATCCTTGTTCACCCAACAATGTCCTCCAAAGGTATTTGCATCACCCATAAGGTACCTCCACCTGCTTTATCTCAAGTGACTCCCTTTCTCCTCCTCTGTATGCCAGATAAACAGGATAACCTTGCTTTTCCAAACTTTCCAGGTCATTCCTCTGAAATTACCTTCCCCTATTTTTTTTTTTTAAATAAGATTCCTCCTCTTCAAGAGCCAGCTGGAAAGCAAATTCTAAAGTTCTATGTGTACTGACATGCAAAGATCTCCAACATATACTGTTAAGTGCAAATAGCATGTGCAGAAAAGTATGTATAATGTACTACATTTTTAGTAAAAAGTAAAAAATGGAGAAAAGGAAGAATACTTATATCAGCATTTTCTTTTTTGGCTTAGATTTGTAGAAAGGAACTCTGAAAGAACATAAGGGACTTTCTTGTTTGGGTTGGTGGGGCTGGAGATGATGGAAAAAAGAGATGAGAGGGAGGCTTTTCAGCAGATACCATAAGTATCAGTCTTATTCATGAGAAGATATTACCTTAGAAATAAAAATTAATAAGCAATCACCAAAACTAAAGCAACCTCTAAAAGGCATTTCTCAATATCCTGCTCTATGTTCCCAAAGCACATCATATGCAACATTTTCACAGCATATTTCATATTATGCCTTAAGTTTGAGTTATTTGAGTTTCTTTCCTGAATCTTAAAATATGCTTTAAAGAGTTTAAGCAGGCATCCTGACTTATTCGGTTTTGTTCTCTCATTATGACTAATAACAATGCCTTATATGTGGCTGGTGATTAGGATATTCCTGAACTTGAGGAAAACTGCTCCCCAGCCTCAAAGGTCTGACGCTCAAAGGAAACATCTCCTCACTAGTACTAGAGAAGCAATTGACGATGTTTCCTTTCTCAGTATGTTCAGAAGTAAGAGGGATCTTAACAGAAGATAAATGAGTCTTCTGATTCATTGACCCTTTCAGGCTCATTGGCGTCATTCATTTGTGCATTCACTCACTCACTCATTCATTCAATAAGTGTATATTTAGTGCCTAATTTGTGTCAGGCACTGTGCAAAACATTGAGCATCCAGTGATGAGAGAAAAAAGGTACAAGTAAATATAAGATATATTTGTGTTATAAATTTAAATCATGACCAGAGCAGGAAGGAAACATGGGTAATGGTAGAGACTGAAGTTTTATTTGCAGGCTTCCCAAGTCCCACCATGAGCATTCCTCAGCAAAGTGTTTAGTATCCTAAGATTCCTTCCTTTTTTTTCTTTGGCTTAAGCAACAAAAATCCTTTTCTCACAGTTCTGGAGGCTGGGAAATCAAGATCAAGGTGCTGGCAGATCTGGTATCTGGTGAAGGCACTATTGCTGGTTTTCAGATGGCTGTCTTCTTGTTGTTTCTTCACATGGCAGAGAATAAACAGCATGAGCAAGCTCCTGTACCTCATAAGGGCACTATTCTCACTCATGAAGCTTCCATCCTCATCATCTAATTATCTCCAAAGGCCTCACTTCCTCATACAATCACATTGGATATTAGGATTTTAACATATAAATCCTCGAGAGACACAAACATTCAGTCCATAGCATTTCACCTCTGCCTCTCCCCCTGCAAACTTACATCCCTGCATGCAAAATACTTTCACTTCATCCCAGGAACCCCAAAAGCCTGAACTTGTTCCAGCATCAATTTGAAAGTTTAAAGTTCAAAATCTCCTCTAAGTGAAATATGGATGAGACTTAGGTATGTTTTGTCCTGAGGCAAAATTCTTCTCTGGCTGTGAACTTGTGAAACCAAAGTTCTGTTCTTCCAAAATACAACAGTGGGACAGATATATAATAGACATTCCCATTTCAAAAGGGAAAAATAGAAAAGAAGAGGCAACAAGTCCTAAGCCAATTCAAAACCTAGAAAGACAAGCTGCATGAGCACTTACAGGTTGAAAATAATCCTCTTTGGCTTCATGTTCTACCTTCTGAACTCACTGGGGCAGCAGTCCCATCCCCAGGACCCATTGGGGTGGTGGTCCAGCTTCCTCAACAGCAGAAGTCAAGTGCCCCAGGTTGTGGGTGAACTCACCCCCACACAAGATTACTTTTTGTTCCTCTCACCAACCCATCTTAATTCTTTCAAATATATTTTTATTGATAGCTTTTTTGTTGTTAATTTAAATGACCTTCTTAATGGTGAAATCTTATCTCATGGGAAAGCATTGTAAATAAGGAAATCTAGACATCTAGAGGAATCCATGTGAAAAAGATTCAGCTTGAGCAAGTCCTCAGAGTAGCTTCCATTTCTCCTGATTCTCTATAGAATCCCAGGGGTGTCTGACATGATTGTGTAGGTGGGGCACCAATTGCAATCTTTTATATGAGTTACTTATTGTGTATGTCTCAATTTGTGTATTTATTTTTAATTAAGCCCCAAACTGGTGAAGATTTGCTTCTTGAATTAAAAAAGAGCTATGACACACACACACAAACACACACAAACCTAGGAATACATCTAATAAAAAAGGTAAAAGATCTCTACAAGGAGAACTACAAAAAACTGCTGAAAGAAGTCATAGATGAGACAAACAAATTGAAAAGCATACCATACTTAAGAATTGAAAGAATCAATATTAAAATGTTCATACTTCCCAAAGCAATCTACGGATTCAATGCTATTCCTATCAAACTACCAACATCATTTTTTCCCACAGAATTTTTAAAAACTACTCTAAAATTCATATGGAACCAAAAAAGAGCCTGAATAGCCATAACAATGTCAGTTAAAAGGACAAAGCCAGAGGCATCACATTACCTAACTTCTAACTATACTATAAGGTGATAGTAGCCAAAAGAGCATGGTACTGCTACACACAGACCAATGGAACAGACTAGAAAATCCAAAGCCACACACCTACAATCATCTGATCTTTGACAAAATCAACAATAGTAAGCAATGGGGAAAGGACTCCGTATTTAATAGATGATGCCGGGATAACTGACTAGCTATATGTAGGAGAATGAAACTGGACCTCTACCTTTAACCACATACAAAAATTAACTCAAGATGGATTAAAGATCTAACTGTAATACCTCAACCTATAAACATCCTAGAAGAAAACCTAGGAAATTCCCTTCAGGCCTTGACAAATAATTTATGTCTAAGACTGCAAAAGCAATTGCAACAAAAATAATTCTTTATTTAGTTTTGTTGTTGTTTTTTGTTTTTTGTTTTTGTTTTTGTTTTTGTGAGACAGTGTCTGGCTCTGTTGCCCAGGCTGGAGCACAGTGGTGTCATCACACCTCGCTGCAACATCCACCTCTCAGGCTCAAGCCAACCTCCCAACTTAGCCTCCCAAGTAGCTGGGACTATAGGTACCTACCACCACGCCTGGCTGTTTTATATTTTTGTAGAGATGGGGTTTTGCCATATTGCCCAGACTGGTCTGCAACTCCTGAGCTCAAGTGATCCATCTGCCTCAGCTTCCTAAAGTGGTAGGATTACAGGTGTGAGCCGCTGCACCTTGCCAAAAAAAACAAAACTTGACAAATAGGAGCTGATTAAACTAAAGAGCTTCTGTACCTCAAAAGAAACTATCAACAAAGTAAACAGACACCATATAGAATGGGAGGACATATTCACAAACTATGCATCTGACAAAGGTCTAATATCCAGAATCTGTAAGGAACTGAATTCAGCAAGTGAAAACCAAATAACCCCATTAAAAAGTGACTAAAGAACATGACCAGAGATCTCTCAAAAGAAGACATATAAAAGGCCAATGAACATGAAAATATGGTCAAAAATCACCAATCATCAGAGAAATTCAAATCAAAACCACAATGTAATACCATCTCATTCCAGCCAGAATAGATATTAATAGTCAAAAAATAGATGCTGGCAATGCTGTGGAGAAAAGGGAACACTTATACACTGTTGGTGCGAATGTATATTAGTTTAACCACTTTGGAAAGGAGTTTAAAGGTTTCTCAAAGAACTTAAAACGGAACCACCATTTGACTCAGCAATCTCATTACTGGGTATACACCCAAAGGAAAATAAGTCATTCTACCAAAAAGACACATACACTCATATATTTATTGCAGCACTACTCACAAGAAAAAGACATAAAATCAACACAGGTGTTCATCAATGGAGGACTGAATAAATGTGGTACCTCTACACTGTGGAATACCATGCAGCCATAAAAAGAATGATATCATGTCCTTTGCGGCAACATGGATGCAGATGGATGCCATTATCCTAAGCAAATTAACGCAGGAACAGAAAACCAAATACTGCATGTTCTCACTTGTAAGCGGAGACTAAACATTGGGTACACATGGACACAAATATGGAAACAATAAACATTGGGAACTTGTAAATGAGGGAGAAAGGGAGGAAGGCAAGGGATGAAAAACTACCTATCGGGTACTATGCTCATGACATGAGCGACAGGAACTTTCATACTCCAAAACTTAGCGTCACACAATATAACCATGTAAAAAACCTACAAATGTACCCGCTGAATCTAAAATAAAAGTTGAATTTATTTAAAAGACAGAAAGAGAGAGAGAGAGAGAGATCAAGCTATGGCTTTATAAGTGCCTGTCTGGTAGGAATGGCAGATATCTCTATAAATCTGAGATTTGCAAATCTAGCTGCATAGTAGAATCATCCAGGGAGATTTTAAAAGTATTATGCTTCAAACCCACCTCTCATTTATTCTTAATTAATTGGTCTGGAGTGAAAGAAAGTGGGTTTGCCAGGCTGCCCAGCTGATTCTAAGGCACAGTTAAGGCTCAGAACCATTGTTACACAGCAGTTTTTAAGTGGAAGCTTTTGTCCTTGAGGGATTTATGATCTACCACAAGATAGAGTAAAATAAGAAAATAGAAGAAATTCATATTGACTAAAAACAGTTGAATGAATGGTACAAAGATTCTTAATAGCAACATTTAACATTTGTTGCATTTGTTATAGGCAAAGACCACCTAAAACATTGGCTTTACTTCCTCTTTTTATAAGTGGCAATTGAGGCTTGTTCAAGTTAAATGATATGACCTTGGTTCTGAGACTACTAAGTAAAAGGGAAAGAACTTGATATCATATTTTAGTTCAACTCCCAAATGCAAGCTTTTAAAAATTTGCCATGATGAGACAAGCATTATGTTAGGCCTTTCACTTACATTATTTAATTTTTAGAATAATCCCAGCATCTTGGTATTATTAAGCAAACTGAAGTTTAGAAAATAACTAAACTTCCCAGGGTGTAGAGCCAGCCCTTTAGCAAGTAATTGGTTCATAATGGGATTAGTTCTGACATAAGAAAAGGCGTAGAGAGCTTGTTTCCTCTCTCTCTTTCCAACATGTGAGGATACAAGAAAATGGCCATAAACAAGCCAGGAAGAAGGCCCTCATCAGAACCCAATCATACTGGCATCCCCACCTTGCACTTCCTGCCTCCAGAACTGTGAGAAATAAATGTTTGTTGTCTAAACCACCGATTCTAATTCATTAGAGTAGCCCAAGCTAAGACAGTAACAAAACCAGAATCTAATCCTATGTCTGCCTCATTCCAAAATTACGTTCTTTTGTCCATACAGAACATAAAACTGTAAAACAAACAAACAAACAAAAAAAACCCTAAGCTTTTTTTTTTTTCATATGTTAGGTGCCCAATAAAAATTTATCTAATGGTGATGGCCTTAAAAACTAGACTGCTAGAAGTGAATGCAGATGACACTAAGGATGGGGTAGGGTTGGCAAGAAATTGGTGTTCATGAAATGGCAAGATTTGGTCAGTGAAATGTAAGTTGTCTGGACTTGAGATACCTCTTTTATTCAGGACAATAATATGGAAGAACAAGTCACAATAATGAATTGAGAATATGGACAAGGGGAAACAATCAGAACTCTAAAACCCCATCCTGGGGACCCAGAGCAGACTGGTCCCACTCATAAGCATTCTAAATCTAATTAGATTTAAAGAGTTAAAGATGGGAATTTTAGTGGATCCCACCAATTTGTCCTACAGATATGGACATTTCCCAGGTAGTTATCTTGCTTCTTAAACTGGCCTCCCCATAATTAATTATGTGCCAGGGAGTGCATGACTACATTTACAAATATGTCTGACAAAATGGCATGACTTTAAAAGGCAGTATGAGGATTTTAAGTAACTGCTTTCTTTGCAAGGGAATCATTTTGGTAAGAGCTATCAGGAAACAGAGATAGAGGTGCAATTTTCCTTTCTGTGGGCTATCCTTCTGTGAAAAGTTTACAAAACACTGTTGTCAAAGAGAAGTGGAAGTCTTGTACAAGTAATCAAAATCTCAGATTTGGAAAGGCTGGAAACATTATCAAATCATGGTCAGCCATGACAAAGTCAGAATAAAGGTTGGGCAAAGTCAAGTGGAGATTTTTCCTTTTGACTTGACTTGAAGAGATTACAGAAAACCCAAAGTTAAGTACAGAAAAAAAAAAAAAGGCCAAATTCAATGGAATATACAGTCTCCCTCAGTATTCATGTGGTGTTGCTTCCAGGACTCTCGTGGATACCAAAGCCTGTACATGCTCATGTCTCATGTATAATGGAGTCTTTTTAAATATAATCCATGTACATCCTCTTGTACATTTTAAATCATCTGTAGATTACTGATAGAACCGAATACAACGCCTATGCATCATTTCATTCGTGTAGACTCAGTGTAGTACTCAGCACCACACAAATTCAAATTTTACATTGTGAGATTCTGTGGAATTTTTTTTCCTGAATATTTTGGATCCTCAGTTGGTTGAATCCGTGGATGCAGAAACCATGGATATGGAAGGCTGACTACTTGTAATTAAGACTTATGGGTTTTAACTTTGGTCTTTGTGTGTAACTTTGAATATCACTTTGTTTTAGTTTCCCCATTCATAAAACAGAGATGGCAATATATCAGGCAAAACTATTTCAAGGATTCCATGATGATTAAGGAATAAACTATAAGGCACTTAGTGAATACAAAGTGCTGGAAGACACAAAGCAATAAAATATCCTGGAAATTGTGTTTGTTTTTACAAACTTGAAACCTGTGGAAACTACTATTTGATTTATCTCTTTGTGAAAGCGAGTAAACGTGATTACAGGAAATCAAAGTGCACAAATTTTTGGGTGTATAATAGCAGAAACTTGCCATGTACAGATTTTTCCTACTGGACCTGTGTTTATTTGAATTATTCTCTTGTCACTGTTGTACACAAAGAAAGGGTGCTACTTTGTGACTCCACATTATGCTTCTATCAAACACGTTCCTCAAGAGTGAAGATGACAGCTCCCGTCCTCTCAGGAGACACAACACACTTCTCCATGTCCCTGTGTCCTTGTTCTGTGCTTTTTGAATTTGGGTGACAAGTCCAATGTCAAAAATGCAATGAGGACACACAGAATAAGCTAGCACAGAGGTGCTCAAACATTGATGCAAACCGTTTTTGAATTAAAAGAAGTATAGACATATTGTGGAATGAAAGGCAACTTCACAGACACTTTAAAGCTAAAACATGAACATTCGAAAGAAAAATCCTTGCTCATGGCAGGCTACTTAGGCTGTACTTTGACTACCCCAAAAACGTCCACTGTAGAAAGCATCTCGGAGAAGACCCTTTCCAGAGCAGGGGAACAGTAGCAGCTAGGATAGCCATGCCCCTCTCATCTGTTGCCTCCCTGTTGGACTTCTGTACCCCTTCCTGCGTCAGTTGTCTCCTGTGGAAAACGCAGGAAATGAAAGTATATTCCCCTGCAGCCTCACACAGATGATTTTAAAATCAACTGAGATAAAATACATGAAAACGCTTTTAAAGCAGGAAATATCGGACAAATGGTAGTTGTAATTTTTTATTATGGTAGAGTGTAGAGAGTCTTTGTGCCTTACTTAGCACTTAAGCATTTAAATTATAATGTATCAATTTACATATATTAGAACTTCTTAGATTGTTTCAGTTGGCCATATTTTGTGTTTAAAATAGACCCCAATCTCCTTGGCTCTTATTTCTTTGGTATCTCAAAATAATACTCTGACTATACAAGATGCTCAAAAATACCTTTTAAGATGACTTTAATATAACCATCACTGCAAAGATGCTTCCTTGTGTGTATGGGGGAAGGGCCCTGTATTTTCCATTATATGGGTGATCTGAGCCAAGTGGCATACACCTGTGGTCCCAGCTACTTGGCAGGCTGAGGCTAGAGGATCAATTGCTGAAGTTTGACACTGCAGTGAGCCTGTCTCTTAAAAACACAATTATTCTTTCTCTTCCCCCTTACTGTGATTTCACTGGAGATGGTCATACCCTAGCTGCAGGGTGGGCATGGGGCTGTGGCCTGAAGTAAGCTAAGCAATACAAATCAGGCTCATAATTTCTGTGCAATTTTGCTGGAGAAGAGATATTTTCTTTCTATAAAGATACTAAAAACTTAAAAGCCATTGTTGGAGCTGCTGGCTGCCATTTTGTCACCATAAGGAGAAAGTATGCCTGAGTATGGAACCATTACAGAAGAAAGAGAAAAACAATAAGATGAATCAGAAGAGATCCTGTGAACCTGTTTATAGTCATGACGAGTGCATTGGACCATTTTGAACTGTAAACCAATCACTCATTTTTAATTTAGCCAAATAGAGGGTTTTGGGGGTGGGGGGTTTGTCTCTTATACCCAAAAGAATTATGACTAAAACAACATTTATCATGCTTTTGGACATAATTTGTTAGATATTTGTCTTCTCTATGAGGCTGAATAGTATAAGGATGTGGAGTAGGGCATCACATCTGTCTTTTGAATCTTATATCCCTAGCATCTAACACGAAACTTGGCAAGTAGTAGTAGCTCATTAAATATTGGTTGAATAAATTAGTGAAAAAATAAAATAAATAGACTGCCTGAATGTAATTAGATGGTTGACATTGATTTCCAGGAATATTTTAGTCTGGAAAGTAAAAGGATTTTAGAGTGTACTTGTTTCCAAATGAGATGTACAGGCATGCCTTATTTTATGGCACGTCCCTTTATTGTACTTCCCAGATATTATATTTTTTATAAATCGAAGGGTTGTGGCAACCCCGCATACAAGTTTATTGGCACCAGTTTTCCAAGAACACTTGTTCTCTTTGTGTCTTTGTATCACATTTTGGTAATTCTCACAATATTTCAAATGTTTTATTATTATTATATTTGTTATGGTGATCTGTGGTAAGCGGTCTTTGATGTTACTGTTGTAGTTGTTTTGGGTGCCTTGAACCATACCCTCTCTATTCCCTGAGACACAATAATATTAAAATTAGGCCAATTAATAACTTACAGTGGTGCCTAAGTGTTCAAGTGAAAGGAAGAATTGTATATCTTTTGCTTTAAGTCAAAAGCAAGAAATTATTAAGCGTAGTGAGAAAAGGTATGTTAAAGGTTTTCAGCTAAACTTGTGCCAAATAGCCAAGTTAACAAATGGAAAAAACGAGAAAACTTCTTGAAGGAGACTAAAAGTGTTACTCCAGTGAACACATGAATAATAAGAAAGCAAAATAAACTTATTGCTGATATGGAGAAACTTTTTAGTGGTCGAGATGGAAGATCAAACCAACCATAACATTCCCCTAAGCCAAAGCCTAATCCAGGGCAAGGTCCTAACTCTATTTCATTCCTAAAAGCTGAGAGAGGTTTGGAAGGTGCAGAAGAAAAGTTGGAAGCTAGCAGAGATCGGTTTAGGAAAGAAGCCCTCTCCATAGCATAAAAGTACAAGGCAAAGCATCAAGTACTGATGTCGAAGTTGCAGCAAGTTATCTAGAAGCTCTAGCTAATTGATGAAGGTGGCTACACTTTAAACAACAGATTTTCAGTATAGACAAAACAGCCTTCTATTGGAAGAAGATGTCATCTAAGCTTTTCATATTTAAAGAGGAGACAATGCCTGGCTTCAGAACTTCAAAGGATAGGCTGACTCTCTTGTTAGGGGTTAATGCAACTGCTGACTCTAAGTTAAAGCCAATGCTAATTTCCCATTCTGAAAATCCTCGGACCCTTGAGAATTACGTTAAATCAGCTCTGCCATTGCCCTATAAATGGAACAACAAAGCTTGGATGACAGCACATCTGTTTATAGCACGATTTTACCAAATATTTTAATCCCACTGTTGAGACCTACTATGTAGAAAAGAAAGATTCCTTTCAAAATATTATTGCTCATTGACAATTTACCTGGTTACTCAAGACCTCTGATGGACATATACAATTAATGATTAATTTCATGCCTGCCAACACAACATCTATTCTGCAGCACATGGCTTGAGGAGAAATGTTGACTTTCAAGTTTTATCATTTAAGAAATACATTTCATGGCTGGGCGCGGTGGCTAACACCTGTAATCCTAGCACTTTGGGAGGCCGAGGCAGGTAGATTAAGAGGTCAGAAGTTCCAGACCAGCCTGACCAACATGGTGAAACCCTGTCTCTACTAAAAATACAAAAATTAGCTGGGCATGGTGGTGCATGCCTGTAATCTTAGCTACTCAGGAGACTGAGGCAGGAGAATAGCTTGAATCCAGGAGGCAGAGGCTGCAGTGAGCCAAGATGGTGCCACTGCACTCCAGCCTGGGTGACAGAGGGAGACTCCATCTCAAAAAAAAGAAAGAAATACATTTCATAAGGCTGTAGCTCTCATAGATAGTGATTCCCCTGATGAATCTGGGCTGGATAAAGTAAACTGACAACTTTCTGGAAAATATTCACCATTCTAGATGCCATTAAAAACATTTGTGATTTACGGGAGGAAGTCAAAATATCAACATTAACAGGAGTTTGGAAGAAGTTGATTCCAGCATTCATGGATGATTTTGAGGGGTTCAAGACTTCAGTAGAGGAAGTCACCATAGATGTGGTGGAAATAGCAAGAGATCTAGAATTAAAAGTAAAGCCTGAAGATGTAACTGAATTGCTGTATTCTCAATATAAAACCTAACAGATTAAGACTTGCTTCTTACGGATGTGCAAAGAAAATGGTTTCTTGAGATAGAATCTATTCCTGGAGAAGATGCTATGAACATTGTTGAAACGGCAACACAGGATTTAGAATTGTATGCCAACTTAGTTGATAAAGCAGTGGCAGGATTTGAGAAGATTGACTCCAATTTTGAAAGAAGTTCTACTGTGGCTAAAATGCTATCAAACAGCATCACATGCCACAGAGGAGTCTTTCATGAAAGTATGAGTCAATTAATACAGCTAACTTCATTGCTGTCTTAAGAAATTGCCACATCTCCCCTAACCTTTGGCAACCACCATCCTGATAAATCAGCAGCCATCAACATCAAGGTAAGACTCTCCACCAGCAAAAAGATTATGACATGGTAAAGGCTCAGATGATTGTTAGTATTTTTTAGCAAAAAAGTATTTTAAAATTATGTACATAGATTTTTTAGACATAATGCTATTGCACACTTAATAGACTGTAGTGGAAACATAACTTGTATATGCATTGGGAAACCAGAAAATTTGTATGACTTGCTTTATTGTGATATGTGCTTTATTGCAATAGTCTGGAACAGAACCTACAATATCTGCAAGGTATGCCTGTAATTAATTCCTCTCTTTTGCACTTGTGACCACTTTGTAACCTCTTTCTAGCATACACAATCCTTATTAAATTAAAAAGTCTTAAATTTTCTAGTTGTTAATGCTTTCAAATATAATTTCTATCATAAAGTAGATTCAAAAAATATGGAATATGCTCCCTTTCCCTTCTTTTATAGACTGCCACCTTTATATTTTCCTTAGGTTAGAATCTGGTATTCTTAAAGTCTGCTATTATTTTATTTGGCAGGGAGGATTTGCATGGGTCCTCCCTATGTATTCCCTACCCTACACTTAACCAAGACTTGCACAGCATGACACATATATTAGGCTAATTTTCATCTTTGTGCTGCAATTAACATTTAATCACCAGAGATCATGACCAAGAAGCACCACTATATTTTAGCTATATTTTTCCTATAATCCAATATATTTAGAAGTTTTTTGAATTTGGAAGTATCTATTTGTTAATTATATTTCCACATGCGCATCTAAATCATTTTTAATGGATTGCAAGAAAAAGTATGGCAAGAACAAGTTTAGTGTGTAATAGATTAAATGTGCAACGTTTAGATTTTGAGGAGATACTTCAAATGCTAACTGATCCAAGTGTTCAACACCGTGGTAATTAACTAAAAATTGAAATCCCGAATGTGGGATATAGTTACACTAGGCAAAGAAATGAATGAGGTTGCTCATTATAAGGATTATCCTTGAATTTTATACTGAAATGGTCTTTGGTTCTTGTTGATAACCTCATTGTATTGTTTGTTGAATGCAGTGTAGGTGTTCAACAGCTACTCACTTAAAGGAGCTTGATTACTATATCGATCACTATAGCTATTTAGGCTTAGTCCTGAAAGCTATGTATTCCTTTTTTATTTAATCAGTATTCATTCTGAGTGCTATTATACTGCCTTGTAAACAATATTGTTTTGCAACCTTAAAGTCAGTAATTCTGTAGAAATTAAATTGGGTTTACAGTAAATCCTTGATTACCATATAATCTGTGGAGTCCAAATAATGATGTACTTAGCTGTAGAACTGCATGTAAAACACAGACTGATGATCACATGGCTATTTGGAGCCTAGCAAAGAAAAGGGACACCAAATGTTTTGATGGTTGAAAAGCTGTGAAATCATTTTGTTTTTAATGTCTTATTTTAATTATACTCTTCAAACATCTTGATAGTGCTCTAGCTGCCTTAAAAATGGCCTTAAAATCTACTGCTAAATCTTACGCCTTACATCATGTGTTGGGAGTTTATTTTAATAAAATAAGACTTGTTAAAAATAGAAGATCCATCTGATTTAAAGTGACAATAGAAAGAAATAAGCAGACTTGCCTTTAGCAAATAATCTATCTCTGTTTTAAGGGAATCTTTCATGGTAATGTTTGGCTTAAGGATTAAGTAGTGTTTCTGGACAAAAGAACTGGTCAAATATGCATTTCATCCAAGGGCTCTGGCCTTCTAATTTGTCTCAAGTTCTCAGCCACTGCTTGACCTGCTGTTAATTAATTTCAGGGAAACCAATGCATGTTGCTCTCCTAATACAGCCCAAACTCTAAGCTATGATAATTGTTAAACCTTAGAGTCAGAATGGCCCACAGAGATATCTACAGAAATAATCTGATTGACAAAAACAACATCATTGCTTCATGGCCAAGTCAAGCCTAAAACTCATGTCTTCCACCTCCTAATCCAGAGTCTTTCTCACTACACTAAAACCTGCAAAGGAAACAAAGTTTAGTTAGATGCGGACCCCACCCAAAAGGAGCTCAAAATCCAGTAGAAAATATGAGACATTAAGAAGAGCCAGGACATCACTATAATTCAAGAGCACAGAGACTAACACAGAGGTGACATTGTAGAGTGGTGAGGAACATGGGATTGTGATTTTAAGCCAAACTTCACCATTTCATATCTGTGAACCTTCAGCAAGATACATTCTAATTCTAAAGCTCATTTCTGTCAAATTAACAAGTAGGATTGCTGTGAGGATGAAATGTGATAATCTATGCAAATTACACTCAGCACAGTGACTGATACATGGAAGAGTTCAGTAAATGTTAATTAATATTAATAGAGGAAAAAATTATGGGAGTTTAGAGAGTGGAAAGGAATTGATAAGTTAGTGCAACTGGGGAAGATTGTGAAAAAATGGCATTTGTGAAGCATGAAGAAGGAGAACTATGGGCTTCAGAGGGAAAAGACTGGGAAAGAATAGCAGGATTGGAGTATGGAAAGATGCAAAAACAATGAGAAGGAAAGAATGAGCTCATAGGTAAAGAATGCTGAATGGCCTTGTGCATTTGAAACACATTTGTTGTACTCAAATTTTGTTGTACTCGAATTTTGTTGTTCTAAATGTTATTTGAATTAAGATGATGGGATAACAGTAATTACAAATATTTACTGTGGGCTCATCATGGCAAGCCTTCTAGAGAAGTGGGAGGCAATAATGGTGAGAAGTTTCTTATGCCTTTGGTCTCAGACTGAGAGTTACATCATCAACTCTTCTGATGTTAGAAGTCAGAGCCATCCAATGACTGGTATAGAATTCCAGGCTGTGGGTGTTGTATGTTGGGGAATATTGAAAACTTCAAACAGTGAAAATATAGCATAACTGGACCTGGGATTTTGGAAAATGGTTCTGATTCTGAAGGGAAAGATGCTGTATTAGTCAGGGTTCTCCAGAGAAACACAGCCAATAGGATATACGCAGCTGGCCCTCTATGTCCTTAAGTCCTGCATCCATGGATCAACCAGCTATGAATCAAAAAAATTTTTTAAATGAAAGAATGGTTGTGGCTGTATTTAACTACTTTTTTCTTGCCATTATTCCATAAACAATACATTATAGCAACTATTTATATGGTGTTTACATTGTATTAGGTATTATAAATAAGGTAGAGATAATTTAAAGTATACAGGACAATGTACATAGGTTATATGCAAATACTACACCATTTTCTATAAGGTACTAGAGCACCCATGGATTTTGGTGTCCGCTGGAGGTCCTGAAACCAACCCCCATGGATACCGAGGTACAACTGTATATATAGACAGATGAGAGAAGATTTACTAGAGAAATAGATTCATACAATTATAGAGGCTAAGAAATCCCACTATTTCCATCTGCAAACTGGAGAATCAAGGAAGCTGGTAGCATGGCTGAGTCCAAGTCTGAAGGCCTGAGAACCAAGGGAGCTGATGATGGAACTCTTCGTCAGAGGCCAAAAGCATAAAAAACTGGGAGGCTGCTGGTGCAAGTCCTAGAGTCTGAAGGCTGGAGAACCTGGAGTACTGACATCCCAGGGCAAGAGAAGATGGATGTCTCAGGTCCAGAAGACAGAGCAAATTCACCTTTCCTCTGTCTTCTTGCTTTATCCAGGCCCTCAGCCTAATAGTGATGCCAGCCCATATTGGGTGAAGAAAGGTCTTTCTTACTCATTTCACTGATTCAAACACCAATTTCTTCTGGAAACATCCTCATAGACACACCCAGAAATTATGCCTTACCAGCTGTCTGGATATTCCTTAATCCAGTCAAGTGGACACCTAAAATTAACCATCACAGAGGCCCTGCAAAAGGGAAGAATCCTTTGATAATGTTAAAAGAAAAACTTTTAGACAAATTAAATTTAACAGAGATTAATCGAGCAAAGAACAACTCATGAATCAGGCTGCCCCAGGATCCAGAAGAAGTTCAAGATGACTCCAGAGCTGCCGCATGGTCAGATCATGTTTAGGGACAGAAGGAGGAAAGTGAGGCACAGAAACAACTGTATTGGCTAGAGCTTGGTGTTTGCCTTATTCAAACGTGGTTTAAACAGCTGGCGGGCTGTGATTAGCTAGAAATCTGTGATTGGTACAAGAGTAGGTTATAGTCTGTTTACATATCCATTTATTAATAGGTTACAGTTCACTATTCTATGTGAGGCTGAATCCTTTATGTAAGGAGGCAGCTTTAGGCTAAACTTAATCTAACAATAACCAGACCAGAGAAAAGCCCACTACAAGAATTCTAATGATGAAGACAAAGGCCTGAGTTAGGGTGGTAGCCACGCTAAAACAAACAAAAACAAAAACAAAACAAAGCAAAACAAAAAAAAAAACAGTTGTAAAGGTGGTGTTTTAACCTTCCAGGCTGCCATAAGAAATGATCACCAAGTGGCTAGTGAGTAGTGGGCAAAAGTTCTGTCTTAAAACATTAGAAATGTATTCTTTTATAGTTCTGAGGGTAGCAGTTCCTAATCTAGTTGTCAGCAGAGCCATGTTCCCTCCGAGTGTTCTGGAGAAGGGTCTGCTGTCTCCCAGCTGGTTGTTGTCAGCAGTCCTTGGCATTCCTTAGTTGGAGCTTGCATCACTCCATTTTCTGACTCCATCTCCACATGGCCTTCTTCCCTTCGAATCAGTGTCCCTGTATCCAATTTCCTTTTCCTCTCTGCTATAAAGACACCATTGAATTTAGGCCCCACCCTAATCCACTATGACCACACCCTAATTAATTATATCAGCAAATCTCTATTTCCAAATAAGGTCACATTCACAGGTACCAAAGTTAGGACTTGAACAATTCAACCCACTTTATGTACTATCCACAAACTTGAAAATGCTAAGATGTTGGGAGTCATAAGGGATCCCTTTCATTCCACTGCTTCCAAGGTTTTTTCTAGTCAAAGGAATAAAAGAGGAAGAGGCTTCTTAGGCCCTTGAGTTGGATCAGCTGTGCTCATTGAACACGCCTGACATGAACAGCGTTCTACAAGCTGTTCTCTGAGGTCAAACTGATGTAGACCTTCCCACTCTGACAGCCACCCTGGGTCTTAGCTGAAGAACAGAGACTCTCTTCAGGCAGAGATTTAACACTTGGGGAAAGAGGAGGCTCTGGAGTCAAACTGAATGCCAGTCTGGCTCCTTTATATACCTGCCTTCAGGTATATAAAGTGTCCTTATCTATAAAATGGGTATAATGAGTTGATGCAACAGTTAAACACTCTTATTCCAGTACTTACTGAATACTTTAATATTTGGTAAATATGACCTTGTATTTATTATTACTGTTTTTTTGAATTATGGCCATTATTATTACTGTTTTCCTGAATAATGGCCATCTTTTGACTATTGGATTGTTGCTTTCATTAGACTGCCTTCTAGCTTCTATGGCGACTTGACTTTCCTGCCTTGATATCTGTGGGGATCCCTGCCATATTGTCATTGACATGCCAATTTTGATTGTCTGAAGGTGACAGTCCAAGGGTAGAAACAGATATAGGTCCTTTAACCCTCTGGCCGTTTTATGGCTCCAACACGGTATCTATATTTCTTTTTTCCTTTGCTCCAGGAAAGTTTTACAAGTAAAATCTACACAAACCACTAGGCATATTTTAAAAAATTCATGAAGTGCCATTATGACAAACTCCAGGGGACATTTGAAACATATTTGTTGTACTAAAATTTTGTTGTGCTGTTATTTGAAACTTAAGCCATGGCCGAAAAATAGTTTCCTGAGTAGATTTGTATCAAAGCAGTTGCAGTAATGAAGGGTTGTTCTATAACCATCGCAACAGACTATCTCATTGCTTCCTCTTTCCACCTGGTGTATTCCCTCAATGTGATTCATAAGCACTTACTTGTAAGAGTCATCAGGAGACAGTGAGAAAAACTTTGGTTTACTCTGTGGTTTGGTTCTCCTGAAGGGTAAGGGCTACATTTCATTCATCTTTGTACCCCCAGATGTCTACTCAGTACTTTGAGGGTAATCAAAAAATATTTAATAAATGAATAAATGACTAAATGCTAAATTAATTAGCATCAACTTAGAAAAACCCTCATGAGACTGCACTCCATATCTGTTTGTTTATAAACATTCACCAAAAATATTTTACATGCATTTAGTATCAGTGCAAAATTGGGGTCTCATAAGAGTAAAATGAGCTCAGTGAATCGTCTGAGTACCTGCAGGCCAATCAAGATATTATTGCTTCTAATTGGTATTCCTACAAGTGGTTAATTTTTTCCCTATGCCTGACTTGCAAGCACTCAGGTGCAAAATTTGTTCCTGTCTTTGAGACCATCTTAATAATCACTCTACATCTGAATCTTGGAACCAGAATCCCCCACTGATGGGTACAAATGAGAGAGAAATATGTCAGCACACATGGGCACTGGCTCGTGACAATGAAGATTTATTTGATCTAGTCAGCCAAGTGATCACCAGGAGCAAGTAATAAAGAGAATGAAATTCCAGGGTGGGTTCTGCCAGTACCTCCTTTGTTCAACAGTGTACCTCAGCCTTGTCCATAACAGAGCTTGGAGTCCAGGGGACAGTTCACTTGTGTTAAGTCTAGAATGAAGATGGTGACCCTGAAAATATTGATGCTTTAGTGCTAAATTTTTGTTTGTAAATGAGTTTAAACTTTTGTTTGTTGCTCAGTAGATGTCACTGGGATTTATTTGGCTGCCAGCTTTGAGTTGCTATTTGAAACGAGCAGCACCATATGCAGCACATGCATATTCAGTGGTGCAGTTCTTCTTCTAAAGGGAGGGGGAATGCCAGGACTCATGGTTCACAATATGAATTTGCATCCCACTTTGCATAAATTTGCATGTAGACTTCATAAGCCTCTAATTTCAAGTATGTAAAATGAAATGAATCAATGCAATCTACTGCAATTGTTTTCCAAGGCATTAATCACATGAAATACATCCCAGCTTTCCTTAACCAATTAATTTAATCACACCCAAGGTTAGGAGAGACAGGAAAGTAGTGAATAATGGCTGCTAAGCCCCTGGCCTCAGGTTAGGAGGCTATATACAACCTTAGTACTTCCCCGGTATATCTCCCTTCCAACTCTATGTCTCTTGTGAAAGATTGTATTAGAGTTCACTTAGGATTTTCTTTTATTTCAGTGCCCTTCTCTGCAGGAGGATTATACGACCATACCCCGTTAAACTCTAGAGTTGCCACATGACTTTCTCTGACCAATGAAATGTGACCAAAAGTGCTGCATGTTCCTTCAAAGCAGAAGCTTTAAAATCCTACACATGGTTCAGTATCTCTCATTTTCCTCTGCCATAATACAAGCAGTATTTCTTATTGAGACTGCTCCATTAACCTGAATTCAGGGTGAAGATCAAATGAAGGGGAGTTCCAGATGACCTCCAAAATGAGCATGCAGCAAGAGAAAGAAATATGCCTTTGTTATTCTAAGCTGCTGTCATTTGTTGCTGCAGCATATCCTAGCCTATCTTGACTGATGATGCATTTCTTGAATTAATAAATGAACTATAATTTGGCTTCAGCAGTTTGTGTGAGTTCTATCTATGTAAGCATATGTGCACACACTGGGGTGGAGACAAAAATATTCAAAGATATGGCCCATGTGGCTAATAAACATATGAAGTGGTTGAGGAAACAATCTACATGTTTGTGATAAATTAAATGTCACCATAGAATAGTAATACAGCATTTGTTATACCCCTCCTATTTGAGCGAGATGGGATAGACTATTTAGATTTATTAAGACCAGCGGATCCATAAAAATTTGGTCTATACTTGAGATAGATGCCAATTTCCTCTTTGCAGAGCCTTGGAGTTCTTCATATTCCACTGGCGGAAAAGTCTCAATTAAATGCGAATTTTTAAATACCTTTCCTTAGTACCTTCCAATCCACTATTAATTTAAGAGTGAATTGACTTGAAACCACAAGAAGGTACACAGTGAATAATCAAACAATGAAACCTTATGTCCTGAACCTGAAAAACCAGAGCTTTCTGTATTTCCATAGTGCAAAACTGTGTAGAACAACCTACAAATGATATTAGAATATAGATTATAGAAATAAAGGGTATGACTTTCTTTCAGCCAACCAAGTCTAGAAGCTTTGCTTCTGCTTCTCCACCATGCTGTCCTGCAAAGTCCAAGGTGGAGCAGCCTGACTCTGCCCCTAAGAACGCAGAAAGTCAAGAGAGGAAGACATACACTTTTGAAGATTATTTTATTTCCATAATGAAAAGATTAGAAGAATATATATGACAACTCTCAACAGAGATGAATGAATCATAACAAACATTTGGTTTCTTATTCTTTCCCCAGGCACACATAGCCAAGAAATGGTTGCTCATTTTGCAAACTATTCTGCACAAAGTAGATTATTATTTATGCTCTCTAGATTACACGGTACTCATCCTTGACTTGAGTCTACCTCCTCCTCAGTACAATCTCTACATAATTAGTAGTTTGAAAGTTGCTTAAGAACTTTAACAGACCTGTTAGAAGAAAGGATTTTTCTTAGAGAAAGAAAAAATATTTACAAAAATTTTACACTCTGTGTAATGAACCCCAAAAAAAGAGGATAACTATTCAGAGAGCCAAAACATAGGGGAAATAAAATAAAGATATGAACTGTCTATCAAAGGACTGGAGGTTTATTTTACTTCATTTTGCTTCTCAGATGTTCACTTGCGTCTCTGATGCTCTTTGGGCAGGAGATCTTCCAGCAGAGTGAGACCCTCCTGGTGGTTCTTAGATTACAGATGCCACAAGAATGATGTTTCTTAACTAAATCAATTTCTTGCCCATGGCCAGAAACAGTAAAATTAGGAGACTGGTTATAAAAATCACTTTCTGAGCTCTTTTTCATCTCAGAAATTTCAGAATCAGTTAAAAGTTGCATTGAATTTTTAAAACTGGTATGATTCCTAGAGTAATAAACACCTGCTTACACAGTTTTTTTTCGTGTGTTTTTTTGTTTTGTTTTATTTCATTTTTTTTAGTGAAAACTGATCCCGGGTTTTGAGGCATGTAAATCAAAGAAAGAGCGAAGTAGAGGCATTATGTAAAATAGAATCTTTCCAAGTGAGTGTTTCTTTAAAAACTGATAGGTCTGTAATTAGACTGAGTTCTCCTGCAATTAAGTGGACCCCATCTTCACAAGGATAGTGCCTGAGAGTGTTCTAATAATTCTGTGCTTCTAAAGCATTCCTTCAAGAATAGAGAGAATTTCCTGTATCAGTCCTATAAACCTGTCTGAGCCTTGGCCATGCCATGGTATGAACAGGGCACCATAGGGCTGTCTGATCTTGTACGAGAGAGGAGAAGGGGTTTATGGGCTGTGGTCCAATTTAACCCAGTATTTCTCTTTTGGCAGGATTTAACATAGGGTATCCAATCTCATTCTCTTCCAGGTGTTTCTTCCATTGTATATTTTTATTTGAGATTCTGGAATTCTGACTAGAGCAGAAATTTACTCAGCTTCAGAGAAGAAAGAGGCAGAAAAGTCGCCAGTTGGGTTTGAGAAAGGCCTCTGACTTATTCAAGTCTGTAGATAAGATGTTCCCTGCTCCTTGGATCAGCCTAGTCCTCCTCGTTTCTCCTGTGCTTAGGAATTTCCCACTGCTCTTTATGTCTTTCAAGATTTTCCTGTAGCTTTGCAGTCAAGTTGGTGGTAATTTTCCACTGGTTTGCAATGAAACTTCAGATGTGACCTATGATCTCAATGTCACCATAATTTAGCCATCCCTAATATGCCCATTCTTTGGAATGCCAGCTTTTATTACTATCATAATTCTCACATTATTTATAAATAATACAGTGCCATAAATACTGACCTTCAGAGCTAGCACAAGATCTTTCTAATCAAGCTTTTGCCTGGTTGAGGTAAGAGTCCAAGTCTTTATAACACTTTATTGCTGATGGCTATGTTACATTCTCCAAAGATGTCTGGGACATTTAGGGACATGGGTATTGCGAAGCCATAAAAATGACATTGTAGGACCTAAAACAAGCACAGTGGAACTCCACTGTGACCCTGATGTTATATGGCAAGGAAAACTCCTGTCACAGAAATTTTGCCCTACGGCAAGAGAGTTGTATACACAGGGCTGTGAACAGGCACAGATTATTTCCAGGGGTGTCATTGATTTAACCCTTCAGGGGAACAAAATCCATGTCACTTTTAACAAAGTTCTGTTTTGCCTTATGTTTTTCCTGTGGAACAGGCAAAGTTATTTTTTCATTTACAACAAAAAATGAGCAAAAAAGAAACTAAGGAAAATAAGCAAACAAGATTGGTTAAAAAAATGTATAAAAACATAACTAGCTCTAAAACTGGGACAAAACTGAAAAATGAAACAATCATGGTTGCTGGGAAACTCTTCAGAAGATTCTGGGTAGTTTTTTGAGAAAAAGAATTACTTGTGCTTCAGTCGGTATCAGCAAGAAGCAGAATTATACAGAGCTTCAGCTGAAGAAATTTTAATGGAGGGCTATTTGCATTAACAGCAAGTTAAGGTGAGCAACGAGGGAAGCTGACACACCCAGAGATTAGCAATCATGGAAAATCATTACTTTTTCTATACATGAAGGGACAAAGGAAAGAAATAGTGTTACTGAAGCCCAGTGAGAGATAGATCTGTGGGGGAGGGACTAATATCTATATTAACTGAAGAATAGAAACATCACCAGAACTATAGCATGGAACAGGAAGGGAGCAGGAAATAAATGCCTCAACTTCTCTATCCTCCCACTGGTGCCTTTCACTGGCTAAACCAGGTGAGATGAGTTCAAGGGAGCCTGGAGAAAGTGGTCCATAGGTCAGGCTTGTGAAATTCAGAGTAGGGCAAAAAAAATGAATCAAGGAGCTAGGGGTGGTGGGGTGTGGGATGAAAGAGGAAGACCCAGTGTGAAGAAACAGCCTACTTGACTTGTCTGCCATGTGTTCTTTCTCCTGTCTTCAGCAGGCTTGCATTTTGGTTTTAGACAACATTGAGGTCTATACAGGCAAAGGGCAGTGGAAAATATAACCCCACGCTTGTCAATGGAACTGCGTATTTGCTGCACTTCCAAGTGTACTTAGTCTTAACTAACTTTGCTAAACATGAAATCATGAAGCTTTTCTTTTTCCTACTAAAACCCCCTGTTGTGCCTGCTCCTCATCTCACTATTTCTCTTCTTCTCTCCCCCTATACTGGCTTAACCAAATTTATACTCTGCCTTTTTGTATGCACCAAAATCTGGTGGCATTATAAAAGTATCATCCTTACCAGATATATTTGTTTCAAGTGAATATCAAGGAATACCAAGGGGAACAATCTGACTTCAGCAACAGATGAGAGACCACCATATTTTTGGGTGTACCATAATGCACATGGCCAAGGTCTGCCCTGGTAATACCACAAAGGCCTTCTGCACAAAATATTTAACTCTACCAAACAGGACATGTCCACAAGGTCACAGGATGAAGGCAGGAGTTTGAGTCCATGAGCAAGGCCACCTTCTACAACTTAAAGGACAGAAGAAAATATTGAAATGGCAGAGTGACGGGGAAGGCAGACATATAACTTCCAACTAGGAGGAAAATGGCATGAATAGAAGAAGCAGCAGAAGAAGGTTCCATGGTTCTAAAGGCCCCACCTGCTCCCAAGTGTCAGGAAGAGCTCAGAAAATTACCCGGTGATGGCCAGTGAGCAAAAGACTCTTTATCTTGCAGGTGGCATAGGACAGAAACCAGTTCTTGATGGGGTTTTCAGTAATCGAGGCATCTGTGAATATCTGGCTTTTCTTTTTGGCACTGTGAGGTCTCATACAAGTTATTTTACTTTCTGAGTTTCATCATCCAAAACGTGGGCATAAAACCTAGTATTTCCAGTTTGTGAGAAGTAATATGATAGTATATATAAAACAGTAGATGTATAATAATGTCCAGATACATTAATTTTCTTCTCTTCTTTTTAAGCTTAAACCAATCCTATTTTCTCTACTGCATAATTGTGATATACTCAAATAGAGTCCAACCATTTTACCCCTAAATTAGAGGAAAAATTAATTTATAGTTGTATTCCTCATGTTTATGTTTGCCACTTTCAGAGTTATATCTGTTTCTAACCAAACACATGTATCACAATAATTAAAAGGGAAAAAATCATGCTCTATGGTAAACGAAAAAATGATGTTCACAGTATTGTCACTGAATAAACCTGCTAAGGGGCTTAATTCCTTAGTGAAGAGGAAAAAGAAAGATCCAGAAAGAAGGGAGGAAGCAAAGAAAAGCAGAGATTTTCACAAATCTGAGCATGTCATTTTATAAGTCAAAGTGAGGACAAGAATAAGTGCTATTATGGCAATTTTCAGTCTGTTTGCTATTTTGATTGCTGTGAATATGCTGGGGAATGGCATCTACTTTCTGAAATGGCATGTATTTATGTACTGATAAATAAAGCAGCAGGCAAATTTGGGAAGCCTCGAAATCAACAGGGTATTTCTCTCCAGAACAAGGTCTGTGAAGCATTTGCAGCAGGAGATTTGGGGCCTTGTGCTAGCATCTTCATACCAAGGGCAGAGTGTGACCATCACCAGGTTACATCAGCTGTGAATTTGTTTCCTATGACTGCTGTAACATGTTACCCAAAATAAATACTTGTAATAAATCACCATTTAGCAGCTTAAAACAACACAAATTTATTATCTTATGGCCGGCCCTGGAGGTTAGAAGTCCAAAATGGGCCAGCTAGGACAGCATTTCTTCCTTGTTTTTTTCAGCTTTCAGAGGCCTCCTGAATGTCTTAGCTCATGGTTCCACATCACTCTGACCCCCTACTTGTCATCACATGGCCTTCTCTTACTCTCATTACTCTGACCCTCCTGCCCCACTCTTATAAGGACCCTTGTGAGTACATGAGGGCCCCTCCCCATAATCTAGGATAATCTCCCTACCTCAAAAGCCTTAAATTAATCACGACTCCTAAATCCCCTTTACCATGTAAGGTAATACATTCAGAGGCTGCGGGGATTAGAACATACATCGTTAGGGGGCCATTATTCAGCCCACCTCAAGCTGTTTCCCCAAAGGCTCCCCACCATCAATGCCTCTGGTATTATGTGGTAACATGGAGCATGACACTGGGGCACAAATCCTGCCTCCAGAACTTAAAAAAAAATTAAAAGAAAAAATCAAACCCCATTAAAACGTGGGCAAAGGACATCAACAGACACTTCTCAAAAGAAGACATACATGCAGCCAACAATCACATGTGAAAAAGCTCAATATCACTGATCATTAGAGAAATGCAAATCAAAACCACAATGAGATACCATCTCACACCAGTCAGAATGACTATTACTAAAAAGTCAAAAAAAAAACAAAAACAAAAACAGATGCTGTCAAGGTTGTAGAGTAAAAGGAATAATTTTTTGCTGTTGGTGGGAGTGTAAATTAGTTCAACCATTGTCGAAGACATTGTGGCAATTCCTCAAAGACCTAGAGAACTACCATTTAACCCAGCAATGCCATTACTGGGTATATACCCAAAGGAATATAAATCGTTCCATTATAAAGATATATGCACACATATGTTCATTGCTGCGCTATTCACAATAGCAAAGACATGGAATCAACCTAAATGCCCAACTGTGATAGACTGGATAAAGAAAATATGGTAGTACATATACACCATGGAATACTATGCAGCCATAAAAAATGAGATTATGTCCTTCGCAGGGACATGGATAGAGATAGAGGCTATAATCCTTAGCAAACTAACATAGGAGCCGAAAATGAAATACTTTGTGTTCTCACTTATAAGTGGGAGCTAAATAATGAGAACACACAGACACATAGAGGGGAATAACACACACACTGAGGTCTATCAGAGGATAAAGGGTGGGAGGAGGGAGGGAACTAGGAAAAATAACTAATGGATACTAGGCTTAATACACGGGTGATGAAATAATCTGTACAACCAACCCCCATGACACACATTTACCTATGTAACAAGTTTGCACATCCTGCACGTGTACTCCTGAACTTAAAATAACAGTAAAAAAAAAAAAAAAAAAAAATCCTGCCTCCAGCCATCACCAACTAGATGCCCTTCAGTAAATTCTTCATTATTTCTGAGGTTAATTGTTGTAACATCTCAGATTGATGTCGAGTATTAAATTTTTAAAAAGCTTGAACAGGGTCTGGGTTTTAGTGCTCAATCAAGGTTAGCTATTATTATTATTATTAAACATGTATAACTCATAAAATCAAGATCAGGAGAAGCTGTGTACTTATTTTTTTACTGCATAGTTACTTTGGGGATGCACTGAAAATTTATCAGGACTCAGAAATTGACATTAGTTTTGTCAGCTACAAAATAATTCTGTTTTCACTGAAACTTCTACAGAAGAAATTGTTTTTCCATCCATTTAATGGCTCTTTATTGAGGCAATGGAGTTTCCGAGCCTTCATACAACTTTCCGTTTTCACGTAAGTCATTCATTCACTTTTTATTAACAACTTTATTGATTCTAGGGAGTTTTCTGAGAAAGACAGGCAAACCAACAGAATAGCTCTTATATTTACCTTAATGCTCAAAACAGCATTCAGCCATCCATTTATTTATCCACTCAGAAGACCTTCGTAAAACACCTCTTCTGTTCCAGGTCCTGTCTACAAAGATCTAGAAAGGAGGGAGAAGGGCAAAAAGAAACAGATTATTATGAATCTATGGGTTTATTATTTTATAAGTCAATATGAAGACAAAATATCATTATAGATAAAATCAATAAGGCAAAGTTGGAAGACTGAGCTTAAGAGCTCAGCCTTGGAAAGGAGACAGATATACACACATATGCAACTGACCACAACAGGAGGCAACAGCTTCCACTTCAAATGGTCTCTGCTCTCCTGTCTGCTTGCCATAAACTTGGCATGGGCCTCTAATGCTCTGTGGTGAAACCTAAAGTATTCTGCCTTTCTTCTGCGACCCTTTCAGATGTCTAAGGTTAAGCGGAGGCAGGTTTCCTAGTTACACAGATGGAACACTTCCTAGGAAAGCCCCCCAAGTTTCCACTGCAAAGGTGGAGACAGCATTTATCCTTCAATTGAGGAACTTCGGTGCTGAAATAATGCCGATGGCACAGGTGTGAAAGCATGTAAAACAGGGTCTGGCAGCTGGAGATCATTAGTAAGCCCACAGCAGCTCTGTCAAGAGACAAGGTTAACACCCTGTTAATCAGATTAATCCTATCCCAGTCATGCAGTTTTGAATCCCTTGAAATGTTACTTGGCTCTTCTTTTCATCTTTTGACGTCATGGTTGACAAAACTGTAGCCGTGGCCTTGGAGGTAGGTATGGTCCCTTCTTCTTGGTAGGCCCTTTTACTCTAGAGGTCCACATCAGCAGATGGGCCTGAGACACCATTTGAACCTCTGAATAGAATCAGATTCATGGAAGATTAGGGCTCAAAGCAACCTGCAACTAATAACAGTGATAGGTTTATGGGTCTGCAGGTCTTCAGCTCAGATACTTTCTCCTGTCCATATGATGCATCAGCAATTAGCTGGAAGCCCTAGAGTGATTCCAATATGATGATTATCAGTGATCTGCCATTTTGGACTATTCATATCAATATTTGCATTGAATGAAATAATGGAGGGATGACAAATAGGCTTTCTTTGGAAGGCCTGAAAATACTCCCTAGTGATAATCCAATTGGTTCTTTTTTCTCTGATATGTAGATTTGTGGCTGTCTTCTGGACAGAGACAATCTTTTCAGACCTGAAGGTGCATAGCCCAGAGCAGTGGTTCTCAAATTCTGGACCCCAAACCAGCAACATCAGCAGCACCTAGGAACTTGTCAGAAATGCCAACTGTTGGTCCCATCCAGACTTCTACAACAGAAACTGGCGGTGGGGCCCAGCCATCTGTGTTTTAATGAGCCTCCTGTGAGATTATAATGCACACTTGAGGTTTAGAGCCACTGGCCTAGAAAAAGCAGTGCTTCAAAGGTAGGACTGCACCTCATCTTGGAAATGGTCAATGGGCATGTATATAGTTACAATGTAACAATGCAAAAGAATTTTTATTACTCTAAAATATGAGCAATTTTTTATCAAGGAGCAATTTACTCACAGACAAAAATCAGAAGTGTGTGCGTGAAATGTAGTGTTTAGCAAAAACCTGACTAGATTCCTTTCATATGGCAGGCTTGCAGTGCCACAAGCAGTGCTGGCAAGTACAGTGTGTGGCTTAGAACTTTAAAGGAAAAAAACATAGTTTATTAATTTTGAAACTAATTAAGGTACAAAAATATAGTATCCCAAACTGTGTAAGACATAGGAAGAAAACAGCCCATAAACACCAGATTGGGGACAAAAGCTGTAAGAATATCAGATATCACATTTTCACACCACCCCCTCTCACTATCAAATCCCCCAGCAGGGTACTACAGAAAAATTGCCTGTCAACAGACTGAAATGAATAGTATGTGATCCCTGGTATAATTTCCTTGGAATTGAATTTATACTAAGTGCTCAAAGAGCCAAGGATGGGGGTGGGAATTAGAACACAGAATGGTCATATACATTAGAAAAATTAAATCTTGCGGCTTCCAAAAGGGAATCACCCATGGTCTTGTCCCTCATGGCAGAAGTACCTCTGGCTACAATTCCTATCGTGCAATTCAGTCAAGTCCTCAGGGGTAGAGATAGCAAGCGGCTGCCCCACGTGCTGCAAACTCAGGCTTAAACTCAGGGCCAATCGCCAGGCTTTCTCTGCCTCAACCAATATTGCTTGGTTATCATTTGTCGCCAATGTGATCTGTCTAAGGAGGTGTTAAAATCTCACCGCAAATTAGGATGTGTTTATTTCTCTCTTAATTTCTAGCAATGTGTTTGTGGCAGACACTGTGGGTTGTCTGTACCGCAGTCATTTCCCCTTTATTTTTTGTTAAGAAAATCTGATTTTGTTTGTGTTGTAAGGATAAACTGAAAGAATTTTAAGTGGATCAAAAGACTACGAGGGACTTTCTATTGAAAACTAAGCGTTGTTTGGCGCTTACTCTTCCACCTATCTACTTTGTGTTATTTGTGCCTTTCATCATCTTTGAGCTATTTTACAATCCTGCCGAGATAGACATTAATTTGTAGAAAACTGGTGAAAGACAAATATTTCTTCTTTGTAAATATACAAATAAATTATATTCAATTGAGGTTCAATTGACTTTCTTTCCCCACAGTAAAAAGAAGCTAATTTTACATTGATTAAATAAATTCATTTCAGCAATCATCTTTTTTTTTTTTTTATTTTTCACTCTGTTGCCCAGGCTGGAGTGCAGTGCTGTGATCTCGGCTCACTGCTACCTCCGCCTCCCGGGTTCAAGCAATTATCCTGCCTCAGCCTCCCAAATAGCTGGGATTGCAGGTGTGCGCCCACCATGCCCGGGTAATTTTTGTATTTTTAGTAGCGATGGGGTTACACCATGTTGGCCAGGCTGGTCTCGAACTCCTGACCTCAAGGTATCCGCCCGCCTCAGCCTCCCAAAGTGCTGGGATTATAGGCATGAGCCACGGTGCCGGGCCTCAGCAGTCATCTTCTGTATTTGTTTGTTCTTTGGATTTTTAAAAAATATATATATTTTAATTTTTTTTATTATACTTTAAGTTCTAGGGTACATGGGTACAACACGCAGGTTTGACACATAGGTATACATGTGCCACGTTGGTTTGCTGCCCCCATCAACTCATCATTTACATTAGGTATTTCTCCTAATGCTATCCCCCAATAGGCCCCGGCGTGTGATATTCCCCACCCTGTGTCCAAGGGGTCTCATTGTTCAATTCCCATCTATGGGTGAGAATATGCGGTGTTTAGCTTTCTGTCCTTGTGACAGTTTGCTGAGAATGATGGTTTCCAGCTTCATCCATGTCCCTGCAAAGGACATGAACTCATTCTTTTTTATGGGTGCATAGTGTTCCATGGTGTATATGTGCCACATTTTCTTAATCCAGTCTATCATTGATGGACATTTGGGTTGGTTCCAAGTCTTTGCTATTGTGAATAGTGCCACAATAAACATACGTGTGCATGTGTCTGTATAGTAGAATGATTTATAATCCTTTGGGTATATACTCAGTAATGGCATTGCTGGGTCAAATAGTATTTCTAGTTCTAGATCCTTGAGGAATCGCCACACTGTCTTCCACAATGGTTGAACTAATTTACACTCCCATCAACAGTGTAAAGTGTTCCTATTTCTCCACATCCTCTCCAGCATCTGTTGTTTCCTGACTTTTTAATGATCTCCACAATGACATGAGATGGTATCTCATTGTGGTTTTGATTTGCATTTTTCTGATGACCAGTGATGATGAACATTTTTTCATGTGTCTGTTGGCTGCATAAATGTTTTCTTTTGAGAAGTGTCTGTTCATACCCTTTGACCACTTTTTGATGGGGTTGTTTTTTTCTTGAAAATTTGTTTGAGTATTTGGTGATTCTGGATATTAGCTTTTTGTCAGATGGGTAGATTGCAAAAATTTTCTGCCATTCTGTAGGTTGCCTATTCACTCTGATGGTAGTTTCTTTTGCCATGCAGAAGCTCTTTAGTTTAATTAGATCCCATTTGTCTATTTTGGCTTTTGTTGCCACTGCTTTTGGTGTTTTAGACATGAAGTCCTTGCCCATGCCTATGTCCTGAATGGTATTGCCTAGGTTTTCTTCTAGGGTTTTTATGGTTTTAGGTCTAACATTTAAGTCTTTAATCCAGCTTGAATTAATTTTTGTATAAGGTATAAGGAAGGGGTCCAGTTTCAGCTTTCTACATATGGCTAGCCAGTTTTCCCAATGCAATTTATTAAATAAGGAATCCTTTCCCCATTTCTTGTTTTTGTCAGGTTTGTCAAAGATCAGATGGTTGTAGATGTGTGGTGTTATTTCTGAGGGCTCTGTTCTATTCCATTGGTCTATATCTCTGTTTTGGTAGAAGTACCATGCTGTTTTGTTTACTGTAGCCTCGTGGTATAGTTTGAAATCAGGTAGCATGATGCCTCCAGCTTTGTTCTTTTTCCTTAGGATTCTCTTGGCAATGTGGGCTCTTTTTTGGTACCATATGAACTTTAAAGTAGTTTTTTCCAATTCTGTGAAGAAAGTCATTGGTAGCATGATGGGGATGACATTGAATCTATAAATTACTTTGGGCAGTATGGCCATTTTCATGATATTGATTCTTCCTAACCATGAGCATGGAATATTCTTTTGTTTGTTTGTGTCCTCTTTTATTTCCTTGAGCAGTGGTTTGTAGTTCTCCTTGAAGTGGTCCATCATATCCCTTGCCAGTTGGATTCCTAGGTATTTTATTCTCTTTGTAGTAACTGTGAATGGGAGTTCACTCATAATTTGGTTCTCTGTCTGTTCTTGGTGTATAGGAATGCTTGTGATTTTTGTACATTGATTTTGTATCCTGAGACTTTGCTGAAGTTGCTTATCAGCTTAAGGAGATTTTCGGCTGAGAAGATGGGGTTTTCTAAATATATAATCATGTTATCTGCAAACAGAGACAATTTGACTTCCTCTTTTCCTAATTGAATACCCGTTATTTCTTTCTTGCCTGATTACCCTGGCCAGAACTTCCAATAATATGTTGAATAGGAGTGGTGAGAGAGGGCAACCCTGTCTTGTGCCAGTTTTCAAAGGGACTGCTTCCAGTTTTTGCCCCTTCAGTATGATGTTGGCTGTGAGTTTGTCATAAATAGCTCTTATTAGTTTGAGATATGTTCCATCAACACCTTGTTGATTAAGAGTTTTTAGCATGAAGGCCTGAATTTTGTCAAAAGCCTTTTCTGCATCTATTGAGATAATCATGTGGTTTTTGTCGCTGGTTCTGTTTATGTGATGCATTACGTTTATTGGTTTGCATATGTTGAACCAGCCTTGCATCCCAGGGATAGAGCCCACTTGATCTTGGTGGATAAACTTTTTGATGTGCTGCTGGATTCAGTTTGCCAGTATTTTATTGAGGATTTTCGCATTGATGTTCATCAGGGATATTGGTCTAAAATTTTCTTTTTTTTGTTGTGTCTCTCCCATGCTTTGGTATCTGGATGATGCTGGCCTCATAAAATGACTTAGGGAAAATTCTGTTTTTTTCTATTGATTAGAATAGTTTTAGAAGGAATGGTACCAGCTCCTCTTTGTACCTCTGATAGAATTCGGCTGTGAATCCGTCTGGTCCTGGACTTTTTTTGGTTGGTAGGCTATTAATTATTGCCTCAATTTCAGAGCTTGTTATTGGTCCATTCAGAGATTCAACTTCTTCCTGGTTTAGTCTTGGGGGGTGTATGTGTCCAGGAATTTATCTGTTTCTTCTAGATTTTCTAGTTTATTTGTATAGAGGTGTTTATAGTATTCTCTGATGGTAGTTTGTATTTCTGTGGGATTGGTGGTGTAATCCCCTTTATCATTTTTTGTTGCATCTATTTGATTCTTCTCTCTTTTCTTCTTTATTATTCTTGTTAGCACTCTATCAATTTTGTTGATCTTTTCAAAAAACCAGCTCCTGGATTCATTGATTTTTTGAAAGGTTTTTTATGTCTCTATCTCTCAGTTCTGCTCTGATCTTGCCTTCTGCTATTTCTTGCCTTCTGCTAGCTTTTGAATTTGTTTGCTCTTGCTTCTCTAGTTCTTTTAATTGTGATGTTAGGGTGTCAATTTTAGATCTTTCCTGCTTTCTCTTGTGGGCATTTCGTGCTATAAATTTCCCTCTCCATACTGCTTTAATGTGTACCAGAGATTCTGGTATGTTGTGTCTTTGTTATCACTGGTTTCAAAGAACATCTTTATTTCTGCCTTCATTTCATTATTTACCCAGTAGTCATTCAGGAGCAAGTTGTTCTGTTTCCATGTAGTTGTGCAGTTTTGAGCGAGTTTCTTAATCCTGAGTTCTAATTTATAGCACTGTGGTCTGAGAGACAGTTTGTTGTGATTTCTGTTCTTTTACATTTACTGAGGAGTGCTTTACTTCCATTTATGTGATTAATTTTAGAATAAGTGTGATGTAATGCTCAGAAGAATGTATATTCTGTTGATTTGAGGTGGAGAGTTCTGTAGATGTCTATTAGGTCTGCTTAGTGCAGAACTGAGTTCAAATCCTGGATATCCTTGTTAACCTTCTGTCTCACTAATCTGTCTAATATTGACAGTGGGGTGTTAAAATCTCCCATTATTATTGTGTGGGAGTCTAAGTCTTTATTTTGAGCCTATGTGTGTCTTTGCATGTGAGATGGGTCTCCTGAATACAGCACACTGATGGGTCTTGACTGTTTATCCAACTTGCCAGTCTGTGTCTTTTAATTGGGGCATTTAGTCCATTTACATTTAAGGTTAATATTGTTATGTGTAAATTTGATCCTGTCATTATGATGTTTGCTGGTTATTTGCCTGTTAATTGATGCAGTTTCTTCCTAGCATCGATGTTCTTTACAATTTGGCATGCTTTTGCAGTGACTGGTACCAGTTGTTCCCTTCCATGTTTAGTGCTTCCTTCAGGAGCTCTTGTAAGGCAGGCCTAGTGCTAACAAAATCTCTCAGCATTTGCTTGTCTGTAAAGGATTTTATTTCTCCTTCACTTATGAAGCTTAGTTTGGCTGGATATGAAATTCTGGGTTGAAAATTCTTTTCTTTATTTCTCCTTCACTTATGAAGCTTAGTTTGGCTGGATATGAAATTCTGGGTTGAAAATTCTCTTCTTTACAAATGTTGAATATTGGCCCCCACTCTCTTCTGGCTTGTAGGGTTTCTGCTGAGAGATCCACTGTTAGCATGATGGGCTTCCCTTTGTGGGTAACCTGATCTTTCTCTCTGGCTGCTCTTAACACTTTTTCCTTCATTTCAACCTTGGTGAATCTGACAATTACGTGTCTTTGGATTGCTCTTCTCGAGGAGTATCTTTGTGGAGTTCTCTGTATTTCCTGAAGTTGAATGTTGTCCTGCCTTGCTAGGTTGGGGAAGTTCTCCTGGATAATATCCTGAAGAGTGTTTCCCAACTTGTTTCTATTCTCCCCATCACTTTCAGGTACACCAATCAAATGTAGATTTAGACTTTTCCCATATTTCTTGGAGGCTTTGTTCATTTCTTTTTACTCTTTTTTCTCTAACCTTGTCTTCTTGCTTTATTTCATTAATTTGATCTTCAATCACGATACCCTTGCTTCTACTTGATTGAATCAGCTATTGAAGCTTGTGCATGCATCATGAAGTTCTCGTGCCATGGTTTTCAGCTCCCTCAGGTCATTTAAGGTCTTCTCTACCCTGTTTATTCTAGTTAGCCATTCGCCTAATCTTTTTTCAAGGTTTTTAGCTTCCTTGTGATGGTCTAGAGCATGCTCCTTTAGCTTGGAGAAGTTTCATTATTACCGATCTTCTGAAGCCTACTTCTGTCAACTCATCAAAGTCATTCTCCATCCAGCTTTGTTCCATTGCTGGTGAGGAGCTGCGATCCTTTGGAGGAGAAGAGGCCCTCTGGTTTTCAGAATTTTCAGCTTTTCTGCTCTGGTTTCTCCCCATCTTTGTGGTTTTATCTACCTTTGGTCTTTGATGTTGGTGACCTACAGATGGGGTTTTGGTGTAGATGACCTTTTTGTTGATGTTGATGCTATTCCATTCTGTTTGGTAGTTTTCCGTCTAACATTCAGGTTCCTCAGCTGCAGGTCTGTTGGAGTTTTCTGGAGGTCCACTGCAGACCCTGTTTGCCTGGGTATCACCAGCAGAGGCTGCAGAACAGCAAATATTGCTGCCTGATCCTTCCTCTGGAAGCTTTGTCCCAGAGGGGGAACCACCTATATGAGGTGTTTGTCGGCCCCTACTGGGAGGTGTCTCCCAGTTAGGCTACACAGGGGTCAGGGATCCACTTGAGGAAGCAGTCTGTCCGTTCTCAGAGCTCAATTGCCATGCTGGGAGAACCACTGCTCTTTTCAGAGCTGTCAGACAGGGATGTTTAAGTCTGCAGAAGTTGTCTGCTGCCTTTTGTTCAGCTATGCCCTGCCCACAGAGGTGGAGGCTAGAGGCAGTGGGCCTTGTTGAGCTGCAGTGGGCTCCATCCAGTTTGAGCTTCCCAGCCGCTTTGTTTACCTACTCAAGCCACAGCAATGGTGGACGCCCCTCCCCCAGCCAGGCTGCTGCCTTGCAGTTTGATCTCAGACTGCTGCGCTAGCAGTGAGCAAGGCTCCGTGGGTGTGGGACCTGCCAAGTCAGGCACAGTAGAGAATCTCCTTGTCTGCCAGTTGCTAAGACCTTGGGAAAAGTGCAGTATTTGGGCAAGAGTGTCCCGTTTTCCCAGGTAAGTCTGTCATGGCTTCTGTTGGCTAAGAAAGGGAAATCCCTCGACCCCTTGCACTTCCCATGTGAGGCGACGCCCTGCCCTGCTTCAGCTCACCCTCCATGGGCTGCACCCACTGTCCAACCAGTCCCAATGAGATGAACCAGGTACCTCAGTTGGAAACGCAGAAATCACCCGTCTTCTGCATCGATCACGCTGGAAGCTACAGACCGGAGCTGTTCCTATTAGGTCATCTTGGACTACTTTCACATTCTCTGGATTTTTTTTTTTGGAACTGGTTGCAACTTTTTTGTGGTTCCCTCTTTAATTAATGAATTAAACAAAATCTTTTACACACATTCATTTTATATCTTCATAACAGTCATGATTAAACCTTTAAAAAATAATTATCCTGTAACAATGTATTCTGCAACAGTATACCCAGGAAATATAGGCACCTTCCTAATTCTAGGACATAAATCATGATAAATCTGCTACAGCTATGATAAAAGTAATATTATTCTCTTTTGCCTCTGATTGGTTTGGAGGTTATCATGTGACTACATTCTGGTCAATGAGAAATATATCAGGAGGTTCTGAGAGAAGTGTACTTCCCTGATAAAGTGAATGAGAGCTAGCAGAGGAAAGTAGGAAATGCATTTTCTCTCTTGCCCTTAGATGTTGTCTTGTGAGAGCAGGGTGCTTGGAAATGCAGCTGCCATCTTCAATAACAGTGAGAGAAACTAAAGAAAATCTCTGATAAGCCATCTCTGAGTCCTGACATCATTTATCGAACCTCGCATTAGTCAATCAACTCAGGGACTACTTCTCCCAGAGCTGTTAAATTAGGTAATAATTCCTCAGAGTTTAATCTGTGTCAGTTGGTTATTTAATTACATGCATCTATAAGCATTTTAACAAATCTAGTTACAGATTCAGAAAAAAAAGTACCCAGGCAATCTGACATGGTCTAAACAGTCCTATGGTAAGTCATATGTGCAGTGATTGTAATGGTAGGTAGAAAAAGGTGGCTGTGGTGGGTTGGACAAGGGAAGGACATTGACCGACAGGATAGAAGGGTAGGATGTGATAGGAAGACAGAAGCGGTGGTTAGAAGAGTTTTAGTGGAGCAGCAGTGCTATGGTCTGAATGTTTGTGTTTCCCCAAAATTTATATGTTGAAACCTAATCTCTAATGCAATCATATTAAGAGTTGGGGACCTTCGGAAGTGATTAGATCATGAGAGGAAATCCCTCATGAATGGGATTAGTGCCCTAATGAAAGAGACCAGAAGGTGCATGTTTGCCTTTTCTGCCATGTGTGGACACAGTAAAAAGGCACCATATATGAAATGAGCCTTCATCAGTCACCGAATCTCCTGGCACATTGATCTTTGACTATCCAGCTTCCAGAATTATGTGAACAAAGACAGGCAGTTAGCAAAAAGTGTTTTCCATTTGTGCATTGCTGTGGCTAAACAACCCGTAGTCCTACTAAAGATTATATAACCACAAAGCTAGACTAGCCTCCAGATCTCCTATCCCCAGTGAGATAGTGATTTCAACTATAAATGAAAATTAGGTATGCCACATTCACAGTGATCCATGCATTATCTTCATCATTTCTGTTTTATTGAATGTTTACTTCATGGCAGTAAATTTGATAAACATATCATTATGTACATTATGTTATTTGATCTACACAATTCTATGATTGGATATGGTAGATTGTTGCAGTCCCAATTTGGTTTTGTCTCTCTGTATCTACACCTTTGGGTAGTCAACTCTCACACTGACTCTGGGCTTGGCCAATGGGACAATGTGCCTTGTGTTGGCTAGTAGAACAATAACATAATACAGGCAAAGGCTTGTAACAAACTTGACCACTGGGGGTGTCCTATGTTGATGCTCCTGGGAATGTTGAGATTGGTGCTATATGAATAAGCCCAAACTAGCCCATTGGAGACATGTGGTATATTCATCCCCATGACCTTAACAAACAACCAGTACCAACAAACAGCCAGCACAAATCACAAGACATATGGCCATTGTAGACCAACTAGTCCCCAATTAACCCTTAGCTGCATGCAGCCACATCCATGAGTTCAAGTGAAACCAGCAGAAAAACTATCTCACTGAACTCAACTCCAAATTGTCAGCTCTTAGAACCATGAGCTATTAAATTATCTTTAATCCCCTAAACTATGGTCAACAAAGACTAATTGATAAACTGGAATGTATAATATCCATGTCCCAATTTTACAGGCAAGGAAAACCAAGAGGAAAAATGCTCAAGGCTATACAACTAACAAAGGCTGCATTTATGATTAAAACCCAAATCTATCTGACTTCAAAGCCCCTGCCTTTGACAGCAATCTCAAACAATATATTCTGAGCAAACCACTAATTGCAAAGAACCACAAATATACCCCTAAAATCTTCCTACTTTTCTGAATGACATATGAATTTCTCAACCTTGATCTCTTTAACCCAGTGGTAACTGTGACTATCACTAGCTTGCACTATTAGTAAAACACTAAATTAAAAAAAGTTTTGTAGGTTTATGATTCACTGTGAAATGTAGCATTTCTTCTTGTTGTTGTTGTTTTCTTTTTGTCCTGAATTTACAATTTTAGGTTCATAGGTTTGGCCCAGTTTCTAATAAAGTAGGATTCTGTGAAAATTTTCATATTCCCTATAACTTTGTGGCTTCATGATGTCTTTCCATGTACCTGTACATGTGTTTGCCTATGATGTTTCCTCTTCATGGGATGTTTCCTTCATATCCCTAATATCTACCCTCCTCATATAAAGACTGTCATTCTGATTCAATGGCAGTCCTGAGCTCTCCCATCAGAGTTACTGCCTCTCCTTTGCGTTTTATGGCATTTGGCACATACCTCTATTATAGTGCCTACAATACTTGCTCTCATAATTGTCTTTTCCACTAAACACATTCTGTATTGAATCCTCAACACCTAGGATAGTATTTGGCATGCATCAGGGGCTAAATAAACTTTGTTAAGTAAATGAATTAAATAATCTATCAATCAAAAATAAAACTGTTCTCAACTCATTTCTTTAGTTGTATCTCAAATGATTCCTCATCTTCCATCCTCTATTTCAATTAAATTGAATTACTTCTCCATATAGACCTCCCTACATGTTGAAGAGACAGGCTGGATATTCATTCATCAAGCCCATATTCTCTTCTTCCTGGGTACACACATTTCTCTTCTCACTAGACTACATTTTCCAGCATCTCTTGCACTTGGGTGTGGACATGTGCTTAAGTTTTGGTTAACAGAATATAAGCAGAAGTGATTTGTACACCTTTCAGGCCTGGTCCACAGAAATTTCCTAAACTGTTTTTTCCATACTCTTTCTCCTTTTGCCAGCTTAATGTAGGTGAGCACAGTGACCTTGGAGGTATTAAAGATGAGGAAGCCAAAAGATGGTCCTTCAGTCACAGCTAGTCAGATAGTCAGAACTAAACAAAAATTCCATTTTGGACTTTATGGGAACAAGAATTAAACTTCTATTCTGTTAAATCACTGAGATTTGGAGATTTATCTGTTATACCTGCAAACTTTATCTCAACTAATATACTGATGCTGTATCTTTGGTTTTCTATAGCTCCACTATATCATATGTCCTTGTCTCTAATATGTGCTTCTCCAGTTGTACCCACCCTTTGAGATACAACTTTAGCCACTATGCCTTCCACGGTCCTTCTAATAGACACTAGTCTTCTTCTGAAATACTCTAATGTTTTACCTTCATATCTCTTAGACATGTGCTGTGTTCTACTTGCATCACTGATATTTAAGTTATATTTCTAAACATAAAATGCTAACATTCAAATAACTCTGTGATATGAATCTTGTCTTACTCATCTCTATTTTCTCCACATCACTCAACATGCAGCCTTATGCCAAGCAGACAGATAAGACACTTTTTCAAATCTGTATTTGTGCTCTGTACACATCATGTTTTAGACATAAATACACTTACCCATCTTGAGGCAAGTATATTAATTTGTTTTTATTTTCTTTTTAGTCTGCCCTCTTTTTCTTGATTTTTCTTCTTCTTAGGCATTTTTCCTTGCCATTTATCTTAACTATTTCCAGTGCCATTAGATCTCTCTTGAGGACCCATGATCAGAATGACATGGAGTCCAATATTCCAGATGTGGCTCTTCCATTAATATATAGGGCAACATTAACCACTGGGGTTTTGATAAGTCTTTATGGGAGATAACATAGTGATTATGTCTTTCTCCCCTAAACCCAAAAATGTGTCTGTCATTTAAAAAAACAATTAAATCATCTATTTTAAGTTGATGGAGTATAAATCAAGAGTTTTTTAGAATAGAACCCATTCTGAGGGTTGGCTTCATCTACTTCTTTCGGACTTCAGAGCCCTAATGGGAGTCATTTGAGGTTGGTAAAGCTAAACATAATAGGTCCTGGATTTCCTGAATTACACTGAAGACTGTAACATTTAGAAACAGAACTCTGAGCATTAAATCCTCTGAGAAGGAGGAAGATTTAAATTCCTCTAGACCACTTAATGTTTTCTTTTTGCCTTTTTAATCCCTTAAATGGAAATGAATTTAGAATAGTCTGTGCCCAGTGGAAACTGAGTTTTGGTTTTTAACATCTATACATCTAAACCTTGCAAAGGTGAGTTTTAGATGTTAAAAAATTTTAGATCACGTTAAAAAAATGAGCAGAAGGAATGAACTCTTTATTCCTATACAACACAAAAATCTTAGAGAAAATTCCAATTTTCCTGTAAAACCTACGGGGATTTTTTTTTCTCATTTGTGTGCTCTTCTCTCTTCCAAGCCCCTAATAACACCCTACCAGGGACTGGGACAGGGATTTCATGGGGTGGGAAACATAAGCACCTGAGGACTGTCAATAGAACCATAAAAAACACTGCGATGGTGCAGTCAGACATGGTAAAAGGTAGATGGCAATAAGGTTAATGCTGATAAAGAAATCAGCGAGTGTCAAGCAGACAATGCATGGTGAAACCATCTGATAAATGGAAAAGGAATGCAGAATGGTAATTAGAAAATAGTTCCATGGTTATTGTAGAAAAGTCTGAAAGCCTTCAGCTTAACCACATGCAGCTGAGAAAGGAAAAGCGAGGCTTGAGTATTGCTGGAGGAATACATTATCTATCAAAGTGAGGGTAATCTCTGAAGATTTTTTCAGGGAAAACCAAGTTCAGAAATTTTATCCTCTTTTTCTCTTTCCTGCTTTGTTTCTCTAACCACCCTGCTTTATTTAATAGCAATCAGTCCAAAGCACTTCTGTGATGAAGAATGCACTGTAGTAAAAGCACTCTCATCAGGCCCGATTATACTTCCACCACTGCTACTTAATTACCAGGTCTGTGACCTTAGCCAATATTCTCATCTCTCTGTAGCTCAGCTTTCCAAGGGGTTAGGTTGGCTGATCTCTAGAGTCCTTTCTGGTTCTCAAGTTCTCTGATTCTTTGATTCTTGACCTCAAAGTCTTTTTCTACCCTAATTTACATTCTTTAGTATCTGTCTATCACAGGAGCAGCCCAGATAGATTTCCAATATCTGCCAGCCCCCAGAATTTATCACCCAATAAAGGAAGCTTGCTTAGGAGTCAGGAATTAATGAAGACCTATGACTTTAAGTGGCCAAAATTGAGACAAGCTGGTATAAGATTTTTAGATAGCCCCATGGTGAGTTGAAGCCTCAGAGCACCTTAGGGTTGGCTAAGCACTGAAAATTTAAGAAAGTTAATATTTCTGTGTGAGACTGAGATGATGAATTATTTATTATTTTCAGTAGGCATATATTGGAACCAACTCAATTTGGTGTTTACATTTGTAAGAAAAGCACATTTGGGGTAAGGTTGGCACCAGGAGACATTGGCTGCCAATCTTTCTAGAGCAGGTTTTTACCAGACAGAATTTTCCTGGTTCATTTACTATGGTCCACAGTAAAACCTGCATTGTAGGCTCAAAACTGTCATTTGGCAACAAATCTTTAATACATCTAAGTTCCCATATGAATATTAACTAGTTCCCAGTGATTACTGTGTAGACCTGGATGTCAATTTTATTAAGTTATAGGAATTTATATATTCTGGCCATGCAGGTAGCATGACTGGTACATTATTTTCCACCAAATTACTATTTGGGATTCCTCTGGAGCAAAGAATCATAATAGAGGAGCAAATGCAAGAAGAGTTCATCAACTGAAAAAAGCTTTGGAAGCTCTTTTCTGGCATAGGAATAGCCCAGCCAATGGGGATATGACAAATACTCCTTGGTACTTATAGACTTAATAGTTCTGGTCTTGACTATTTATGACTGACCCCAAGGACCTATAAATGACTGGAGACATGGTAAACACAGACACAGAAGCAAGGCACTGTTTTTCCAAACGTAGTATGTGTACCACTTGTGGTATGCAGAATGCTTGTAAAAGATAAAAATCCATGTGTACATAAGTGACCCAATTTAGGATTTAAATCACCCCTGCATTTAAATTATAAATACAACATTTCAGCTTATATAAAGCAAAAGGATTGAAAGCAAAATATGTGTCAAGGATAAAGGAGGGAAGAAGTTGAGGGTTACATTTGAAGGGGTTAATGTGGAAAGGGGTAGGCCCTAGGAGCAGGAAAGCAGAATTTTTGGAACAAAGCTTACAAATTACCTGAGGGTTTTGTTAAAATGCACATTCTGACTCAGCAGATGTGGGGTGGGCTGAGGGTCTGTATTTCTAACAAGCTTCCAGATGATACTGATCTGATCCAAATGCCATGCCTTGGGTAGCAAGGAAGATTCTAGAATCTTTCACTCCACCAGAATGGAAATGGCCTCCAGGTGAACTGGAGATAAAAATTTCTATGATATTTAATTTTCTAGTTACATTCTATTTATCAAAGTTACATAGGCATACCTATAGTAACAATATTACTTCCATCTAACTCTATTTTAGTAAAAAAAAAAAAGTGAGTTGTTTTCAAGATGAATATTAAGTAAGTATGAGTACAAGTGTACTTTAAATTTCAAAAACTGTAACAGGTTTGCAACGACTTATGGAAAAGTGCTGACACGAAGAGTGAATGTACACTCAGTATCCCATTATTCAAACTATGTGGTTTCTCACTTTAATACTTTAATACAAGACCTTATTTAAACTTTACAACAGCTAATGAAGTTGACACTTTAAATCTGTTTTACAGATGAGGAAATTGGTTTATACCGATTATCCCATTATTCAGATCATGTGGTCTTGTTCTCATTTTAATACAGGATTTCACTTAAACTTTACAACAGCTTTATGAAGTTGATATTTTTAATCTCTATTACAGATGAAAAAATTGGTAGAATTCTATGATATTTGGGGATTATTGAAGGTCTCAGGATATTGTCTCTTTTACTTGACATTTACTCCCTGAGGCACCCTGCCCTTCTTCCTAGGCACTGCTGTCTTTGAGCACTCCCTTCCCTGTACATTTATGGTTAAACAAGCCGCTTTGCTTTGACTCATTCATTATTCAGATATGTTAACACTATCAATAAGAATACTTTCTTCATCCTAGAAATCACCCCACATCTTCAAAGTGATGTCCAACATCTTTGTCCTTATTCATTGTGTTGACTTTATTATTGAACTCTCAAGGCACATTCTTATTTTCAATTTCTTGTGGGGCAACTCACTGTATCTTCCATGTACTGGATATTTTGATTCCAAGTAAATCAGTTGCTTATCTAAGGCAGAGAAGTGATGGCAGAACTCCAAGCAAACGTTTTCACTTGCAGTTCTCTCAGTGGATGATAATAACCTATCACAATGATATCCATTATAATGAACACTTTGTGCTTTCCCTTTGTAATAAGACCTTGTTACTGAGCTAAGGCTCTGTATGCAATAAGAGAAAATTGACTCCTAAGAATTGAAGTCATCAATAAGTTTGATCTTATGGTCTTAGAAACCTTGGGGTGACTTATTTTAATTGGGAAAGAGATGTAGCTAACATAAATCCAAACAGACTTACTGAGAGGAAAGTCGTTAAAATAACCCAAGTGCTTAGATACATAACCAAAAGAACCCAGGGACAAATAATTCTGCACTAAAGGGTAATAAAGATTTGAGAGAACTTATAAAAACAGAGATGGCAGGAGCAACTTGTCCAAAAGATAGGACTGGCAAGTGAGCTTACTAGAGGGAAAAAATAAAGAAATCAACTGCAAAATAGAAAGATTGAACTAAAGATAAAAATAAAAATGGTCATTTTCTTTATTTCATGAGTCTCTATTAATCTTTTTTGTTCAGTGTATAAATTCCGCACTATAGCTGACTTCCAGATTACATTACTGAGAGTAATAAAGCAGCATATAGCTCTCTGGGTGAGTCTATTTACTCACTGGGCTTATCAGTAAAAGTGAGTGATATGGTAGCAACAATAAGGTAGCAGTAATGGAAAAGATACTTAACCAGATCACCAGAGAACTAGATTCTAATACCAATTTTGCCATTAGCTAATAGTACTGAAATGGGCAAGTCATTTGCCAGCTGAGGATCTTGGTTTCCTCACTGATAAAACCATGATATTAAACCAGATAATCCTAAGAATTATTTCAGCTTGATGTGATTTGGCTGTCTCCCCACCCAAATCTCATCTTGAATTGTAGCTCCCATAATTCTCACATGTTGTGGGAGGGAGCTGGTGGGAGGTAATTGAATCATGGGGATGGTTTCCCCCATACTGCCCTCATGGTAGTGAATAAGTCTCATAAGATCTTATGGTTTTATAAGGGGAAATCCCTTTCACTTGTTTCTCATTCTTTCTTGCCTGCTGCCATGTAAGACATGCCTTTCACCTTCTGTCATGATTGTAAGGCCTCCCAGCCATGTGGAACTGTGAGTCCATTAAATCTCTTTTTCTTTATAAACTACCCATTCTTGAGTATGTCTTCATCAGCAGCATGAAAATGGACTAATACACAGCTCTACCCTTACGTGCTTCAGGGCTGGAGCTAGACCAGATGCCCTCTTGAGGTCTCTTCCAATAAAGGATCTCTGATTTTTAATTACATTGAGACATAAATATTGCAAAAGTATATCCATCCTTATAAACATGTGTTGTGCTTATTATGCTTTGGATAATAGTTATTGGCAATCAAGGAATCAGTTGTTTTAGCCCTGACTATATCAGTGGTCCCTTCAGTTTCTAATGTGAGGTTGACTTTTTCTTCAGGTTACGATTATGAACCCATTCATTCATTCATTCTCTCTCTCTCTCTCTAATTGAGTCTAAAATTTCCTTGGGGTAGGTCATACCTATTTGCCCAGGTTAAGTTTGGAAGAAAGGTATTAAAGAGACAGACCAGCTGGCCTCTAACAGAATCACCCCCTTGGGGTACAGCAGCTCAATTTTATCAGTCCAAGACTTTTGAGATCAATTCATGTTAATCAGAGTGACTAATTTACAACAAGAAATTAACAGTTTAAAAACAAAACAAAAAACCTCTCAGGAGGGCAGAGCAAGATGGCTTAATAGAAGCATATGCTATCTTTCCCCCAGCAGTAACACCAAATCTTAACTACTACAGAATTTTAACTGCTACACACAACAAAGCCCTTTCACAAGAATCAAAAATCAGGCAAGCAATCACAGTACCTGGCTTCAACTTTATATCGCTGAAAGAAGCACTGCAGAGGCTGGGAGAGACAGTCTTGAATCATTGACACTACCTCTCCTCCTCCACCCCCAAGCAGCAGCAGTGTAGGACGGAGGGTCTGTGCACTTCCAGGAGGGAGAATACAGTCACTGGGGGACATTACATTGAACTCAGGACTACCCTGTCACAGAGGACAGCAAAGCCATACTGGGCTCAGCCAGTGCCTTTGCACAGAAGCAGCATTTGAATCAGATCTAGACAGAGGGGAATTGCCCATCCCAGCTGGTGGAACTCGAATTTCCCTGCTGGCCAAAGTGATCAGAGGTTCTAGGTAAAATTGACAGGTGGCCTAGGACACAAGGACTGCAATTCTTAGGCAAGTCCTAGTACTGGTCTGGGCTTAGAGCCGGTGGACTTGGGTGGGGACACGTGACCTAATAAGATACCACATGCAGTAGCAAAGGAAGTACTTGCACCATCCCTCCCCAATCCCAGTCAGTGGAGTACAGAGCAATGAAAGTGACCCCTTCCTTCTGCTTGAGGAGAGGAGAGCAAACAGTAAAGAGGACCTTGCCTTGCATCTTGGAGACCAGCTCAGGCATGGTAGAATAGGGCACCAGGCAGAGTTGTGAAGCCCCCATTATAGGCCTTAGATCAAGGACATTTCTAGACATACCCTCAGCCAAAAGAAAACCCGCTGCCTTGAAGGGAAGGACTCAGTCCTGGCAGGATATGTCACCTGCTGACTAAAGAACCCTTGGGTCCTAAATAACCAATAGCAACATCCAGGTAGTACACTGTGGGCCTTGGGCTCTGAGACATGCTGCCTTCAGGTGTGACACAGCAAATTCCCAGCTATGGTGGCTATGATGAAAGATACCTTCTGTTTGAGAAAAGCAGAGGGAAAGTAAAGGGGACTTTTTCTTGCACCTGGGGTACCAGCTCAGCCACAGAGGGTAAAGCACCAAGCAAACTCTTGGGTTTCTCAAGTCCTGGTCTGGGCTCTTAAACAGTATTTCTGAACCTGTCCTGGATTGGAGGGGAGCCAACTCCCCTGAAGAGTGAGTCCCGGTCCTGACAGCGTTCACCACAAGTTGACTGAAGAGCCTTTGGAATTTAAGTGAACACTGGTGGTGGCCTGGCAGAATCCTTCATGGGCTGGTGGTAGTGTTGGCAACTGGGAGAGGCTCCTCTCTGCCTATAGAAAGGAGATGGAAGAGCAGGAAGAACTTTTGCCTTGTGGTTTGAGTGTCAGCTTAGATTCAGTAGAACAGAACATCAGGTAAATTTCTACAGCTTTTTACTCCAATCCCTGGCTCTCGGACAGCATTTCTGGACCCAACACACTGCCCTGAAAGGAGGAATAAAACCTGGCTGGCTTTGTCACCTGCTGATTATAGAGACCTAGGGCCTTGAGGGAACATAGGTGATAGCCAGGTGTTAGTTACCACGGGCCTTCAGCAAGACCCAGTGCTGTACTGGCTTTGGGTATGAGCCAGCATAGTCCCAATGGTAGTGGCCACAGGGGTGCTCATGTCCCCTCACCCCCAGTTCCAGGCAGCTCAACATAGAGAGAATGACTCCATTTTTCAGGGAGAATGTAAGAGAAAAGAACAAAAGCCTCTGCCTGGTAATCCAGAGAGTTCTTCCAGATCTTGTCCAAGACTACCAAGGTAGTACCTCTATGAGTCTCCAGGAGCCACAGCGCTATTGGTCTTGGGACCGAAGTCCCTTCTAATACCTGGAAAGCATTCCTGAGAAGGTAATAAGCCCAAATTGCAAAGACTACAATAAATGCCTAACTCTTCAAGGTCAAACACTACAAACACTGACAAACATTGAGACCGTCCAAGAAAACACGACCTCAACATATTAACTAAATGAGGCACCAGGGACCAATCCTAAAGAAACAAATATGTGCTTTCAGACAGATAATTCAAAATAGTTATTTTGAGGAAACTCAAAGAAATACAAAATAACATAGATAAGGAATTCAGAATTCTATTAAATAAATTAAACCAAGAGATTGAAATAATTAAAAATAATCAAGGCCAGGCATGGTGGCTCATGCCTGTAATCCCAGCACTTTGGAAGGCCGAGGTGGGTGGGTCACGAGGTCAGGAGATCAAGACTATCCTGGCTAACACAGTGAAACCCCGTCTCTACTAAAAATACCAAAAAAAGTTAGCCAGGCGTGGTGGCGGGTGCCTGGAGTCCCAGCTACTCAGGAGGCTGAGGCAGGAGAATGGCATGAACCCGGGAGGTGGAGCTTGCAGTGAGCCAAGATGGTGCCACTGCACTCCAGCCTGGGTGACACAGCAAGACTCCATCGCAAAAAAAGAAAAAAAAATCAAACAAAAATTCTACAGTTGAAAAATGCAATAGGCAATGAAGAATGTATTGGATTCTCTTAATAGCAGAACTGATCAAGCAGAAGAAAGAATTTGTGAGCTTGAAGAAAGGCTATTTGAAAATACACAGTCAGAGGAGACAAAGGAATAAAGAATAAAAAACCATGAAGCAAGCCTACAAGATCTAGAAACTAGCCTCAAAAAGGCAAATCTAAGAGTTATTGACCTAAAGAGGAAGTAGATAAAGAGACAGGGATAGAATATTTATTCAAAGCAATAATATAAGAGAACTTCCCAAACCTAGAGAGAGATATCAATATCCAAATACAAGAAGGTTATAGAACACCAAGCAGATTTAACCCAAAGAAGACTACCTGAAGTGTTTTAATAATCAAACTCCCCAAGGTCAAGGATAAAGGATCCTAAAAGGAGCAAGGGAAAAGAAACAAATAACATAAAATGCTGCTTCAATACATCTTGTGGAGGACTTTTCAGTGGAAACCTTACAGGGCAGGAGAGAGTGGCATGATATATTTAAAGTGCTGAAGGAAAAAACTTTTACCCTAGAATAGTATATCCAGTGAATATATCCTTCAAGCATGAAGGAGAAAGAAAGACCTTCTTAGACAAACAAAAGCTGAGGGATTTCATCAACACTAGACCTGTTCTACAATAAGTTGAAAGGGAATTCTTCAATCTGAAAGAAAAGGACATTAATGAGCAATAAAAAATTAGCTGAAGGTACAAAACTCACTGGTAATAGCACATAGAATATTATAACATTGTAACTGTGGTGTGTAAACTACTCTTTTTTTTTTTTTTTTTTGAGACAGAGTCTTGCTCTGTCACCCAGACTAGAGTGCAGCAGCATGATCTCAGCTCAATGCAACCTCCACCTCCCAGGTTCAAGCGATTCTCCTGCCTCAGCCTGCTGAGTAGCTGGGATTACAGGCAACTGCCACTGCACCCGGCTAATTTTTGTATTATTTTTTTAGTAGAGACAGGGTTTCATCATCTTGCCCAGGCTGGCCTCGAGCTCCTGACCTTGTGATCCACCTGCCTCAGCCTCCCAAAGTGGTGGGATTACAGGTGTGAGCCGCTGCACCCGGCCACTATTCTTAAGTAGAAAGATTATGCAATGAACCAATCAAAAATAACAACAACAACTTTTCACAACATAGTACAATAAGTCATAAAGAGAAACAACAAAAAGTTAAAGCGAGGATGAAGTTAAAGTATAGAATTTTAATTAATTTTATTTTGCTTCTTTGTTTATGCAAACAAACAAGTGTTAAGCTGTCATCAGCTTAAAATAATGGGTTATATAATAGTATTTGCAAGCCTCATGGTAACCTCAGATTGAAAAACATTCAGTGGATACACACACACACAAACCAAGAAATTAAATTATACCACCAGAAAAAATCATCTTCACTAAATGGAAGACAGAAAGGAAGGAAAGAAGGAAGAGAAGACCACAAAACAACCAGAAAACAAATAACAAAATGGCAGGAGTAAGTCCTGACTTATCAATAATAACAATGAGTGTAAATGGACTAAACTGTCTAATCAAAAGATAGAGTGGCTGAATTGGTTAAAAAAAACAAGTACCCAATGATCTGTTGCCAATAAGAAACACACTTCACCTATAAAGACACACACAGAGGAAAACAAAGGGATAGAAAAAGTATGCCAAGCTAATGGAAACCATAAAAGAGCAGGGGTAGCTATACTTATATCAAACAAAATAGATTTCAAGACAAAAACTGTAAAAACGGACAAAAAGCCTAATTATATAATGATAAGTGAGTCAATTTAGCAAGAGGATATAACAATTGTAAATATATATGCACCCAGCAGTGGAGCATCCAGATATACAAAACAAATATTATTAGAGCTAAGGAGAGAGACAATACAATAATAGCTGAAGACTACAACATCCCACTTTCAGCACTGGACAAATCTTCCAGACAGAAAATCAACAAAGAAACATTGGACTTAATCTGCCCTATAGAACAAATGAACCTGATAGATATTTACAGAACATTTTATCCAAAGACCACAGCACACACACTTTTCTCCTCAGCACATGGATCATCTCAAGGATAGGCCATATGTTAGGTCACAAACTAAGTCTTAAAACACTCACAAAAATTGAAATAAATCAAACATCTTTTCTGACCACAATGGTATAAAACTAGAAATCCATAACAAGAGGAATTTTGGAAACTATACAACACATGAAAATTAAACAATATGCTCCTGAATAATTGTGGGTCAATGAAGAAATTAAGAAGAAAATTTAAAAATTTCTTGAAACAAAAGATAATGGAAACATAACATACCAAAACCTATGGGATATAGTGAAAGCAGTACTAAAAGGGAAATATATAGCCATATATGCCCACGTCAAAGAAGAAAAACTTCAAATAAATAATCTAATGATGCATCTTAAAGAACTATAAAACCAAGAGCAAACTAAATCCAAAATTAGTGGAGGAAAACAAATAATAAATATTACAGCAGAAATAAATGAAATTGAAATGAAGAAAATAATAGAAAAGAATAATGAAATAAAAATTTGATTTTTTGAAAAGATAAAAAAATTGGCAAATCTTTACACAGACTAAGGCAATAAGAAAGAATATCTAAATAGATAATATCAGAGATGAAAATGAGACACCACAATTAATACTGCAGAAATTCAAAGAATCATTAGTTGCTACTATGAGCTACTGTATGCCAATAAATCGGAAAGTCTAGAGAAAATGAAATCTAGAGAAACTATTAGAAGTGATAAACAAATTCAGTAAAGTTGCAGTACACAAAATCAACATACAAAAATAAGTAGCATTTCTACATGCCAACAGAGAAGAATCTGAAAAAGAAATTTAAAAAGTAATCCCATTTACAATAGCCACAAATGAAAGTAAATACCTAGGAATTAACCAAAGAAGTGAAAGATCTCTACAATGAAAACTACAGAGCACTGATGAAAGACATTGAAAAGGACACCACAAAATTGAAAGATATTCCATATCATGGATTGGAAGAATCAATATTGTTAAAATGCCCACACTGCCCAAAGCAATCTACAGGCTCAATGCAATACCTATCAAAATACCAATATATTTCTTCACAGAAACAGAAAACACAATCCTCAAATTTATATGAAACCATAAAAGACCTGGAATAACCAAAGCTATCATTGGAAAAATGAACAAAACTGGAGGACTCACATTACATTTCTTCAATTTATACTACAGAGCTATAATAACCAAAACAGCATAGTACTGGCATAAAAACAGACACATAGAACAATGGAACAGAATAGAGAACCCAGAAACAAATCCATACACCTACAGGAACTCATTTTCAACAAAAGTGTGAAGAACATACCTTGAAGAAAACAGTCTCTTTGATAAATGGGGCTGGGAAAACTGGATATCCATATGCAGAAAAATGAAACTTGACACCTATCTCTCACCATATACAAAAATCAAATCAAAATGGATTAAAGACTTAAACCGAAGACCTCAACCTATGAAACCACTACAAGAAAATATTGGGGAAACTCTCTAAGACACTGATTTAGGCAAAAGTTTCTTAAGTAATACTGTACAAGCACAGGCATTGAAAGCAAAAATGCAAAAATGAGATTACATCATGTTTAAAACCTTCTGCACAGCAAAGGAGGCAATCAACAAAGTGAAGAGACAACCCACAGAATGAGAGAAAATATTTACAAACTACCCATCTGCCAAAGGATTAATAGGCACAATATATAAGAAGCCCAAACAACTCTATAAGAAAAAAATCTAATGCTCTTATTTTAAAATGAGCAAAAGATTGGATGGGAGAGTATATAAGGAAAAAAATGGGCAAAAGATTTCAATAGATATTTCTCAAAAGAAGACATACAAATGGCAAATAGGCATATGAAAATGTGCTCAACATCATTGATCATCAGAGAAATGCAAATCAAAACTACAATGAGATATCATCTCACCCCAGTGAAAGTGGCTTTTATTCTAAAGACAGGCAGTAACAAATACTGGAGAGAGGCTGCCTCCAGTGGCTCATGCCTGTAATCCCAGCACTTCGGAAGGCCAAGGCGGGTAGATCACCCGAGGTCAGGAATTTAAGACCAGCCAGCCCAACCAACATGGTGAAACCCCATCTCTACTAAAAATACAAAATTAGCTGGGCGTGGTGGTGCATGCCTGTAATCCCAGCTACTTGGGAGGCTGAGGTAGAAGAATTGCTTGAACCTGGGAGGCAGAGGTTGCAGTGAGTCGAGATTGCGCCATTGCACTCCAGCCTGGGCAACAAGAGCAAAACTCCGTCTCAAAAAAAAAAAAAAAAAAAAAAAAAAAAAAAAAAAAAAAGAGAATCCTTGCACACTGTTGATCAGAATGTAAATTAATACAACCACTATGGAGAACAGTTTGAAGCTTCCTTAAAAAATGAAAAGTAGAGCTACCATACAATCCGGAAATCCCACTGCTAGGTATACACTCAAAAGAAAGGAAATTTGTGTATTGAAGAGATATCCACACTCCCATATTTATTTCAGCACTATTCACAATAGCCAAGATTTGGAAGCAACTTAAGTGTTTGACAACAGATGAATGGATGAAGAAAATGTGGTACATCTATACAACGGAGTACTTTCAGCCATAACAAAGAAAGAGATCACGCCATCTGCAGCAACATGGATGGAACCGGAGGCCATTATGTTAAGTGAAATAAGACAGGCACAGAAAGACAACTTTGCATTTTCTCACTTATTTCTGGAAGCTAAAAATCAAAGCAATTGAGCTGATAGAGAGAGCACACAAAAGGATGGCTACCAGAGGCTGCAAAGGCAGAGGGGGAGTGGGTGGGAAGCAGCGATAGTTAATGGGTACAAAAAAAAATAGAAAGAATGAATAAGATCTAGTATTTGATTACACAACATGGTGACTACAGCCAACTATAATTTCAGTGTACATTTTTAAATAACTAAAAGAGTATAACTGGATTGTTTGTAATACAAAGGATGAATGCTTGAGAAGATGGATATACCCCATTTACCATGATGTGATTATTCCATTTCATGCCTATATCAAAGTATCTCATGTGCCCCATAAATATATACATCTATTATGTACACGCAAAAATTAAAAATAAAAAAACCCTCAAAAACTCTGAAATATCAAGGTTAACTGCTCAGTGTATTTTCAGTGATATCCAACTTCTGTGAAGTTGTTGCATGCTTGGCTGAGAGCAAGAGTCAAGGGAGTGGGATGATTTTAAAGTCTTTTCAAGACCTGAAGGCTGGACATACTCATTTCTATTCTAGAGAGGTAAAGAATAAGTGAGCACTCATGCTAGTTAGCTAGATTCCTTTTCTCTGGACAGGACTGGATACACAGAGACTTATTCTTCCTGTCCTCTTCCCTTTTTCCAGTTTTCATGAATTCTACCACCCTGTAGCCACCATAGCATTGCCTCTTCAAGCATGCAGAGAGTAATGTTAGTACTTAGGTAAATTCCTTCTGGAATTCCAACTTAGTCCCAGGACAAGGTGTTAGCCATCCTAATCTGTAGAATCTCCTCAGCAAAATAGATAGAAACCATGTGAGGGTGAGTCACTTCTGTGAGTAAAACATGCACTCTCATGCATGCCATCCCACTCTTAAAGGCTGACTTTTCCTGAGCCTTCCCTTAAATTCTGAGAGTACCTCTGAGAAGCTGCCTTTGTACCTACCACAGCCTTGAGTAAGTATGGACTAAAATAATCTGTTTATTTTTGGACTCAACCTGTAATGTTTTGAGGAAGCACACTTTACAAAATCCTTCTAGTAATATGTGGTGATTAAAGTCCCCAAGATGTCTGAAAGAATTTGAGTGGAAATTTAAAGCATCAAGCTCACTATGGGTACCCCCCAAGGAGATGCCATGTGGAAGTGTTGAACTTGCACTCAGTGGGTCCTAGCTGACAGAAGATGCTGACTGGGTGTATGCGGCTATAGAGCTTGCCCCAGGGAAGAAGGAGCATCCCCCAGGATCTATTTGTGAACTGTTCTGTTGATGTTCTTTCACTGCTGTGTAGAACCCTCAAAGATTCTCAGCACTACCTAGAATCAAATGGTATTTCAAATGGAATTTTAAGTACCCTTGGAATCTTTACTTGGGCAATAAACATTATCTATGATTCCAGGGGGTGGTCCTTTGTCAGTACTGCTGAGCTAATTCACTCTTGCAGCCCAAACAGGCATAGATGAGCCTGTGGGCTCTGGAATTCCACGTTTCGGGATGCCTACTTTCAGAAAAAGGGCAGATTGAATTGTCGTCTTATAATCACCACAACAGCTGGAGGAAAAAAATAGAACAGCCTTGTTTCACTTCCAGAAGGGGTTTTTATAGCAACCTCTTTGGAATCTGTCTATGAATCTGCTGACTTCTTCAATCAGCGAGGACATTCTTTCTCCTCTCCAGATTAATTTCTCATCATTTTTCCTCCAGTCTTGCTCACCTGATTATGGCCACATTGTTAATATCACCTATAGATACCAAGTGCGCTCCCACCTCAGGATTGTTGCCCTTGAGGTTCTCTCTGGACACCTGCTCAGTTACTCTGTGAGTTACTCTTTCACTTTATCCAGGCTTTTGCTCAGATGTGACATCATCAAGAAGCCTTCACTAACCATCCCACCTGAAATTCCATACACACTGCCTCATCCTTCTCTATTCCCCATGTTTTCTTTTTCTGCATAGCATGTATCGCCAGTTTTTTCACTGTCTGACTCATCCAACTAGAATATAAGTTTCACAAGAGCAGGAATTTTATTTATTTCCAGCTGTAACTCAAGCACCCAGAACTATACCTGGTGTATTAGACCATTTTCACACTGCTATAAAGAACTAACTGAAACTGGGTTATTTATGAAGAAAAGTGGGTTAATTGACTCACAGTTCCACATGGCTAGGAAGGCCTCAGGAAACTTATAATCATGGTGGAAGCTGAAGGTGAAGCAAAGCATGTCTTACATGGTGGCAGGAGAGAAAACAAGTGAGGGGGGAACTGCCACACTTTTAAACCATCAGATCTTATAAGAACTCTATGACAAGAACGGCAAGGCAGAAGGTCTTCCCCATGATCCAATCACTTCCCACCAGGTCCTCCCCTGACACATGGGGATTAAAATTTGAGATATTTAGATGGGGACACAGAGCCAAACCATATCATTCCACTGCTGACCCCTCCCAGATCTCATGTTCTTCTCACATTGCAAAACACAATCATCCCTTCCCAGCAGTTCTGCAAAGTCTTAACTCATTTCAGCAGTAACTCAAAAGTCCAAGTCCAAAGTATTATCTGAGACAAGGCAAGTCTCTTCCACCTATCAGCCTGTAAAATTAAAAACAAGTTAGTTACTTCTAAGATACAATAGGGGTACAGGCATTGGATAAATGCACTGATTCCAAATGGGAGAAATTGGCCAAAACAAAGAGGCTACAGGCCCCATGCAAGTGAAAAAACCCAGCAGGGCAGCCATTAAATCTTAAAGTTCCAAAATCTCCTTTGACTCCATGTCTTATATCCAGGCCACACTGATGCAAGGGGTGGGCTCCCAAGGCCTTGGGCTGCTCCACCGCCGTGGTTCGGCAGGGAACAGCCCCTGCAGCTGTTTCACAAACTGGCACTGAGTACCTATTGCTTTTCCAGGTGCCTGGTGCAAGCTGTCAGTAGATCTACCATTCTGGGATGTGGAGGATGGTAGCCCTCCTTTCACAGCTCCACAAGGCAATGCCCCAGTAGGAACTCTGGGAGCTCCAACCCCACATTTCCCTTCTGCACTGCCCTAGCAGAGGTTCTCCATGAGGGCTCTGCCCCTGCAGTTGATGTCTGCCTGGACATTCAGGCATTTCCATACATCCTCCGAAATCTAGGCAGAGGTTCCCAAACCTCAACTCTTGCCTTCTGCGTACCCACAGGCCCAACACCATGTGGAAGCCTTGGGACTTTCACCCTCTGTGAAGCCACAGCCCAAGCTGTACCTTGGCCCCTTTTAGCCATGGCTAGAGCTAGAAACAGCTGGGACTCAGGGTACCATGTCCCAAGGCTGCATAGAGCAGCAGGGCCCTGGGCCTGGCCAACAAAACCACTTTTTTCTCCTAGGCCTCTGGGCCTGTGATGGCAGAGGCTGCCTTGAAGATCTCTGACATACCCTGGAGACATTTTCCCCATTGTCTTGACTATTAACATTTAGCTCCTCCTTACTTGTGCAAATTTCTGCTGCTGGCTTGAATTTCTCCCCCAGAAAATGGGTTTTTCTTTTCTACTGCATGATCAGGCTACAAATTTTCTAAACTTTTATGCTCTGCTTCCCTTTTAAATGTAAGTTCCACTTTCAGACCATCTCTTTCTTCATGCATATAAGCGTACACTTTTAGAAAAAGCCAGGTCACATCTTGAATGCTTTGCTGTTCAGAAATTTCTTCTGCCGGATACCCTAAATCATCTCTTATCTTCAAAGTTTCACAGATCTCTAGGGCAGGGGCAAAATGCCACTAGTCTCTTTGCTAAAGCATAGCAAGAGTGGCCTTTGCTCCAGTTCCCAATAAGTTCCTCATCTCCATCTGAGACCACCTCAGCCTGGACTTCATTGTCCATATCACTATCAGCATTTTGGTCAAAACCATTCAACAAATCTCTAGGAGGTTCCAAGCTTTCCCATATCTTTCTGTCTTCTTCTGGGCCTTCCAAACTGCTCCAACCACTGCCTGTTACCCAATTCCAAAGTCACTTCCACATTTTCAGGTATCTTTATAGCAATGCCCCACTTCTCCCAGTACCAATTTTCTGTGTTAGTCTGTTTTCACACTGCTACAAAGAACTACCTGAGATTGAGTAATTTGTAAAGAAAAGAGGTTTCATTGACTCACAGTCCCGCCTGGCTGGGGATGCCTCAGGAAACTTATAGGCATGGCAGAAGGGGAAGGGGAAGCAAGGCATGTCTTACATGGCAGCAGGAAAGAGAGAGAATGAAAGGGGAAGTGCCACACTTTTAAACCATCAGATCTCGTGAGAACTCCATCATGAGAACAGCAAGGGGGACAGCTGCCCCCGTGATCCATTCACTTCCCACCAGGCTTCTCCCCTCACACGTGGAGATTACAATTTGAGATAAGATTTGGGTGGGGACACAGAGCCAAACCATATCACCTAGTGTATAGTAAAAATTCAACAAATATTTGTTGAAAGAAACAATAAGCAAACCAATTTGAGTTTCCTGCTTATTGCACTGATCAAGATTAGCCATTCATGATCTTGGATATCCATCAGAATCATCTGGAGACGCTTAAAAATAGATCAGATTCCAGGACTCTACTCCAGATTTACTAAAGCAAAATATCTGAGGGAAGAATGTTCAGGAATCACTATTTTTAATAAGCTTCTTGGGGTTTCTGAGGTACAGTTAGACATGAGAATCAGCGGTCTAGGCAACAGTTTCAGGAATACAGGAGGAAATATTACGTGGTGGCTAAGGTGTGAATATTTAGATCAGTCTGAATTTGACTCTCAACTTTGCCATCTACTTGCTATTTACATGTTACTAAACCTTTCCAAGCCTCAGCTTCTTTATACGAGTTGAGTATCCCTTATCAGAAATGTTTGGGAACAGAAGTGTTTCAGATTTTGGATTCTTTGGATTTTGGAATATTTGCATATGTGTAATTAAATATCTTGGAGATGGGACCCAAATCTAAACATAAAATTCATTTATGTTTCATATATACCTCATGCACATAAACAGGAGATAATTTTATATAATATTCTTCATAATTTTGTGCATGAAACAGCTTTGATTGTGTTTCAACTGCAATCCATCACATGAGGTTAGGTGTAGAATTTTCCATTTGTGGCACTGTCAGTGCTCAAAAAGTTTTAGATTTTGGAGCATTTTGCATTTCAGAGTTTTAGATTAAAAATGCTCTGCCAATACTTAAGGTGAGTAAATAACACCCATCATATGATGCCAGAAATCTCAGGTTCTTGGGACATGTAACCATCAGAAAAACAGCTTGTCCTTTCCCTGGGGACAATGAAGGACTGTAGGTACAGTGGTAGGACTACAGAACATTAGCACCAGCACTGAGGTACAGCTCTGAAGCATCAGCTCAGAGGTAGGTGGTGAACCTTTCCTGGATCCTCATGTTTAACACCATGAGAACCACAATACAGAATCCAAATGGCTTCCCACTGATAGCAGGGAGAGGCAGGCAGCCAATGGATGGACGGAGCTATGTCTGAATCAGGGGCTGACAACCACGATCTAACTATATAGATGACCCTTCTTCATCATTTGCTCAGGCTGTGGAATAAAATCATCTGACATACTTGCCTATGGCTGTGTTATTCGAGCTGGAACATAATGCAGGAAATGAACATTGCTGCAAGCTTAATGCACAATCCCTGACACCATTATCTTTCTCTCTAGTCGGAGCCTCAGGAAGCATTTCACTTTTTATTCTTACTTGATAGAAAGTCTCTATGAAACCTGTGAAGCAGATTATTGGAGGTGTGAGCACCCCTATTTAGCCAGTAATGGTAATAATATTAACCATAACTAATGCATTTGGTATTAGTGAATATAATACCAGTGTAATTCCATAGCAATCCTTACATTCTTTTCTATTAAAATTCTGTCGAATTGCCATGTATCAAGCCTTAGTACAGTCTTGCAGGCATATATAAGACATTATTTATTTACATGAATATACTTAGTAAAAAAAAGGATCTGTCCTGCTTCCTGTTTTTTCTCATTGTTAATCTTGTGTGGTACATATCACAATTCACATTTTTGCAGTGAAATCTGAGCTGTTTCCAGTTCGCTGACTTTTTTAAGGAATTGCAGTGGAAATGCCTTTGGAAGAAGGATGAGTGAGTATGTCCTGTCACTCACAAAGTAGATCCCAGTGGTGCATCAGTTACATTGTGGTAATTTGCTAGTAACTGCGTTAACTGTGTCCTGTATGGTTTGTCTTTTCTTCCACTACAGCACAGCTCAGCTGCACTGGGAACACCTAGACATTTAGTATTAATTTTTTTAAGTGTTTCTGGGTGAGAAATTACTAGAGATCAGAAGAATACATTTCCAGTGACACAATTCAAGATCAGCAATTAACTATGCATAGAAATGTCACTTAAAGAAAAGTCTGTCAATATCCTAAAATTTCTTTTATAGATTTGTTATTAACTTCTAAGTATAGACTAATTACCTTCTTCATTATCATAGAGAATCTTGTGTGTTGATGCAGAATCTATAAATGATGTCAATGAGACAGTGTGGAAGCAATATCCTCCCTTATTTCCTAACGTGTTACCCTCACCATGTGAGTAAGGGAAAAAAGAAGAAGTCAGTCCCCATGTTACTGCAGGAGCAAAGCTATCAGCTTGAGAATCCTGCTGTTAAAATGCAGTGATGGAATTTTCAGCAACCAGGAAAATGACTCCACTGAACTTTCTGAGTTATCTTCAAAGTGAAGTTTAAGTTGATTGATGAGAACAAGAAACAGTGGGCTTTGTTTCCAGATAGCAGCTTTGAGATGAATCACTGAAGTAGCTAGCCTGGAACAGAAAGCGTGTGTGTGTGTGTGTGTGTGTGTGTGTAAGAGACAGAGACAGAGAAATAGGGACAAAGAGTCAATGCTTATATGTGTTTGAGAATTTGCAAGTTCAAAAGAGAGAGAAAAGACTTGTTTTCTCAGAAAATGAAATGGAAGATTCAATAAAACAGAAGAGAATGTTATCACTACGGAGAAAAGGATTCAATCATATTTGATGGCTGCTTTCTATTTACTTGCATGCTACCATGATAGATCTAATCACATTACTCTCCAGATGCACTTCTTTTTCTATAGTAAATAATACCATCACCCCCTTCTGCTTGTTGGTCACAAGTTTTATTAATGTGTAAACCTGAAAGTCACTTATTTCATTTAAGTCTTTCAACTAGAAAGACAAAGTACACAGCCAGTTTGTGTTTAACCCGAAAAAAGAAAATCTTTAATTTCCATGAGTTTCACAGCACTGTATGGGAAACTTCCAGGATACACACTCATTGGTATAGTGAGGTTGAGAGCAGCGCCATTCACCAAAATGTGATTTTCTAAGAGGGTAGAGTTTTCCAAAGTTGGTTATCTGTATTGTTGTATACTCAACATCAGTACAGTGTCTTACTCCATTGCATGCTCAATAAGCATTCTTGGAATAAATGCATATGTTTTGTTTTTGTGATCTGATGGCTCTTCTGAGCTCCATTTTGCAAGGGAACACTACAAAAACAAAAATATTTATCTCCCCACTATCCTCTGCCCTGGCACTCACACAGACTCACAGCTGCTATAATAGATTTATACTGTGGCTTTCTTTTTTGGTCTAGGACTCACAGTTATTTATTTCTATCCTTTTGACAGGAAAAAATATGAAGAAGTATTTTAAAATGTGATTACCATAATGACTTATTAAGAGAAGTCATGGAAGGGAATATCAAAAGAATCCAATCTGAGACCGAAATCTATAGTTTCTTCTTCTGAATGGTCACTATGTACTCTGTTTAAAATACTGGAAGATGACATTTCCTTGAATATTTAGGGACCAAAAGCTTCTGAATGATGGGAGTGAAAGGATGATGGCCAGTCCTTGGGTCATACAAGGATTTTTACAGCCTTAAGAACAATATTCTTATACCCTGCCAATTTTTTCATCCCTTCTCTATTTTTACAGTAATTATGCAGGCATTACTAGGTAATTTTTTAAACTGTCAAGCGAAATGTTGCTGAGAACTCTGACATGAGCCTGAAGTTCACTTAATCCCAAACTAATACAGATCTGCCCTCTTTCTCCATGTTATTTGCTTACTCATTTTATTTCTATAAGAACTGAACAGCAGAAGTTTCGCCATTATAAGATGAAGGGTGAAAGTATTTGGGGTCATAAAATAATGTTTCAATAAGACTGTTGATGATCATAACTGATCATTCTCCATGCCTCTTGTGTAAAATGTAGAATGCACACAGTCTATTGTTGGCCTGAATGAATGAGTCTAACTTGCCTCTTTAATGCCAGTAAATAATATAATCCCTACTGAAGTTTAAAAGAAAGGTGCTGAGTAGGGCAAAGATTTTTCCAGGAAAACCATATGCAAAGACGATAAAGTTGTCACATTTCAGACTGAAGTTCTGTAGATCAGAGCTTCTCTGCCTTCTTGAGTTGACCATGTCGGCCTACATAGACACACTCACAAGAGACATTTTACTGGTAGAATGCTAATGTCTTCTGGAATAACACTTGTAAGACCCTGCCCTGTGCATCTTCTCCTTGTTGACAATTCCCTAGGAAGTCAAATTATAATAAGTACCTTGCTTGGTAAGCATAGAGTCAGCTAAAGGGATGTTAGTTATCTAATTCAAATGTTTAATGGCACCAGGTTCTCAGAATCTTGTGGGTACTTTAAACAGAGGAAATCAGATAGGTCAGCCACTGAAGAGTATCTGTATGTGCACGGTCAATATTTGTTGGTGTGACTCTCTTTCACTCTGTATATGTTGCTATAAAAATTGCCCTGATTAGAGGTAGTATAAAATTCTTGCTTGTTCTCTATCACAATTTCCAGACTATTTTACCAATTCTGTATCCACACATGCACATGCATATATATGTACACACACACACATACACACATGCACATACATATGTATGTACACACACACATGCACATATGTATGTATGTCTACATGCACATGCACATATATATGTATGCAGACAGGCACATATCCTCCTATTCCTTTGTGACATATATATCATCCAGATACCACTTACAAGCTCTCCTCTTGCCATTATCTGTCAATTTTCTCATCACTCCTCCTAGTCGACCGAAGAATCTGCTCCTAGCTTGTAGGAGTCTCAACTCCAACTTCTTCATGTGTCCTGATAACTTCAACATTTTCAAAAACAAATCATTCAACATCCTGGCCACTTTGAACTCTTCATCCATAACAATCTTTCCTTTCACTGTTATTTAACCACTCGTGTCCTTTCCATGCCTGTTTTCTCCCCAAACTGCCCCATTTCTAAAATCTCAAACTTCCTTCTCTCCAACTACCACCCTTTATTCAGGTACTGCCCAGTGAAACCATCCCTCAGCCCATCAAGATCTGCAGGACACTGGCAACCCCACTGGATCACTACCCTGTGTCCCCCTTGCTTAGCTCGCATTCGTCAGTTTTTCTCTTCAATCACTGCCTGGCAAAAACTTTTAACGACGTTTCCCTTATGTCTCTGCATTTTACGCTGCTGGCAAGGCTGAAACTTGGGACAACCTATGTCATTCTCCTTCTCTGTTCCTACATCCCACTAAACCTCCTGACCACTACTGAAGAAAAATCACATTCCTGAAGTAAAACCATGCTCACTCTAAATTCATTCTCACACTTGAAATTTGCAGTCAGTACTCCTTGAAAATGCTATGATTCTTTGATAGTCTCACAGCAGTTTCCCTGAAACAAATTTCCGTTCTTCTCCTCTTTCCTCAAACCTCCCACTAACCCTATTTTACCCTCATACCCAGTTGATAATTTTTTTACAATTAATTGAAGAATAGCAACCATCAAGTAGGAACATCATCTTCCTATCGATGGCACCTGTCTTCCCCCTGCCTGCTTACTGTCCCTAATCATGAAGGTCAAGTTCACATTCTTTCTGATCTTTTCAGGAACTCTGCTCTTTCAGTCACCTACTCTCTCTTCTGCATCATCAATGTCTTTCCATCTGCTTACTTATTTTCTTCAGCATACAAACATGTTTTAGGATTTTCCATCTTACACACATGCGCACGTGTGCGCACACATGCACAAACACACACACAATATCTCCATTGACCATATAGCCCCTGCCAGCTTCTGCCCCATTTATCTCCCCCTATCTTAATCAAATTTCTTGGAAAAGCTGTTTACATACAAATGCTGTCTGCACTGCCTCATGTTATATTCACTCCTTTACCCGTTGCAATCTACTGTGCGACCTAAGTGTACCTCTGTCTTATCAAGGTTATCAATGATTGCCACATTGGCCAGTCCAAGAGACACTTCTCTGTCCTTGTGACACTCAATCCTTCAGTATCTTCTAACACAGTTGCCATCTCTCTCCTGCTCCAGCACTCTGCTCTCTGGACTGCCTCCTACCTCGCATACCTGGTGTCTTCCACCCTCATGGACCATTCTTTCTCTGTTCTCATGACTAGTGATCCCCCTCTACCTGACATCTCAATGTGACAATTCTCCAGGGAACTTCATCTTGGGTTGTCTTCCAGCTCTACACATATCCTGCAGGTGTATCACAAATAATTTGGCTTTAAGTACCATAAGTGTGCTAATGATTTCCACATTTATCTCTCTGGCCTAGGCTTGTCCCTTGAATTCCAGGCTTATATACACATCCGGCTTCCAATTTGACAGCTCTCCTTGGATAACTCCCAGATGTCTGAATCTTCAATACACAAAATTCCCAATCTCTTTGTAAAAATTATCACCTCTACAACTTTATCTTCCCCATCTCAGTTAGAACGTCATTCCGTCCACCCTGGTACTCAAGCCAGGAGACCCCATATCAAATCTATCTGCAAATTAATTCTACTATATTTTGAAATATATTTCACTTCCATCACCTCCGCCCAAGCCTCCATCAGCTCGTCTGCAATACCGCAACAGCCTGCAAACTAGTCTCCCCATTTCCAGTCATGTCCCTCTCAAATCCATTCTAAAAAAAAAAAAAAACCACAGGCTTGGGAGGCCGAGGCGGGCAGATCACCGGAGGTCAGAAGTTTGAGACTAGCCTCAACATGGAGAAACCCCATCTCTACTAAAAAAATACAAAAGTAGCCGGGCGTGGTGGTGCATGCCTGTAATCCCAGCTACTCGGGAGGCTGAGGCAGGAGAACTGCTTGAACCTGGGAGGCGGAGGTTGCGGTGAGCCAAGATCGTGCCATTGCACTCCAGCCTGGGCAACAAGAGCAAAACTCCATCTCAAAAAAAAAAAAAAAAAAAAAAAACAACCAGGCATGATCTGTTCAAACATGCATCAGTTTTTGTCACTGCCTGTTTAAAATATCTAATTGCTTTTTACTGCATGCAAAATTAATAAAATTCTCTACCATTGCCTACAAGACCCTCCATGACCTAAACTGCTATGGCTCCAAACCCACCTTAAAACATGCTATTACTCTCTGTGTTCTAACTGTACCATCTTCTTTCAATTCCCGGAAATTCTAAATTTGTATCTACCTTAGGGCCTTTGCACATGCTACACTCTGCCAGGAATACTTTTTATAATACCTTTATTTTTACAAGGCTTCTCCTACTCATTCTCTAAGACAGTCTCAGCTTACCTGTCTGAGACCTTTCCTTAGCTTTCCTAAAGCAGCCCTCTCCCTCTCCCCACTTTCCACACACTCTATGAGCTATCAGCCCTTGGTTCATTTGCTGAGGAACATACAGCATAATTTCCAGTTCTTTTAACACACATTTAACGTGTATCACTTGTGCTGGTCTGTCTTTCATTAGAATTTAAGCAAATGAGGGAAGGAACTCCCTCTGAGCCGTTCACTCACCATTATATTCTTCATGAGAGTGTTTGGCACATGTGAAGTTCCCAAAATATATTTCTTGAGTTAATAAGTAAATAAGTGAATGAATATCTTTAAAGACTGGAGCTTTCCTCTCATATTCATTACAGTAACTTTTTTCTTTGAGGAGGCATTTTATAAAAAACACAACAGAAAAATCTTTATGGGAGTTAGAAGTTAGGCCTCCATTAGATGAACCTTCCAGAGTCTCCAGATTGCTCTGTGTTTGTGTCTGAGTGAGAGATGGGAAAGGTGTGGAGAGGTATGTTTGGAAAATGGTGGAGAAAAACACAACTCTTTCAAGGGAGGCATATATTTTCTAACGTAGAGAGACATTAACCACAAATACAGAGGATCTGCCTTTCATTAAAAATCTCCTTACTTCTGTCAATGTTTTTTTTTCTTCTTTCTTATCCCTTTGCTGTCTCTTTCCACGTAATTCCCAAAGTAGCAGCCATAGAAGGGACGATCAGACAGAGCACACAGACCTGCTAGGGCCTCTGCCCATGAAAGGAGAAACAGCCAGAGGAGAAACAAACAGCAGGAGAAACAGAACAGGGATTCAAAAGAAAAACAGCACCAGGCTGCCGACCACCAGATTTCTTTCTTAGTGAATTCTGAATTTGCAGAAGGCAGCAAGGTGTCAAGGAAAGAAGAGCATGTGCCGATGTACTAGTTTCCTAGGGCTATGGTAACAAATCGCCGCAGACTTACTGGCTTAAAGTAATGACATTTATTATCTTACAATTCTAAGGTCAGAAGTCCAAAATGAGTCTCAATGGGCCAAAATCAAGGTGTCAGCAGAGTTTCGTTCCCTCTGGAAGCTCTAGGAACAAATTTGCTCATTGCTTTTCCCAGCTTCCAGAGACTGCCCAGTTCCTTTTCCAAAGTGGCTATGTCACTTTGACCTTGGCTTCTGTTTTCACCTCTCCTCTGACTCTGACCCTCCTCCCTCTCTCTTATAAAGAGCCAGAGCCATGTCATTACCTCAAGTCCACTCAGATAATACAGGATAGTCTCCCTATCTGAAGAGCCTTAACTTAATCACACAGGAAAAGTCCCTTTTGTCATGTAAAGTAATCTATTCACAAGTTCTAGAGATTAGGATATAGGCATCTTTGGGGAACTATTATTCATTCCACAAGAGCTGGGTTCCACTTTTAATCTGTTCATTTAGGTACTGCTCTGTGCCAGGCTCTATGCCAAGCACTTTACATATTACTTTATTTAATCCTCATAAAATCCCTGAAATAGAGGTACTCTCATCTGCATTTTACATATGCCGAAATTGAAGTTTAGTGACTTGAAGCCACTTGGTCCTGTGGTTCCATGTTTGTAACTCTGGTAGGGCAGAAATGTAAACCCATGTCTGCTTAGCACCAAAGTCCAGACACCAGACTGCTGTGTTGGGCGAACTTCTGTATTAACAGGTGCAGGCATTCAAAAAGCCCAATAATTGACAAGCCATTATTGTTTGTATAGTAACTACTACTTAACTACAAACAATCATACTACTCCTCTGAGTATTAGATTCCTTATATGAGTATACATTCGTGCCTTCATTTGGAAAATATTTACAAATGTTTATATTCCGCTAGGCACTGTCCTAGGAATTAAACACTGTACTAAAAGTTACTGTGCAGTTTAAAGGAAATGCTCACTTGGCTTAGAGTCCGTCATATAGAAGATGCCACTCAATACTAGTTCACATCTCTCTTTTTCACCTTAGATTGTAAACTCCCGAGGCTTTGTCCTGATTGCTCTGATTTGCTTGTGTGTGTTTCTCTCACTGCCATTTAGCACATAGCAGTGACTTCATATATTGGCTAAGTTGGATTGATTTCTGTGTAGATTATATCTGACTTTGTCAAGGCAATGACTTTTAACAGTTCTATTATTCCAATGGGTTTTTTTAAGTTAAGTTATAATCTAAAGAAGAAGTTGGAGGATCATGATTTTTCAAGTAACAGTTGGATTCCTAAACTGGAGTGATATCTTTCCACAGTTCCTTAATCCTGCTTCCCAATGCATGGGAATGAAGGGGGTTGGGAGGAGTGAGACAGTGGAGGATGGAGAGGTGAACAAATCCTAGTGCTGGCAAAGGAACACTAAGATAGGGTGAAAGACTCTAAAATATGGCCAAAGAGTAGCTCTGACAGTCATATACCGGTAGACTCTTAGATGCAACGGAGAAGAAGACCCCATTGTAAGAGAACCCGTATGTCACTGCAAATGTTCTCTATGATTTGGGGTAAGAGGTTTTTCAGTAACTTCCTATCATTTATTCTTTGACCCTTTTTTACTTCCTACTATTTTGTATCTCCATTTCTTATCTGTTTCCTCATTTATCTTTCTGTATCATACTATCTTTTATAAGCAATCCTCACTATAAAAAATAAAATGTAATAAAGATATATTTGGGGCCTTTTAAATTTTCTGCAAAAGAAGTGCCTGTGAGCCAGGTGTGGTGGCCCATGCCTGTAGTCTCAGCTACTTGGGAGGCTGAGTCAGGAGGATCACTTGAGTCCAGGAATTCAAGACCAACCATGGCAACATAGAAAGACCCCATTTCTAAAAAAAAATTTAAAGTTAAAACAAAATTTTTAAACAAGCAAAAAAGAAAGAAGTGCCTGAGAAACAAATTTTTTAGCCCAGATCTCTGAAATAAATCACTAGAGTGTGGGTGAACTTAAAATCCCTTGCCAAATCTGAGTCAGGCTAATGAGGCGACAAAGTCAGCCTCTGCTGGAGAACCAGCGTGCCACTGATGGACAACTCAGTAACTTGACTCATTTTGTCAGGTTGTCAGGAACTCATTGAGGACCTGCAAATTTAATCTAAAAAAAATCTCCATAAAGAATTGCTGCAAAAACATTGGTGGCGGGGGCAGTGTGAGGCAAGAAAAGAAAGTACAGAGTCTTCTTTGAGCCTTCTCATTGCTGGTAAGATTAGAAGAAATCAAAGAAGAAGAGTATATTGAAAAGTGGGAGCTGATATTCCTTAATGTTGAAGAATATCTTCTCTAAGGATTAAATTCTGTGTCAAATGCTTTGGATTTTAATCTACAGTCATTAATGTTAAATGACTAAGTCTAAATAAATGTTACATGAGTAAGTAACAAATAAATGCCTTAATGAAATGGAAGATGAACGAGAATGGCTCTAAATGAAATTTCTAACAACCTGTCATTCCTTTTTCTAATCTGTTTTACAAGTGAATTTCACCTAATTCTGTGTTTAGAAAAGTAATACAGGACATGAAGAGATCACTGGAGCAGGCATCAGAAGAGCTAATTCTTAGTCTTTTTTCTGCCAATAACCAGTTATGTGTTGTGAAGATAAGTTTTAAGAGTCGACTTGACTGAATTGAGGGATGCCTAGATGGCTGGTGACACATTGTTTCTGGGTGTGTCTTTGAGGGTGTCTCAGAGGAGATCAACTGGGGGTCAGTGCACTGAGGGAGGAAGACTGGCCCTCAATGCCTGCAGTTGTCATTCAACGGGCTGGGGGCCCAGCTGGGAAAAATGGGTAGAAGGGGGACTCTCTCTCCCTCTCTCTCTTCTGCAGTGGGGCTCCTTTCCTTCTCCTGCCCTTAGACATCACACCCCAGGTTCTTTGGCTTTGGGACTCTGGAACTTGTGGCAGTGGCCTTCTGGAGGATCTTGGGCCTTTGGCCTTGGACTGGGGGCTGCATCATGGGCTTCCTGGGTTTTAAGGCTTATAGACTAGCCATGCCACTGGCTTTTCTGAAAGTCAGAGAAAGCTCCAGCTTGCATATGGCCTATCATAAGACTTCCCCACCTCTGTAATCCTGTGAGTCAATTCTCCCTAGTAAGTCTCCTTCCATACATCCTACTGGTCTGCCTCTCTGTAAAACCCTAATACATGTGTTCTTAGAAAGGACACTTAATTACTGTGGCTTGTTTTCCTTTTCTGTCAAATAAATGGTTTAAACTAGATAAATTTTTAGCATCCTTCAGACTTTGAAACATGCATGGCCAATTTGCTTTAGAAAAGAGTTTATTAATATATTTTCAGAACCTTATTTTGCAGGATGTTAATGGAAGTTACATGAAAAAAAATAGTTCTGTGGTTCAGACAAATGTGGAAAATGTACAGTTAAGTGAAATTAATCATATTTCTTTACTGTAAGATATTCCTGAGCCACTAACATGTACATATGTCTCCTGTGGTCATTCATTCCATTGATAGCTATTTATTAAGTGCCCACCATGCCTCAGATACTAAAGCTACTCGGCTGGACAAAAACAGGCATGGTCCTTGACTTCATAGAGTTTATAACAATCTAGAGGGAAAAGTAGACACATATAATTACATAAATAAGCACAGTTTTAATTGTAATACTGTTTTGGAGGGGTACACGAGTATCTCTATGGTGCTATGAAGTATACACAATAAGAGATTTTGATCTAGTCAAGATCAGGATGACATAATGGCACTGAGAATTGAAGAATCTGTTTATGTTAAGGAGGAAAGGGGAGGAGAGTTCCAGGCAAAAGAGAAACATGGTCCAAAGGACCCATGGTCACCAACAACACATGAAGAACTGCAAAAATCTCTAAAAGTGAGACACATTATGTGATGCTGCTCATTATTTGTCCTAGAAACTTTTGTTTTTCTTTCAGGAGTGCCTTGCGGAAATTATGTTCTCTAGATTGGACCTTGAATAACACTTCTTTAGAGTAATTCAATATGTGTTGTTGCTGTCTTAAACTCTGCCTAAACAGACTTGTTTTTAAAATGCCTAAAGTAGACCAATTCCCCACATGTTTGTAGGATCTCTTAGCTTTACAATATGGAAAGGAGGAAAAGATGATGGATATGTGTATAGACATGGGAACATTTCTTAGGAGATTGTGGAAAATGCCAGCGAAAATTTTTACATGTTACATGTTTGCATAAAAGATACTTAGTCTGAGACATATTTCAGCAATTTCTGAAACTATAGATGGGACTGTGTATGTGGAGGAAGAAGAAATAGTAAAGAGAAAAGGCTTGTGTCAAAGTTGATAGCAGAGGGAGAGGACAAATCACTTTCAGAGCAAACTTAAGGACAAACCTTTTTATCAACTTGAAAAAAAAGAGTGATTTTTTGATAAAGCCAAGATTCTCCTCTAAAATGGAAACATTTTGCAATAATAAGGAGCTAATAGGTAATGTAACATAAAAGGCCGTCATCATTGTTGTTAACATTGAAATGACATTATCCTTATAAGGATAGTCTGAGATTGGAAATGCTTTTAGCTTCCACACAAAACAACAGCTATAGGGGCTTAAAATAGGGGTTCATTTCTCTCTGGTCACAAGAAGACTGAAGGTTGGCAGCTGCTGACTTTGGCCTAGTGATCTGACATGTTTCTTTAATTTTCTTTTCCTTTCCTTCATGGTCAGAAGATGATTGTCACAGATCCAATTATCATATCTACATTCAAGGTAGAAAGACAAATGTTTTCCCAGAGACCTCCCCACCTCCCATAGAAGTTTCCCTTTCCACCTTATTTCCCATAATTGAGTCATACAGCCACCCCTAACTGCAAGGGAGGCTGACAAAGATGAAACAGGATGGTCAACGTTGACTTGAACCGATCCTAATTTATCAACAGAAGGTAGCCACACCTTTGCTCAACCAAATAGGGTTCCATGAGCAAAGACGAGAGGAGATGAATATTGGGTAAGCAAATAACAATGTTTGCTCCAACTTGAGGATTATAAAGAGTTGTTGTTGATGCTGCTAGTGTTATTTTTCACTTCATTTGTTTCCTTAGTCTCATCCCAAAAAAGTTGAGGCTCAGACTGTAGATAAGGAAGATATCACTAAATCACTATTTTTAGTTGGATGTAAGCTGGTCCCTGCAACATGTCTCTAGGGTACATGTTTCCAAACACTCTTTTCCAGGTTTCAATAGAGAACCTGTAAGTTCTTCATAGGAAGCTTAATAAAATATACATTCTGGGCCCCCATCTTCATAAATTCTAATTCACTAGGTCTGTGTTTAATAGACAAATCAGTTTTTATGACACAATTCCCAGGTGGTGCTTCTGCAAAGACAATTTGGAAAGTCTTGCCTATGGAGAGGATTTAGTCTGGGAATTATGAGAACACAATGGGCATGTGAGCCCTTCCTCACCCCACCACCCCACCTACCACCATATTGAAATCTTTTCCTACTGTCCTTAAGCCTTCAAGATGATCTTGTCAGAACCTGGTCTATGCTTGCTGAGGGAATAAAGGAATAGCCCTGGGCCGACATTTAGAGAAAGGTATTATAGGGATGAAGTGCCAGAGCTTGGAGGAGATGGGTCTATGACAGTGAGAGGAACTTACAGGAAATCAGGACAGCAATCTGGTCCAGACAGCTGGCTAAGGTGAAAAGCATAGCCAGGATGCAGTGTGAAATACATACACATTCCTCAAGGATTGCTAGAAAAGCCTGAGGAGTGGAATCAGGGAAGACTGGACTTTCTGAATTATGGAAGAATGGAGGCGCAGACTAAGACTAGTTGGGCATTAAAGGAAAATGAGACCCCTGAGGACTGGAGAAGTCTGGACTCCTAAATTACCATAATGTTTTCCAACTAAGTAGAAAAGAAAGAAAATGAAACAAGCATTGGATGAGGGTCCATTTGCGAAATGTATCTTCAGAGTTGCCATGGAAGGCAGGTGACTCTGCACCCACTGGTGCTGGTGAGAAACCTTAAACAGGTATTTAAAGCTGTTAAGCAGTAGCGACTGCTTTTCAGACAAGATATTTTATTCCAAATTCTAAGTTCTTCTCATGACAACATTTGCCTCCCTACCTCTATATCATCTGTCAAATTAGAAGGCAGTACTGGTCAAGTGTTGGAATCGAAGAATTAGCTCTCCATCACCTGTTGCTGTCATTTATTAAGATTTGTTAGATTCATGTCTGCTAATGGGAAAAGTACTTTCCCCAGCTTCTTTCCCATTGCAGCCAAATCTGTAACGGATACACTTTATAAGCGTCCACAGAGGCTTTTCTGTTTATGGAAAAAAATGAGGGAGGTAGAAGATAACGCACAAGGAAGTGGCTTTGGGACTTCACAACCCAACAGGACCTGCACAGATTATTAAATAGTTTCAAGTGACTTAACCATGACATGGAGCCTCCAGAGAACAACAGGATCATTGTCACCACTGTCCCAATGGAGGAAGCTGAAAAACTCGAGTACTTTCCAGCTCCCAGAGAAAATGAGAAAGAAAAGGAAGCAAATGGTGTTTATTTGTCTGGGCCACTGGGCCAGTCTAGCTATTGTGAATTCTCCAAGGCATCATTCTGTGGATATGTTTGCATACACAGATTTGCTTTGTAGAATAGCCAAGAATCCCAGAACAACTGGCTGAGATGTTTCTAGGGAGGAACATTAAAAGTAAGCTATTAAAGGTAAGGCACTACTAGCTCCCCCTTTTATGCTGTCCCACCTACTCACCAACTCATTATTTGTATTGTTTAAATAAAAGTTACATTAAGTTTACTATATACCAATAGCAGGCATAAGAGGCTAGGTTATGCCGCTGTAACAAGTAACTCTAGATGTCAGCGGCATATAACAACCCAGGTATTTTTCTTGCTTCTGCTATGTATCCATTGCAGGTTGGCAGTGGCTTCTTCTCCATGTCATCCTCACTTGGAGACCAAAGATGATGGAGTTTCATTATCTGAAATTTCATAGGTCAATGAGGCATAAGGGAAGGGAGGTAGGGCATCATGTGTGTTAGTTTTCTTTTCACTTAAATTTCATTGGCTAAACAAAATCAAACGGTCTCAACTAACTTCAAGGGAGTCGAAAGTGCAATCCTCTCTTGTGCCCAGGAGAGGGAAATGGTATATGAGTGAAAAATAGTAATGTCTGCTGTAACAATTGATGTACTACTACGCAAAAGGCTGTCCATTAATTTGAGCTAATGTAGCATAAACTGAAAATGGCCTCAGAGTTTGTATTTACAAGTTAAGTTTTTTCATGGTGCCAGTTCAAGTCCTGAGCCTGAAAGCAAACTTTGCAAGGGATCACTCTGTGAGCCTCTGATGCCAGAAACATTGTTGGCAGCATCTAATACATTGGCTTTCTCTACCATCACTCCTCTTGCCGCTAACTTGAGCTGTGACACACAGTCATATCAAAATATAAAAGCAGGGGGTTTTATCATAATTAATGTATATAAAGACTTCCTGTAACTTTTTTTGAGACAGTGAGTGTCTCACTCTGTTGCCCAGGCTAGAGTGCAGTGACACTATCTCTGCTCACTGCAGCCTTTACCTCCCAGGCTCCAGCGATCCTCCCATCTCAGCCTTCCCAGTTGCTGGGACTACAGGTGCACACCACCGCACAGGGCTAATTTTTTTACTTTTTGTAAAGACAGGGTTTTGTCATGTTGCCGAGGCTGGTCTCGAACTCCTGAGCTCAAACTCCTCCCTCAGCTTCCCGAAGTGCTGGTATTGTAGGCATGAGCCACTGCACCTTGTCTACTTGCTCTAATTTTTTTTAATCCCAGACTCACATCTAAACTTCACCCCATCTTGATCCGTTCTCTGCAAATGGGGCTTATGATGCAATGAGGTTCAAGACAGAATGAAAATGCTCCCTTCATATTACTTGGAGATATATTTTTAAACTTGAAGTTTTATTACTTGTCTCGAATTCAAAAATTTCCAAACCAGAGTAGCTGTGTCAAAATGGTTTCATTAAAGGGACTGACAATTTTTTCACAAAGATTATAACCCCCCCCCTTACCTTCAGTCAGAAGGAGAGGTTTGGATGGGATTAGAGTTGTAGTAAATTAGGAGTGGGGGGAGTTGAGCTGTGGAGTGATGGGTTCATCTCCACATGACACTCTTACATCTCATTCTCATAGGTTGAGAAGCATAAAGAAATATCTATGAAACTTACTAAGCAACAGGGTTGGTGCCAAGTGGTTCCTAAACCAGAGGGTCCATGGCTTGGTGCCAATAAGTTCACAAATTCCTGGCTGGAATGCAAGATTCTTTGCGTTTATGCGTCTATCTAGCTTTCACCAAATTCTCAAAGGAATCATGATCCATAATATATAAAGAATCTCAGTATAAAGATAGATAAGAAAGATCTACACTCTCCAGAAGCTTATATAGACCTGTAGCTTCACATCACTATAGGACAAGTCCATGCTGCTTTCCAGAACAGATGTGCTTCTAAAATTTAGATATAAGCCACATAATATTTAAACGTTGATGGTACTTATATAAACTAAATAATACTTCAGTAAGATGACCATAATCTATTTTATACATTTTACATAAACTCAAATTTTGTAGCTAGTATCAAATTACACGTTAAAATTCATAGGAAACACACACACATTTATTGTGTTCCCAAACTTACAGGTCACAGAGGTCATACAATGTGCTCCTTGCATCATGCTTTCGTATTTCTTCTACATCTATGCCATTCCCTTAAACTACTCTATTCCTATAGTCCAAGATACTGAGACAATTTTCTTTACCACTTCTCTGAATGACAGTGTCCTCTAGTTCAAAACTATGACATGTATAATATGATGCATAGAGATAGTTTAATTTCTACATGACAGAAGAGAGCAATGTTATCTATGATAATCTAATTAAATAACAAATATCTATTCTGTCTCTCTCTTCACAGGGCTTTTATCTTACCCTAGATGTAATTTTTCACTTTGCTTTAGAAATGTAGACATAAGGATCATGGACTAGTAGAAAGAATACAAGACTTAAAGTAGAAACCTGAGTTTAATTCCTGGATCCACTCTTTATCTGTTCCATAATGTGACTAAAGTCACACTCATCTTCTCTGAACGTTTTTCCTCATTTGTAAAATGAGGAAATCGTACTTAAACACTAGTGTAAGACTACAAAAAGAGTTGTTGTTAGATTAAAGAAATTGTGTATTTGAAAAAAGCTAGCACATGGGCTAATAGAAAATGCTCAAGTACTTAATAAATGTTACTTGAGTCTGATATACAGAGAGTGAACTCAACCAAAAGTTGAAATATTTCTCATTAGGCTGCTTTGTTTATATTTCCAATTCGGTCTAGAAACAAACCACTTGAAGAGCCTATTTTCAGAATTTTCCAAAAACACTTTTGAGTAGCTGGGATATAGAACTAAAACAAGACAAAAATCCTGGCTGTTTACACCCCACTTGCTGTGCATACTACTAGCCATACATGAAATAAATGTTTCCCATATTGCACTAGAACAAAAAATTTGAGCATATCACATATCTAAATTGACATACTGAAAATATGTGGAAGGTGCCTAAAACCTTTTTTTCTCTAATGGTGGAGAAATTGAGGAAGCCTTGAAAATTCCATTACGATTACCATATGATATTGGCATTTCACATGACTCAACCTAACACATGAGTATACTATGCATATGTTTTGAAATATGCATTTATGATTACAAATACTATCAAATTACTTGTGACATTGAAACCACACTAGTGTCATCACTTTCCACAAAAGTAGATGAATGGAGGCTGCCTTTGATATGGCCCTTGCTTTCCACTCCTCTTTGCTTTCCCCTCTGGTGCCATGCTCCTCCATCTTCCGGCACGCGGCCACCTCCTTCTCAGATGTGGGGTTCTGAATCAGCAGTCTTCCTTGCCTCCACATCTCTGCTCATTCCTACTGGAACATTGCAGACAAGATTGGTGATCCTTTCTACCATTATCTTTTCATGGCTTCTTGATTTTCTCAACTCCCATGTCTCTAAACTTGGGACCCCATTATCAAACAGAATTGCTCTATGCCAGGGTCTGAAAGTAGAAAATGTCCCTCTCTGATCCCAACCTTTTGTATCTTTATTCTACTCTCTCCTCCCAATGGATCTGCCCTTAGCTCCATTTTCATACAACAGTTCCTCCAAGTCAGTACATGAGACACTAAAATTAGACCATGTCTTTTAGCTTTTCATGAAACCCTATGAAAATTGAACCATTAATAGGCCATATCAACATGGTCTCACCAACTTTCAAGAATCTTCCACTCTCTTGATCTTCTATTATTCTCATGATCAACCCTGGGGCACTTCCACCATCTGCTTTTTCACATCATACTTTCAGGCAGCTGAGACTATCTGCTGAATCCATGTTGATATAGCCTAATAGACTTCTCTTAAAATATTTTATTTTACTTTATTTTTTTAGATGGATTCTCTCTCTGTTGCCCAAACTGGAGTGCAGTGGCGTGATCTCAACTCAGTGGAACCACCACCTCCTGGATTCAAGCAATTCTCCTGCCTCAGCCTCCCAAGTAGCTGGGATTAAAGGCATGCACCACCACGCTTGGCTAATTTTTTGTATTTTTAGTAGAGGCTGGGTATCACCATGTTTTCCAGACTGGTCTCAAGCTCCTGACCTCAAGTGATCCACTTGCCTCTGCCTCCCAAAGTGCTAAGATTGCAGGCATGATCCACCGCGCCCGGCCTAAAAAAAATTTAAATAAAAATAAAACTTAAAAAATTATTTCTCTTTTATTAAAAAAATTTTTTAAAGAACAGCATTAAGTTCCACCACCTAAAAACTAGCAATTATATTAACTATCAGTTTTGCTAGCATTTTTACTCATTATTTTTTCCCTATAACATGTATTTTCCTTTCATAGGTGCGTTCATTTGCTCTTTTTTTTCTTCTTTTTCATTCTTTCTATCATTGTGGTGAAATAACATATAAAATTAAATTTACCATTTTAACCACTTTTAATTGTTTTCACAGTGCAATGATATTAAGTACATTCACATTGCTTACCATCATCACCACCATCCTGCTCCAGAACATTTTAATCTCCCCAAACTGAAACTTCACACCCATTAGACAGTAACTCCCCAATCCCCCTCCCTGCAGGCCCTGGCAACCACCATTCTGCTTTCTGTCTTTATGAATTTGACTGTGCTAGGTAGCTTGTGTAAGTGGAATCATGCAATATTTGTCCTTTTTTGTCTGGCTTATTTCACGCTGCATGTCTTCAAGATCCATTCACATTGCAGCACATATCAGAATTTCCTTCCTTTTTAAGATTGCATAATAGTCTATTGTATGTATAGACTATGGTTTGCTTACCCATTTATCCCATGTCTTATTTTAATAAACACCACCTTGCATACTTAATAAAGGACACATAGGAATCATGTATTTTTCTGAATATGATGATGCTTTAATTTTGGTTCTTGTTTTTGAAGAATACTGAACACCAGCTTCAAAATCCGTGTCCTCAGAATGTGTATACATTATTTCATCTTCTAATTTACTCACTGCCCCTTCTGTGTAGGCCACTTTTCTGTTTTTTCAGAAGCATGTTTTGTTTGTGAAGTTTTAAAAAGGAAAATATAAAGATATAAAATCTCACTCCTTAATAGTCCTTCTAAGTGAGTCAATTTTATTTTAAAACTTCAGAGTCCCCTCAGCCTAGAAAAATGTTTTTCTATTTCTTCCCCTCTATCTTCTCTCACATTTTCTGGGCCATTTATTAGAAAGACATTGGATCTCATCAATGCCTTTAACAGTTCCCTCAAGAATTCTATCTCTTTGCCAAAGTTAGCTTTATATTGCTGGTAACTTTTATTTCTTCATGATCCAATTCACTATGTGTGAATATTTTTTGAATTTTCATTCTCAATATTTTTTTTTTACTTATTGAATGAAGCATCCTCATCTTTCCAAATATATTATAGTTTTTTAGAGTGCTTTCCCCCTTTTCTCTTCATTTTCTCTGTATTCTATATTTTGTTGTTGTTTTATTATATATTATATAGCTACATTGTATCTTTTTTGTTTTATACATATGTTTTTTGACCTATGTTGTTGTTCATGTTAGATGTTCTCTTAAAAACCTGGCAATTCAGCCAGGCGTGGTGGCTCATGCCTGTAATCCCAGTACTTTGGGAGGCCGAGGCAGGCAGATCACAAGGTCAGGAGTTCGAGAACAGCCTGACCAACACGGTGAAACCCTGTCTCTACTAAAAATACAAAAAAATTAGCCGAGTGTGGTGGCACGCACCTGTAATCCCAGCTACTCAGGAGGCTGAGGCAGGAGAATCGCTTGAACCCGGGAGGCGGAGGTTGCAGTGAGCCGAGATCACGCCACTGCACTCCAACCTGGGCAACAGAGCAAGACTCTGTCTCAAAAAAAAAAAATGGCCTGGCAATTCTTTATTCCCGTTCATATTTAACACTGAGGCACTGACAATCTTAGCAAGTGTCTGGTCGGTTTCTCTGAAGGAGACTGTGGTGGTGAGCAGACTTCAGGAGACTTCCGCAGTTTAATATCTTAACATCTTTTTCCTTGGACCATTGATTTCTCCAGTGAGAAATTCTCTAATATTCTGCCTGGGCATATGAATCAAAGGGCAACAAGGGTAATGAAGGAAGGAGAGAGATGGGCAATCAGCTTGGATGCCAGCATTCCAGAAACTGAAGGGGAAAAGCAGGAAGGCTGGTGGTGTGTCATTCTTACATGCTCCTTTGTTTTTCTGCCTAGTGGCTCACTCTTGTCCACAGCTGTGGTTAGGGTTCCCCAGGTCAGAGGTTAACTAACTTTTGTCTAGTTAGGGAAGTAAAGAGCCCCACTCTCACAAACAGAGAAGTGGATAGGAGTTCTAACAACTCCTTATACAACTTTTAACCAACCCTGTTTCCAGCCCGACTCCAGCCTTCAGAAATTCCTGACAACCCTACTTTGTAGGCACTTCCAGACTTCTGGGGGCACAGACTGGCTTTCTTCTCATTCACTTTACATTTTTCAGGCCTCAGCTTCTGTGTTCTCTACTCCATTCCATCAGTTCCCGTGGACTTATCCGCCTACCATCCTCAAAACTTTGCTGACATCCCTCTTCTGCCATCATCCCCTCTGCTGCTCCGTTTGTCACTGCAGTTTTTATTTTGTATTCAATTATAGCTATTTTGAAAGACTTTCAGGAGGAAGCAATGATAAATCCTTGTGTTCATTCCTCCTAGTTTAACTGGAACCATTGATACAACTTTTTCCTTTTTTTCCGGAATTCCCTTTTGGTTAAGGAATATTTAATGTTAATGCCAAGAAAACAAATGATCTCTTTTCATGTATTTCTTCTAGGCTATCTCAAGTCTTTAATTTTGTTCATTTCATTAGATTTATCTTCCTATAGAGGCATAGGATTGTGGAACTGAAAGGAATATTAAAATAGCAAAATTTATTCCCTCTTTATTTAAGGAGGGAATTTATAATTATTCCCTCCTTATTTAAGGAAATAGATGCCATCTCTACCAACTTAACCCCATAAAGTTACCTGTATTTAAAATCAATATCAAAAGATATATGTCTCTATAGAAGACACTCTGAACTCTTTCTTTTTCCTCAGATCCACATCCAGAATCTGTCAAGTCTTATTCTTTTAAATTCATAAATGTCCTCTGACTGCTGATGTCACCACCTCTGTCTCTGTCATTCCTTCCCTCTCCTTCATCTGGAAAACTACTCCTCATATTTTAAAACCCAGTTTACAAAGTCACCTCTTCTGTAATATATTCCCTGTTCACTCCTTTCTTTGCCTCCCATGGCATTTTCCCAGTTTTTATACGTATTACCACATATTACTGCAAATATTTGTTTGATGTCATCTCTCTTTTCCATTCATTCCCTGGTTTCCTCCCAGGCAAGAGTAACATCACCCCTCCCTGTGGCCAAGCCATGCATCAGACTTGAGGATGCACCAGTGAAAATGTGCTGTGTGAATGAAAAAGAACATCCATGACATGACAGGTTTTAAAAATGTGATATTTGTTAGAAGAGAATAAAACAATAACAGCGAGAGATCATCCCAAGGAATGACTCTCAAGTAACCCGCACAGCTCTTCATATAGTTCTAGATGAATATATATCTATACTTATACCTGTGTCTGTATCTATATAGATTTTATTCACATATCTTCTATACATGTTGAATGCAGCATTAGTGCAAATCCTGATAACTTGGACCTTTAATTACATGATCTTGTTACTAAGTCTAATCTCAGAAGACAGGTTTATGCATAAAAAGAAAAAGGAAGCTAAGATTAAGGAAAAAGTTAAAGATGATGGTAGTTTCTGGTGTAATTAGATGTTAGCTATTATTACCCATCCCTTTAAAATCTATGTAGCATTAGCTTGAACTCCCATTTCATGTTTTGTGGTAAGTATGTTCTCCCTAGGATTTATCTACATTTTCTGGGGTTGGGGAGTAGTCACCATAGTCACCTATAGCTTTGATTTTATGCTTCAACTAAATTATTTTACTCTGTGGAAAAAATTTTATTGACAGGGTGTGGATCACTAAGGTGGGTATATTACTCTGTAGTAGTCAGAGTTCTCAGAGAAACAGAACCAACAGGATGTACATATATAATTAATTGTGTGTGTGTGTGTGTGTGTGCCAATTGGGTGAGCCAGTTCCTTAAAATAAATCTCTCTTTCTAAGGAATTTATTTTAAGAAATTGGCTCACACAACTGTGGAGGCTGGCAAGTCCAAAATCCATAAGGTAGGCCGGCAGGCTGGCAGATTTCCCTCTTTATTGGGGGAGGTCAGTCTTTTTTCTCTTAAGGCCTTCAACTGATTGGGTAAGGTTAGTCCACATTATAAAGGACAATTTGCTTTACTCAAAGTCTACTGTTGCTAACCTCATCTAAAAAATACTTTTACTGTAATATCTAAACTAGTATTTGGCCAAATACTTGGGTACTATGGCCTAGCCAAGTTGACACATAAAACTAACCATCATGCACTTCAACACATAGCTGTGTATATTCCTTTTCCTAAATCAAGCTTGGTGTATAAAACGCTGGAATCCATATTCTTAACAAGCACCCCAGAAGGGCCTTATTCCAAATAAAGGAGGAACACCACTGTTATAGTTGCCTGAGTAAAACTGCTCCAGCCCCACTCCAGGCATATTAAATCAGAATTTCTGGATAGGATCTGAGCTTGCTTCCTCAAGCTTATAAAGCACTCTAGCTGATAATAATGTATCAGGATTGAGAATTATTGATTCACTGTCAAACTCCCAATTCTGAACTACCTTTATAATCTCAAACCTTTCAAGGTACACAGATTACTCCTTTAGCAGTAAAAGGATGGACAAGATCCACTTTCCTTAGATGCAAGTTATGCTTTTAAATTGCATTTCCCCTCCCTATGACCTGTTTCTTCTTATCATGTACAATTTTCTAATAGCCCTTCTAGGACTTGCTTCTCTAGCTGCATATAATTCCACAAAACTTCTCCCACCATTTTACCAATTCCCTGTTCCTTTCACTGATGAGTGGCAGAGATTTCATTCCTGAGGATTCATGAGGTTTTCCCAACATCACTTAAAGCCCAGCATCAAGTGAGGTCTGATTTGGGCCCATCTGTTCTCCTTAGCAGCTGAAATTGGAGAGCAGGGGCATTAATCACACACCTAATCCACAACAAGCAACTGCATGGGTTTGTTCTCATGGAAGATAAAGTTCTCCTTGGGGAGCTAGAGATTGACAGTCGCTAAGGCCAGGCGCTAACAAAGGAATTCTTTGCGTCTTTTCTTTGTTTTTTAGAACTCCACTGGATCAAGCACTTTAGTAACCTCACAATCTTCACACATTTAAGTTGAAACAAAGGAACTGCCACCATTTTCAAATATGAACTGCACTTTTTAGGATAAGTTGTTTGTTGATGGTGCTGTTTTTGATTTTTGGTGCAATTATTTTTTTCCTTGAAATACACGAGAGTGTCCGAAACTGAAGATTGAAGTAATTTTCCAGGATGATAAACAGTTTTCTAAACAGTAAGAGCCACTAGAGCTATCACAAAAAAGTTAGCCTACAAACTGCAATTGTTTCTCAACCTTACTCTTCCTTGATCCCATCACACAAATCAGGAGACAGGATGCAAAAACCAGGAAAGGGTTTCACCTGCCAGCATTGCTTTACACTGCTTAATGGGGTTTTCAGAAAGGAACTTGGATATTTCAGACCAAGACACTAAGGTCCAGAGAGGTAAATTGTCAACCTTCCCAATTTCACTTAGACTCAGGATCTGATTCAAGAATCCTAATTCCCTGTGTGTTATTATTTTCATTTCATTGCCTAAGGATTAGTTGCTCCAAAATTTTTCCCTCTCCATGCTGAACCTCTCTACTGAGCTTCAGACATAAATTTCCAATTGTTTGCTCAACGTCTCTGCTGGGCTATGCTCTGGACACTTCATTCCCAACATGTCCAAAAACAAATTTAGGATCTTTTCCTTCAGCTGTCACTTTCTCTCCCTTCTGAGTTTGCTATCCTATCTAATCACAGTATGAACTAATTCTTAAAATCTACGACCCTGTGAATCCTCCCTGAATCCTCTTTCCACTTCCTAATTTATCAATTTGACCTCTTGAAATATATCTGGAATCCCTTCTATTACTATACTTCTCCTTCTTCCCATTACTTGAATACAGCCATTACATCTTAATAGGTCCTTTTGGTTGCAGCCAATTTCTTCTTTAAGCCTCCCTCTATTTCAATGGCCAAGAATTAATTTGGGAATCTGGCCCAAACTGGAAAGATTCTGCCCTTTGGGCTAGACCCACATTTTGATTCTTTTAATCATAATGGCATGATAATGTCAGGATATCAAGAAATAGAAACCAGTAAACAGATTTACCCACACCCTTTTACCTCCTACTAAATGCAATGCCTAAATTATAATTAGATATATTACAAATCACTTTTTGCCTTTTGCCTGAATGTGAAAAACTTTGTGTCTGTGTTGTCCTAGACAGTTGCAGGGTTGGACACAGCATATATCAAATATCAACTAACAGAGTTTTACGTTCAGAACTAGTCCCTGGAGTTAAGTCTCATTGGTCCTTTAGCAAGGTCCAAAATCCCAGAAGAGAAGAGAATTTTCAGATGTTATTATTCTCTTTGGGACAAAAATACAGACATCTTACATGATAAAAAACAGTTTGGCAGATCCCAAGAAAAAATAGTCAAAATGGAATAATATCCTCTACCATCATAAGAAGGAAGATTGTTATAATATGGGATGACTTATGACTCAAACCCTTCTGTAAGGGTTTCATCAGAATTCTCCATAATGTATTATTTGTATAAGCAAAGTCTTAATCCTATAGCATGAAACCTTCACAATCATGGCTGCAGCAATAATTTGTTCTTATTTTTTACTATTGTCCTACCAATACTTATTCACCCATCTCACACTAGTCTATTAATTTATGGCATAAATAAGCACTTGTTATATGATTTGTTTCTTTGTTCAGGCTGTTCTCTTTGCTTAAGTGCCCTTCCAATCACAATGTATAGAAATCCTGCTCTTTCTTTCTTCCTTTTTTTTTTTTTTTTTTTCCGAGACAGGGTGTCACTGCATTGCCCCAGCTCGAGTGCAGTGGGACAATCACAGGTCACTGCAGCCTCAACCACCCGGACTCAAGTAATACACCTGCCTCAGCCTTCCGAATAGCTGGAACTACAGGCATATGCCACCACACTCGGTTAATTTTTGTGTTTTTTGTAGAGGTGGGGTTTCACCATGTTGCCTAGGCTAGTATTGAACTCCTGGACTCAAGCAATCCACTCTCCTTGACCTCTCAGAGTGCTGAGATTACAGGCGTAAGTAACTACACCCAATCCTGCTCTTTAAAGTCCAGCTCCTCTGTCATCTTTTATTCTCCATAATATCCATTTCCCACGAAAATAAATTTTAAAAAATCAATGTTTCCTCTGTTTTACAGTGTCCCTTTGTTTCTATCAGTAGCTTAACACTTAGCTCTTTGCATTGAACTTGTGTGCAGTAGACTAGAGGTTCCTAGAAGACAAAACTGCAGCTTGTCTTTGGGTACATGGTACCTGGTACACAGAAGCCAGTCAGTAAATGTTTGTGGAACTGAATTGCAAAATCATCTGCTGTTTTTCAGGTTCCATATCTGGGTAATATTAGTGACCCCAGATTTGGAAGGTTGCTGTAATCTACAAATATTGAACATTGTCTCTGGAAGGCCTACAGTATGTAAAGACTAAATAAGATAAAGAAAGGAGAAAGGCTTTGTGAACAGTAGGAAAACAAACAAACAAAATCAAGGTATAATTATTATCAGAATTACCCTAAACCTATGACCAATGATTTTTAAAGATAAAGTTAGCAGAACACACAAAGACTCAACATTCTCTGATGCTGCACAGATATAGCCTGGAGAATGACAGCCATCCTGTTGAACACTTAAAGGACAAATCTTCTTCCTTCAATGAATGCCTGAAAAGGGGGTGAGAAAGAAAAGTAGGGAAGAAAAGAAAGGGTAAATGCAGTTTTCAAAAAGTAAAGCTTGTTGAGAAGAAATGGATGTGAGAAAAGAGCTAGAAAAGAAAAAAACTGAGAAAGAAGAAAACAACCAAGAAAGACGGATGAAGAAAGAAGGGAGTAAGAAGAAAAAGAAAGGAAACAAATATATCCGCGGGGTATTTGCTCTGCATTAGTTGGGCAACATGCTTCTTTACGTAGGTGTAGAAATGAGAAAGGCTGATGGAGACAGAAAAGCCGAGGCAAGTGTTGTTGGGTTGAGAATCCTTTGGGTTCATTTAGGCAGTTCATTTCCCAAGGTGCAGCTCCTAGACAGGCATTTCCAGTGACGCCAACTCTCCCTTATGAGATATCATAAAGCCTACTTAAAGAGAGGAAACCTAAAGTGCAGTAGGAAAGATTTATTAGTAATGTTGTAAATAAAATGTTTCCTTTTGCTTGAACGATCTCAGAAGATCTGTCTCTTGCTCTGTTGTCAGGCCGGAGTTTCTGAAGGGCGTCTCTGGAGAGCACTTTTTAGAATGCAATCAGCTGTACATCTGTCCCTGGACACCATTAACTTAGATACAGCCCCAATTTGGATTGGGAAAAAGCTAAATCTTTTAAAAATATGGTCTTTTTGATAAGACCCAAGAGGGGTAAATATATACATACATACATATATATTTCCAACCAAATAGCATACTTTCTCTAAGAAGTCAGCATTTTTCATGTGTCCTCCATGAGATAGGGGCTCCCCCTTTATAAGCTGTGAACCTTTGTCCTGTTCGTTCACACAGCAGGATCATTTTTGTCCACCCACACCTGGACCAGGCCTGCCTGAGAATTGCTCAGCTAATGACCCTGCACTGGCCAGATTTGCTTTGTGTGGAATTGACTTTCACAGACGAACTTTTTTTCTCTCTAAGATGACTTCCCTCCACTTCAGATTCTTGTTCTTAACATATTTTGCACAGAAATAAGGGATTTTAGAGTTTGGGAATATGGGAGAGAAAAGGGAGATAAATGGACCAAAGTTCTCCAGGTGTAAATAAGCATAGTAAATTCATGCACTTACTGAAACTGCTTTCTCACTGTTGACTATGTACTGGCCCCATGAAACACGTGTGTTTCAGAAAGGAAAGTAACAATAGCTGCCATTTATTAAGCATCTATTTCATGACAGGTACTGAGATAAATGCTTTCCCTTTGTCTTCAATTTTATCCTCACAACAACTGTGGATATTCTTATCATTCCCTTTTTACAGATCCCCTAATTCAGCCTTAATGAGGTTAAGGAACTTGCCCAAGGTTACAGAGTTAATCCCAAGTTGCAGGTCCAGTACTACTGTGGTCAGAATGTTTGTGTCCTCCACCAAATTACTATGTCAAAACTTAATCATCAAGGTGATAGTATTAGGAGGTGGGGCCTTTGGGAGGTAATCAGGTCATAGCAGCAAAGGCCTCGTGAATGGGACTAGTGTTCTGATAAAAGAGGCCCCAGAGAACCTCCTTGTCCCTTCCACTATATGAGGACATAGCAAGAAGACCCCATCTATGAACCCGAAATGGGGCCCTCACCAGATGTTGAATCTGCCAGCACCTTCATCTTGAACTTCCAGCCTCCAGAACTATGAGAAATAAATATCTGTTATTGAAAAGCTACCCAGTTTATGGTATTTTGTGTGGCAATCCTAACAGGCTAAGTACTAAATTGAGATGTTCTTAATGACTACACTAAGCTGCCCAAAGAGCAACTATCAAAAACAAAAATTATTTTTAAATGTATTAGATTCTCCTTTCCTATACTTGAGAAATAACACTTCTCCAACATCCTGGGATATGCCATGGCGGGGCCTACCTGTATACTTCTGTGTTTTTAAGGCATTCTCACAGGTTCATTTTATTCTCCAACAAATATATGGAATAGTTAGAGAAGGTTTTGAACTTATCGATAGATAAAATAATGTGAATTTTATTTGGGGACTATCTCAGCCAAATGCCATAAGCTTTGCTAGCACTACAGAGTGCACTGACACACAGTAGGTATTCAATAAACATTGGAGGAATTAATGAAGGGAACCAAGGAACGTGATACCAGCCAGGACTTCCCCGGATATCTTCCTGAAGTCATTGAAGAAACACTGAAGGATTAAATATGTAGAAGGATGTGAAGGAGGCAATGAAAGGCAGGGAGACCTAGAAGCAGCCTGCTGCAGTTATCCAGGTGGGAATGAGGCTTCCTCAAGTCAGATTTTATTGTGGAAATGGAGATGATTAAGCAGGTTTGTGAGACAGTAAAGAATTAGAAACGACAGGAGTTGGTTAACTATGAATGGTCAGAGGGAGGAAACACTCATAAATATTAATGTCTGAGATTTTAGAAAAAGAGGGTGAGGGAATGGCCTCTTCTCCATATGCTTTATGTATTTTTACCTATTCCCCCATTATGGTAATCATCTTATGGAACTTAAATTGCTCTTTTACAAGTCCATCTCCTTTATTAGATCCTCACCTCCTTGAAGGTGAGGAGCATGTGTAACTCATTGCTATATCCCCTAATGTTTAATGTTTGCTATAAAATGGGTAAAAATTAAGAAATAATTCAGATGTGATTTGCCCTCAGGCCAGGTGGACATCAATTCCTTTCTTTGCTGTCTGTTCCTCAGGCCACCTTTCCTGTATCAACTTAGACTTTTGCATGAATGAGATCCCGTCAGGTTAGATTCTGCTTGAAGAGAATTGCTCTTATTGTCACAAAAATGAGCACAGGTCTAGAGGCCCAAGCCCAAAATAAAATCAGCCTATGGACAAATAGTAACCTTAACTTGAATTACAAAATGTGAACTGGTGCTGTACTTCCCCAAGTCCCTGAGGCTTGGTGCCTTCAGATGCATCATTGCTAAGCCATAAATGAATAAGGCAAGGTCTGAGAGAGAGAGCTGTAGACAGGTAAGAGTGATAAGGGTCTAATAAATTTTTTTATCTGAACTTTCTGTAAAGCAAAATGAGCCAACCTCCTTTCATTGTCCTGAGCTGAATGTGTATGTGTGTGTGTGCCTGTGCACATGCATGCATGAGCACATATCGCCCCAGATAGAATAAAGATACTAGCAAATTTGGTTGCCATAATCTCCCATTACCTAATTTTCTAATTACACACATACCCGAACATGGTCATATCTCTTTAAATGGAAAACAATGTGAATTTTCTTTGAAGATTTAAAGCTTGAAATTGTCATACTCAGTGTATATATTTTGCACAACCATTATTTTTCACGAGGTAGCAAACCACAGCTCAACAGAACCGAAAAATTGCTTCTGTTATATGGGGACTTCAATTTCTAATAACAGTGCAATGGGAAATAATCATTTTCCCCTGCCCATTGAATGTATATACTGAGCAAGGCAAGATACCAACCAGTGCCTGTAGCTACTTATTCAGGACCAGGCCCAGCCAGACAGCAGAGGGAAGGCTGCAGAGAAGATATAAATAGCCAAATAACCTTTTTTTTTTTCTCTTACTACCCTCTCTTACTCCTAACCTTTTACTTTTACTCCTTTTCACAGAAAACTAACATTTATTCACTTGTCTTCTGCATCAGTGCTCTTGAGACAAATAACCCACCTTGCTTTATTGGGATTGCCTATGTTTTTGGCAAAAGTGTCTCAGTCAGAAAGGGGGAGCAATCTCTAGACTAGAAAGCCTGCAGGCTTATACCAACAGCCCACTCCTAAGCATGCTGATATGAGTGCATCAGGAGACATTTTTAATTTTAAAAAAGGGAGAGAGAAATCACTAAGTGTAACACATTCAGCATCAGCGAAAATATAATTGAGTAGGTCCACAGTCACTCAATATTATTTAATATTACCAGCTACAGTTCATGTAGAGACTTTCGGTCACATAGGTATAGAATCAAATTCAACTCTCACATTCACTAGGTCTGTGACCTCAGGAAGGTAATATGACCTCCTAGAGCCTCAATGTTATTATTTGTAAAACTGGGTAGTAATAGCTATCTTGTGTGTTTGTGGTGTATCTGACACAGTATTTCGCTTATATTAGGTGTACCATAATTGGCAGTTAACATTAATGTTATTGTTATTATATTATTAAATCAGGATCCTCCATTCATATAGGAGGATCTATATCCTCAGCTATTGGCCTATTTATCTCCCATCAGCAAGGACACATTGTTCATTAAGACATCTTATTTTAGCCTGGCCCACCTAGGGCACTCTAAGCTCTCCTTTTGCATACATGGAATTGACAAGAAGACTCATTATCCCTGTCCATAGACTCCAAGGATTATAGCCTTCTTAGGTAACTCTAAGGTGGTTTCCTTTGTGCAAAGCTCAGCTACCTCTAAGTAGCAAAATCTCACTCAGCAACAGGATCACAGAGTGAAGTTTCTTCTCATTCTCTGCTGAAACCTGCTATGTATTAACTTAGCTGTGTCACCTAAAACCTGCTTCTTCATCTTGTATCTCCATGTGGTGCATAGAGCTTGGTACATAGTAGGTACCCAGTAAATGATTAATGGATTAAATATTTCTTTCTTTTTTTTTTTTTTTTTTTTAGCTTCTGGAAACATCCACATCATGATTAAATATCTTTTCCAAGTTCTAAAGAACCACTATCCTAAATTAGGACTTTGGGGAATCATTCAAAAAGAAAAGGTGTGAGAATTGGGTAGGTACTCCAACAGTATCTACTACATTATTCTACCCAGAGTCTTCTGCAAAACTCACCTTGTTCCTTATTGTTCTACATTTAGGGTAACGTTGGCCATTCTGATCACCTGGCAATAACAGACTTTTTATTTTTTTATTTTATTTTATTTTTTTTTTTGAGACGGAGTCTCGCTCTGTCGCCCAGGCCAGAGTGCAGTGGGGCGATCTCAGCTCACTGCAGCCTCCACCTCCCCGGTTCATGCAATTCCTGCCTCAGCCTCCCGAGTAGCTGGGACTACAGGCACGCACGCCACACCCGGCTAATTTTTGTATTTTTAGTAGAGACGGGGTTTCACCATGTTGGCCAGGATGATCTTGATCTCTTCACCTCGTGATCCACCCGCCTCAGCCTCCCAAAGTGCTAGGATTATAGGCGTGAGCCGCCGCGCCCGAACCTAGCCAGGCTTGTAAGCTTCACGTGCTGGAGGTTATTTCCAACTAGAGGCTATACTGGCAATTTGTTTAAACTGCCACCTGGTGGCGCTTGATTTATGGCCTCAACATCTAGAAAGTCTAGCTCCCCAAAGGCAAGCTAACAGAATACAAAAAAATAGAGCACATTTGCAACACACTTTTGAATTAACCTGGGCTATTTCTCTAAAAATTAAAATTGTAGAAATCTCAAAATTGAATTTCTATTATATTGTATTAAGTTGGAAATCATATATTAAGCACTTATTTGAGTTATACTCATGATAAATCGTACCAAAGGGACTTACAATAAAGTTGTAAAATTGTGGATGGTCTCGATCTCCTGACCTTGTGATCTGCCCGTCTCGGGCTCCCAAAGTGCTGGGATTACAGGCGTGAGCCACCGTGCCCAGCCAATCGTCTGAACCAAAATTTTAAAGTTTTTCAGTTAGTTCCTTTCCTGTGAATTTGAAAAATACAGTATATTTGCCTTGCGTATTTCTCGAAGCAACTGTGAGGATTCGATGAAATAATGATGTGAAAGTCTTTGTAATCTGTGAAGTGAAACACAAATGTTAGTCATTAGCGTTATTTCTCCAGTCTTCCCTAGAGCAAGACAGAGAGGCCTTCTAGAGACACATTTCATTAGCTAGAACGTCAACATTTCTGCGTTGATCACTATATTCTAAAAGAGTACACATGAAAAGATATGCAACTTCCATAATATTGGGCAAGAAATGTTAAAAAATGAACACTCACACATTCTGAGCTGCCACAGCCAGGAAAGAGGAGGTCGTCTAATGATATTTATCTGCAGGAAGTCAGAAGTATCATAGATTGATATTTCTTCCCAAAGTAGGAAAGTAGTTTTCAATTTGGACTTTAATTAGAAAGTGATCCTTTTCTCCCAAGGGAGTTTAAATTACCACCATCCTTTGTCATAGCATGTTGGAGAAGGATGTGTGCACACCCAGGGAGAACACCCAGATTAAGAAGGCAACAACATGGAGCATCATGTAGTTATTCCCGGTCCAAAAAGAGAGAGAGGCAGAGCTTCTGTTCTCTGCTGCACTGAGTCCCTAGGTACCAGACTTGACCTACCACCCAGCCAGAAACAACAAAAAAAGGAAGAAAATATTTAAAACAATGGCTTTCACACATTAACCTACAGTCTAGGACCGTGATCCTTTAAAGAAAGAAAACAAAGGGAGCCCTGTGAATAGCTTGGCTTTCTGCCTGGAAGCACGTAGATCAGGGAAGGATACGCCAAGCACAGTACAACCATCTTGCTGAGTTGAGGAGGGAGATCAGAGTTGGTGACGAATGAGGGGGCTCAAATTTGAGGGTCAGAGTACTGGAGAGAAAGGAGACACACACAGGAAGAACTTCAGAAACCTGTGAAAGGGTCCCCTGGCAACTGTGCCAAATACTAAGCTGTAGATGTGTAGGGTAACACTCCACAAGTCAGTCAAAGAACTACTTCCACCAGGAGCTGTAAGCTGAACAATTCCAAAAGTTCACATAAGGTGTAACGTAGGGGGGTGTTTGTGTGTGTGTGTGTGTGTGTGTGTGTGTGAGAGAGAGAGAGAGAGAGAGAGAAAGATACACAAACAGAGACGGAGGCAGACAAGGATCAAGCATCCTGAAGTTCATTAATGTGTGATAATAATGGAATCAAGAAGAGTATCAATGGAGTCTAATTTCAAAGAGAAGACTAGACCAAAATATAGACTATTATCTTGATAAGATGCCTGCATTAAGCTAGAATCTATTGTAATTAATACATAGTATTACAAAGTGTGGGGTCAGTGATTCTCAACAAATCTTCGGGTGGCTTTGTAAAGTCCTCAGCTATAAAATCATTGGGTTATTGTTATAAATATAGATTTTATGTAACTATTCTGGCAGGAATCAGAATTATGTGCCTGGAATGAGGAAAACCAAATGAGCACAGAGCTGATTTTTATCTTGTGAGCATCCCTTCTTTTTTATCAGTTACTTATATAAACATGCTTCCATTGTGTGCCCTGGTTCTTCTCCAAAACCAACCTGAATCTTCAACCGACCTGGCTCTTCCTCATGACCTGAAGGATTAGGACATGACCTCCAGGATTTCAGACACCTGTCTTTATTACTTACTGCCCACGCCATGGTTGTGGTATATACTCTTAGTATAACTCCTAGTAAGCAGTAACCTTACCAGATCCTTCCTGACAATGTTTTTTTTTTTATTCTAGAATCCTATACATCAAAGATATACAATAGATTATAAACATTTTCTAAGTCAATATCATACTGTAGAGAGATAACAATTCTGAAGAGCCCAAGATCACAAACCAGCTCATGCCGGAGAGATGGCCTTTCTGCTTAAAGACCATATCAGCAAAGAGAGCCAGACCCCTATTTAAAGTTTCCTACTTGGCCAAAATGTTCCTTGTGGAAGGGATTAATAACAGGCAAATAAAAAACCTGGTCAGTATGGTTAGCCTGCTCCTCACAAGCTCGCAATATATCCCAGAGGAGTGGGTGCTCTGTCTCCTTTGTTAGTTGTCAGAATCACACCTGCCCTAACTTCCTTCCTTCATTAAACATTTGCTGAGTATTACAGCAAGTGGATCAGTCATGATTGCGATGTGTTGAAAAAGAAGAAAATGTGTGTATTTCATTTGCTTTCTTTAGTAACTTCAACATTACCTATGTGCCATGTAGCCTTAAAATGGCCATCAGCAGGAAGTCAGAAAAGCTGTCAATGAAGATAAAGAATGCCACTAAACTGCAATTGTCATGAAAACAAGAACCTAGTCTGATTTTACACAACTGTACCCTCAACATAGAGCATAATTTCTGGCATATAGTAGGTGCTCAAGAAATTTAAGTTCTTGTCTACCTCCTCACTTTCTCCATCCTCATTCAGACAAGCAGGTCTTTGTCATTCATCTGTCAATTCATTATTGACTATCTTCCATAACCCTGGCACTTTATATGTTGTATATGTGTCGGCTAATGTTCAACCAGGGAAACCAAACCACTAAAAGATTCTCATTCTCTCTCTCGTGTGTGTGTGTGTGTGCGTGCATGTGGTGTGTTTTTTATAAAAAGATTTGTTACAGACATTGGACTTATGTGGCTGTGGGAGCTGGTTAAGTGGTCCCAATAAGTTTGTTGTCTTCAGGACCAATGCTAAAAATTGAAGTCCACAGGCCAGACAGTGGGGAAAATAAGATGGATGTTAAATAAGAAACAGCCTGGATAAGTAAGAAGGCACAAACACAAGCTGGAGCTCACAAGAATGAACTGGAACCTTCCAGTTGCTGTTGCCCCTGATCTTGATCTCATCGTTAGTAATGGGTGAAACTGGGACATAATGACAAAGTTCCCTTTCCACTCCAGCATTACAGGAAAAAAAAAAAAAAACCTAGGGCCGGGCGCGAAGGCTCACGCCTGTAATCCTAGCACTTTGGGAGGCCAAGGCACGTGGATCACCTGAGGTTAGGAGTTCGAGACCAGCCTGGCCAATGTGGCAAAACCCCATCTCTACTATAAATACAAAAATTAGCCTGATGTGTTGGCACACGCCTGTAATCCCAGCTATTGGGAGGCTGAGGGAGGAGAATCACTTAAACCTGGGGCGGGGGGCTGCGGGCGGAGGTTGCAGTTAGCCAAGATTGCGCCGTTGCGCTACAGTTTGGGCAACAAGAGCGAAACTCCGTCTCAAATATAAAATCTAAATAGATGCTAATAGGAAACAGAGTGAATGGACCAACACCCTGTTTTAGGACACAGCAAAACACAAGAGTATACATTAGGAAAGAGTTAATCACTGCTAGAGTACGGTTGTAGCTAAAAACCTGGTGAGCAAGAGAGACATTGGAGGCACTTCTAGTAAGACAAAGAAGCCCTGCCTTTGAAAAATGAGCATTAAATCTTCTAGAGGAATCAAGATAGGCAGAGCCACCACACAATTGCAAGAAACACAATTCATACAGAACGTAATGTAAACATGCCACTAGAATTGTGCAATACAATGGTTCTGAAGTCAGCAGGCCATTTGCTAGACTGTTTAGCTATACATACACTGCAGAGAACACTACAACTTCAAACAAGTTGGGACGATTTAATAAGTAGATAAATACTCAAGAGAGACTACTCTGATTTGCATGGACATTTACACGTTAATCAGTCCTGCCCACCCAAAAGTACACACACAAACACACACATATCCCCCACATAAGCTTCCCCCATGCAGAAAAAGTTGAGAACTAGAATGTGAATTTGTTTATGCTCTGTGGCTATTGGTGCTGCTAATACTGTCATACATGTGTTTGACAGGCTGTGTAGAAGTGAAATTCTTGATGGCAATTAAAGTCTTTCAATAAGTCTCATCTTATTTTGAAAGGTGAGTTTCTTAATGGAATGTTACCACACTACGTAGCTGCAGTTATTAGGAACTGTCCATCTCGCATGCTAAGTAAGAACAGGAAGGAAATGTGTGCTGTAAGAGGAAGAACGGTTCCATTTATGGAAATGATGAATAGCTTCCAAAAGGCAGGGTCATTTATAACAATAGGTGTCAGAAGGTTTGGTGCATGAACAATAGACTGAGCCTGACAATATCCGGAGGGAAAGGCCGGCGTTGTGACAGGTGGGCAGGCAGTCCCAGGGACACTGCATTATTAAACATTTCTCATATCAGGCAAGCAGCCCATTTATAGTGCTGAGCTCTGGAAGGATCCCGCCTCCACTTCACTGTAGCTAAGCTGGAAGTGTAAAGCAGGAGGGGCAGGAGTGGACTTTTTTTTCCATCAACACATACCTTGTATGTAGGCAATGAATAACCCATTCCACTCAAAAAATGGATAATCTATTCTAGTCACCTCTGATGCACTCCCATATAAAATAACCTATTCTACTTGAAAAATATAAAAATGCTTTTTAAGAATTTGACTCATCATTCTCACTTGGAAACTTCCTGAGCTATAACTTCTCCTTGACCCTGTTAGGCCCAGGAAAGATAAGAAATTGGTCTGAGCACTCAGAGTTTAACATTATTCAGGTGGGCCAAGAAAGGAAACCAAGACTCTGTCTCTAATAACTAGTCTATGGATTTACCGCCTCATCCTTGCAACTTGTATATCCTCAGTCCAGTACTGTAATGCTACTGGGAATGTCCTTTATTTTACATAAGGAACAAAATACCAGCTGTTCAAAAGGGACTGGAATAATCTGTTCTCTCTCACAACAGATGAACAACTCCTCCAATCTGAGAATCATTTAAATTTTGTCCTATTATAACTTATAATGATTAAAGGGAAGAATGCTCATTAAATCCACTGGATATAAAATGCCTCCAATATTATTGTTCTTTGCAAAGTTGGCTTGCATTTGAAAATTTAAATGACATGGAGATAATGCAGCATAAGCATTCTACAGAAGCTGATATCAACTGTACAGGAGACTGGAGATGTGTTAAACATTTGCTCATGAAGCTTTCAGGCATCAGGCATGGGTCTATTATAATACCTCCAAGCTCCTAACTCATTCCACCATAGAATCATTGACCTCTAGAAATGATAAGCACAGAGGAGATCATTCAGTGCAATCTCTTTTCATGTATGTAATAACTAACAACTTAGGTCAAGGAACTTCTCCAAAGATGCTCAGAGACATGGGAATCCCAGGCCAGGGCCCTTTCAATTTACTTTGTTGTGTCCCTCTCAGTTAAAAACTATAAGAAGCTGGAGGTCTTTAAGATAAGAATAATCCACCCTTTTCCTTAGGAGGGTTCAGAAATTAAGAAATGGCCTTGAGGCAGGTCATTGGACTCAACTTTTCTACTCTAAGCTCATTCCTCCTGCCACAGCCTTACCCAGATCCTATAATATAATTTTCAGATGTTTAAAATTCTTTTCAATTGAGCTCTGCTTCAAGGGCCTAAAGAGTATGCTGGGGATTCAAAGCCACATTATCTCTTCCTCATTAAGAGAGATGCTTATGTAACCACTGGCTTTTAGTTTAAGAGACCAAGTGGCAATGGCTCAATCATCATAGCCATATCAAAATATAAATTTGTGAATCTAGCTGTATGACAAGTATATTTACAGACTCCAGGCTTCTTCTTTGTCTCCTGAGCCTATTCTGCTTCCCATTCCTAACCGCCAAACTGCAGTTGCTAAGTATTTTAGTAGTAGCCTAACCCACAGTAAGGTTTTTGGAAGATTCAAATGCCCCTGCAGCAAAAGCATGGAAATTTTTATTTTTTAACCATGTCACTGAGGTTTAATTGAACTACAATAAACTGAACGTATTTAAATTATAATATTTGGTAAGTTTTTACATATCTAGGAACCTGTGAAAGCATCAGCACAGTTAAGATAGTTTTCTTAGTCGGCTTGTGCTGCTATCACAAAATACCATGGACGGGGTGGTTTAAACAGCAGACACTTATTTCTGACAGTTCTGGAGTCTGGGCAGTCCCAGTTCAAGGTGCCAGCAGATTTTGTTCTTGGTGAAGGATCTCCTGCTGGCTTGCAGATGGCTGCTATCTCACTGTGTGTTCACATGACCTCTTTGCGTGTGAGAAGTGAGAGAAATCTCTGTCTTCTTTTTCTTATATGGGCACTAATTCCATCATGAGGATGCTATCCTGATGACCCGATTTAAACCTAATCACCTCCCAAAAGTCCCACCTCCAAACACCATCACACTGAGAGTGAGGGCTTCAACAAATCAATTTTGAGGGGACACAAACATTCAGGCCATAAAGATAGTGAATATATCCAATTCTTTCAAAAGTTTCCTGTATTTTCTAAAGTTTTTGTTTGTTTTTTGAGATACAGTCTCACTCTGTCACTGAGGCTGGAGTGCAGTGGTGCAATCTCAACTCACTGCAACCTCACCTCCCGGGTACAAGTGATTCTCTTGCCTCAGTCGCCTGAGTAGCTGGAACTACAAGTGCATGCCACCACACCTGGCTAATTTCTTTGTATTTTTAGTAGAGATGGGGTTTTGCCATATTGACCAGGCTGGTCTTGAACTCCTAAACTCAGGTGATCCACCTGCCTTGGCCTTCCAAAGTGCTAGGATTATAGGTGTGAGCCACCACACCCAGCCTAGAGCTTTAGGTAAATGAAAACATACCGTATGTATTTCTTGGTCTAGTTTCTTTCACTCGGCATAGTTACTTAGATTCCTTCATATTGTTGCATTTATCGTCAGTATCAATAGTTCTTTCCTCTTTCTGAGTAGTATCCCATTGTATATAGACACCACAAATTGCATATATATTCATTGGTGATGAACATTTGGGTTGTTTCCAGTTTGGGTCTACTAGAAATAAAGCTGATATAAACATTCATATGTCAATTACTGTATGGATACACATGTTGATTTCTGTTGGGTAACTATCTAGGAATGGGATAGCAGGATCATATAGTCGTTGTATATTTAACTTTTCAAAGACTGTCAATCTGTTTTCCAAGGTGGTTGCACTATTTTATAATCCCACCAGCAATGTTTCTTCACATCTTTGCCAACACTTTTTAATGGATTGTGCTTTTGGTGTTAAATATAAGAAATCTTTGCCTGACCCACAGTCACAAAGATTTCCTCCTATGTTTTGTCATAGAAGTTTACATTTATGTTTACGTTTTACATTTAGGAAAATGTTCCAGTTTGGGTTAATTCTGTATATGGTATGAAGAAATGGATCAAGATTCTTCACCCCTCCCCCATTTTGTTTTGCATGTGGCTATCCAGTTATTCCAGCACAATTTGTTGAAATGTTTAATCTTGATAGAATTGCTTTTGTACCCTTCTCAAAGATAAGATGTCCATATATATAAGGTTCTATTTCTGGACTCACTGTTCTGTTCCATTGACTTGTCTATTCTTATACTAGTACAATTATTGTTTTTATTATTGTAGCTTTGTAATAAGTCTTGAAATCATAGTATTAGTCCTCCAACTTTATTTTCCATTTTTAAAGTTGCTTTGGCTATTCTAGGTCTTCACATTTCCCTACGAATTTTAGAATCAAGTTGTCGATTTCTCAAAAAAAAAGTGACAAGATTTTGATTGTGATTGGATTGACTCTGGATGAATTTGAAGAAATCGACATATTAACAATCTTGAATTGTCTTATATAAACACAGTATATATCTCCATTTATTTAGATCTTTAAAAATTTCAGTTTTTTAACAGTTTTTCACTGTACAAATCTTGCACATCTGTTGCCATATTTATCTCTATGTATTGAATAGAATGCTATTGCAAATGTTATTATTTTATAATTTTAATTTCTAATTGTTTATTGCTAATACAATATACTTTTGTGTGTTGACCTTGTATTCTGCATTTTCCAAACTTACTTATGGATTACAATTGTTTTCTGTAGATCATTGTGTTTTCTATATATCTCATTATATTATTTGAAATAAAGATAGTTTTCTTCTTCTTTGCAAATACGGGTATCTCTTTTTTATTTTTCTTGCTTTATTGTAGTGGCTAGAAAATCCAGTACAATGTTGAATAGACATGGTAAGAATTGACAATTTTATTTCATTCCTGATATTATAAGGAAAGTGTTCAGTCTCAAAATTGTTAGCTGTAGGGTTTTTATAGATCACTGAATTAGTTTGCTGGTGTTCCTATAACAAAATACCACAGATTGCATGGCTTAAACCACAGAAATTTATTTTCTCACAGTTCTAGAAGCTAGAAATACAAGACCTTCTTCTGAGGTCTCTCTTTTTGGTTTGCAGATAGCCTCCGTTTCCCTATGCCTTTGTTCTTTGCAGGTACATGTCCAAGTTTTCTCTTCTTATAAGGACACCAGTCATGTTAGATTAGAACCCACACTAATGTCCTTCTTTTAACTTAATTCCCTCGCCAAAAAGCGTATCTCCAAATACAGTCACATTCTGAAAAATTGGGAGTTAGGACTTCAAAATATGAATTTTGACAGGATACAACTCAACCCATAACAATGCCCATTATCAGGTTGAGGAAATTCCTGTTTCTAGTTTGCTGAGAATTTGTATTAGGAATGGATGTTGGATTTTGTTAAATCTTGTTTTTGCATATCTATCGAGATAATCATGCTTCCTCTTTCTTAGTTTTTTTAAATATGAAACACATTGAATAATTTTTAAGTGTTAAACATACCTTGTATCATGGAATAAATTCCCATTGATCACAGTATATTACTCTTTTCATGTATTTCTGGATTTCATTCACTAACATTTTTTAGAATTTTTGTGTCTGTGTTCATGAGGCTGGACTCTTTCTTTCCTTCTTTTTTGTATTGCCTTTGTCAGGTTTTGATACATGGGTAATGCTGGCCTCAGAAAAGGAGTTGAGAAGTATTGAACAACCTGGATAAGTTTGTAAAAAATTGGGATTACTTCTTCCTTAAGTGTTTTGTAGAAATCACTGGTAAAACCATCTACTCCTGTATTTGTGAGATGATTAGCTATGAATATAATTACCTTAATAGATATAGGGGATCATTCAGGTTATCTTTTTCTCTTGAGTGAGCTTCCACAGTTTGTGTCTTTCAAGGAATTTGACCATTTCATCTAAATTGTCAAATTTATTCACATAAAGTAATTTATAATATTCCCATATTACCATATGTAGAATCTGTAATGATGTCAACCCTGGAAATTTTATTTTTCCAGTAACTGCTACTAAATTCACTCAAACAAACTTCCTTTCCCTTTGGTTAGCAGGTATCTTAAATGGGCTGACCTATAAATTTGATCTATAAACTTTCTGACCTGTATATTTTTAGTCACTTTCAGTTACCAAATCAATCCAGTCCAATAAGTATTTCACTCTCAATATGGGATTATGTAAAGTGACCAAATCTATGACATATTGGCATTCCTGAGAGAAAAGAAGAGAAAGTAAGCAACTTGGAAAACAGATTTGAGGACATAGTTCAGGAAAATTTCCCCAATCTCGCCACAGAGATCAATACGCAAATACGAGAAATCTAGAGAATTTCTGCAAGATACTATACAAGATGACCAACTGCAAAGCACATAGTCATCAGACTGTCCAAGGTCAACATGAAAGAAAAAAATCTTAACGTCAGCTAGAGAAAAGGGTCATATTACCAAAAATAAAAACTCATTAGACTAACAGTGGATTTCTCAGTGGGAACCTTACAAGTCAGGAGAGATTGGGGGCCCATTTTTAGCATTCTTAAGGGAAATAAATGCCAGCCAAGAATTTCATAGCTTTCCAAAATTTAGCTGCATGAACAAAGGAGAAATATAGTCTTTCCCAGAGATGCAATTGCTAAGGGAATTCATCAACACCAGATCAGCCCTACAAGTGATGCTGAAGGGAGTTCTAAATATGGAAACAAGAAAAATGCTACCACAAAAACACATGCAAGCACATAGCCCACAAACACTATAAAGCAACTGCACAATCAAACTACAAAGCAATAGGCAACAACTCTATGACAGGAAAAAAAACTTCACATATCAATATCAGCCTTGAAAGTAAATGGCCAAAATGCTCCACTTTAAAGATATAGAGTGGCAAATTAGATTAAAAAAAATAAATAAATAAGACCCAACCTTCTGCTGTCTTCAAGAGACTCACCTTACATGCAATGATATCGGTAGGCTCAAAGTAAAGGAATGGCAAAAGACCTATCATGCAAATGGAAAACAAAAAAGAGCAGAAGTCACTATTCCTGTATCAGGTAATACAGACTCTAAACCAAGAAGTTTAAACCAACAGTAAAAAATCAACAGTTAAAAAAAAAAAAAAAAAAGGACAAAGAAGGGCATTAAATAATGATAAAGGGTTCCATTCAACAAGAAGATTTAACTACTGTAAACATATGCACCCAACATTGGAGGACCCAGATTTATAAAACAATTACTCCTAGACCTAAGAAAATACTTATCTGGCCACACGATAATAGAGGGGGACTTCAAGGCCCCATGGACAGCATTTATTCAGGTCATTGAGGCAGAAAACTAACAAAAATACTGGACTTAAACTTGACACTTGACCAATTGGACCATGTAGACACCTACAGAATATTCCACCCAACAACCACAGAATATACATTCTTCTAATCTGCATCTGGAACATACCTCAAGATTGACCACATGCTCAGTCATAAAGCAAGTCTCAATAAATTCAAAAACATCAAAATCATACCAACCATACCCTTGGACTACAGTGAAATAAAAATAAAAAGCAATACCACAAGGAATTCTCCAAACCACATAAATACATGGAAACTAAACAACTTGCTCCTAAATAACTTGTTTAGACAATGAAATTAAAGCAGAAATTAAAAAATTATTTGAAACAAATAAAAATAGAGACAAAACATACCAAAACCTTTGGTATATGGTAAAACAGTGTTAAGAGGAAAGTTTATAGTGCTCAATGCCTACATCGAGAAGATAGGAAAATCTCAAAATAACAACCTAATCTCACACCTAAGGTAACTAGAAAAACAAGTTAAAAACTAAACTCAAAGTGAGCAGAAGAAAAGAAATACCTAAAATCAGAGCATAACTAAATGAAATTGAGACTCCAAAAACCATACAAATGATCAACAAGACAAAAAGTTGGTTATTTGAAAGGATAAGCAAAATTAATAGACCAGAAAAAAAGAGAAAAGATTCAAATAAGCACAATCAGAAATGACAAAGGTGGCATTACAACCTATCCCACAGAAATTCAAAAGATCCCTCAGAGACTACTGTGAAAATTTTTATCCATACAATGTAGAAAATCTAGAGGAAATGGATGAATTCCTGGAAACACACAACCTCCCAAGACTGAACCAAGAAGAAATAAAAATTCTGAACAGACCAATAATGAGTAATGAAATTGAATCAGTAATTTTAAAAATCTGTCACCAACAAAAGCCCTGAATCAGAAGAATTCACAGCCAAATTATTCCAAATGTAGTAGTCAGGGTTCTCTAGAGGGACAGAACTAATAGATTTTATATATTTTATATATATATTATATATATAATATGTATATGGGAGTTTATTAACAAGTATTAACTCACATGATCACAAGGTCCCACAATAAGCCATCTGCAAGCTGAGGAGTAAGGAAGCTAGTCCAAGTCCCAAAGCTGAAGAACTTGAAGTCCAGTGTTTGAGGGCAGGGAGCATCCAGCACAGGAGAAAGATGTAGGCTGTGAGGCTAAGCCAGTCTAGTCTTTTCACATTCTTCTGCCTGCTTTTTATTCTGGGCGTGCTGGCAGCTGATTAGATTGTGCCCACCCTGATTAAGGGTGGGTCTGTCTTTCTCAGCCCACTGACTCAAATGTTAATCTCCTTTGGCAACACCCTCACAGACACACCCAGGATCAATACTTTGCATCCTTCAATCCAGTCAAGTTGACACTCAGCATTAACCACCACATCAGACATACAAAGAAAACCTGGTACCAATCTTACTGAAATTATTCTAAAAAATAGAGGACGAGCGATTCCTCCCTAACTCATTCTATGAATTAGTATCATCCTAATACCAAAATCTGGAAAACACATAACAACAACAACAACAAAAACTACAGGCCAATATCCCTGATTAATATAGGTGCAAAATCCTCAACAAAATACTAGCAAACAGAAACCAGTGGCCCATAAAAAAGTCAATTCACCACTATTGAGTAGGCTTTAGTCATCAGACGGAAAGATGGTTTAACATAGGCAAATCAATAAGTGCAATTCACCACATAAATAGAATTAAAAACAAAACCATATAATTATCTCAATAGATGCAGAAAATGCATTTGATAAAATCCAACATCCCTTTATAATAAAAAACTTCAACAAACTAGATATTGATGGACAATACCTCAAAATAGTAAAGGCCATCTATGACAAATCCATAGCCAACATCACACTGAACAGGCAAAAGTTGGAAGCACTCCCCCTAAGAACTGGAACAAGACAAGGATGTCCACTCTTACCACTCTCATTCAACCTAGTACTAGAAGTCCTAGCCATTGCAATCAGGCAAGAGAAAGAAATACAAGTCATCCAAATAGAAAAAGAGGAAGTCAAAATATCTCTCTTTACTGATTCTAAACTTTGAAAACCCTAAATATTCTGCCAGATAACTCCTGGAGGTGATAAACAACTTCAGCAAAGTCTCAGGATACAAAATCATGTACAAAAATAAGCTGCATTTCTGTACACTCATAACATTCAACCTGAGAACCAAATCAAGAATACAATCCTATTTACAATAGCCACAAAAAAAAAACCTAGGAATAAATCTAACAAGAGAGGTGAGAGATGTCTAAAAGAACTACAAAAGATTGCTGAAAGAAATGATGGATGACACAAATGGAAAAGCATTCCATGCTGGTGGATTACAAGAATCAATATCACATCCATACTGCCAAAAATAATCTAGATTCAGCACTATTGCCATCAAATTACCAATGTTATTTTTCACAGAATTAGGAAAAACCTATTCTAATATTTATATGGAACCATAAAAGAGCTTAAATAGCCAAGGCAATCCTAAGCAAAATAACAAAATGAGAGGAATAATATTACCTGACTTCAAATTATGCTATAAGATTATAGTAATGAAAACAGCATGGCACTGATACAGAACAGACACATAGAACGATAGAACAGAACAGAGACACCTCAAATAAAGACTCACACCTACAACTATCTGATCCTTGACAAAGTAGACAAAAATAAACAACAGGGAAAGAACTCCCTATTCAATAAATGGTGCTAGAAAAACTGACTAATCAAATGCAGAAGAATAAAACTGGACCCCTACTTCTCACCATATACAAAACTTAAGATGGATTAGGTTTAAAGGTAAGACTTAGAATCCCAGAATAAAACCTATGAAATATTCTACTAGACATTGGCCTATGCAAAGAATTTATGACTAAAGTCCTCAAAAGCAATTACAACAAAACTAAAAATGGACAAATGATACCTAATTATACAAAAGAGCTTCTGCACAACAAAATAAATTATGAACAGAGTAAACAGAGAACCTACAGAGTGGGATAAAATATTTTCAAACTATGCATCCAACAAATCACTAATATCCAGAGCCTACAAATAACTTAAACAAGTCAACAAGAATAAAACAAATAATTCTATTAAAAAATGGACAAAGAACATGAACACTCTCAAAAGGAGAAATACAAGAAGCCAATAGCATATGAACAAATAGTCAACATCACTAATCATCACAGAGATGCAAATCAAAACCACAGTGAGATACCATCTCACATTAGTCAGAATGGCTAATAATAAAAGGTCAAAAAATAACAGATGTTGGACAGGTTATGGAGAAAAAAGAATGCTTAAAAATTGTTGGTGGGAATGCAAATTAGTTCAACCACTGTGGAAAGCAGTTTGGAGATTCCTCAAATAACTGAAAACAGAATTAGGCTGGGCATCGTGGCTCACGCTTGTAATCCCAAACTTTGGGAGGCCAAAGTGAGCAGATCACCTGAGGTCAGGAGTTCAAGACAAGCCTAGCCACCATGGGGAAACCTTGTCTCTACGAAAAATACAAAAACTAGCTGGGCATGGTGGCGTGCACCTGCAATCCCAGCTACTTGGGAGGCTGAGGCACGAGAATTGCTTGAACCCAGGAGGCAGACGTTGCAGTAAGCCAAGATCATACCACTGCACTCCAGTCTGGGTGACAGCGCAAGTCTCCATCCAAAAAAATAAATAAAAACAGAATTATCATTCAACTCAACAATCCCATTACTCAGTATGTCTGCAAAGGAAAATACATTATTCTTCCAAAAAGATACCTGCACTCATATGTTTATCACAGCAATTATTCACAACAGCAAAGACATGGGATCAACCCAGGTGCTCATCAATGGTGCACTGGATAATGAAAATGTGGTACATATGCACCATGGAATACTATGCAGTTACGAAAAGAATAAAATCACATCCTTTGCAGCAACATGGATACAGCTGAAGGCCATTATCCTAGGCAAATTAACCTAGAAAAAACAAAACAAAATACCACATGTTCTCAGTTATAAGTAGGAGCTAAACATTGGTACACACAGACACAAAGATGGAAACAATAGATACTGGGGATTCCAAAAAGGGGAGGGAGGAGGGCAGGGGTCAAAAAGCTGCCTATCAAATACTATGTTCACTACATGGACGACAGGATAATTAGAAGCCCAAACCTCAGCATCATGCAATATACTTATGTAACAAACCTGTATATGTGTCTCATGAATCTAAAATAAAATTAAAATTAAAAAACAACTAATATTTCACTCTCTTATTTGATTCAGTGCCTTTCAACACCTACTGTAGGCTAGCGGCTCCAGAGAATTTAACTAGAAAAAGTACTGTTACAACACTTTGCCTCTGTTTCTCCTGTTAGAGCAGAGAAGAGAAAAGGGGAGAGGGTTCTGGAGAGCAGAGTGACTGGGAGGCTTCTTTGTTTGCCACTAATGTGCTCCCTCACTTGACAGAGAAGTTTGTATATTGGCCTCCCAATGATGTCCACATTTGAAATATGTGCATTTTTCTTTAGATGGCCAAAGAGACTTTGCAGATGTGATTAAGTAAAGGATTGAGATGAGGAGACTACCCTGGATTATTCAGATGGGCCCGATATAATCATAAGGGTTCTTTATAAGAGAGATACAGGAGACTACAAGGTCAGGAGAACACCATGCAACAATGTCAAAGGTTGGAGTCATGCAGCCATGGGCCAGTCCCTAGATGTGGAAAGCAGTAAGGGAGGAATTCTCTCCTGGATCTTCCAGAAGAAGCCAACCCTGTTGATACCTTTATTTTAGGCCCCTAAGACTCATTTTGGACTTCCATCCTCTAAAACTGTAAGAGCATAAATTTGTTTTGCCCTAAACAGAGTTTGTGGTAATTTGTCACAGCAGCAATAGAAATCCAATACACCTAAGTCACCATGGCTTAGAGGCACAAGTAGCTCTCCCCTTTCTGTTGGTTGCCACTGCTTATCTAGCCTGTTATGTCCTTCTAAGGTGGCACCCAGAGGCCTCAAAAGAGCCTTTGACAAGGGACTCAATCCCATGCAGCAAACCACAATATTAATAATCTCTTGAGATATTCTGCATTTTCCAGTTCACTTTGGATAGTGACATGACTCTCCTTTCCTCCCTGCCCACTGCTAGAGTGATCCCACCAAGCTGCAGTGGCCCTTCTCTTTTTCCCTCTATTGCTCCAATTGGGAAACCTAGAATGCGGTAAGATCCACTTTCCATCATTTTCAGGAACTAAACTCTCAAGAAAATGAGCCTTGATACTCTGCCTGGTCACATCACTATTCTGTTTCTGTGCAATATTTTCTTCCCCACTCTATAGCATCAGGACACATCAGCAAGAGTGATATCATGGTGGCCAGCCAATGGAAGAATGACTGGCAGTCTCCTCTCAGCGCAGATACCCACAAACTTTGTGAACACTTTATCTTGCTTACGAACCCCAAATTTCATTTGATTGAAGGATGGAGACCAGTTTAATGCTTTCCCCTTTTCATGAATACCTTCCTCACGCTCCTATGGCCCCCTACGTATTGCTCCCATTGTCAAAGACCAGCAAACTAGTTTAATTCCACTCACAACAGGAATTAGAGTGGGAGTCTCAGATAAGAACCAGACATTCTTTTTAACTCAGGCTTGGGGAATTTAATAGCTTTGCTCCCTGCAGGTTACCCACTTCTACTGTCATCTCTGCACTCCTCAGTATCCTATAAGAAAATCTGAGTAAGTATCTCTCATCATTCTATTATACTTTTATATTATCCTATCTTGACATACAATTAGGTATCTCTTTGGTGCCCTAAGTGACTGTTTGGCTTGATTAAACAGAGAATGGCATGTGTGGAGCCTAGTCCTCGAATTCAACTCTGATTTTAGTGCCCTCTCTGTCACCAAGATATCTTAAAAAATGGCCCTTTTCATGGCCAGGTCAGTGAGCCTGGATAAACACATGCAAACATATTGTCCCTACTATGGAGAACAGTGCAAAAAGAATGTAAAGAATAGGCTGATGGCTGATGATGGCTACGTGGCTGAGTTGTCCCTATAACAAGTAAAGCTACATATTTTATATATCTGCATTCACATGAAATTCTGAAACAAGTGCTTTTATTTAGCTTCTCTCAATCCCCTCAGTCTGTCTCACTTGCTTGCAAACATTTGATGGAATAAAAAAGATCTTATGAGTATCCAAGAAATTAGAAGAAGTATTTGGAATCTATGCTTCACAACTGCAACTAGCCAGGTCCTATAAGCCACAAATGCCCAGTAAATGTTGTTGATCATCTGACTAAGAGTTTAAAGCATCTCTTGAGACTCCTTAGTAAAATAAAATCTGGGACATGATTCTTCACTTTTATACTGACTAGAGTGCTTAGCACAAAGGTTGGCACAAAATAGTCACTTGGAGAATGCTTGTTGGGTAATGGAATTGAATGGAATTGTTTATACATCTATCTCTGACCCTATGCCAAAATCCTGGTGGACTGAATTAATAAAAGTAAAATAAGAGAATAGAAATGCATTTAAGTAATGGCAGGGGAAGAAACAGAGACTTACGTTAAGTGAAGGGCAAAGTGAGGAGTTAGGATGATTACTGATTTTGGAGGCCCTTGATGCTTTAAGTATAACACTGTGGCTATGTAATTTTAGATAGAAAATAAGATTCTGTTTAGAGGTTAGTCAGGGAATTCCCTTTTCTTGTGGAAAATTGGTAGTTTTGCAACTACCACTATAGCATTGGAATGATGATGAATGTCAGAATGACTGAAAATTCTAATTTAACACCCTTTCTCATTGAGACAGCACTATTTTGACAAGACAAGCCTTTTTATCTTCAAATTCAAAGTCTAAATGACAAAAGGATAAAGTTTTAGAGTTATCAAGGTATAACTTTCTAGATGGATGTTGGTATCAAGACATATGTCTGTGTAATACTCACATATGTCTGGGGAAGCATACCTGAACAGGCAACAAAAACAGCAAAGAAGAATGAAATGGGCCAGAGGGTATAAGCAACATTCATTGCTTATAGTCATCTGAAGAAATGGACTCTTGGGTTGTAGATGAAATCCCCTAACTGTGGTGACAGAAAACTTCCCAATGGTCTTTTACGCTATACTTCACCCAGAGCTCCCTGTCAACACTCCTGTGTCTTGGAATGAGTCCGTAAATATCCCTATTGCAAATGGACAACATTCCTGGCTGAGGCCATGCACATCGGCACAATACAAACTCATTCATGTTTTTTCCCATGACACCCATCAAAGGATGATAAATTGGTACCATTCTTTGTATAAGCTAAGCACATTTTCACCTCTGGCCAGGATTTGACCCTGGGACAACTTTCCTCACATTTCTTATGCATTTGGTGCCCTGTATGGCCACGAGGTTCTACCTTATCATCCACTTCAGTTGTATTCTGAGAGCTACTAAAATAGAATGATTTAAATATCTACTAGCTAAGAAATTTGGTGATACAGTTGACAGAGGTGATTCAAAATGTGTCAGAAAGTAGGGTAAGAAATTGAGTTGGGGGAGTATATAAGGAAACAAGTAAAGCCGTTCCATGGGTGAATTCTGAGTCTCAAATTATTTTAGGTGGATGAGTTATTGTAAACCAGTAGTCAAAGTCATAATATAGAGAAAGCTTTTCAGCTTAATGAAATTCACTTCCCTGGCTCTGCAATTTGTCTCTCTTATGTGATAAATGTACTCTGTGGTAAGCCATTTTGCAAGACACAGAAAGGCAATGCTACAGGGCAAAAGCCAGGAAACTCACAACCTTGGACCTGAAAGTGAGCTTTGAATGACTGCTTCTTGAGGGAACCTGGCCTAGATCTGATGTGGCTGTCTTTCTTTTCAATTCACTGGGATTTACCCCAAGATGAAAGAGAGGTACACCTTGGATCAGAATGGAATAGTCCACACTTGAAAGTGAAGACTTAAAACCTCCATTCCTTTTAACTACTGTGCTTTTATCTGGGTACCATTGGCTCAAAAAAAAAAAAAAAAAAAAAAAAAAAAAAGGAGGCAACACCAAAACCGTGAGCATCTCAACCTAACCAAATGAAATTCTTTGTTCAAAAGCTTTACTCATACAGATGTCCTGCATGCCAACCATCAGTCAAGCATTCACTCAGGGTGAAAATTAATACCTAAAGCTTTACCTTTTCAACTCAACCTCAGCCAAATCCCTTTCCCAGGTAGCTCATATAATTTATTTTTTATTGTTGCTGCTGGATCCAGCAGTGAAGTACAAGTTCAAATGAGTGTTTTATATTTTTAGCTATATATAACATATTAACTGGGGGAATGTGAAAGTCTTAAGTGGATATAATTAACTCTAAATATTAACTAAATGTCTTAATTATAGTCTCAGTTAAGCTTTATTTACAGTTACTATAACTAATCTAGAACACTACCAAGATCCTACATATCTAAAATTCAGTACTAAATGAATGCCAACTGCAGTTCAAAAATACAAAGCAAAATCTTCAGAAATTGTGCATTAATATGAATTTATCTACTATCTAATGTCTCTATATGTGTAGTTTGTTAAAGCAAATATAGTAAAAAAGAAAAATAATTATAAAAAAAAGAGGGCCAGGCGCAGTGGTTGACTCCTGTAATCCCAGCACTTTGGGAGGCCAAGGCAGGCAGATCACTTGAGGCCAGGAGTTTGAGACCAGCCTAGCCCACATAACAAAAATACAAAAAATTAGCCGGGTGTAGTGGCCCACACCTGTAATCCTAGCTACTTGGGAGGCTGAGGTATGAGAATCACTGGAACCTGGGAGGCAAATGTTGCAGTGAGCTGAGATTGCCTGAACAACAGAGCGAGACTCTTTCAAAAAAAAAAAAGAAAGAAAGAAAGAAAAGAAAAGAAAGAAAGAGAGAGTAGTCCCTGTCTATAAGATGAGTGCTTTTGGAAGCTGTTATTTCTCTGTAAGCCACCAGAATCTGTTTTTTCTTAGAGTTTGTAGAAACAGAGCCTTAACTAGCCCAGAGTGTGTGTGGGATGGCAAAGTAGAATAACTAACCATGATGTCTATCATATGGAACTGACCATTAGGGTTCATTCCACATGTCTGGCAGTTTGGGCAAATGGAATTCCTATGGCAACTGTGACTCCTGGCCTCCCCTAAATGTTCTTCCACGCTCGCCTTCTACCTGTCCTGAAGTACACTTCCGTGAAGAGTTGTTCCTTTGTCTGTGCTTCAGAAACATGACTGCCCATCGGATTTGCCTGGAAAGTTTTTTAAGAAACGTTTTCCCAGACCCTATCTTAGACCTACTGAATCAGAATCTCTATAGCCAGGGCTTAGGGAATCCATCTAAATTTTTAACCAGTTTTCCAGATGTCTGGATGCAGTCAGTCTAGCTGATCCACTATTTGGAGACTACTACTTTAGAAAACAAACACGAAATATAGAGAAAAAGAAGACACTCAGATAAAACATGGCAGAGAGGATTCCCCGCCTCATCATATTAATAGAGATAAGTTTATCAGACAAAGCTAGTTGTCACTTTGAAAGGCTCACAGAATATTTCTATCCCAGAAATCCAAAACTCAAATGCCTCCAGGGCAGGCAGATAACATAAATGAGTGAGGCCAGCTCAGTGGAATGGGTGGCTCCCTCAGCCTGCATTTTATTTTCTACTTTTGATAGGAACAAGGGAACAATAAATATCTCAGAGCTCTCTTAACTCTTTTAGGAGAGAAGCAATGGTAGAAGCAGGCTGATTAAGAGCCGTAAGCACTCAGCAACCATGGCAAGAAGTAATAGGGAGGAGTGGAGACTCTGGCATCTGAAGAGTTTCTGTCACAGCTAAAGAGAACAGCTTCTACCCAACTCTTGTCAACTTCTGTGGAGGCAAAGCCTGTGTGAAAGCAGCCGTGGTTAAGAACAAAGGGAAAGTTAAGGAACAGCTAGGCAGGAGTGGAAAAGCTTTCTATTTTAGTTGGAGCTAGCCTAATAGGAAAGGAAGGCTTGTCCCTTTTCCATGGGAAAGTAGATACAAATAACCAACTGTTTTTTATTCTATTGAGATTTTGATAGAATAAACTGGGATTTGGAATCAGGCAAATCTGCAAATAGAATCCCAGCAATCAAATTATTTAGCCTTGTCTGAGCCTTAATGTTTGCACTTTAAAATGAGAGGTTATTTCTCATTTGCATGGTGGTTTGAAGGGTACTAAGTGAAAATACACACAAAGCTGCAAGCACATTTTCTAACACACATAGATGCTTGATAAATAACATTTTTTTCTTGAACTTCCCATATTAGGAAAGTGAGTCACAGCAGACTCCTGTATTACCTTCTTTATATCCATGGCCCTTTGAAGATTTTAGAAAAGAGACTGCTTTATCTCAACCATGCCATTTGTAAACTAGGACAACTCAGGCAGTGCTTTCTTAGATTTTTGCAGGCTCTTCAAGATTTTTTCCCAAGTATTACACCTGAGATTTGAACAGCAGTCAGGCATTACAAGGTGCTCTGTTATCATTTTTCATTAAGAATTGATGATATCATTTTGCAACAATAAGAATTTATGATCTAATGTCTCCCTTGACATAACCTGGAATTTCTCTGTTTTTTCTCACTTGGCCATCTATACATACACACACACACACACACACACACACACACACACTCAGAAGATACATGACATCATTAATTATTACCAGGTCTCCAGGATTTATTTTGCCTTTGTATTTTCATAATATTTTGGGATTTTTCAGAACTTAATTTCTGTTCCTCTTACAAACAGAAGTAGTAAAACAGAAATTAGGTTCTCCTCATATAAAGTAATTTCTCACTTTGCAAATTGGGGAAAAAAAATAACAAGAGTACTAATAGCAATGTCTGTCTGATTTATTCATTCACAAGCACTAACTGAAATTAGCACTAACCATGCTTTAGAAGTAGTGCTTGATACATTCAGATACATGAAAAAATGGTAATATTAGGCCCTCCACAAACAGGTCATCAAAGACAGTATCTATTCAGGAGTCAATTACATAACTGATGGCTATATAACTTGTAGCCTGACAGTTTCCTTCAAGACACCATGATCACATTTTCATAATCAGTTATGCTGCCTATGTGTATTGCATATGACATACACCTTCTAGGTTTAGGACCTAGGAAGAAAATAAAAGGAATATTGCATTAGATGCAGATTCATTGGGTAATACTGTATTCTATCGTTCTCATCTTCACTAGGTTGGTAATCATATCCCTTGGTAGCAGTGTCTCCAGAATTATATTGGCATATGTCCAATGAAAACTGTTGCAATTATTGACATAGCTGTTATTCATTTATCATTTATATGTTTCTTCAATTTACACTGTCCATTTACTTATATTGCATACTCTTCAATACTGTACCAAAGACTATTAGCTCTTCACCAAAATATGCTTTTTATTCATCCTGGGCATACAGCTTAACTACATATCCTAGCCTCCACTGGAGCTGAGTGTAACTATGTAATTGAGGTCTAGCTCTGGCTTATAAAGAACATATACTTCTGGCTCCTCATATACCTGGTCTTTCCCCTTTCTTATGAAGTCAATAGTGACGTTCAGAGGGATCTTGGAAGCAGTATGTTGAAAATTTCAGAGCCACCATTGGCCTGGGTCCCTGAATTTTCCTGTGGAGGAGAGCTACCTTGCAAATCCAAATACCCGTCTCAGACAAGAAATGTAATTCTTGTTTAAGCCACTGAAGTTGGCAGTTCATTTGTTACTGCAGTCTAACCTACTCTAGCTTAATACGTATAATAATTTAAGTGTTCAAAATAACTTGGCACATTTGTTGAAAATCAATTTGCCATATAAGTATGCATCTATTTTCAGACTCTATATTGTTCCATGATCTACATATCAATTTGTATGCCAATACCAGTTTTTGATTACTTTAGCTTTATAGAAAATTTTGAAATTCAATAGTGTAAGTTCTCCAATTTTGTTCTTTTTCAAAAAACTTTAAGCTATTCTAGTTCTTTATCTTTGCATATAAACTTTTAAATCAGCATCCCAATTTATTTGTTTTTAAAAAGTCTCTTGGGATTGCATTAAATATCTTGGTAAATTTGGGCAGGACTGCTATCTTAATATATTGAGTCTTTCAGTCTATGAACACGATACATAGATATACACATACGTGTGTGTGTGTGTGTGTGTGTGTCTGTGTGTGTCCATTTTTAAGGTCCTCTCTAATTTCCCTTCACAGTGTTTCAGTATTCAAGTCTTGCATATCATTTGTAAAATTTACACCTAAGTATTTTTATGTTAGTAGTTTTTTGCGGATTCTCTATGTCTTTCTACATGCATGATTATGTCATCTGCAAATTAAAACAGTTTTATTTCTTCTTTTCCAAATTGTATGCCTTTTATCTCTTTTACTTACTTCACCGAGCTGGCTAAGACTTCCAATACTATATTAAATAAAAGTAATCTTCCTGATCTTTGACAGAAATCATTAAGGCTTTTACCAGTGAGTGTGATGTTAGTGGTAGATTTTTCACAGATGTCATAAATCCGACTATGTTCCCTTTATTCCAAGTTTGTTGAAAGTTTGCATTGCAAAAGTGTGTAAAATTAGTCCAAGTTTTTAAAATTTTTTTCATCTATTGAAATATTATATAGTTTCACTCCTTCATTCTATTAGAATGGTAAAATTATAATAACTGATTTTCAGATGTTTTATCAAACTTGCAAGATCAGCTCCACTTGGTCATGATATATTATCTTTTTATATATTGTTGGGTTTTATTTGCAAATACTTCTACGTTTATGAGAGATACTAGTTTTAGGTCTATTTTTTGTGATGTCTTTATTTGGTTTTGAAATAAGAGTAATACTATACTTACAAACTGTGTTGGGAAGTGTTGCCTCTTCCTTTGTTTTCTGAAAGCAATTTGTATAAGATTGGGATTTTTTTCCATACATGTTTAATGTAATTCATCAATGAAGCCATCTAACTCAGGAGTTTTATGTGAGGGAGGCTTTTCAATTACAAATCACTTTATTTAGTTGATATAGATTGTTCAATTTTTTTATTTATTCTAGAGTCAGTTTGGTTATTTGTGCCTTTCAAATAATTTGTTTATATTATCTAGATTGCCAAATGCATTAACATAACATGGTAATATTTCATTATTCTGCTTCCAATGTCTGAAGGAGCTGCAGGAATGTCCTCTCTTTTTATCTTGATATTTGTAATGTCTGCATTTTTTTATTTTTGTCATGATCAGTACAGCTAAAATTGTATCTATGTTATTATTTTTTCCCCCAAAGAACCAGCTTTTGGTTTCACTGATTATTATCTAATATTTTTCTACTTTTATTTCATTGATTTCTACTCTTCCCTTCTGTGCTCTTTGGATTTAATTTTTGCTTCTTTTTCTAGATTCTTAGATAAAAGATTAGACCATTGTTTTAAGACCTTTCTTTCCTACTGCAAGCATTAAAGTTCTGAGTTTTTCTAGTACTATTAGCTGCACCCCACAAACTTTTATTGTTGGATTGTCATTATAATTCAGTTCAAAATACTTTCAACCCCTCCTGTAATTTTTGACTGAAAAATTCTTTAAAAGAGTACTGTTTAATTTCCAGGTATTTATATTTTTCTACTCTCTCAATGTTATTGATTTCTAGCTTAATTCTACTGTGATGAAAGAACATAATATGTATGAGTTCAATATTTTTATATCTGAGACTTTTGTTTAAAGCTCACTATATGGTCTATCCTAGTAAATGTACTTTGTGCATCTGAAAACAAATGTACATTCTGTCATTGTTGAGTGTAGTCTTACATAAATATCAAACATCAAAAAGGTTAATTGAGGTGTTTAGATCTTTTTGATTTTTTCTAGTTATTCTATCAATTGCTGAAAGAGTAGTGTTAAATTCTTCATCTGTGATTTTAGAATAGTCTGTTTCCTCTTCTAATTCCATCAAGTATTGCTTCTTTTCTTTTGAAATTAACGGTGTATAAGAATTGGTTATATACCCCTTTGAAATGATTTTTGTCATTATAAAGTGTTCCATTTATTCTCAGTTAGCACATTTTATTTTGGAATATATTTTATCTGATATTAATATAACAACTGTATCTTTTCTATGCATACATTTGTATGGTATATCTTTTTTTTCAGCTATTTACTTTTTTTTTCTTTTCTTATTATACTTTAAGTTCTGGGATACATATGCAGAAGATGCAAGTTTGTTACATAGGTATACACATGCCATGGTGGTTTGCTGCACCCATCAACCCGACATCTACATTAGGTATTTCTCCTAATGCTACCCTCCCCTAGCCCTCTATCCCCGAGCAGGCCCCGGCATGTGATGTTCCACTCCCTGTGTCCATGTGTTCTCATTGTTCGGCTCCCACTTGAGTGAGAACATGCAGTGTTTGGTTTTCTGTTCCTATGTTAGTTTGCTGAGAATAATGGTTTCCAGCTTCATCCATATCCCTACAAAAGACATGAAGTCATCCTGTTTATGGCTGCATAGTATTCCATAGTGTATATGTGCCACATTTTCTTTATCCATCATTGATGGGCATTTGAGTTGGTTCCAAATCTTTGCTTTTGTGAACATTACCACAGTAAACATACATGTGCATGTGTCTTTATAGTAGAATGATTTATATTCTTTTGGGTAGGTAACCAGTAATGGGATTGCTGGGTCAATATTTCTGGTTCTAGATCCTTGAGGAATTGCCACACTGTCTTCCACAGTGGTTGAACTAATCTGTACTCTCACCAACAATGTAAAAGCATTACTATTTCTCCACATCCTCTCCAGCATCTGTTGTTCCCTGACTTTTTAATGATTGCCATTCTAACTGGTGTGAGATGGTATCTCACTGTGGTTTTGATTTGCATTTCTCTAATGACCAGTGATAATGAGCTTTTTTTCATATGTTTATTGGCTGCATAAATGTCTTCCTTTGAGAAGTGTCTGTTTATATCCTTCACCCACTTTTTGATGTTTTTTTTTTTTTCTTGTGAGGTTGTTTAAGTTCCTTGTAGACTCTGGATATTAGCCCTTTGTCAGATGGATAGACTGCAAAAATTTTCTCCATTCTGTAGGTTGCCTGTTCACTCTGATGATAGTTCCTTTTGCTGTGCAGAAGCTCTTTAATTAGATGCCATTTGTCAATTTTTGCTTTTGTTGCCATTGCTTTTGGTGTTTTAGTCATGAAGTCTTTGCCCATGTCTATGTCCTGAATGATATTGCCTAGGTTTTCTTCTAGGGTTTTTATGATTTTAGGTCTTACAGTTAAGTGTTTAATCCATCTTGAGTTAATTTTTGTGTAAGGTGTAAGGAAGGGGTCCAGTTTCAGTTTTCTGAATATGGCTAGCCAGTTTTCCTAAGACCATTTATTAAATAGGGAATTCTTTACTCCATTGCTTATTTTCGTGAGGTTTGTCAAAGATCAGATGGTTGCAGATGTGTCGTGTTATTTCTGAGGCCTCTATTCTGTTTCATTGGTCTATGTTTCTGTTTTGGTACCAGTACCATGCTGTTTTGGTTACTGTAGCATTGTAATATAGTTTGAAGTCAGGTAGCATGATGCCTCCAGCTTTGTTCTTTTTGCTTAGGATTGTATTGGCTATAAGGGCTCTTTTTTGGTTCCATATGAAATTTAAAATAGTTTTTTTCTAGTTCTGTGAAGAAAGTCAATGGTAGCTCAATGGAAATAGTATTGAATTCATAAATTACTTTGGGCAGTATGGCCATTTTCATGATACTGATTCTTCCTACAATGAGCATGGAATGTTTTTCCATTTGTTTGTGTCCTGTCTTATTTCCTTGAGCACTGGTTTGTAGTTCTCCTTGAAGAGGTCCTTCATGTCACTTGTAAGTTGTATTCCTAGGTGTTTTATTCTCCTTGTAACACTTGTGAATGAGAGTTCACTCATGATTTGGCTCTCTGCTTGTTTATTATGGTGTATAGGAATGCTTGTAATTTCTGCACATTGATTTGTATCTTGAGACTTTGCTGAAGTTATTTATCAACTTAAGGAGTTTTGGGGCTGAAACAATGGGGTTTTTTAAGTATACAATCATGTCATCTCCATACAGAGACAATTTGACTTTCTCTCTTCCTACTTGAATACCCTTTATTTCTTTCTCTTGCCTGATTGCCCTGGCCAGGATTTCCAATACTGTGTTGAATAGGAGTGGTGAGAGAGGGCATCCTTGTCTTATGCCCGTTTTCAAGGGGAATGCTTTCAGCTTTTGCCAGTTCAGTATGATATTGGCTATGGGTTTGTCATAAATAGCTCTTATTATTTTGAGATACGTTCCATCAATACCTAGTTTATTGATAGTTTTTAGCATGAAGAAATGTTGAATTTTATCAAAGGCCTTTTCTGCATATCTATTAAGATAATCATGTGGTTTTTGCCATTGGTTCTGTTTATGTGATGGATTACCTTTATTGATTTGAGTATGTTGAACCAGCCTTGCATCCCAGGGAAGAAGCCTACTTGATCCTGGTGGATAAGCTTTTGGATGTGCTGCTGGATTCGGTTTGCCAGTATTTTATTGAAGATTTTTGCATCGATGTTCATCAGGGATATTGGCCTGAAATAATTTTGCTGTTGTTGCATCTCTGCCAGGTTTTGGTATCAGGATGATGCTGGCCTCATAAAATGAGTTAGGGAGGAGTCCCTCTTTTTCTATTGTTTGGAATTGTTTCAGAAGGAATGGTACCAGCTCCTCTTTGTACCTCCGTTACAATTTGGCTGTGAATCCCTCTCATCCTGGGCTTTTTTGGGTTGGTAGGCTATTAATTACTGCCTCAATTTCAGAACTTGTTATTGGTCTACTCAGGGATTCGACTTCTTCCTGGTTTAGTTTTGGGAGGGTGTATGTGTCCAGGAATTTATCTATTTCTTCTAGATTTTCTTGGTTATTTGCGTAGAGGTGTTTACAGTATTCTCTGATGGTAGTTTGTATTTCTGTGGGATCAGTGTTGATATCCCTTTTATCATTTTTTATTGTGTCTATTTGATTCTTCTCTCTTTTCTTCTTTATTAGTCTGGCTAGCAGTCTGTCTATTTTGTTAATTTTTTCAAAAAACCAGCTCCTGGATTCATGGATTTTTTGACAGGATTTTCGTGTCTCTATCTTCTTCAGTTCTGCCCTGATCTTAGTTATTTCTTGCCTTCCACTAGCTTTTGAATTTGTTTGCTCTTGTTCCCTAGTTCTTTTAATTGTGATGTTAGGGTGTAAATTTTAGATCTTTCCTGGTTTCTCTTGTGGGCATTAAGTGCTATAAATTTCTCTCTAAACACTGCTTTAGCTGTGTCCCAGAGATTCTGGTACATTGTGTCTTTGTTCTCATAGGTTTCAAATAACTTATTTATTTCTGCCTTGATTTCATTATTCACCCAGTAGTCATTCAGGATCAGGCTGTTCAGTTTCCATGTAGTTGTGCGCTTTTGAGTGAGTTTCTTAATCCTGAGTTCTAACTTGATTGCACTGTGGTCTGAGAAACTATTTGTTATGATTTCTGTTTTTTGGCATTTGCTGAACAGTGTTTTACTTCCAATTATGTGGCCAATTTTAGAGTAAGTGTGATGTGGTGCTGAGAATATATTCTGTTGATTTGGGGTGGAGAGTTCTGTAGATGTCTATTTCGTCCATTTGGTCCACTTGGTCCAGAGCTGAGTTCAAGTCCTAAACATCTTTGTTAATTTTTTGTCTCATTGATTTAATTTTGACAATGGGGTGTTAAAGTCTCCCATTATTATTGTGTGGGAGTCTAAGTCTCTTTGTAGGTCTCTAAGAACTTGCTTTATGAATCTGGGTGCTCCTGTATTGGGTACATATATATTTAGGATTGTTAGCTCTTCTTGTTGCATTAATCCCTTTACCACTATGTAATGCCCTTGTCTTTTTTGATCTTTGTTGGTTTAAAGTCTGTTTTATCAGAGACTAAGATTGCAAGCCCTGCTTTTTTTTTTTTTTTTTTTTTTTTTTTTTTTTTTTTTTTTGCTTTCCATTTGCTTGGTGAATCTTCCTCCATTTCTTCATTTTGAGCCTATGTGTGTCTTTGCACATGAGACCAGTCTCCTGAATACAGCACACCAATGAGTCTTGACTCCATCCAATTTGCCAATGTGTGCCTTTTAATTGGGGCACTTAGCCCGTTTACATTTAAGGTTAATATTTTTATATGTGAATTTGATCCTGCCATTATGAGGCTAGCTGGTTATTCTGCCCGTTAGTTGATGCAGCTTCTTCATAGTGTCAATAGCTTTTATAATTTGGTATCTTTTTGCAGTGGCTGGTATTGGTTTTTCCTTTCCATATTTAATGCTTCCTTCAGGAGCTCTTGTAAGGCAGGCCTGGTGGTCACAAAATCTCTCAGCGCTTGCTTGCCTGTAAAGGATTTTATTTCTCCTTCATTTATGAAGCTTAGTTTGGCTGGATATGAAATTCTGGGTTGAAAATTCTTTAAGAATGCTGAATATTGGCCTTCACTCTCTTCTGGCTTGCAGCATTTCTGCAGAGAGACCTGCTGTTAGTCTGATGGGCTTTCCTTTCTAAGTAACCTGCCCTTTCTCTCTGGCTGCCCTTAACATTTTTTCCTTCATTTCAACTTTGGTGAATCTGACAATTATGTGTCTTGGGGTTGCTCTTCTAGAGGAGTATCTTTGTGGTGTTCTTTGTATTTCCTGAATTTGAGTGTTGGCCTGTCTTGCTAGGTTGGGGATGTTCTCCTGGATAATATCCTGAAGAGTGTTTTCCAACTTGGTTCCATTCTCCCCATCCCTTTCAGGTTCACCAATCAAACTTAGGTTTGGCCTATTCACATAGTCCCATATTTCTTGGAGGCTTTGTTTGTTCTTTTTCATTCTTTTTTCTCTAATCTTGTCTTCATGCTTTATTTCATTAAGTTGATCTTCAATCTCTGATATCCTTTCTTCCACTTGATCGATTTTGCTATTGATACTTGTGTATGCTTCATGAAGTTCTTGTGCTATGCTTTTCAGCTCCCTCAGGTCATTTATTTTCTTCTCTAAACTGGTTATTCTAGTTAGCAATTCCTCTAACCTTTTTTCAAGGTTCTTGGCTTCCTCACATTGGGTTAGAACATGTTCCTTTAGCTTGGAGGAGTTTGTTATTACCCACTTTCTGAAGCCTACTTCTGTCAATTTGTCAAACTCATTCTCCATCCAGTTTTGTTCCCTTGCTGACGAGGGGTTGTGATCCTTTGGAGGAGAAGAGGAGTCCTGGTTTTTGGAATTTTCAGCATTTTGCAATGGTTTTTCCTCATCTTCCTGGATTTATCTACCTTTGGTCTTTGAGGTTGGTGACCTTCAGTTGGGGTTTCCGTGTGGATGTCCTTTTTGTTGATGTTGATGCTATTCCTTTCTCTTTGTTAGTTTTCCTTCTAACAGTCAGGCCCCTCTGCTACAGGTCTGCTGGTGTTTGCTGGAGGTCCACTCCAGATTCTGTTTGCCTGGGTATCACCAGCAGAGGCTGCAGAATGGCAAAGATTGCTGCCTGTTTCTTCCTCTGGAAGCTTTGTCCCAGAGGGGCACCTGCCAGATGCCAGCCGGAGCTCTCCTGTATGAGGTGTCTCCCAGTCAGGAGGCACGTGGGTTAGGGACCCACTTGAGGAGGCAGTCTGACCCTTAGCAGAGCTCAAGCACTGTGCTGGGAGTTCTGCTGCTCTCTTCAGAGCTGGCAGGCAGGAACTTTTAAGTCTGCTGAAGCTGCACCCACAGCTGACCCTTCCCCCGCAGATGCTCTGTCCCAGGGAGATGGGAGTTTTATCTATAAGCTCCTGACTGGGGCTGCTGCCTTTCTTTCAGTGATGCCCTGCCCAGAGAGGAGGAATTTAGAGATGCAGTCTGGCTACAGCAGCTTTGCCGAGCTGCGGTGGGCTCCTCCCAGTTTGAACTTCCTCGCAGCTTTTTTTACACTGTGAGGGGAAAACCACCTACTCAAGCCTCAGTAATGGCAGAAGCCCCTCCCCCTACCAAGCTCAAGCATCCCAGGTCGACTTCAGACTGCTGTGCTGGCAGTGAGAATTTCAAGCCAGTGGATCTTAGCTTGCTGGGCTCCACAGGGGTAGAATCCGCTGAGCAAAACCACTTGGTTCCCTGGCTCAGCTCCCCCTTCCAGGGGAGTGAACGGTTCTGTCTCACTGGCATTTCAGGCACCACTGGGGTATGGGGAAAAAAAAAAATTCCTGCAGCTAGCTCAGTGTCTTCAGATGGGCTGCTTTGAATCTGTTTTACACATAAGTAATTGAAGGGTCAAGTAAAGATGTGAGTAAACAGAGTTTGGGGATCCCTTTTCTGGCTCTTTGCTTTGTGGTATACCCCAAATCTCTTCATCATTCATGGCTTCCTGGCTTCTCTTTTTAGCATTCCCAGGCCACAAGGTTGCAGGTTATTCTATGTTTGTATTTTCTCTCTTTTTCAGACAGGTTCTCACTCTGTTTCCCAGGCTAGAGTGCAGTGCCATGATCTCGGCTCACTGCAACCTCCGCCTCCTGGGTTCAAGCGATTCTCATGCCTCAGCCACCTGAGTAGCTGGGATTACAGGCATGCACATCCACACTCGACTCATTTTTGTATTTTGAGTAGAGATGGGGTTTCACCATGTTGGCCAGTCTGGCCTTGAACTCCCGACCCCAGGTGATCTATCCACCTCAGCCTCCCAAAGTGCTGGGATTACAGGCGTGAGCCACCATGTCCAACTGTATGTATGTTTTTGCCTCTGTTGAGTTCACCACCATGAAATGGATTTAGACATGGTCTAAGGGCTGCAGAGATGGAACCTACTTGTACAGTTTCTACCTTCTCTCCCCTACATCAGTTTACACTTTCCACCAGGGCCTGTCTGCTTCCGTTCTCTCTTCAGTACCTTCAGAGTTTCAGCCTTGGTCTCAGTTCAGATTTTTCTTGTTTTTGGCTAAACTTCTTAGTCTATTCCATACATGTGTAGTTTAAGGTCAAAGACATGAGTAAATAGAATGTAAGAATGACTTCGCTGTCTCTTTCCTGCTCCCACTCTCCTCAGCATTCATCTCCACAGCTTTTCTTTTCTTGTATTTCATACTTGAAAGATGGCAGATTTTCCCACTTGTATCCTACTAGTTTTGGGCATCACAAATGTTACACTTAGCTGTAGTCTAAAAGAAATGGAGATGGGACAATTGTATAGGACTCCATCTCTCTTTCTCCAAGACAGTGTACACTCCCTATGAAAGTCTGTCTGCTTCTGTTCATTCTTCACTTAGTGTCTTCATGTAGGCACTTTTTATGACCAAGTTGTGTAAGCGTTTTCTGCATGAAGCAATCATTTCATAGGGTTTTAGTCCATCACATCCAGAAGTGAAAACCAGCCAAATGTTTAAAGCATAGAACTTTAGCACTCAAAAAGACTTTAGATGTCATCTCAGTGATCAAATATAGACCCAGGGAGATTAAGTGCTGTGACTAAAGTCACACAGCTACTCAGTGATCGATGCCATTAAATAAATGTATGACTTGGTTCATGTTTTAGCATATGATGTTCCCCAAATAGCACCGTGATCTCTCTGGTTAATGGGGGTGAACTGGTGGAGCAGGCCACTGAGATACCATTCTCATGAGGAATTTGAAAACTTCCTTAAAAGACAGGCAGGACTTGTCTCATGTTATGGTGTGATTATTTACCCAAATTTACCCTGCATCCAGACTCCTAAGGTATGGTTGACTTTGCTGGCAGTTTGTGCAATTAGTTCAACCAGAAAGACTTTGGAATAAAAGCCACATTGCTTTGGTATTATCCTAAGAGAAGATAACAACATGGCAAGTGACTGAGGCATTTTCTACGTCTGTGCCGAAAGATAACTTGTGGCTCTGGCACATCCAGATCTCCAGCGCAATGACACTGGCAAGGGGGGTGGAGCCCAGAAAAGGAGGGCAATGCTGATCAGAGTCAGCAGGAGAACCTGAAGGAAGCAGCAATGTTCCAACTTTAGGCAGCAATGCCTATTTAGAGCAGAAATTTTCAGGGGAGGCGGGCAGTGCCTGAAGGAAATGGCAGCATCTAGCAAAGTGGGTCCAGAACCAGGAAACGGGAATTATAACTGACAAAACTTGTTTTTGAGAACATTAGTGAGAACTTCTGTGGCCTAAATGCTTGTGTCCCCCTTAAAATCGTATGTTGAAACCTAATCATAAATACAATGGCAATAGGAAGTAAGAACCTTTGGGAGGTGATTAGGTCATGAGGATAGAGCCCTCACGAATGGGATTTTAGAGCCCTTATAAAAGATACCCTAGAGGGCTAGTTAGCCTCTTCCACCATGTGAGAATGCAGTGAGAAGGTACCATCCGTAAGCCATAATCAGGTTCTAACCAGACACAGAATCTTCTTGCTCCTTGATCTTGGACTTCCCAGGCTCTAGAACCACAGTTCAGAAATGTTAGGTTGGTACAAAAGTTACTATGGTTTTTGCCATTAAAAGTAATGTCGAAAACTGCAATTACATTTGCACCAACCTAATTTTTGTTGTTTATAAGCTATCTAGTTGATAGCGTTTTGTTATAGTGGTCCAAACAAAGACAAGGCCCCTTTGAAAGAAAAAAAGGGGGTTGTCTACGGACCTGAAAGTCCTGCATTAACTGGTGATACAAGGCACCATGAAAACACACATGTTTAATGTCAGTTTGATCTAATTTCAATTCTAGGCAAATGTGACCTAAGTAGGCACAGGTTACAAATACATATTAGCCAATTGACTGAATACAATTGTCAATTGGTGGAATTGGGATGAATAGGCCAAAAAGATGTCAGGAATATTTTTAAGCAAATGTAATATTATATATAAAGGCATAGAAGTTAGAAAGTGCACATAGAAATAGAAGCAATATATTTTTGAGACAGTGTTTGCCTGTACAACGTATCAACACATTTAGGTCATATTAAAATTGGCCAACATTCATTCCAGTAAGTAAATATCCTGCCATTCAGGTGTCTTTATTACTACAAATGTACATTTCACATGCCAAGGAGAATAGGCGAGTAAAAAGGGAATTCAATCAAAGAAAGGCCGGAGAAAAATTCTTCAGTATTTAAAGGTATGGATGTCAATGTCTTACTTTTAATGGTAACAGCATTATTCAGGTAGGACAATAAAAGGGTCCCCTCAGTGAAGCAGGAGGATGGTATGGAAGGAAGGTGAGGCTGTTTATGTGGATGTGTTGGGAAATGCTCTATTAAGCAGGGTCTTGAACATAAAGCTAAAGTATTCAGATTTTATCCAATATGTAGTAGGAAGATCTGTGGTGGTTCTTGAGCAGAAGAATAATGTGATAAATATGGGAAGAGATAACATTAGCATAGTGTTCAGTGTAAAGGATGGAAAGGTGACCCCTGAAGATTTTTCGGTGACTCATGTATGAGATGATGGAAACAGGCCTGGGATGATGGCAGTGGGAGTGAAGAGGGAAACCATAACTGTTGAGACTAAGGATGGAATACTGTCATGATTAGTATTGTCATAGCTTCTGGAGGGCAGGCCTGCACATCATTCATCTTTGTATCCCAAGAACAAGCACAGTGCCTGGTGCTTGGGGCAAGTGGCAGTCAGAATAATTTCTAGAATATTTCTGTGCTTTCTTGTAATCATTCTTTTCTGTTTTCTCATGCTGAAGATGCTTTGCTTTTCACATGGTACTTGTTTGTGAGCACAGAGCCAGAAAATAATTAGGGGTCTGCAGTCCTGCCAGGTGTTTGTTTAATGCTCTTAAAAGAGAATACACTTCAAAGAGCCTCTCATCCTTTGTTTCTGCCATACTTTTAGCTTCTATCTCTCTGGTGCTCCTACCATAGTTTTGTCATTCATGTGTTCAACTCTGCCTTCTTGTAGAAATTTTCAAAGCAAGACAGCTCTGTCAACATCCCTGCCTCCTATTAAACGAATATCTAAGATGTTACTCTCTGGCAGCTTATCTGATAAGTCTGAGATCAGAGACACTGTGATTTTCAGCAATAGGAGGTTTGATTCCAATATGACATACAGTAGGGCTCTGGCTTCATCAGAATCCCCCTGGTGATGCACTGCCAGCTAAGCTGGCCTCATCTGACTCCTTCTCTGCATGCCGCCTACACACACTCAGCAGCTGTTAACATTAAGAATATTCACACACACACATATGGAAGAGCAGCCTAGGAGAGAAAAACAATCACTTGGAATCTGTGGATAAAAATAATATAATAATAAATATGGCATCAGGGTCATTCACTTTTGCTATCAACGGGCCATTCTTTCTGAAGTGCTCACCCATCAGTACCCTAAAACTTCCTTTGATGGGATGGGGTGTAGCTCCATGGCTAAACTTCTGAGTGTCGGCCTTGGTCCGTCACTACCTGTGCCACCATCACCATTTCATCATTGCAACCATTATTCTGTTGCATGCACTGGGCTCATCTCACTTGTGCCAAGGACTATGTTTAATACAGCACCATGAGGGAAATGCTCTATTAAATATGAACCCCCAAAGTAGATGAGTAAAGGAGTCCCATCACCAAAAGATGGGGGCCACTAAGCGTATAAAGGGAAAATGAGGCTGGATACACAGCCATATTGGAAGGTGCTCTAAGGAGGAAGAACTTGAACATTGGGCCATAGAGAAGCAGGCCAGCTATTCAATTACTGATTTAAAAAACATAACAGAGTAATATAGTGTTAAAGATGACCACTATTTCACTTCTACTCACATTCCCTGATCTATTCACACCACCAAACTGGGAAGTCCTGGGAATCAAGTGACCCCAAACCACACCACAGCTAATGGATCCAACCAATAATATTTTCTTTTCTGAGAATTGGGACTTGGGTCACATAGGCATGAGAGAAAAGTTCATTTATCCTAAGAAATCCTTTGTGTCGGCCCTGACAGCATCATGGAAAAGGCTGAGAAAAGGAGAAAATCTTGGTTGCAGAGAGGATAAAGCAGATGTGTGAAGATGAAAAAGGATAAGAAACCATGTAACCCCAAACCAAGCACAAATGATTCAAAGTGGCTTTGCTGTTCCTCCAAGGACTAGCCATACTTTTTATAATTGTTTTCCATTGGAAACTGCTGGAATAAATCCCTTTTCACCTAGGCCTCTCCATGTGGGATTCTGTCCCTTACAAATAAATTTATTAACTGAGAAGGCAGCCTTGAATGTTATTGGTGGGCAATGTGGAACAAAGGAAAGCCATGAGAAGTTAGCCTTTTCCTCTCCTAGGATGCTCTGAAGTAAAAGAATGATGTTTAATTAGTTATTATATTTTCCTTCAGCAAGCACCTTAACTGGTCATGGTTTCTTGCTCTATAAGTATTCTTCAAAAATGTAGAACTGACGGATAGATAGATAGATAGATAGATAGATAGATAGATAGATAGATAGATAGATAGATAAATACTCTATATATATATAAATATATACAAACACATACACACATATGTGTATACACATGTGTCTTTGTGTAGGGGGAGAGGAAGAGTGTGACAGAGATTAATTATACAGAATTGGTTTATATGATTATGGAGGCTGACAAATCTTACAATCTGCAGTTGGCACACTGGAGACCCAGGAGAGCAAATGTTGTAAGTTCTAGGCTGAACAATAACATGCTCAAGACCCAAGAAGAACGAATGTTTTCAGTCCAAGTCTAAAGGCTGGAAAAGACCAATGTCCAGCTCAAAAAGTCAGGCAGGAGTTTCCTCCTAAATAGGTTTTTTGTTCTATTCTGGTCTTTAGTTGATTGAATGATGCCCACCGACACTAGAAAAGGCAATCAACTTCACTCAGCCTACCAATTCAAATGGTAATCTCGTCTAGAAACACCCTCACAAACACACCCAGAATAATGTTTGGCCAAACATCTGTTCACTCCACGGCCCAGTCAAGTCGAAACACAAAACATCACACTTATTTGATGGTGTTACCTGAGAACTAAGCTCTGATATTTTTATCTTGCCCAAATTCCTATCTGAAAGGTCTGGAGAGTCATGCCCTACAAACCATAAATTCTCATCAGATGGGTTTTATTTAACCATATATATCATGAATTACTTTCCAATTTGACTCTGGCATAACATTATGTGATAAAGAAGAAAGTCAAAATATTTTATCCCGGTCGGGCAGTCGTTCATGCCTGTAATCCCAGCACTTCAGGAGCCTAAGGCAGGCAGATCATGAGGTCAAGAGATCAAGACCTTCCTGGCCAACATGGTGAAACCCCGTCTCTACTAAAAATACAAAAATTAGCTGGGTGTGGTGGCACGCACCTGTAATCCCAGCTACTTGGGAGGCTGAGGCAGGAGGATCACTTGAACCCAGGAGGCAGAGGTTGCAGTGAGCCGAGTGCCATTGCACTCCAGCCTGGGTGACAAGAGCAAGATTCCATGTCAAAAAAAAAATTCACCCCAAAATGTATTTCTTTGCTGTATCTTGAAATGGCCCTGCAAATCTGTCCTCTGTGGGGGAAAATGCGCGTCTGTAAAGAATCTCTGTTAACCTAGCTAGATCTTTTTCTTCCAGGCCCTTCCAACCCTAAAGAGATTAAGAGTCTAGCATTTGTCATCTATTGTCTCTTAGGGCAGCCACTATAAAACTTCAGAAGAACCTTGGTCTCCACAACCTTTTATCTTAAGCTGAAGATTTCCTTTCTATCATCCCAGGTCTTTAGATAAACTCAACCAATTGTCAGTCAGAAAATGTTTATATTTACCCACAGCCTGGAAACCTCCACTTTGAGTTTCCCCACCTTCCTGGACCAAACAAATGTATTTCTTAAATGTATTTGATTAATGTCTCATGCTTCCATAAAATGTAAAAACCAAGCTGTGCCCTGACCATCTTGGGCGCATGTTCTCAGGACCTCCTGATGGCTGTGTCATGGACCATGTTTACTCATATTTGGCTCAGAATAAATTTCTTCAAATATTTTACAGAGTTTGACTCTTTTCACCGACATACCTGTGGCAAATCCACACAGGCCTGCAGAAAGCTCCATTCTTTCCTCCTCAGAAGAAAGAATTTGAGAGGCATAAGGCAGAAGAAACCAAGGCAAGTTTTAGAGCAGGAGTAGTTTATCAAAAAGCTTTAGAGCAGGAATGAAAAGAAAATAAAGTATACTTGGAAGAGGCCCAAGTGGGCATCTTGCAGATCAAGTGCCCCATTTGATCTTGGACTTCAGTTTTTATATGCTGGCCTACTTCCAGCATTGTAGTCCCCTTTCCCTTCATTCTTCCCTTAGGGTGGGCTGCCTGTGTGTACAGTGGCCTGCTAGCACTTGGGAGGTGAGCATGCACAGTGTGTTTACTGACGTTGTACACATGCTTATCTGAGGCATTTTTCCCTTTTCCAGTGAAATGCCCCGGGAAGGTCATATACCAGTTAAACTCCACCATTTTGCCTCTTAATTTGCATGCTCAAGGCCACTCACTCAATTCCTGAGATCTTATTGGGAAGCTGCTGATCACCAGCTACAGGTATTTTTATCCATCGGCAAACTGTCTTTTCCTGGCCCTGGCTGCAACCAATTATTATTTTAGAGAGGCAGTGTGACAACTGCCTGACCATCACCTGATGTCAACTGACATTCCTGGTGAGACTGAGGGAACTCTCTCCTGCCCTGCTGGTGCCTGACTATCTACCTACTGTAGCAAAGGCAGTATAACCCAAATATTTATTCCTTTTAGGCCTGTGGCATTAGTGATCCTGCCTGTTTAGATTGTTACAATTTCACATTACCTTTAACACAAGACATGAGAAAATACTAAGAGACACTCAAAAAGCCTCCTGTTTTACAGACATACTCCTTCCTGCCCTTGTATAGGAACAATCCAATTTTCCCTTGATAGGATTAATCCTCTTCTATAAAAATGACCCTTTTCTTTGCCTGTTGGTTCATTGGCATGAAGAGCCCATAATGGCCAGTTAATAGAGTCAGCTTCCAGTTTAGTGAATCATTTTTGTGTCCTATGATATGTCTTATTTTGTCATGTAAGAACTGTAAGTTAAAAGTGGTGGGGACAAACTTTGCCAGAGGATTATTAAGGGTATGAACCCAAAAGTATCTGAGACAGGTCTCCATCAATTTAGAAAGCTGATTTTGTCAACATTAAGGATGCATTTGTTACACAGATTCAGGGGTTTCTGACAACATGTGCCCAAGGTGGTCTGGCTGCAGCTTGTTTTTATACATTTTAGGGACACATAATACATCAATCAATACATATAAGATTTACATTGGTTCCATCTGGAAGGGTGGAACAACTTGAAGGAGGGGGCTTCCTGGGCATAGGTAAATTTAAAAATTTTCTGACTGGCAATTGGTTGAGAGAGTTATTATCTATAGAAAGGAATTTCTGGGTTACAGTAAGGGGTTGTAAAGACCACAGTTTTATCACACAGATGAAGCCTCCATATAGCAGGCTTCGGAGTGAATAGAATGTGAACATTTCTTATTACACTTAAGTGTGTGTTGATGTTAAACACGGGTCAACTTTTCTTGAATTCCAAAAGGGAGGGGGGTACAATGAGGCATGTTTGATCTCCTCTTCCATCATGGCCTAAACTAGTTTTTCACGTTAACTCTGGAATGTCCTTGGCCGACAGGACATTCTGATGGTTGTGGGGCCTTAGAATTTATTTTTGGTTTACAGGGGTAACAGAGAGCAGCTATTCCCATTTCTACTCCTGGTTCCTGGACCTATAAAGCTTGTCTGTGAGAGAAAAAGGACCATGTATTGGTCACTGATTCAAAGCATATACTGCATCATGAAGTGTTTTACTCCAGCCCTGCAAAATAGTTCTGTACATTTGGTACCATAACGTAGTCTTCAGAAAAATATTCTACTATCCTATCAAGTCAAGTTATTCAGGGTGAGCATCATAATATGACTAGTAAATTCCACGTTAAATAACTTTCATGGACAACACTAACACTGAATGTTTAACTGAAACACTAAATAGGACATTTTGGAAATCTATGAATAGTTCTGACAGAATCTTCAAAGACAAATTCATACCCAAAATATGTATCTTTTCCACTGAGAACAAAGAGCTATTTATTCCATGATAAAAGTAGTACAATTTAATTAGCCTTCTCCCATTGCTTGGGAGTGGTAACATATTGATGGTTTAATGCTCTCTGCTGCTGGCAGACTGGATACTCATTAGTGACTAATGCCTAACTGGTCTTTGCCTACAAGAAGTAAGCAAAGTGGAGGCCCATGTTGCTCATCCATGTATAACCCCCATTCCTCCCACCACAGCCACCTTGATAATAAGACAAGTACAGGTATGGCTGGGGAAAGAGGCTAACACCCACAGCCTGAGTTATCTTATCTACCTAACTATTAATATCCACCTCAAAGGGAGCTGAGGGTGCTCTTTGGGAAACAGTCATATAGCACACAAATATCTTTACATTTTGTGTCCATTTTGGAGATGTCTGTTCATATACCACTTCCTGACTCATCATCAAATTTTCACATTGTGTTCCTTCCAAGTTTCTGACTCCATTCAAACCATTAGCCACTACCCATGTATCGTGCAGATCTATAATCTGGCCATTTTACCTAGGCAAAATAAACAACAAAGTGTACTACTTTAAAACAGGGGGAGGAACTGATTCTGGAACTTTTGCTTTTCCTTGGAAGAAATATTGATGGGAGACAAATCTGAATAGTCCTGGGGGCTCATCTCCTTCCCCTTATGAAAACTTAGCAGAGAGCTGCCTTAGCTGCACAGAGCCAGCCTGCAAAAGATAAGCCCTCTTGCTGATTTCAGCATCGCTAACAGGCAAATTTGTTCCCTGAGCCTTTGGTATGCAGACCTTTGTCTCTGATATGCATCTTGCCTAGCATGTTCTTGGACCCAGAGATCTGTTTTAATTAATTAATTTATTTATTTTATTTTATTTATTTATTTTTTAACTACAAGAAACCAAGCACTTCCTCCTTCTTTTACATTAACTTTATAACTGGGTAAGGGAATAGGAGTGCTTTTTTTATACAACCAGCTTCCCGAATGAAGAAAGCCTCTGTAGGACTTTTTGTCATAATACATATAGGTCATCGGTGTCCATTCTGTGATAGAGCAATGAGAATTTGGGAGATTATGTAAACTGTACTACTTCTCCGATTGTAAACTCCCATCCCCCACCACCACCCATTAAACTCTGTGTTATAACTGCAACCCCTGGCACCATGCTGAGTATCCATGGCCCCTGTGATGATTGCTATTGAGTGTCAAGTTGATTAGATTGAAGGGTGCAAAGTATTGTTCCTGGGTGTGTCTGTGAGGGTGTTGCCAAAGGAGATTAACATTTGAGCCAGTGCACTGGGAGAGACAGACCCACCCTCAATCTGGGTGGGCACAATCTAATCAGCTGCCAGCGTGGCTAGAATAAAGCGGGCAGAAGAAAGTGGAATGAGGAGATTTGCTGAGCCTTCATCTATCTCCCATGCTGGATGCTTCCTGCTCTCCAACATCAGACTCCAAGTTCTTCAGCTTTTGAACTCTTGGAATTGAACCTGTGGTTTGCCAGGGGCTCTTGGGCCTTTGGCCACAGACTGAAGACTGCACTGTCAGCTTCCCTGCTTTTGAGGTTTTGGGACTCAGACTGGCTTCTTTGTTCCTCAGCTTGCAGACGGCCTATTATGGGACTTCACCATGTGATTGTATGAGTTAATACTTTTTGTTATTGTTGTTGTTGTTGTTGTTCTGGGATAGAGTTTCACTCTTGTTGCCCAGGCTGGAGTGCAATGGCGCCATCTCAGCTCACTGCAACTTCTGCCTCCCAGGTTCAAGCAATTCTCCTGCCTCAGCCCCCCAAGTAGCTGGGATTACAGGCACCCACCATCATGCCCAGCTAATTTTTGTATTTTTAATAGAGACGGGGTTTCCCCATGTTGGCCAGGCTGGTCTCAAACTCCTGACTTCAGGTGATCAGCCCACCTAAGCCTCCCAAAGTGCTGGGATTACAGGCATGAGCCATCGTGTCCAGCTGAGTCAATACTAATAAACTCCCTACATATATACATCCTATTCATTCTGTCGCTCCACAGAACCCTGACAAATACAGCCCCTTTCATTGCAAATATCTTGATATACCCCAGGCCACTGGAAGCCTAAAAGCTTCACCATATCAGCATGCTACTGCATTTTTATGAGAAACATTTCCTAAATTTTGGCACACATATGTCCTGAGGAGTGTCTACTTCCTGTTCAGTGCTATGTTAGTAACATGATGAGTCACCCTAAGTCCTTTGGAATGGGCAAGCAGGGAGGTTCCCAAGGAAAAGGTTATAATAAAGGGGTAAATAGTTAATGAATTCCTGAGAAGAGCAATGTACTTCCAGCTGCCAACTGAAAGCAATTTTGTTTTGGTGTCTTTACTAACAGATATAAAAACATTTGCCAGGTCTCTAGCTGCATACCAGGAGCCAGGGGATGTGTTGACTAGATCCAGTAGAGAAACAACATCTGTAATAGGCTACAAATGCCATCCCCCACCACCTGATTGAGTATATAACAAAGATTCACCTGTTGTCTACACAGTAAAAGAGGCAAGCTGTATAGGGATGTGGTAAGAATCAACGACCCTGCTTTTTCAAGTCCTAGATGATGGCATTTATCTCTTCAGTGATTTTTGGAGAGGTCTATTTATGTATCACTTTCTGACTACTTAACACCAAATTTTTGGAAGGATGAGGAAGTTCTACACGTTTCCATTTGGTCCTTCCTATCACAAATGGCCTCATTCCATAGACCAGGGAAACAATATGGGGATTCTATCAGTTGTCCAGTTGTCTATTTCAGCTATGCATTTTATAAGTGAGAAAATAACTATTGCTTGACATAGACTGCCAATCTCCCATTTACCACCGACAACAGATTAATCAGTGCTTCTAAATCTAGGCAGATCAGAGTCTGAATATTATGTTGTTATCCTTAATGATGTATTCTTCTAGAATCACTTCTAGTGGTGCCAATAATTGTTTCAGTGACTGTTCAATTTAAAATGATATACATTAAGCATTTACTGTAGGAAATAGAATTTACATGATTGTGGGAGAAGTCAGAGCAGGGAAGGCCTGGGGGAGGAAGCAGAAGATTTGAAGACATCAATAACCAGTCTTTTTTAAGCACTGGCATAGGTGGACAAATCACAGCTTCCAAGGAAATCTCAGAAACTAGGCTCATTCAATCACTGAAGTGGGGACCCCCAGTGACAAATTGCTTGCAAAGAGCATAGCAGCTGCTGTATCTATGTAGCTACCACTTCTGTGCATCTATCAGTATTCCTGGGACTACTGCTGGTGAACAAAACCAGAAGTCAGGAGAAAGAACTGCACTTGGAGTGGAAGAAAACAAAAACAAGCTGGAACCTGACAGGCACTTCTTTATCTTTTCATCACCATACCTTGTCCTGAAGTTCGTCAGAGTTCCACCTCCCAAATCTCATACAAGTTCTTCTTTTGAAAACTTTCACCTGGAGCCATAGTGGGAAGAGGGTACTGGAGAAATGTAGCTACCAACTTAATTAAGTTAACAATAGAACAATCCATCATCAAAATAGTGATACAAAGGTGAATAAAATATGGAGTGCAGTTGGAGGGGGAGCCAACAGAGGAGGCTAAGAGAACAGGAAGAAAACAGGAAAACCAAGAGGGTGTGGTTTCTTAGACACCACATGCAGAAAATGCCTTAAGAAAAAGAGTCATTGGTTCTGCCAAATGCAGACTAAAGGCTAAAGAAAATGAGATTTTGGAGGTGACCATAACATTTAAGAACATGGACATTATTGTTGACCTTTAGGTGAATGGAATGAAGCTGGTAATGAAAGCTTGAAGGTACTGGTGTAAAGGGAAAAAAACTGGAGACAGAAGAATGAACGATTATTGCAAGGAAACTTTCTATAAAATGTTATAGATAAATGGAGTGGTAGTAGAGAGGTGCTCTAGATCAAGGAAGATTTTGTTTTGTTTTTTATAAAGATGGGAACTATTAAAGTATCTTTGGATGTTGATTAAGTATAGAGGCAGGAATCAATGATGCAAGAGAAAGCATGGGACAAGTGAAGGAATAAAGTCTTTTTTCATGTATTCTTTTTTATTAACACATAACAGTTGTACCTATTTATAGGGTACATGTGACATTTTGATACACGCCTAAAATGTATAATGATCAAATCAGGATAATTAGAATCTCTGTCACCACACACATTTGTCATTTATTTATGTTTGGATCATTTCAAATTGAAGGAGTGAAGTCTTTAAGTAGGTAAAAGAAAGTGGAACCCAGTATACATAAAGAGGGGCTTACCTTACAAGGCATGTAATTCACTTTACCAGTGGAGAAGGTAGAGTAGATGAATACAAATACAGTCACAATAGTGGACTTGTTGTCCAGGGGCATATGAAGTCATTCTTTTCTCATTTATTTTATATTTTCAGTGAATTAAAAATTAGGGTTACTAGATGAAAGTGACAAGCAAAAGGAGTTTTGGAAATTTGTGGAAAGGGGAGAAATTATGAAATGAGTATCTTGGAAAATAAAAAATCAATTCAGAGAAGCAAAGTTGTATACTTGGTAGTGCTAGACCCTCACTTAAGATTTGTGAGTGTACACACGAACATGATACTGAATGGGGAAAAGTTGAAAGCATTTCCTCTCAGAATTGAAACAAGGATGCCCACTCTCACCACTCCTCTTCAACATAGTACTGGAAGTCCTAGTCAGAGCAATCAAACAATAGATAGAAATAAAGGGCATCCAAATCAGTAAAGAGGAAGTCAAACTGTCACTGTTTGCTGATGATATGATCATTTACCTAGGAAACTCTGAAGACTCCTCCAGAAGGCTCCTAAAACTGAAAAAAGAATTCAGCTGCCAGGTGCAGTGGCACACGCCTGTAATCCCAGCACTTTGGGAGGCCGAGGTGTGTGGATCACCTGAGGTCAGGAGTTCACAACCAGCCTGACTAACATGGTAAAACCCCGTCTCTACTAAATACAAAAAAATTAGTTGGGCATGGTTGCGCATGCCTGTAATCCGAGCCACTTCGGAGGCTGAGACAAGAGAATCGCTTGAACCTGGGAGGTAGAGGTTGCAGTGAGTCTAGATCGTGCCATTGCACTCCAGCCTGGGCCACAAGAGTGAAACTCTGTCTCAAAAAAAAAAAATTCACCAAAGTTTCCAGATACGAAATTAATGTACACATATTAGTAGCTCTTCTATACACCAACAGCAACAAAGCTGAGAATCAAATCAAGAACTCAAACTTTTTTACAATAGCTGCAAAATATTAAAGTACTTAAGAATATACCTAAACAAGGAGGTGAAAGACTACAGAACAAGGAAAACTACAGAACACTGCTGAAAGAAATCATAGATAAAATAAACAAATGGACACACCTCCCATGCTCATGGATGGGTAAAATCAATATTGTGAAAATGACCATACTGCCAAAAGCAATCTGCAAATGCAACGCAATTCCCATCAAAATACCACCATCATTCTTCACAGAATTAGAAAAAAAACAATTCTAAAATTCATTTTTTAGAATTTAGAAACAAAAAGGAGCCCACATAGCCAAAGTAAGACTAAGTAAAGTGAAAAGAACAAATCTGGAGGCATTAATTTACCTGATTTCAAACTACACTATAAGGCCATAGTCACCAAAACAGCATGGTCCTGTTATAAAAATAGGCACATAGATCAATGAAAAAGAATAGAGAACCCAGAAATAAACCCAAATAGTTACAGCCAACTGAACTTCAACAAAGCAAACAAAAACATAAAGTGAGGAAAGGACATCCTTTTCAACAAATGGTGCTAGGATCATTGACTAGCCACATGTAGGAGAATGAAACTGGATCCCCATCTCTCACCTTATACAAAAACCAACTCAAGATGGATTAAGGATTTAAATCTAAGACCTGAAACTATAAAAATTCTAGAAGACAACATTGGAAAAACCCTTCTAGACATTGGCTTAGGCAAGGATTTCATGACCAAGAACCCAAAAGCAAATGCAATTAAAACAAAGATAAATTTCTGGGACTTGATTAAACTAAAGAACTTTTGCATGGCAAAGGGAACAATCAGCACAGTAAACAGACAACCCACAGAGTGGGAGAAAATCTTTGCAATCAATACATCTGACAGAGAACTAATATCCAGAATCTACAATGAATTCAAGCAGATCAGTAAGAAAAAAAATCCCATCAAAAACTGGGCTAAGGACATGAATAGACAATTCTCAAAAGAAGATATACAAATGGCCAACAAACATATGCAAAAATGCTTAACATCACTAATGATATGGGAAATGCAAATCAAAACCACAATGCGATACCACTTTACTCCTGCAAGAATGGCTATAATCAAAAAATCAAAAAATAGATGTCGGCGTAGATACAGTGAACAAGAAATACTCCTACACTTCTAGTGAGAATGTAAATTAGTACAACCATTATGGAAAACAGTGTGGAGATTCCTTAAAGAACTAAAAGTAGAACTACCATTTGATCAAGCAATCCCACTACTCGGTATTACTCAGAGGAAAAGAAGTCATTACATGAAAAGGATACTTGGACATGCATGTTTATAGCAGCACAATTCACAATTGAAAAAACATGGAACCAACCCAAATGCCCATCAATCAACAAGTGGATAAAGAAACTGTGGTGTATATATATACATGATGGAATACCACTCAGCCATAAAAAGGAATGAATGGCGCTCACAGTGACCTGGATGGGATTGGAAACTATTATTCTAAGTGAAATAACTCAGCAATGGAAAATCAAACATTGTATGCTCTCATTCATAAGTGAGAGCTAAGCTAGGAGAATGCAAATGCATAAGAATGATGCAATGGACTTTGGGGACTCAGGGAGAAAGGGTGGGAAAGCGGTGAGGGATAAAAGACTACAAATCGGGTGCAGTGTACACTGCTTAGGTGATGTGTGCACCAAAATCTCACAAATCACCACTAAAGAACTTACTCATGTAACCAAAAACTGCCTGTTCCCCAATAACCTATGGAAATTTAAAAAATTGTGGTTGTAAATATAAACGGATAACAATCAATCACATTATTTGTGTGTTCTTCTGCAGCTATATCTACTGCTTGAGTGCAGGAGGAAATAGGTTGTTGTCTTACACTAAGCCAGCTCAATTTTTTCCAAGGAACATAACACTGCTCACATTAAGTCTCAATGGAAATTTATGGGGAAGCACAGATGTATCTTATGTGATAAGTGAACCAGGAGTAGAAGGTCAGGACTTAAGTAACTATCTCCATCTCTTCAAGACCATTTGATCCTCATCTCTGATTTTTACATTATATATACTTTATTTTTTTCTCTCTGTGCCAACCAGATTTTTGTTCTTTTTTGTATAATTGGCAGAAAGTGGTTGTCCCTGCACAGGATAACCTTCCAGCTCCAAAGCCCAGCAGTACCAATTCCAAATTTCTAAAAAGAAAAACCAGATTAGCTTAGCTTGGGTCAGAATTTTGGAGAGCAAACGTTAAGGAGAAAAGTTTCACAGAGCAGATAAATTAATTGATCTGAATTCCTCAACAAGAGTAATCTGGTATGATTCTGAACATTTATGGTCAATCTAAAATATTTAGCACTGCAGAAATAGAATACTGAAGTAAATTTATATTTCATAAAATTTCATGTAATTAGATAATTGAGTTTTAGAAGCAAGAGGGCTATTAAAATAGTGATTTCTGCTTTCCGCTGAATCCCAATGGCCTTTCTAATCTTGCAGCCTTCATAGAGTACCATATCTTTAGGATTTCCTCCAACACCAAAATCCATCTCAAGGAACTCCTGGAGAAAATGGTCCACAGAGCATGAATAATCCCAGTAAGAAATGCCCTAAGGACTTTTGTAGTGTGCTTTATGATCTCAGTACTTACATCTCCTGCTCAAACCTAATTCAGAGGGTTGCTGCATCCAGCAACGAGTCTCCAATAAGAAAAACAATCCAGAAGATGGGCTGAGGCATCCAGGGCTTACAATGACATTTCTGAATGAACAGTAAATTTAAACTGGGAGAACACGTGCAGTTGATTTAGATTAACAGCAATGGAACAGCATTGTGTGTTTAGGAAGAATTTTCTTAAAAATGCAAAGAATTTTTGTTTGCTCAATATCATGTTTTTTATTGCAAATATTATAGTACTAATAATACAAGAACCTTCGTCCAGTACCGTGAGAGTGGCAGAAGGACTTTTAGCAGTTGTGATATGGATTTATGAACTAGCCATACTGATTCTCTAAGGCATGTAAGAATAAACAAGGGAGATACCTTAGGGTCTCCAAAAATGTGAGATGGAGATGGTTATTGGATCCCAATACACTAAAAGAAGTATCTGTTTATACTACCTTTTATAAATGCAGATGTATCAGTATATCATTTTTAAATTAAAAAAAAAAAGATGATTCCTCAAGATACACTTGAAAACCAGACCATATGTGCTCTGAAAAGACTAATACATCATCCTGGCTATAAACAGATGCCAAACTGTGTCTGCCCAGCATCTTTTCTATTATTGAAGACAACCAGGGTAAACCAGCTCCACAGTCTGCCCCAAGAAATAACTTCCAGTTAGAAAACATTCACTCACCAGCCCTTTCCCTGCCTTAAGACAAAGCTGGTAAAACTATTAGGTATCAAAGTTCTCAGGAAAAGTGGTCTGAAATATGTAAAGCACAATTCCGAAGTAATCTTAATATTATTTAGACAGATATGGCCAGCAACCTTATTTGGATTAGAGGCAGAAGGAATTAGACCTGTAAGGTGGTAGAGATAAGGAGGACCTAACCCAGAAGTGGTAACGGTTGTCTCAAAAGGTATATCCCTTGGAAGGCAGCCAAGGCCTTGAAATGGGGGAAAAAAAAAAAATGGAGAGGCTTCCAAGAACACTCCATCACAGTGGTAACTGAGGAATGTGCTGAAACATTAAATGCATGTCCCAGTCTTCTCTAAGATCAGGAGAAAAATGAAGCAATAGTATAAACATTTGTTAGGATGACTTAAGTGAGCCAATATATGATAAATGAATATAGGCAAGCCTTATGATGATCTCAAGTACATATAGAAATAAAACCTCAAAGGATTTTAGCATTATAAAGCTGAATCAGTGACCACAAACCAAAGTATCATTATTCTTGTGTGATGGCCCAACCATGTTCTGGGCCACCTCCATACATGTGAATTTAATTACCATTCATTGTCAAGTTGAGGAAGACCTTTTGTAATACTGGGTTAAAGGCAGGGAATTTCAAGGTACTGAAAATTGTTTCAATAGTCACTAAACTCTGAACAGGCAGGAAGGCCATTATAGTGATGATAACGATAAAACTCAGGGCTGTAGACACATACTAATGGGCCTTTCCTGATGAAAGAGCCACATTTCATATGCATGAAGGAGATGAACATCTAACTTTGTAATTGGCTTGTATTTCAGGGATGGGGGAAGTATTTAAATGATTTCTGGTCATGAGATAATTTGACAGAAAAGAGGGAATGGAGATATCTATTTCCCAGTTTAGATTTTTTTTTTTTTTTGGCAAGTTCATTTTTCTCAGTCCATAAGGGAAAAATATCCCTCTTTAGCCCCCGGTCACCTCGTGACTTGATGTCTACTCTATCCGACTGCCTCATTCTTTAGGGGGAAAGTTATGAACCCAGCATAATCAATGACTTTACCTTGAGAAAAGCCAGCATGCAGCTGGATGGATTATTTCTTCCCCTCCCCACCCATGTGTTCTGTAAGAATTCCACCATCAGAACTATGAATCATTTCCTACAAGTCTGAGGAGATATGGTCTGCAGTACTTTAATTCCTCTTCGTTGTATTGCTTATTTCACAGCCTCTTGATGAGAGGTTGGTTAAGCTCATCTCATTCTCCAATTCCGAAGGAAAGAGGTTAGAAAAGGATGACAGGTTACATCATTCACCAGTGATTTCTCAAATTAATACAAGGTGAAGCCAAGTCAGTGGGAATGAGTGTTCCTTTCCAACCAGAAACTATTTCATTCCTGCATTCAGCAAGCATTTGCTCACTGTGATGTGAACACTATTATCTGATACTTCATTGGTTTCACCTGCCAAGTCACTTTTTATCACCATTTTTGGATTTGGATGTATTTCCTATCCTATTTGTTGAAGAATTTCTTTACTAGAAGTAACTGGGTAAAGTCTATACAACAGACCTGTGGCACCTGTAGCCCACTACCCTCTTCCAAGGGACAGCATTAAATTTCCAATTCAATGATTCCTAAGTGACCACAAAGAGGCTCCATCACTGTCCCATAGAGTCCTAACCTTTCTTTGCCTCCATGCAAGCCTGCATACACAAATGACCATATACACACTATGCAGAGCACTTTATGTCCATTTTCTAGTTCACCCCTCCCAGTAGCTAGGCACCATTTTTATCCTCTTTAAAGAAGAAACAATAAACCAATGTGCCACACCCAGGATCACATGGCTAGCAAGTGGCAGAGCTGGATTTAAGCCATTATTTTTAGCTGTTTTTAACCAGCACACTCTCCTAATCATCTCTTTAAAATCTTTTCCTCAGCCTCTTATTTTATGGATGAAAGACTTGGGTACAAAAAAGTGAAATCAACTTTCACAAGAGCCCAAGGCTTCTTGAATCCCAGGCTGGATCTTTCTCTCTGATTTAGTATTGCTTTTCTCATGTTTGCTTAACCACTGAGGTTCTTGGAAAAGATGTATGTTGTTACCACAGCATTCCAGTGTATGCTACTGAAGACAGTTGAAGTGTAATTAAATAGAATGTCTATAATAATAAAAGCCATCTCTTTTCATGCACTATCCAGCCCACTTGCAATACAGAAAGGGTTTGATCCCAGGAAAAAAAAACATATGCAACTGGGTGATTCATGTCAAGGAAGGCCCGGCCAGTTTTTCTGATGGTCTTGGAGGAAGAAAGCATTTCCATTTCTTCCTCCTAAATATCTTCTGAAATAGAAGTGTTGTTTTTCTTGAATAAGACAAGGTACATTTTTTGAGGCCATTGGCCACATCTGAATGATGTTGAACAGGACGCTGGAAATCATTGATGTAGTCAGCCAGCCAAATGGCCCCATAGGCAGCATAGTATTTTCTGAGAGGTGCAGAGAGAGACATGGGTCATTTTCCTGCAATCAGGAGAGCACTTTCAGAGTTGAGCTTTGCATGTGTTTGTGTGTGTGTGTGTCTGTCTGTCTGTCTGTCTTCGTGCAGGCACAGTCCAGGAGAAAAGGGGGTATAGAGAGAGAGAGGACAAGAACCATCTGAGGCAAAGAAGTCATCTCTGCCATGTGTTTGCCTTCAGGGAATTCAGAGTTTGTGGTTCTCTCAGCATTTTTGTCTAGAATTTTATTTTGGTGTATAAAATTCTATAAATAAATGGATGGAGCGGGGTATGTGAGGGCAGGAAACAAGAATTGTCTTTGAGAGATAGAAATGTTTATATTACAGAAGCAATGACCTGTTTCACACATTTTGCTGATTTTTGTTTAAAAAGTGTATTTGTAATAAACACATTACTTCTACAGGTCATGCCAACTATTTTCCTGTACTAAACCACATTTTTTTCTGTGCTAACACCACACACAGACACACACACATACACACAACATTCAAAACCCTTTATAAGATAACCAATCCTATCATGCCGCCCCTGTAACACATGCCCCAAGCATCCTATATTCCAGCAAGACAAAACTTCTCAGTGTTCCCTGAATGCCAAGGTTTTGGCCTTTCCTCTGCTCATGCCATTTTGGTCACTTTGGATGCCCCTTCCCTTTTAGAAGCCAGAAAATCCTACCCGTATTTCAAAGCCCAACTTAAGTACCACTTCTCTATGAATGCTTCCCCCGACCCCCATCTCCCTTGTGCTTTACCTCATTCCATCTTTCCTCACAGATACAAGCATATGGCCCTGACGGATGAACTATGGCTGGCTGTATATGTCTGCCTCTCCATGCCTGCCTCTCCATGCTACTGCAGCTCCATCCCTATTCTGCATATTTAAAATTCCTACAGAGCAAAGGCTGTGTATACATTCTTGTAACCTACTTCATTCACCCCCACTTATTTCTTGACACCTAATAAATAGCAAGTCTTTCAAGCAGACTTGTTGAATGATTGATTGGACAGATTGATTTGTTTTAATAAATTTACATATTTACTCCCTAGCTATAACAATGAAAATATATTGAACGAATCCAATCCCCTGCCTGAAAGCAGTTATGGCAATGCTTCCTTTCACTTCCTCTCTTCTATGATAATGAGTGAAATCAAATGAAACACAACCATGTAAAACCTCCATCCTCAAGTTCAGCATCTATGCTGGTTGTTTTTTATTTGCCCCTATAAATCCATCTCTGCCCTTTTCTACCCTGCTCTGTACTCTAGAAGACTAAACCTTAGGAATTGCATCATCCAGGCTGTTTTGCCCTATAGATTTTGGCTAATGGGTTCAGCTAATGGGAGACACTGCCAGGACCACAAAGGGCAGGGGAAAAAAGAGAGGTCAGAGCATTTATTTCCCTCCCTAACTGCTGGAATATAGCTGGGCAGTGGCTGCATTTCCTTACGTAGGCCCACAGCTCCTATAAGTAGCCTCTCTTACTTGTTGTTTTAGTTTTCTGTTGCTACTGGAACAAATTACCACAAACTTGGTGGCTTAAAACAATATAAATGTATTATCTTACAGTTCTGTAGGTCAGATGTCTAACGGAAGTCTTGACGGACTGAAATCAAACGGTTGGCAAGGCTGCACTCCGAACTGGAGGCTCTTGAGAATTCTGCTTTACCATTCCCAGCTTGTTGGGTCTGCCCACATTCCTTGGCTCATGGCCCCTTTCTTCCATCTTCAAAGCCAACAACGTTGCCTCTCTCTGGCCTTTCTTTCTTCATCACATCTCTGGCCATAGCAGGGAAACGTTCTTTTCCTTTAATGACTTAAGTGATTAAATTAGGCCCCATATGCATAATTCAGGATAATGTCCTTATCTGAAAGTTCTCAACCTTAATCACATGTGCAAAGTCTCTTTTGCCATGTAAGGCAGCATATTCACAGACCCTGGGGATTAGGGCACAGACATCTTCGAGGAGCCATTCTTCTGTCTATCACACTTGGGTTTAGCTTACTGTTCCCTTTATTTGCCTAGATGTGCCAATGGCTTCTTGACGTTGTTAATCCCTGGGGCCTCGTTATTCTGTGTTGGTTCCTTTACTATACCCTCAGCTTTACACACAGTTTCTTCATTAAATTCTCTTTAGTCAGCCCTCTGAGCATGCTGTATGACTCCTGCAAGGACCCAGACTGATCCCACAATGCTCAATCACCCACCACAGATAAAACCGTGTAGCTGGAGTCCTACTGGAATCCCAGCAGACAGTATTAGGTTTTCTGCTAGAAGGTCACTGATGATCCCCTTAGAGAAACCAGCTGTCTGGATGAACTGGGACCAGTTTCACCCACCGCTTACTTTCCTTGTCATAACTGTGTAGGTAAAGAGTTGAAATGGGTTTTTGTACCTGGCAAATATGAAGAGGCGGCTCACTCAGCAAAGCTAATAGCTGGGCAGTTTCATTACTTTGGGAACTATTTAAAGACCAACTAGCTCCTCCTGCACAACCAGAAGAAAAAAATATTCAAATTTCTGCTGAAAAATCAATAAAGTCAGGGCCCTGAAATGTCTGAGAGCAAAGCAAGTAAGGTTCACTCCAACGCATTCTTCACCCCCAAAGACACTCTCCTCAGCTTTCCATCTCAGCACAATTAACTTCAAGGATTAAGAGCATCTACTTTGGCAGGAAATAAACCTGGGTTTGAATCCCAGATCCATGGCTTGGATAAATTATTTAACATCTCCAAGTCTCAGTCTTCTTATCTGTAAAATGGAGATAGTGTCTACAGGATTGCGAAAGATTGAATAGGCTATATACATATTCACATTGTGTCTAATAAGTATACATTACATACATAACAATATATTATTACAATTCACTAGTAGTATTAAATCCTGCCAATTCTTTAAGGCCAAGTTAAAATCCTTACCTCCAAGAACTCTTCCTAGATCCCTCCAAACTTCAGAGATCTTCCTTTCTTTTAAATTCTTACAATCCTTGTAGATAATGCAGTAGACAATTTGGCAGCTATTTACAGTAATGACCATAGTCTCCTTCAGAGTGAGAACTGTGTCTTTGTTGGCGTCTCCTTCTGTGCCTAACCTAATGGTGGGCATAGAATGGACGCTCAGGAAGTATTTATCAATTCATGACCTTCCAGATGGATTGCCATCATGAAGGGTATATTTTCTCAGCATTTCTTCCAGCTTTTCCTGGCTCTATTTGCCATTCTGAAGTGAGAGGAGAAAGTAATACAATGTCCATCTGTACAAGAAAACATAGACCCTTCCTCCTCTTTTAAAGTTAGAGAGGTGTCTCACAGTTTTCCAAACCATGGAGGGTGTTTCTAATTTTACATGTTCTGCTGTAATAGACCATTTGTCAGGACATGTGCTATAATTCTGACTTCACGAAAAATGACATCTTCTATAATCCTTATATTAATCAAGACAGTCTAGATTACGCTAAAGGAACAAATTATCCCAAATCTCAATCACTTAAAAGCTAAGATAACATAATAAAAGTTCATTTCTCTTTAGTGAAACAATCTGCTGAAGGTTCAGGGAAACCAACTCCACATAGCCCCTTATCAATCCAGGCTGATGCAAGATTCTCCATCCTCAAGCTGCACTGTCTAGAACATGCCATCTCTTCAGTTGTAAACAGTACAAGAAGACAACGCTGGAGAGTCTTGCACTAACAATTAAGTCCTGGGTCCAAATGTGACACACATCACTTCTGCTTAACAACCCCACGGTCAGAACAAGAGTCACATGTCCCTGCTTAATGGCAAAGGGCATGGAAAATTGGTATCATTGCATTGGCCTGGAAAGAGAGTAGAACCAGATTGAGGGGAGCACTGGAGGTCTTTACTACACTTCTTAAAACACTTGTTCAACCCTAGCTTGTATGACAATCTTCTCTCCTCCTGGACTGCAAACTCTTTGAGGGCAGAGATCCTAACTGATTGCTCTCTAGTTCCACTCCCCGCTCCCTCAATGCCTCACTAGCAAAATCTCTAGCACACTATCCAAGTGTATTTATCAAGTACATTTTTAAAATTTACTAAATAGTTATTGAATGCTTCCCACATGCCTGGTACTGTTCTAGGTGATGAAGATAAGGCCCTGAACAAAATGTACACCTATCTCCAAGCTCATAAAACTTAGATTTTAGTGTGAAAGGAAAACAAACCAAAAAAGTAGACAAAATGTATGATTAGGTGGCTGTTGATAAGTGCTATGGAGAAAAATAAAGCAAGGAAAGGGGTTACTAAATATGTATGTGGCAGGGGTTTGGGCAGATAATGACTGTGTGGAGCCAAACAGGGAGAAGAGTTGACCAGGAAGACCTGTGCTTCTTGTGGAGACATAAACAAGGAAACAAGGTATAATAAGATGAGTTTTGATGGTCTCAAGAAAGATGGCAGTGGTGAGGCTGTGAGTATCGGATGTGAAAAGAGGAAGAGATCGGAGTCTTGCCAGCTCATGAAGAGTTTGGGAGTTCCCTTTCCACTCCTGCAAATACTAATAAGGAGGCCAGGAAACAGTTGGCTTTTCTGATTGTCTTTTTGGCTTACAGACAGAAGTATGGAGTCTAACAAGAGGGCATTTTAACAGGAGCTCGTGGGTGAATTTAATTGATTTTTTTCTGTCATACATTTTCAGGCACTTTTTATATATTTTTTTCTTTTTTTCACTTAAATTAAAAATTCTAATAACATCTGTAGAGTTTATTAAAATGTCTCTTTTTAAGGCTATTAGCTGCTTCTCCATGTTCTCTCTTCACCCTAGTGTGAAATTTCTGCCTTATGATTTGTTGGAGAAAAGACTTTTAAAAATCTGTGAATTAAAGACCTCTTTGAAGAATGCTCCTACTGTTTTGGTGTTTCTTTCATGCTTTAAAACTCTTTACCCCACCCAGATAATCATATGGACTATGGTACTTATGAATGCCACATTGATATGCGTCTTTTGTTAATTCAACTATCTATGGCATGTGGGTAATCTTTGTTAAGCTCCTAATAACTATAAATGTTTCATTAAAAGGATGGATCTTCAGAACTTTCAATCTTTTTTATTAACATCTATACTGCTTAAATCTTCCTCACAATGAGAGGGATAGAGTAGGAAGGCAGGTGGCTTAAGTCCTGTCTGAGCTCTATTATTGAAGTTTCTTGAATGTTCTGGAACTCACTTTCCCCTTCTGAAAGGTTAAGTTGGTGACTTTTACTCTGATTGGTAAATCATTATTATCATCAGTTTTATAGTAATTACATTGTTATTACTCTATACAGGCATTGTACTAGACATCTTATATGAATTACTTTTTTACTGTGGTCAAAAACACATAACATAAAAGTTACCATCTTAATGATTTTTAAGTGCACAATACAGTGGTATTAATATAAACACATTGTATAACAGAACTCTGGAACTTTTTCATCCTGCAAAATTGAAACTATATATCCATTAAGCAACTCCCATTTACCTCTTGCCCCAACCCCTAGCAACCACCATTTTACTTTATGTTTCTAAGAGTTTGACTATTTTAGATACTTCATATATGTGGAATTATGTACTGTTTGTCTTTTGTGACCGGCTTATTTCAATTACCATAATTTCTTCAAGGTTCATCCATGTAGAAGCATGTGACATTATTTCCTTCTTCCTGTGAGACTGAAAATATTTCATTACATGTATATGATACATTTTCTTTATTCATCTGTTGATGAACATTTAGGTTGTTTCCGTCTCTTGGCTATTGTGAATAGTGCTGCAATGAACGCCAATGCGCAAGTATCTCTTGGAGATCCTTTTTCAAATATTTTAGATACCCAGAAGTGATATTGCTGGATCACATATTATTTCTAACTTTTAAAATAACCTCCACAGTTTCCTATAGTAGCTACACCATTTTATATTCCCACCAACAGTGTACAAGTGTTCTAATTTCTCCGCATTCTCACTACCACTTGTTATTTTTTGTTTTAGTGATGGCGGCCATTCTAACAGGTGTGAAGCCATATCTCATTGTGGTTTTAACTTGCATTTCCCTAATTATTACTGATGTTGGGTATCTTTCAATAAACTTATTGACAATTTTTATATTTTTTTTGGAGAACTGCTTGCCCAATTCTTTTCCTTTTTTTTTTTTTAATGGATTGTTTCTGTTTTTGTGGAGATATAGGAGTCCTTTATATATTCTGGATAATATCCCCCATCAGACTTATGGTTTGCAAGTATTTTCTCCCATGCCTTTTCACTCAGTTGTTTGTTTCCTTTGCTGTGCAGAGGTTGTTCCACTTGCTGTAGTCCCATTTGTCTATTTTCACTTTTGTTGTCTGTGCTGTTGGTGACATAGCCAAGAAATCATTGCCAAATTCAATAGCTCAAACTTTTCCCCCTATGTTCTCTTCTAGAAGTCTTATAGCTTCAGTTCTCATTTTTAGATCTTTAATCCACTTTGAATTCATTTTTGTATACAGTGTAAGATAAGGGTCCAGTTTCATTTGTTTGCATGTAAACATCCAGTCGTCCCAGCACCATTTGTTGAAGAGACTACCCTTTCCCCATTGTGTAGCCTTGACACTTTTATTGAGGATCATTTGATCGTGTACATGAGGATTTATTTCTGGGCTCTCTATGCTGTTCCATTGGTCTTTATGTGTCTTGATGTCATTATCATGCTGTTTTAAATATTGCAGATTTTAAATGTTTTGAAATCAGAAAGTGTGAGGCATCCAGCTTTTTCTATCTCAAGATTGTTTTGACTATTTGGGGCCTTTAGTAATCCCAGATTAATTTTTGAAATTTTTTGCAATTTCTGCAAAAAAAAAAAAAAACGCTGTTGAGATTTTAATAGGGATTGTATTAAATCTATAGATTACTTTGGGTAGTATAAACATTTTAACAACATGAATTCTTTCCAAGCAGGAACACAAAATATCTTTCCATTTATTTATCTTTTTCCAACTTATCAATATTTCAGTTTTGGATGTAAATTTTTCAGTTTGGTTAACACTATTTTTAGGTATTTTAATTTTTTGATGCTATTTTAAATGTAATTTTTTTAAAAGTTTCCTTTTAGATTGTTCATTGTTTATAGAACTTTACTGTTTTTTGTGTGTTAAATTTTAGTCCTGCAACTTTGCTAAATTTATTACTTCTGACAGGTTTTGTGTGTAATGTGTGTGACACCTTTAGGGTTTTCTACATACAAGATCATGCTGTCTACAAACAAAGAACATTCTACTTCTTCTTCTCCTATTGGGTGCTTTTATTTCTTTTTCTTGCCTTATTGTTCTGAATAGGATTTTGAGTATTATATTGAGTAGAAGTGGTGAGAACAGGGATCCTTACTTTGTTCCTGATTTTGAGAAAATGGTTTTAGCTTTTTGCCATTTTGAGTATGATGTTAGCAGTGGGCCTTTTACCTATGGCATCTATTAAGTTGAAGTAAAATCTGTCTATTTTTAGTTTGTTGTTTTTATCATAAAAGAATATTACATTTTGTCATGATTTTCTGTATTAATCTGCTAATGTATTACATTGATGAATTTTCATGTTCAAACTAAATCCCACTTAGTCATAATATATAATCCTTTTAATATATTGTTGAATTTCATTTGCTAATGTTTTGTTGAAGATTTTTATGTTAATATTCATCAGAGATATTGGCCTGTAGTAGTTTTCTTTCTCGTATCTTTTTCTGACTTTGGCATCGGGCTGGTGCTGCTCTCATAGAATGAGTTTGAAAATGTTCCCTCCTTTTCAATATTTTGGAAGAGTTTAAGAAGAATTGGTGGTAGTTCTTTTTTTGTTGTTATTTAGTTTTTATTTCATAATCATAAACTTAACTCAACTCTGCAATCCAGCTAGGCATGGAAGGGAACAAGGAAAACATGGAACCCAAAGGGAACTGCAGCGAGAGCACAAACATTCTAGGATATTGAGAGCAAATGGGGTGGAGGGGTGCTCTCCTGAGCTACAGAAGGAATGGTCTGGTGGTTAAGATAAAACACAAGTCAAACTTATTAGAGTTGCCCACAGTCAGTAATGCTGATCTTCTTGCTGGTCTTGCCATTCCTGAACCAAAGCGCTCCATGGCCTCCACAAAATTCATGCCTTCTTTCACCTTGCCAAAGACCACATGCTTGCCATCCAACCACTCAGTCTTGGCAGTGCAGATGCAAAACTGGGAACCGTTTGTGTTGGGTTCAGCATTTGCCATGGACAAGATGCCAGGACCTGTATGCTTTAGGATGAAGTTCTCATCATCAAATTTCTCCCCATAGATTGACTTGCTGTCAGTGCCATTATGATGTGTGAATTCACCACCCTGACACATAAACCCTGGAATAATTCTGTGAAAGCAGGAACCCTTATAACCAAATCCTTTCTCTCCAGTGCTCAGAGCATGAAAGTTTCCTGCTGTCTTTGGAAACTTGTCTGCAAACAGCTCGAAGGAGACGCAGCCCAAGGGCCCACCATCCACGGCGACGTTGAAGAACATGGTGGGGTTGATGATGGCTGACAGTACAGGGCACCCGATGGCAAAGGCATCTGCAAAGCTAGTGTAGTTCTTTAAAAGTCTAATAGGATTCTCCAGTGATGTCATTCAGTCATGGGCATTTACTTTGTCTTTCTGGATTCTTGATGTGTGTTTTTTTGGTTTTAAATTTCAACTTTTATTTTAGACACAGGGGGTACATTGGCAGGTTTGTTACATGGAAATTTTGCATGATGCTGAGATTAGGGGTCTGATTCCCATCACCCAGATAGTGAGCATAGTACCTAATAGGTGTGTGTGTGTGTGTGTTTTTAACACACGACCCTTTCTCTCTCCTCCCTCTAGTAGCCTGCTTTGTCTATTATTCCTATATCATGTTTATTACAGTTACAATATCATTTGTTTGTGAGAAACTAGACAGGCTTCTGCAAGGAACAGCATCTGTGTTAGACTTCAGATACCAGGGAGAACTTCAAAGATGAAGATGGCTGGAGAGAACATGAGAAAGGCATGACTGGCCTGGAAGGAGAAGGTACTGATGAGCTCTCTCAGGAGGTTCCAAATGACCCAGCAAGATCCAGAGAGATACGGTGTGAGTGCTACAGAGAAGGATCCATGAAGCTATCTAGGGGCCCATCATGAGTCACCTCATTAGCATCAACTCAGGTATGGTTGAAAAAGGTGTATTTTAAATAACAAAGATGCTCTTCTTATCCCTACCACTAAGGAAATTACAAAAGTTTTAAGAGCTCTACGTCACAATCCAGGGGCAGAGATGAAATATATATTTCTTACTATGTCACAAGCTGTTACAAGAAAATACCATGCACTGGGTGGCTTAAACAAAAGATATTTATTTCTCACAGTACTGGAGGCTGGAAAGACCAAGATCAGGGTGTTGAACACTCACCAATGTCTGCTGAGGGTCCTTTTCCTGGTTTGCAGATAATGGCCTTCCCACTGTTTACTCATATAATGGCGAGAGGAAGCTCTGGTGTCTCTTTCGGTAGTTATAAGGGCACTAATCTTATTGTGAGGGCTCTACCCTCATGACCTCACATAAACCTTATTTCATCCCAAAAACTCAGCCTCCTAATACCATCACATTGGGGGTTAGGGCTTCATCATATAGGTTTCGGAGGAGCACATTCAGTTCACGATATATAGGAAGACAGTCCATGTGGAAATGTCCTCCCCTTGTAGGAAGAGAGGAAAGGTGAGGCAGACAAAAGCAGCCTGTGTATCCAGGCATATGCCACCAGCCATACCCCAAACTATGTTAGGCACCAAGAGACCCAAGGAAAAATACACACTGTCTTTAATAGTAGTGGATTATTAGTATACAACAAAACTACTTGGCAGGGAAAGAGCAAGATACATGGGTTAATGAAGCTTTGCAGACTTCTGAGATGCCCATGGGTGTGTTGAGTCCACAGCTCATACCATCTGCCACAGAACAGCCACTGAGTTGAAAGACAATGTGTCTGGGCAAGGAAAGTGACTTTATTTGGGAGAGCCAGCAACAGAGAAGATGCTGGACTAGTGTCCTAAAGAACTATATTAAGCTAATATGAATTTGGGGCTGCTTTTAGGTTAGGGGAAGGGGAAAGAGGAAAGGAGATGAGGTTAAAAAGTTACTTGATGACCACAGACATCTGGGAGGCAGCAAGGATAAACTGTCTTTGGTCAGGTTAAAATCCTCTTATACATTTTTAACGTAACATTGTTAATTTTGTCTGTACCCTCCTTCTCGGCGGTTAGTTTTGGGGATGGATTATTATTATCCTTGCTTTAAGGTTAAACTATAAATTAAATTCCTCCCATAGTTAGCTTGGCCTGTGTGCAGAGATAAGCAAAAGTGGCTAACCTAAAAGATGTCATCGTGGAGGAGTGCTTAGGAGCGTAATGGAGATTGATGTGCTCGGCCTCCTTTTCACTGCTGCATTCCCACCCCCATCGCTAAGTGAGTATCGCTGCAAGTCTGGAGCACAGCCCCTGCTTTTTTTTCAGGTGGTGTGATTCTGCCGTCTTCCTATCTCCCCTAGGATTGGAAGATACAACTGTCTTTAATCCCAAAAGATTGCTTCCCCTGGAGAGAAAAATTCCTCCAATGCCAGGACCAGATTTTACCAGTACCTGTAACCCCACCCTAAGATTACTGCCTGGAATACAACAAATCCTCAATATGTTTCCTGGGAGTGATTCAGCTAGAAGAATCACCTTAACTATAAAGTCATTTCCTTGATTATTCAATCATGTATTTATTGAATACTTACTATGAGCCAGCCTCTTTTCTAGGCACTGAAAATACACAAAGATGAATGAGGAATGATCCACAAAGCTCACAGTCTCATGGGTCTAAGTTATATAAAGAAGGTTATATAAAGTTAAATGAGTTGCTGTTATGGCTGGCTTTGTATAAAAATCCAAGCAGAAACTTTCTAATTCATCGGTTCATCCAGCTAGGCATTCATTAACAATTCAGCCAGTAGGTATTGACTGCCACCTGACTGGGAGCTCACACAGATGAAGAAAATATGTTGCTTTTACTGGAGAAGTTCACCATCATAATCACAGGGAAGTACGGTGTACAATATGGTAGGTACTAATAAATGTTTTCATAAATATCAGTGGGCATCGAGAATAGGAACCAGGCTATAACAGGAGTCAACAAGAGACTTGGAGAGACATAAACACAGATTTCTAAACAAAACATAATTTTCAAAAGAAGCACTTCGTGTTTTCTTTTTCAAGGTATAGAATTCTTAACTTTAGGAAGAAAAAAGAAAAAAAAAGTGGTGCTACTTCTGGTTGAAGCGTATGGCAGTTTCGGGGGAATGACAAGCCAGAATCTCCCACTTGGCATCCCCTGGGTCCCTATGTATTTCCAAGATCCCTGTGCTCAATGTGGGGCTTCACGATGTGAAAATCACTACTGTCCAGGAAGAAACATTAGAGGAGATGCTTCCTGGGTCCTTTCCCAAGTCCTGTGGCTAACTTGCTAGGTAAAAACCCAAACATTGCTTGACCAACCTATGCTTTAGTGTACTCAACAGGAAGAGGAGGAGGCTGATAGACCCATGCTGGCTTAACTCCCAGCAATCCTGGGAGGATAAATTAGGTACCACCTGCTAAGTTCCTTGAGCATCCAAGAAAAAAAGAAGGGAGTGGTGGGGATAGGGAGCTACTTAAGGCCTTATGAATAGCGAGGCTTTGGCAATTCCCAAGTAGAGGCATGCTGAGTGAAACACGCTGTCCCAATTACCAGAGGCAATGGTTCTCCTCTGGAATACAGGTTTACATTCTGAGGTGTTGTTTAAACATTTTGGTTCAAGGCAGAGCATTTTCAGATAAGAAGGATGATTTCAGAGTCAAGAATATAGTGATTTATTTGAAGGCAGAAAGAAAGAGTTGGAAAAAATGCCTTTTAAAAGATCAACTTATCCCCAGGCATGTACACTCAGTCCTTTCTCAAGCTGAGGAAGGCAATTTAATGGTTCATAACTTTATTGACTTGACGAGGCAAACCAGCTTTGCCAAAGACAATACTTTCGTGGGCCTGAGGAGATTAGCATCACTAGGAGTGAGCTCTGCCTTTTTACCCCAGACCCTTCTTTTCACTTGGGTGACATCCTGCCCCGTGTAATAAGGCTCTCCTGCTTCTCTCTGCTTGGCACATATTCCATCCAGCAATATCATCCTTCCTCCTGACTTGGGACTTACGGTATTATTTTGGCAGCGTGACATTTAAAATAACTAAAAATAAAAACTAATAACTAAAATTATACAACTGTCTCTGGGCACAGTTTATTGGTTCACACCAAGATGTATTTTCTTGGAAACTTTAATTTTAACTTTTAATTCTCTGAAAGGGATCTTCAGAAAAATTTGGAAGTCTACAGAATTATCAAAAGATGTATCTCTTCAAACGAAGATCACTGAATATACTGATAGTTCTTGACCCTCCATCTCCATTCTCTCAGCTACATTTTCCTAGCTCAGGGGTCCATATGGCACTAATCAGACACTCCACTTGCTTTGTAAATAAAGCTTTATTGCAACACAGCTATTCTTATTTGTCTATATGTTGGCTGTGGCTGCTTTCAACACTACAGTGGCAGAGATGAGTAGTTGCAACAGAGACCACCAACAGAGACTGCCTGGTCCTCAAAACCTAAAATATTTACTATCTGGCAATTTGCTAAATCCTTTATCTGAATACCTCCTAATGTCTCAATGTAGATGCCTTGTAGCCATCGTAAACTCCACGTGTTCTCAATTTAAGTCATTACCTTTCTTTCAGATATGTGCTGTCCCAGAGTTCACTATGTAAGATGTCATTACCATCAGCCCAGTTGTGCACATCAAAATATTGGTTCATTCTTGCTCCCTTTCCTTTCCCTCACCTTCAATAAAATCAACCACTAAGTCTTGACCAAGCCAGTCTCCAACGTGAAGCCTTCAGGTCACTTTCCTACCAGCCTGCCTGGTTGCTGTCAGTCACTTGAAAACCTTGTGCAGGCTCTCTCTCACTCCTGAGATTTCTAGTGCTCCATTTCCTGGCTTAGACCAATCTGCTCTCTGTAGAACACTCTGAATCATGCTTCAGGATCCAGAAAAAGAGGCGCTCCTTTGAGAATGCCTTGTCTCACATCTGGACTATATCTTTGATCCTCCTATTTGTGACTGTATTTTCCTCTGCTACAGCACTTATCATAACTTAGTGTTAACACTTGTTAATTGCCTGTCTTCTCAGCGACATGTAAATCCCTTGAAGGCAGGTATCTTATCTATCTGGTTTATCATCAGAGTTCTTGGAAAGTAAAAAGTGCTGAGTACTTATTTGTTAAATGGGTGAATGGATTCATCTTTCCTCAGGAAAGAGATGCTTGAAAGAGGCAAGGGAACACAAAGAAACAGTCACAAAGAAAACGCAGATCTCACTTCCCTCCCGTCACTTTGCCTACAGAGAGTAGAACTGTACAAAGTGAGGCTGTTGTGAACATGTGTATATTTTGGCAAGGAAGCATGATATCCTGAGTGTGAGAAAGAGAATACTGGAGAGGTAAGCATGGAAAAGTGATGGCATTGCATTGGTCAGGGACTTGAGCAATATTACCAATGATTGATGGCACTATTATTACATTATACTTTACAGATTTCAGACTAGATCCCAATCTACAAGCCAAAAGAGGCCTTTACAATATAAGGCCAGTTAGTCTCTTCTTCCAGTTAGTCTCTTGCTCAAGTAACTCAAGTTAAAAGCAAAGCTGTATCTCTATAGAGACACAAAAACCCTTCAAAAAATCAATGAATCCTGGAGCTGGTTTTTTTGAAAAGATTAACAAAACAGACATCTAGCTAGACTAATAAAAAAAGAAAGAAGAATCAAATAGACACAATAAAAAATGATAAAGGGGATATCACCACTAATCCTATGGAAATGCAAACTACCATCGGAGAATACTATAAACACTTCTACGTAAATAACCTAGAAAATCTAGAAGAAATGGATGAATTCCTGGACACATACACCCTCCCAAGACTAAACCAGGAAGAAGTCGAATCCCTGAATAGACCAATAACAAGTTCTGAAATTGAGGCAGTAATTAATAGCCCACCAACCAAAAAAAGTCCAGGACCAGACGGATTCACAGCTGAATTCTACCAAAGGTACAAAGAGGAGCTGGTACCATTCCTTCTGAAACTATTCCAAACAGAAAAAGAGGAACTCCTCCCTAATTCATTTATGAGTCCAGCATTATCCTGATACCAAAACCTGGCAGAGATACAATATGAAAAAAGAAAATTTCAGGCCAATATCCCTGATGAACATCAATGTGAAAATCCTCAGTAGAATACTGGCAAACTAAATCCAGCAGCACATCAAAAAGCTTATCCACCATGATCAAGTTGGCTTCTTCCCTGGGATGCAAGGCTGTTTCAACATATGCAAATCAATAAAGATAATCCGTCACATAAAGAGAACCAAAGACAAAAACCACATGATTGACTCAATAGATGCAGAAAAGGCCTTTGATAAAATTCAACATCCCTTCATGCTAAAACTCTCAATAAACCAGGTATTGATGGAACACATCTCAAAAATAATAAGAGCTATTTGTGACAAACCCACAGCCAATATCATACTGAATGGACAAAAGCTGGAAGCATTCCTTTTGTAAACTGGCACAAGACGAGGATGCCCTCTTTCACCACTCCTATTCAACATAGTGTTGGAAGTTCTGGCCAGGGCAATCAGGCAAGAGAAAGAAATAAAGGTATTCAAATAAGAAGAGAGGAAGTCAAATTGTCTCTGTTTGCAAATGACATGATTGTATATTTAGAAAACCCCATTGTCTCAGCCCCAAAACTCCTTAAGCTGACAAGCAACTTCAGCAAAGTCTGAGGATACAGAATCATTGTGCAAAAATCACAAGCATTCCTATACACCAATAATAGATAAGCAGAGAGCCCAATCATGAGTGAACTCTCATTCACAAGTACTACAAAGAGAATAAAATACCTAGGAATACAACTTACAAGTGACATGAAGGATCTCTTCAAGGAGAGCTATAAACCACTGCTCAAGAAAATAAGAGAGGACACAAGCAAATGGAAAAACATTCCATGCTCATGGAGAGGAAGAATCAATATTGTAAAAATGGCCATACGGCCCAAAGTAATTTATAGATTCAGTGTTATTCCCATCAAGCTACCATTGACTTTCTTCACAGCACTAGAAAAAACTACTCTAAATTTCATATAGAACCAAAAAAGCCTGTATAGCCAAGACATTCCTAAGCAAAAAGAACAAAACTGGAGGCATCATGCTACCTGACTTCAAACTATACTACTTTATTTATACTACTTTGATTTTTGTAACCAAAAGAGCATGGTACTGGTACCAAAACAGAGATATAGACCAATGGAACAGAACAGAGACCTCAGAAATAACACCACATATCTGCAACCATCTGATCTTTGACAAACCTGACAAAAACAAGCAATGGGGAAAGGATTCTCTATTTAATAAATGGTGCTGGAAAAACTGGCTAGCCATATGCAGAAAGCTGAAACTGGATCCCTTCCTTACACCTTATACAAAAATTAACTCAATATTGGTTAAAGCCTTAAATGTAAAACCCTAAACCATAAAAACCCTAGAAGAAAACCTAGCCAATACCATTCAGACATAGGCATGGGCAAAGAGTTCATGACTAAAACACCAAAAGCAATTGCAACAAAAGCCAAAACTGACAAATGGCATCTAATTAAACTAAAGAGCTTCTGCACAGCAAAAGAAACTATCATCAGAGTGAACAGGCAACCTAAAGAATGGGAGAAAATTTTTGTAATATATCCATCTGACAAAGGTCTAACATCCAGAATCTACAAAAAACTTAAACAATTTTATAAGAAAAAACAAACCCCATCAAAAACTGAGCAAAGGATATGAACAGACACCTCTCAAAAGAAGATATTTATATAGACAACAAACACATGAAAAAAAGCTCATCACTGGTCATTAGAGAAATGCAAATCAAAGCCACAATGAGATAACATTTCATGCCAGTTAGAATGTTGATCATTAAAGAGTCAAGAAACAACAGATGCTGGTGAGGCTGTGGAGAAATAGGAATGATTTTACACTGTTAGTGGGAGTGTAAATTAGTTCAACCATGGTGGAAGACAGTGTGGAGATTTCTCAAGGATCTAGAACCAGAAATACCATTTGACCCAGCAATCCCATTACTGGGTATATACCCAAAGGAATATAAATCATTCTACTATAAAGACACATGCACACACATGTTTACTGCAGCACTATTTACAATAGCAAAGACTTGGAACCAACCCAAATGCCTATCAATATAGACTGGATTAAAAAAAATGTGGCACATATACACCATGGAATACTATGCAGCCATAAAAAAAGAAAAGAATGAGTTCATGTCCTTTGCAGAAACATGGTTGAATCTGGAAACCATTATGTTCAGCAAACTAACACAGGAACAGAAAACCAAACACCACATGTTCTCACTCATAAGAGGGAGTTGAACAATGAGAACACATGGACACGGGGAGGGGAACATCACATATCGGGACCTGTCAGGGATGGGGGCCAAGGGGAGGGAGAGCATTAGGACAAATATCTAATGCATGTGGGACTTAAAACCTAGATGATGGGTTGATAGGTACAGAAAACCACCATGGCACATGTATACGTATGTAACAAACCTGCACATTCTGCACATGTATCTCAGAACTTAAAGTAAAATAAGAAAAAAAAGAAAAAAAAAAGCAAAGCTATATCTCAAATTGAACTTAAAGGACAGGAATGGGGTGTTAGGGGCAAGGTGTGGGCCTTGGAGGTGTATCTGCTAGTTCCACTTACAGTTTCCATGATGCTTCTGAGTGTTCATGGCTTCTTATAGGATATACTGCCAGAGGTATGCATGGTAATTAAAGCAGTTTCCCAAGGCATATGAAGAGGAGTATTTCTGAACTTTTCAAGTAAATACCCTAAGTGTACTTTGGTTTGCATTTACAGCTAGTCTTTTGGTTTGAGACAGACTGAAGAGGAAAAACTAAGAAAAAATTAAACTGAACAAGATAGTGATGGTTCAAATATAATGCAAATTATCATTTGAAATAATGCAGAGGTATGTATAAACATGTTGTTTAAAGTTATGGAGATTACTTCTAGAACTAAAAATACCAACAGTTCCATATAGCTGCCTTGTTTCACAAAGAAGCTGCAGAAGCCAATGGTAGAACAAACCCAAAATTCTCCCTCCACGTTCTCAGCTCCTGATAAGGTATACACAAAATTAAGACAGGAGCATTTAGATTAGAGTAAGTATATATCTCTGAAGAGTAGGCAGCTCTGAGATAGAACCAGGGATGACAAAAGGTGATCTCAGTCTACAAAACACTTTCTTCACAAACATGAAGAAGTCCTAAGATCCAGAATTTGTGAGGGCATATAGACCCAAATGCAGGTGAGGTGAGCTGACACACTAGAGGAGAGCTTTCGGGAAAAAGGGGGAATTCAGGATAGCAAAGATTTGCACTTAATGTGAACATCATGGAAGCTCCTCTATACAGTATCATCCTAGTGAAAAAGATCTTTGAATTTCTGCAGATTCGACTTTTTTTCCCACTCACTTCTTACATTTGGAAGTATTTTCCTTGTTGAAAAAATAGCTCTTTTGAGATTATTGGAATGAGGCTGACCAATGATAAGCTGTGAGCCTTGATATCCTAGATGAAACAAGAATATCTTCAGGAGAATTTTATAAATATATGGACCTTCCTTCATACCCTGGATGTCGATGGCATCACATTTGTACTGGTGAGAGCTTATCTAAACCAAGTGGCAGGTGAACCACACTTCCCGCACTGGCTGTTCAACATAACCTACTTTCTAAACCAGGTGGGCCCCACTCAATTTTTAGCTAGCTCTATGTCTTGGATAAATTCCCCTTGGAGTGCCAGCTCCTTGTTGGCTTTGTCATGTTCTCCTGCCTCATCATCACGGCCCAGGATAACACAGTACACATCTTTGATTCCCTGATTATTCTGGAAAATGTTGTTAGTGACCTGACTCAGCCTCAAGTCCTGCGGGTCCTGGGAGAAATTGGAGCAAACTCTGGAGGGTCTTAGACATTATCATCATCTCTCAGGGCATCTCTCCCCAGACGAAGAGCTTAGTCAAGGGGTATGCAGCATATTTGCACTTGAATACAGCAGAAGTAAAAGGGCACTCAAACAAGATGGCAGTCTCTGACTATAAAGGAGAGGCTTCACCCACCAAAGTAACAAGGAAGCATTCCTTTAATCTATTCAAGATCAGCATATGTCAAACTGAGGCTCATACCCTATGAGTAGGTCATGAAACAAATTTGCAGGGTTACAGCCAGGATTTTGTTATCATTTATTCCTTTAGTTTTGTATCTTAAGAATGTTTCTGTTAACAAATGCCTATGTTTAAATTAACTTAATTATGTTTTCGCTTTTTAACAGAAATCTAAAATTAAGTATTACTTTATAATTTTTTCACTTACATATCTTGTGTATGTGTCTGTCTATCTGCCTACTGGGTTGTAATACGAAGTATACTTTTCTTTTATATGTGGGTCCTGATGTTTGTGAAACATTGTATTTGTGTGGTTATGGTACTGCCTTATTTGCTCACTGGGACCAGGCTACAGAAAGACTCAGGCTGATACGCTCATGATCACCTGTACCAAGTTGCTGGTCAGTTCAAATGAAAGCTAATCCTAAAACTCCACTGCCATGATCAAAATAACAAAGAAAAAGGTAACAGCTGAAAGAAGATGCTGAATTGTCCCAATATCAAGGAGTAGAAAAAGGCAGAGGACCAGAGCATAGAAAGGGAAGCCTCAGAAAATCAGCCCTCTTGAGTTGAGCCAACCCTCCAGCAGCTGCAAGAAATTCATGGGGAGAATCCTGGCGTACATACAGGAGGAATTGTGGAAAGTCTTACCAGGTCCTCAAGAGGATTTCTTAGTGCTCAAGTGATCACTGTAGAACTGATGAGAATATAATTTCTAGTCAATTATTCACATTCTGCAGTTTGGATCTAAGCAGAGAATAAATAGGTGATGGGTAGTGTCAGGCACTCCCAGAACTTCAAAAATATGACCTAGGAGGGTGAAATTACAGAGGATAAATATGCCATGATTGAGGCTGGTCAACTGTAGAAATGGAAGTGTCAGTAAGTGGCTACCGGGAAGATGTGGCCTGATGCTGTCCCCATGCTGTGAGCCTCCCTCAAACTCTGGATTATAGAAAATGGGTGTTTGAGGATTTGAAATAAATAGAGGCTGTCTTCCGGAAACCTTCTATTATACAGGCTTTTATAATAGAATCTTCTCTGGGAAGTCCTGTCAAGATTCTTGTCCAGAAAGTTTATTAAGACTTCATAGCAGGTTTTATATCCTCACAGATATGATTTTACCCACAAATAAAGACATCTCCATTCATTTAGGATAATGTGGCTCACAAGTGGCCAATGGTGAAAATGAAATGCCTAAGAAATGATCCGCAATGGCAATTATAACTGGAAAGAAACCCAGACCTTCCAGTTATCCAGGCAATGCAGTGCCTGTGCGATCTAATTGGCAAGCTAGATAAACCACCAGAAGCTTTTTGGATGAGCTGATCTTGGTGCAGGAGATTAAGTTGTGGGATTTGATTGTTTAGTTTGCTCAGAGGAGGAGTTGAGAAGAGTGACTTGAATGTTGGCCTTGAGTCTCTCTCAATAAGGAATTAACCAACCAGATTCTAGCTTGTGAAGTCTGAGGACCAGAAACATGGCTGTCTCTGTCCGTATGCCCATCATTTGCCATTTTCTGGCTCTGCCATCATCATTTTCTCTCTCTCTCTTCACACCACTTCTACAGTAATAGAATTGTTTACAAGAAAAGGCTTCCAACGCTGTAAATCTTTTGTACATAATTTAAAGATTTTCAACAGACATCTATGAGTTCATTACAAAGAACCCAATGGCATTAGGTTGAAACAAGTGTACAAAATTATATGCACACTACGTTGTCATTGCATATTCTTCTCCCAAGAAAAATCATATCAATTTTCTACTCAAAACTATTTCATAATTTTGCTATTTAAATAATGACTTTGCAGCCAGGCATGGTGGCCCACGCCTGTAATCCCAACACTTTGGAAGTTCAAGGTGGGAGAATCACTTGAGCCCAGGAGTTCAAGACTAGGCTGGGCAACACAGCAAGACCCCATCTCTACAAAACATTAAAATTATAAAAAGCAAACAACAAATAATGACTTTGTAACTTTTTGTAAAAAACTATTTGGCATTTTATCATGTACATTTATTACTCTAACAAAATTAAATAAAAATTTCTTATTTTATCTTAATTCAACTAAGTGTAACTCTCACTTAACTAACTTTTTTCCTCAGCACTAAAGAGGCATATAAAAATATAAAAAGCTATTCATTTGAAAATTTGAACAAAACTAATATCCAGAGAATGGTCAGCAATGACAATTTACATCCATTACTAAATTACTGTATCATGGTTTTTGCATTGATTACCCTTAGGAAATGCAAGTGGATATTCCCTATTACATTTTGGTGATTCATATTTCTCATATAACCTTTTTTGAAAATTAGCTACATTTCACCAGCCCTTAAATTTTACAACCTCATTTCAAGATTTGTCCCGTGACTCCCTCACAAATTCAGAGCCCCAGAGTCGACGTCAGTATTTTGCCTTACCATCTCATGTGTTCCACCTAGTGGTCAGAATGAGACCAGCTGACTGAAAGGTCAAAAGATGGTTATGATGTAAACTGTGGATGCTGCCACCCAGGTATCTTTAGTGTCTAGAAATCCAGCACTTGGTGACAATGGGGGCTCCCTGTGTGATACAATGGCATAAAAGTATGAATTTTAGACTGACAGTATTGGAAAATCAACTCAGAAAAAAAATCAATGTGCTTTAAGTAATCAGCGATTGACTAGTGCCAGGAGAGCCAATGACTAGTTACTTATTTTAACAAAAATGCGTTATTGAAAAAAAAATCCAAATACTAAAGGTCACAATTATTAAAATTATGTAGTTCACCATAAAATTTTACTCCTCAAACATAGCCACACGATTATGCTCCAAGGTAAAGCTGTGGGCAAACTCTCTATAGTACAGACACCTGAGGTTGGGGAAGCATAAAAAGAATTACAAAGCCAAAGTTCTTCTGAACAGTTTTTCAGAAACGTTTTTAGTGATTTTTAGTCCTTACCCAGTATCAATCCATTTCAAAGTGAGTTTCCATTCATTCATTCAGCAACTATACTTTGACAGGCATTCTTCCAGGAGCTAAGATAAAGCAAGAAACAAGGCAACTAAGAGTTTTCCCTCATGAACATGATATGTTAGTGAAGGGAGACAGTTAAAAAATAAGTAGATCATAAAAATCACGAAATGATTTTAGATGGTGATAAGTGCTATTAAGACAGTATAGCTGAGTGCAATAGGATACAGAATGATGGTGGGAGTTGAGGGGATTCTTCCTTTGATCTGTGACTTGAACGTTGAAAAGGAGCCACCATATGTTGAGACGGCACAGAATTCCAGGCAAAGGGGACAGCACACATGACTGCCTTAAAGTTACACTGAATGTTTTCTGATTGAAGAATTGCTAGGGGGCCATTACTTGGTTCAAAATTATCAAAAGAGAGGAGGTAAATGGTAAGAGATGAGAGTAAGGATGTAGGCAGGAACCATCATATTTAGAGCATCAAAAGCACGCTAAGGAATGCTACTTTAAACATGAAATAAAACCAAAAAGTCAAAGGATAATTTGAGAAGGAACAATAATATAGTCTAATATATATTTTTTGAAAAATTATTTTTGCAATCATTTAATGATCAGACTGAGGGAGCCAAAATCAGAGACCAGCACAGGTAAGGATCTTATTAAAGTTGTACAGATGAGAGATAGTTATGGCTGGAAGTGAGGCAATAGCAGAGGAGGGATTGAGAAGAGTGAGATTCTGGGTGTATTTTTAAGATAGAGTCAATATGCCTTGCTGATAGGATGGAATCAGGAGAAGAAAAGAAGCCAATGTTGACATCAAGGATTTGAGGCATTAAAAGAGACTTCTGGGGATGAGTATATTATTTAAGTGGGGGGGAGAAAGGAAGAGGGTACCAACAGTCCTGTTTGACATGCAAAGATTGAAGGATTCCTAGCCTTCCAGAGGAGATCAGATGCCACCACATTTTTTTCACAGATTTTAGTTTCATAGTTGTGTGATCATTACATCTTGAGGTAATTACTATAATCAACAACTTCTAAAAACCTAGGATATTTCTCAGCAGCTAACTGCTGAATTTGTGTCATGACCAAAAACTGAATGTTAAAAACCAGTCTTAAACTTCCTTATATTACTGTTACTCTACTGCTTTACCTGGGAATCCTAATCACATGGAAGTGTAGAAGCATGCATTTATCTCAACAGTATTTTTCGAGGAGATGTTTGTGCTGAAATCAGAAGCAAGAGCCACAGTTTAAAAAGTTGCAGAGAGAGAATCCCTCTATATAAGCACAGAAATAGGTTACTGCACATGTCTTTTGGGGGGAATTGACGGAGACCAATATGACTGGACCCAACAGAGAAAGGGAAAATGTGGTGGGACAGGAGGCAGGAGAAATAGGAGAGAACGGAACATAATAAAGAGTTTTGGCTTTACCCTAAAGGCAGTGGGAAACAGGAAATGGCAAGATCAAGTCCTACTTTTAAAAGATTATTGTGCTACAATATGGAGAATGAATTAGAGGCAGGGCTAGAATCAGACCTTTTGAGCCAATGTTGCCTAAAACATGATTATGTTCCTCAATTACAACACCCCCCCAACCAGACACACACACACACACACACACACACACACACACACATACCATTCTGTGATGCAAAGTAAAAGCAATCATATAATATATAAAACTGTATTTAATCTTTAAGTCACCCAAATGTACATGGGTGCTGATATTTAAAGAGCTTTTTTCTACTTTTTTTCCCATTCCCTTTTGTATGTTTATATGGGTGTCTTCCCCTGAAGACATTTATGTCTGATTTCTTGGTACCCTAAGCACAGGTTTAGTTCACCTGTTGGGTAACTCATTATTAATCAGACAGAGGCAGTGGTTGAAGTGAGAAATGCTGGTGGCTTGGATGAGGATGGTAGCAATAAATTTATTAGGAGGTAAACAGAGCTTGGTGATGAACTGCTAATAGGAAAAGAAGGGAAGGAGTCAAGAATGACTCCTTGGGCTGTGGGCTGGGCAACTGGCTGTATAATGTCATTCAGTGAGACAGAGAAGTGGAGGAGGACTATGTCTAGAAAAGACTCTTAGTGATGATCTGATCTAGGGCCAGTAAATGGAAGGCACCAAATACTTCTCTTACCCCCAGTAGAAACTGATTGTTAACCACAGTAAGCATTCTATCCTGCTGTGACTTAGAATCATGCTTCAGCTAAGATCAATCTGTCATCTCAGATCAGATAGAAACCCCTCCTTTAGAAGGTAAAAAAAAAAAAAGATCCAATTTTAAAAATCCAGCTCTACAGAAAAGGCATTTTGAATAAATGCATATCCTTAAATTACTGTTTTAATTTAAAATTTTAATGAAAACATTTAAACAAAATTCTACATGTCTGTGTTATACTCTACCATTTTTTTAGGCCTATAATTTAAGAATATTACCTGAGTTCATATCCAGGACAGCATTGGCAAACCAATGGAGAAATAAAGATAAATCGACATTAAATAAAAAGGTGTTGTTTGGGTATATAAGTATCAATCGACAACTAAAACTTAAAAGTTGCACGCTTCCATCTGATGGTCTTATATCTCATAGGAGTGTCCTTTGGTTCTAGAAAGAAAACAAGAGATCACCTGGACCATCATTTGAAGATGAGGATGAGGATGTTGAGTCCCAGGGTGGCAAAGCTTTTGGCTCGAGGTCACAAAGCTTATTAGTGACAGAGGTTAGGTAGAAACAAGTGCCTCCTAATTCCCAGACCATTGCTCTTACCTGTGGACTACACTGACTCCACAAACACACGTACCCTGGAACCCTAACTGGATGACAGATATGAAATGCAAGAGAAGTCAACATACTGGATTGAGTGCAATTATTACCAGTCACACTCATAATTTTTTAAATGACAATAGTGTTTTAACAAGAGAACATCTTTGATCTTCGTATTATCCTACCAGTACCCTTAGCCAACACTTGAGTGTCTAATAGCTTACTCACAGGGTAACAAGATTTTTCCTTTTATCTCCCTATCAATTTGAAAGAGGGTCAAAGAAATGTAACAATAATGGACGAGAATAAGACTTCATTTAAGAAAATTCAATATTCATGTATCCAAACCTACAAAGAGACAAATTAGAGGAAATTATTCAAATAATGCAGACTTTCTTATAGGTTCGCTTTAAATAGCTTGCTCCATTAGAACTTTCTAAATATTTATAGATCATTAAGTAATTGACATGAAGATTGGGGGTGGAGGAAGACAGCCTTAAAATTAGAGCATTAAAATATTCATCTAACTGATGGAGAAGACATTTTTTCAAAAAAAAAACTTAAAATACATTGCAAAACAATGCAAAATATAATCTTAAGCATCAAAATAATCTCATATGAATTGAAAATGCTGTTTCTCAGGAGAGAATGATGGACATTTTATTGTCTGATTCTTGCATTATTTCCATCTCTAATTCAGTGAGTTAAATGTAAACATATGCATTGAAGGAGCTCTGGGATATGTGTCCCAGGAACTTACTAAAATGGTCATGTATTTCACTTTTGGAAGACTTTACGCTTTTGTCCTGACTGCTTCAAAATTAGAAAATAATGTTATTTTAACTACAGTTATATTCAACACAGGGATGTTCTGATCTGATTATTTTTTTCTTGAGATTCCCTCTAATGTGTAACATGTATTCACTCTCAGAAACCACACTGAAACACTCATACTCCTCCAGAGTATGAGACTCAAGTCACATACTTGATCTCAAAATCATACTCCTCTGTTTTTGGCTTTGTTGATCTTACAAAGCTTTGGGGCAAAAGTCACCTAAATTGATCCAGAGTATTGACCATCTAAAAGTCATCTAAACTGATCCAAAAGTCATCTAAATTATTCCACAGTTTATAAAGTTTTCCATTGAAAAGGTGAAGGCAATAAAAACTAACTTTGACTTTTTGATGAATTTTTTTTCTGATGGGTTTTAAGTGCTTGGAAGGAATAGTATGCAGCCACTTTAAGAAATCAGATTTTAAAAAGTGGATCCCTCTCCAGTAAGGAGGGACTCTGAAGTTTAGGAATATCTGTAGCCCATGGTTCATGGTAAATAGTTCAAAAGCACTTGGTGACAAGGAAAGGAGAAGAGACTTGGAGCTCCAAATTTGAGGGATCCTGGCCTAGCCAGCAGAAACTGTAGATGTTTGGGGACAGTTAATGCTAAAAGTACATAACAAGGTATGGCAACTGTATTAGTCCATTTTCACACTGCTGTGAAGAAATACCTGAGACTGGGTAATTCACAAAGAAAAGAGGTTTAATTGACTCACAGTTCTGCATGGCTGGGGAGACCTCAGGAAACTTACAATCATGGCAGAAGATACTTCTTCACAGGGCAGCAGGAGAGAGAATGAGTGCAAACAGGGGAAATGCCAGACACATATAAAACCATCAGATCTCATGAGAACACACTAACACAAGAATAGCACAGGGAAAACTGCTCCCATGATCCAATTATTGCCACCTGGTCTCACCCTTGACATGTGGAGATTATGGGGATTACTATTTGTGGTGAGATTTGGGTGGAGACACTGAGCCAAACCATAACAGCAACCAAATATAACACCTGATCTTGGACTAAATCCTAGACAGGAGGAAAAAAGAGAAAGACAGAAGGAGAGGAGAAAGGTGAGAAACGTAAGAAAGAAGAAAAGGGAAGGATAGAGGGAGAAAGAAAGAGGAGGGAAGGAATAAAGAGAGAGAAGATTGCTATAAAGGATATTTGGAACAATTAGTACGATTTGAATGTAGAATGTATATTAGATTATAGCACAGTATCAATGTCAAATTCTTTGAATTTGACAACTATATCATGGAAAATAATGTTTATGTTCTTCAGAGATACATGTTGACTCATTCACAAGTGAAGGGTCATGATGTCTATAACTTACTTGCTAATAGTTAGAAAACAGTAATAAAAGAATAATAATGAAATAAATATAAATGAATGTGATGAAGAAAACATAGTAAAACTGTAAACAATTGATGATTCTGGGTGGAAAGTATATCCAGGGGTTCATTGCATTATTCTTGCAACTCTTCATAATCTTGAATTTGTTCAAAATAAAAAGTTAATTGAAAAAGCCTATAGCACAGAGGCACTAAGGAGTTCAGTAGCCCTTGTATTTTTAAATACACACTGGGGCCAGAAGAAAAACCAAAATACATACATACATAGATTTCTCTCTCTCCTTGAAGAGATAGGTTTTTTCTACAAAGACAGAAAAAATAACGGTTATGTAAATGCATTCAAACATAGGTCACACAGATATTGGCTAAAAATATTGATATTACAAGTAAAATTGTCTTGGTTCAAACTGTGGCTCTTTTTAGTTGCATAATCTTGGACAAATTATTTAACTACTCCATGCCTCAGTTTCCCCATCTGTAAAAGATAAGAAACTGTCAGCATTGTTATAAAGGTTTAATAGAATAATCCCCACTAAGTGCTTAGAATCCACCTGGCTCATGGTAAGCATTTGATAAATGTGCAGTACTCCTACTTTAAAATGTAAAGTAGACTATGGCTAAATCCAACTGTGGCTAAAAAAGATAAGAATAAAAGTAGAAAATCAATTCCAAGGTAAAGAAGACTAGAAGTCCCATCAAGTGGCATTAACAAAGATGTCAGACATATGCATTAAATTTGAATCTGGCAGTCGGCATTTTGAACTCCAAAGTAAAAAGACGATGTAGACAAGTACATAAAATTAATTATCAGAAAATGGGGATTCGTCCCTATTTCTCAAAGGAGGTAAAAGTTTTCCTAGTACTAAATCTTATAAGAATTAATTTAGGAAGCAATGAATATTCTAAAGAAAAATATTCTGTCAAGATTGCTACAAGAGATGTAGTTACAAATTTGATGTGGCTTTTAAAATAATACCATTCTCTGATAGAAATTAAGTGAATGCCATTAAAAGAAAACTCAGTTAAGATATAATTTTGAAAGCAGCTAAGGTAAAAATTGTTCAACTGTGTATTGTCCTGAGAATACCCAACTTGATCCAAGAATAGAAGCTATAGTATCTAGAGCAGTAGGTGAACAGCAGATCCTTTGAATGGTCCTTCATAAAATATTACATCTCTTAGCAGGGCTTTGCTAAGGATCAAATAGCAGAGCAATAAAGATTTTACTCTGTCCAAGGCTGGGAATAGAGATGTTCTATGTTGCTTCTTGAAGGCCAAATCCTTTTGTTTAGGAGCAGCGCTGGGACATGCCTGACCCTAAGAGTAAGTATCTCCTTAAATGTTGTGCCCTAGGTGCCTCTGTTGCTTTGTCCTAATCCCACTGCTGTTTAGATGAAGCAAATAATAGAGAATATGTTAGTCCCACCACATTTTATATACGTGACAGTTGTTAGAAAGGGACAAAATAATGTCTTTCATTGCTCCTCACCAAAAAAATAAATAAATAAAATAACACAAGATCCATTCAGAGGACAGGTGGGGAAGACTGTGGATCAAGAATATCACCTTGATCCAGTTCAATGATTGCATTGCAGTAATGCTTAGAGTAATTTCTGGGTCAAAGGTTCAATCGTTTTCTAACTACAGACCATTGTTACTCCTCTTAATAAAAGCTCAGAAAATCTAGTATTTCACTTGCGAAGAGCTTGCATCTCCATAAATGATATGGATGTCTACATACAAACAGTATATAGAAAAACACCTTTCAAACTTCAATACTTTTAATCTTGAGGTTACAGTTTGCCTGAGCTATTTACAAAATCAGTGCTTAAAAAAAAAAGAGAAATACTTCCACCCCATAACCACGATATTCCCCAATCCAAAGCCTGAAATAGAGGCATTTTGCGGCCACCCTAGCGACCGCCTTGGCCTACCTATTCTAGGAGGCAACATGAACTCTATAAGCCTTACGCTCAGGGTCAAGGGAGAGAAGTGCAAGCTACTCAGACCTTTCCCCAGTTTCCCAGGGGCTTCTTCCCAAGACTCACAGACCTTTCAGTCTTAAAGAAATAATTATTCTGATACTGTTGAATGGTAAGTAAGGCTTTATTCAAGATTATTACACTAGGGGTATTGCAATAGGGAGAGAGATTAAACTCAATTCCCAATACAGCAAAGGCAGCTGAGAATTTATAGGCAGAGTGAGGATGTCATTGGGAGGGAAATAACTATGAGGAGACATCAAAGGATGGGGGATTCTTGCAAAACTGACCTAACCGGATTCTTGCTAAAGGCCCCCAAAGATTTTTCCAATCAATGATGGAAGATAAGGGACTTGACCAGATATTAAGCATGACTATACATCAAGGGCACAAGATTCTCCCTAAAATGACTTTGCAGGATTCTTGCTACCACTGGGTGAGGCAGGACCGAAGCCCAGGTCAAGGCTTGTTGAGAATAAAGCTTAGAAGAGCCTAACTAAAGTTTAGACAAGGGGAAAATCTCTGTCAACAGATATGTTGAAGCAGCAGGCAGAAGCAAATTCTAGTTCTTGGTTTTGTGGTCCCAAACTAAAAAGAGGAAATCAAGAGCCATTACAGAAAGAAATTAAGTTTTTACAACTTTGGAAGACAATGCATTTTTCCCAAAATAAAGCATTCTAATCCCTCAGCATGTTCAATAAAGATGATATCTTTCATATCTTATATTTATTCCTGATTCCATTAAGACAGATTTCAATGGCACCAAGAAATGTATAATGATTTACTGACCTCATGTTTTTCCTGGATGGCAATCAGGAACTATCAATTTAGAATTCCATTTTCAGCAGATTAGCTTTTTAGCTGGAAAGTATGTGTGCGTGTATGTGTGTGTGTGCACGTGCATGTGTGTTAATGTGTTTGTTTGCTTTCATTTATTCAGATCATTTCTAAATATTGCCATATGCTAATTGAGTTGTAACGTTGCAGCCTCTTTAAAAGGAAGACAGAGTATGAAACGGGTCTCCAAACAATTCAGCCCAGCCAACGTGGGCCATAAAGGGGAGGGAAGAGGAGGGAAATATTCTATTTACCATCTTTCCTCTTGGAAAAATGTCATTTCCGGGGAGGTCAGAATTCCACACTCCAGTGCCAGTCAGAATTAGAACAATCTATTCTAATGTCCTTTATGAGCCCAGAACAACTGTCAAAGCTCTGTAGAAATTGAGTGGATCAGCAAGTATTTGGAATAAAACAGCTGTGCCTGGTGGTTGCTTTACTTGGTTAACACCGTTAATGGCTCAAACACAGAAAACGGGAGAGCCTGGGAAACACCTTCCTGTCCTCATTGGCAAGGCTCCTTCAGCCCTCACCCTTGAAGTGACTCTTTTCTCTCATGGGCTTGGCAGGGACATGAGTGTGTGTGTGTCTGTATCTGAGTGTGTTGGAGGCACATGTTCTCCTGGAGTGGGGTAGGGGGCAGGTGGGGAACTGTGCAGGTTTTCCTGCCCTTTCTCAGTTTTTATATTATTTCCCTATTCCTTCTCCACCCTGAAAACTCAGAGAAGCCTATATGATGCCTTTTGTTTAGCAGAAAACACAGCCAGTAGAAGATAATACACATTTTTAAATCTTGCTTTCTTTCTGATACATTCTTTTTATCTCACAGTGGAGCCACCAAGTTCTCCAAAGACTGATTGACTTCAAAAGTTCCCATCAGCTTAAAACAAAAAAACAAAACACAGAGCAGTCTTGGTGCTTTTGAAATAGCAACCACAAGCAAGCAGCAAAGTCAATAATCCGAAAAACAACAGCTGGGGGCGAAGGAGGGGCAAAGAGGCTGGGGTAGGCCAGGACTTATGTTCAGGGAAGATTTTTGAAAGGCCCCTTTGTATATACACCAATGATTCTGTGTGATAAAATGCTGTCTGCAATAAAAGGCATTCTCGCATGGCTTCTGCATGCTAATGACCTCCTGATCCACATTCTCTAGGCTCAGAAGGGGGTGTGGAAATGTTTCTCCAAAACCAGCTGATCCTTCTCAGTTGCTGCTGACAAATATTTTAGCTAGAAGACCAGATTAAATAGTAATTGTTAACTGGCACTGAAAGCCTTAATGTTACTTCCAGAAACAAACAGGAAAGCAGTGGTAAGACAGCTCCCTTGCTTAACAAGGCAGCCAACTCCACCTCGCTGAAAACTGGGATCTCCAGAAGGACCCCTAGGACCTGGCAGCAGCCTTTAACTATTTTCTTCCCACAGCCCTTGGAACAGGCTTCAGTGATTTGAAGAGTATTTGGTAAACGTGCCTCTAGTTTGTCATTCCTACAAGGGCACCGAGGACCCAGAAAACACTTATCCCCCAAGGGAAGTCATTAGAACAGGTGTCTGTCAATTTATATGGGAATACTCCACCAAAGGACATAAAAAGGCTATGAATTAATCTAGAGTGATCGAAGCAGGGATCTTTTCTTCCTCTCACCATATATATTTTTAGCAAAAATCACCATCTCCCCACTTTCAAATACATTAACCTTGCCATCTGTGGCCTCTTGCTTTCTCTTTGAAATTAAAGCACGTTTAGGGAAGTGTATTTATTTGTCCCCAACTCTCTTTTTATATATTTGTTTCCCTTTCCTGCCTGTTTGCCTCCCCAACTTTCTTGGACAATGTCTTTCTAGAGGGTAAGAACATTGACTTTGCAGTACCCTCAAGTCAGGGACTACGTACTTGCCAGGACCTGGCTAAGATCACTCATGAAAAGGAGTCCTACTGGATCTATTGTTTTGCTTTAGTAAATGAAAAACATGAAATGATTATAGATTTAAAGAGGTACTAACATCAGTCTAAAAAGAGGAGCACACCTTATATTCAGGATAAATAAAACTGAACGAACCATTATCCCAAGTCCTGCTCCTCTACCCACAGGCTTCTCATCTCTGCAAATGGAACCATCACCTGCCCAGCTGCCCAAGTCATCAACTTGCTAGTCCTCCTCATTTTATCTTTCTCACTCACTTTCTATTCAGTAGAACAGATTCTACCTCCTAAAAGTCACAACTGTGTTACTTCTGTGTCATCCCACATGGGTGAATTTATGCTTGCATAACAGTGCTGCCATGTGTCATTGATAACTCTGTTCAAGTTATTGAGTATTTACTATGTGTTCAATGCTATATGGAAAGCTACAAAAAGTGGATAGTGCCTTTATCTTGTCAAATGCAATTTGTTTGCTAGGGCTACCATAACAAAGTGCCAAGTTGGGCAACTTAAATAACAGCAGCTTATTTTCTCACAATTCTGGAGGCTGGAAGTCCAAGATCAAGGTGTCAGCTGGGGTGGTTCCTCTGAGGCCAATCCCCTTGGCTTGTAGGTGGCCTCCTCCTTGGGTCTTCACATGGTCATCCCTCTGAGTGTGTCTGTATCCTAATTTTCTTTTATAAGGGCACCAGTCATATTGAATCCACCATAATGACCTCATTTAAGCAGAATTACTCCTTAAAAACTCCATGTCAAATAAAGTCACATTCTGAAGTACTAGGGGTTAGAACTTTAATATATGAATTTTGGAAGGAGAGACACGAATCAGCTGGTATTAAGGCTCTTCGTGTTTGTTACCATTTTTTGTTCTCAGAGGTCTTTAAGAAAATTTCTGTGGACCAGGACAGGTGTTAGTATTGACATGAGAAAAATGAAACCCAGAAAGACTGACTGATGTCCGAACTCACTAAGTTGTTGCTAGTCCAGGCCCAGCCCTGACTTTCTCAAACAATGCCATCTCTCTCCCGTTGTGGGAGTAAATTTCTGCTGCCATGATTACACTATACTCTAAAAAATTGCCTATGTTATCCTTTACTTTTCACTTCAAGTGCCTTCTATGTACCCCATTATTTTTCTTATTAATTCTAACTCTTCGGTGGTCCTCAGTCTTTTTCAGTTAATTTTCTTTTTTCCATTTAATGTACATGAACTCTTCCCACTATCCCTCCTATCAAATTTCAAGTAGAGTATAAAGTCAGCATCATTTTATCTGTTGTTCTGCTTCTGGGGTGTTATTGTTGGGGACAGCAGCTTATCATCATAGTGTGTTATCCACTGAGAAAAGTCTACATCCTACATGCATAATAAACTTTAATCTAGCCCCCACATTAATCCTCCCAGCTCCAGGAGGAGGAGGAGGTGACATGCATCATGATTTCCATTTCCTGAATGGAGAAACAAATACAGAAATTTTAGCTAATTTATCTAAGGCAATGTTTCCAGCCAAGGTGTCTGTCAGTTTATTCTTGGTATTTTACAATGGCCTAGATTTCTTTATTCTATTTCCCATTTTGTACAGGAATCTGGGGGTGAAAATGGCAAGGTTCTGGAGTAAAAGGAGACTGGCATGAGATGGACAGGCAACTGGAAAAGAGCTGCCAAAAAACTCACCTAATAACTAAAATCAATATAGTAAGTGTTATAAATTATTGTGTGCTCACTTGAGTCAGACATTGTGCTGAACTCTTTGTTTTCTTATCTGCCAGCCCCTATAATACTAAAGTATACAATTGTTATAGTACCAGAATATAAGCTCCCTGTAGGCTAGGACCATCTGGTTTTATTTACCATTTTAGAGACTCCTCTGTTCTAGGTCATTATCAACAGCTTTACCTCGAACCTATTGTACAAAATGCGGAGTGGAATAAAGACAAATGGGCCACTGTTAAATACCAAGAATAAAATTACAATGCCCCTGCATAGACTGACACTTTGGCTGGGGAATATAGCCTTGTAAAAATTACCTTAGATAAATCCCTTGTACTTCACAGTGTCTGACACATTATAAATGCTCAATAAATATTGGTCAACAGTATGAAAAAGTGAATGAATGCCTACTTTGTGCAGCTGCAATAGCAGTAAGACATTGCCCTTGCTAAGAAACAGTACATTGTTACAGGAGGTATAGATGATTATGGACCATAGGTACACAGGCAAGTCAACATTTAATTTAATATGTTCTAATTTCCATCTTAATTCTTTCTCATATGAGTAAATAGCAAGATTAGAATGAAATTCAAAAAAAAGTCAGAAATGTAATTATTAGAGAAAGGTGATTATGACTGAATGTTACACTGGAAAGAAGCAACTTACTCATTAAGTCTGCTTTCTGCTCAGCCAAGAAATATTCTTTTCCAAAGTAAGAACTAATCACTGATCCTTGCACAATTAGTTCTGCACCAGGAGAATGGGGACAGTTCAACAGCCCCAGAAACATTTGCAAAACTTTCCCGTTTAATCTATTAACACCTCAGAAAGGAACATATCATAGCAGAGTTACAAAAGTCTGGAAGTGAGGTCTCCTTTTGGGATGTGGTAACTAGTGGATTGCTGTTTGGCAATTTAAACACAGTGAGGAGGAATAATTTAAAATATCCTGTGTGCATTGAGGAATAAACATCTCAAGATGGAGTAACTATGTTGGAAACAAAGTCAAATGCTAAGCCAGTGTCTCTCTGTTTACTTTTCTCAACAAGATTATCTAATTCAAGGTAATACATAAAATATTTAATAATTTGTACAGCATAGGCACTGAGCTATCAAAACTGACTCTGCCCATGTACAAAACAACAAAATAGTCAACACATTGACTGACTCCCAGCTACTCGGGAGGCTGTGGCAGGAGAATCACTTGAACCTGGGAGGTGGAGGTTGCAGTGAGCCGAAATTGCGCCACTGCACTCCAGCCTAGGTGACAGAGCAAGACTCGGCGGGGGCGGGGGGGTGCCGGGGGAAGCAAGCCCTTTAGTTTTATTTATCTGTAAAGGATCAATATGAACATAAAACTTTGTGAAGAGAAAGACTTAATCGACTATCCAACCTGCTCCCAGCAACTCTTCTTAATTTGATTTCTGGGTTTATCTCTTATCTCCCTAGGTGACTTGGTGACATCAGACAGACTCTCCTACTGTGGTGAGTGCAAACCTGTGCCCTGGGAGTCAGAGAATCTAGGTTTCGGTCTTAGCTCTACGCATTTTATGACCTTAGGGAAGTTGTTTCATTGTTCTGTGCTCAACTTGCTTCTTTGGGAAAACAAGGAGATTAGGAGATTGGGCTGACATTTTTCAACGTGAGTGCTATGGACATTGGCAGGCAAGGAACAGTTGTTTATGATGTAAGTCTGTCCAGCACATGGCAGGGTATTTAGTACCCATGGCCTCTGGACGCTAAATGCCACTAGCACTGCCCAGTGATTGTGCTAACCTGAAATGTTCCATGAATTTCTACTGTTGCAAAACAAATGGACTAGACAGTCTCTAAGGCCCTTTCCACTGTTAACCTTTTAATATTTCTTGCATATCCAGTAAACAGCTCTATGTAAGTAATGTCTGTTTTGCACTGGGTGTTTCCTTATTCTCTGTAATGACAAGCTTACTATAATATTCCAGGTCAAACATTTCTGAACAGCTCACTGACTTAGAAAGCCAGGAAAACTTGCCATCTAGGTAGATGAAAAAAGAATCAACAACCCCGTTAGGCCAGCAGTCCAGCAAATTAGCAATTCTCAACTTTTCAGAAGTGCATTGGCAGGATCCAGTTATGAGAAACAGACACCTGATTTAGTATTTTAAGTAGAATGAGATTCAATATGGGGAACTAGGTCCTTTCAAAACTTTAGAGGGTTTGGAGGAACAGGTTCTAGGCTGAGCCTCCAGAAATGACTCCTAGAAAAATATTCAATGATTCATCAAGGGAGCTGTTATCCCTATCTCTAACAGGAAGGTAGGGAATAAGAAGGCTGCTTCTGGAACTGTGGTCTTCATGAACATATTCTTGCAATGGTGATCTAATATTACAATACCATGGCCTTCATTGCCACTGCCACCGCACTGCCTCTTACCACCCATGATGCTCTTGAGTGGTCCCTGGAAAGGTAATATTGAAAATCCAATGTTGTACCAGCAGAAAACAACCAAAACAGAAGAAATATGGTCCCCGCCTCACTTCAGCTTTATAAACCTAAAGCATATACTTGGGAGATCTAAATTTATATCCATTGCAATAACTATACAGATAGTTTCTAACCGTCAAGTTTCTACAGTGCAGGAAGGGACAAGAGAAGAAGCTTGATATTAGGTATCAAGCTACCATACCTACCATGGAGGGCATGAAGCTGTCATAATCTGAAGAAAGCCATGACTCTCCACAGAAAAAAAAAAAAGGTACACGCTAAATATATATAAGTTTGCATATGTTTTCATGGTATGTACAGATGTCCCAAAATCCACAGTGGACCCTAAGAACACTTACACTAGAGCAGAGTTTCTGAACCTTGACATAATTGACATTGGAGGTTATATAATTCTTTGCTGTGGGAAGCAATTCTATGCATTGCAAGATGTTTAGCCACATCCTTAACCTCTTCCCACTACATGCCAGAAGTACCCTCCCACTTTAGTTCTTACAGCCAAAAATGTTTTGCAAACATGGCCAAGTGTCCCATTGAGGGGCGGGAGGTAAAAAAAGACCAAAACAACCAAACAAAAAGTCCTTAAGTCTGGCCAGGCTCTGTGGCTCAAGCCTGTAATCCCAGTACTTCGGGAGGCCAAGATGGGTGGATCACCCAAGGTCAGGAGTTCAAGACCAGCCTGGCCAATATGGTGAAACCCCGTCTCTACTAAAAATACAAAAAAAAATTAGCCAGCCATGGTGATGTGCAACTGTAATCCCAGCTACTGGGGAGGCTGTGGCAGGAGAATCACTTGAACCTGGGAGGTGGAGGTTGCAGTGAGCCGAAATTGCGCCACTGCACTCCAGCCTAGGCGACAGAGCAAGACTCGGCGGAGGGTGGAGGGGGTGCCGGGGGAAGCAAGCCCTTTAGTTTTATTTATCTGTAAAGGATCAATATGAACATAAAACTTTGTGAAGAGAAAGACTTAATCGACAGTCATGCATACAAACATCATGAACTACAATAGGTAAAACTGTTGAAGAAATATGTACATAACAAGAGCATGGACAAGAGCAGCTTCAAAAATGGATTCAGAAAGGGGATTTAACATTGTAATTAAACAAACAAAACCTGGAATTTAGACTCAGAAGACCTGTGTAGTGGTTAATTTTATGTATCAACTTAACTGGGCCGTAGGATACCCAGATATTTAGCAAAATAGAATTGTGGGTTTGTCTGTCAGGGTGTTTCTGAATGAGATTAACTTGTGAATCAGTAGACTCAATAAAGCAGATTGCTCTTTCTAATGTGAATGGGCCTCATCCAATCAACTAAAGACCAAAAGAGAACAAAACGGTTTTGTCAGAGGAAATTCCCACTGCCTGGCTGTTGTGCTAGGACATTGGTTTTTTCTGGACTTTAGAACTTGGACTAAAACATTGGCTTTTCCTGGATCTCAAGCCTGCTGGAACTTACATCATCAGCTCTCCTGGGTCTTAGGCCTTTGGATTCAGATGGGAACTAAACATTGGCTCTCCTGGGTCTTCAGCTTGCCAATTGCAAATCCTGACCCTTGTCAGTTTCTACAACCACGTGACCCAATTTCTTTTTTTGTTTGTTTTTTTTTTAAGTTCTGGGATACATGTGCAGAACATGTAGGTTTTTTACAAAGGCATACGTGTACCTTGGTGGTTTGCTGCACCTATTAACCCATCCTCTAAGTTCTTTCCCCTTGTCCCCCCACCCACTAACATGCCTGGGTGTGTGTTGTTCCCCTCCCTGTGTCCATGTGTTCTCATTGTTCATATCCCACTTACGAGTGAGAACATTCAGTGTTTGATTTTCTGTTCCTGTGTTACTTTGCTGAGGATGATGGCTTCCAGCTTCATCCATGTCCCTGCAAAAAACATGATCTCATTCCTTTTTATGGCTGCATAGTATTTCATGGTGTATATGTACCACATTTTCTTTATCCAGTCTATCATTAATGGGCATTTGGATTGATTCCATGTCTTTGCTATTGTAAATAGTGCTGCAATAGACATACATGTGCATGTGTCTTTATAAAGATTTATATTCCTTTGGGTATGTACCCAGTAATGGAATTGCTGGGTCAAATGGTATTTCTGGTTCTAGATCTTTGAGGAATCGCCATACAGTTTCTCACAATCGTTGAACTAGTTTACATTCCCACCAATGAGGTAAAAGCATTCCTATTTCTCCACAGCCTTGCCAGTATCTATTAGTCTCTTGACTTTTTAAAAATTGCCATTCTGACTGGCGTGACATGGTATCTTATTGTGGTTTTTCTTTGCATTTCTCTAATAATCCATTATATTGAGCTTTTTTCACATGTTTTTTGGCCACATAAATGTCTTCTTTGGAGAAGAGTCTGTCATATCCTTTGCCCACTTTTTGATGGGGTTGTTTTTCTCTTGTAAATTTAAGTTCCTTGTAGACTCTGGATATTAGACCTTTGTCAGATGGGTAGATTGCAAAAATTTTCTCATTCTGTAGGTTGCCTGTTCATTCTAATGATGGTATCTTTTGCTGTGCAGAAGCTCTTTAGTTTAGTTAGATCCCATTTATCAACTTTTGCGTTTGTTGCAATTGCTTTTGGTGGTTTTGTCATGAAATCTTTGCCCATGCCTATGTCCTGAATTGTATTGTCTAGGTTTTCTTCTAGGGTTTTTGTGGTTTGGGGTTTTACATTTAAGTCTTTAATCCATCTTGAGTTAATAATATTTGTATAAGGTATAAGGAAGGGGGTCCAGTTTCAGTTTTGTGCATATGGCTAGCCAGTTTTCCTAGCACCATTTATTAAATAGGAGATCCTTTCCCCATTGCTCATTTTTGTCAGGTTTGCCGAAGATTAGATGGTTGTAGATGTGTGGTGTTGTTTCTGAGGTCTCTGTTCTGTTCCATTGGTCTATATGTCTGTTTTGGTACCAGTATCATGCTGCTTTGCTTGCTGTAGCCTTGTAGTATAGTTTGAAGTCAGGGAGAGTGATGCCTCCAGCTTTGTTTTTTGTTTTGTCTTTTGCTTAAAATTGTCTTGGCTATACTGTGTCTTCTGTGATTCCATATGAAATTTAAAGTAGTTTTTGCTAATTCTGTGAAGAATGTCAGTGGTAGTTTGATGGGAATAGCAGTGAATCTTTACACTATTTTGGGCAATATGGCCATTTTCACGATATTGATTCTTCCTATCCATGAGGATGGAATTTTTTTCCATTTGTTTGTGTTCTCTCTTATTTCCTTGAGCAGTGGTTTGTAGTCCTTCTTGAAGAGGTCCTCCACTTCCCTTCATAACTGTATTCCTAGGTATTTTATTCTCTTTGTAGCAATTGTGAATGGGAGTTTATTCATGATTTGACTCTCTGCTTGTCTATTGTCAGTGTAAAGGAATGCTTGTGATTTTTGCACATTGACTCTGTATCCTGAAACTTTGCTGAAGTTGCTTATCAGCTTAAGAAGTTTTGGGGCTGAGATGTCAGGGTTTTCTAAATGCAAAGTCATGTCATCTGCAAATAGAGATAATTTGACTTCCTCTCTTCCTATTTGAATACCTTTTTTTCTTTCTCTTGCCTAATTGTCCTGGCCAGAACCTCCAATACTATGTTAAATAGGAGTGGTGAAAGAGGGCATCCTTGTGTTGTACCAGTTTTCAAAGGGAATGCTTCCAGCTTTTGCCCATCGTGGGTTTGTCATAAATAGCTCTTGTTATTTTGAGATATGTTCCATCAATACCTAGTTTACTGAGAGTTTTTAACATGGAAAGATTTTGAATTTTATCAAAGGCCTTTACAGCATCTATTGAGATGATCATGTGGTTTTTGTCTTTAGTTCTGTTTACGTGATGCATTACGTTTACTGATTTGCTATGTTGAACCAGCCTTGTATCCAGGGATGAAGCCAACTTGATCATGGTAGATAAGTTTTTTGATGTGCTGCTGGATTTGGTTTGCCAGTATTTTATTGAGGATTTTCACATCAATGTTCATCAGGGATATTGGCCCAAATTTTTTTTTTATCTCTGCCCATTTTTGGTATCAGGATGATGATGGCTTCATAAACTGAGTTAGAAAGGAGGCCCTCATTTTCAATTGTTTCAAATAGTTTCAGGAGGAATGGTACTAGCTCCTCTGTATTTCTGGTAGAATTTGGCTGTGAATCTGTCTGGTCCTGGGCTTTTTTTTGGTTAGTAGGCTATTAATTACTGCCTCAATTTCAGAACTTGTTATTGGTCTCTTCAGGGATTCGGCTTCTTCCTGATTTAGTCTTGAGAGGGTGTGTGCGTCCCGGAATTTATTCATTTCTTCTAGATTTTCTAGTTTATTTGCATAGAAGTATTTATAGTGTTCTCTGATGATAGTTTGTATTTCTGTGGGGTCAGTTGTGATATCCCCTTTATCATTTTTATTGTATCTATTTGATTCTTTTATTAGTCTAGCTGGTGGTCTGTTTTGTTAATTTTTTTCAATAAACTAGCTCCTGGATTCATTGATTTTTTTTGGAGAGTTTTTTGTGTCTCTATCTCCTTCAATTATGTTCTCATCTGAGTTATTTCTAATCTTCTGCCAGCTTTTGCATTAGTTTGCTCTTGCCTTTCTAGCTCTTTTAATTGTGATGTTAGGGTGTCAGTTTAAGATCTCTCTACTTTCTGATGTGGGTATTTTAGTGCTGTAAATTTCCCTCTTAACACTGCTTTAGCTCTGTCCCAGAGATTCTGGTACGTTGTCTCTTTGTTCTCATTGGTTTCAAATAACTTATTGATTTCTGCCTTACTTTCATTATTTACCAAGGAATCATTCAGAAGCAAGTTGTTCAATTTCCATGTAATTGTGTGGTTTGAGTTAGTTTCTTAATCCTGAGTTCTAATTTGATTGCACTGTGGTCTGAGAGACTGTTATGATTTCAGTTTTTTGCATTTGCTGAGGAGTGTTTTACTTCCAAGTATGTGGTCAATTTTAGAATAAGTGCCATGTGGCACTGAGAAGAATGTATATTTTGGTGATTTGGGGTAGAGAGTTCTGTAGTTGTCTACCAAGTCTACCTGATCCAAAGCTGAGTTCAAGTCCTGAATATCCTTGTTAATTTTTTGTCTCATTGATCTCATATTGACATTGGGGTGTTAAAGTCTCCCACTATTATTGTGTGGGAGTCTAAGTCTCTTTGTATGTCTCTAAGAACTTGTTTTATGAATCTGCGTGCTCCTATATTGTGTGCATATATATTTAGGATAGTTAGTTCTTGTTGAATTGTTCCCTTTACCATCATGTAAGCCCTTCTTTGTCTTTTTTCATCTTTGTTCGTTTAAATTCCATTTTGTCAGAGACTAGGATTGCAACCCTGTTTTTTTGGTTTTGTTTTGTTTTGGTTTTTGTTTTTCGCTTTCTGCTGAGAGGTCCACTGTTCGTCTGATGGGCTTCCCATTGTAGGTGACTTGGCCTTTCTTTCTGACTGCCCTTAACATTTTTTTCCTTCATTTTGAACTTGGAGAATCTGATGATTATGTGTCTTGGGGTTGATCCTCTCGTGAAGTATCTTAGTGGTGTTTTCTGTATTTCCTGAATTTGAATGTTGGCCTGTCTTGCTAGGTTGAGGAAGTTCTCCTGAAGTGCGTTTTCCAGCTTGTTTCCATTCTCCTCGTCTCCTTCAGGTACTCCAATCAATTATAGGTTCGGTCTTTTTATGAAGTCCTGTATTTCTTGGAGGCTTTGTTCATTTCTTTTATTCTTTTTCCTCTAATCTTGTCTGCATGCCTTAATTCAGCAAGGTGGTCTTCAAACTCTGATATCCTTTCTTCTGCTTGGTGGATTTGGCTATTGATACTTGTGTATACTTCACAAAGTTCTTATGCCGTGTTTTTCAGCTCCATCACGTCATTTATGTTCCTCTCCAAACTGGTTATTCTAGTTAGCAGCTCCTCTAACCTTTTATTAAGGTCTTAGTTTCTTTGCATTGGGTTAGAACATGCTCCTTTAGCTCAGCAGAGTTTTTTATTACCCACCTTCTGAAGCCTACTTCTGTCAATTCATTCATCTCATCCTCCGTCCGGTTCTGTGTCCTTGCTGGAGAGGCTTTGCAATCATTTGGAGGGGAAGAGGCACTCTGGCCTTTTGGGTTTTCAGCGTTTTTTCATTGATTTGTCCTCGTCTTGAGTTTGTCTCGTTTCAATCATTGAAGCTGCTGACCCTTGGATGGAGTTTTTGTGGGGACTTTTTTTGTTGTTGACGCTATTGTTGTCACTTTGTTTGTTTTTCTTTCAATGCGTCAGGTCCCTCTTCTGTAAGGCTGCCATGGTTTGCAGGGGGTTCGCTCCTGTGCCTGGAGATGTCACTTCAGGAGGCTGGAGAACAAGAAAGATGGGTGCCTGCTTCTTCTTTTGGGATCTCTGAATTTGAGGGGCACCAAACTGATGCCAGTAGGATTGCTCCTGTACAAGGTGTCTCACAACCCCTGTTGGAGGGTCTCACCCAGTTGGGTGGCACAGAAAAGAGGACCCATTTAACAAAGCACTTTGATGGCCCCTTGGTGGAAGGGGTGTGCTTTGCTCGGGGGAACCCACTCATCTGGGCTGCCTGGATTCCTCAGAACTACCAGAGAAAGGGTAAGTCTGCTGGTCCGCAGAGACTGCGGCCACCCCTCTCGCTAGGGGCTCAGGCTCAGGAAGATCTGGGTTGGGTCCCTGAGCCTCTGGCTGGAGTTGTTGGAGTTCCTGCAGGGAAGCCCCACCCAGTGAGGAAGGATGGGTCAGGGTCAGGCCTGAAGAGATGTTCTGCCTGCAGTCTGCCACAGCCAGTGTGTTTGAATGGCGGGGGACACCTCTAGGGGCCAAGCCGTCCAGCCTCCCTGGCTCCAGCAGGGGAAAAGCACAGCCTGGAGCTTTGGAGATGGATGCCACCCTTCCCCCACCCAGGGAGCTGTGTTAGGCAGTTAGAAGTCCCAGAGCTGGCTGCTGTCCCTCCCTCAAGGAGCTCAAATGGCTTAGACAGCAGGCAGCCACAGCTGTGGTGCTGGTCACCCCTCCCCCTAGGAGCTCAGCAGGCTTAAGCAGGAAGCTGAGAGGCTGTTGAGAATCTGCTCAGCTCCAGGGTTGAAACCCTAGGCCCTGGTGATGTGGGCTCGCAAGTGGGATCTTCTGATTCATGGGTTGCACGGTTCCATGGAAAAAGCACCATTTCCCAGGCTGGGTGGCACATTCACTCACCGTCTCCCTTGGCTGGGGAGTGGGGGCTTCCCTGCCCCATGTGGCTCACAGGTGGGCTGTCACACCACACTGCTCTTCCTTCCTCTCCACGGATCATGCCAGCCACCTCACCAATTTCTTGTGCTAAATCTCTTTCTATACATATACTCTCTATTGGTCCTGTTTCTCTAGAGAACCTTAATACAACTCGATTTAAGTGTTAGTTCTATTGCCCAATCTGTGAACTTGGACAAGTCAGTTTAACTCTCTGAGCCTCTGTTTTCCCACCTATAAAATGGAGATTATGGAAACACTTATGTCACAAGATTACTGTTTGATTGAGGCAAGGTAGACTGAGTAGCTCTCTTTACCTGTATTTTACAAGAACTATGTGTCTTTTAAGGCATTTCCTCCTTCCTACCACAGCCACCCTGAGTCACTGGGAACAAGTATCTACAGCTGTACCTGTGCCCCTATCTCAAAAAATGGAACCAGGTGCACTCTGCTCCACTTGGTGAAGGTTCTTCCTTCTGATCCATTTGAAAATCATATGAAGGTGGTTTCCGTATCATTGGCATGATTCTTAAGGATGAATTTAGAAGAGTTAAACATTCAAACTTTAGCAAGTTTTTATCTTTTGGAATTTTTGTTTTGTTTTGTTTTTTGAATTTGAAACATTAAAGAAAACAATTATTGGGGATCAAAAAAATGTTATTTCCCTGCCAAACCATATGCATTGGAATTGTTTCTATCAATGGAAACAGTCCAAGAATTTGAAAAACAAATCCCAGCGAAAACACACAAAATTAAGTTGGCAATTTCTTCTTTTTGATTTTTTTTAAAAAGAAACCATAAACTAGAAGATATAGAGTTTTCTTTTTTAAATGAAATTCTCATCTTCCAGCAGGAGCCATTCTTTTCACAAATCAATGCTTACCGCTAAAAAGAGAAAGCTTAATGGATGAACATTGTGGTAAAAGTGAAGGCCCCTCCGAACACATTTTAAAAGGAAATTACAATTCAGTAAATTCTCCTTCCTCTCTTGTTCTGTTTGTATTTCCATTCTGTGCTGTTGCTAATTCGAAAAGCCAGATTTTCACTCCAGTCCTCATTCTGTTCAACTTTGCAACCTGGATAAGTCTTTCTGACACAAAAGACTTTATGTTGTGGGACAAGAGGTTCTGGATCCTGGATTTAAAGTCTAATTTGGAGCCCTCCTGTGTCAAATTCATTCACCTCTGCAAATACATTGTAATAAAATAGTGACGGTCTGATTAATCTACAACTGTTCAAATGTATCTGGAGAAGCAAGTGCTTTTCCCTTAGGCTCAGATTGGCATAAGGGCACAAATATTGTCCTAAAGCAGTAATAAAGATCCTTTCCTATTAAAATGAACAAGTCAACAAAAATATCCCTGTGTTTCAAAGAAAATATCCCTCTAGCAGATGTTTATCAAAAGTTATTCATAGAATTATACGGTCATCCCTCTGTATCTGCAGGGAATTTGTTCCAGGACCCACTGCCCTCATAGCAAAATCTGTAGATATTCAAGTCTCTGATTTAAATCTTATAGTATCTGCATATAACCTATGCACATCCTCCTGTATACTTTAAACCATCTCAAGATTACTTATAATACCTAATACAATGTAAATACTATGTAAATTGTTGTAATACTATTTTTATTGTTACATTGTTATATATACTTATGTGTATATATATGTAATGTATATACATTGTTTTATATTTTCAATCCATTGTTAGTTGAATCTGTGGATATGGAACCCAAAGATATGTAAGGTCAACTGTACTAACTACCATAATCAATTTCACTAATGTGAAATCATAAAATTTACAAAGATTGTTTAGAACAGTATGCTCAACCTGTGTTATCCATGGCATTATTACTTAATAAATATTCAAATAATAATAGATGCTGGTATTAATTACCTTGAAAAATGCTAATCCCCTCTTAAAGTGTCATATATTACATAGTATATTAAATGAACTGAGAAATTCTTCAGTAAAGAAATTTAATCTTATTCTCCAAGATTCTTCTAGACTTACTTGACTACAGATCTCTTTTTTTCATAAAAATATGTCTTAACAGATGTGAGATTAGAAATCTTTGCAGAGCGCTTTGAAAAATGTTGGTTGAGGATCTCAACCTACCATATCACCCACCTCATTCTGGCACACATATGTGCGTGCACACACACACACACATATCAGTATCATAATTGCTCCTTTTGGAGGCACTGACTTTTCTCTAATACAGCTCTCCAAAACTAGCTTCCTCTCACCATCAAAACATGTTTATCTTCTGTATACATTCCTAGGATCCTGCTTTCTGCTAACAGGCAACTTATCTAATCAACTAGTTGAAAATTTGAAGGTAAAAATGAGAGCTCTGGAATGAGAATACCTAGATTTAAATTAGGGTTTCATAATTTATGAGCAGTATGATCTTGGGCAAGTTACTTGACCTCACTAAGCCTTAACTTTCTGCTCTATAAATTAAGCATGATAATGGTGCTTATTTCATTAAGTCACTGTGATGTTTAAATGAGATGATTCCTATAGAAATGTGTCTGACACAAAGTGTTCGAAAACATTTTAAAGAAACAAATATATACATGAATTATACCAATTAATCTCATGTGGGGCATTTTTCCTTCTGCTTTGGAAATATTTCCTTTAGATAAGGTTGTTGTGTAAATCCTTCGAGGGAAGCCCATGAGCCTTGATAACAAGACCACACCAGACAAACTATTTGGTCCCAACTGCCCAGCTCCATCTCATGCCTCCCTCCCTCTGGCTGTCTGTGCCAGTCCCAATGAACCTCTTTCAGTTCTTAAAACAGGGCTATACTTTGTCTTTTGCACATGCTGTTCCCTCTGCCTGAAACACTCTTCTTCACTACTGCTTTGCTTTGACGTAATCAGGCTTTCAGCTGAAATGATACTTCCTCTAAGAAGTTTTCTTGATACCACCTCCCCACCGGACTAGTATAGTTACCCCATGTGCTTCCCCTATAATAATATTCATCGCACTTGATTGTAACATTATCTGCCTCTTCAGCCTTAGGGACTGACTCTGTGTTTTTCTCTCTCTCTTCTCCGCTCCCCCTGCCCCCGCCACAATTTATCACAGAACAGAACATACTGGTGGTTTTATGAATACCCAGCCGGTATAGGAATCCTCACTTAACCCTCCAATCCCATCCTCCATTTTGCACATACCACGAATGCATGTCTTCCACACATAAGTCTTACGCATCCCTAACAGGGGAAGCCCTTATGATGTCTGAGGAAAACTTTTTTCATGCGCCAGGTAAAAGGGAGCTAGAACCTGATATATTATAAATTAACTTAAAGAAAATAAGGAAGCATGACTTTACTACAAAGTAAATTCTGCCACAAAGGTAATAGGATTTCCATTTTGAGGATGCAGCTTAGAGAAGTAAAGCAACTTTCCCATAATCGCACAACTAGTAAATGACAGAGCTGGAATCTAAATCTTGGACTTTCTAACTCTTAAGCAAGCTCCCTTCAATTTTCACAACACCATCCTGTCTGCTTTAGATACCATGCCAATCAAAAATAGGATACCCAGAAAAATGTTCTGAATATAGACATCTCAAGACATATGGGGTGCAGCAGTGCCAGCAGACCAATGCCAAGCAGCATCCATAGATAAGAGAGATTAGCACTGCATGCAAGCAGAAGTCTCCTCCAGGATGAGTTCTTAGCAGGCATAGGAATTCTGTGTTCCATAGTGCCCTTTCAGCATGACAACTTGGAAGGATGGGAAAAGCCCAGACTTTGAATCAATCTTCAATTTTAATCATGGCTCTGCTACTTTAATGTTGTGTGATTGTGGCCTGGTCACTTGCCCTTTCTGAACCTCAATATTTTTATCTATAAAGTAGGCATAATTCTACCTATTTGTCAAGGATAGTGTGAGAACCTGTGTAAAACTGCCTAACACAGCTCTGGAGCCCATCGGATACTCCCTCTGTTCCCTTCTCTTTGACCAGTGGTTTCTGATAAGAGAAAGCTGTCTTCTTGAGCAAAAACTACCTTTCCCTATGAATAATCTCCCTGTTCATTGACGCCACCATAGGGACTAGCTCTGGGTGTTGGTATCTGGGCCCTGGGAAGAGGTGGGGAGGTTGACAGAGGAAGTCAGTGGATCTCTTTTCCAAGTTGGCTTTGGACCCGTGGACCAGAGATAACAAGGAGTTCTGTGCAAACAGAACACATTGGAAGCCCGTGTGCTCTGATGTGGGATAAAGCTGGGTCATGCTATTTGAAGTGGCCTCCAGATTGTGAAACTCAACTCTGTTCATCCTCCCCACAAACATCCTGGTGGCTGTGTGGTCGTGGACAGCTATCATTTTAACATTAATCCATCTCTGGCCTCAGACCTCCCAGGGCCATCTGAAAACCAAACTTCTGGCAAGGATCAAATGGAAAGGACAATAAGTTTGAGCCCAGAAGTTGGAAATGTGAGGCTTGGTAGAAACCTAAAAAAAGGAACAATCAGGAGCTACTCTCATTTAATGCTCTTTCTACTGAAGGAATATCTTTGTCACTACAGTTCTCCAGGGAAATCTAATAAAGTCTCTGTAAAAGAATCTGGCTCCACGCATAGGCTGCCTATTGATTTCATCAGTAATTCTTTAAAGGGTTCAATTCAGGGTAAGAAGGAAAGCAAAGCAAAGTTGTGTCTAAAGAGTGGGAAAACCTGGATCCAAAAAATGTGAAGCTGGAATTTTTCAGCCCTTCTAAAATGTGATGAGGATCAGAGTGTAAGAGAGGCAATCAAATATGTCATTAGGACAGGTCACAAAAGGGAGAAAGAGAAGAAACACAGAAAATTATTGACAAGTGCATGAAGACAGTGCCTAACAAAGATGGTGCTTTCTCAGTCCTCCAGGAAAATACCATATCTTTTCTCCTCAATATTCACATCTTCCTCATTTTAAAAAAAGTTATAGCCAGCCAATTCCTATTGACTGTCATTATTCTTTTATTTATTCAAAATGTGTGCTTGGATATTAGTTTTAGACCCTGTGCTAGACAGGTGGAAAAAAAGGTGAACAAAAATAAACACAGTCTTGCTCTCAGAAGATTCAAAATTTAATTGGGAAGATAGACATTAATCAAATAATCACTTTCATTAATGTTTGATTACAAACTGATACGTAAGTGTTCAGGAGGAAGAGAACTTGGTAATATGAGAGGGAAATTGACCCACACTGGATAGGGGCACCATTGAAAGTTTCCCTAAGTAAGTTACTCATGAGTTGATGTCAAAAATATGAATAATAAAGCAAAAGTGTACCAAAATAGGAATGAATAAGGAAGATATTGGGTGATGCACCAAATTACAGGAAGACCGGAGGGAGGAATAAACTCAAAAAATGTCGAATCAAGAGAAGCTAGCAGCAGAAACTCTCCTGGACTTGCTCCCAAGCACATAGCCACTCTTGCTCCATGATGTGGCTGCTGAGGTCAGTAATTAAGTCTCATTGTCCTTTGTCTTTTTGTCACTAAGTCAAGATACAAATCCTGGAGTGGAAACTCCCAGCTGTACAAACCTAGGTCAGGTGCCCAAGAGATAGGCTCCCCTCCTTTTGAGTCACATAATAGGAGTTCCCAAAACCAGGAAGAGGAGTGGAACGCTGGATGACAAAAAAAAATAAAAAGAAAACTTCTACCATGGGGGAAAGGGGGAGAAAGGCATGGCAGAGAGTGAGAACTGCATGCACAGTAGCCCTTGCCTAAGTGTAGAGACACTTAGAGAGATAGAGATAGAAGAGGCTGAAATCCAGGCAGAGTCATATTGATTCAGTTCTTGCAAAGCTCATAAGATTTGGTCTTTACCTTGAGGCAATAAGAAACCATTGATGACTTTATCAGCAGAAGAAAAGCATATTCAACTGCATTTTGGAAAGATAATTCAGAATACAGGAGAGAGAACAGACAGTAGGGACACAAGAGCAAATGGGGAGCAGTCCACATTTGTAGATACCGTGGTGTGTAGATAGTAGACACCGTGATGTGTATCCCAGGTCCCCACTTCAGGACTGAGGCTGTCAACAGAACAGCAATCAACAGAACGGTTGGTTGCTGACAACACACAGTTAAATCCCTTTTTGAGACTAGCCCTTGGCGTAAGGAAGCTGCCACAGGGAGGCTATGTCCCTCCCTGGAGAGAGCTGGCATCAGATGACTAATCAGCATTGCTACAAAGGCTTTATTTGCGGCGGCTCTAAAGGGCTATCTGAGCTCCAGAGCTCCCTGTGGGATCAGCTGAGGTCTCATGGCAACTGCATCACAGTTTCAGTTCTCCTCCTGCCCAATCCTCTACCCTCACTCCTCATCATTAGTGACTCCTGAAACAGTCCTCAGTAATCTTTCTGCATACAAATCTCCATCTCAATGTTTTTTTCCTCAGGAATCTCGACCCAAGACAGCATGACAATCAGAAGACTATAGGAGCTAGCAATGAAAAGAGGGTAGCCTCGACTATGGTAGAAGTGGATACTGGGGAGAGAAGTGTGCTGATTAAACTTTTCAAGGCCCAAGGACCTGAGAATCATATGAGAGAAGAGATCATTTGCAGAGTCAAGGAAAGAAACTCACCCCTTCCTAGATTAGATGCTTCCAACTTCCCTAGTGGTTGAATGGAAGAGAACAGTTATTCCTTTACACACTGGCCCAAACACAATTTCAAACCTTATCCCCATTCTAATAACCACTAATGCTCCTGCTGCAGTTGGCATCTGCCATAGTGTGTGATGTGTTGGGAGCTGGCTGCCTCCAGAGCTGAGACTCTTAAGACTGGAGCAGCTGTTACAGCTCTGGCTCTCCTGCCTGATTCTTTGTAGCTATATCACTAAATTTCCAACAGTCAGTTCACTTTATGGCCTTTTTTCCCCTTCTCTTTGTAATGCTGCTACCGCCCAGTGCCGAGGCTGGCAAGAGGGTTGATTCCAAACACAGGGCTTTTAAAAGGTGACAGATGAGATGATGTCATGACATGGAAGGTAAAAAGCCCCCTTCTTCCTCCAGAGGGGTTTAACCAATAAAATTAATTTGCCTGTTTAAAATGTAAAATAAAGACAAGATGGTTTAATTTTTCAATAAAGAAGTTTGGCAGGAAGGAAGGGAGTTATTAGCATGCTGATCAGGTTGAGGGGGAAACCAAATGTAGACAGATCTTCCTGAAGCCACACTGAAGGGCCTCACCTCTCTCCTTCTGTCTGCTGGTTGCAGAGGGAGCTGTCGTGATGCAGCTCTAGCCAAGGGACAAATGGGCAGGCAGCGTAGGAGCTGGTAGAAGCTGTGGGCATTGCACAGTTGGCCCGCTCAAGCCATTAAGAGAAGTGACCTGTTCAGAACCATTCTCAAAAGACATTCCAGGGCTTAGCAATGACAATCTCCCATCAGCCTCCCTCTCTGTAGCTGAGGCCCAGCTCTCTTTGCCATTTGTGGCAACCATCAAACAGATGAACTTTGCAAAGCCTCATGAATTCCTCGCAGCTCTTCTGCAGTGCTTCCATCTCGCTCTTTCTCCCCAGCTGGCTACAGATGGATCGGCATTTCCTCCACAGCTAGGACAGCAGAACCAAGTCCCAAAGAGGCAATTTCATTATCTCACCCTCTGCTTCCACCTTCCAGCCTCCCCATGACCCACCATTCAAAAGAATGACTACAGCTCTCCACTGGAGGACGACGTTGACATTGAATCTGTATTCAAAGTTGGAGAAACTTGAAAAATTCCAAAGATTTCTAAGGACTTTTGAAAGACTCTGCTTACTCCTAATAGCCCATGTTTTACCACGGTATAATTAATACTTGCAAGATTATAAGATTCTGTTTTACAAAGTGCTCTTGCATATATTATCACATGTGATACACATATGATTATCCCATTTTCTAGGTAAGCAAACTGATGATCATGGGGAAGGTAAGGAGGGTAACAATATTTTTTGAGACTAATTTATGCATTAGAAGCTATGTGGAAGCTTTACCCCATAACTTAGCTAAATCTTCACAATCAGCCCTGAAAGGTAGGAAATTATGTCCCATTTACAAATGAGGAGATGGAGACAGTATTTACATGATCACCCAAAATCACGTAACTGGCCTTGGATTTGTAGTTAGGCCAGGTTACCTTCAAATACTTTCCCTGCACTGGCTGCAGGTTTACTTCATTTTCCCGACAGACGGATAAATCTGTCTGGTCCATTCATTCCTCAGCTGCCCTTCCAAGCTAGAATGTCTAGCAAACTCTCTCCCCAGCGAACATATTTTTGTGCACCTGTTAAAAAATGCAAAATGCCTTCAATACACCTGGAAAGACAAGTTACACCACAGTTCTCATCTTCATTCAGCATCCAAACAGGGAATAAATCCAATATTGCCATCACCATCATTGCCATCTCCATTATCCTAACATTATCATTATCATCATTATCATCATTATCTTCATCAAATTCTGTCTTTGGAGCTCCCTCAAGCACTTCGCCTTCCTTAGAAGGCATTTTTTAGAGGACAAAACAGACACAGCCCTTGCTTTTGACTTGCATTTTGCAGTAATGTTCAGTGAGAATTTAGTCTCTAGAGCTAGTGGAATTAATGAACACTTAGGATCAGTGACTAAAGAAAATTCAATGGTTGAACCAAAGTAATAGGAATCTGCTTACAAGACAACCCTCATAAATAGCATAAAATGAATATGCTTCTCAAAAAAAAGGAATTAATTAACATTTAACTACTGTGCATTTTCTGTCTATTAACTAAACATCTCTACAAATGGCTTGTGGAATGGACAATTTATTACCACCCTTTGGGTTTTCAACATTAATGGTGGAAGTGAGAAGAGGAAAATGCTTGACGTATCAGCAAAATAACCATTCCATCAAGGTTCAGAAGAGTTCTGTAAGGATGGGATAACAACAGAGAGTTGGATGTATCCCTTTCTCCACAGTCCCCCTCACCACCCCTACATTCACTTTGCAGAACAGAAGGACTTCCAGGAAATGTGGACAAGTGCCTGGCATTCCCAACAAGGCCAGCTGCTTCCCAACACCTAGTAGAGTTCCTGCTGCATCACACACATATAATACGTATATGTTAAGTTAATTAATGACCAAACTCACCTCTTCTAATTGCTCTGATAAAAAGTCTCTTTGCCATTATTTCTCATTGTATATTGCAACTTTCCCTTTTTTCCACCCAAAATAAAAGCAACTCTGAAATATGTTATAGAGTCAATAGTAATCACTTTCCCATGTTCAATCTTTTCATATCATTAGCATTCTGAAAATAGGGCAATTACTTCGTATTTGTTCCACCTCTTCAAACCCCCAAAGCACTTTTTTCTTTCTCTCCAATGCTGCTTGTTATCAGTTTTCTTTTCCCCAATTCACTGTGAGTTGGAAGACAGGGATCCTACCTGGTAGCATCCTCAGCTACTTGCTCAGGAGCATGTTCATAGTGAGTGCTTAATGAAAGCTTTTTATTTCTGAATGGAATCAAACGTTGTTTGTTCTCTGGAAACCTAGACTATTTCTCTATTTGGGGCATTTGAGATGGTGTTTCCCAGAAACAGAGAGATGGCCTCAATGACTGTGGACTGATCCTTCCCTCTAGAGGTTCCCAAGATTCTGCTCACCCCATCATTAGTGAGTCAAGGGTGAGGGAAAGCCAACTCTGCAATCCATTCGTCTGGGTTTTAAGAATATAAGTGATAACCTGCAAGCTAAATTAATGGAGCCTATGCCTCAGTGATGACTTATATGCATCATGGGGCCGAAATACAAAAACAAGGCCATTCACGAGACTCTGAGGTTTAGTGGGGAAGAGTGAGGTCTGGAAAGTGGGGCGGGGGAGCTGATTAGCACCATTTTCATTAACTTACAGAAAACCATTAGTGTTCAACTTATGGACAAAAAGTTCTCTCTTGGCTCAACTAATTCATTTTCCAGGTCAGGCTTTCCTGTGTGTGTCTGAGTGCACGTGCACTGAGATGTGTGGGAGTCATTCTTTTTTCTGCTGCATGGTTGATGTGTGCATGTGTCTGGGACTCATTACATGACTGAAAATGTAAGCAGCTGGAAATTCATGGGACAAAAAGGCAGAGCTCATTACCAGGAACATTAGAGACATGGCCTATGGGGAGGTAAATTGTTTAATGTTCAATTCATAGAATTATTTGGCCTTTGACCCTGATGACCACCCTCTTAGACATAATTGTCTCTACTTTGGGCTTTTTACCACCCCAATGCTTGTTGGTTCTCTTCTTGTCATTCAGCTCCCTTCTTATTCAAATTATAGATCTCAACTCATCTGAAGAATATGAATGTATCCCAAATTTCTATAGCACTCTTCTTGTCTAACTACCTAATTTCATTGGATGAGCTCATATTCACCCCCATTATATTCCAAGATGCAATTCCCAAATTATATCTCCAGTCCCGACCTTCTTCCAGGCTCCAGACTGATTATGTAAGCTCTCAAGTTCATTTCTTCTCTTGTTTCTATGCCAGCTGATGGCACCAGCATACACTCAAGTTTCTCAAGATGGGGCCTCAGATCTGTCTTCCATTCTTCCTGCCTCCATCTTCACTCGTAATCTGTGGCCAAGTGAAACTGATTTTCTACTATGAATTATGTTTTTGTCTAAAAAATGCTCATCATATTCCAGATCCTGCCTTAAGAGCTTTGCAACTCTGTGAGGAAGGTACTACAACTGTCTCCATTTTAGAGAGAAAGAAATGGAGATATTGAGGGGTTAAGTAACTTGCTAAAGGTCACACAGTTTAAAAATGACAGAGCTGGGAAAACCCAGGTGGCTGGGTTCAGCATCTCCATTCTTGAACCCTGTTCTCTGCTGCCCATATATATCCAATTCCACTGCCTGGTCAAGTCATTGTCTTTCAATTAACAGCCATCTCTTTATTTTCCTCCTGCACAGCAGACTTTTCTTTCTAAATCACCAACCTCTTTTCTATTATCTCTAATCTAATCTGACTTAAGTAGATCTGATATCTACTAATTAAAATCCAAAGCTTCCAGAACCTCTGAGGCCCTTCAGAATACATCCCCGACTCAACCCCAACCTCATGTCCTGCTACTCTTTTTCCAAGCACCTTGCCTCTGCCCCATCCCTCCTCTGGCCTTCCCTTAATCTAATAATAATTATGCTAGCATCAAAGTACTGAGTGTCTAGGATGTATCAGTCTTTGTAATAGGCACTTTATATATTCTCACTCATTATCATAACAACTCTACAATGTAAGTATTTGTCATATCTTCTTTTTGCCAATGAGGAAACTTGCACTCTGAAAAATTAAAACTAATCTAAGGCCTCTTTGGAAGCGAGTGGTTGAGTTAGGATTTGAATGTAAGTTCTGAACACTTTTACACTGTTGGTGGGAGTGTAAATTAGTTCAACCATTGTGGAAAACAGTATGGAGATTCCTCAAGGATCTAGAACTAGAAATACCACTTGACCCAGCAATCTTATTACTGGGTATATACGCAAAGGATTATAAATCATTCTATTATAAAGGCATGCACATGTTTGTTTATTGTAGCACTATCTACAATAACAAAAACACAGAACCAACCCAAATGCCCATCAATGATAGACTGGAAAAGGAAAATGTGGCACATATACAATGTGCAATACTATGTAGCCATAAAAAGGAATAAGATCATGTCCTTTGCAGGGACATGGATGAAGCTGGAAGTCATTATCTTCAGCAAACTAACACAGGAACAAAAAAACCAAACACTGCATGTCCTCACTCATAAGTGGGAGTTGAAGATTGAGAACACATGGATACAGAGAGGGGAACAACACACACCAGGGCCAGTTGGGGGTGGGGGTGAGGGAAAGGAACTTAAAGGATGAGTCAATAGGTGCAGCAAGCCACCATGGCACATGTATACCTATGTAACAAACCTGCATGTTCTGCACATGTTTCCCATTTTTTAAAGAATAAAGAAAAAATAGGTTCCAAATTCACACGCTTTTTCCTATTCAATCAATAAATACATGTAACAGCATACAAATAAATCTTAGAGTTATTTTCTGGGTTGCAAACGTGCTGTTTGACAATATTGCTGTGCGTGTACCTGGGAAATGCTCCTCAGCATTCCTTAGGACATTTACAAAAGGTGGTGGTAGGAGTGCGGGGTGGAGAGAGGACTATTGAGTTGCAGCTGACTTGATTAGGGAGGGCCAGTGCACTTGGCCACCTGGCTGCACTCAACTCAAATAATCAGGAACTCCAATCCCAAAGAAGCGTTAGCTAATCATCATCAGAAAACAAACAAACAAGTGAGTAGCCAATCATATAGCCTGAGCCTTGTAGCTTAAATGAAGGGATGGAAGGTTCATCAGACTCAAAACTGGGCAGCCAGAAACAAGTAAAAATGGTTGTGTTAGAAGTTCCCCTGAAGTTCTCTTTTGGCTCCTGCTGTGCAAAGGAAGGAGAACACGTGGCTCCCACAAATTGTGCAAACTATCCCCACATCATAAAGTGAAGGGAAGTAAGACAGCAAGCCTCATAAAGTGTATGTTGGGCCGCTGAGCCTCCTGCTGCCACCCTCCTCGATCAGCCAAGTTATCCACATCGCCAACACTAGAGGGCACTCTGCCTTCTAGCAGACAAATGTGTGTGCCTGGGCCCTGAGGTTGGGGATTGTGTTGTCCACACGCAAGATCTTTACTCAGTCCCAATGCAGATCACCCCGATTTATATTTTCTAGTAGGGTACAGGATGATATAGCAGACAGGACTTCTTGCTAAGTACAAGAAATAAATGTTTTTCTCCCCAACTGTCATGTCAAATTTTTGCCTGAATCTCAATTCCCTATAAGGGGATGACAGAAACAACTGCCTGTGGTGAAAACTCACCTCAGGGCTCCATATTTTGATCCTGAAATGGAGAGTCCTATTTTTCCCAGTCTTGACGTCTATCCTCAGATAAAACCTCCCTGGCTACTTATTGCCCTGGCCATAGTCCTCTAATCAGGACTGCTAATTAGAAAAAGTGACTAGAGGTTAAAAAAAAAAAAAAAAGTTTTATTTCATTGAGGCTGTTATAACACAATATAATAAACTGAGTGGCTTATAAACAAAGAAATGTAATCCTCACAGATCTGGAAGCCGGGAAATCCAATATTAAGGAAGAGTCATGTATGATGAGGACCTGCTCTCTGACTCAAAGAAGGTGACTTATTGCTGCATCCTCACATGGTAGAAGAGGGAAAGTAGTCTCTCTGAGTTTTGTTTTATGAGGACTCCAATGACCTCTCAAAGATCTCACCTCCAGATACCATCACTTTGGGGAGTTAAGATTTCAACATTTGAATTTGGAAGGAACATAAACATTCAAACAATAGCAGAAGAGAATGAATGAACTTAACAGGATGCTAGCTATATGTTACGCAGGTTACTTTGGTCGGGGTGATGGTTTTGAACATATATCTTCTTAATCTTTGCAGTAGGCCAATGAAGTCAATGGCACAATCCCATTTTACAGATGATAAAACTGAAGTTCAGGGAGATTAAAGAACATGTCTGGGTACAGCATAGATATGAATAACAATGAGAATTCAAACAGAAAAATAATTCCAAAGGCCATGCTTTAGGCTAGAGGTTAGCAAACTATGGCCAATGGGTCAAATGCAGCTTACCACCTGATTTTGTACTAATGTTTTGCTACAACACTGCCATGCCAATTTGTTTATGTAATTGTCTATGCCTGTTTTTAATACCACAACAGTAGAGTAGCATAGTTGTAACAGAGACTCTACGGCCCCCAAAGCCTAAAATATTTACCCTGTGGCCTTTTACAGAAGGTTTGCCAAACTCTGCTTTAGGCATATGTGATTTGAGGCACAAAGAAAAGCCCTAACTTTAAACTTTTTCATAATAGTGCCTAAAATTTTACTTCTACTCCTTTGAGATCAATATCACCCTAGGACCCTATCAAATTTGAGGCATTGAAGCAGAATTATACATCTGCATCATAATTTCTGAATACCTTAAATAGTAATAGGGTTTAGAGCTTGGAAGGAATTGAGGGTTCTGGGAGATTAATTTCAAAACTTCTCATCTGTACAACTGGCAAAGAGGAGGTTCTAAATTTAAAGGACTGTATCACTAAGTACTGTGACATGTTTGGGCTCAAGCAACTTTGCTGTAGGACTGAACTTAACTGAGCAAAACACAGTGGGGCACTCCTGCCCATTTCATAAGAGTCTCATGGATCCTGGGTTTTCCAGCAGCACTGAGAATTCAGCAGAGCTCTGGGTTCCTGGATCAGTGCTATTCCAGGGTCTCCAGATCCACCAGCAGTGAAAACGTGTTGGAGAACTAGTAGATTTCTTGCTCCACTCACATCTAAAGGGAGTTTCTCAGAGAAGTTGGAACAGATTCATAGCTAGAAACAGCATCTCTGTGGAATTTCCTGGAACTGAGGCTGAGCACTTCCTGCACAGCTAGTGAAGCAGCAAGAAGACACAAGGATAATGTAAGAGTACGCTTTAGGAATTATCAGAAATACTTTGAATAGGGAAACTATGAAAACTTACACTTCTAGCTCTTTAAGACTTAGCAACTGAGGCTCAGTGCCATTGAAACTAGGTTTTTGAATTTTAATCAAACCATATTTGTACTCGCAAGCTGGCAAAGCTAAAAAGCTTTAACTTCTGTATCAGTCAACTGGAACAATGAGAATTACACCACCACCACCCCCTCCAGGAGTTAGAAAGTAAATTACTTTCAAGGCACTTAGCATTTTTCTCTATGAGGTGGCTCTGACAGCTAGGTTAAGCATCTTTTCACTCACTATGCATCTGTAATAATAGGGACCTGTAATTCTCTGTTACCCTACCATAGAAACAGCTCCAACATGTGTAAGCCAAGCTGTCCTCCATCCTGCATCTTGTCTCTTCCTTATAGTAGTGCAACAGTTACAGCTTTTGTAGCTAATCAGATCTTAATTTTAATCCCAGCCATTATCTTTAATGGTTATGTCATGTCAGCTTGAACAATATATTTAGCTCCTCCAAATGGCTATTTCTTAATCTAAAAGATGGGCAATAAAATATCTACGTCACAATGAGATGGGGTATGTAAATTGTGTTGTATGGTGTCTTCTGGTTGCTCAATAATATGTCTTCTGCTCAAAATACCAGAATGAATCATTTGTCTGATAGTGAAGGAGCCATGCATCATCCTCCTCTTTCTTCGGGCATATCTGCCTTCTGACTACCTCTAATCCATTTCAGTTCTCAGGGCTGGGTCAGTGACTGGGAGGGTTCTGTGTCATCTCCCTAGTGTTTCTACCTCCTTACCTGTCTGTCTCTTTTCACTTCCTGGGTTTCTATTTTTTTTTTTTTTTTAATTTTAGGAGGGAGGATTTACTCATAAACCAGCAGGTGCACTGTCTACAAAATGACATATGATAGATTTCATCAGTCTTAGATTTACACAAGGCAAAAAATGAAATAAAATCATCAATGCTAGGCATCAACAGTAGCCCATAGGTGATACCAAGACTCAGGATAGTCAGAAGACATGGCCCCTGTATTCTCCCCTTTCACATGTGGTGAGTTCCTTGGTTATACTAATGGTGGTGTCATGGTGAGGATGGTGTGGCAACCATTTGTTAAGTTTCTGTTATATATCACATATTCTATTTGCCCATTACAGAGGGAGTCTTAATCCTCTACAACTCTATATAATGGCTATGATGTTCATTTCATAAGAGGGCACTGGGGTTGACTTGCCCAACAGCTCAGAAGTAGCTGAGCCGGGATCCAAATTCAGTTCTGACTCTAAAATCCATGGTCTTTCCTCTCTGTAATACTGCCTCTTAGATTTAGGCTTACTACATCTTTCTTCTGCTTCATTTGCCCTCCCTTACTCCTTTATTTCTTCACTCTTATTTCTTTCCTCAAAAAACTAAAATGTTTTAAAACCTCATTTTTTCCGTTTCCCTTTCTTCCTAAGAAACACATTTGAGAAATCATCTTTAACAATATCAAATCATTTTTATTGGCGCTCTGCAAAAATGATAGTGGTGTCACACCAGGCACTCTGAAAGGCTGGCATATTATAGAGGAAAACTGCTCAAACTGCAGCTTCATGCTGTGGTGCTGTTCACAACTACTTCTTAATCTGCTACCCTGGGGCTATGAATGACAACCTGTAAAAGTTCTTAGAAAGTTAAAGTGAGGAGGGAAAAAGAGGTCTAGATTCACATTCACTTATTTAACCAATGTATATTAAACTTGAACTATCCTTGAGACTCTGTACTAGGCACGGGGGATAAAATGGTAATCAAGCCTTGATGTCTGCCCTCATGGCGCATACAATCTAGTGTGAAAATACAAACAAGTGGCGGGGCGTGGTGGCTCACGCCTGTAATCTCAGCACTTTGGGAGGCCAAGGTGGGCAGATCACAAGGCCAAGAGATCAAGACCATCCTGGACAACATGGTGAAACTCCGTCTCTACTAAAAATATAAAAATTAGCTGGGCATGGTGGCATGTACCTGTAGTCCCAGCTACTTGGGAGGCTGAGACAGGAGAATTGCTTGAAACCTGGAGGCGAACATTGCAGTGAGCCGAGATTACGTGCCACTGCACTCCAGCCTGGCAATAGAGCAAGACTCCATCTCAAAAAAAAAAAAAGAAAAGAAAAGAAAAGAAAATACAAACCATTTAGTTAACTGTTAATTAAAATATAGCGGATTGAGGGTCAAGACAGATTCGTGGAGGGCGCTATGAGAGAAAAGGAAACATCTCAGACATAGAACTTGGTCAATGTCACAATCTCTTAGGATGACATTTAAACTGAGATATGAAGGATAAGTTCACATTAGTCAGGTATACTGGATAGCTTCCTTCCAATTGCCCCATGTTCTTGTCATTTGCTGAATAACAAACTAATCAAGAATTTGAGAGATGGAATAGGGCTCTCCACTCATGAAAATAAGCTGATAAACCAGCTCACCAAGCTGAGCTCATCATAGCCTGATGCTATGTATTGTAAGAATCTGGGGGTTCAAGGAGGCTGGAGAACACACACAGAGTCTCCACATACCAGGAACTGAGTTAAACTGTCTTCCAGCTTAGTCGTAGAATTTCCAGTATCTCCAATACCATCATGGGCTGAAAGTCCCAGGCCACCATTATAAATCTTGGTTTTAGTCTGGTGCATAAGAAACAGAATGGAGGATAACATAAACATGATACATGGGGAAGAGTGATGACATAGAGAAATAACAAATCAAAGCCCACATAATGTTCAATTTAAATGAATCCAAAATACAGAATTCAAAAGGAATATGAAGTTAGACAATATTAAAGGGAGAAGTCTCTCTGCCCCCCAAAAATGAACTACATAATCATGAATTTACTCTGGAAATATATATTTTAAAGACATTTGACAAAGAATTATAATAAATTTGCTTAAGATGCTCAAAGAGATGAAGAAATAAAAACTTTTAACATTTACAAATTTAAGAAGTACAAGTGGATATAAAAGAAAATCAATCAGAAATCTTAGAAATAATGCATGTACTCAATGATACTTAAAAAGTCAACAAATGCAATAAATTACAGATTGACATGGTCAAAGAATTCATGAAATAGAAAATAACACTGAGAAATTCATCCAGAGACAGTAAAAAGATATAAGGAAATAAAGTGTAAAAGAGTAATTAAAAGATAGGAAGGAGAGTTCGGGAGACTCTAACATATATCCACCAGAGTCCTAGCAGGAAAGAATTATTTTTACACGCACACACACACACATACACACACACACACAGTTTTATACATATACACACATACATATATATATGAGAGAATTTTCCAAAATTGAAGAATCCTAAGTTCTCAGATTTAAAGTACACTTTAAGTGACAAGAAGAATAAAATAAATCTATATCTGAGCCCATTATAGTAAAAGACAGATCATCAAGAGTAAAAAGAAAACCTTAGAAGTTATTGGAGAGGTTTTAGTTAACCCTAGCATAAAAGCAGCTTCCTGAATCCTAAACTCTATACATTTGACGAAAATGTCTTGAGCTCAACAAGAAGCTCAAACAAAACCAACATAAACCACCTCTTCAAAATTACTAGAAGATAGATAACACCACAAACCTGTAAGTAGGGGAAGAAAACCACCAAATTCCAATGAAGCTCTCATGGCCACTGAAACCTTGTAGGTTTAGAGGGTGACGAGTTGCCTTTGGGATCTCCAAGAGAGGGGTGTATAAGACTTAACATAAAACCCAGGTAAAAGTAATTACCAGAAAGAGAACATGCAAAGTCTAGGACTTGGTGGTTTATACTACTGGAAACAGAGAAGAAGCTTGTAAGTGAGTGAAACGAGAAGTTCTACTGATAACTCTAAAAAGCATTTTGGGCGAAGAAGATAGAAAAAGACAGCTACCTGCTCAAAGATGTGGCATTAAAGCAACATAAGAAAATGGGAAGAAAAAAGTTAAGGGTCCTGCAGAAAAAAAGGGAAATACAAGTTACATGAACTCCTACTCTAATATCTTCACCAACAAAACGATTATTCATTAAAGAAACTGCCTTAACTATTCTAGCACGAGAAAGTCGTCTTCAGTAATGAGCCCTGTCACTGAATTGCCTCAGAATATAAAAAAACAAGAACTCAAAGTCTATATAGAGCAACTGTAAAAAAAAAAAAAAGGGGGGAGAATTCTAATGCATACATTTCAGTTGATGATAAACTCCCTCAAGAAAAGCAATCATGAAATAAAACTGGAATCCAATATTGAAAATGTAATTTCCTCAATCATTTGTAGATATTAAAATATCTAAAGTCAGAAATTTAAAAATGAAGAATAAAAGCAAAACTGGAAAAAAACAATAAATAGTGATTGAACTTCAGAAAGAAATTAAAGAAAAAGAAAAAATCTCAAAAATGAAGAAAAAAATTACAAAGTGTCTAAGAAAAATAAAATCAAGAGTCATTGAATAAAGATGAAAGAACAAAGAATGAACATGAGAAAATGGAGTAAAAAGAGAGAGAAAATGGTTGAAAAGGAAAGCAAAGAAAATCCAACAAATGTATAATTGAAGTCACTGAAAGGACATTCTTCTCTCTATGTATAAATTGTATATATATTATATACATATATATAATACATATATATATTGTGTGTGTGTGTGTGTGTGTGTGTGTGTGTGTGTGTGTGTGTGTGTGTAATATCAGAAACTTTTCCAGAATTAAGAATAAAAGAAAATCTACATACAAAAAGGGTTCGCCTTGTATCTGGAGAAACTGACCTGGAATGATCAACTCTGAGACGGAGTCTAATAAAACTGAAGACTTAACTAATTATGATAAAGGTAACAAATTGCACAGGTATCAAATTTCTCAAGCAGAAACCTACAAAGGAAAACAAGAGTTAATAGTAATTTCAACAAACTCAAGGAGAGAAAGCAGGAGCCAAGGATTGTATATGAAACTAAGCTCTCCTGCAAGCAGCAAACCTACAGAAAGATAACTATAAATGTGCAAGAATTCAGGAAATGCTCTTCTTAGAAGCATTTCCTAAAGAATCTACTAGAGCACAAGCTCCATGCAATCAAGAGATGACTAGGAAAATTCAGCCAAGGGACTAATAATGAGAGGTTAATACATTTAATCAAAGATTCAAGACTAAAATAAGGGTGGGGCATGGATGAGAGAATAGTATGTAAACATTCTATGTTTTGATAAAGTGTAAAAGTGCAACTGAATATGAGAAAGAGAACATTAAAATGGAATAATTGATCATTTAATAGGAAGTAGGAATCAAATGGTATCATTTAAAACCAACATACAAGACAGTGAAAAGTTAACTAGGAAAAAAAAAGGGCACCATAAAATGTATAGACACAAAACTAATCATTACATTAAAAATACAAACATTTCTAAATACTAAAAGACATTTACTAAAAGAACAGAGTGCTATACAAAGACTCTGTTGCATAAAGAAATATGACAGTGTTGAGACCAAACATATTAGTCACATCAACAAATGTAACTAGGCTTAATTTGACTTTTCTTTTCTTTTTTTCAGACCAGGTCTCACAATATCTCCCAGGCTGGAGTGCAGTGGCACCATCACTACTCACTGCAGCCTTGACCTCCCAGGCTCAAGCAATCCTCCCACCTCAGCCTCCTAAGTAGCTGGGATTACACATCATCATGCCTGGCTAATTTTATTTTTGTTTTTGTAGACACAGGATTTCGCTATGTTGCCCAGGCTGCTCTCAAATTCCTGGGCTCAAGCTATTCTCTCGCCTCAGCCTACCAAAGTGCTGGGATTACAAGTGTGAGCCACTGCACCTGGCCTGTTTACCAATAAAAGAAAATGATTTCAAATTGACTCAAAAGTAAAGCCCAACTCTGTGCCGTACAAGAGAACATCTAAAATAATGTAACTCAAAGAGGTTTAAAATAAATTGATAGAAAAAGAAATTAAAAGGTAACAAGTAAAAAAGAGAGCAGAGTGGCAATCCTAATATCAAAGTAGAATTCAATAAAAAAGCATAAATGAGACAAAGCATATTTTATAACATTAAAAGCCAAAATTTACAATTTTATATATATACATATATATAATCACAGACATATATATATATATATGTATATCTCCCAACAAGTACCTATATAAAGCAAAACTACAGGAGACACAAAAGAGGTAGAAAAAAATGCAAAATCATCAGAGACTTCAACATGTTCTCAGTACATGTTTGAGTTTACAATATTTAGGTAGTTTTAGCAGGCTGAAAGAATGCAATCAATAGTGTAGATCTTAATAATACATATATAACAACTCACCCTGATAATAAAGAATATAACTTCTCAAGAACAGGAAGCACTCATAATAATTGATCATACATTCTTTTGCAAAGACAATGTTGGTAACTTCCATAAAGTAGAAAAATTACAAAAATACTCTCTGATCACAATGCAATATAACCAGAAATTTAAATTGACACCAAAAAACAAAATATGCTATCAGCAGAAAAAAGAAATTTCAAATGAACACTTTTTGAGTAAGTGGAAAAATGCAAACAGGAATTATAGAATTTCTATAAAAATAATGCTAATAAAAATACTATATATCAGAATCAATGAGATATATTTATAAATGATGATTAGAGTAAAATTCTTAGCTTTGAAAACTTATATCAATAACATCTAAAAATGGAAATAAATTAAATACCCAGCTGAGAAATTAGGAAAGGACAACAAAGAAAACTAAAGGAAAGCACAAGAAATAATAATGTTTAAAATGAAAGTTATTATGAGGTAGAGAGAAAAAAGCAAATTCATAAATAAAAATTCTAGTTTTTTTAAATATATAAACAAAATAGACAAATGGCTAGCCAATTTAATGAAAAAAAGGGAAAAAATACAGAAATACAGAATGAGAAATGACAAGGGATAAATATTAATACAGAGGAAGATTTTAAATCATGAAATTAATTTGCATACATGTATGTAAAAAATTAGAGAGCTAGATGAAATGCATAATTTTCTATTAATATTTAATTTACCAAATTTACTTGAGTAGAAATAGAAAGATTAAATGATCCATTTCTGAGGAAGAAATGGCAAAAACTATGAAGGATCCATCTAACAAAAAAGCACAAGTCCAGGTGGTTTCACAAGGGAAATGTTACTAAAACTTTAGCAGTCACCAGATAAGCCTGATGGTACATCAATTGTCTCAGAGAATTGAAAATGGAAGAGAACTTTCAGATCCCTTTAATAAAGCAATTGTAATATTTATATCTAAACCTGATAAAAATAGCACCAAAAAAAGATAATTACAGACTAATATAACATAGGATTATTGATGCACAAATCCTAAATAAAATATCTTCAAGTAAACTTCAACAGCACATTATGAACACACCATGACCATGCAGAATTTATGTTAGAAATGCAGGAATTGTGCATTATTAAGAAATTGATTAAAAGAATTCAACAGATTAATAGGTTTAAAAAGAAAAACTTTATAATTATCTTCAAATATGTTGAAAAGACATTTAACAGAGTCAAACACCTATCTTAATGAAAATAGTTAAGATTATAGGAATGGATATCATTTTCTAATCTTGGTAAAATATATACAGATACCTCAGTCCTAAAGCTAACATCTTACCTAATGGAGAAACATTAGAGATGTTCTAACAAGAGTGAGAACAAGGCTAGCATGATCCTTACCCCTATTACATTTGACAATACATATTGGGGATATTAGCCCATAAAATTAGAGAAGAGCAAAAAGTTAAAGTCATAAAAATTGGAAAAGAAGTAAAACTATTGCTATTTGCAGATAAAATTATGATATGCCTCAAAACCCTTAGAGAATATAATAAACTAACAATTTTTTTAAATCAGTAAACTAATATGCTATAAAATTAACATCTAAAAATTAATAGCCTGCATATGCACAAATAATAATCAAGCAGGTATTATATAATGGAAAAGAAATCCTATTTATAATAGCAAATGTATAAAATGAAATAAACTTAGTAAGAAATATAGAAAACCTATACGAAGTAAACTTTTTAAAAAAAAAGGCAAAAAGTACATTTGAACAAATGGGAAAATGTTATTTATTTGGCTATAGGAAAACTGCTTTGGACTGAGTGTTTGTGTGGTGTCCCCCTCAAACTGTATGTTGACACCCTAATTACCAATGTGGAGGAGAGGCCTTTGGGAGGTGGTTAGGTTTAGAGGAGGTCAGGAGTCCTCTGATGAGTAGGTCCTTAAAGAGAAAGAGACTTAAGATCTCCCTCCATCCTTGCATGAGGAAAAGGCCATGTGAGAAAATAACTAAGAAGCATGCCCTCCCTAAGAACCTGACCATGCTGGCACCCATATCTTGAACTTCCAGCCTCCAAAACATGAGGAATAAATGGTTGTTGTTTAAGCCATTCTATGTCAATTTGTTATAGCAGCCCAAACTAAGATAGTATCTCAGTTGAGCAATCCCAGCTGATGGCACATGGAATAGAAGTACCCTTCCCACAAAGCCCTGCCCAAATTGCAGATTTGTACTCAGATCTTGATTTCTAAATACCATTCCCCATCAGGAGAAATGGCTGATTTCTGGGCTGGAACAAACAAAGTAAAGATGAGCCTAAAATATATTGTTATGCCAGAAAGTAAAGGAACACTAAAAAATATAAAAGCAGAAATATGTTATAAGGACACATGAGTCACCTGGAAAAAGCTCTAACTGGCCAAATGTGGGGGATTTGATCATTGAAATAAATAAGGATAGCAACAGATTACAACCTATTAATAAAATTGAACTCATTAATCCACACTGTAAATAAACAAGCAAGCAAATAAATACATTAAGAAAAGAGAAAACTCATTCCTATAATAGAATTCTGACTTATAAAAATATAGGGAAAAAGTATGAATTTTGAAAACCACCTTTTTGTAATCATCATAGTAAGAACTGATCCAGGCTAGAATCATCATAGATGTTAAATCTGAGGAACAGAAGAGTTTGATGGGAAGAGAGTACATCCCAAAGTATCTGCCCACATTAAATTATTAAGTACCAAAGGAAAAATAATAATTATATGGTGGAGAAACTGAACAATGCCTAAATCAAATGATCAAAATTAACATCATCTATAAAGGAGAAACAGACATGATGTCACTTCATAATATCTTGACAATAACATAATATAATTTATCTAGTAGTGCTTTCAAAAGTTATAACCCTGATTCTAAACATGAGGAAATGTTGGAAAAATCACATTTAGATACATATTATTAAATAAACAGCCTGTATTTTTTAATGCCAATGGCAGGAAAGACAATGAAAAGCCAAGAAACTGTCTCAGATTAAAGACTAAAAGTCATAACTAAAAGCAATACCTGATCCTAAACCGGATCACACAAGAGAAAAACCAAAATTGCTTCCTATAAAAAAAGTAATGGGATAATCAACAAAAGTGGAATAGGATTGTAGATCAAAGTAATCGAAGTTAAATTTCCTGATTGTAACAGCAAAGGTCACTTCTGAGGAGTAGAATGTAAGACCGGATCCCTATTCTCAAAGACTCTCTATTCTAATTGAGAAATGGAAACTACCACATGTAACAATCAAAGAATAATACAAAAATTGGTGGCAAATTATGACAACAGAAAGTGATTAACTGAACCAGTGATTTAAGAAGTCTTCACAGAAGATATGACATATTAACGCTACCTGGAACGAGGGGTTGGTTTGAGGTAAGCAGCGAAGAAAGGACAGGCTATCCTTTGTAGACGTGCTACCAGTGTAAGCTAAGGCCAGGAGGTGAGAATAAATACAGCTCATAAAGTGTGAGAGATTTGGGGTAGAGAGTCAGTGATGGGGAACGATGGGAAAGTCATTCTATATGTAAATGGGAAGCACCACAAATTTCAAATACACCTCAGTTTGGTTAGAAGAAATTAGGTTGTACAAACGTGGGTTAATTTTTTTTTTAACTTGGGAAGCTTTAAATATTTTGCACAAATGATTTTTTCCTGAGAGTAAGTCCTGTCTTACGAAGGAGACCTCTATCTACTGCTGTCCATAAAACCTTCTGTGATGACGGAAACATTCTAAATCTACACTATCTAATGTAGTGGCCTCATGTAGCCAGTGTGGCTGAGGAATTGAACTGAACGTATAACTACACTTAAAGTTAACTAACAAATTTAAATAGCAACAGGTGGCCACTGGCCACCATAACTGGACACCACAGTTCTGTACCAAAGCACTCTCACAGCAGGTATGAGTGATATAGACATATAGATGTATGCCCTCCTTTCCCATTTGACCTCTCACATGTAGATATACCTGTACCAAAGCACTCTCACAGCAGGTATGAGTGAAATAGACATATAGATGTATGCCCTCCTTTCCCATCTGACCTCTCACATGTAGACATACTTTCAGCACTCTCCTCCAACCTTTATTTTTGTAAAGGTAGCAGAATATTACATAAGGTATGACAGTATCGGAAACCTTAGAAAATAATTAGGTCAGGGTTTCTCATTTCTGAAATGTAGAGGTCACTCTGAGGGATCACGAAGGTTGAAGCACTGTTGAAAACTAAGCAAATGTTTGGAATTCCAGCTTTTTTCCTTCTTTTCTTAAGCTCACCCTTTTGCTTGCTGTAATGAAGTCTGCAGCTCAAGTGTTCAAAAGCTTGAAGCAGTCTTCACAATGACCTCCCACTAAGGCTCCTACAGGAAGGACATGGACGCATCATAAGGCTGGGAGCTCTTTTCACTGTGATCTCAGCTCCTTGAACCCCATGGGAGAGAAGCAAATTAAGCTACCAGTCTAAAAATTCAGCTCCCAACATTTTGGCACATTTAGGCTTTTCCTTGGGTATAAAAATCCTTCAGACCCTTATGCTCAAGAATGTATATTTTCTCTCCTAAAAATAAGTGAGCAGCAGGTGCCATACCAAACAAGTCTTAAATGATATAAGCTGCAGTTGGGAAGGCTCCATAATGTAATTAATTCCAGTTACTGCTCATTTGGAGCTGGGGTAGGCTTTTGATCTAGCTGCATGAATTTCAGATCATTTCTACTGGACAGTTATAATTTTGGTATCAGTCTTTCCAAGTTGAACTTCTAGTCCATTTAGAGTAATGGGCATGCGCAAGCACACACATGTCCCTATCAAAGGTCAACATCCGTCAATGCTGCTAAGAATAGGCAATATGCAATATTTAAGGATTACTTCTAATTCCTTTCTATAATTCCTTATGACATTTTATGCCTTGGCTCTATTTTATCACTGCTAGGAAAATGCCATAAATAATTGGCTTGGGATGGGCAAGGGAATGTGCTCAGCCTCTCTTCTGATCATGAAATAATGCGGAGTGTTTTGTAAAAGAGGCATAGAAAACTTCTTCCTGTGTGTTCAGATAAATTCAATTCCAAATAGTTTATTCTCTTGTTCCCATAAAAACTTGCCAGACATTTCCATGTTGTTTTGGCAAATCAGCATTATTACACCTAAAAATATTTAAATCTCCACAAAGGGTGACCAAAAAGGGGTAGAAAATCACAGATCAAACAAAATTTTTAGTTGTTTTTGAAAGCATGCCCATGTTAGTCTTGACTATGTATGTACAGAGCTATGCCTATAACGTTATGCAAACAACATGTAAGAGGGCATGAAACAGGAGGCTTTTCATGAGAAGGTGAGAAAGGTCAGTTGCTGCGACATAGAGAAGGCTGAAGATGTAGCCTCATAGTCTTGGATGACACCTGCAATTCTCACAGACAGTGAGCATGTTACATTGAAAGAAGAGATCCAATGGGGGCACTCCGTTAATGAGCACACGCTCCCACATGAACTTGCAAGGAGTAAGAAAGGGGATAGAGACCAATGGAGCCTCATAGAGGTAAGACAACATGAAATGCTTGTTTCTTTGTACCACAAATCCTAGGCAGGTGGTATTAAGCCGGTTTATTTCCAGATTCAAGTCTATTCCCATATAGTCTCCCCTCAAAATGGTTTTCTCTGTGCCCCACATCTAAAGTGATTAGCTCTCTGATGAGTTTGTATGGATATTTCAGTTCCAAAAGTAAACCAAAAGAATCTCACGATTTGGTATCAAATGAACATTTTAAATCTCACAAGTTATATTACATGCAAACAAAAAAGTATAGAGTTTTATCATTCCCCTCCTCTAAAGCAGTAGTGGTGCCCAATGCTGGAAAACACAAGGTGCTGTTTTTTTTCCACAGACGCTCCCTCTTTCTCTCAAGGCCATGAAAAATTAATGCCATAGAGAATGGAACAAAGAATATATAAACAAACCAAAATATGACCAACATCATTTGAAATCAGGAAATGAGAGTCAATGTTCAGTTATAGTGGATTGCATTATTTCTCCCAATTCTTCACTTCCCCAAGATCTACATCCTTTGCCACTTGACTTTCCAGTTGCTACCACTGAAGGGACAGAGTGTTTTTCCCCTACCCCTGACTTTGGATTAGGACATGTGAGAAGCTTTGGCCAATACAATGAAGCAGAAATGACCATGTGCAAGTTCCAAGTCTACACCTTAAGAAGCCTGTGTACTTCCACTTGTCCTTTTATTCCTCCAGCATTGGCATGAGCAGAACATTCTCCAGCTTGCTCACAGGCCCTAAGCGTGTGCTGAGCCATGTGGAGCAGAGCTGCGCCAGTCACCACAGAGTGAAGCAGAGCATCTCCGGCCAATCTGGAGACCGGTGGTCATTAAAGCCACTCAGCTGAACCCAGACCAGATCTGTGAAAACCCAGGAGAACTGCTGATATGTGAATGATTCCAAGGGATTGTTGTTTCAAGCTCTGTCTTTTGCAGAGATCTGTTCTGCAGCATTCTTGTTGTAATAGCACTCTAGTATCAGCCTCCACAAGATTCTTATAGCAAATACTACTTTGGGCTACTGCATACAAATAGGAAATAGGTTTCTGTCAATCTTAGAAATCCCTATGCCTCTCTTTCTACCCCCTACCATCTCCCAGTGAGGCCGTTCCCCTTCCTCCAGATCAAACATGAGAATCTCGCCTTCTCTTTACCCATACTGCAACTCAAACTTAACTCCCTGATGAGTTAGATTTTCCCGTACATGTATTTGACACCTTGCTTACTTTCTCTAAGCCTTAGTTTCTTATTTGGTAAGTGGGGCTAACTATAATAAGTTTTCATTATTGTTATATTAAGTGAGATAATACATGTAAACTACCTAGTTATAATAGGAACATAGAACTCAAAAACCAATAACCACTATATTCTGACCCTTGAAAATCATTCTCTTTTTAATGAGTGGCTGAAACCCAGAGAAAATATTTTCCGGATAAGATCATTTACAGATAGTTAAGGCAAAAATAGTTACCAAGTAATACCAACTTTTAAATAAATACTTAACACGTGACTAGAAAAAATTCCTTTGAAAATATGGGGTTTTTTTTTGTTTGTTTGTTTTTTTGCTATCTCTTCTAAGTAATTCTGAAGTTTAGAGAATTCTTAAATTACCCACAAAATGTTCTCATCTCTTTGGAGATGTTTTAGTCTGATTAGCCTGAAAATTTGAGACTCAAATGATCCATTAACATTTTAGGCATTCACTGAACCAATGTTCAGGGATCACCTACAATACACCACTCCAAGCTAGGTGGTGCATGAGATTAAGGGGGCATAAGATAATTCCTTCTCCCTGGCAAATTATGAAATCAAAACGATGGGAAGTTGGTGCATTGACATAGTAACCACCACCCAGCATGGCATGTGCTGAGTCAATTATGAGTGAAGCTGACATTAACTAGCGTAGAAAACGAGGTAGAAAATAGGTGGAATACTTGAATTGGCATAATTTAAGGAGAGACTAACAAAAGCACTGTGTGCACAGAGGAGAGCAGAGCATATGGAGATGGCAAAGAGAACGCAGTACTGCAGGGGTAGTAACAGTGGAGCACTATCACCACCTCATGCCTGAAGGGGTAAGCGAAGAAAGCATTTACCAAATCCAGGAGCCAGAGGGCTGTGTGGAGAGGACCATCTGACAGGAACTGTGATTTGATGGAGGAATCCAGCCAGGCAAAGGGCAAGGGAGCTTGTTGATGTAATCCATACTTGTCAGCCTCCCAGGACAGAAAGCAAGGTCGAGAGAGGATCCCTCGAGCATATACTATATCTAAGTAAGAGCAAGCATAGTGTTCTATCTAACATGCTAGGTCACAGGAACCAACACCCAAAAGGATACTTTCTTAGCGTATTGATAGAGACATACTTGTGAGTACAATGGTAGCCACTGTCAGTGAAAAGTTACTCCACCTGGACTCTGCCAGGCATTTGGAATTTGAATCATGTTAGAACAGTCCCTGGGAAACTCTCCTACAAATCCAGAGGGCATTAGAAAAGATGAGCCTTGGATGAGATTATAGTAGGCTGGAACTTAAACTATAAATGAGGAATTCTGGGCTCTTTCCATATCTTTCCTCCAGGGGAAGAACACAGGTAAATGGCCCTCCGAATTATCTCCACTTTAGTCTTGCTTGTTTATGGTCAGAAAAGATTCTGCCAAAACACCCCATAAAAGAAAGAGAACGGAGATGATAAGAGATTATTTTTTTAGCTAGGCTGCTATGTAAAATTTTAAACATCATCAAACTGGAATATTTTCATGCTAGTTAAAATAGTTGGCACAGGATATTTTTCATGACTCTATTGTACTAAATCTTTACTCTTAGACTCTCCTGGTGGAAATCAAAGTTCACAGTTTCCAGTGGGACCCTATACTTCCCGTCAACATAATTGTGGATGATGGTACCACTTATAATAGAAATAGCAATCATCTTCCATACTATAAAATACTGGTTTGGGTTCAACAGAGCTCTGAAGAGAAAGTGGTATTTTGGCATTTTCAGTTTCTTGCTTGCAAAATGCGCTAGCCTGCATACATACATAGTTGCTTTCCAATTCAAAATGAGGCTTTTCTTTTGGATCTCTGTAAGTCTTCCATCCTTCCTGCAATCTCCAAATGATTTTTTTCGCCATTATTTTCTTAGCATCATCAGTGGATGAGAATGCAAACAAAATTTCAAGTCCTCCTTGGCATCTCTAATTCTCTGAGGGTTCTATTTATACTATCATAATAGGGATTGATTGTACTATAGGATAAACAACCTTCAGCTTATGTAGGAATGTTTTCAATATCACATTTTCCATTCGCACATGTTCTCAATAAGTAACTCATCAACCAAGTCTTACTTTGTGTGATCCTTAATGCTCTCCTTAGGGCCTCTTCTTTTTCTTAATATTGCAAGATAGTAGCAAATAATTCCATAGTTAAGATTTCAAAGGCACAATATTATAGCCTTCTTATCTCTATTACCCATAATGAAAAACCGTATTGCAACCATAGTTTTCCAAAGGACTGTCTCATAATTAAATAGTATGCTTTTTGGAAATCCGGCTACTGCTTTTTTCTTCTTTTCATCTAAATCTTCTGCTTAAAAATCTTTTGATGGCATCTAGTCTCTTTCAGGATAAATGCCAACCTCCTTGGTACTATATTTATGCATTCCACAAATATTTATTGAGCGTCCTATCACAGGCACTGTTACAGATGCAAAAAGTATTTTAAATATCAACCACACTGAGGTGCTTGGCTCTCTCCCACATTCTCCCCTTTCTAGACCCTGATCTTGCCCGTGTTGCAGCCCAGAGCACACTTCTAATCAGCCCTCCCCCATTTTCCTGAAAATTTCTACTTCTCTTCTTCACTTTCCTAAGCAACACCTTCTGTGAGAATCTTCAACTCCCTTCACTATAGTTTTTTCATGACGTTGGCTGAGATTGTGGGCATTCCTATCTCTCCCTCAATCTGAGTTCCATGTGAGAAAAGTTGGAATTTTGTTGATCCTAGGGACCTAGCATGGTGTACATGCCCGAAGATTTGCTAAATGAATACAAACCTAACCAGTAGAGAACAAAGTTACTAGTTGAAACCCTGAGAAGAAATTTTCTCACCCACAATTACGAATTACTCAGCTGGAACTAAAAGCCATCATTGAGACCATCAGTTATTCAGAAACTTTTCAGCACCAGGTGGGAGGCTGATCCGCTAGGGGATTGCAAACCCTGGCATGCACATTACTTGTTCTACATCTGCCCCATCCCCAACACAGCACAGCAGAGTTGCTATGTCTTTTGGGAAGCTGCTCGGCAGAGCAGCACATCCTCAAAGACAGGAGATAAGCCTTGGGAGCTCAGGGAGATCCGCCTGCCCTGAGTACATACCTGACTGTCAGAAATAGGGTAATTGTCTAACCACATTGTAATTTTCTCCAAGGAAAGATGTTACATGTAACCTCTTTATTTCCCCTTTCCCCAACCCTTTGCATTGCACAGAACTGAATGCAACATATGCTTAATAATACTCTTTCGAACAGGTGTGGTGGCTCATGCCTGTAATCCCAGCACTTTGGGAGGCCAAGGAGGGCGGATCACGAGGTCAGGAGTTTGAGACCAGCCTGGCCAATATGATGAAACCCCATCTCTACTAAAAATACAAAAATTAGCTGGGCGTGGGGTGGCACGAGCCTGTAGTCCCAGCTACTTGGGAGGCTGAGGCAGGAGAATCGCTTGAACCCGGGAGGCGGAGTTCGCAGTGAGCCAAGATCAGGACCATTGCACTCCAGCATGGTGACAGAGTGAGACTCCGACTCAAAAAAAAAAAAAAGTGCTCTTTCAAGGAAGAATATATTCCTGGAAAAAAAAGAAAAGGAGGATGAGACTGCATTAGTTAGTGAACCCCAGCTGCTCTAACAAGTATATCCCAAGTAAGTGTCCACAGCAGAGTTTTCTCTCTCGCTGTGTAATAGCCCATTGCAAATGTACTTCCAAGACATTGCTTTGCTCTGGGTGATGGTTTAGAGACGGTTTAGAAGCTTCCATCTTGTGGCACCACCAACAGAGGCTAGAGCATCTTCTTCGTCTATCTAGTTGGGAGGGAAAGAAAACCTGAAGGCAGCACACTTGCTGCTTGAAAACCTTAGCCCAGAATGGCACACATAATTTCTGTTCCAATTCCGTGGGTTAGTACTAGTCACATGGCCACACCCAGAAGCAAGCAGCTGGGAAGTGCAGGCCTAGCTGAGCAGCCTCTTCCTAGTAACAACTCTGCCCTGGAAAAGGGAACCCCAATTTTGGTGTTCAGCTCCTCTTTCCTGACACAGAAATTCTTTGTTTAGGAAGTGGTAATAAAGAGATATACTTCTATAAAATTAATCAAATTTCTCCAAAAATGAAGCTGTGATCATAAAATACAAACTTCTGACTCATCCGTCATTTCTATATATCCCACTTCTTTTGCTAGGATTACTGCCTAATTTCTAAGAATCTCCATAAAGAGTCAGAGCTTTGAGTTCAGAGATCTTTCTCTTTCCTTGAAGAATGTTCTGCATAAGATACGGCATTTCTCAGATTGTGTTCTGCAAAACATTTCTCTCTTCTGTGGAAACGTTTCCTAGCAATTAAATTTGGGAAACTCACCATGTTATACTTCGCTCTTGAAGTGTAACAATGCATATTAGCGTATGTTACAAATACAAAACAAACACTCCTCAAACTTACTTAACCACTAAGTTTATGTTATGAAGGATATCTGTGAATCACAAAATGCTATAGAAGACAGAAACATAATAATAAGAATTAGCATATATTGAAACCTCTTATGTGTTAGATACCATGCTATCTAGTTAAATGCCACCACCCTGTGAGGTAGGAATCATTTCTCCCTTTAAGAGAAGAAAATTAGGCTCAAAGAGGTTAAGTGTAAAAGTTCCACTATTAAAATGTAATTTATTTGGGTCACTGAGAAAAATGACTGAGAGACCATGTATTTCAGTTCTTTTAGGGATGTCATCTATGAAAATGACAAAAATGACAAAAATGACAAAAAAAAAAGACCAGTCCAGCAAAACTTGCAAGAAATACTCTATTTGCTTTCTAATCAGGCTTTACTGACATGTGTATTCAGTAGTGAGAATGAAAGAAAAACAGAGGGAGGTCCAGGGCTCTGAATATAGAATTTCCCACAGAAGTTTCTCCCTCTGGGACCAATAAGTTCCAGTTCCCAAGAAGTGCTGGGACTGTATGGGGACTAAATTTTTACCAAAAGCCTTGCTAGTTAAAGGTAACACCTCATTAAGCCATATAGGCCCACTCTTAAAGAGCTTAGCTATTCACTTAGGGAACTCCAAGAGCGGACATTGTGTTCCCACTTACCACCGGTCTCCTGGAAATGCCTGAATTTCCGGAAATCATGACTGTGTCATTTCCATCATTGCATTCCTTTTGGGAAAGAAACAGTTTAAAGGATTCAAAAAGCTATTTGATCAGGAATCAAATCTGATAACAAATTAAATTATATTAACAATTATTACTACTTCTATGTATATACCTGTTATCATCTGCCAGATTGTTATGGTAAGAATTCTTTATTCATTATCTCATTTCATCCTTACTTCCTTTTAAAATGGGCATTTATCATTACCATTTTACAAATAAGAAAATTAGGAGAGAGGTCAGAAAACCTGCACAAAGTCACAGAAAAAGTGGTAGAACTTTAGCCCTATGATTCCACAATCTAGATAGATGGGAGTCAAAGATCCATGGTTGTACTAATTCCCTATACTGTCTGCTCTTTAGGTTTCATATTTTTCATCCCCAAATCACTCTATAAGGTTTCTACTTAATTCTTCTGTGATCTACAAAACACACACTTTTAAAGTTATTTACTTCCTTCTAGGAGCAAGCTGTGATTTCAGTAACTGCCACTAATTAGATAGTAGCAGTTTTCTGCATTATAACATGAAATCTCAGATACTAACTATTATGACATGGAATCTCAATTATTAACCACCCACCTGTAGAAAAGTATGTGGTTCAGTAAAGCAAATGATGTCATTATTATTTCTCCAAAAGTTTAACTCAAAGTGATACGTATTGTAGAAACAGGTAGATTTACTCTGAATCTAATGAAGCTTATGTTTCCAAGGCCATGGGAAGGGTCTTAGCATTTCTGTATTAATAATTTTTGTATTATTTTTTTCAAAGAAGGTCCTCCAATTGTGTAAGCTTAAGGATCCACAAAACTCAAAGGTATCACTGTAGTAGTAAAGAGTACAGGCTGTATGGTTGGTCTGCCTTGGAAGCAAATCCTGGCTGTACAACTTAATACCTGTGTGACCTTGAGTGCATTACTTAGCCTCTCTGTGCCTCCATTCTCCTTTTTAAAACATGGGGTTATGATAGAGGATCGATCATAGGATTATTGTGTGAATAAAATGATTTATTGCAGCAAAGCAATTGGCAAAAAGCCCATAAAGTGATCAAAGGTAAAACTATTATATTATTTATTACTTTAATAGCATATGTGGATACTGACAACCTATTTGAGCAAAATTTAATGAGCTTCAATACTTACACACAACTGCTATTTTGCCAGCTAGAGTGCCATATTATCTATTACCAATCACCATTTAAAGAACTGTTTTCACTCAGATCTATTAATAGTATGAAAACAGATCTTGAGTGAAACTTCCTGGAATAAACTTATCATTGATATACTTCATTGTATCAAATAATTTAAATCGAGTTGCTGGCCCCAAGAGTTACTTTGGGGTTCCGAGCTTTCCTAATAAGTCTCTTCAACTCTGAGTTATTGATCACCCAAACTAAAAATTCACCTATCTTTGTGGTCTAAATGTACATACTAGCCATGATATTTTGGTATATTTTCCTGTTTAATTGGCAGCCTACTAAGCTAACTCACTTGCTCATAACTTTCTAAGCACAAATAACTATAATGGTAATCACACTGGTTTAGTATTTTACAACAATTTCATCTAATCTTAATCATAATGCTATACTGTAGTTCAAGCAAGTGTCATTATTCCATTTTGCACAAAGAGCTGAACTTCAAGGTAGTTGAATGGCTTGTCCAAGGTAACCCAGTAAGTAAATAAGGAAATAGAAGAAACCAGAATTTCTAAGACTTGAGATTTACATGGAATAAATTTTTCAAAGTTCTAATCCCTTAGTAGTATAATGCATTTTCTTTTTTCCTTTTTTTCCCTAAACCTGGATTCTCACTAAAGACACATATAAATGGGGTAATACTTTTTTTCTACAAAATACATTAAACACGTGATAATAGTGCAGAAGAGGTGTCAATAAATGCATGTAATACTCTTCTAGTGATTGCTGCTAATAACTTCAGGCAGTGTCACCTCTGGAGAAGCCCTCATTTAATAAGCACCACTGTCAAGTCCAGTCTTATGCATGGATAAATGTAATGGGGATTGTCTTGTGAACATTATTTGAGGGACTGAGAAAAACTTCCCACCCAAGAGAGATCCTTCTCTACACTTACTGCCTTGCCAGAGAATCTGCCATTATTCCTTTTCAATTAAAACAGTGCTGACCCAAGGAAGCTTAGTTTTCACATGCAAAATTCCGTGGAATAGTCAGCTGTTTAAAGGCTGCCAAAGACAATTAAGAATAATGTCACAGAGGTGCAAATTGGAAGCATAATTAAGAATCTGATGTGCCTCAAAGCAACATTATCAGATTTGGAGTTGGAAGATCTAAAATTTAATCCTACTTTGATTTTTCTACTTTAGTATGCTACCTTCTCAGCTTAATGAACTGATTTTTTTTAAAAGCACTACTTAGTGCACTCTCATTCCGACTAGTATTCCTGGATTTTTTAACCTTCAGAATTTTCATTTTTTCCTAACCAGTTAATCAATTCTATTAGTGATCTTGAAGAAGGAGTGAATAGCACATTAATGAAATTTTCAGCTGATATTTTCAGGAGGATGTAGAAACACCACTGAGGATACATAAATAAGGCAGACTGACAAAGATATATGGAGGTCTAAGTTAGGAAGGAAGTGCAAGATATTTCCCTAGGAACCAATAATCCAAAATACTAGCAATCAGATAAAGTGAAATAAACTTGGTCATAAAATCAAGATATACAGGCTGGGAAAATGAAAGCATATTTGCTATCAACAATAAATAAACAAGTCACAAAACTGTTCCATGTCTGGAAGAATTTAATATTATATAAAGCTACCCCATGAAGCAGGAGCCTGGAAAGAGCCACCAGTAACACAAAGAATGACTTTCAGCCTAAGAGCCAAGAACTGGATATCAGAGAGCTTGGGATGGTAGAAATAGAAGTGACACTTGTAATTATCATTGTAATAATAGTAAAGCCTTCTGTCTGCATAGCACTTTAAAATTTTGAAAGCTCTTTCACACATATAGTTTCATTTGATCCTCAAAAGGACTCAGTGAGGAGAACAAGAAAGGAATCGTAATTCCCATTAGAAGAGAAAATTAGAAGTTCAACAGGAAAGTAATTTCTACAAAACTATTCAATTCATGAATCCAGGACCATCATACAATTTCAGAACTCAACGATTCTTTAGCAATATCTAGTCCAATTCCCTCTGTTACATATTAGGAAACTGAGGCTTAGAGAGAGAAAGTGACTTTCTCCAGAGAACTTAATTAGTGATAAAGTAAGCACTCGAACCCAAAGCCTAGTCCATCAATCTTTTCAACAAACTGTTGCCTTCTAAATGTTCTTGAAAGGAGAGGATGATTAAAATAGGCCAGGTTATGAAATCTGGTAGGAAGAGTCCAGAGCTGCTTTTAGAGTTAGATGAGAAAGATTTTCACGAAGGTATTTGCAATAATAATGACACTTGCAATGGAATAAATGAACGTAGTGAACACTCGGAATCAGAAAGATATAGATCAAATAGGCAGAGGGGCAAAAGTGACACCAGCAATATGGGCATTGATTTATGAAGAGAGACTGGAAGATTAAAAGTGCTAAATATGCATGACTTGGCTAATAACTAAGGAAAGACAAGGAAGTCTATAAATATCTGAAGGGTACAAATGCTGTAGAGGATGCAAAAATATTTTAAAAGCAAGAAGGGAAAGCCAATACCATTAGGATTAATGAAACCCAATGAAGAAAGGGAAAAATAAAAGTTGAACATAAGGAAATAGTTAAAATGAGATTTCTTTTCCAGATTTGTCTTCCAAGTCCAGAGGTGGAGTCTGGCATTTGGGACATTTAAACTCTGATTGGACCAAAATCTGTAAGCCAATAACATGGAAGCCATGTCCCAAGGATACACAGGGGCTGAGCACATGCCCTCAAAAGTGGTTTTTATCTCTTATTTTTATAATCCTGGAACCATACAACATTGTTTGGATTATCATTCATTTTGAAGACTGAGGCTGTGGAGCTTTGTGTAGTAAGAGTAGTGTGAACTCCTCTGTTCAATGCAGAGCACTAGAGATGAGCTTACAAACTCAACCAAATGGAGCAAATCAGAATTGACTTTACAAAACTGCCTCGCAAATAAATGAGACATAGCATAATAGCATAGCAGAATAGATGTGTATTGACCTGGCTTCACCCACCTGCCTGTTCCCACATGAAGAATTAGGCAGGACTATCTCTTGCACCAGCAAAGGACATACAAGAAGCACGCTGGCTGATGCAAAGGTTGGATCCTATGCTTTTCTCCTTGTTGCTGGTATTTTACATATGTGGCCTAGGTTGTTAGCCTGGGTTCCAGGTTTATAGCTTTGCCATGCCTCTCATTATCTGAGATGCCTTTCTGGGCTGGGCCTACCTTGTCTTATTCTCAACACCCATGCCCTTCTGAATTATGTTTTCTTGGTCAGCTATTGCCCTGCCCTGCATCCTAGTCCCCATGAGGTTTGATATTGAGATGTAGCTGATGTAATAATTGTGGTAATAAAAATAACAGCCCTGAGAAAAGACAAGATACCTGCTAAGTGATGAGAAAACAATGGTTAAGTCTACTGAAGCCTCTGCATGCCCTCAGCTTCAAAGGCACCTCTCTGACTTGCCTAGAGCTCAGACTCTGGCTGTCCTACACACTATTCCCTTCCCAGGGATGGTGTCTACAGCTCATCACCAGCACCTATGAACACCATGTCTGGCATAGAGTGTTCAATAAATATTGATTAAATGAATAAATGAACCCTTTCTGTGAAACTCCATTAATTTATTCATTCAATAAATAAATGTGTTAAAGGAACCCCAGCCCGCTCGATTGGCCGAGGCTTAATTATCCTAATCTTTGCGTCTCCAGATCTTAGGGATTTATTTTTTGGCCCCATATCTTTACCCACCAGAGGGAGTCTGACTGAACCTGAACCTGGAATATGGACATAAACCTGTTTTGAAATATCATTACTTTCCAGAAATTGTAGTGGTAGGGCCCTGCTTACCATAGGAGAATAATATAGACTTTGGCACTAGCCATCCTGAAACTCCAGTTTATCCCATGACTCTAGACCATTTGGGTATATGGCCACCTCCAAGGTTCTCAGTTGGTTAACACTCCAGAGCCCGGTCCCTCCAATTTCTTCCTCCCCAAATACTGCTGGAATGGCACCTTATCTCCCACCAGAACCCATTCCATTTACGAAAACAAATCACTTTTTCATTTTAAATCTTTTTTCTCTGTCTCTTCCCTTTGGAGACCCGTTTGTTCTTTCAAAAACAAAAGGGTAACTGAGATTCTCAGTAGGAATTCTGGTTGCCATCACATCTTAGATCACTCATTAAAAATTTGCAGTATGGAAAACCACTGAAGATCATTACAGCTGTAGTCAGAAGCCAATGTGCCAGGATAATGAAAAACAATTCTGCAGTTTCCCCATGCTCTGTTAGTTGTAGTTGTCATAAATGAGTTGTGGAGACTTGGAGTGAATGATCCATATCTTATTGAACTGTCCTTTTTTATCACTGACAATTGAAGGTGACTGAGAAGCAGGGCCAGTGTCAGACTGTATCTAATTGGAAACCTTCTCTCATTAATGTCCGATGTTGACTTGGATTGTTTGATGAAATCAGGACGACAACGGAATGGATTTTATTATACAAAATGAACTGGTTGAGCTCTCTTCCACTTCAGTGTTTTTTTAACCTCACCCCACCCCTAACTCTGTGGCAGAAGGAGCCAGCAGAGCAGGAATTTTGAGTAAGACAGGTCTGTGAACAAACAAAGCGAAAACAGTAATGCAGTGAAGGAAATTGAAACCATATGGACTTTTATGCCACATATGTTAGGACAGTTCTTGGGCACTGCTGTGGAACCAGAAGACCAGGGGGACCTCTGAGAAGTCATTTTGACTCCACATCTTTAGGCAAAACTGCCCTTAACCTAGCCCAGGCAGCTCAGAACACATCTTGCACGTAGAGGAGATGGTATGGAGAACAGCGTCCACATCCTCCCTCCATCCTTTCCCGCTCACTGGCTGCCTTCGTGAAATGTGCTCTTGGAAGCTCTTTTTAAAAGTTTGGGTCTTTAGCTAAGGTATTATATCCAAGAGAAAAAAAGAGTGTTTGGATGAAGAAATGGGGGTTTTACTTTAGCTATTTTCCCTTCTCCCTGACCCTTACCACTTCCGGAGGAAATAAGAGAAATAAGGGTTAGATGAAGAGAGGTGTAAAATCCCAGAAGACTACTGAGTAGAATATTCTAGGCTCATTGAAGAAAAATCTCCAGACCTTCCTACAAAGACAAAAGAAAGCAGACTCGTTTTGTATAAGGAAAACATGGCCAGTGCTCGCAGTGTGATTTTTATTAAGTATATGTTAGTGCCATAGAGGTTAAGTTTTGCAATCTGATTTTCGGGAAAACCGGTTTACTTTTTTTCTTATCTCTGGCGGCTTAAGAATAAACTAATGCTTACAATAACTACCTACTTTCTGAATGATTTGTTGAGCATTTCACAAATGTAAAAATGCTTTCACAATGCTTAACAAAAACTAAGAAATACAAAAAATTTCACGTGGAAAACATCACAAACCAAGACCCACAGATTTATTCACTTTCTCTAAAACCTTCTAGTCTGACAAATATGGCCTTTTACAATATACATTTTATTGGTTCAGAGATATGCACAGTCATCCTCTGTTTCAGAAGATGTAACAGTGGCTAATTTAAGCTATTTTTATGCCTAATTAATGCTCATATCTTTTATGGTCTTTGACTTTCCTGACCCTGAGATGCTATCATCCAGCAGAATTTAAGACAGAGACAGAGAGCCTGTTCTTGACACTATTGTTATATTAGTTTTTGCTCTGCCTCTTCTATCCACTTTTTATATTCTCTTCCTTTTTACCCTTCTCCATTTAATGCCCATCACTAAGATACCCCCTTCTATGGCAACAGATAAAAACCATCTTTTCTATCGTAAGCCTTTCAGTTGTTTCCTTAGATCCATTCTCAAATCACATTTCTTTGTGTTTCTTTGTAAGAATTAAACTTCCAAACAATTTCACTCTAGTGAATTTTATAATCGTAAACTATTAATGGTAATATCATATTTAATATGTTGCTCACCCTAGGAACATTTGGAAGTAAATAGAACTACTAATTCATTGTACCTATATAAAATTTTGTTCTTAAGCAACACTTCAAACTTTGTGTCATGACATTGATTATATCTCATCCATCACCCTTCTGGGTTTCAGCAAATCAGAGATTCTTAGAGCTGGAATAAGTCTTAAAAGGCTAAGTTGTATTTATCATTTTTCAAATTAGAAAATGGAAGCCTAGAAAATTGAAATGATGCCCAGGTCACTTAGAGAGTCAATGAATGAAGTGGGTCTAGGGCTCAAATCCTGACTCCTAATTCAGTGTTCTTTCCACCACAGCACATAACCAATTCCATCTTGTACTGTCTCAGATCCCAAGTGCTTCACTCAATGCTACTAAGAGACTCTTTCAGGCATAGAATTCCCTGGCTAAATAGGAGAAGATGGTAGAAAGGGCAATGTGATGTTAAGACAAAATCTACCTCCAGAATGCCTAGTGGTATTGATAAGCGGTATATGCTACCTGAACAGTGATCCAAAGAACACCTAATGCAGGAATAATTTGTAAAATATTTTATGCTATGAAAATATATCTCAACATTTTACCCATGCTCATACATTTTTGCATGACTACAACCTCCATTAGCAAATCTGCCAAGGGTGTCTTTGTAGAAAAGGGAATCAAACAGAACTGGAAAGTTGTTGATGAGTAGTTGATAAAAATGAAAATAAATTATATAGTAAGCAAAGTAAGCAGGATCCCATCATAGAATCAAAAATTATATTAATAGATGAGAAGAATTTCCTATAAACTGGAAGTGATGGGGGCCTCAAGAGAATGACCTTTGAAAGGATCTACTCACATACTGTGCTTTGTTGATATCAAACATCTGGCTGGGGAGAAAACCATTCAGTCAATCAACCAGATGTTTAGTCTACCCCCTGCCAAACATCTGGGCGACTGATGGGATCATTTCCTTTTCATTAGGGAGCTTGGCCACAGCAACCCAGAGGTGCAATCACAGCATGAGAACACAGCATGAGAATGACAGAAAGCTTGACCCACCAGGATCCCCAGAGTGGGACATTTTTCAGGTCTGTGTGGGTCAATTCAACATCACTTTAGTTTGAGATTTGTTGGCTGTTTGTTGCTCCGAGACACTTTGATGCCAGCATATTTTTAAATCCCTACTGCATAAAGAACCCATGGAGGTTCTGAGATGAAAACGAACACCTTCTTGACATTCAAAAATGGGAGACCATTGGCTGAAAGCTACACTGGTTTCCTCCCAAATTGTCATTAAGTGACCTTCCTTTGCTCTTTCTACTGCTGTGGGGGAAGACGTGGCGACATTTTGTTGGCACTGGCCTCGGGACTCATAATGAGTATAGAACTTGGCTCCATTATGAAACATAATCCATCTGACAAAAGGAAATTATTTAATGGGCACTCTCTTAATTATAACAATTTGGAAGAGGGAGAAGTTGAGGACAACAGCAGAAAGCATAACAGTGTCACTTAATGAGAATTTTGTCTTTAGACTCCCTTCTGGTAGACCAGCATCCCCAAGGATTGAAGAGGAAAATCAACATTTACCAATATTTTCTTGAATTCTAGTCAAAGACAAGGGGGAATAGGGGGAAATAAGGGAGTAGGAGCAAGCAAAAAATGGGGGAAATAAAGGGCAGTATTGTCTTTATATTGAAGAATAACAGGATGACTATGACATTTGTGATTTATCTTCTGGAATTTTTTTCTAGGGGTAGAAGAGGCCTCTGGAGTAAGATTATGGGCAGTCAGCCACGGGTCACGACTTACCCAGGAACATTGCAAGCTCTGATTCTAGGGGTCTTCCGAAAGATGATCTGCAATTTTACTGATAGCCTTGTAGGGAGGCTGACCCTCTGAAGAACACAGTGTTCCTATCCAAGTTCATCATCCTTGCTTACAACCATAACATGCTAATGCCTCACAGGTGTTCAGAACCCTGTCGTTTTCACAGTGCTTTCATACAGATGACTTCTTTTGATCCTTGCACTTCACTAGGTGTAGTTTAAAGAAAATGGAAGGAAGAACATAATCAAACCTGGACTCTATGCCTATTACTTTCCAGACACCTTGCTAAGTACTTTCTCATGGCATCTTATTGGGACTATACAAATAAGGGCATGTGTATTTGTACCTCCTTTTTAAATGAGGAAAATATTGGTCTCAGAGAGGCTAATTTACCTGAAGTCACCCAGCCAGTGAGTGGAATTATAAAACTGGATTGGAATTTGAATCCAACTCTCTTCCTAAAGCCATGCTTTATTAGACCATGTTGCTACCATAATCAACGCTTTAAATTTACCCAAGACAAAAAAAAGCAAAAGACCTTCACTATAGCACTCATATTCCAGAATATAATGTAGTGACATAAAATCATCATATGTATATACGTGTACATATTTTTTAAATATACACAAGACATCTATATTTGGAATCTTCTTGGAGGCCATCCATGCTAACATTAGACCATCTTTGGAGTGTCTGAATAAAACAGAGCCAGCTTGATAACATTTATTTAGTCAGTCATTGAAAATCTCTAGAGCCGCCACGTACTTAGTAATGTGCACTATACTAAGAAAAAAAATATGAGATGATCCCTGCCTTCAAAAAACACATAATTTTTCTGAAGAAATTAATAAATATCCTGTATATAGTAGAATAGTATTTAAGTTAATACTTGAATTTTACACATTGGTATAAGAAACTACTATCAACAGAATAAGATGGAATATAACTGTTAAATTTTTCTTACAGATAATAATTACTGTAGAGATCTGCTGGATAAGATCAAACAGTACTGAAGTGGGACCTGAGGAGGATACTTATTTTTTTAAGCTCTATCCTATTTGGAGATCTCTCTGGAATGAAATTGGAGGAGGTCAGTAACAGGTCACATTCCAGGACCTATAGCTAATCAATGTAGAGCAACTCTGTCAGAGTGGCATTATTACCTTCATTTTATAGAAGGGGAAACTAAGGCAAACATAGAATCCAAACCAAGGTCTCTCCAATTCCAAAGACCAAATTCTGTTTCATAAACTCGGAGAGGCGTGGAATTTTTAGATATTAAAGAAAAAAAATATGTATTTTGGGGGAAGGTTTCAGAAAATCTACGAAGTGGGACTAAGAGAGCCATGTTTGTTACACAACAGAATTAGATGAATTTAAATAAAGGTATTTACTTTGTGAAGATAATGTGGATAGTTAGGCCAAATGAAGATTTTTGGAAGGAAAGCAAGAGTTTTCTATAGGAATTAGGAAACTATTGTCAATTCTTGACCAAGATCTTATTTGATTATGCTGACAACAGTCTATATAATGGATTGGAATAAGGAAATACAGAGGTAGAAGAAATCATTTTCTGTTCTAAGGCCACTGTGATGAAAAACTCATCTTAATAATGATGGAAATCCATTCAGATCAGATCTTTGGCTACCTGCAATGCATAGTTCAGTCCAGATGGGTACAGACCAAATCTGTGGAGAGACGTTTGAAGTAACCTTACCACTGAGAGAATTTGGGTGATATTTTGAGGACTACCTGCAGATACTAAAATCTGCAGATATTCCAGGGGAATATTTTGCTTCAGTGCCTTTCCCTGGGGTCATTTAAAATGTAGAGTCTTTCTTAGCTTAGATTTATTCATTTACAAAAATCTGAACATTTAGATTTATTTTCTGTTGGATTTTTTAATCTAAATCTGAAGTGAAAATTTGAATCTCCTGTTAAGGTAGACATCTTCTCAGCACCAATTTGCACATACAATGACTCCAGGGAAAGTCTCTGAAGCAAAATTTTCCCCTGGAGTATTTGCAGATTTTGGTATCTTTGGGAGGTCCTAAAATCAATTCTTCACAGATACCTCAACAATGTACTTTCAGACTTAGACTTCAAACCTCTTCTCTTTGTATCTGCATTCATCTCTTAGGTAATCTCATTCATTACTGTGGTCCTAAATACAATCTCCACACTGATGACCACTGATTTCACACCTCTGGAACTAACCTCTACCTTGAACTCCAAACAAATATGTGTAACTGTTGGCTCAACATCTTCACTTGGATGTCTAAAGTTATCTCAAACTTAACATGTCTGAAATAATACTTTTAATATCCCCCAAATATGCTCCCAGAACTTCATAATCTCAATAAATGCCAGCTCCATTTTACCAGATGTTCTGGCCAACACTCCTAGAATCATTTATGATTCCACTCTCCCAAACCCCATGTCCAATATATCAGCAAATCCTAATAGATCTACCTTCAAAACAGATCCAAGCCCACTTCTGCTTGAAGGTCTTTACATTCACTGCTCCCTCAGTCTGGAGTCATCTTCCCCTATGTGTCTGCCGGGCTTATTTTCTCACTTCTTTCAGGTCTTTACTCCAAAGTCACCTCCTCAGGAAGACATTTCCTGACCACATTATGTTAGTAGGTCCATCCCCCAATGATCACCCAACAGCCTTTTTTAACCTTCTTTCTAGTACTTATTTCCACCTAATTCAGCAGCCGCTGATGTCATCCTACTTATGTCTCCTTGACCATACCCATGACCTTCCCTGGAGTTCACCACAGACACCTTCCTTACAGCCTTTGGCTTTATTTATCTCTATAATAGAAGGTGTTATTAATTTCCTCTGGCCATGGAAACATATTCAGTCTGTGGACAAGGCCGGCCAGAAATGCTAAGTTAGCACTCTAGGAAGCAAAGAAGTTTGTGAATAAATACCCCAGCTTTTTATCCCACAAGAGGAAGTCTCTGACTAGTTTTCTGCACTGACTTTCAGCAGGTCCTCAGGAGCATTTAGCCCCAGTTGCCCCACAGGAACCCCCTGATTAAGGTGCCCTTTATTGAATTTTCTCCTTTCTGCAGCTCACACCTCTACTCCCTCACTGTGCTTCATGAGGTTATCTCCTAAATAAACTACTTGCAGCCAAATCCTTTTCCTAAGGTCTGCTTTTGGGGGAACTCAAAATGAAACATTTTACATGTTTATTTGTTTATCATCTATATCCCTCACCACAGGGAAAACTCCACAATAGTCAAGTTGTTTCATTCCCAGTTCTACCTCAGCTTCTATGTTCTTGGCACATAGGAAGCACTCAATTATTTTGTTGAATGAACGTGAATGAACTTGATCTGCATTTGCATTTGATTTCTTGCCATTCGGCTATAGCATCATGGGTTGGAAGGTCTGTGCTATTGACTTGACAGAGAAGACAGAATGGAAGAAGGAAAGCAAGATTGTAAAAGTTGGGAGAAAAAGAAGGAAAAAATGCATATTCTTTCTCACATGTCTTTCAAGGTCACAGGAGCAAGCTTCTGATAAACAGTGCCCAAATCAGAAGTGGGAGTGGTAATGGGGTGGGTCATGAACTCAGCTTCATCATAAGGCTCTCACACTCACTGGAGCACAGCAGGAGGACCAGGTAGGGAAGGAGTTGTGGACAAGACCTTATCCCCTTCCAGTGCTTTCTCTCTCTGGTCACTGTCCTTTCATCTGCATCTGAAACACAAGGGCTTCTTTGAACGGCAGCCCTGCTCTGCTGGTCACCAGCTGAGAGGAAAGGTGAGGAGTTCGTGGATGTATTTGTTCTTGACTTCAGTGAGCACCTCTTTATTTGGGATAAATCCATCATTTCAAACACATAAGAAGGACCCCACCAAGTAACAAAGAGAAATGTTCATTAGGATGTTCCAGAGGCAGAAATCTTCACCAGGAAAACAACAGATGACCCCATTACAACAGACTCCTTGAGGTCTACAGGCCCCATGAATGCAACTTCAATTTCAAACACACAATTGAATGAAAATGGCAGCAATTCTCTTTCCTGGAGATTCCAGAGCAGCCTCTCCAGTGAAAGCCATGAGGTTCTGGGTAGAGGAATGGAGTATTAGAGCTGAGTTTGGCTACCAGCACTGGATGACACTGACAGATGGTACAACCCTGGACAACTCCCTTCACATAACCAAATCTCACCTTCGAAATTCAGAACTCGAGGCGAACATGCTCTATCTCACAAAGTTGTCAGAATTAGATAAAATCATGAGAGAAACATTCTGGCACATCTTAGCACTCAATACACATTTGCTAAAATGCTGAAATACTCCTCAGTGCTGCTCCAAACTTCACCGCATTAAGTGGAGTGACTGCTTCCCCTCTGCGTGCTCCACCTTCCCCACAGACTGAAGTGTTTCCCGTTTCCAAGGGAACAGGTGATGAGAAAGCAGATCTGAGTGGCTGATCAGATACTAAGTAGAGATGAATGTGAGCATAAGGCGGAAGGGGGAGTGTTGTGTCAAGTCCGTGCCTGTACATTGTCAGTCTGGGAAGGGGCACTCCTGGGGCACAGAGATAGGCCTTCTCTTTTTTCCTTCCTCATAATTCTACTTCACATCAGGGTCTTACAGGGCCTCCATAAATATTATTTGCAGATGATATCAGTGATGCTCTGCCTCCCACTCCTCCCCCTTGGATGTCTGACCTCATCTGAAAGAAAGCAGTCTTAGCAGTCCTAGCTTCCCTGTTCTCATGATGGTCAGGGAGGCAGGGGAGGAACTGTGGGGAATGGTGGGGCAGAGCTATTGGTGGCCTTCCACCTCCATGCATCTGTGAGTCCCTGTGGAAAAGAAGTCCTCCATATTCAATGGAGGAACAGCCACAGCTCAAGGCAGGAGTGTGAGAACCCAAAGGCTGCTTAAAGGATTTCCCACTGGGGCTGGATCTCTTGAGGGTGGCAGGAAGAGGATGGACTGCCACTCAAGTCTATGTTATGCCTACTTAGTCAGCCCAAGACTTTTCCTGAATGTGTTAGAATCTCCTAAAATTACTGTCCTTTTAGGGCCTTAAGAATCAAGGAGAAGAAGAGAATAAGAAGGGAACTGTGTTTATCGGTTAACTAGCGTGTGCAAACTGACTTGTACCAGCTTTCTATACATTGTTCATTTAGTCCTTTCAACAACTCTGAAGTTAGTGATACATGTTACCCATATTTTATTTGGAATTCATACGGGTTAAAAAGAAACTTGCCCAAAGTTATACAGTAAATGTGCCCTTTTTCACCTTACCCCACTGCTCAAGCAATGCAGATTGTCAAAGATCCTTCCTATTGCTGTGAGGCATGTGCCACCAGAGCAGGTCATTTTGTGTGCAGGCATTTTGTGCAGGCATTTTGGCTGAACCCTTTGAATGCCATTGCTTGATAATCAGAGACATCATTATGGCATCATGAATGGATGTGCATGTGTTAGTGTGGAGAACCTGTCTCAACTCACATTGGGGACATGATCATTGAGAACAGGAGATGGAGAAGAGCTTGGTCCTGGGATAAGGGGAAACTGCTGTTGCAGAAAAGACAACTGTAAAGGCACCATCAAAAAATTATAAACTACTATTACCCTCCTGGGAGAATCTACAAAATGTAAATTTTGTACAAGGCAACTCACCCTGTAGACTGTGGGAGGAAACAAAACCATGCCTACAGTACCCTAAGGAAGTTCCCTTGCTTGCATAAAACAGCCCTAGGATAGACCAAAATAAAAAGCCTAACATCTTTGATGAGGAATAATTCAGTCTGAAGGAGAATGACAGCCTTTAAATCTGCACCTCTGTATCCCACCCCACATTTTCCAGCCTTACTGCAGGTATCTACTCCACATCTCCTCTATCCTAGGTGCATCGGGGCACCTAGGAAGCCACCGCTGCCAATTTCAGTGCTGCCATGCACTACCCTCTGTAGTGGCAAGAAAACAGAACTTGGAGTGGTAGAGCTTCAACACAAATCTTGACAATATGGACTTTCACAAGGAATGAAGGCTTAAGCTAGTACCTTACCTCGCTGAATTTTAGTTGCCTCACCTGAGAAAAGAAGAGGTTTCTAGGAGAATTAAGTTAGACAACGTAAGTAAGCCAATACACCTACCTGCTCAATGAATGCTATCAACTATTGTACTATTGGCAATTGCTATTTCTCTGCTGATTCTGAAATTTCCTAAAAGTTTAAGTGCTGCACTGTCTGAAGGAGATGAAGAGAGGTAATAAAGATGGAAAGGCCTCTCCATGCTCTTTCATTCTCTGATAATTTCTGGTTCCAAAGAATCCAGAGCTCCATAACCCACTTTAGTCCAAAGAAGCAGGCCAGAGAGACAGGAATGGAATGATGCACACTTAGAAACTGCCTGGGGCAAGTGTGCAAGCCCTCCCTTCTCTGCTCCAGAGACCCGGGCTTTACTCAGCTCCACAGGGTGCCTCCATTTGCTGCCAACTCATGGCTTAGCTGTCAGGTGAAGCCAAGCCACATCCAAAATGAGAATGTTACTTACCACCTACTTGGCTTTCATCCAAATGTCTAGGCTTGTCTAGGGCATAAATCCAGGAAGCAGCCCTGGAGAAATCTCAGGTATTTTAAGATGACACTCAAGCCTGTGGCATGGACGGAGTAGGGGAGGCAGGAGAATATGAAGCAGTGATGATGGTTGCTGTCTCCTCGACAGATTAAGGTGAGAGAAAGTGCCAGAATGGAATTCAGAAAATGAGTTAATTCACCAGCCTTTCCATTTACTGGATGACTCAAATTTCTTGAGCCTCAATCTTTTCATCTACAACATGGGTTGACGAAGCTACATCTCTATAATTCCTTCTACTTCTAAAAATCTGTCTTAGAAAAAAATGAGATTTTTAAAAACAAAAGAATAAGCCAGTTTATAAATAATTATGTAGACCCCACAGGATTCTCTGTGCTGTATCAGAGTGTTTAATTTAAAAGAAATATTGCCCTGGTCCTCAGTTTATGATTTTGACCTGACATTAAGGGCTGATTAGACAGCCTATGGCAATATACAGTGATGATAAATTAGAATGTATCCTGCACTAGGAATCAAAAGACCTGACTCAGAATCCTGGATCGATCCCTCCCTTGAGCTGTGCACCCTCTGGCAAATCAACTAACCTCTCCAAGCATCATATCCCTTTTTGCCTACTGTACAGAGTTTTGGTAGTCATAAAATCAATCATCAAAGTGAATGCATTTTGTATTCTGTAAAGCTGTAAACAAACACAAGATTTCATAATCACCATTACCATTATTTCCATTGTGGCCTACTTACCACAGCACTCTACAATGTTCTCACCAAGTTTGGATGATAAAATACCCCCAATACCCTCCCATTTGAACTAAGCCCTGACATAGTAGGCAAAGCTCTGTCTATCTCAGCCTTGTCTAGACATGGCATATAGACAAGACATAATGATGGGGAGAGAGTGGCAGCCACTATCTAGGGACTAGGAGGCTGCTGAGATGGCAGAGGAATCCGCAGAGCTCCCAGTTGATTTGGTCCATCTTTGGAGGTGTTCTGTGGCTCAGGTCTCTCAAAAGGTTCTGGTCTTCATAATATTTACACAAAGAAATCAAAGTAATTTGGTTAATGGGCACTAAAAGTACTGTTGCAAAAGTGATGGAGTCACCAAACAGCAAAATAAAAAAATTTGCCTTATATTTTCCTGTTGTCAGCCAAGATGCTAAGATGAAATTCAGAAACTGAAGAAGTCTTCATGGAATGTTGAAGGTCAGTAGCCCTGTAGTGACAATCTTACGAGGCTGTGTAAGTCATCTGGGGGGTGGCTCAGGGACCTTTGCTACGGTACACAAAGCAGGCATATTCTCCCTGGTAACTGGATTCCATTAGCTAATCTTGCTCCCTTAACAATGGGACTGGATGTTGGGCATGCCTAGTCAATCAAGTAGCTCATAAGTCTGGTTGTGGTGCCGGATAGCTCACCCAAGTCAAAGGCATGATCCAAAACCAAGTCTACACATACACTAAATCCAGAAGCCAGGAAGCTGGTATAAGCCATGTCCCTAAAGCCAAGAGGGAAATTCAACAACTAGCTGAGTACAATGCATAAGCAGAATTTAAGAGCCAAGAAGATAATCCAGGAGTTTAGTTGCTAAAACAATAGTATGTTCAAAGCCAGTTGAGGCCAATGGCTGGTTGAAAAGTTTGGGTCATCATGGGCAGTGAAGCTCTCCTAGGAAGACCAGCCAAGAGAGTAGGAGGAGTCATTTTGAAGTTGCCATGTGTTTAGCTGTCCCAAGCTGTCATTTGACCTTTACATTACATTCATGAGTGAAGACAATACTAGAGTAAAGACACCAGCAAGGAATGTTATAACACAACCAGCTCCATTTTCTTCTCTTCTACCACCAAAACCTACTACTCCTAGACTGGAAGGAAATGCGTGAAAACGTTTTCAGACGGGATGGATATGATTTTACTTTGTCCCTTCTATCTACCCGTCTAAAATGTTACCTTTTGGATATATGTTATTTTTATAGCCAATAAAATATAGAGTATACTATAAAAACAGAAGAAGAGGAACATTTACCATTCCTTATCTTAGTCATTAAGGTCTGCTGCCACTGCTAAATACACTACGGTAGATATTTCTGCAAAGCGTTATGGGCAGTACTGATGTTCTCAATTCCAGTGTCACACATCTCTTTTAACAAAAAAATACAGTCCCTTGTTTCCCAATAGTGGTGACTCAGGCTACTGTGGATGGCTAGCAGGACTGCTATTCTTAAATAAGCAGGATGTTTGGCTTTCCTCAAAGTATACCCACGGGCAGTCATCTCCTTTTGTTACATGTACACCTTCTTTTGGGTCACTGGAGTATCTCTGACATTGTAGACTGAGGAAGAAGGGGGAAAAAAAGAAAGAAAGGGCATAATATCAGCACACGCACAATCCAATGAGGCATCCACAGGATAAATATCTCCACTGAGAGAAGGCATCTCTAACTGACTAAAGCAAAGATTGGGAGAAAGTGGAGAAGAACCTGAAAAAGCCATTCTTTTGCTTGGCAGCTTTGATTAACTCTACCCATACAATCAATTCCACTAGAACACTTGTTTTGAAAACAGGAATGTGTTCCAATGTGAAAACTGAATCTAGTTAAACACAGCAAAGGAATACACAAAACACACACACACAGGCACACATGCACATCTCAACAGCACTCAGCTACCTCAGTTCACTGCATCTGTTATGAGCCACACCCATCGACATCTGGTATTACAATTTCCCATCTGATTTCAGCTGACCCTCCTTCCAGCTTTTCAGTTATTCACAAGAATCCACCTTCTGACGCCCACTGTCATAGGCAAACCTCATATCATTTTCAAGACAAAGTGCCCTATTTATTTTTTTATTTGTCTATGTCTCTACTGTTTAACTGTGTATAGAACTGTGCTACAATTTTTATTCATTATTCTCTGTTTTTTATGTGTCACTGATAAAGCTCTTGATTGTTTTACTTCTAACCCCATTTTTCTGCACAAGCCCTATGGTTTTTCTTGTGTGATTTTGATCAGCACAGCGATTTTTAGAACACATAATGTGACACACATTAAAGAGCTGACCTATACAAAGTTCTGCTCTTGGCATAGTGAAAAAAATCAGGTATAACCCAGGCAGTGTGTCCATGCAATAACTCCTTTCCAGAATTTTAAGAGAAATTTATGCTTTCCTAAATCTGAAACCTCAAGGAAAATTAGTTTAGAGACTGGGAAAATGGGAGAAAGTATAATCCTCCTGTGAGAATTAAAGTTTAACAATTACTATGAAGACATTACTGGCTCTATAAGCCTCATGGTAACCACAAAGCAAAAACCTTTAATAGATATGCTAAAAATAAAAAGCAGTAAATTAAAACACACTACTAGAGAAAATCACTTAGCCACAAAGGAAGGCAGTAAGAAAGGAAGAGAAGAGTTAAACAACTAGTAAACAAGAAACAAAATGGCAATAGTAAGGCCTTACCTATCAATAACAACATTGAATGTAAATGGACTAAATTCTTCAATTAAAAGACATAGAGTAGCTGAATTTAAAAAAAAGACTCAACTATATGCTGCCTTCACCTATAAAGACATACATAGATTAAAAGTGAAGAAATGGAAAAAGTTATTCCACAAAAATGGACATCAGAAAAGATCAGGAGTAGCTATACTTAGATAAAATAGACTTTAAGTCAGAACTATACAAAAACAAAGAAGGTAACTGTATAGTAATAAACGAGTCAATTCCACAAGAAGATGTAACAATAATAAATATATATATGCACCCAATACCAGAGCATTCAAATATATAAAACAAATATTAATAGGTCTAAAGAGAGAAATATGATGGAAAACATTAATAGTAGAGAACTTCAACACTGTACTTTTGGCAATAGACAGATCATCCAGGTAAAAAAAAATCAAGAAAGAAACATTGTAGTTAAACTATACTCTATATCAAATGGAACTAACAAACATTTACAGAAAATTTCATTCAACTACCGCAGAATACACATTTCTCTCATTAGTACACAGAACATTCTCCACATAGGCCATATGTTAGGTCACAAAACAAGTCTCACAAATTCAAAAAAGTAGAAATTATATCAAACTTTTTTTATTAAAATGGAATAAAGCCAGAAATTAATAACAGGAGGAAAATTAAACAATGTGCTTCTGAACAAACAATGGGTCAGTGAACAAATTAGGAAGAAAATCTAAAAATTTGTTAAAACAAGTAAAAATGGAAACACAACATACCAGAACCTACGGGATAAATACAAGCAGTACTAAGATGGAAGTTTATAGCAATAAACATTTACATAAAAAAAAATAAACACCCCAAATAAACAACCTAATGATACACCTCAAGGAACTAGGAAAGCAAGAGCAAACCAAACCCAAAATTAGAATAAGGAAAGAAATAATAAAAAGCAGTGCAGAAATAAACTCAATTGAGATGAAAAAAAATTGGAACAACAAAACAAAAAGTTGGTTTAGCTAGACTAAGAAAATCTTTAGCTAGACTAAGAAAAGAAGAAAAGAGACCCAAATAAATAGACACAAAAAAGGAAACATTAAAACTGACACCATAAAAATACAAAGAATCATTAGGGACTATTAGGAACAACTATACATCAACAAATTAGAAAGCCTAGAAGAAATGAACAAATTCCTGGACACACCCAATCTACCAAGATTGAACCATGAAGAAATAGGAAACTTGAACAGACTAATAATGAGTAATGGGATTAAAGAAGTTAGACATTATTGGCTGTAAGGAACCCACTAACTTCAGGTGGAAAACAAAACCAGGAAATTCTCACACACGCTATCAAAAGCCAATGTCAGCATTTGTAAGAACCAGAAGAGAAATGCATAGGAGAGAAGAGGTCAAGATCTAACCTGTTGGTCTTGCATGTAGCTATTGACCATGTTGTTGGGATGTATGTGCAGCCGATCTAGCTGCTAATGGTGAGTCACGCTCGCATTAAAATAAATATTAACAAGTTTATATGAAGAGTATTATATGAATCTCATGAGTGGTTTTTAGAGAAATAAATTTTCAAAGAAAAATAAGTTCTTAATCGGCAATTCTGATACTTGATTCTCTGTAACACTATTTACCTTGCTAAGAGATACAAACATTATATTATTTGAATACTGCTCAGTGATGTTGCTGGTGTTTTCCAGTGTTCAAATATTCGTTATAGGCTTCATTTTTTGGTAAATGCTACTAAAATATTACTTTTTTTTTTTTTTTCTGAGACGGAGCCTCCGCTGTCACCCAGGCTGGAGTTCAGTGGCGCGATCTCCGCTCACTGCAACCTCTGCCTCCCGGGTTCAAGGGATTAAGTCTCAGCCTCCCGAGTAGCTGGGATTACAGGTGCCTGCCACCACGCCCAGCTAATTTTTTGTATTTTTAGTAGACACAGGGTTTCACTATGTTGGCCATGCTGGTCTTGAACTCCTGACCTCAGGATCTGCCTGCCTCAGCCTCCCAAAGTGCTGGGATTACAGGCATGAGCCACCGCGCCCAGCCAATATTACTTATTTTTTAAGCTGTCCATTAAATATCTTTAACAATAAGTAAAGAGTATAAAGAATGTTGGATATATTTTTTAAATAACTTATGATTTGGGGCATCCCTGAAAATGCCAAAGAATTGCAATTTCTCATTTCCAAAGATTAGTATCTTTCTGGGGCCAGGCATGGTGGCTGACATCTGTAATCCCAGCACCTTGGGAGGCCGAGGTGGGCGGATCACTCTGAGGCCAGAAGTTTGAGAACAGCTTGGCCAACATGGCGAAACCCCATCTTTACTAAAAATACAAAAAATAAATTAGCTGGTCGTGGTGGTGGGTGCCCGTAATCCCAGCTACTTGGGAGGCTAAGTCAGCAGAATCACTTGAACCCGGAAGGCGGAGGCTGCAGTGAGCCGAGGTCATGCCATTGCACTCCAACCTGGGCAACAAGAGAGAAACTCCGTGTCAAATATATATATATATATTTATTTCTGGAATTTGGAAATGCTAAATATAGGCATGGTCCTTGGCCAAAATATAGCTCAACTTCTAAGGAACCTAAATGGCATGTTCCTCAAAGATATATTACAGGCTTGCAATTTGGGATCCAAAGTCCCTGGAACAATATACTATATCCCACAACTGTTCTCATTTCTCTCTTGACCAGTTAGAGTTAGAATTCAGAACCAGCTTGTTAAAGTTTTTTTTAAACTCAGGCTTCAGACTTAGACACCATTACAATATGTACATGTGTGCACACATACACACACACACAGAAGAGACCACAGTTATAAAAATCTCCTTGGTCTTTTAAAAAAGCAGCCTCCCTTGGCCCAGAAGTCCCAGACACTATTCAAATGATGGATAGAGGTTTCCATTTCTCAGTCAGCCAGCTCTTTGTCTGTACCCCTTAATTTCAGAAGAAGCAGGTATTCCTCAGCAAGGCCCTTTCGAGGTTCACAAAGGCACAGCTGCCATAAATCAAACACTGGTGACACTGGTGAAGTCAAGGAATAGTGCTGCAAGTAACATTTTCTTCGACCTTGCTGAGAGAAAGTCAAGTCTTGAGTTTAATGAAATGAAATCTCTTTATCGTGAACATGAATAAGCCTGCCAGAGTAGTTCTCTTTTGAAGGGACTTAACTGGTCCATGAGGAGATTTAAGCCCAGTCTCCCAAATCCAAAGGCAGAAGCAGCCTTCATCACCCACTTGGAGGTATAGCCAAGGGAAGGCTGTTTTCTAAGCCCAGAGCTCTGTGCAAAGCTAACTAAAGCTGGGACATCTTGAAGGCATTGAAAGAAAATGAAGCAAACAAATGAACAGTGAATCCAAGAAGAACCAAACTCACCTGTCTCCTGGCCAGTATTTTCTCTCCACAGGCAAAGTAAAAACCCATCATTAGTAATAGACTAAGAAAAGGATGGCATGGTCTGCACTCTGGATTCAAAAATTGACTTCTTTTAAACCTGCAGATGAATTAAGTTATGAGTAGATAAAAAGATATTACAGTTATTCATACAGTGCAATTATCTGGAGAGATTTTTCAAAATACTCTGGTAGAGTCAGAAAGCCCACTGAATTTAATTTGAATTCTAAAACTTTTATTAAAGATACAAGCGTGTTTTTGTTTTTAAACCAAGAGATAATTTTGTCCCTGTGTTATTAAGGATTAATGTAACTCAAAGGCAGACGTGGCTTCTATAAAATGAATTTTATTTTTCTCCTCCCTTTCTTCTAGCTATCTGAAAAACAGTAAAACAACCAGGGAAAGAACAGAGAACTTCTCTATGTTTTTGATTACCCTTGATGAAGAAAGGAGTCCCATATTCTCAATGCTCAATCCTTCTAAGGTTTACTGGGCAGGTCCTAACGGTTTTACTGGGCTTGTAAAATAAACATTTCTGAAGTTGAAATAGTTCACCTTGAGAAAACTTGTTCCAAGTTTTTATCCCCTCTTCTGGGTATGGTCCTGACCTATGAACCTGATACAATGAGTTCCAGGTGTTGAACTCTGTGTGGGAAGGAGGTCCTGTCTGCCCTTAACTTTTCATAAAGAGTCCCTGCCCAGATAAATGATTCTCATTGACTTTTACAGATGATTTTTCTCTGGGCTCTCTTTCAACACCTAACTTATACTTAACTTCTTTATCTTCATACACACCCACAAAAGAGAGAGAGAGAGAGAGATTCAATAATACAGATAATTTCACAATTTATAATTTTTTTTTTGAGATGGAGTCTCGCTCTGTCGCCCAGGCTGGAGTGCAGTGGTGCGATCTCGCCTCACTGCAAGCTCCACCTCCTGGGTTCATACCTTTCTCCTGCCTCAGCCTCCTGAGTAGCTGGGACTACAGGCTCCTGCCACCACGCCTGGCTAATTTTTTTTTATTTTTTTTTAGTTGAGATGGGGTTTCACCGTGTTAGCCAGGATGATCTCAACATCCTGACCTTGTGATCCACCCACCTTGGCCTCCCAAAGTGCTGGGATTACAGACGTGAGCCACCACGCCCGGCCCACACTTTATAATTTTTATACAAAACATTCCATAATTACAAATGATATTTATATAATACTTCTAAACTGATAGAGCCAGTACAAAGATTTATGGTAGAAAACAAGTGATGGACTCCAACAATTCAGGATTGTCCGCAAACACTATTGCCCGCTACAGAACATAATCCATGTTTAAAACAAAAAAAAAAAAACACCAAAAAATGGCTGACTCACATGAGAACTTATGGATAAAAGCACGATTATGTGAGATAAAGAGTAGGACAGATAAAGAGTCTGAGTTGCAGTCGCAATGCTCTATGAGTACCTGTATAAATTTAGGAAATAAATCAATCTCTCTGGCGCCAGTGTTTCAACTGCAAAAGGTAGATTGCAGTGAATGTATCCTAAAGTTCCTTTGTAACTCTGATATTTTATAACTGCATTTATTTCTTAACAAGTTAGCACGTCTTAAATTGGGAGGCTTTCCAACAAATGCACCTTAAAATTGCTGTTGACCAGGTGGCCATCATATAGTTGTCATTGACTAAAAACTTGGTTAAACAACAACTTGGTGTGTATAGTAGCTTAGTTGTTATGCTTGAGAATAAGAAAAGACAGCTGTAAGCTTTCAACATTTTAGTCACAAATTATTTGAAGACCATTAGAAGAAGGAATAGGAGAGTTGGTTCTAACTTCTGTTGGCAATTTCTGGTAAGATCAAGAGAGCACCAGAAACAAATCTTATAAAATGGGTTTAGAAAAAAATCCTGGAGAAAATAGTGGTACACTCATAAGAAACATTGTGACACAAAATACTTGATGACAGCCAGCCACATTCTGGAGGATAACACAATCATTGACAGCATGTTGCAAAGTAATTCAAAAGAGCCTACCTCTAAACGTGAAGAAATCTTAGAAATTCACAAACCAATTTATTTTTTTCTTTTTTTCAGATAATATGAATGACAAATGATAAAACATATGTGTTAATCTAAAAGACCTCTTGAATTAAACATAATATTATGTATTGTGTTTAATACATATTACTGTACATAATATGTAAAGTATAACATACCTGTTGGTCTTGATAGGTATCATGTAATATTTACAAGTAATGAGAAAGCATTGTCATAGTTGCATCAACAACTTTTTTTCATCTGCATATGTAAATTAAAAGTGCATCTTAAATCTGTGACATCTCCGAAGAGGTAAAATATAGCATGCATAAGCTAGATATTGGAAGATCCTTATAGCAACTTCTGTTTTTTGCCCAGCATCAACCATGAAGAAGTCATCAACTTTTCTTGGAATTCCTAAAATCTTTTTGTACCAAAGTGTTATGGGGCAATATTGATTATACTAAAGACTTCCCAAGATATATGGAGAAGGAATATTACATCATTAGTTGTATACTCTGTTCCCAGGCAAAAATAAAATCACCATTAGACCAATTCTTCTTGCCTTTCTCAGGCCTCCTCTTCTTCCACTGACTTTGACTCATCTTCTTTCTTCTACCCATGTTTTAAAAATCGTTTCCTTCTTCTGGTTGTTGGGGACCTGTGTATCATTAGGGCTTGCGTGTACTCCTAGAGTATGCTTACCAATGCTTCTTTTTGACATCTTCAATCTTTCCCTAGGAAGGAATTTTTATACTACTACTAAAAAGATAAAAATTTCTTCATGTTACCTGTGATTTATTTTCCCTCCCAATTGGCAATATTTGCTGCAGAAAAAGAAAATGATGAAAACCTCAGTCAGCAATTTAAGGCGTAGATCTGTGTTTGGAAACTTGTAATTCTCTACTCATGGACCTTACCACCATTTCCCAAATCATAAAATTGTGAACTACTGCAAGAGAAAATACACCTAGGCCAAAGGAAAGAATGACACATCTGATGTCTACTGTAATAAAAAGTAATATTTAACAATGAAACACCCAACTGTGTGATTTATTAAATGGAGGCCCTGCTGGAAATTTTTAACTCTAGAGCCAGGGACTTCACTATACATTTTGCTTTAGGGTTTGGATTTAGTTCACAAAAATTGAATATGGCTGCTAAACCCTTTGAAAGGTTTTTGTCTATTTATTTTTTCTCTTGCATTAAGCCTGTGGGACTGGACACAGAGAGTGAAAGTAGGTTGTTTGCTTGGCCAGCATCCATATTCCCTTCCTGCAGCAATAGTACCTTGATTTCCTTTTGTGGATTTCACCTTTTCCCTCACATTCTGCCAATGTTGTTTTGAAAGAAATTGACAAAGGTAAATCCTGATTGACCTGAGTCAATTTGCATAGCTAGCCCCTTGGCCACAGGGATTATCAGAGATTAGCACATATTCCAGTCAGACCCAACGAGACATTTGCTGCACCTTCTGGGAAAAAGAAACCCTCTCTTTTCCTCTGGCTTTAGCAGAATGAGGGAGTAAAAACCTCACCTCTCAAGTTGCTTTAGCCACTTCAGTGCTATGAGGGGGAGCCAGACTGTGGATAAAGGCCACCCCCAGACGAAGCCGAGCTGATAGATGTCTGTTGTCTACATTGTTTGCACCCTGAATCAAGCCACTCCTAAAGCTAGTCTTCCCCAGACTTTTCAGTTACATAATCCAAGAAGTTTATTTTTTGCTTAAATCACTTTGTGTTTCTTTCGCTTGTAATATAAAGAGTCCCAAACAACATAATGTACGTTTATAGCATCTAAAATAAGAATCATTCCATATCTATTTTCTCACTCATTTTTAAAGCATTTACATTGTACCTATTACGTGCCAGGCATTAGAAATAGAATAATGAATACTCTCCAGACCCTGACCCTCCAATAGGACAAACTAGAGGTATAAGCATATGATACAATGTAATATGGATGAGGTGGAAGGCACTATCAGAAGACACAGGATGAAGAGACTAGTTCAGCCTATGAGTGCCAACAAAAAAGGTTAGCAGGTGAGGAAGGGACATTCTAAGAGAAGTAAATAGCTTGTGCAAAGGTCCAGGAACTGGCATGGCTCTTCTGGGAAACCATTGAGAGTCTGTTGTGTTTTGCACATGGGTTCCTGAGCTAAGGGCAGAGGGATGTGACTGGAAAGGTAAAATCCTTTATCAATTTTAAAGGACTTGGTACATCTGGTCATCAGTGACTTATGCACAAAGGGATGTCACTGTCAAGACCTGAACCAATAAAAAGATGCAGATATCTTCAAGTGGCAACATGAGTGGGTTTTCCTTGTTTAATCACCTGAAGCTGCCTGGCTCCTTGAGATCCTGACTCAAGCCAGAGTTGCTCTCCTAACTAGGCCTCACTCTCCTCCCCCACTCTGCTACAAAGAAGAATTGTAAGACTGATGCTGACAGCCTCCTGTGCTATTGTGCATTTCAGATATTCATCTGTGCTCTGTAAAATGGCTTGAAATTCTCCATGGAGAGTGCAGACAGAAAGGTCAACAATTATGCAAAATGAATAATAGGCTTGGAGCAATCAGGCCACACAGCTGTTGCAATGAATTCCCTGAAACCCGCCTGCCAGGTGTCTGTGTCCCTGCCTAATGGCCCTGACCAGGCATCCAAAGCCAAGCCCTTAGTTAACTAGTATTCCTAGACAGCTAGGGGAGATTCTGAATGAAAGCAGAGAAAATCAGAAAAGCCACAGCTCTGTGTACCGGACAAAAAAAAAAAAAAAAGTCTTCTTGAGGCTCCACTGAAGGCGTCGGTGAATAATCTGTTCTCAGAGGTAAGAGGTTAAACAAGGAGCCAAGAGTTAAAAACTCCAACCTGGGGCCAGCCACACTTCAATGCATAGCCATGAAAATGCCTGAAGTGACCTTCTGTTCTGGGAGAACATCATATAGCCTCCACTTTTTCTGGAGAGGGAATATCAATCCAGCAGGAAAACATTGCTGAGAATCTCCTATGTAAAAGGTGCTAGGGAATGCAGAGATGAATCACACCTTAGGGTCCAGGAAAGAACAGGCAATCAGCCAATGTGTGCCAAATGTAGGTCAGCAAAGCCAACTGCTTTGAAAAAAGAGGAAGGGAGTTTCCACATACGGAAAGCATGGCATCTGTTCAAATAAATGGCTGTTCCACAGGTAGGTGGCATCCTCAGTGATGAGGAAACTGAGGACCAGAAAAGTGATCCAAGGTAGGGAGAAGAGATGTTGGAAGTAAGTCTAGCCCAATTCCAACATGACACCATTTCCCACTTTTCCAAGGATGGCAGAAAGCAAGAAAACTCTTTTGTAGGTAAACCTCAGCTTTTGAACTAGGATTTATAGAGTTTTACCAAAGCCAGAGTACAAGAAAAGGCACATCTTTCTATAATGTCACTGTCTTAGTCAGCTCATGCTCCCATAATGAAATGCCATGAACAAAGTGGCTTATTTTTCACAGTTCTGGAGACTGGGAAGACTAAGATCAAGGCACTAGCCAACTGGGTTATTGGTGAGGACTCTCTTTCTGGTTTGCAGACAGCCACCTTCTCATTCTGCTTCACATGTCTTTCTTTAATGCATGCACTCAGGGAGAGGGAGAGAGAGAAAGCTCTCTTTCTTCCTCTTCTTATAAGGCCGCCAATCTTGTTGGATTAGGACTCTACTTTTATGACCTCCTTTAACCTTAATTATCTCCAAAAAGTCTTACCTCCAAATACAGTTACGTTGGGGATTAAGACTTTAACATGTGAATTTGGTGGGGGAGACGGACACAATTCAATCCATAGAAGTCACTTTTACTTGAAAAATTGGGAGGTGGAGAAATTGTTTTTTAAATCAAAAGAAACTCAATTCTCCATGGCTTATAATATAAATTGCTAAAATGTTTTAAGAGGAAAAAGTGGGTCTTCTGGTTATACCATGAGAGTTTTGAGGGCTTACCTTTAAGAACGCTGTGACAATTTTTGAGAGGTCTCAATAGAGGGGAATAGAGGGAGAAACACCTGGAAAGATAGGATGGAGCGAGTAGGTGGAGGGTCTTGGATCCCAGATGGCATGAATCCCTGAATGCTGATGAGGCTGACCATTTTCTGTTAGTCACTCCAGTCTCATTCTCCACCTTCTCCCCTGTTCTGAGCTCAGGACCCTTGCAGGCTTCCTGCTCTCTAACTTCCCCTTGGGTTCCCAGCAGGGGAAAAGTGGGCAGGAGGGAATGAGGTCAGAGAATTTACCCCATCCCTCATTGCTGGGCCCCTGCAGATCATCTCCTTTACTGCAGGCTGTTTCTATACAGCTATAGTCTTCTGGTCATTATTTCTTCCTTTTGTCCCTTCAATTACAGAAGTAGTAATGGCTTCACAGTGCTCCTTTACCTAGGGTACTGCATCACTTCCTAGCAGTCTTCAGAAATCATATCCATACTTTTGCAAACAGTCCATTCAGGGATAGCTTCATATGAGTATGACTCATACAGTCTCACAGAGTCCCAAGCTTAGAAGTGCCTACACTTGCTTTAATACTTGAGATTATTAATAATTTTTGAACATAGGCCCCCATTTTATTTTTATTACTTTTATTTTTTGAGATGGGGCTTCACTCTGTTGCCCAGGCTGGAGTGCAGTGGCACAACTGCAGCTCACTGCAGCCTCAACTTTCCCAGGCTCAGGTGATCCTCCCACCTCAGCCTCTCAACTGGCTGGGACTACAGATGTGCACCACCACACCTAGGTAATTTTTGTAGAAATGGAGGCTTCCCAGTCTTGCCTAGGCTGGTCTCAAACTTCTAGGCTCAAGCGATCTGCCTGCATTGGCCTCCCAAAGTGCTAGGATTATAGGTGAGAGCCACTGTGCCCGGCCTGGCTCCCAGTTTTTATTTTGCACTGGGCCCCACAGACTAGATAGCTGCTCCTGAACCCTTTATTAAACCCTCTTCAAGCCCTGCATTCAAGTATGCCATCTGTTTTGTGCCAGGACCCTGGCCCCTAACCCTCCCACACAGAGAGGAGGACACCTCTAGACTAGCTGATTTACTCAGGAGGAGGCAAGACTTTTCCCCCAAAACAAAGGAGGCCTTGGGAAAAGACACAGGTGTTCTAACTGGACTAGCTTACTCCTGAAGCTGGAACTGAAATCAAGACCAGACCATGGGGCTGGGCACAGTGGCTCATGTCTATAATCCCAGCACTTTGGGGGGCTGAGGAAGGTGGATCACTTGAGCCCAAGAGTTCAGGACCAGCCTGGGCAACATGGCGAAATCCCATCTCTTAAAAAAACTACAAAAATTCGCTGGGCATGGTGGCGCTTACCTATAGTCCCAGCTACTCTAGAGGCTAAGGTGGGAGGGTCTTTTGAATCTGGGAGATCGAGGCTGCAGTGAGTTTTGATCACGTCACTGTACTCCAGCCTGGGCAACAAAGCAAGACCCTGTCTCAGAAAATAAAAATAAAAATATCATGGAAGGCAGCAAGCTGAGGTTGAGGCCTGCTGGGTTCAGGACTGTGGAGATGATAAAGGTTCATGTCCTGGCAACACAGCATTTTAGCTCCTAACACTTGGACCTCACTCACCCTTTCTGAAACCTCGGCTTTGCCATCTGGATAATACCCAACCTAACTCAACAAACAGTTGTCCACCAAAAAAGCTGTAGGTGTATTAATCTCTGGTACATGAGAGAATGTGCAATAAATATTTGTTAAATACATAGTTTGAGTTTATATTTAAACTCAAAACAGACTGTGAACTAGGAAGAAGGAATATGGAAGAAAAACAATAATCCAACCATCACTTCTTTTTTTTCCCAGTGATACATGGAAATCAAGGATTGTCTCTGCTGGAGAGTCAGATGGAAGCTGAAGGTCCAGAGCGCTATGGTAGGCGCTCCAGATTCCAAAGCCCATGCCTCTGAGCAAGCTATCCCAGAGACAGTAGGGTCGTTTGTAAAAAAAACACAGCAGGATAATGACTCCAAAGAGTAAGATACTCCTTTCCTATTCCCCACTTGGTGAGGACTGAGTGGCACCATGACCAAATTGCTCAGCTGCATCTGGATCATAAGTAAGGACATATTAATTAATTGTGGACCAGTTCTGCCCTGATCCTGCCCACCCTTCCCCAATGGCATAAAAGCATTTTGGCCTCTGTAAGTCACTAGGTCATGCTTTCTCAGCACTTAATAATACACTTATTGGGTACCTACTATGTACTGGCACTGTGTTAGGGACTTTCATTGTATTACCTAGACTGAGGGTCTGCAAAACTTTTCTTAAAGAGCTGATAGTAAATATTTTAGGCTTTGCAAGCCGGATGGTCTCTACAATCAAACTTATATTTATTAACAAATACTTATTGCACATCCTGACAACTCTGGCACTGTAGTCTAAAAGCACCCACAGTCAACATCTAAATGAATAGGCATCCCTATGTTCCTAAAACACCTTATATACAAAAACAGGTGGCTACTGTAATTTACCAACCCCTAGTCTAGAGCAGCAGGCTCTCCAACTTGCGACTATGTCAGAAACCACTGTGGGGCTTGTTGAAGCACAGACTGCTGGGTCGGACCCTCAGAGTTTCTGATTCAGGAGGTCTGGGGTCAGGCAGAAAATTTGCATTTCTAACGAATTCTCAGGTGATGCTGCTGCTGCTGCAGCTACTGCTCACACTTTGAGAACCACTGGCCTAGAAAGTGTAGCTTTTTTTTTTTTTTTTTTTTTTTTTTTAGGTTTTTGGGATGCATGTGCCGGACAGGCAGGTTTATTACACAGGTAAATGCGTGCCATGGTGGTTTGCTGCACCTGATGACCCATTGCCTAGGTATTAAGCCCAGCATGAACTATTTTTCCTAATGTTCTCCTTCCTCCCACCCTACCCTCCAGCCGGCTTCAATGTGTGTTGTTCCCCTGTGTCCATGTGTTCTCATTGTTCAGCTCTCACTTATGAGTGAGAACATGCAGTGTTTGGTTTTCTGTTTCTGCATTAGTTTGCTAAAGATAATGGCTTCCAGCTCCATCCATGTCCTTGCAAAGACATGATTTCATTCCTCTTTATGGCTACATAGTATCCGTAGTGTATATGTACCATATTTTCTTTATCCAGCCTATCATTAATAGGCATTTTGGTTGATTCCATGTCTTTGCCATTGTGAATAGTGCTGCAATGAACATGCATGTGCATATATCTTTATAATAAAATGATTTAAATTCCTTTGGGTATATACCCAGTAATGGGATTGCTGGGTCAAATGGTATTTCTGGTTGTAGATCTTTGAGTAATCGCCACACTGTCGTCCACAATGGTTGAACTAATTTACATTCCCACCAACAGTGTGAAAGCATTCCTATTTATCCTCAGCCTTACCAGCACCTATTGTTTCTTGACTTTTTAAAAATTGCCATTCTGACCAGCATGAGATGATATCTCATTGTGGTCTTGATTTGCATTTATCTAATGATCAGTGATGTTGAGTTTTTCATGTTTGTTGGCTGCATAAATATCTTCTTTTGAGAAGTGTCTGTACATGTCCTTTGCCCACTTTGTGATGGAGTTGTTTGCTTTTCTCTTGTAAATTTGTTTAAGTTCCTTGTAGATTTTGGATATTAGCCTTTTGTCAGATGGATAGATTGCAAAAATTTTATCCCATTCTGTAGGCTGTCTGTTTACTCTGGTAATAAGTTTCTTTTGCTGTGGAGAAGCTCTTTAGTTTAATTAGCTCCCATTTGCCAATTTTTGCTTTTGTTGCAATTGCTTTTAGTGTTTCTGGCTTGAAATCTTTGCCCATGCCTATGTCCTGAATGGTATTGCCTAGATTTTTTTCCACGGTTTTTATAGTTTTGGGTTTTACATTAAGTCTTTAATCCATCTTGAGTTAAATTTTGTATAAGGTATAAGGAAGGGGTCCAGTTTCAATTTTCTGCATATGGCTAGCCAGTTTTCCAGCACTATTTATTAATAGGGAATCCTTGACAGGCACAGTGGCTCATGCCTGGAATCCCAGCACTTTGGGAGGCCAAGGCAGGCAGATTGAGGTCTGCCTAGACAACATGATGAAGCCCCGTCTCTACTAACGATATGAAAATTAGCCAGGCATGGTGGTGCACACCTGTAATCCCAGCTACTTAGGAGGCTAAGGCATGAGAATTGCTTGAACCCAGGAGGCAGAGGTTGCAGCTGAGATCACATCACTGCATTCTAGCCTGGGCAACAGAGCAAGACCTCAACTCAAAAAACAAATAGGGAACCCTTTCTCCATTGCTTGTTTTTGTCAAGTTTGTCAAAGATCAGATGGTTGTAGATGTATGCTCTTATTTCTGAGATCTCTATTTTGTTTCATTGGTCTATGTGTCTGTTTTTATATGAGTACCATGCTGTTTTGGTTACTGTAGCCTTGTGGTATACTTTGCAGTCAGGTATCAAGATGCCTTCAGCTTTGTTCTTTTTGCTTAGGATTGTCTTGGTTACACAGGCTCTTTTTTGGTTCTGTATGAATTTTATACTAGTTTTTTCTAATTGTGTGAAGAATGTCACAATTTTAATGGAAATAGCAGTGAATCTATAAATTACTTTGGGCAGTATGGCCATTTTCACAATATTGATTCTTCCTATCCACAGCATGAAATGTTTTTCCATTTGTTTGTATTGTCTCATATTCTTGAGGAGTGGTTTGTAGTTCTCCTTGAAGAGGTCCTTCACTTCCCTTGTTAGCTGTATTCCTAGGTATTTTATTCTCTTTGCAGCAATTGTGAATGGGAATTCACTCATTATTTGGCTCTCTGCTTGTCTGTTGTTGGTGTAAAGGAAAACTTGTGATTTTTGCACATTAATTTTGTATCCTGAAACTTTGCTGAAGTTGCTTATCAGCTTAAGGAGCTTTGGGGCTGAGATGATGGTGTTTTCTAGATATAGGATCATGTCATCTGCAAACAGAGACAGTTTGACCTCCTCTCTTCTTATTTAAATATCCCTTATTTCTTTCTCTTGCCTGATTGCCCTGGCCAGAACTTCCAATACTATGTTGGATAGAAGTGGGGAGAGAGGGCAACCTTGTCTTGTGCTGGTTTTCATGGGGAATGCTTCCAGTTTTTGCCCATTCAGTATGATATTGGCTGTGGCTTTGACATAAATGGCTCTTATTGAGGTATGTTCCACCAATACCTAGTTTACTGACAGATTTTAACATGAAGGGATGTTGAATTTTATCGAAGGCCTTTTCTGTACTATTGAGATAATCATGTTGTTCTTGTCTTTAGTTCTGTTTATGTGATTAATTATGTTTATTGATCTGCATATGTTGAACCAGCCTTGCATCTCAGGGATGAAGCCAACTTGATCACGGTGCATAAGCTTTTTGATGTGCTTCTGGATTCAGTTTGCAGTATTTTATTGAGGATTTTCACATGGATGTTCATCAGAGATACTGGCCTGGAGTTTTCTTTTTTGTTGTATCTCTGCCAGGTTTTGGTATCAGGATGATGCTGGCCTCATAAAATGAGTTAGGGAGAAGTCCCTCCTTTTCAATTGTTTGGAATAGTTTCAGAAGAAATGGTACCAGCTCCTGTTTGTACCTCTGGTAGAATTCAGCTGTAAATCCATCTCACCTTAGGCTTTTAAGAGCACAGCTCTGAAGCTGAGTAGCCTATTTGAATCCTGCCTCTTTCACCTGTTAGCTAAGTCACCTTTGGTAGTTTATGTTTCTTTATATTTCTGAGCCTCATCTATAGAATTAGATGAATAACACCAATTTCACAGGGTGTTCTGAGTTAAATGAGTGAATGCATGTGAAGTCTTTAGACCAGGGCCTGGCACATGATCAGTCCTCAAAAACTATTAGCTCTCACTAAATGTTAGCCGATATCACCTCATTTTATTCTCCCAACAACCCTGGCCAGTTTATAGATGAGGTAGCCAGGGCACAGGGGGTTAAATGCATTGTCAACAGCACAGAGCTGGTAAAGGGCACACCCAGGGCCCTCTGTACTGTCCTCCCTCCCTAGCACCTGTGTCAAACAGACCTTCCTCATTACCTCCATGAGACCCAGAAGAATAAAAGCCCACATGGAAGATGGGCCTTGTGAGCTAGGAAGCATTCTGATCTGTGTCCCCAGGGTCTGCTCCTGGAACTCGAGTGCAGTTATGCTCTTTGGACTCTGACACCCTCTCCTGTGCTTCCTCAGGCCACACTGGGACCAAAGAACAAAGGAGCCCTCCATCCATCTTTTGCACCCCGTTTTCTGTCAGAAGGCCCTGGCCTACATGGAACCACCCTGGGCTAGATTAAGTCTTATTACATTTACTGGCAATGAGTTAGACGTTTTACATATATTATCTCATTTAATCCTCAATATAATTTTATATGGCACATACTCTCATTATGATCATTTAACAAATGAGGAAACTGAGGCATAATGGAAGTTGGCCTAAGCCACGCAGCTAGTGAGCCAGCATGCCAATGCAGAAACACAGATCAGAATGCTTCCAACATTTTTGTTCTTTTTACGTATGTAATCTTGTCTCCTTATATAGTTGAGAAGTAAAAAGACTAAGGAAAGAGAGCATTAGTTATTGTTTAGAGCAAAGAACTTGAAATGTCCAAAATGAAGCTTTCTCTCATAGGCAATTTTGGTTAATTTATCTGAAAAAATATGGATAAGTTTAAGCGAATCCACACCTTTCAGGTAAAGATGTATTTGTAAATGTACTCTTACCAATTTGAAACAGGAAAAAAACTGTGTGAGTTTTGCTCACACATAAGTGGCTTTTATGAGAAGTGGGGGGAGACTTTTATGAGAAGAAAAGTAGAGCTGGAGTGGCTTTGACCCCTTATCGTTAAGAATGAAAAGGAATAATCAAATGTACGCTGAAAATATAATAGCAAATAAGCTCCGAGGTGACATTTGGGCTATGTAGTTTTCTTCTGGCTGTGTGACAATAAGGGCCTGTTCAGCTGGCTTTTCCCAAAGCCAGAGAAAGGTCTCTTAGCTAAAATGTCACAATGCATCTTATTTTCTATTTTCAGTGCGTGTTCTGAGGGGAGACTGACACTCTGTCTTGCCCTCACTCACCGCTTAGAAAATAACAACAGTACAGCACAAAGAAAGTTAGGAAGGAAGAGGCCACTGTGGAGCTGGCTCGAGCTCTCTGACTTTCATTCCACAGAGGGTACAAGCTTTGGGTGGAGAAGAGGTGGAACAGATGAGAGGAGGTTCTGACATAACCTCCAAATGTACTCTCCTAAGAAGTCACAACAAAAACATTTGACCTATTTTGCACAATTATGTGATGCTCTGGCAAGTGGTTGTTGGACTTACATTTCGAGATCAGAAAATTTTTATTGGCCAATTTCGTGGTTATTACTAAAGGTCTTTGGTCCAAAGAACAGCTGTCATTTGGTGACCTGGAGGTCTGAGCTCTGCCTCAAAGGAAGGCATGACCCTCCTTCTTTCTAAAACTCACTGCCCCATTTTGGCTTTCAAGGCCACACATAATCTGTCCCCTGCCTACAATGCCAGCCTCATTCTTACCACTCATTCTCTATTCTCTTGGTATTCTGCTGCTAGTTTTGTTGTTTCATTATTACTAACAGAGGTCTACACCCATGTGGTCCCTTCTTCCTGGGAGATCCTCTAAACACCCTACACCTTCTTTCCTATAACTGCATCTCCTTAACTCCTACTTTTCCATGACCCTTGTGAATCTGGACCATGTTGTCCAATCTCAGAAGTATATTTGTGTTCAGAGGAGCATAGTCCAGAACCAAAATGTATTTTCAAAATCACTCAATCTTTTCACTGACACACGAAACCCTGTTTCTACTGTCTTCTTCCAATAGAATTATTACAAGGGCCAATCAACTGATCAACCAATGTGCCAGCTTCCATTTTTTATTCCATACTTCCTGCTGTCACAGGAACAATGTTTCTAAACCATCAGTTTCTTCTGTCCATCTCCATTTTGAATCTTTTCACTCAACTACTGTAAACAAATTACAACCCCAAAACATGCAATCTCATTTTGCGTTGGTCATTTTCCTGATCTGGACTGCCCATCTACCCTTTTAGACTGTCCAAACTCTAATAATCTTTTATAACTTAGTTCAAATGCCCACTCTTTGATAAGCATTTCAACAGCAGACCCTGTCACTTTTTCCTCTGTTGTTTCTGCTGTCCTCTCTTATAGGGCTTGCAGTATAATTTACATTACTGTTACTAGTTTATAGATCTGTTTCTTCCACTAGAGGGAGAATTCCTTGAAGTCAAGGGTTTCTTCTTACTTCTTTTTGGGTCCATAGCAAAGTGATTTGTACAGTAGGTACTAATTATCTACTTACTGAATTTAAGTTCATATATCATTTCAATATTTACATTGCATTTTCACATACATTTACTTATTAGTCATCCCAATGGATCTATGAGACATATAATATTATCCCAATTTTAAGAGGAAAAAGTGAGGCTCACAAAGTTAAATGATGAGTCTGAAGTGGCACAGCGTGGAGGTGGCCTATCTAGACTTCAAGCCAGGTCTCCAACTCCCCTTGTAGTTGTGAACGTCTATGGTTCCGTAATTCTGTTCCAAATTTTATGCCAGAAAGGAGAGGAAAATGATTATTTCATTATAATATTGCAGAGAAAAAAGACTGGCAAATGCTCTTCCGTTATATGCAAGCTTGTATTATGCCCCATTGGAAATGAACATTATAAACATTAGCTTCAACAATGTAACATAACAGCAGCTTCTTTTATTAGCATTGTTTAAACATTTGGGTAGTAAGCAGGAACACCTCATCAAACATATGTTCTCAGTCAAACATATATCCTCAATGCAAATTTTATGGAGTTATCTTTATTAGGTGTTATTTATTCAAAAGGCGGAAGGTGCCAACCTGCAGAAAATAATGAACAGACTGGACTGTGGAAAAATGGCTTAATTATGTAGGTCAAGAGTCCTTAACCAGACAACCACAAAAAAATCACTTTACAGAAAGTGTTGGGGGAGGGGGAACTGGTACAGGGATATGCATATATTATCTCCTGGCATATTAAAATAAGACTTGACTAATGTAAAACCACCTTATACAAAGTCCCCAAAAGAACAGAAATCTTTTCCTGTGGGTTGAGAGTGCCAAAATTGGCACAATGAAGGACATGTTCAAGGAGGAAGAACACAGTTTTGCTAATCTGAAGGTCTTTATTTGAATCTCTCCCATGTCTGTCACTTCCTATCTGGGTGATCTGAGACAAGTTACTTCCTTCTGAGCCTCCTCATTCTCTTTGTGAAATGGGGATAATAATATTGAACTTACCCAATTGTTTATTATTAAGAGTAACTGATAAAAATCTATGTGACGCTTTTTCCTGTGGCAGCAGCCGGGCTGAGAGGAGCGTGCCTCTCTCCTCTCTCCACCACGACGTGTGCTCACCCGCTGATATCGGTGTACTCCGAAAAGGGGGAGTCATCTGGCAAAAATGTCACTTTGCCTGCTGTATTCAAGGCTGTTATTCGACCAGATATTGTGAACTTTGTTCACACCAACTTGCACAAAAACAACAGACAGCCCTACGCTGTCAGTGAATTAGCAGGTCATCAGACCAGTGCTGAGTCTTGGGGTACTGGCAGAGCTGTGGCTTGAATTCCCAGAGTTCGAGGTGGTGAGACTCACCGCTCTGGCCAGGGTGCTTTTGGAAACATGTGTCGTGGAGGCCGAATGTTTGCACCAATCAAAACCTGGCGCCGTTGGCATCGTAGAGTGAACACAGCCCAAAAACGATATGCCATCTGTTCTTCCCCGGCTGCCTCAGCCCTACCAGCCCTGGTCATGTCTAAAGGTCATCATATTAAGGAAGTTCCTGAACTTCCTTTGGTAGTCGAAGATAAAGTTGAAGGCTACAAGAAGACCAAGGAAGCTGTTTTGCTCCTTAAGAAACTTAAAGCCTGGAATGATATCAAAAAGGTCTATGCCTCTCAGCGAATGAGAGCTGGCAAAGGCAAAATGAGAAACCGTCACCGTATCCAGCGCAGGGGCCTGTGCATCATCTATAATGAGGATAATGGTATCATCAAGGCCTTCAGAAACATCCCTGGAATTACTCTGCTTAATGTAAGCAAGCTGAACATTTTGAAGCTTGCTCCTGGTGGGCGTGTGGGACGTTTCTGCATTTGGACTGAAAGTGCTTTCCAGAAGTTAGATGAATTGTATGGCACTTGGTGTAAAGCCGCTTCCCTCAAGAGTAACTACAATCTTCCCATGCACAAGATGATTAATACAGATCTTAGCAGAATCTTGAAAAGCCCAGAGATCCAAAGAGCCCTTCGGGCACCACGCAAGAAGATTCCTTGCAGAGTCCTAAAGAAGAACCCACTGAAAAACTTGAGAATCATGTTGAAGCTAAACCCATATGCAAAGACCATGCGCCGGAACACCATTCTTCGCCAGGCCAGGAATCACAAGCTCCAGGTGGATAAGGCAGCTGCTGCAGCAGCAGCACTAGAAGCCAAATCAGATGAGAAGGCGGTGGTTGCAGGCAAGAAGCCTGTGGTAGGTAAGAAAGGAAAGAAGGCTGCTGTTGGTGTTAAGAAGCAGAAGCAGCCTCTGGTGGGAAAAAAGGCAGCAGCTACCAAGAAACCATCCCCTGAAAAGAAGCCTGCAGAAAAGAAACCTACTATAGAGGAAAAGAAGTCTGCTGGATAAACTCTTAAATTTGATTATTCCATAAAGGTCAAATCATTTTGGACAGCTTCTTTTGAATAAAGACCTGATTATACAGGCAGTGAGAAACAAACAAACAAAAAATATCTATGTGACAAGAAAACTTGGAACATAGTACATACTCAGTTAGTGAATATTATCATTACACTTCCTCCACTGACACATACATCTCTTCTAAACATGAATTTTTTTAAGAAGCTGCGACTTATGGAAAATTTGGATGTATTCACCCTCTATTTCTATTCCAGATTTTACAATTCCCTTCCTCAAACACCTGTTTAATTTCATTTTCCTGGTCCCTTAAGAACAAGCATCCTAATATCTCAAGCCACTTCTTTTAGATTAGGAACAATGACATTCAAGGTAATCAGAAAGGAGGAGAAGGGAGAGGTAAATTCCAAAGGACATAAAGGAAATCTATGTATCAACAGACAGCCCTTCCTTCCTTCCCTCTTTGCAATTCTTTCTGCTCAGTCTAATTTGGATCTAACTGGAGCAGTGTTTCTCAAATGGATGTGGTGATGTTCCCCCAGCAGATATTTGGCAATGACTGGAGATATTTTTGGTTGTCCCATTGGTGGGTATAACTTGCATCTAGTAGATGGAGGTCAGGGATGCTGCTAAACATCCTACAGTGGACAGGAAAGTGCCCCCATCAAAAAAAAAAGTTTTCTGATCCAAAATGTCAATAGTGTCAAGGTTAAGAGACCTAAACTGAACAAATTATGATCAAACTAGATATGCATAGAAGTAAAAGGCCCTAATCCAATTCAAGGATTATTTAGTGAGTTTTGCTCTTGGTGTTAAGCCCCTTACTAGCTCCTAGAGACAATGATCCAAGAGGTTTAGAAGTAGGAGAGAATTATTCTCTCTCTAGAAGAAAACCTAGGCATTACCATTCAGGACATAGGCATGGGCAAGGACTTCATGTCTAAAACACCAAAAGCAATGGCAACAAAAGCCAAAATTGACAAATGGGATCTAATTAAACTCAAGAGCTTCTGCACAGCAAAAGAAACTACCATCAGAGTGAACAGGCAACCTACAAAATGGGAGAAAATTTTTGCAACCTACTCATCTGACAAAGGGCTAATATCCAGAATCTACAATGAACTCCAACAAATTTACAAGAAAAAAACAAACAACCCCATCAAAAAGTGGGCGAAGGACATGAACAGACACTTCTCAAAAGAAGACATTTATGCAGCCAAAAATCACATGAAAAAATGCTCACCATCACTGGCCATCAGAGAAATGCAAATCAAAACCACAATGAGATACCATCTCACACCAGTTAGAATGGCGATCATTAAAAAGTCAGGAAACAACAGGTGCTGGAGAGGATGTGGAGAAATAGGAACACTTTTACACTGTTGGTGGGACTGTAAACTAGTTCAACCCTTGTGGAAGTCAGTGTGGCGATTCCTCAGGGATCTAGAACTAGAAATTCCATTCGACCCAGCCATCCCATTACTGGGTATATACCCAAAGGACTATAAATCATGCTGCTATAAAGACACATGCACACGTATGTTTATTGCGGCATTATTCACAATAGCAAAGACTTGGAACCAACCCAAATGTCCAACAATGATAGACTGGATTAAGAAAATGTGGCACATATACACCATGGAATACTATGCAGCCATAAAAAATGATGAGTTCACGTCCTTTGTAGGGACATGGATGAAACTGGAAATCATCATTCTCAGTAAACTATCGCAAGAACAAAAAACCAAACACTGCATATTCTCACTCATAGGTGGGAATTGAACAATGAGAACACATGGACACAGGAAGGGGAACATCACACTCTGGGGACTGTTGTGGGGTGGGGGGAGGGGGGAGGGATAGCATTGGGAGATATACCTAATGCGAGATGACGAGTTGGTGGGTGCAGCGCACCAGCATGGCACATGTATACATATGTAACTTACCTGCACATTGCGCACATGTACCATAAAACCTAAAGTATAATAATAATAATAATAATAATAAAAGAAAAAAAAATAAAATAAAATAAAAAATAAAAAAAAAAAGAAGTAGGAGAGAAATTTAGCCAGTAGGTCTCAATACTATGTGGAAAACTCTCCATTCAAGACTGATCTCTCTGGAATTAGGTTCACAAGAATTCTTTTGCAACAAGATACAGTAGCAGTTTATGTCAGACATAGCTTGTAAAAACTGCAGGTTTTAGAGAGTAATTAAAAGAAGTCTTTATAAGCAAATTACCAGCTTCTCTTAGCTAGAAGCTATCTCTGGATAGAGTTGCCTAGAGGAGGAATTTTTAACTTTGTTTTAAACATTAATTGGAAAGTTAGCTACTTCTGACTAAGAAATAAGGCCAAGAAGTTTAGTTTGAGATTGTTGTGTTGTTTTTGTGGAGGAAATTGAGAAATGCATATTGCCACATTCTAATCCTCAATGCTACAATGTGATACTTTTTCTTTTCTTTAGCTTCAGTTACTTTTTTTTTTTTTGGAGACCCAGTCTCTCTCTCTCGCCCAGGCTGGAGTGCAGTGGCTTGATCCTAGCTCGCTGCAACCTCTGTCTCCCAGGTTAAAGTGATTCTCCTGCCTCAGCCTCCTGAGTAGCTGGGATTACAGGCGTGTGCCACCATGCCCAGTTACGTTTTTTTAAAAAAGTTAGTGAGGAGTGGGAAGTAGAGGAGAGCTAGAGAGCTGGTGGGAAGTCTCTATTCCCACAGGCAGCTCTTTGGGAAGAGAAAGAGGCTAGGAAAGACTTAATAGTGAGATGAACAGCCCAAGCTGTCTGTCTTAGGTTCCTTGGTCTCTCCTGGCTTTAGAACACAGCACCCATGTGACAGGCGTGGCCAGCACCACTAAAAACTAGATCTTGGCTGGTGGAAAATCTTGGAGTTAAAGAGTAGGGCCTCACAGCCAACACTAAAAGTTCAAGTTTTTTGAATGCCCATGTTTGTTCATATAGAATGGACATCAAACAGATTGGGCATAGCTGGTCATAAAGTACATTCCAGATTCGTGTTAGGAGAGTATTGGATGTGGAGCCTTCAGAGACCTACAGCACCTACAAGAGACACAAAGAGGCAAACAACAGGTCCTTCTCAGCCAAGCATGGCACTTTAGTGAGGAGCTCAGGGGACCAAGTTACAGGGGCCTCAAAGCTGTGGCAAATGGACTAGACACTATGTGCCCATGTAGATGGCTGAAAAGCCTTGAAATCAAAATAGTGCGTAGGTAAGAAGTGAACTAAATCCAGGATTAAGATAGATATACATCTACCTAGTATTAGGATAGAAGAGATACTTGGAGAGGGCCATACGGATGATTGAAACCACCTCTTTACAGATTATGACAGCGAAAGAAATGTAGCATTGCTGACTCTGTCTTTTTTCTAGCCTCACAGACTGGCTGTCCTTGCTCATTCCTAGATGTAGGCCAAGCGAACCATGGGAGGAATTTAGTTTATGGTTTAACTTTGAAGCAAGGATGATAGTAGTCCCTGCCTTAAACTGACCTCCTCCTTGTTTAGGGGACAGAAACAGCCTTTGTAAGACGAATCAAAGGCCACAAGATTAGGATTATGGGACAGACCTGAATTCTGCTAAAATGTAGATGTAATTTCTATAATCCCTTACTATTCAGGAGTCATGTGGCTAGAGATCACAAGATTTGTGACTTTCTCAATTGCTCCTATAGATAATGTCATTATTATAGAACCTAAGATTGGTTTTTTCTAAGGTTTTCTAGACTTTTTGCATTCTGATTTGCATTTTGATTTGAGAATTAACTCTCATCCTTCTGTTTTGCTGGCCCTGTGATTATTAAACTCTTTCCTGCAAAAACCTGCTGTTTTTTATGCATTAGCTTTTCTGGGCAGGAGGCTAGATGAACCCATCAGGCAATCACACTATTCTCATTGCAGGCTGACCAACTGCCCCACTAGCCACTAAGGACTGGGGACGGGAAAGGGAATAAGACTCTCATAGGAGCCTACAATATTAGAGGGCTGAGTGATACCATGTCTAAAGACAGAAATTAGATGGCTAGGACCTAGAAACCAGGCAGGCAAACAATATCAGTGGGCCAGGTATCCTATTCATTCACTTAACATATATTTAGTCTCAGTACTGAGGAATATAGTCACACCCATAGAGGACTTTATAGAGCCTGAAATCTATTAGGTGTTAGAGACTCCCTAGCATCTGTGAACAGGAAGAGGTTCCATAGGCAAACAGTATAAAGTGGCCAACCAGTAAACCAGTGTATAATCATGACAGGTGGAAGGGCTGTCACATTTATTGAGCAACTACAATAAGAAATCCACATAACAATCCCGTAAGTATATTATTATTACACCCTTGTGCAGATTAAAAACACTAATGGTCAGAGATATTAAACACAAGTTTTCACAGGTGAAGAGAAGTAGAGAGAATTCTACTACCTTTATGTCCAAAGCCTGTTCTTCCCTTCCTCTGCACTACACTTATCAGGGAAGCCTGGAAACAAATGGTAGGGACTCACCCAAAGACTTTATTTGGGTATAGGATACCAGTCCCTGAGGCATGTGTAGGGAAGGATCAACCCAAGCCTTCCAAAGAACTAGGACATTAAGCAGAGAATCAAGGGTCACTCAGGAAAGAAGGGACCAGGCAGAAGTCCAGCCACTAAGCCTGGGGACAAACCCAGCAAAGGAGCCACAGTAAAGCTGAGCCACTGACCACCTGGCCCGTGTCTTACATCCCAACTGAGGGCACAGTTGTCTAGGGTGGTCAGATAAAGGATGGAACATGGCCAGGCACAATGGCTCTTGCCTATAAATCCCAACACTTTGGCAGGCCAAGGTAGGCGGATCGCTTTAACTCACAAGTTTGAGACCAGCCTGGGCAACATGGCAAAACTCTGTCTCTACAAAAATACGAAAATCAGCTGGATGCAGTGGCAGGCGCCTGTAGTCCCAGCCACTCAAAAGGTTGAGATGGGAGGATGGATTGAGCCTGGGAGGCAGAGGTTGCAGTGAGCCAAGATCGTACCACTGTACTCCAGCTTGGGCAATAGAGCAAGACTTTATCTCTCTCTCTCACACACACACACACACATGCACACACACACACAAAATGGAACACCTGTTAAGTTTGAGTTTTAGATAAATGATTTTTTTATTTAGTATTACTCATTTTTTATATTATTTGGGAAATATACTAAAAAATTATTTACCTGAAATTAAAATTTAACTGGGCATCTTGTATTTTTACTTGCTAAATCTGGCAGCCCTAGTGACTATGCCACATGTGGGGATGAAGTCCCACAATCATGAAGGCAAGAGGGGTACAGGGATAAGGACCCTAGTACACAGCTATCAAAACAACCTCCCCCACCCCACCTTTTTTTTTCTTTTAACAAAAGTTTTCTGCCATGTAGTATTTTGTAATTATACAAAAGACGCTTGGTAAAATGAAAAACGTATTCTTAACAATTAGAAACAAAACAAAATTTGAAACAGGAAAAAACTACCCTGGTAGAATAGGAATGGCACTTTAGCATGATAAGCATGATGAGGAACATCCTTCTGAAAAAGTCAACTCGTACTTGGAATTGCCAGGGAGGCACTCTGTGCTGGAGTTGGTGGAATGGTAAAGATAGGAGTCTCCTCACTGTCCAAATTGTAAGCCAATGCCTTTCCTTCTGAAACTATAACCTTCAGAGGTTTGGCTATTGAGATATTATAAGTTAAGTAGATCATTGCAGGCTAGACAGCTGACAATCATTTATAATATTCTTTCTGTGAGTAAATGTCTTCCAAGCTTCCTGCAGTGATCTTACAAATAGTTTTGGCAACACAATCTGTTAATTGGGGTTTTACTACACAACCCTGCAAAATTTGGTATGTGTCCCACTGTCCAGCCTCATCACAGACCAGCCTCCTCTAGCTCAGCCTACCAGCTCATGACTCCTCTTTCAGTCCTCGAATGCCACAAGCTCCTTGCTGTGTTGGGGCATTTGCCCAGAATATCCAGCTCTGTGGAACCCTCCACCTCTGACTCCTAGAACAGCACCTTCTCTTTCAAGTAGCCTTGAACAGGATTCCTTAATAACTGCATTATCTAAGTACTATCCATCCAAGAACCCTCAAAATTACTTTTACTTTTATTAACTTATAAATTGATATTTATTGTTAACTCTCCACCAGAATACAAATGCTCAAGGGAAAGGCCCATTACTGTTCTACTTTTCACACTTTTTTCAGAACCTAGCATACTGCTTAGCACAAAATAGAAAATTCATTTATAGAATATGTGTAAAATTAATAAATGAATGAATAATCTGAATGAGTTAGTAAGTAAATGAATGAATGTTTATATCTTATCTTTCCTCTGCAAATCATGTTTTGTTCCTAGTTTATTCCTATTGATTAACACAAGCTCTTTTGTCAGCTCATGTTAGCATATCTCAATTATAAGCAGACAGGCACCAATTTATCTACTTATTTATTTTTTTCATTCATTTGAGAGCCCTTAATATATCAGGCACTGTGCAGATTCTGGTTTTTTTGAACTGTGACAAACCAAATTCAACTCAAAGTAAAATCAGAAAACATGTAACATGATGACAAACATCACAAGCTATTGTGGGTCAACAATGTATTTTATATAAATCAATTCCTCTTCCCACATGAACTTCATAAGGCCCAAGTTCGCAAATCAGCCTTTTTGCCTCCAACCCTGTGTGTTTTCTGGCTCAAATTTGAAATCCTTTTGTAATATCTGGAGTTGCCAGAAAGGGCTTCAAGGTAGAAAAGTTACAAAATGGAGGAGGGAAGTTGGGATGAGATGAACAGTGAAAGGGAGGCAGAGTTCACATAGTTGTGCTGTCACTTCCTGGAACAAACCTGATCAAACTAGTCACCTTTCCCAAGCACTTCTCTGCAATCATAGTACCCGACTTTTCTCATCCTTCCTTTGTGGGTTAGTTTCATGGCAACCATTGAATGTCGCAACTGTCTCTAGCCTAATTTGTGGATGTAATTTGTGCTTATGTTCTCCCAGCTTTTCCAAACCTGCTAGCCCACAAGTACTGTTCCTAGAAGAACTCTAATGGCTTAGCTCTATCTAACCTGACATCTTTTTTTTTCCCACTGTTCCACTGAACAAAGCTCTCATCTTTCCCAGTAACCTGCCTCTGGAAGAAAGGACTCGGGTACACAAGACTGACCTCTTACTTTGTCTGGGCCTTTGTATCATAGAGTAGGTGATTCAGAGCAAAAATAAAAGAAAATTATCAGAAAGCAAATGAGAAGGGAAAAAAATACAGAAATGCTGTCAAGGTCACCAGTATACTTTTGTTGCAGGATCACCCTAGGTGAAATTATTTTAATTTACCAATTTGCAGAGATAAAAAATATCCCACTGTGAAAACCACAGTATTCACAGCAGTGTGTGGCACTGATGAGCTACACCATATGATAAAGCAAATTGAGATCAGGCATTTGCAAGACCACTTCATGATGGGGGAAAAAATCACATGAAGAGTTATAATATGGTTAATGGCATTGCAAGGCTGATCTCACTAATTTTACAATTCTCTTTTACGCATAGGTTATCATACTAATTAGCTGCCTCTGGAATATTTGTCATTTTAACAGAGCAATTTTGCATTTCCCTTTGCTTTAGTTCTGTGGCCTCCAACCTGACATTCAGAGGTTCCAACAAGTTTCAACACATCACATGTTCTGGATGATTTGAAACAAGTCACCTTGGAGCCGGAGAACCTTTGAGGATGGCATGGTGGAAAGAACATTCACTTGGAAATCACGTGTTGATAATAATGGCAATGTGGATGTTGGCAATTTACTTAATCTCTCTGAAAGTGTTTCATTAAAAATGAAAATGAGGAACCTAACTTCTGGGCTTATTGTGAGGATGGAAATCATCTCCCTCACATGCCTAACACGTAGTTCAATAAATGGTCCATATAGAATAGTAATAAAGCACAATTCATTTTTTTCCTCCTCTTTTGATGGTTGTGTGAAAGGAAAATAAAACTTGGAACCCCAATTTACTATGCCAAAAGGAAAAAAATTAAGCTGAAAGCTGAGTTATGTAAGAAGCTGCCTTTCCTTTTGTTTCTAAGCAGATAGCTACAGATAAAAGCTACATATCTCCACTGGCAGCTACTCTATATTCACCCTATCTTACATAAAGTGCTGATTTACTGACACCAGGCAAATACATAATTGACTATCCCCCTACCTGCTCCCTTTCTCTTGCAACATGTGAATTCGGAAACGTGACCATACCGTCCCTCTTTCTCGTCCAGCCAGCTTTTCCCCTTTAAATATTGAACTCCTCAAAAATCATCTTTGGAGAAAGGCACAGACCTGTCTCCCAGACACATCCTTGAACTTGGCAAAATAAACTTCTAAATTGGTTGAGACCAGACTCAGATACTTTTTGGTTTACAGTTCCACGATTCATGTGAGTAGATCTAGCAGGGAATAGAAAATTCAAAGCTGTGGGGAAGAATAATTTCATATCCCAGAAGCTTCAAGCATTCTTTTCCTTCCCACTCCTCTTGGACAAATCAGAAGGTTTGGAAATGGCAGTATAGTAGAAGCTGATACTTCTCTCAAAGATGTAACACAGGAAGCCAACAATATGCTCTAATCAAGCACAGAGCCTTTAGGTGATAAAAATCACTGACCTTGGTTTCAAGTCCAAGTCATGTTTAAATGTTTTACTATGGCCTAGACACCTTGTAAGAACTAGATCCAGAACTTACATTTTAATTGCATGTACATGTAGATGACATGCATCATGGAAATGGGAAAAGTTAGAATGTTGGCCTGTGGAAGTATATTGTAATCTGTCAAGTATTATTATTGTCGTTGGTTTTGTTATTGTTAAAATATAGGTGGAATCTGGGAAATCTACCAACAATAACAATGATTATTGTTGCTAAAGTACTAACAAAGGCAGAAGAAAAAAACTGCAAAAATGTGGTTCATTCACATACAACTCATGCCAATTATAGTTATAACCATCAAGAAAGCTTATCATTTATCCTTAACATTCTCCTCCAGAAATTAATACCTGCATGTAATCTGAAAATTTGACACAATAAAATAGGAGCTGGGCTAAATTCTTGACAATGGTTACTTATGGAAATTATGGAACTTTCTGTTATTTTATCCTGAGAAACTCTACAACATCCAAAAGTTATTATTTCCGTCTTTGTTTCTAGTCTCCACTAGATCTTAATTTCCTTTCTTGGAGAAGTGTTTAATTGATGTCCCTTTCCCCAAACCATTAATGCCAAACCTTCTTGCATTAGTGTAATCATGGACAGAGCTTTAGAAACATCATAGAAATAGTACGTAATAACCCCCAAATGGAGTATTTTGAACCAAATGGGATTAGGTCACATTCCAAGCACAGTGGAACTAAACTAGACACACAGAGCCTTTAGGAGTTTGCCCCTACTGCTGCTGCCTCACACACCTGAATGCTTGGCAGGTCCTGAGAGAGCTCCCCTATTCCACCCCCCAGATATTGAAACAGACTTTCAATACTAGAACATTCTCTCTGCCCTCTCTTCATCCAAATAAGTCTTACCTATCTTTTGTGTTTAATCTTAGGTATTCCTCCAGAAAACCTTTCCTAATCACCCCCTCCCACCATAGCCAAGGCTGCTTTTAATGGTCTTCCTATGTGCTCCCATCACAGCTACAGGGAGAATTTGGATGACCTGTTCCAAAAATCTCTTTCTCCTTCTAGACCACCAGCTGCTGAGAATAGGGACTGAGCCTGCTTCACTGTTTTGTTCACAGCCCCTCACACATAGCAGCCACTCAATAAATATTAGCTGAATTAATAGGTTTTGAGAATCCCATCTCGAAAGCATTCACAACAAATAAACTGATTCCTCCAGAAAACAAAGTTAATTGCTCATTATCCAGCACATTTTAATAACATCAGCTACCTAAGTAGGTAATTCAGGCTTGAATTACATACTTTGCTTTTGAGAAAATCTATCATTCATCATCGTATCACCACATTTCATTGCTGTGTAGACACCGCTCTGACATTATCTTCTTATGATTTAATTTCTGATCAAAGCAGGAACAACCAAGATATGAGACCAGAAATGTGTTGGCTCTGCCATTAACCTTGGTGGCTTTGTGGACATTCCCCAAGCCTCAGTGTGCTTCATCACTGTCAGCTCTACCCTATGTGCTCCAGGAAAGAAGACAAATGAAGAAATGCAAACGTCCAGAGTGGAGCCCATGGGACTATACATAGGATTGTTGAAGGAATAACTTGGGTATTTTTGCAACTAAATATGGTTGGCATTCAACATCACAACTTCTTCACATTCTCTCTTTCCGTCACTTTCCTTGAAATGGTCACATCGGCTTCTATTGTTTCCCTATGGGTCTGAGAGGCTCCATTGAGGTTTTACCGCCTCGTTCACGAACCCCTACTAACCAAACCCATAAGGTCAGTACCTTTTGAACCCAACTTTAGCTACTCCCCAAGCAGGCCAATTAAGGAGCCCACCTGCTGTAGATTGTGTTGCCTCCCAGAATATGATCACATATGGCTTCTTTAAAGGGGGTGGAGGAATGATGAATGTCAAAAAACACGTGTTTATACTTAAAGCTGTTATACACAAGAGCTTTCAACTCTTTGGTAAGAGAGTTTCAATGGGGTTATGTGTGTATCTGCTGCCTTTAAGAATGATTGTCTGTCAAGTGATTTTGCAGACTCCACAGAATCCCTCAAGGCAGTAGGGAAAAAGCAGAGGGATTGTAACCTGGAAACCAGAACAAGTTGAGGATTCATTCTCACCTCGTGACATCTGCAATTTGGGAAATGGGAAGGCTACAGAATGATATCACTCACTTGAAGCCAGAGACTCACACCTCCTCCCCTGCCCCTGTGCCTATCATCTGTCTATTTTTAAAGGCAAGGAATTTTAAATGTGCTTCAAAAAACTAAAACTAAAGTGATGCTCACAAAAGCCAAAGTCCCTGGTTCAGTGACTGGATCTCCAGAGAGGAGGGTCAGAGCTTTATTTTTGCTTTCTGTCTCTTCCAAAGCATGCAGGAAAAACAGTTAACAGCCATTTGAGAATTGCAATTGAGTTTATCTCGGCTACTTTGGGTACCTTCCTTCAGTTTCCCAGGAGCAGGTACTTTTAACTAGAGGCAGAGGTCATTTGGTATCTTTTAATGAACCCTCTGAGGCTGACAATTCTGAGTGCTCTCTTAGATTTTTCTTCCCACACAAAATTCATTTCAGCATTTTACATAAAATTTGTATTTTTATAAGAACCTAGGGACTTCAGCTGAGACAAAGCTTTAGTTTCTGCAATCAAATCTATAAGAAAACTGTAAGAATAGCTTTACCTTATTAAAAAACACCAGCATGAGGAACATTATAAGATTTAACAAGCCTTCAGTTACACATTTTTTTCCCAGTTACTTTTGAATGCAACTTGGAGTCTCTCCTTATAATGAGACCAGTATTGGCTAGCATAGGAAAAAAAAATTCTTCTTTAAAACATTCTAAAGAGAAGGTTAAATAAATGGGTGCAGGTGGAAAGATAAAATGTCTTGTATTCCCCAACCCTTCCATTTCCCCAGATTATCAGCTTAAAGCCTCAGACTCATGATGCCATTGAGGTCAGAAAATGGGTCTCATTTCTTTAATCTATAAAGCAGCGTATGTGAAGGTGGAATAGACTGGCTGATCTTTAAGGCAGAGCTTCCCAGCTGCTGTGCCAGGCACTCTGGTAAATCTCAAACGGATCACCAGTGTGCCAAGATATTGATCAACTTCCTTGATGACTAGGAACAGTTGGACAACAACAGCCCTTAAGCCAATCATTTCCAGCTGCAAGCATCTTTGTCTGTTTATTCCAATGTGCTATAAAAGTATTTTCACTGTATGTATCTGCTATGGTGTGAAGGTGTTAGAACACACTGGTTTAAAGTCTCTTCCAGTTCTGTTGTTCAATTATTCTAATTCGTATTTCCTTCAAGTAGGACTCCATTGGTGACCACTGCAGGGCTACTGAGTACTGCTGGGGATGTGGCACTTCATGTTCTGTGTGATGGTACCCCTGGAGGTATGCAATGCATGACATACACAGCCCTGAACAAATGAGCGGAATGTGAAAAGAAAAGAAATATGTGGCAGAGACATAGTAGGTACTGAAGTTTTTTTAAGCAAACAAGAGACTGTCCAATGAACTAATACTTAGGACAATCATTGGGAAAGGGAAAGGTCATGGTAAATAAAGGGACTCATTTTCCCTTGAGGTACTCACTTTTATGGAAACCTAACAGATCTCTTGTGGAAAACAAAGATAAAAACACAATAAAAGAGGAAATAAAGAGGAGATGCAAAGGCTCTCACTTAACTCTCAAAAAGGTTTTGAGTTAGGCAAGTATCCTGCCATATGACACAAGTGAATTGAGGAGCCTCTGTTCAGTGAAGGAAGAATGTTTGATTGCTGAGGGAAGAAATCACTGGGATGCAAAACTGTGGGGACCCTTATATTTTCCTCTGACCCAAGCGCCAGGGAGCTTGGTTTCCCCAAGAAACAGAGGCTATCAGAAATGAAACAAACAAAAACACAGCAATCCAAATTAAAAGAGTTGAAAATACTAGGCACATTTCAAGAAACTGAGAATGTGAGAACATCTTATTCTTTGCAGAAGAAAGGTACCACTGGTGGGGAAAAGGTGTCTCCTACCATGAAACAAGAATTGGCAGAGTGGAGTTGTGAAGCTGGGAGAAGTGACATTAAGGAGGCAAAGTAGGTGTAAAGAGTTAGAAAGTCACATATCCACCAAAGGAATTGGGGTAAATTTAGCACCTTTGAAGGCTTTCAGATAGACACTGTAATCAACACACAAAAAAAAAGTAAAGGCAAAGAAGACATTGATCATTATAGGAAATTTTTTCACCTCTTTGTATTTGTTAATTACTTACAATCTTGCTTAATTTAAAAGTCATGTATACACCTTACAGAAAGCCTTATGAAAATGGACAAGTATAAACAAGAAAAAACTTACCCTTAATGCTACAGACAGGGATTGTCACTGTTAATAGTGCATGAATAAATTAAAATGTACTTAGCTATTTCCTATGGTTGGACATTTAGACTCTATTTTTTTCATTATGATAAATCCTCAATAAACATATTTTCCCTGTCTTTGATCATTAGGAAACAAATATTGTTTGTTCCTATTGCTGATTATTTCTTTAAAATAGATTCTTTTCTGAGATAGTCTGGGTAAAAAAGTATGAACATCTTAAGAATCTTAACACATACAAATAAATGAAATGCTTTCCAGAACCCTCGTACCAATTCCCACCAACATTTGAGAGCTCATTCAGTACCTCTGACTAGTTTTGATTATACTTTCTTATACTTTTGCCAAATTAATATGACATCTCCTTGTAGTTTTAGTTTGTGCTTCAGGTCAAATCTTTTTTATATGTTCATTACCAGCACTAAAATTTTTCCCCTAGCAATAGAATTTTAATGGCAGAAAAGAGATGCTCATGGACACCTTGACCGTTCTGGGAGATGAAGGGATAGAGGGACAGGGAGTGGCAGAGGAAGAACTCAGGTTTACAGATCAGCCAACTACAGACGGTGCACCAAATCTAGCTTGCTGCCTGTTTTTGTATGGCCTACATGTCTGTTCCCTTTTTAAATGCTTAAAAACAACACCCAAAGAATATTATTTTGTGACATGTGAGAATATGAAATTTTAATTTGTATCCATAAATAAAGTTTTATTGGTTCCATGCTAATTATTTCTGTATTGTCTATGACTTTCACACTGCAACAGCAGGGTTCAGTAGCTGTGATAGAGACATTATGGATCATGAAGCCTCAAATATTTACCATCTGGCCTTTTACAGAAAATGTTTGGTGACCCCTGTTGTAAGTGATTACTTACCCCCTGCTGGGAGTACATAAATGCTCAGATTAGTAAGAAGTGGTTGGATTGCTCAAGTTTCTTTAGTAAGAGCATGCACTAATCTAAGATACTCATGCACTTCTCCTTTAGGAGTGTAGGATTGCAAGAGTGTCACTGAGCAGAGGTGAGCATCATTCAGATACACACCAAGGGTAGTAAGAGAAGTGAAGCACCAGATTGTTCTTACAAGGTAGTTTCAAAGCATAAAAGAATATGAAAATCTCTGTAGCCACTGAATTATTTGTTTTCCTTGCTAACAGCAAATGTTCAAATTGAATTGAAGCCATAAGTCTTCCTTGAAACTCACAAACACAGAATACTATATGTATATGTATGTGTATATATAAATGTAATATATATTATATAAAATATATATGTTATTATATATGTATAATTATTATATTCTAGAAGAGCAAAGCAAATCCATGAATTGACTCAGTAGCAGAGGAAGGTAGAAAGGTCCTGGTCTGAATATGAAGAAGTCTAGAAATTTAGCATTTGCCATTAACTTGGCCATGTAACCCTGAGAAAATCACCTGACATGTCTGAGAGGTGAGCTGGAGGAGAGTTAATGTTTCTATCAGCTCTGGTATTTGCTGATTTTTCTTAGTCTTAATTCAGTGTTGCCTGGATCAACAGCAGCAGCATCAACTAGGAACTTCTTAGAAATGCAAATGCTTGGGCCCTGCCACAGGCTTACAAAATCAGAAGTTCTGGTGATGGGCCCCAGCATTTGGTCTTAATAAGTCCTCCAAATAATTACATTGCACGCTAAACTCAGAAGTACAGGTCTCTAAACTGTGTTTCTCTCTTGAAGGTTTTCCAATTCCAAAAAGCATTTAAGATATTTGATTTTAAAATCTCAGTTACACATTTATATTTGCAAACACCTTGCCTCAAAAAACACTCCGCCCAATGACTCATTTTCTCCTTCCACTGGAAGTATAGGTTTGTTTAAAGATCATATTCATTAAGCAGGACCATCATCCCACCTGAATAAAGATCAAGAACCATGGGGAGGGGTGGGTGGAGAGAAGGATGCCCACCATTCAGCTCATCTACTTGGCACATGTGCCTCTGCAAAGCTGCAGCCTGGAAACAGCCCACAAAAGCAGAGACAGACCCTCTTAGTAATCGACCAGTATGGAACCTGCTGTTACTCAGTGTGGCAAATTATACTTAAGCTATAAAAGGACAACCTCGAAAGTTATGAGTCTTGTACCTTTGCATGGGTTTGAACTGAGAGTTGATGACAGACTGCTTCTGGATGAATTTCTGCCTAACCACAAATGTGAATACCATCCTATCAGTTGGTGCTGTGGGAATGTGCTGTTCTAGAAACCTGGACACCTGGCCTCCTATCCCACTTTGCCAAAGACTGGTTATGTGATCCTGAGAAACTCATTTAGTCTGTCAAAGCTTCAATGAACTCATTTAGAAAATATGAATAATACCAGTTATTGTACTCACCTCATAGAGTTCTGGGGAAGATCAAGTTGTAAGAAGGGGTGCAAAGGCCCTTGAGCACTCTCAAAATGCAAATTATTGTTATTCATGAATGCGTAATAGTGTTCAGAATATACTGCTTATATCAGTTAGGATTATGTTCAACTGAATATAAGAAAAGCTCAACCAAGATGGCTTAAACCAGATAGGATTTTTGCTTTTTCCATGAAACAAGTCCAGAGACAGGCAGCCCAAAGCTGGGAGCAATTGCTTGAGGAATTCAAAGGATCCTGGCTCCGTCTAGCTTCCTGTTCTAGTATCCTTAGCATTCAGCTTTCACCCTCACAGTTCCAAAATGAAGATCCCTCCCCACCCTCCAGGCATCTATGTTCCAAAGAGGAAAATGTCTACCTGCTGAATCTGTGCCTTTACAACAACAAAACGGTAACTTTTTTGGAAGCTCCTTCTAACAGAGCATATTCAACCAGAATATTAATGAAAGCAACAATTGAAACAAAACATACAGTATAATTAAAATATATGTGTTAAATTCCTAACAGTAAAACAATTTAGTAAACATAGAAATTTACCTTTAAAAAGGGGGAAGGAGTGGAGGCATCATAATGTCAATTGGATGAGGCTGCTAAATGGTCTAGGCAAGAGCAAAATACACAAAGACCAGCAGATGGGCACAGGTCTGTGGTTGCAAAAGAGGCTGGTCACCTGCAAAACCGGTATTTTTATCCTCTAACGTGACATAAGGTTCTGCCATCGAGAAAGAAAGGGCTGCGAAGGACATCTAGAATGACTGCTGAATAAGCAATCAAGAACGTTTTTCATCTCTGGTTTATCTTTCTACCTTCTGTTTCAATCTCATTGTCATTAGCTTGCCTCGAGTGAATATCTTGCTACTGATTTGGTTTCTCTTTTAGTTTTTATTATTGGCTAACCTAAGGAATTTTATTTTAACCTATGAATTTATACCATTTGCATCGTTGTGATTTTCAAGTATGGAAAATTTCAATTTTTATCTTTTAGAATGTTGCCACTTCATTATCTCTTTTCCGTTTTACCAGAACCCATATTTTGAAATTATTTCCATCATCTTATTTTGTGTTTTCTATTTACTTTTTCTTTGCTTTTTCTCTTTCCATTCTTCTAGTTGAAATAATGAAGTTTTATTTATGCCCCTTCATACTTCTTCTATTGGTATCAAAGCAAACATCCTATTTTTATTCTGTTACGAGCTGCCCTTAATTTCTATCATGCATATTTGACTCACTAATTTCTAAAAGTACCATTATCTTTTTCCCTCTCTTAAATAATACAGGTACCTAAGAATGCTTTAATTCAAATCACTTTTTTTCCTTCCATATTATTGTTATAATAATAATGTATATTTATTTTGGGGGAGTTCTTTAAAAATGGCATTGTATTAAAAATATTAAAATGAAGAGACAATGATGAAAGGGATGGAATTAGAAATTATAGATTGTTAGAACTGCTACAAACAACTGTAAAATTTTGCTCTTTGCTCTGGGAGAACATCCTATAACAGGTAATTTAAAAGTTTTTAAATAATATAAAAGGGGAGCTAAATACCTGAACATTTAAACAAAATGAAGCAAAAAAAGGAAACAAATTCACTGCAAGAGATGGAAATTACATTTTAAAGGCTGGAAATAATAAATAAATTCACTAAACAACAGGCCCTATTGTCCTGGCTCTTTCAGAAGGATTACTAAATGGAAACTGGGAAGTGGTTTGGGGAATAGCAGATTCTGGGATACAGTAGGAAGTTCACAGATTGGCAAAGGCTAGAACAGCTGAGTTTTGAAGGCTCTTTGCAGACACAGGGTTGCTGGTGGCCCTGAAGCACAAATAATGAATATTTAGATTACAGATATATAGAATGTATATAGACATATCGATAATAATGCATATTTAGATCTATATATTTACACTTGTTTTGCTTTCTATTTTTTCTTGCTTCCCACATCTTCCTTTTTCTTTAATGAGAGCACCTTTTAGTAGTTCCCTGTAAAAGTATATGATTAGTAAACTGTCATTTTTTTCCTCTGAAAATTTCCTTATTTTACCTTCTTTATTAAGAAGTATAGTTTCCCTTGGATCTCAGAAGATATTATTCCATTGTGTTATGCCATCCATTGCCACTGCTGGGAAATATAGTAGTCTATTTGTGATTCCTCTGTTTGAGAAAATTTATTTTTCCTCTGATTCATTTTAAGATCTTCTTCTTTCATATTCTCCAGTTTCTCACAATGTGTCTAGCATGTGTTTTTTATTTATCCTATTCAGGACTTACTGTGCTTTGTTAATGAGATAATTCAATTCTTTTTTCAAGTATGGAAAATTTCAATTATTATCTTTTAGAATGCTGGCTCTTCTTCATTTTCTCTGCTCCATTTTACCAGAACCCATATTGGATACACTTACCTTTTCACATTCTGCCCCATGTTTCTTAACTGCTCTTTCATGTTTTTCAGTTCTGAGATCTATAGTGTGGATGACTTCCTCAGGTGGATCTTCCAATCACATCAGTCCTTTTCAGTTGTATCTAATCTGCCATTTAACTCATCAACTGAGTTCTTAATTTCAAATATTATATTTTTTATTTCTGTAATTTTTATTTAGCTCTTTTTGAAACTGATATTTTGCTTACAGACCTATTTTTATTATACACTTTCTTTTATTCATTAATTCATGTTAAACATATTAATGTATAATCTTTCCTGATATGTTTGGTTATGTCCTCTATTTAGAGTATTCGTTCTCCTCTTTCTTGCACATAAACTCACATTTATAATTTTGGTATAATGAACTCGAACTCACTAAGTCTTGTTTATCTTTGGGAGTCCTATAAGCATTGCATTTTGAGATTGTATCACAGAAAATTCTCATTTTCTTCTGCCAGGATCTCTAAATTATTAATGATCTTGAATGTATTTTATGTTAATTTCTTATCCAGAATTCCTACACCATATGAGCTGTGTAAACGCTCATGTTTTCCTCACCCACGCTGGAGGTATTGGGTTTTGATTACTTGTGGATGACTGTTTTTACACAATAAAGCTCCTGGAACAAAATAACCCAGAAAACACCCACTACCAATGGGTAGTTTTTCAAGGCTCTGATCCTTATACATGGAACACAAATCCATCTTTCTCACCTTATCTAGGTCAAGGTCAAGTCAGTTGTCACCATGTGGGGCCTATATTTACACCTGCTTTGTTAATAGCTTTTCTTTCTTTCTGATAGTTATTCAAAGGCTGTAAAGTTACACCTTAACAAATAGGATTTTAACACAGGATTCTAAATAGAATAACAACATTTCTTCTTAAGCCTTAACATTTGCTAAACTGATTTTAAAGTGAAGTCTATTTTTAGCACTTGCTTCCCTTTAGTCTGGTTGCCAGTCACAGCAATATTTGACTCTGTTTTGTTACTTGGTCTCTAATCACCAGCAAATTTTTCTTGTTTCAATCCCCAATTCTCCTTATTCATTTTTGTACTCTATCTCATTCTCATTTTTTCTCATACACAAGTTCACAAGTGTGCCAGTTGTATTTCTTCCTTTAGTAATTAAGGATGTATGTCATTTCATAGAAGAGACTCCTCTCCCCTTCTTCTAAGGCTTATGCCATTTCTGATCCTACTTTCAGACAGTACTAAGTACTACTGCCCTTATCTTAGCCACCTGTCAATACCATCATATCCTTTTGTGTTAACAATGCATAAATGGTGCTGCAGTTCCTAATCAGCTGCTGGATCTAAGTTCTTATATCTCCATCAAAGTCAGAGCTCTTTCTGTTTCCAGTAGAAAGGGACTTATCCTCTGAATATAAGATAGATCATTTAGCTGCCTGGTGGCTCCAATTCCTTAGGTTTATTCAAAAGGTAGCCTTGGTCCTACAGGTTGACTATTTCCTCTGCCATGGAACTCCTTTCATGTTCCCCAGTAACTGGCCTGAAGGAAACTAAAAGGCAACATTATTAGCCTCCGTCCTTTGATTCCAGTGTGTTTAGAGGTAGGGTGACCACGTTACTTAGCTTCCAAACAGATATTTTTGAGCATGAAAAGGGGCACTTCTGTAATTTCAACAGGAAGGAATAAGCCAGGACTGTACTGAACAAACTACCCTATATTCAGGTCCTTAATGTATGTAGAAACCATCACTGCTTGCTTTGACCTTATAAAGTTACAGATATGCACACTCACACACACACAAACACACACACACACTATATATATACATATATACGTATATAGTTATGTGTATATACATATATACATGTATATACATCACTTTATACATATATGTATAAAGTTAAAGACATATACACATATATATGTATATGTATGTGTATATATATGTATAGTGTATACATATATACACAAATTAGGTGCCATCATGACCGTAACTTCATAAGGGAAGTGAGTTACCTACTCATGTTTCGTAGGGTAGGTTTTGTTTGACAAGACTAAAGAGATGTAGAAGAAAACAAGTATGCGAAATGAGATACTAGTTAAAAGGGGCAGACAGAAACAAAGAGGGAGAGGAACAAGGGGAAACAATAGGCCCTACGGTTAGGGTAGCAGCTTAGCACTCCTCTGGTATACTTGCCTTGGCTGAATTGTGCTCTGTCAATTGGCCACTAAGTTAAGCTGACAGATATTATGAGAATAAGCTTTATGAAGAAAAAGCTTTATGTGTAAAAAGCTTTACTACACTTATTATCATGTTTTTGAGGACACAGTTCATTACAGTTTCTTCTTTATAAATACTCATAGGATAAATTACTCACAATTTGGTCTTAATACCAAAAACTTATGTCTATCCTGAACAATTGCTTTACATTGTGTTTATTTTATGGACCCAGAATCATGTGTCTATATGCCTTTTGTTTTGCAAACTAGAAAGCTCAGAATAAAATTTGTGGCCTCTAGGAAATGTACGTTACGTATATTTTGCATATAAACTCCTCTTATTCCATCGTCATTTTCCCTCTAACCAGATTATCTCACCTGTCTATTTTATTCCACCTTTAAAGTTAAAGGCACTTTAAATGAAATGAGAATCCCATCTAGCTCTTTACCAAAAAATTTACTTCTCTTTTTTAAACTATTGTCTTATTTTGATGACTATAGAGATATAAACTTTATTAAAGCAGCATTATATTCAAAGATGCCTATGTAAGCACAGATTTAGACAGGACTTTTCACTTTGTGAATGAAAGAATGGTGGGAAAAAAAAGTCAGGTGCATGTGTCACCAGGCTTAACTCAGACAATTCTTCTTATCAAACATTCTTCATTAAAAAATCTCACTTGACTAATTTTACTTTCAAATGCCATGAACACTGTCACAAATCATTTAGAGTTTCTAGAAGAAAGAATCTGTTATGAGGAACATGCTATAATGATCTGGACACCATCCTGACATTTTATTCCCTTGGTATAAGATTTCTGACAAGCTATGTTTAACAGGAAAAAAGTTTGTAATAAAGCTTAACACTGCAATAACTGACTACAGTGTAAATAGAATTTCACAATGCAGCCTACTTCCACCACTTTTATTTTTCTTTTTCAGAAAATTGTTTATTGGCCATTAGATCCAAATGTGAATCATGGCCTTTATTACCTTGCAGGAAGATATTTCAAGATGTGCTATATAAATCCCCTACTGTCCCTCTGTTTCCTCTCGCCAGCAGTCCAGTCATCTAGATGATAAATAAGCTCATGCTGGTGTTAGCGTTTAACTAGCAATAAATTTCACTTTATTGCAATATTTATGAAAGCTTTTTAAAATGTGGTTAAGTGAAAGTCTTCTCATAGGCTGCAATCAATATTTCCTAGCATGAGGTAGATAATCCAAATCTTCAGAGTTCCTTTCTTCTAGTGAGGTCTACACTGCTTTCTGGACAAAGAACCCCGATTTTGTTAGTCAGGAAGACCCTTCATTTTAGAAATTTTTTATAGTTTTTTTATTATGAAAGTTGTAGTATATTATGTTTTGCTTTTCTTTTTCTTCCCACCCCCCCACCCCACCCCTTTGGCTGTAAAAGAACATACGACTGGGGAATTTAGGCCAAGAAACCTGAGTCACAATAATTACCATTTCCAGGCTACAGCACTGTGTTTTCTATTAAGCCTGTAGAGCAATTAGCAATGTTTTATAACAGCTGTGAGAATTGTTGCTTGACCTCGTCTGATTACAGTTCTGACGCTTTTAAGAACAAATTGGTAAACAGTGTTGGCTTCAGAGGCCCTTTCAGAGTTTGTAGGAGAGGAGTTGGCCTGTGGGGAAGGAGAGTCTTTGACAGAAATGGGCTCAGAGGTGGCCCAGGTTGGAGAACAAATGATCCAAGAAAAACACTGTCTTGTTAGCATGCAAGGACAGCTGGGATTTTTTGAGCTGTGACTCAAAGGCAAAGCCCATGTCAGCATTTGACAAACCTACAAAGATACCAGCCAGCCTGGCCCAAGGTGAGAGAAAAGACAGCCCTCTTTTTCCTAGACATCAACTGAGAATAAATCCTAGATGGAGGAAAAGCCCAGCTCTTCCAATTTTCAGTTGTCTGATTGCAATTTCAGTCTTTGCAAGGAGCCCTTTAAGTGTCCCTGTTGTGCCACCAAAGTGGACTTCTGGCTCCAACATGGTCCTGGCTCTGACATGCAGTAAAAACAAAGAAGGTCTTAAATAAGGTGGAGTGACAGCATGCTAGGGATGACCACAGGTTTTGGAGCCAGCCAGAACTCAGTTGAATCTCAGCTCACCTGTCGCTTGGCTGTGGACAAGTAACTTTACTTATCTGAGTTTTAAATTCCTTGTCTGTAAAGTGGGAATCATTTTTTCAAATAAAAGGTAGTGAATATGAAGTGGTAAGGGAAAAAAAATGGTGGATTAGGGAAAGGGTAACCAAAAAGTTCACAGATGAAATTCAGTCTACTGTGTATTTTTGTAAATAAAATTTTATTGGAACACAGCCATGCTCACTAGTTACAGACCATGGCTGCTTTCATGCTACAAAAGCAGGGTTCAGTAGTTTTAGCAAAGATCCATATGGCCAGCAAAGCCAAAAATATTTACTACCAGGCTCTTCACAGAAAAAGTTCACCAACCCCTGGACTAGACTATTTGGGGTCTTCATCTACAAGGATAATCTGAAAAGCAAAATCTATGGGGTGACTATTCCATCAGAGGTTTAAAACGTGATGTTATAGCATGCTAATGTTTAGTAGTCAGTGGTGAGTTGTGTCCCACATACTGTTACATGTAAGTAGTATTTAAAATATATTTTGTAAATAATTTTCTTATTTTCTAAATTAGTATAGGTTTAAAGTAACTCTTATAACAGTATTACAAATAGATATTTGTTGCTTTCCCTAATTCTATAGCTATGAAGAATAATACCAAACATTTACTGTTTGTAGTTTTCCAGATGCTGTGCTAAATACTTTATACTAATTATCTCATTTAATGCTCACAAGGATCCTCTGATAGGTGCTAATATTAGCCCCAGAGAGCCTATGCAGCTGAGCAATCTCACCAGCTACGGAATCTAAGACAGATCTGTTGAACCCTATGGCTCTGTGCTTGCTCACTGAGCCACTAGGACTGAAACTACAAGCAGTCCAGCAAAACCTATTCTCCCCATCTTCCACAGAACCTGGACTTTATCTGAGCTTATGGCTGAACAACATTTCCCTGTCTCCCTTACAAATGCAGGCCTACCGGCTGAGTTGTGTCCAGTGGAGTCATGCGTGTCTCTTCTGGGCTGGGGTTTCTAATTGAGCAGGTGGCTCTCCATTCTCCCCTTCCCTTTCATCATACGGCTGCAGACAATGACTAAGTTCTACAGGATGGCAGAGCTACCAAATGGAAGGAGTCCAGGTCTCTGAACTGCCAAATGGAGGAGAGCTCTTTCAATACCCAAGCATCTACTTTAGACTGTTACATAAGGAAGAAATAAGCTCCAACTTTGTGCCAATTTGTGTTTGCATCCATTTATTACAGTAGTTTAGCCTACCCTAAGAAAGCCATAAAAAGACTTTGATCTACTCTGTGCTTGTCATTATTGCTGTTGGCATAATAATTTCTCTCACCAACTAACTTTGTGTCCCTTTGATATGTTTTTGTCTCAGAAGCCTTTTCTTTTCCTGTTCCTTCTCCTCTGCCTCTGCCACAGTTCCTTCCAGGATCCTCCAGCCCATTTTCTTTTCTTTTCCTCGTGGCCATTGTTTTCCATTATCACTCTCTCTTTCCTGTCTACTCAGCTCCCTTCACCCATGCCAAAGCATCATTCCTTCCTTAATAGAATCATTTGATCCCTTTGAAGTATGAGGCTCGAGTATACACAGAATGCATCTGTGTGACAATGGCACCCTTATCCTGACCCCAAAGCCCTCTGATAGTATTTAAAAGCACTTAAGATGACAATAGTCAGAGAAAGAAGCACATCAGAGAAAAGCAGGCAAGAAAAAAAAAAAATGAAAGATGGCCAAATGTGTTCTCTTTCCACAAGTAACTTTACAGTCTAGAAGGAATGCAGTAAAGACAGCCAGTACATGTGCTTGGGGGATTTCACTAAAAGATAGGATGAACTACGAAAAAGGATATATAGGGAGTCCAATAAGTTCAAATAGTAGGAAATAAGGTTTGAAATCTCATTTCCAGTTCCACTGAAGTCAAGATAAATTCATAGTTTGTGTATGGATTACTTTCAACACTAAAGAAGAAAGATGCATGTTTTAAAAATCCATTGTGTGTTTACAGAAACCACAGTATATTATGGTCTTAGCCCCAGATGCCCTTCTCCTACGGCAGACGAGGACAAATGGGCACAGCTTATGAAAGGGTCATCTTTATGGAAAGGCTCTGTGCCCAGAAGTTCCATATGGAAGCTCAGCTCAGAAAAGCACACTGTGGACCTGCAGTGTCACCTCCACTTAAACATCGTCCTTCCATGCATTTTAAATGAAGGACAATGAGCATAACTTTCTTTTAAAACAATGTTGATTGGCCTGTGGTTTAATATAGTGAAGACCTATGGGACCACTGATCGACATACAACATTTGCTCTTAGGCTTAATTTTTTTTTTTTTTTTTGAGACAGAGTCTTGCTCTATCACCCAGACTGAAGTGCAGTGGCTCAATCTCAGCTCACTGCAACCTCCACTTCCCAGGTTCAAGTGATTCTCCTGCCTCAGCCTTCTGAGCAGCTGGGATTACAGACACCTGCCACCATGCCTGGCTAATTGTTGTATTTTTAGCAGAGACAACAGTTCACCATGTTGGTCAGTTGGTCTGGAACCCCGACCTCAAGTGATCTGTCCGCCTTGGCCTCCCAAAATGCTGGGATTACAGGCATTTGCCACTGTGCCTGGGCAAGGCTTAATGTTTCAAACCCTCTTACTGTGTTTTTTGAGTCTAGTTCTGGTGTCTGCTTGGATCAATTTTTCTGCTAGGCTAGAAGTTGTTATTCCTATCGGTTTTGGGGGTATGGTTGATTATATTAAGTCCACTTCTGAACTTAAAATTTGGCTCTTTTAGAATTTTGCCAAAAATAAAGGGACTTAGAGTAGGGCTTTGAGGGTGTCTCCTGGGAATAAAGGACTTGTGAAGATGGTTGAGAGGGAAAAGGGTCATTTGGACAAGGTAAACCTTTGTAACCACCTCCTGTGAACAAACTAACCAAACCGAAGGGAGAAAAGAATCTCAAGAAGGCCCTAAAATAATAACCATCATCATCATCTCTATTAACTAATAATTAGTAACATGAGATAATGAATTCCTAATAAGTGTAGCCATTCACCATAGATTTGAATCCTGGTTCAATTCCTCTTAATTTTTGTCATCATGAGCAGGTCACTTGTTTCTTAGAGCGTTAGCTTCTTTGTTTGGAAAGCAATGAGAATAATACAAATCCCATAGGTTGTAGGCTGACCATAAGGGTTAAACAAGACAACATATGTAAAAGTGTCTGGCACACAATTGGTGCTTATTTTCAGCTGGGTGTGTCCCCTTCCTAACAGTGTAATCATGATGGAATTGTCAATAAAACTGCCCCATCAGCCTGGCCAAGGGATGACTGTGTATGCAGTGGGAGGCCAATCACACACTCTCTCTCCTAGGAATCTAAAACATGTGTGAGTCATTAACAATGAATAATTGCAGGAGATGAGTCTTTCTAATGGGAACTTCTGAAATAACAGTATAACGGTCCTTAATTTCCTCATACCAGACTCCAGAGAACTCTCCTAGTTCCTGTCCTTGACAAGATCCAATTGTTCAATTTTGCCTTAGAGTCTGGGATCTACCCAGTCTCCTTGCTTCATAAATCCCTTTTTCCCCTGGAGTTAGCCACTGGAGAGTTATATGCTTGCAAACAGAGTCCCAACTAAGACACCATGCTACCCTCTGCAGAGATATGGCAATACTGACACAGAAGCACAGACTGTAATGATATCTTCTTTGCCATCACTCACCCCACCAACCCAAGGAAAATCAACCAACCTAGTTTCTACTACTACATAACAACAGAGAATAAACCTAGGTGCACATCGACAGTGGATTGGACAAAGAAAATGTGGTACACATACACCATGGAAACTACGCAGCCAGGAAAAAGAACAAAATCATGTTCTTCGCAGCAACATGGATGCAGCTGGAGGCCATTATCCTAAGCAAATTAACTCAAGCAAAGAAAACAAAAACTGCATGTTCTCACTTATAAGTGAGAGCTAAACATTGAGTACACACGGACATAAAGATGGGAGCAACAGACACTGGGAACTACTAGAAGGGGAAGGGAAAAGGGGACATGGGCTGAAAAACTACCTATTGGGTACTATGCTCACTACCTGAGTGACATGATCATCCTTACCCCAAACCTCAGCATCACACCATATATTCATGTAACAAATCAGCATTTGTACCCCCTGAACCTAAAATGAAAGTTCAAATTTTAACAAGTAAATACGTATTTGCTTTTAAAGACAATGGTGATAGTGCTCCTAACAGTGTAAAAATGGCTCCATGTTGACGGCTAGGAGCTGAAATAAATTTTTTGCCTAATGTAGATTCTCTCTTCTTTAAAGTCAAAAACTGTAGAACTATGGGCCCAAGGGAAGCACTGAGTAGTCACAAGAGACAGGGGCTTGCCCTCTTCCACGGCAAAGCTTAAAGAGCTTCATGGAACACGCTAAGGGCTGTTTTGTCACAGAAAAAATCTATAAGAACCACCCAGGAATAGTGCCTCTGTGAGAAGGGTCAACACTGCAATGTTGACAAACAAGTAAATACCAGGATGTGGTTCCCAGCATGGCCAAGCCAAGGTAAGTTCCCACCCACTTACAACAACTGGAACTTGCCCTTGAAGCTTGTTCTTAACAAGCAGGCCCCATGAGGCAAAGGAAGCTATCAGCACGTGCTATTACTTACACTCCCTAGAAATCTAAGCCAGGAAAACAGATAAAGCAAAAACCAAGAGTGAAAAGCTAAGGTCCAAGAGAGCAAACTAGGAATCCACTGAAGGCATGTGAAATTTAAAAAGAAACTCTTAAAATAAAAGCATTCCTTGCAAGGAATAGCAATAGACATGCCTGAGGAGGTGGTGTCACATGGAATCTGTTGAAACAATCATTTTTAATGCATGGATGATGCTCGTTCTTTGTAGTAAGCCTAGAACGGCCCTCTTCTTTAAAGTTACCGAATTATTTCAAACAGTAAATCATCCTTTCCAATCGTTTTATTCATCTCCACTTTGTTCCTTTTACCACCTGCCACAGCTAAACTTTTTATTTTTCTTCCATCCACTAATGTTTAACCTTATTCAATTTCAGGCAACAAGAATGAAAAAATAGAAGACATACACCCCTGGCAACTCTAAAAGCACTTTATTTCCATCCTTCATTACTTCCTTTTCTTGCTTCTCTGAAGAGATATTTCTATAGTTGCCAGATTCAAACCTTTTCCCTGCACTCTCCAGAAATGCCCTTCTTCTTGACGACTTTGCCCTGGTGATAATCCTCTTTCTCTCTCCCCTTGATGTTCTCTCCCTCTACTTCTTTCTCTCTTCTCCTGTCTTTCACATTCCTTCTCTCTATAGTGGCTCCCCCCAACCACACACATACACAGAGCCTACAGATAGAAGGCATTTTGATTTTCCCCTTCTCCCACTCTTTCTGGGAATAGAATAAATCCTATTATAATGTAATTCAAATCTGGAGAGGAGACAACCATTCTTTTAGCATAATAAGCCACATGTCCTTTGGGAGCAAGTAATTATTCTTTGAAGCACTAACGATCTGATTTTGTTGTAGGTGCTCTATCTAGAGGCAAGGTCTGCTCCATCACATGTAGGGCCCAGTGCAAAAGGAAAATGTGGTGTCTCATTTGAAAGGTGGGGGAAAAGTGCCACTAAAAGTAGCAACGTACTAACCTTTGTCCTTTGTTCAGGGGTCTCTCTGTCAACATGTCATGGTGTCTTTTATTTGTTATTTGCTGTTACGCTCCTTTAAACACACTGATACTTGCTGGTTGTTTGCAGATCCTCAGAGGTTTCCAGGGGCCCTGTGCAGTGACTCAGTGCACAGCTCACCATCTGCGGGACCCCCTTCCCGCCAGTCACTGGGCTGACCTTCTTGGATGGGGACAAAGAATCCACGCTTGCTTTCCCACAGGCCAATGTCTCCAACACACAGAGATGGGTAATTCCCAGTGGAGGGCATCATCTATGCCAGGACACACTCAGTACCTGAACAGGGTGTCCAGGAGGCTTATCCCACAAAGTCGCCCACTGTGCTGCCATGGCACTGCATGCACCTGCCTGGGTGGGAATAAGGCACGGCAGCAGTAGCTTAGGCAAAGACGGGAAAAGAAAGGATAAGATCTGGCATCCCAGGTGGCAGGAAGAACAGGTATCCAAGGAATCTTCCCAGAGATTCAAGACACCCAGCATGAGCTGAGGCTTTGATCGCTCCCTGTCCCCAACCCACAACAGACTTCACTCACAAAACACAAACTCAAAGATAAAAATACTAATAATTTCAAGGCAGTAATAATAGAATCTCCACCACAACAGCCTCTCAATAATCACAAAGAGCTAAAGATTAGACACCAGGAAATGCTTGCCAACAGACATAGCTAAAAGTAGGAAATTGGAAAGCATTTCTGCTTTCCAAATCTTATGAAAGAACATCTGATTAGTGGAGTCTATCTACTGCAAGAGAGTCAGAGAAGTTAAATTTTTAGGTTTTATCAATGGAGGCTAGAACTGGATAAGGCAAATCCCCATATTTACCTCTTGATAGTCTTAATACCCACAAAGAGCTGGAGATTAGACAGCGTGAACATGTAGTCATCACCACTATGCTTATGGTGCAACCCCAGGGCCTAATTTCCTGCTCTTTATGGGTATTGAAACTATTTTTCAAATCTCCTCTATCATCATTCTCCCATTATTCCTTCTGTGCATCCTTCAGTCCAGCCATGGGCGGTGACTTGCATTTTTCCAAGCAGGCTCCACTTTGGAGTTCCTCTACTTTTGCCAACAATATCCCAGAAATACCTTTTCCTTCATTTGAAATCTGTGGAACTACCATTCATCCTTCACGGCCCAGTTTAAACATCACCCCCTCTGACATTCCCAGTCAGAAGCAATCACCTCCTTCCCTCCATCTTCTTGAACCACTTAGTGTGAAAAACCTATTTATCATGTGTCTTGGTGTTGGCACACCCCCATTAGACTAAGACGTCCATGATGAAAAAATTTTATTGTTCTTTTTATAGCCCCTCTGCCTAGCTCAGGGTCTAACATACACAACAAATGCATGTTGACAAAATGAATCTGTTGAGCAGAGCTAGAATTCTCTCCTATCAGACTTGCTCGTAAAGTGAGGGAAACTCATAAATACTAGTAAAAGTACAAACAGGGTATGAATATTGAATCCATTAGAGCAGCATGAGGTAATTATAGAGCAGAAAAGATAGTTGGTATCTCATAATAAGGGAATAATGTAAAGTATAAAACCTCTCTCTTGCTCTCTTTCCTCAGAGGAGTCTAGAATATGGAACTCATCAAGCTGAAGTACCAAACAGAAGCAAGTTAAGTGCCTACCTGTTATTTATGTATCTCCCTCTTGTGGTAATTAGAGAGCCTTCATTTACTGTTACAGTAGTCATAATTAGAATTCAATAGAAACAAGGCACTCTTCATTTTTTAAAAAACTGCAATATTCATGTGATTTGAGGTGCATAAATCCAGTTGCAGCTATCTATGTATCCTCAAGGTCCTAGTCATGAACGACACAGACAGGAAGAATATACAGTTGGCCCTTGAACACCACAAGTCTGAACTGCACAGGTCCACTTATAAGTGGATTGTCGATTTTTTGACACAAAGCAGGAAAATACAGTATTCACAGGATGCAAAACCTTGAAACTGTGCCAACTTTTCATTTATATGGTTTCCCCCAAGCCTGCGTATGATGGGATTTGGGTATGACTGGATTCGGGTATGCAGACGGTCCTAGAACCAATCCCTTACAGACACCGAGGGTCAACTGTATATAAAATATTCCAGTAGGTCCTTTCTTCTCAGTGACATCCGGTACTTGATTGTTTTTTCTTTTTCAGTAAAGACAGATATTCCAATGAAGATGCAGGGTGAATGTCAAATATTTTATAATGTGAAGATTCAGATTCTTTAATAGAGCATTTTTCTTTGAATACATTAGATTCTTTCAGTGCCTTAAATACTCTCTTTGGAAATTAGGCCTTTTAGATAGACCATTACATTGGAGTTGCATCTAAAACAGATGGTCCTTTAGAATTGACCATAGGAGTATTGTTGTTTTGGTAATGGTTGAGTCCACCATACGTCATGAAACCATGTATAATCACCTCTGACAATTCAGGGTCTTCTTTCTTTGAATTTATCTAGTGTACTTAAGGTTTTTATTCAAAAGTATTTATTATTGGGTACACATGGACATAAAGATGGGACCAATAGACACTGGGGACTCCAAAAGAAAGGTGGGAGAGAGGGAGGGAGGCAACAGCTGAAAAACTTTCCGTCGGGTACTATGTTCACCGTCTCATCTCTGGGTGATGGAATCAATAGAAGCTCAAGACTTAGGATCACACAATATATCCTTGTAACAAACCTCCACATGTACTCCCTGAATCTAAAATAAAAATGGAAATTGTATACACACACACACATACATATATATATATATATATATATATAGAGAGAGAGAGAGAGAGAGAGAGAGAGAGAGAGGGAGAGGGAGAGAAAGAGAGTCTGTCTGCCATGTTCAATACACTTTTCAGGATACAGATAAAATGAAACATGATCCTGCCTTCAAGGGGCTTACAATCTAGTAATGGAGATAAATGATCTACCTAATAACAATAAAGAAAATGATAAACGACCAAATTCAGTGGTTCTTAAAGTGAGTACAAGTGCTATATGCAGGAGATTTTTAAACATATGTTTCTTTTACCTTAAGATTTAAAAATGATATTTCAAGGCCAGGTGTGGTGGCTCATGCCTGTAATCCCAGCACTTTGGGAGGCCAAGGCATGCAGATCACTTGAGGTCAGGAGTTCGAGACCAGCCTGGCCACCATGGCGAAACCCTGTCTCTACTAAAAATACAAAAATTAGCTGGGTGTGGTGGTGGGCACCTGTAATCCCAGCTACTGGGGAGGCTGAGGTGGGAGAATTGCTTGACCCCAGGAGGCAGAGGTTGCAGTGAGCCGAGATTGTGCCACTGCACTCCAGCCTGGATGACAGAGTGAGACTCCATCTCAAAAAATTTTTAAACTGTATTTCAAAAGAGCATCCTAAGTGATTCTGATATGCACATCTCCCCTCTTTAAGGGCCACTGAACTAGGAGGAGTTCAAAAGATGTAAAGATTACTTCCTGGATGCGGGCAGTAAAAATTAGGATGACTTTGAGAAAGAAGTGACAAGTTTAGTACTGGGTAGTTCTGTGACAGAGGAGTGTGATCTCCATTATCTACAGGGATTAGGCAGGTAATATAAATAAGCAAATTAGGTCAATCTAGGTCAAGTTGATGTTAGGGAGTGCTGGGAATTAGGGCAAGTTGGAAAACACTCACCCTTTTTTATGTGGAATAACCACTTCCCAACTCCAGCCAACCATCCCATATAAGAGAAAAAGAATAATAAAGCTGGATCTTCCATTTTCTTAAGAGATACCATACATTTGAATTTTCTGGCAATTAATTTAAAACAGTTTAAAGAACTATGTAGTCCCACAGTGCTCGGGCAAAACCAAACGTGTGCAGATCACATTTGGCCTCTGGACTGTTAGTCATTAACTGAACCCACACTATTTCAGGCTCTGTGTGAGGTGCTAGAATACATACAACAATTTTGTTGCCTGCAAAGTGCTCGGGCAAAACCAAACGTGTGCAGATCACATTTGGCCTCTGGACTGTTAGTCATTAACTGAACCCACACTATTTCAGGCTCTGTGTGAGGTGCTAGAATACATACAACAATTTTGTTGCCTGCAAAGTGCCTACGGTCCAGAGAAAATTAACGAGAAAATGGATGATGACTGTATCATATAGCCAGAGTCTCACAAAACTGTGAGAGTACAAAGAAAAGAAAACTCACTACTGAATGTGAAGAGACCAACAGGACATATTTCCTAGTCCTGACATGATGAAATAAAGAAACAGGCCGAAGCTAGCAAATGCTCCAAAGGCAACCTCTAGTTGCCCTTGCTGCTCATCAGCATCAGACGCTTCCGTCAGCGCCATGACAGTTTACAAATGCCATGGCAACAACCTGAAGTTACTGCCTCTCTTCTACAAATTTCTGAATGACCCACTTTTTAATTTGCATGTAACTAAAAATGGTTATAAATACTACTAGCGAACAGCCCAAACACTGCTACTCTGCATGCACTGCTTACAGGTTACCCTGCTCCATAAGGAGCAGTCACTCTGCTGTACACTGCTGCTTCAGTGAACCTGCTTTCTTCCACTGCCAGCAGAATTCCACTGAATTCTTTCCTGAGCAAAACCAAGAACTCTCCTGGGCTAAGCCCCAATTTTGGGGCTCAGCTGCCCTGCATCACTGGGTTTATGGAACGCTTCAAAGAGGAAGTGACATGTGAGTTCCATCTACAAGAATGAGTAAACATTTTCCAGGTTAACAGCTAGAAACAGGAACAGGCAAAATGAACGCCATTTATAAGGCTCAGAAATGTGAAAGTACCCCTTTCTAAGAAGAGATCATCAACTCCAGCAGGGCAATATCCTTTTTTTTTTTTTTTTTTTTTTTTGAGACGGAGTCTCTCTCTGTTGCCCAGGCTGGAGTGCAGTGGTGTGATCTCGGCTCACTGCAAGCTCCGCCTCCCGGGTTCACGCGGTTCTCCTGCCTCAGCCTCCCGAGTAGCTGGGACTACAGGCCCCTGCCACCATGCCCGGCTAATTTTTGTATTTTTAGTAGAGACGGGGTTTCACCGTGTTAGCCAGGATGGTCTCCATCTCCTGACCTCGTAATCCGCCCACCTCGGCCTCCAAAAGTGCTGGGATTACAGGCATGAGCCACCGCGCCAGGCCTACTTATTCTGTCTTTTTAGTGCATTTTGTCCTAGGCTGAACATAGCAGACCCTCTATAAATAGCTTTGACATGTTGTGAGGTTCAAGAATATGAGATAAATAGTAAATACTTTTCCTTAGTGATCTGTAGGAATTATCATAATCTCTATAAAGCCCAAAACCCTTGATTCACTTAGGCTTACCATGATGTAACAAGGTTCCTCAATTAGGAAGAAAAGAAAGTTTGGAAATCATGAAATTCCCTTTCCCAAAGTCACACGTAGCTAACCTTCAATTGCTCACAGGTTGATTATCTAGTAATAAGAAATTCATATTCTTTGCAGTTCTCTCTTTCCTCTTTGATTTCTTTTTGTCTCATTCCATGATCATATTATCTCCATCAGAAATTCAGGCAGGAGCCAGGTATCCGGCACATCCACTTGGCTACACATTAATAGCTTTGAGACAGAAACTGAGGTATATCAGACTCATTAGTGATTTCCACATTTTCTGATAATTTTAACCATCATATTCTTCTGATCCCTCATTACTATGGATGAATTGAGTCAGCTAAACACTTCAAAGTCCAAGAGGACTGATGCTTCGGACTGCCTTGTTCATAAAGGGATATTGAGTCATAACTCCTTTTGCCACAGAAACTAGGACTTCTAAGCAGAAACGCAATTTCTTCTCTTAGGGTCTAGACAACAGCTACTAGTTCTCATGAGGACCAATACAGCTAAACACTTTCTAAGAGGAATGGATGTGATTTCAAACTATGCTTGTCTTCAAGCAACAGAGTTCAGACATTCATATTATTTTGTGTTATGAGCAAGAAATGGAAACAGGAAAATACATTGCCATGTGATATACTATGGAGAAACAGTAAGGAGTAGTGTAAAAGCAGAAAAGGTGAAAATAATTTTCTACCTCAGCTTTCCAAAGCCTTTAAATCTATCAGGGTTAAGGAAACAAAAGAAAGTATTTCTTTTCCAAACTATCTATTTCTTGGTACATAAATCTCCTTCATTGAAAACATTTTTCTCTCTTTCTATTTCCTCTCCAATCCCCAATTTATATAGTGCATTGAAGTTTTCCTTAACTTCATTTACCAAATATATCACAATATACTCTTTCCCTGAGGCAACCATTTCAAGAGACACCTTCCCTCAATCTGGGAATTTCTCAAATAAATCACCCCATTTGGACTTTCCTCCCTCAATACATTTAATGCTGTAAACACATTGTGAAGGTTATAAAAGCTAAAATTCTGCTCTAAAATGTCAACATATTTGAGGTGTAGGCCGAAGGTCCAGAATGACTCCTGAGGGCAAAGTCAATTACCTCTTTGGTTTGTTGAGTCTCCAGAACTATTTTACTAATGTTTTTGTTAAAATAATAATCCTCCCCCACAAGAGAAGACTGTGCCAAGCACTTTTTCCCTTCATGTGGTTTTGGAGGAGAACATTTGCAGGAGAACATACATTTCTGTCTTATTTAAACTTAGATCATTACAAGATTTAAGCGTATCTTGTCCCACAGCCAATACCCTTGGCTATCTGTGTAAATATAAATCAATATTGAAGAATAAGAACTTGTTTGAAACGTAAATTCTCACATTTGAGGCCAGGTTATGTTGTGAAACCAGCATCTCCATATTTTTACTTGTTTCTGTCTAGCAAGCAATAGCCTGTGGACCAAATTTGACTCATGGACTGTTTTATGCAGCCTGTGAGCTAAGAATCATTTTTATATTTTTAAGGATTATAAAATAATAAAAATAAAATGCACAAAGAATAATATCCAAAACTGAAGGTACCAATTTAGGCCTCTAAGCCTAAAATATTTACCATCTGGGTCTTTACAGAAAAAGTAAGCTGACTCTTGATCTAGGCAAATAGACGCCTTCCTGTTGGTTCAGGTCCTTATCAAATTTCCAAGCACAGTTAACTCTATCCATCTTCACTTAGACAACTTATGGGATAAACGATTCACAAAAATAAGAGAAAGCTCTTGCACATTTGATTATGTGATTCATTTTGTGTATTGTCTTGGTTTAGGTTCTCTAAAAAGCATAGAAGCAAACCACAAGCCAAAGATTTAAGTGTAAGAGTTTTATTTGGGAGATAATCCCAGGAAGCACTGATAGGAAAGGAGGAAGTGAGATAGGACGGTGTGATGGTTAATACTGAGTGTCAACTTCATTGTCTTGAAGGATGCAAAGTATTGTTCCTGGGTGTGTCTGTGAGGGTGTTGCCAAATGAGATTAATATTTGAGTCAGTGAACTGGGAGAGGCAGACCTGCCCTTAATCTGGGTGGGCACCATGTAATCAGTTGCCAGCTTGGCTAGGATAAAAGCAGGCAGAGGAACGTGGAAGGACTAGACTGGCTAAGTCTTCTGGCCTCCATCTTTCTCCCATGCTAGATCCTTCCTGACCTCGAACATTAGACTCCAAGTTATTCGGCTTTTGGACTCTTGGATTTACACCAGTGATTCACCAGGGGCTCTCCAGCCTTTGGCCACAGACTGAAGGCTGCACTATTGGCTTCTCTACTTTTGAGTTTTAGGGGATGATGTGAGTCAATTCTCCTTAATAAACGCCCCTCCATGTATACCTCTATCCGGTTAGTCTTGTCCCTTTAGAGAACCCTAACTAACACAGTTAGGGAAGCAGCCACTAAGTGTGTGTGTCACGGCAGGGGGGCGGGGGTGGGGGTGGGGGTGGGGGTTGGTATCAAGCAAATTTTCTATTGTGGGTAAATGAAGTTTAAACCTGCAGGGGAACTCCAGCTGAGAGTTATTCCACATGTGAGGTGGCATCTCAGAGTTATTCTACATGTAAGGTGAGGGAGATAGGGCAGGAACACATCAACTCTCATCAGATGTTGGTTGATGGCTCCTTCCAGAATCATGTACTTTTCCACTGCTTCTAGCTTGCTGCTCAGCTGAGGCCAACAGAGTGACCTTCAGTCATCACAGAAAGCCTTCAGTGGATGCTAGTGGCTAGAAGTCAACTGAAGTTATGGTTTGAGGAGATAGGGGTAGCGCATTAACACCTGCTACATTATATTTCTTGTAAATGCCCTACATTTTAAATAAGCTCCAGGCTGTCACTGCTTCTCCAAGGTGGTTGCAATTTCTACAAAACAAAAACTTAAAACAGAAGGGTCAGTGGGAAAAACTAAAGTCTCTACTTCCACAAATTATATTTTGTCCCCTCCTCATACCATGCATAATAGATGCCCCTTGCCCTTAGTCAAGCACTTTTTTCAATCTAGATTGTAGTTACTGGGCTTTCTTGCCCATTCACAATGAATAATGGGTTTGAATACACCTATGAGTAGCTCATTGAATTCCCTGAGCTCTAGACATACCTCCTGTCCCCCTACATAGCCATAATCTTATCTCTGTATGGTAATCATGGGTATCTATCCTTGTCAGTGTAGTATAGTAACTCACTTCTTGGCCTACTTGTTTACATGTATGAGGAACCCACAATGTTCAAGCTGCAATCATAGCTTTAGGATTACTGGAACCATTAATGTGTCCCGTAGTAGAAATGTCCTCCATTTACTCCCACTGGAGACCAGAACCTGTGGTTTAGTAGAGACTAAATCTGTGGGGATGAGAACCACCAATTCCCCATATAGGTCACTGGGAATAATAGAAATGAAGTCATTCCTTCTTCCATATCTTGCTTTCCAGAACCATGTTCTCTAACTATTGAGGATACAACCCTGTATAATGGACATTAGTTCAAAATATATATCACACAATGAAAGACAATAAGTAGTCCAACCATGAAGGGTATATTCACCAAGATGGCTGAATGTTGCAGTGCTTTAAGAGGCCATTGCAACAATTCCAGCAGGTAGCACTTCCAGAATGGGGTGGTGTATTTTAAGATCCATGGATCCCATAGTGGTAAGGTGCTCATTGTCATACCTTTTTTTCCTGAAAAAATTGGTTGCTTAATCCAATGTGATGCAGGCTTCTGTGATAATAAAACAAACAATAAGCACATAATCACTCTAGGTCCTCAGACAGGGGTGCCAACTAAGGCAATTGAATGCAAGGAAGGCAAACCCATGCCCAGAACCCATATTAATATAAGAAGAAATGAATTTCAGCCCTTCCAGGTGGAAGGGGTCCAAAGTAATCAACTTGCCATCAAGGAGCTAGAAGATTTCCTCAAAGAATGGTAGTACACTGAGAGCTCAGCATTGGTCTAAACTGCTGACATTTTGGAGAGTCTGCAGTGGCAGTTGGATCAGCCTCAGTGAAAAAAAGAGTCCTTGTTGTTGGGCTCATGGATAACCTCCCTCTCTGTCACCATGGCTACTTTAATCGTGAGTTCATTGTACAAATACTGGTGGCCAAAGACAAAACTTCACTGGCTTCTACTGGGTAAGTCATTGATGTAACTTGGTTGCTTAGGGCCTCCTCTGGTGGGCATCAATAGAAAACACAGAAATTTGCAAATTTTGTGCACAATCCTATAGAACTGACTACACATCTCTTCACTACATCAATTCAAGTTGATAGTCAGGTATACTCTGAAAAACTTTGCACAACGGGAGCATTTTCCCTCATCACTGTCTACTAGGGCCACTCTTGATTGTGGCTGTAGTGCAGCAACAGTTCACACTACAACCCTTCTGTGATCCAGGCCTGGATGCTTCTTCCTCCTCTATCAGTTGGTCATTGTGAACCCCTGGAAGCCATAGGCATGTGAGCTAAAGAAAAGGCATCAGTACAATAGAGGTAGGTGTCATGGGAGCCTCAGGAACCTATTCACTCAGCTGTGCCCTGGGGACCTGCTCAGGCCTAAGTCCTGAGTATACTATTTTCATCATACAATGGATTGCTACTGTGTTCTCCCAACTTTACCTCTTAATAGGTCTGACAATATCCAACTCATCACAATGAGCTTCAATTGTATAATCACTTAATGTCCTCCATGAGGCTGAAGAGCATGCCAGGAACTACATCTCAAACAATGAATACTTTTCTGCTGCAGATGGCATGGCTTTGCTCCAAGGGTCTGTTCTATGACTCTCCTATTGGGGTTTGCCAGAGACCCTGTCACAGATACCTCTAATAACTTGAGATCTGCTGAGTCATATGGCCCAATCAGCTGTACTGAACTTGTACTGAAAACTGATACTGCTGTAGAAACCTCTCTTTACACTGCATTCAAAACTGGTAGCCTTATGAGTCACAGGATAAATGAGTTGGATGTATTCCCAAATGTGGTTGGTGCTATATCCAAAAGTTTCATAACAAGTATATGTCTATTTCTTAGTGGTAGGAGGTACAAAGGAAAGTCAATCATAACATGTATCCAGATCCCTGATCCCTAAAAACTTCATCTTTGTGGCAGGCCCCTGCATTTGGTAGGATTTATCTCCCATCCAACAGTGTGCCTGTGTCTTACAAGAGCATCCAGAATGCTTGCCACTCCCTGTTTCCCAGGCCCAATTAACATGATACTGTAATAATAAAATGAATATGATAATATTAAAAATGCCAACAATAATATACCCAAATTTTAATGTACTCTTAGGGAATAGAGTCTAAAAATTAAATTCCCATGAAAGTTAAAACCTCAAGTAATTAAAGTGTCAAATTAAGTTATCTTGCTCTCATGAGTTAGAAGTCCTAAGAAACTGAAGTCCAAATTATTTCTCCCCAATTTCTTCTTTTGGTCAATTCAATTTCAGAGTTCCCAATGCCCGGGTGGAGTTAGGAGTTCTTTAGCAGAGATGTTCTTTAGCACAATGGTTCTTTAGCACAATGGTCTTGCACTGAAATCCAAGTAGTTTCTTTAGGAAACTACGACTTAACTTACAAAGTTAACTTGATGCAATGGCAAGTCTTTATTGCACCTGAATTCTTAAAAGTTTAAGTAGTTAGGCTATGCACTGGTCTTAACATCCACCACATTTAGAAGCCAAGTCAGTCCCTCAAAGAATTTGCTCAAGGTCACATAGCTAACTAGTAAGTGGTAGCACCAATAGGCAAATCCTAGGCAGCTGCCCTGAGAGTCTGTGCTCCTAATCATGGTGCACTCCTCCCTGGCTTCAGTTTTTCTGAGGTACTGGTTAATCTACGCCAGGTATTCAGAATAAATGATCTATGGGCTTCAGCTCATTTGGACTTTAAATTCATTAAGAGGTTAATTTGGGTACTATATATTTGGCACTATATATTCACCATATTTTAAAGGGAAAAATACATTGTCTTTTCCCTCAGAGGATAATGCAGTCTTTTTTGAAAAGCAGCAACTACTGTCACCAGATGTTATTTGAGGAAGCTTTCTATATTTAAAGACTTCTAATTTCCATTTCTCCTTTGAGGTCCTAGATTCTGGCACCCTAAGATTGGACTGAGTACAGGCTCTATCTAGTAATATAGCATTTACATTCTTTTGTGAACAGTCACTTTCAGTGCTGTACCACAGTGGCTTAAAAAAAAATCTAACTCTTAATAAAGAATTCCTGAGACCTAAGAAACAAACTCCAAGGTAATGTTTTCCCTTATTCATAATGAGCTAGCCTAGAGTCAACTGGGAACAAAATGGTGTTTGATCACTTTCGACTCTGAATACCTACTGTATCCCTCTCACATCACTCTCCTCACCCCTTACCCTTAATTCATAATGGAATTTGGGTCAACCAATCTAATTCTGTCTATCTAGGATACACAAAACTCAGATGACTTTCACTTTACAAGCAGTAAATACTGTACTGCTTCCAATGTGTAAAAAGTCTGTATTTAGAAAGGTATTTTTCCCAATATTGGCCTCAGTTACACCCATGTGGCTTATATTCAAGTGATAGTCTACACTCTGAGGACATCTAAGCCTATTAAAAACATTCCCTGACATCAGCAGCTGCTGACAGAAAGAATGACATGTACACTTCCTGTGGGAAGCTCCACTTCTGGAGATGAAAGGTCTGGGCTATAATTGCCCAGTTTCTCTAACCAATATTGTTAGTTATAGTTAAGTCAGCCCATCTTCACTCCTCCAAGAGAGGTGTCTCCACCAAGGGAGGAGATCCTCCACATGGAAGGAAAGTCTATAATTAGAGAATAAACATTTTCTCCTATAAATGACTAGGAAGATTCCTGCACATAATCTTAGAAAATAAAGTTTTGCTTTTGCTTGAAGATTTAAAGACCATGACATGAAAAAAAGAGTCCTCATGCTCAAAAATAAGTAAGTGAAAACACAGATTAGGTTTAGAATCTATGTGAAGTAGTAGTATATCTTGTCTCTAAATCATACATACATTCCACCTCTGAGGGCTATTATGAATTCAACCAATTTTTAAGGAAGTCAAAGCAAAGGAGAAGAAATAAAAGGACAATAGTTAGGTCTCCTTTCTTTCTTCCAAACAGGCAAGGTCCTGGAAATAACTGATGAAGAAAAGCTTCTGCTGATGAATCCTAAGATGACATTCATGATCAAACATACTTCCTCAGCATATGAGAATTGCCAACTCCCTCATCCTTTCACTGCTGAAACCACCTTTGCAAAGATTATGATAGTGAGAGGAATCTAGCATGGCTGACTTCATCTTGCTTCTGGCCTTATAGGCTGGCCGTCCTCACCCGTTCCTGGGTATAGATCAGGCTAGCCATGAGAATAATTTAGTTTATAGTTTAACTTTAAAGCAAGGATGGTAATAGTCCTTCCCAAAACTTAACCCCCTTTGTAAAACTAATGAAAGCCTACAAGATTGGGATTATGAGAGGGGCTTGAATTCTGCTAAGATGCAGGCATAGTTAAACTATTACCAGCCATCGTTCAGGAGGTCACAAGACTTGAAACTTCCCCAGTTACTCCTGTAGGTAGCATCCCTATCGCAGAATCTCAGATTGACATTTTGAGATGTCTTTGTAGACTTTTGCATTTCTGGTGACTGACTGACTCCACCCAGACCCACAACTCATGACTCAAGTGGTCCTGTGGTCCCCACCCAGAGGCTGACTCAGCACAAAAGGACCATTTTTCCATACCCCTGTGATTTCATCCCCAACCAGTGAACATTCCTCATTCCCTAGCCCCCTGCCCACCAGGCTATCCTTAAAAAACCCTAACCTTTGAGCTTTCAAGGGAGACTGATGTGAGTGATAACTCTAGTTTCCACACATGGCCAGCCTCATGTTAATTAAACAGTTTCTTTACTATAATTCCATGGTCTCAGTGAACTGGTTTTGTCTATGCAATGGGCAGGAAGAACTTGTCAGGTGATTATATAGCCCCTTTTGTTGCATGGAAAGTGAAGATATTGATGTTTTCTCTACCTTATCTCATGAGGCTGAGTAAAACTCAAAGCAAAGTAAGGAAGGGCTTTGTAAAGTGTAAAATGAGCCGCACATGTTCACTGACATCCCTCTTTCCCATGTAAGGGGAAAGTTTGTTTTCTTCATTAGTTGCTTAGTTTGGGTCAGTGTTACTTAATTTCAGGCTGTGCTTACCCATCTGCCCAACCCAGCAAGAATTTCCAATTCATTTCCAAATATAAAGCATTTTGGCCACTGTGATTTCCTACAGTGGATCCTAAACCAGATTTTTCTAATTCTGCCTCTTTTTCTCTTTGCTTGAAGCAGATTTAAGTCTGGATTATCTGTTTGGGTGGTGTCTATGCACAGTTTGGGCTATATTTTTTTTTTAATCTCATTGGCCATCATTTCAATTTTTCTATTTGTCCCTTTCCTTCACATATAAAAGGCAGTAAAAATAGTAGAAAAGGTAACTACAACTTATTGAGCATTTACCATATGCCAGACATTATGCTAAACACTCTATATAAATTTAATCCTCACAACAGTTCTAAGGGAAGCAAAATTTCTATCTGATAGAGGAGATAATTATGAAAAATTATCAATAATGAGTGAATTGCACATGTACATGTATGTACTCACACAAAAAAAAAATTACTAAGGTTTATGGTAGGTATGCAGAGTCCTTGCAAAGAGTCACTAGTACTTCTTTTGTGGAATCCTTTCTTTGTCCCAGGAAAAGCCTCACAAGCTCATAGGCTAAGTTCACATGGCCATCTGATCAGCTTCCTTACTTGGACTAAAAATGATGTCTCACTAAATCCTTGTAATGAGTCCACATTATAGGAATTATCCTTCTCATGTTGTGCATGGGGAAAAACTATTTTAAAAGCTGGCTAAGTGTGAGCCCATTACTCTAAGAAAACAACACAATTCCTCTTGAGGAAACAAATCATTCTTTTATTTGAGAGGCCATGTTTATGAAATGTATAGCTATAGCCTAGTCTGGGTTAAGAATAAATAGAGAAAATAATAAATGCTCTTGTTCTGCCTAAGAAGGTAGTAGATATTTCTTCAAAGAGTGAAAGGAAATTTGTGTTCAGTTTTGATTTGAAATGCCCATCAGTGATAGACTGGATGAAGAAAATATAGTACATATACACCATGGAATACTACACAGCCATAAAAAGGAATGAGATCATGTCCTTTGCAGGGACATGGAGCTGGAAGCTGTTATCTTCAGTGCAAACAAACACAGGAACAGAAAACCAAACACTGCATGTTCTCCCTTATAAGTGGGAGCTGGATAATGAGAACACACAGACACGGTAGTTGGGGAACACACACTGGAGCCTCTCAATGGGTGTGGGAGGAGGGAGACCACCAGGAAGAATAGCTAATGGATGCTGGGCTTAATACCTAGGTGATGGGTTGATCTGTACAGCAAACCACCATGGCATATGTTTACCTATGTAACAAACCTGCATATCCTGCACATGTACCCCGACACTTAAAAGTTAAAGAAAAAAATTTATTTGATTTGGTATGGGCTGTTTGGTTTGGTGGGTTAGGAGTACAGGTCTTAGAGAAGCAAAAAGCCAGGAATGGGTCCTCAGGGAAGGATGCACCCCCAGAGACAAGGAAGCAGATGGTACAGAAAAAAGTTTTCAGTGATTATTTCTTGTGGAAAGGAATAATTGATAAACTGGTGAAACAATGAACATTGATTTTCACATACAGATGCCTCCAATTATGCTTGAAAATCCCCCTCAGTTTTCCACATACATCGAGTAAAAGAAGTGTGTCATATACACCAATTCTTGTTTTAGTCGTATCTTGTAGGCATGATAATGAGTTGAAGAAAATCAAAATATTTTACCCCAAAATACATTTCTTTGACATATTTTAAAATGACTGCCACAGGGCCAGCAGACTAAATTGGCCCTGAAATTTTGTGGGGGAAATTTGCATCTGTAAAGAATCTCCATTAATGCAACCAAGACTTCCCTTTCTAGGCCTTTCCCAGATTGAGAATAGATTAACTGAGAGTCTGACATCTTTAAAGTTCTGGAAAAAAAAAAAATTATCATTTATTCTCTCTGAGGGCTGCTACCTGTGAGATTTTACGTACATAACAAGGCCACCTTTGCTAGCCAGGCCTCTTTCTTTCTCCATTCCATAACCTGTCTTACCACTGTTCGTGGCCATTCTCTGAGCCTCCATTCTTTCTGTAACCTGAAAATGGTATATAAGCTCTGTACTTCATTGGGAGTTGGGTTCCTCATTCTGAAGGCTTGTGTATACATGTTGCCTGGACCAGCAACCTCAGCTGCCCTACCTGGCATAGATCGTGATATAGCAGGGCTCTTTCTGCTCCACCCCCAGGCAGATTTCTGGGCATTCAGAGCACCCACTCAGCTAGATCAACAGCCTGACATGCTCCACCCATCCTGTGCCAAGATCCTGGTTCAGAGAAGCCATCTCTGCTTCATACCCAGGCAGATCTCCAGGCATTTAGAGCAGCCACTCATCTGATTCAGCAGCCCATGCCACCTCACTCTTTCTGGACATAGATCATGGTGCAATGAGACCCTCTCCACAGCAGCCCAGGCAGATCTGCAGGCATCCAGAACATCCACTCACCTGGATAAGCAGCCCAAGCTGACCCACCCTTCCTGTGCTGAGATACAGGTGCAAGAGGGCCCTCACCAATACACATTCAGGCAGATCTCCAGGCATTGAGAGTGTTTGCTTTCCTGGGTCAGCAGCCTAAGTCACCCCACCTTTCCTGTGCACAGATCTTGTTTTGGGGGCACCTCTCCACTCCATGTGCAGGCAGATTTCCAAGCTTTTCCCACTCACCTAAATCAGCTGCCTGACCCACCCCACCCTTCCTGTGCAGAGATCCTGGCACAGAGTGGCCCTGTCTGGTCAACGCCAAGGCAGATCTTCAGGCATTCAGAGCACCAGCTCTCCTGGATAAGGAGCCTAAGCCACCACACCCTTCCTGTGCAGAGATCCTAGTGAAAGAGGGCCCTTGATGCTACTTATGTAGGCAGATCTGCAGGGATTCAGGTCACTTGCTTGCCTTGTTCAGCAGCCTGAGTTACCCACCTCTTCTGTGCAAAGATCTTGGTATAGGAGATCCCCTGGGCTCCACACCCAGGCAGATCTACAGCATCTGGAGCACCTACTCACCTGGATGAGTTTAGGCTGCCCCCAATCCCTGTGCAGAGAACTTGGGACTGAGGGGAGTTTCCCAGTTCCATGCCTAGGCACACCTCAGGGCTCTTGGTGGCCACCCACTGGATTCTTCCTCAGTGCTGTTGCTTGTGCCTGCCATTGGCAGACCTGTAGGTGAGACTGTGCAGTCTTGTCCCACCATCCTGCCCCCACACCCCCTTTACCCAACATACCAGGGAGCTTAGAGCATTGTGCACTCCATGAACCAGCCCATTGCCTGAGGCAATAGAGAGATTCTCCTGGTAATCAAGGATCAAACATATACCCAGCCATGTTGGCTGCAGCCAGCTTTTACCCATAAGCATCATCTACCAGCTTGTAGCTTGAACCACTTAGCCCAATATAAAACCTGCCAAAGGAAATACAAAGAGATATAAAAGCAAAGCCAAAAGACTCTACCCAATAAAAGTAGGGGAAAGGGAAACATAAGACACAGTAATAGTATAGGGGAAAAAAGAAGAAAAAATCTTACCTACATGAAAATAATTACAAGAATTAGAATTGTCATGTCTCCAGATGTGAAAGAACTGGTGCAAGAATTCTGACATCATGAAGAATCTGAATATAATGACACCATCAAAAAAAAAAAATCACACTAGCTCTCCAGCAGTGGTCCCTAAACAAAAAGGAAACTCAGAAAAGACAAAGAATTCAAAGCTTGGATTGCAGGAAAGCTCAATGAGGTTCAAAACAATATTGAAAATCAATACAAAGAAACTTCTAAAGCAATCCAAGAAATGAAGAAAGAGATAAGCATCCTAAAAAGAAATTAATCAGAGGTCTGGAATTGAAAAACTCAAATAATTTCAAAACATAACTGTAATATTTATCAATAGACTGAGCCAAGAAGAAAGAATCTCAGAGCTTGAATACAGGGGTTTTTTTTTAAACTAACTAAATCAGAAAAAAAAATTTTTTTAACAAGAAAATCTTCACAAAATATAGGATTAAGAAAAGCAAACAAACCTATGAATTATTAGCATTCCTGAGAGAGAAGGGGGAAAAGTCAACAACCTGAAAAACATATTTAATAAAACAATTCAAGAAAATGTTCTTAATCTTTCAAGAGAAGTAAATATCCAGATACAAGAAATCCAGAGAACACCTATGAGATACTATACAAAATGAACATCACAAGGCATATTGTCACCACAGTGTCCAGTGTCAATGCTAAAGAGAAAATCTTAAACGCAGCTGGAGAAAAAGATCAGATCACACACAAAGAGAACCCCATCAGGCTACCAGCAGACTTCTCAGCAGAAACTTTACAAGCCAGGAGATTTGGGGGGCCTATATTCAGCATTCTTTAAAAGAGGAAATTCCAACCAAGAATTTTATATCCTGCCAAATTAAGCTTCATAGGTGAAGGAGAAATAAAATCTTTTCCAGACAAGCAAGGATGAGGGGAATTTGTTACCAGTAGACCAGCCTTACATGACATTTTTAAGGGAGTTCTAAACATAGAAACAAAAGAAAAAATACCTGCTACTACAAAAACACATTTAAGTATATAGCTCACTTACCCTATAAAGCAACTACAAAATGGAAACTACAAAGTGATCAGCTAACAACTTCACAGTAGGATCAAAACCCCACATATCAATATTAACCTGGAATGTAAATTGTCTAAAGGCCCCATTGAAAAAGCAGTTGAAAGCTAGATTAAAAAAAATAAGACCCATCCATCTGCTATCTTCAAGAGACCCATCTCACATGTAATAACACCCATAGGCTCAAAGTAAAGGGTTGAAGAAGGACCTATCACACAACAGAAAACAAAGAGCATGAAGTCACTATTTTTATACTAGATAAAACAGACTTTGAACCACAACTGTAAAAAAAAAAGGACAAAGGGCATTACATAATAAAACATTCAACTCAACAAGACTTAATTATCCTAAATATATATGTACCCAACATTAGAGAACCTACATTCATAAAACAACTAATTCTAGATCTTTGAAAAGACTTAGCCGCACAATAGTAGTGGGGAACTTCAACACCCCACTGACAGTGTTAGATAGATCATCAAGGCACAAAACTAATGAAGAAATTCTGGACTTAAATCAACATGTGATCAGTTGGACCTAATAGACATCTACAGAATACTCCATCCATCAACCATAGAATACACACTCTTCTCATACACACAAGGACAATACTCCAAGATAGGCCACATGCTTGGCCATAAAGCCAGTTTCAACAAATTCAAAAAAATCAAAATCATACCTCTCTAAGTCATTAGGCAAAGCCAGCATCACCTGGCAAAGACACAACAAGAAAGAAAAATGACAGGCCAATATCTCTGACGAATGTAGATGAAAAAATTCTCAACAAAATACTAGCAAACCAAATCCAGCAGCACATCAAATAGTTAATTTAACACAATCAAGTAGGCTTCATTCCTGGAATGCAAGGTTAGTTTAATGTACTCAAATCAATAAATATGATTCACCACATAAACCGAATTTAAGACAAAAATTATATCATCTCAATAGATGTAGAAAAATCCAACATTCCTTCATGACACAAACCCTCAAAAAACTAGGCATCAAAGGAACACAGTTGAAAATAATAAGAGCCATGTATGACAAACCCACAGAAAACATCATACTGAATGAGCAAAAGCTGGAAGCATTCCCCTTGAGGCCTGGAACAAGACAAGGATGCTCACTCTCACCACTCCTATTCAACATAGTACTGGAAGTCCTAGCTAGAGCAATCAGGCACAAGAAAAAAATAAAAAGAACCCAAATAGGAAAAGAAGAAATCAAACTATCTCTCTTTGCTAATGATAATTCTATACCTAGAAAACCCAAAAGACTTCACCAAAAGGCTCCTGGCACTGATAAACTACTTCAGTAAAGCTTTGGTATGCAAAATCAATGTACAGAAATTAGTAGCAGACAGAGGAGATAGAACAATATTGCCAAACAGAAACTTCCAGAGATCATTCCCTCACCCCAACAGGAATAACAAATTGAACAACTTGTCACACCAAAAAAGCACTTCTTGAGAACCCAAAATCAGATGAGGAATACAGTACCTGGTTTTAATATCACATTAGAGAAAGAGGTGCTGAAAAAGGTAGGAAAGACAGTCTTGAATTGCCTACACTACCACTCCTCCATGCCCCAGCAGTGGCTGCGTGGTCCATAAAGAGAATCTGTGTGCTTGGAGGAGGAAGAGTACAGTGATTGTGGAAGGTTGCATTGGAACTCAGTGCTACCCTTTCACAGCAGAAAGCAACATGGGGTGGCACTCATCCATTGCCCACAGAGGGAGAATTGAGATGAGCCTCAGCCAGAGGCAAATAATCTATCCTAGTCATCAGAATCTGAGTTCCAGCAGGCCCCACCACCAATGGCTAAAATTCTCTGAGGTCCTAAATAAACTTGAAAGGTAGTCTAGTCCACAAGGACTGCAATTCCTAGTGCTGGGCTGGGCTCAGAGCCAGTGGACTTGAGGTGCATGGGACCTAGTAAGACAATAGCCAGGGCAATCATCAGAGTGCTTGTGTCACCATCCCCCAAATCCAGGCAGCACAGCTCACAGCTTTGAGAGATGCTCCTTCCTTTGGCTTCAAGAGAGGAGATAGCAGAGTAAAGAAGACTTTGTCTTGTAACATTGATATCAGCTCAGCCGCAGTAGAATAGGACATGAGGCAGATTCCTGAGGCCCCCACTCCAGGCCTTAGCTCCAAGATGACATTTCTTAGACACCCTCTGGGCCAGAAGAGAACCTCCTTCCTTGAGAGAAAGAACCCAGTCCTGGCAGGATTCATTACCTGCTGAATAAAGAGCCCTGGGCCCCTGAATAATCAGCAGTGGTAGACAGGCAGTACTTGTTGTGGGCCTTGGATGACACTGAAAGTTGTGCTGGCTTCAGGTGTGACCCAGCACATTCCCAGCTATGGTAAAAATGGGGAAGGGCTCCTGCTTGAAAAAAGGAGCGAGAAGAGTAAAGGCAGCTGTCTTGCAGCTTAGGTACCAGCTCAGCCACAGTGAGGAAGACAACCAAGTAGGTTCTGGGGTTCCCCATTCCAGGCCCGAGCTCCTGGACAGCATTTCTGGACCTGTTCATAGCCAGAGGAAACCCCCAGCCTTAAAGGGAGAGACCCAGGCCTGGCAGCATTCATCACAAGCTGACTGAAGAGATTTTGGGCCATGAAAGAACACTGGCAGTAGTCAGGAAATATTCTCCATAGGCCTAGGGCAGCAGTGGCCACAAAGATACTCCTCTGCTTGAGGAAGGGGGAGGGAAGAATGGGAAAGACTTTGTCTTGCGGCTTGGATACCAGCTCAGCTGCAGTAGAATAGAGCACTAGGTAGATACCTAAGGTTCCTGACTCCAAGACCTAGCTCTGGGATGGCATCCCTAGACTTGTCCTGGTCCAGGGGTAACTCAGCACCCTGAAGGAAAGGATAGAAGCCTGGATGGATTTTCTACCTGCCGACTACAGAGCCCTTTGGCCTCGAGCCAGGAAGTGGTCACTGAAGGCCTTGGTTGAGACCTTGGCTTCAGGTGTGACCCAGTGCAGTCTCAGTGGTAGTGGCCACAGAAGTGCTTGTGTCACCCCACTTGCAGACTCATATAGGTACTACTTTGGTCATCTTGGCTAAGAGCCAAGAAATTCCTAGATTACCAGGCAGAGACTCTTTTTCTCTTCCATTATTTTCTCTAAAACAAATGGGAGTCTCTCTGTCCTGAGCTGCCTGGAGTTGGGGAAGAGGTGAAACAAGACCACTAAGCTGGTGCCTCTATGAGTCTGCAAGAGTCACAGTGTTACTGGGCTTGGGGCATCCCCTAGTGCACATATGGCTATCGTGGCAAGACTTAGATCACAACACCAAAGTCCCTTTGAATATTTGGAAAGCCTTCCCAGGAAGGACAAATACAAACTAGCCCAGACTGCAATGACTACAATAAGTACCTAAATCTTCAATACCCAGACACTGATTAACATTTCCAAATATCAAGACCATCCAGGAAAACATGACCTTACCATATGAATTAAATAAGTCACCAGTGACCAATCCCAGAGAGAGATATATGCAACCTTTCAGACAGAGAATTCAGAATAGCTGTTTTGAGGAAGTTCAATGAAATTCAAGACACCGCAGAAAAGGAATTCAGAATCCTATCAGATAAATTTAATGAAGAGGTTCAAATAATTTTCATAAGTCAAGCAGAAATTATGAAGTTAAAAAATTCAATTGACATACTGAAGAATGCAACAAAGTCTTTCAGTATCATAGTTGCTCAAGCGGAAGAAATAATTAACGAGTTTGAAGATAGGCTATTTGAAAATACACAGTCAGAGGAGACACAAAAGGAAAGAATAAAAAGGAATGAAGCATGCCTACAAAATCTAGAAAATAGCCTCAAAAGGGCAAATCTAAAAATTTTTGGCCTTAAACAGAGAATAGATCAGGGTAGAAAGCTGATTCAAAGGAATATTAATGGAGAACTTTTCAAATCTAGAGGAAGGTGTTAATGTTCAACTACAAAAAGGTTATAGAATACCAAGCAGATTTAACCCAAATAAGACTACCTCAAGACATTTAATAATCAAATTCCCAAAGGTCAAGGATAAAGAAAGAATTCTAAAAGCAGCAAGAGAAAAGTAACAAACAACATACAACAGAGCTTCAATACATCTGAAAGCAAACTTCTCAGTAGAAACTTTACAGGGCAGGAGAGAGGGGCATGACATATTTAAAGTGCTGAAGGGAAAAAACTTTTATCCTAGAATAGTGTATCAGCAAAAATATCCTTGAAGCATGAAGGAGAAATAAAGACTCTCAGATAAACAAAAGTTGATTTTGTCAACATCAGACCTGTCCTACAAGAAATAGTAAAGGGAATTCTTCCATCTGAAAGAAAAGAACATTAATGTGCAATAAGAAACCACCAGAAGGTACACAACCCACTAGTAAAAGTAAGTATACAGACCAACAAAGAATGTTATACTACTAATTGTGGTATATAAACTACTCATATGTTGTGTAGAAAGACTAAAGAATGAACCTATCAAAAATAACTACAATGACTTTTCAAAACAGACATTATAACAAGATACAAATAGAAACAAAAAAAAGTTAGAGTGGAGGGAGGGTAAAGATAAAGTGAAAATGTATTTTTATTAGTTTTCTCTTTACTTTGGTTTTGCAATCAGTGTTAAGTTGTCATGAGTTCAAAATAATGGGTTACAAGATGTTTGCAAACCTCACTGTAATCTCAAATCAAAAAACAGAACACATACAAAAATAAAAATCAAAAGCAACAAAGTAACTCATACCAACAGAAAAAATCACCTTCACTAAAAGGAAAACACAAAGGAGGGAAAGAAGAAAAGGCCACAAAACAACCAGAAACCAAATAACAATAGCTGGAGTAAGGCCTCACCTATCATTAATAACACTGAATGTAAATGGACTAAACTCTCCAATCAAAAGACAGTAGCTGAACGGATTTAAAAAAAAAAGACCCAATGATCTGTTGCCTACATAAAACATGCTTTAGAGGATGGGGCTAAGATGGCCAACTAGAAGCAGCAGCAATCAGAGACTTCCATCAAAAAGAATCATAAATAGTGTGTGAATCCTGCACCAACAATCAAGGTATCCAGCTTCTCTCATCAGAAATGACTAGGAGGCTGGCATGATCCACAAAGGAGGAGGAAGAGCAGTGTGGTGCAGCAGTCCACCTCAGAGCCACATGGATCACAGGAGCCCCCATGCTGTGTGTGCTACCCACCCACGGAAATCGCGCTTTTTCCATGGAACTGTGCAACCCATGGATCAGAAGATCCCACTCATGAACCCAGGCCACAGCAGCCAGCAGGGAAAGACAGCAGCCAGCACTGGGACTTATAACTGCCTAACACGCTAAGCTCCCTAGGTGTGGGAAGAGGAGCATCCGTTTCTGTAGCTCCAGACCACACTTTTCCCCTGCTGGAGCCAGAAAGGCTGGAGAGCTTAATCCCAAGAGATGTCCCCCACAGCCCAACATAGCAGCTGTGGCAGACTGTGGCCAGAGAGCCTCTTTAGGCCTGACCTTGACCTATCCTTCCTCACTGGGTGGGGCCTCCCTGCAGGAACTCCAACAACTCCAGCCAGAGGTTCAGGAACAGAACCCTGATCTCCCTGGACCTGAACCCCTAGGGGGAGGAGTGTCCACAGACTCTGTGGGTCAGCAGACTTAGCCTTTCCTCCTAGTAGTTCTGAGGAATTTGGGCAGCCCAGACAAGTGGGCTTCTCCCCAGCAAAGTACACTCCCTCCACCAAGGGATAGTCAAAGTGCTTTGTTAAACAGATCCTCTTCCCTGTGCCACCCAACTGGGTGAGGCCCTCCAACAGAAGCTGTCAGACACCCTCTACAGGAGCAATCCTACTGACATCAGCTTGGTGCCCCTGAGGTCAGAGATCCCAAAAGAAGGAGCAGGTACCCATCTTTGCTGTTCTCCAGCCTCCTTGAGTGACAACATGATTGCAGATAACATGATTCTATAATTAGAAAACTCCATCATTTCATCCCCAAAACTCCTTAAGCTGATAAGCAACTTCAGCAAAGTCTCAGGATACAAAATCGATGTGCAAAAATCACAAGCATTCCTTTACACCAACAATAGACAAGCAGAGACCCAAATCATGTATGAACTTACATTCACAATTGCTGCAAAGAGAATAAAATACCTAGTAATACAGCTAACAAGGGATGTGAAGGATCTCTTCAAGGAGAACTACAAACCACTCCTCAAGGAAATAAGAGAAGACACAAATGGAAAAACATTCCATCCTCATAGATAGGAAGAATCAATATCATGAAAATGGCCATACTGCCCAAAGCAATTTATAGATTCAAATCTATTCCTATCAAACTACTATTGACATTCTTCACATAATTAGAAAAAACTACTTTAAATTTCATATGGAATCAAAGAACACCCTGCATAGCCAAGACAATCCTAAGCAAAAAGAACAAAGCTGGAAGCATCATGCTACCTGACTTCAAACTATACTACAAGGCTACACTAACCAAAACAGCATGGTACTGGTACTAAAACAAACATATAGGCCATTGGAACAGAACAGAGGTCTCAGAAACACCACCACACATCTACAACCATCTTATCTTTCACAATCCTGACAAAAACAAGCAATGAGGACAGTATTGTCTATTCAATAAATGGTGCTGGGAAACTGGCTAGCCATATGCAGAAAACTGAAACTGGACCCCTTCTGTACACCTTATACAAAAATTAACTCAAGATGGATTAAAGACTTAAATATAAAATGCAAAACCATAAAAACCCTAGAAGAAAACCTAGGCAATACCATTCAGGACATAGGCATGGGCAAAGACTTCATGATAAAAAACACAAAAAGCAATTGCAACAAAAGCCAAAATTGACAAATGGGATCTAATTAAACTAAAGAGCTTCGGCACAGCAAAAGATACAATCATCAGAGGGAACAGGCAACCTGCAGAATGGAAGAAAATTTTTGCAGTCTACCCATCTGACAAAGGTCTAATATCCAGAATTTATAAGGAACTTAAATTTATAAGAAAAAAAACACACAATCCCATCAAAAAGCAGGCCAAAGACATAGACTCTTTTCAAAAGATGACACTTACATGGGCAACAAAAATGAAAAAAAGCTCAACATCACTGCTCATTGGATAAATGCAAATCAAAGCCACAATGAGAAACCATCTCACCCCAATCAGAATGGCAATTATTAAAAAGTCAAGAAACAATAGATGCTGGTGAGGCTGTGGAGAAATAGGAATACTTTCACACTGTTGGTGGGAATGTAAATTAGTTCAACCATTGTGGAAGACAGCATGGTGATACCTCAAGTATCTAGAACCAGAAATACCATTTGACCCAGTAATCCCGTTACTGGGTATATATCCAAAGGAATATAAATTATTCTACTATAAAGACACATGCACATGTATGTTTATTGCAGCACTATTTACAATAGCAAAGACTTGGAACCAACTGAAATGTCCATCAATGATAGATTGGATAAAGAAAATGTGGTACATATACACCATGGAATACTGGGCAGTCATAAAAAGGAATGAGATTATGTCCTTTGCAGGGACATGGATGAAGCTGAAAACCATCACCCTCTGCAAACTAACACAGGAACAGAAAACCAAACACCACATGTGCTCACTCATAAGTGGGAGTTGAACAATAAGAACACATGGACACAGGGAACAATACACACGAGGACCTGTTGGGAGCTGAGGGGTGAGGGGAGGGAAATTAGAGGATGGATCAATAGGTGCAGCAAGCCACCATGGCACATGTATACCTATGTAACAAACCTGCAAGTCTACACATGTATCCCGGAAGTTAAAGTAAAATTAAAAAATAAAAAGAAAGAAACACACTTCACCTATAAAGACACACACAGACTGAAAATAAAGGAATAAAAAAGGTATTCCATGCAAATAGAAACCAAAAAGAGCAGGAGTAGCTACACTTGTATCAGACAAAATTGATTTCAAGACAAAAACTATAAAAAGAGACAAAGAAGGTCACTATATAATAACAAAGGGATCAATTTAACAAGAGGATATAACAATTTTAAATATATATGCATTCATTAGCAAGGCGTGGTGGTGCATGCCTGTATTCCCAGCTACTTGGGAGGCTGAGATGGGAGGGTCATTTGAGCCTGGGAGACAGAGGTTGCAGTGGGCTGAGATCATGCCACTTCACTCCAACCTGGGCGACAGAGTGAGACGCTATCTCAAAAAAAAGTATATATATACACACACACACATACAGATATACATATGTGTATGTATATGTATATACACACATATATACATAAGTATGTATGTGTGTGTGTGTGTATATATATATGCATTCAACATGGGAGCACACAGATGTATAGAGGAAATATTATTATAACTAAAGAGAGAGACCTTAATGCAATAATAGCTCAAAACTTCAACACTCCACTTTCAGCATTGGACAGATCCAGACAAACAAATCAGGAAAGAAACATTCGACTTAATCTGCACTACAGACAAAATTAACCTAATATATTTGCAGAACATTTCATCTAATGGCCGCAGAACGCATATTCTTCTCAGCACATGGATCATTCCCAAGGACAGATCACATGTTAGCCCACAATACAAGTCTTAATTCAAAAAGAAGAGGAATTATATAAAGTATCTTCTCTGACCACAATGGAATAAAACTAAAAATCTCTAAGAACAGGAATTTTGGAAACATGCAAACACATGGAAATTAAACAATATGCTCCTGAATTATCACTGGGTTGCTGAAGAAATTAAAAAGGAGATTTTAAAGTTTCTTAAAACAAATAAAACTGGAAATACAACATACTAAAACCTATATATAGGATATAATAATAGCAGTACTGGGGAAAGTTTAAAAATTTATAGCAATAAATGCCTACATCAAAAAAAATAGAAAAACTTCAAATAAACAACCTATTGATGACACACCTTAAAGCACTAGAAAAGCAAGAGCAACATAAAATTGGTAGAAAAGATAATGTCAGAGCAGAAATAAATGAAATTGAAAATTTAAAGTACAAAAGATCAACAAAATAAGATGTTTTTTGAAAAGATAAACAAAAGTAACAAACCTTCAGCCAGACTACCAAAAAAAAAAAAAGAGAAGATCCAAATGAATAAAATCAGATATGAAAATGGAAACATTATAACCAATAACAGAAATCCAGAGGATCATTAGAGGCTATGATGAGCAGCTATATCCCAATAAATTGGAAAACTCAGAAGAAATGACTAAGTTCCTAGACACTACAAGTTATCAAAATTGAACAATGAAGAAATTCAAAACCTGAATAGATCAACAACAAGTAATGAGATCAAAGCTGCAATAAATAGTCTCCCAGGAAAAAGAAGCTGAGGACCCAATGGCTTCACTGCTGAATTTCATCAAACATTTAAGAGAACTAATATCAATTCTACTCAAACTATTCCCAAAAGTAGAGCAGGGAATACTTCCAAGCTCACTCTATGAGACCAATATTACCCTGATACCAAAACCAGACAAAGATACATCAAAAAAAGAAAACTACAGGCCAATATCCCTGACGGGTATTGATGCTGAAACCATCAACAATATACTAGCAAATTGAATTCAATAACACTTAAGAAGAGCATTCATCATGACCAAGTCGAATTTATCCTAGGGATGCAGGGATGGTTCAACATATGCAAATCAGTCAATGTGATACACCATATCAACAGAATAAAGGACATAAACCATATGATCATTTCATAGGGTTCATATCAAAAAGTATTTGATAAAATTTAACACCCCTTCATGAAAAAAAAAAACCTTCAAAAAACTGGATACAGAAGGAACATACCTGAGCACAATAAAAGCCATATATGAACAACCCACAGCTACTAGCATGCTGAACAGCAAAAAACTGAAAGCCTTTGACCTAAGACCTGGAACACAACAAGGATTTCCACTTTCAGCACTGTTATTAAACATAGTAATAGAAGTCCTAGCTAGAGCAATTAGACAAGAGAAAGAAATAAAGGGCATGCAAATTGGAAAGGAAGAAGTCAAATTATCCTTGTCTGCAGATGATATTATCCTATATTTGGAAAAACCTAAAGACTCCATCAATGGACTATGAGAACTGATAAATTTAGTAAAGTTGCAGGATACAAAATCAACATACAAAAATCAGTAGTAGCATTTCTATATGCCAACAATGAACAATCTGAAAAAGAATTCAAGAAAGTAATCACATCTGCAATAGTAACACATAAAATTAAATGTCTAGAATTAACCAAAGAAATGAAAGCCCTCTACAATGAAAACTATAAAACATTGATGAAAGAAATTGAAGAGGACAGAAAAAAATGGAAATATATTCCATGCTCATGGATTTGAAGAATCGATATTGTTAAAATGTCCATACTATCCAAAGCAATCCACAGATTGAATGTAATCCCAACCAAAATACCAATAACAGTCTTCACAGAAATAGAAAAAACAATCTAAAATTTATATGGAACCACAAGAGACTGAGAATAGCCAAAGCTATCATGGTCAAAAAGAAAACAACTGGAGGAATCACATTACCTGACTTCAACTTACACTACAGAGCTATAGTAACCAAAACAACATTATACTGGCATAAAAACAAACAAATAGACAAATAGAATAGAACAGAGGACCCAGAATAAATCCTTACTGCACTTGTTTTCAACAAAAGTGTCAAGAACATACACTGGGTAAAGGACAATCTCTTCAATAAATGGTGCTGGGGAAACTGGATATCCATATGCAAAAGAGTGAAACTAGACTTCTATCACTTGCCATATATAAAAATCAAATATAAATGATTAAAGATCGTCCAGGCGCGGTGGCTCACGCCTGTAATCCCAGCACTTTGGGAGGCCGAGGCGGGTGGATCACGAGGTCAGGAGATCAAGACCATCCTGGCTAACACAGTGAAACCCTGTCTCCACCAAAAAGACAAAAAATTAGCTGGGCATGGTGGCAGGCGCCTGTAGTCCCAGCTACTCAGGAAGCTGAGGCAGGAGAATGGCATGAACCCCAGAGGCGGAGCTTGCAGTGAGCCGAGATCACGCCACTGCACTCCAGCCTGGGCGACAGAGCGAGACTCCATCTCAAAAAAAAAAAAAATTAAAAAAAGAAATGATTAAAGATTTAAATCTAAGATCTCAAACTACTGAACTACTAAAAGAAAACATTAGGGAAACTCTTCAGGACATTTATCTGGGCAAAGATTTTTTGAGTAATAACTGACAGGCATAGGCAACCAAAGCAAAACTGTACAAATGGGATTACATCAAGTTTAAAAGCTTTTGCACAGCAAAGGAAACAATCAACAACGTGAAGAGACAACCCATGGAATAGGAGAAAATATTTGCAAACTATTCATCTGACAAGGGATTAATAATCAGAATATATATGGAGCTCAAACAGCTCTATAGGAAAAAAAATCTAACAATCAGATTTTAAAATGGGCAAAAGATTTCAATAGATATTTATCAAAAGAAGACATACAAATGGCAAACAGGCATATGAAAAAGTGCTTAACATCATTGATCATCAGAGAAATTCAAATTGAAACTGCAACAAGATATCATCTCACCCCAGTTAAAACAGCTTTATGCAAAACACAGGTAACAACAAATGCTGGTGAGGATGTGGAGAAAAGGGAAACCTCATACATTGTTGGTAGAAATGTAAATTGGTACAACCACTCTGAAGAAGAGTTTGGAGATTTCTCAAAAAACTAAAAATAGAGCTACCATAGAATCCAGAAATTCCACTGCTGGATATATACCCCAAAGAAAGGAAATCAGTATATCAAAGACATCTGCGCTTTCATGTTTATGGCTGCACTATTCACAGTAGTTAAGATTTGGAAGCAACCTAAGTGTCCATCAACAGATGATTGAATAATGAAAATGTGGTACATGCACATAACTGAGTACTACTCAGCCTTGAAAAAGAATGAGATCCTGTTATCAGCAGCAACATGGATGGAACTGGAAGACATTATGTTAAGTGCAGGACATTATGTAAATTACAAATAAGCCAGACACAAAAAGACAAACTTCACATGTTCTAACTTATTTGTGGGAGCTAAAAATTAAAACAACTGAATTCATGGAGACAGGCAGTAGAATGATAGTTACCAAAGGCTGAGAATGGTAGTGGGAGGAGGAGATTAAATGGGATAGTTAATGAATACAAAAACATAGAATGAATAAGATCTAGTATTTGATAGCATAACAGGGTGACTACAGTGAAAATAATTTATTGTACATTTAAAAATATCTAAAAGAGCACAATTGCATTGTTTATAATACAAAGAAAGGATAAATGCTTGAGATGATGACTATCCCAATTACCCTTATATGATTATTATGCATTCTATGGTACAAAATATGGTACAAAATAGCTTATGTACTTCATGAATATATACATATATAACTACTATGTGCACCCACAAAAATTAAACATGAAAAAATAAGTAGCATTTCTAAACTTCAATAACATTCAAGTTCAGAGACAAATCAAGAATACAATCCTATTTAAAATAGCCACAAACATATACTTAGGGTTACATCTAACCAAAGAGGTGAAAGATCTCTACAGGGAAGACTACAAAACATTGCTGAAAGAAATCATAGATGATACAAATAGAAAAACATCCCATGCTCATGGATTCCAATAACCAGTGTTGTGAAAATAGCCATACCGCCCAAAGCCATCTGCAGATTCAATGCTGCTTCAAAGCAATCCTAACAAAAAACAACAAAGCTGGAGGCATCACAATACATGATTTCAGACTATAAGGCTACAATCACCAAAATAGCATGGTACTGGTACAAAAACAGACACATAGACAAATGGAACCAAATAGATAGCCTAGAAATAAAGCTGCACACCTACAATCATCTGATCTTTCACAAAGTCAACAAAAATATGCAATGTGGAAAGGACTCCCTATTCAATAAATTGTACTAGGATGGCTGGCTAGCCATATGCAGAAGAATGAAACTGGACCCTTACCTTTGACCACATACAAAAATTAACTCAAGGTGGATTCAAGATTTACATGTAAGACCTCAAAATATAAGGATTCTAAAAAATAAAAACACTAGGAAACACCATTCCTGACCTCAGCCTTGGGAAAGGATCTATAACAAAGGCCTCAAACAATTTCAACAAAACAAAAAATTGACAAGTTGGATCTAACCAAACGAAAGAGCTTCTGCACAACAAAAGAAACTATCAACAGAATAAGCAATCTACAGAATGGGAGAAAATATACGCAAATGATGCATCTGACAAAGGTTTAATATCCAGAATCTACAAAGCACTTAAATAATTGAACAAGCAAAAAAAAAAAAAAAAAAATACTCAGGCTGGGCGTGGTGACACACCTGTAAACCCAGCACTTTGGGAGGCCAAGGTGGGCAGATCACCTGAGGTCAGGAGTTCAAGACCAGCCTGGCCAATATGGTGAAACTCTGTCTCTACTAAAAATACAAAAATTAACCAGCTGTGGTAGCACACACCTGTAATCCCAGCTACTTGGGAAGCTGAGGCAGGAGAATTGCTTGAATCCTGGAGGCAGAGGTTTCAATGAGCTGAGATTGCACCACTGCACTCCAGCCTGAGGACAGAGTGAGACTCTCCAAAAAAAAAAAAAAAAAAAAAAGTTAAAAAGTGGGCAAAAGACAAATCACAGTAAGATATCATCTCACACCAGTTAGAATGGCCATTATTAAAAAGTCAAAAAAAAAAAAAAAACAGAAGCTAGTGTGGCTGCAGAAAAAAGAGAATGCTTAACACACTGTTGGTGGGAATGTGAATTAGTTCAGTCCCTGTGGAAAGCAGTTTGGAAATTTCTCAAAGAACTTAAAACAGAGATACCATATGACCCAGCAATCCCATTACTGGGTATATATCCAAAAGAAAATTAATTGCTCTACCATAAAGACACATGCACTTGTGTGTTCATTGAAGCACTATTCACAATAGCAAAGACATGGAATCAACCAAAGTGCTCATCAATGGTAGATCAGATAAAGAAAATGTGGTATATATACACCATGGGATACTCTGCAGCCATAAAAAAAGAAGAAAATCATGTCCTTTGCAGCAACATGGATGCAGCTGTAGACCATTTTCCTAAGCAAATTAATGCAGAAAAAGAAAACCAAACACAGTATGTCCTCACTTGTAAGTGGGAGCTAAACATTGGGCAGTCGTAGACATAAAGATGGCAAAAATAGACACTGTGGACTACTAGAGGGGGCAGGAAAGAAGCATGAGGGTACTACACTTACTACCTGGGTGACAGGACCATTTATATCCCAAACCTCAGCATCACACAGTATGCCCATGAAACAAACCTGCTCACATACCCCCTAAACTTAAAAGTTGAAATTATTTTAAAAACTGCAGATGTAAGGCAAGCTATTAAACTGGTTGGCTCAATGACTCAATGATACTCTGTATTCACTAATATTTCTATTCTACCATCCTTAGCATCTGCTTCTAAGGTTGGTTCTATTTATGACCATCAGATTATTTCAACAACAATGGGGCTATATCCTTTCTTTTTTTTTTTTTTTTTTTTTTGAGATGGAGTCTCACTCTGTCACCCAGGCTGGAATGCAGTGGCGCCACCTCAGCTCACTGCAAGCTCCACCTCCCGGGTTCATGCTATTCTCCTGCCTCAGCCTCCCGAGTAGCTGGGACTACAGGCACCCGCCACCACGCCCGGCCAATTTTTTGTGTTTTTAGTAGAGACGGGGTTTCTCCTTGTTAGCCAGGATGGTCTTGATCTCCTCACCTCGTGATCCGCCCGCCTCGGCCTCCCAAAGTGCTGGGATTACAGACGTGAGCCACAGCGCCCAGCCCAGGGCTATATCCTTTCTTACTCACAGTGGAAAATAGTGCTTCAGCATGAATCATGACTCAAAATTATTGTTTTGCTTTCTGATTGGGCCAATGTGAGTCACATCATGCTTATCCTGGTCAATGTTAGCCTTGGACCTTGAACAAATTACCATTCATTCTATTCCTCTCCTATTGAATAAATGTCCCTGTTACTATACAATAGCGAGAAGAGGTGTTGGAGAGTCAACAACAATGCATCTTTTATAGTGTTTCACAAGAAAAAAGGTGGATGTGTGACCATTCCATTAGAGAGAAGCCTAGAATATATACACGGAGATACACAGAAGAGTGGGAGAAAAAGTTATAATGATAGGTTGGGTCCACACTATCAAAAAATTTGAGCATCATGGTGAAGTAATTAATCTTTTAATAAATTAGGCATTATTTAAAAAATTCTAAATTTTTTAAACTGTTATTTTAGGTTCAGAGGTACATGTGCAGGTTTGCTATGTAGGTAACCTGCATGTCACCAGGATTTGGTGTACAGATTATTTCCTCACCCTGGTAATGAGCATAGTACCTGATAAGTAGTTTTTTTATCCTCTCCCTTCTCTTACCCTCGACCCTCAAGTGGGCCCCAATATATGTTGTTCTCTTCTTTATGTCCATGTGTACTCAATGTTTAGCTCCTACTTATAAGTGAGAACATGCAGTGTTTAGTTTTCTCTTCCTGAGTTAGTTGGCTTGGGATTATGGGTTCCAGCTCCATTCATGTTGCTGCAAAGGACACGATCTTATTCTTTTTTATGGCTGCATAGTATATTCCATGATGTATATGTACCAAATTTTATTTATCCTGTCTATCATTGATGGACATTTATGTTGATTCCATGACTTTGCTATTATGAAGAGTGCTTTATGGTAGAATGATTTATATTTCTTTGGGTATATACCCAACAATAGGATTGCTGGGTTGAATGGTAGTTCTATTTTAAGCTCTTTGAAAAATCGCCACACTGCTTTTTACAATGGCTGAACTAATTTACATTCCCACCAGAAATGTATGGATGTTTCCTTTTCTCCACACCCTTGTCAATATCTGTTAATTTTGACTTTTTAATAAGAGCCATTCTGACTGGTGTGAGATGGTATATCACCATGGATTTGATTTTTCATTTTCTAGTGATTAGTGATGTTGAACATTTTTTCTTATGCTTGTTGACTGCATGTATGTCTTCCTTTGAAAAGTATCTGTTGACATCTTTTGCCCACTTTTTAATGGGATTGTTTTTTGCTTAATTTATCTAAGTTCCTTATAGATTCTGGATATTAGACCTTTGTCAGATGCATAGTTTGCAAATATATTCTCCCATTCTGTAGGTTCTTTGTTTACTCTGTTGATAGTTTCTCTTCCCATGCAGAAACTCTTTCATTTGATTAGTTTCAACTTGTCAATTTTATTTTTGTTGCAATCGTTTTTGGCGTCTTCATCATGGAATCCTTGCCAGGGCCTACGTCCGGGATGGTATTTCCTAGGTTGTTTTCTAGAGTTTTTATAGTTTTAGGTTTTACATTTAAGTCTTTAATCCATCTTGAGTTTATTTTTGTATATGAAGTAAAGAAGGGATCCGAATTCAATCTTCTGCATATGGCCAGCCAGTTATACTAGCACCATTTATTAAATAGGGAGTTCTTTTCCTATTGCTTATTTTGGTCAACTTTGTGAAAGATCAGGTGACTATAGTTGTATGGTCTTATCCCTGGGCTCTCTATTCTGTTCCATTGGTCTATGTGTCTGTTTTTGTACCAGTACCATGCTGTTTTGGTTACTGTAGCCTTCAGGTAACATGATGACTCTAGCTTTGTTCTTTTTACTTAGGATTTCTTTGGCTCTCTGGTCTGCTTTTTGGTTCCATATTAATTCCAGAATAGTTTTTTCTAATTCTGTGAAAAAATGATGGTGGTTTTGTTGGGCTTTTTTTTTTTTTTTTAACAAGAAAGGGTCAATAATCAGATAACTACTTTAGAACGATTTATTTGGAAACCATTTTCAGAATGTTTTAGAGTGAAAAGTAGTCAGTTAGGTTCTCAATATAATGTATCAGATTAAATGCACTAAATCCCTAAATTTGATAAAGACAATAGGGGGAAATCTCCAGTAACAGAAAGCATTGAGGAGGCTGTGTCTAAGGGACTTTTTGAGTGATGTAAGAGAGAAATAAAGGCAAAGTTGAAAATAACTCAAAATCTGAGAAGACAGGAATGTAAGTTGGCTGGAAGGTGTTAAGGAGAGAAATGAGTTTAGTTTCTAAATTCTAAGGCATTGTATGGAAACTTCCAGCAGGTAGTTAGAATTCAGGTCTGAGAATTGAGTGAGAGGTGAGAATTGAATCAATGGGAGCTTGACAGGGAGAGTAAGGAATTAGACAAAGATGGGAAGAGGCCAAACACAAAACTTCAGGTGGCATCTACTTTCTATGAAGAAACCTGACTAAAATAAGGAAAGTGACTGAGCCAGCAGAGGAGGAGAAAGACAACTGACGTCAGAGGAGCTGGATAAGCATTCCAGGACGAGGCTCCAAGGTAAAGCATGTGGTAACTGCACAAACTTGAAGTAGAATGAAGAATGAGGAAATGCCTGTAATAAAACAGGCATTTGAGGGTATCTGGTGACATTTCAGAGCCCTAGACTCTTCTGTGTATGGTAGCATCTAGATTTCCACTTTAACAAAAGCAGTGGCTGCTTCTTTCATCACTGTTATGGACTGAATTATGTCACCCAAAATTCATATATCGAGCCCTAATTCCATGGTATTTGGAGATGAAACCTTTGGGAGGTAATTAGGGTTATATAGGGACATAAGGGTAGGGCCCTAATTTAATGGGATTAGTGCCCTCATAAGGAAAAGGAGCACAAATCAGCTCTCTCTTTCCATGCAGTCACATAGAAAAGTCATATGAGGACACAGTGAGAAGGTGGCCATCTGCAAGCCAGAAAGAGAGCCCTCACTATAAACCAGCAATGATGGCACCTTGACCTTAAGATTTGTAGCCTCCAGAACTGTGAAAAATAAATGTCAATTGTTTAAGGCACCCAGTCTGGAATATTTTGGTATGGCAAGCAAAAGACTGATACAATAACCAATAAAGCAACAAAAAGTTTGATTTGCCAGTTCTGGAAAATGCCACCCTCAGGAATACTTAGATCTCGGTTCTATCCCTGGATCCTAACTAACTCAAAACCATTGGATTAGTAACTTAACCTCTCTGAGCTTCAGTTGCAGAATCCAGAGAAAGAGGACACTGAAGTAAACCATCTCAGAGGTTCTTTTGAACTTTTCTGGTCTATTTTTCCAAGAAGTAATTTCAATGTTGGAAGGTTGGTAAATGTTGTCAAGCCCCCAAATAGCAACCACATCATCTCCATTACTAGAGATAGGTGGTCAGAAAATGGGCCTAGAGGACATTTTAAATACTTTTCTACTACAAAGATTCTTTGCTGTTTAACAAGGTTGTTGGCAGCCCCTGAGATGGTATAGTCAAGAAAAGACCTGGCAGGAAAGAAGTGCCATTCAGAGAAAACACCACTGATTTTTAAAATGTGAATTGCAGGCTTCTCCTCCCCCTTCCTTTATCAACTGTGATTAGGCTGTACTTTGCTCGAGTTTACAATAATGATACTTTTACACTCAGCACTGTGCATTCTGAAGAGTGGGCCTAAAAGAACTCATAGAGAAGAGTTCTTTCCGAGCAGGGTGTATTGCCAAGCCCTCTCTGCTTTGCCCCTCCCTCCATGGTTTGTTAACCAGCAGGAATGCTTTTTAAGGCAGGGAGACTAGGGTGAAAGCTCTAAAGAAGCATATTTCCACTGACACAAAAAGCAAGGAGGATCCAGGCAAAAGAGAGAAAAGGAAGAGAATTCCCATTGACTGAAGGTCTAAGGTGCGCCACATGCAATATTTGATATTTTCACCTGGGTTTATTCATTCTAACTTTATTCCATACAAATGACCACTCAAACACTCTATAAGAAAAGTTAACCTACTCCTGTGAGTTCCTCTGTGCCAGGCTTTTGCTGTTTTCACTTATTTTGACCCTGTAGCCTCTGTACATGAGGCAAGTGAAACCACCATTTTGGAAGGAGCTAACAAATTCATGGTGAACAAAATGGGAGCACTTTACAATCAGGAGTCAGGGAAGCCACTGTTCCAAGCTGTCTCCTCTCTCCTAGAAACGAGGAATAGGGAAGCATAGGAAGAGCACTGACTTTGAAGTTAGAATTTCCAGGATAGAAAAGATACTGAATGCAAATTTTGATGCCACAAATTTGTACCAAGTCAATGTTATTCTATTTATCTCTGGATTTTCCCAACGTTCACACACTATCGCTCACTCTGGAGCACTCTTATACATCCCAGGACACTCAGACTTGTGTGTGACTCAAACTCATTTGTAGTTACATATAAAGATGTTTCTTACATTTGTATGCAACTTCATAGTTTCAAAGCATTTTCAAGTGTTCATCTCATTTTATTCACATAAATATGTAATGTTCATTGTCACATTTTATACATAAGGAAAATGAAGTATAATATAAAAGTTAAATTATTTGGTCTAAATCAGCGACCCATAAAATATTAATAGACAACTCTCAGAAGGAACACAGTTGTATACAAAAACTTCCAACCCAATAAAATTTTAAGTTTTAACATACATACAAGAAAAGCCAAAAAAAATCACAAGCATATAGCTCATGGAATTTTCACAAAAAAATATTTAAAAACACACACCAGTGTAGCCAATGCACTGATTAAGAAACAGAACATTAACAGCACTTCAGAAGCTTCCCTCATGCCCCTTTCATTTACCACTTACAGGAATCAATACTAGGCAAATATGTAGGAAAAATGACTATGACTTATAACCTGAGATGATAAAATTATTATTTATTGCAAAGTTATTTAATATAGTGAAAAATTACAAACATTATAAATGCCCAGTTCTTAAGGAATGGTTAAATAAATCATGGTATACTTATAGACCAGAATAATATTCACATTTGGCCTCCAATTAAAATATAGAAAGTGAAGAGTATAGTTCTCACTCTAACAAGAAGAAACCACATAAGCTACAAAGTCATAGTTTTTTAAAAACCTGTCAGAGATCTGAAAATAGAAAAAAACTTAAATGAACCAGATTTCAGAAAATGATAGCGTTCTGTAGAAGAGAAGAGACACATAGCTGCTTTCATCCTTAGCACAGAGGTAGGAGGAAGAGGAAGCCATCTTAAATGGGAATAAGGAGAAACAATCTATATTTTTTATAAACGTTTAATAGCTGCATATGAGCTATAATGAAAAATTAAAATCCTGAAGAGGGCCAGCCACACAGTGAGTCCATACCCATCTACCACCTCTTTTCTACTAGCCTTCTCAAAGTGAAAGGTTTGGTACACTGATGGATGGAGGCAGGGCAGGAGGGCTGAGAGAAATCCCGCATGAAGCATGTGGGAAGTTCCTCAAGTCCAAGTCTAGAGACAGAGAGAACCGACAGAAGTCCTTCAAGTTGCTCCAGTAGGCAGTCCACACCCTCACCTAGTACACTGAAGCTGTCCTCCTAAAGCTAGAAACAAAGCAGAAGGAAAGAGAACTCACTAAGTTCAGAAGGCCAAGAAAACAAATTCTCTGTGACCCAAAAATCTAGCATCCAGGCAGGAATGCAGAGAAATCAATCACAGTTCAGAAATCCGGTGACTATCTTCTAAAACAGAGATAAATCTCAAGAATCTCACAGACTCTCAGACCTCGTAACCTGCTAATGGGGAAGTCCTAATCCCATCCTCAAAACATTTGAAGTAGATGGGGAATGGAATCTAACATTGCAACAAAACCCAGCGCCACTTACACAACTACTGAGTAGATTCCTTTACTAGACTCTGATAGATCTTATACCAGATCCCATGCCAAAGACCTGACAGAAGAAGGAATATGTCCTTTTTTAAGGGTAGAAATTATTTAATTCAGTCTCTACTTTTTTTTGAGGTGGGGGGGCACACAATCTCAGCATACAATTAAAGGTTAGAAGATATGTAAAGGTGATCCAAGCTTAAGAGAAGAAATATTCAAAAAAGGCAGGTCCCCAAATAATTCAAACTTGGAAGTAAAAGAACTTTTTTTATTTTTTAAAAAAAATTTCTTTTTAACTTTTATTTTACATTTGGGGGTACATGTGAAGGTTTGTTACATAGGTAAACACGTGTCATGGCAGTTTGTTGTACATATTATTTCATTACCCAGGTATTAAGCCCAGTACCCAATAGTTATCTTTTCAGCTCCACCCTCTCCTCCTACCCTTCACCCTCGAGTAGACCCCAGTGTCTGTTATTTCTGCCTTTGTGTTCATAAGTTATCATTGAGCTCCACTTATAAGTGAGAACATATGGTATTTGGTTTTCTGTTCTTGCATTAGTTTGCTAAGAATAATAGCCTCCAAGCTTCATCCACGTTCCTGCAAAAGATATAATCTCATTCTTTTTTATGGCTACATAGTATTCCATAGTGATATGTACCACACTTTCTCTTTATCCAACCTGTCACTGATGGGCATTTAGGTTGATTCCATTTCTTTGCTAATGTGAATAGTGCTGCAATAGGCATTCGTATGCATGCGTCTTCATGATAGAATCATTTATATTCCTCTGGGTGTATACCCAGTAATGGTATTGCTGGATTAAATGGTGGTTCTGCTTTTAGCTCTCTGAAATATTTCCACGCTGCTTTTCACAACGGTTGAACTAATTTACACTCCCACCAACAATGTATAAGCGTTTCTTTTTCTCCACAACCTCACCAGCATCTATTATTTTTTGACTTTTTAATAATAGCCATTCTGACTCATGTGAGATAGTATCTCATTATGGTTTTAATTTGCATTTCTCTAATGATCAATGATATCGAGCTTTTTTCATATGCTTTTTGGCTGCATGTATGTCTTCTTTTGAGAATTGTCTGTTCATGCCCTTTGCACACTTTTTAATGGGGTTGTTTTACTCTCGTAAATCTGTTTAAGTTCATTATAGACGCTGGGTATTAGACCTTTGGTAGATGCACAGTTTACAAATATTTTCTCCCATTCTGTAGGTTGTCTGTTTTTTCTGTTGATAGTTTCTTTTGCTATGGAGAAGCTCTTAAGTTTAATTATATCCCACTTGTCAATTTTTGCTTTTGTTGTGATTGCTTTTGGTGTTTTTGCCATGAATCTTTGCCTGTTCTATGTCCAGGATGGTATTGCCTAGGCTGTGTTCCAGGGTTTTTATAGTTTTGGATTTTTTTATGTTTTTAACCTACTTTGAGTTGATTTTTGTGTATGGTATAAATAAGGGGTCCAGCTTCAATCTTCTGCATATGGTTAGCCAGTTATCCCAGCCATCTATCATTTATAGAATAGGGAGTCTTTTCCCCATTGCTTGTTCTTGGTCAACTTTGTGAAAGATCAGATGGCTGTAGGTGTACATCCTTATTTCTGGCCTATTCTATTCCATTGGTCTATGTGTATATTTTTGTACCAGTACCATGCTGTTTTGGTTACTGTAGCCTTCTAGTATAGTTTGAAGTCAGGTAACATGATTCCTGTAGTTTTGTCCTTTTTCTCAGGATTGCCTTGGCTAATCAGGCTCTTTTTTGGTTCCATATAAATTTTAAAATAGCTTTTTCTAGTTCTATGGAGAATGTCATTTGTAGTTTGATAAGAATAGTATTGAATCTATAAGTTGCTTTAGGGAGCATAGACATTTTAATGATATTAATTCTTCCTATCCATCAGCAGGGGATGTTTTTCCATTTGTCATCTCCAATTTCTTTGAGCAGTGTTTTGTAATTCTTATTGCAGAGATCTTTTATCTCCCTGGTTAGCTATATTCCTAGGTATTTTATTCTTTTTGTGGCAATTGTGAACGGGATTGCCTTTCTGATTTAGCTCTTGGTTTGACTGTTGTTGGTGTATAGGAACGCTAGTGATATTTGTACATTGATTTTGTATCCTGCAACTTTACTGAAGTTTTATCAGCTGAAGGAGCTTTTGGGCCAAGACTATGGGGTTTTCTAGATATAGAATCATGTCATCTGCAAACAGAGATAGTTTGACTTACTCTCTTCCTATTTGGATGCCCTTTATTTTTTTCTCTTGCCTGATTGCTCTGGCTAGGACTTCCAATACTATGTTGAATAGAAGTGGTGAGAGAGGGCAACCTTGTGCCAGTTTTCAAGAGGAATGCTTCCTGCTTTTGACCATTCAGTATAATGTTGGCTATGGGTTTGTCATAGATGGCTGTTATTATTTTGAGGCATGTTCCTTCAATACCTAGTTTATTGAGAGATTTTGAAGGGGGTTGAATTTTATTAAGAAAAGAACTTTAAAATAAATGATGTAACAAAGACTTGTGGAAAAAATGCATTCAAAGATGGGAATTTCAGAAGGGAAATTAATATCATACAAGCAACCAATGAAAATTTCAGAAATGAAAAAGTATAAAACCAAAATGAAAACTTCTTCTAAGAGTGAAATAGCAGATAGAACACAGGGGAGGAATCAGTGCACTTATATAGATCAATAAAAAATATCCAAACTGAAACTCTGGGGAAAAAAAAGTAGAAAAAAATAGACCAAGCATCTGAGAACTGTCAGAGAATATCAAACTCTCTAACTAACGTAAGGATAACTGATAAATATGTAGAAGATGACAGAGGATTTACAAAGAATATGGAACAAAAACTCGTTTCATGATTCTGAAACTCCCCATCACATCTAGGACATATAAAAGAGTTGTGAATGGAGGATTGAAACAGAGGAAGATGGACAAAAGAGTTATTTGGGATATTGTTTTTTTGGGAGAGGGCAATACTGTGTGGCCCACATTGTCTCCCAGTCTGTGAGAGGTGGATACAAGAGAGTGTTGCATCCTAACTCTAAGCCTCATGGAAAAGGCTTCACCAAAACTACAGATAAAAATTTTTTAAAGAGGTAATTTGGTGGGTTGTATTCCTGCTACCCGCAGCCAAGGGCAGGGTATAAGGGACGCCTTCCCCTACCTAAAGAGAAATAGGCTTTGTAATTTGGGATACAGAATGAACTGTTCCTAACACCTGGCTGGAAATTCCAAAGGACCAACAATGGGGGTGCTGAGCTGCTTTGCTGGAGGTGAAGAGGCTGGCTGGGCATCCTGTACTTCCAGGGTGAATAACAGTGGGGTGCTCCTGGAAGAGGGGCAAAGAGAGTTTTTCATCATAATTGCTATAGCAACATTAAATAGTTGTTATTAGCTCAGAATATTCCATAAAGAGTTGCCTTATTTTAAAGCAGGTGAACTCTGTGCCTGTCCAATTTGGAGTGTGGGTATATATCATTTAGCAGAATTGGCTGTCATTTCTAGCGGACTCCCTTGGGTTGTGTCAGACAAACTGAGCTGTCTATAAGTGACTCTTAGGAAAGCCACCAGACAAAATCAGCTTACTCATCAAAGGAGAGTAATAATCATCTTTTAGATTCATTTTTTCAGCAAATATATATTGGGGCCCTGCTATCTCTGATGCAAAATGCTAAATATTTTGGAGGCACAGGGGCATGCATATTGTTCTCAATGAGCAAAATAATATATGATCAAATGTGATTAGTATCACAAAGTAAATGTCATGTTCTCCAGATATTTAGAAAAATAAGAGACTATTCAGAGACCATTTTAGAAGTGTGGTTGTTGGTTGAGGGATGGGATGGAGAACATGGAGGAAATCAGGAAAACTCTTAATAGAAGAGCTGATATTTGTTCTAAGTTAGAAGACTGATAGATGTATTAGAATGAAGTGGATTAGGGGAAAGGTATTCCTAGCAAAGGGCAGATGGAGGCAATCAGGTGTCTTGGAGATAGAGTGAACTGTGGTATCAAACTTCAAATCCCTACACCACTGCTTTATGCTGTATAACCTGGACAAAATATCTTACTCCTCTAATCTCAACTTATCATTGCTAACATGGGACTAATAGCTCCAATTCTCATGCTTGGCACATAAGCACCTAGTAATACTAGTTGTGATTGCTGTTAGTCCTGAATAAAGTCATAGATGTGGGGAAATGCAGGGGTGTATAGAAGGGATCATAAATAATGAAAACTAGCAGAGGAACAAAGGAAATGGACAAACCAGTTGTATCCAGACCATGGAGCATGCTAAAGGCCTGGCAAAAATAAAGAATCTGGAGTCTTATTCCTTAGGCAATGGAGGCATTTGGAGAGTTTTCAGCAGGATCAGAGCTGTGCTTCAAAAGAATGAATCTGTAACTTATTAATTATTGTGCAGAAGAGTTTAGCTGCTTTCTGTCTAAAACCAGAATCCAAACTCATATTCTTATAAGGCCAAGCCAGACAACAAAAACCAGTAAGGGAACACTCCAACCAAAAGAGAGCAACTCCTAACTTAGCACCCAGGTTTCCATGTGAGAACACCAGGATATGCATCAGATTGTTCTGATTTTTCAAGAAAAATGTGGAGCCTTAGATGACAGCTCCTAATTTTTGTGTATTGTATACTTGTTTGTAAATATCACTGATGAATCAAAGATATGGATGGGGGGTGATCAGGCTGGCAGCCGCCCCTCTGAGACTGCCGGCCTGGCACCTCCACATACCTGAAAAAGATCTTTGATTTACCTTTGCACAGTCGAGTTCCAGGAGAGGGCTTTCTTTGTTGTTTTGGTTGTTGGTGTTTCCTCAGAACGAGGAAGAAATCTGCCCTCAAAAGTGAATTCAAATCTACACCTCCAGAGACACAGAAAAATTGCTGACACCTTCAGAATGGACGTTTTTTTTCCACTTCTAGCCATCATTTGAAAATAATATCAGGCTTTAGGCATAATCAGAAAATTCTATCATAAATGTCAACATTTCTTTCTCTGATGGTTTTATGGCCTGGAATAGCCAGATTTCAGGCCATAATATGGAGTTTTTGGCCAGAATATGGAGTTGTTTATTATTATTGACTCCATAGGATTATTTTTTGGAAGTTTTTGAGAAATGATAATCCTAGAACGACTTCAGAATTCATCAGAACTTCAGAACATAGTCATCTGTTATCACAGTTTTGTCTCCCTTGCCCCCAAGATGTATAGAATAGAGGTAGCATCACTAATGCCAAGCCCTTTATGCACACTGATGACAATCCCCATGGTTACCATGAAGAAAACATTATTATAAGGCCCATTTTAAAGATGAACAAACAGTGGCTCAAATAAGTTAATTAACTTGCTCAAAGCCTTGTAGTAGTTAAGTGTCCAAATGGGATTCCAGAATTAGAACTGTTTCTACTACCCCATGATATGTCACTTATAGAAGCCACATATAAAACAGGGCATTAAAGTAGAAATGTCCCTGAAGCCTCAGAATTTAAGAGCAATTACATTCCAAAATACAAGGTACAAGATCTTTTTTTGTTTGTTTTTTTGTTTGGTTTTTGATTTTGAGATGGAGTGTCACTCTGTCACCCAGGCTGGAGTGCAGTGGCGTGATCTCAGCTCACTGCAACCTCTGCCTCCTGGTTTCATGCTATTCTCCTACCTCAGCCTCCCAAGTAGCTGGGACTACAGGCACCCACCACCATGCCCGGCTAATTTTTTGTATTTTTAGTAGAGACGGGGTTTAACCATGTTAGCCAGGATGGTCTCGATCTCCTGATGTCGTGATCCACCTGCCTCAGCCTCCCAAAGTGCTGGGATTACAGGCGTGAGCCACCGCACCCAGTGGTACAAGTTTGTTTTTTTTTTTTTTTTTTTAAAGGTATGATAGACTGTATTATTGTTCACAAATATTTACTGATCCATCCTGGGATGACAGGGAAATATACTCAGCCTCATTGACATTAGATTGTCCATGTAGTTTGCTCTGTTCAACAAAATGTAGGCAGAAGAATCCAGACAGCAGCCTTGAAAATCAGTAAGTGCTTTGCCATACTCATTTTTACCCTATGTCACAATAACTAATGTTTCAGAGAGAGACTGCACTGTCAGCCTGAGTCTTGGGGTAGAGACATTGAGGAGCAAAACACGGCTGACCCTGAAAGATATGTAGTGTGAGAAACAAGCCTTTTTGTCATGAGCCAATGAAAAATGGCGATCATTTGTTACCACAGCACAACCTACCCTACCCTGACTGATATGGAAGATAATAAAAAACCTGTCAAACAATTCAAGCTTTTCATCTACGTCAAGGGTACAAACAGTCAAAATTGAAGATTAAGACAGCATTTGTGGAGAGGATTTTTACAAAGGACAGTTGGTATGCTATGAGTTTTTCCTTCATGAAGAAAGGGTACCTGCCCCTTATCTTAAACCTCCTGAGAAGGGCTTCAACAGAATCACTCAGAAAGCCGACCAATGTGTTACTCACATTGAAGAATCTAAAAATCAAGAGATGGGTTAGCCAACTGCCCTAATGGTGGGAGCACAGGAAGGGTTGCAACTATGTGGATATCATCCTGCAACTCCCAAAGACACTAAGGTAAAGCATGAAAAATGCATCAGGATCAGAGATGGCTAGTATGAAGAAAACTAATATCTCACAAAGTGAATGTTTCTTCACAGCAAGGAGCTGAGGGTAAAATGCTGTTCCGTGAGCTGAAGAGGCAATTGTAAGGAATGAGCTAGAATAGAGGTCATCTCCTGCACCAGGGAGACTACAGGTGAGAAAATCCTAGAAATACAGATTCCCGAAGAACCTACAAAGTACCTCTTAAGCAACAGAATCCACTTTTAAAACTTACCAGAACCAAATAATGACTTCAGGTCACAATCATCTTAACTAAGTAAAAACTTTCCTGTTCTTGTGTCTCTCCACCCTTCCTAGTCCCATCCACTAATCCTGGAGAGATTAGAAGTGTTGCTTAGCATGGTGGTGGAGGGAAGGAGCAGAGCCTGAAAGCAGGACAAGGGAAAAGAGGCTGTCTCCCTCTCCCGCAAGAAGTGGGTGTCCTGCTGCAAGGTCTCCCAAAGAGAGAGGGAAAGTTTAACCCTTTAAGTCAAGTTAGAAATTTGGATTGCATGGAGCTAGGAATTTTAATATCTGGCTAAGACTATTGGTAATACCTAAAGTATCTAGAAAATTTGTGGGGATGCCTGAGTTTGTATCCACAGAAGAAGAAGAAGTAAACCAAGAGAAGTGAGTTAAATGGACTTTAGGAGATAATAAATAAAGCCTTTTGATCACATCCCGCAAACAACACTTGTTCAAGACATGGGTTGGGTAGACTATATTCCGATAACTGGATGTTATAAATGAAATCCTAAAAATTCAAGACGGGGACAGATCCATGATTGTGAAACAAAGGCTATATGGTCCCAATTCTAGGTGGAAGAGAGAAATAGAAGTCTTAATCTTGCTGGGAATCAAATTTTCACTTCCTCAGAAGCACACAGATGTGAGCAATAGCGAAAATAAAAAGAATTAGTCAAGGGAAAATGAAACTCTGATCTGAATTTGCTGTGTAGATGTGTGGACAAAAGTCATTATAGACTTCATCTTACTTCTTTTGAGGAATATATTAGTCCATTTTCACACTGCTATAAAGAAATACTAAAGACTGGATAATCTATAAGCAAAGAAGGTTTCATTGACTCATAGTTTCACATGGCTGGGGAGGGATCAGAAAACTTACAATCAGGGCAGAAGGCAAAGGGGAAGCAGTCACCTTCTTCATTAGGTGGCAGGAGGGAATGAGTGCTAGCAGGAGAAATGTTGGATGCTTATAAAACCATCAGATCTCATGAGAACTCACTATCACAAGAACAGCCTCGGGTAAACCACCCCCATGATCCAATCACTTCCCTCCCTCAATACATGGGGACAATTCCAGATGAGATTTGGGTGGAGACACAGAGCCAAACCATATCAAGGAAATTTAGAACTAAAATTCTATCATGTCTCAAGATTCTTAGGGTCACATATCATATTAAACGCAGACACACAGAGGCACATAGACACACACAATCTCAGCTTCACATATGTGGAAGACATTTTGTTGGAGACAGGCTGTCTAGGATTCAGGCTCAGGCCCCACACCCAACTTGAGGTATCTAGGAACCCACCAACAGTTAGCTGCTTCATTCTGACTGTTTATCTTAAGAATGTGACCCTCAATCAACCATCTATGATGAATGCAGCTCAGGCTGAAAGGCAGGACCCAGCTGAGGCATTTATTCCCAGAGAGATACTCTAATGTTGCAGCCTAGCAGTCTTGGAAAGCACACCTTGGGCTATCTCAGTAACCATACAATTTAGAAGGGAGGATGGTATATGTGATGGCTGATCCCTTGGGAGACATGCACAGGCCACACATGTTCCATCAGCCCCTTCTGTGTAACCCTGTTTAGCTTTCCCTCCACAATACCCCTGGTAATCACTTTTTTTTTTCACCTAGGATGATGAGAAGGAATTATGGTTGAAAAATGAGGTTGTAATATGCTCTGAGGTCACTAAAAGTACATTTGCTACAGGTCAGCTCCAGCCACAACACAAGGGGCCATGGGTACCACAGACGGTGCTACAACTACTTGGTTTCAAGCCTGAAAAAAATAATCTGATTCTGTTGCTCTGCTTTTGGAATTGCAGAGAAGGGTTACTCAGTGAATGCTTGCAATCTTTAAACCAACTGAAGTAAAATCACATCTTGATTCATTAGTGTCCTGGGAATTAGAAATGCTTTATCTCTCATGCGTCAGACAATGAGGAACCAGACACATGGAGAGTGAAAGACTTCCATCCCTGACCATCCACTTAACTATTAGTCAACATTCATTTATTCAGCATATACTAGCGCCAGTCAGTGTGATGAATGCAAAGATAAAGACAACATACCCCCGGCCGGGTGTGGTGGCTCACGCCTGTAATCCCAGCACTTTGGGAGGCCGAGGCAGGCAGATCACGAGGTCAGGAGATCAAGACCATCCTGGCTAACATGGAGAAACCCCGTCTCTATCAAAAATACAAAAAATTAGCTGGGCGTGGTGGCGGGTGCCTGCAGTCCCAGATACTCAGGAGGCTGAGGCAGGAGAATGGTGTGAACCCAGGAGGTGGAGCTTACAGTGAGCAGAGATCGCGCCACTGCATTCCAGCCTGGGTGACAGAGAGAGACTCTGTCTCAAAAAAAAAAAAAAGAAAAAAGAAAAGACAACGTACCCCCAATGAGCTCGCAGTTTAGTAGAAAAAATAAAACAAATCCCAAAAAATTATCATGCAAGGAAGAATATGTTCTACATCTTTAGAGAAGGATAGATTGTGAGGTTTTCAAAGATAAATGGATTCTTGATCCACAGAAATAAAAGGAAGTATTCCAGGCAGAAGGAACAACTCTGGTGGAGATGGAAAAGCACAGGATATGTGCAGAGGACAGTCTGTAGCCCTATGTGTGGAGCTAGGGTTGCATAGGAAAGATCGAGTTCCCCTAAAAGCAGACCTGAGGCAAGAATCTGGGCTCATATAGCTTATTTTGGAGTGATTCCAGGAAACTAGTAGAGGAAGTAGTGAAATCATCCAGAGAAAGAAGGGAAAGCCAATGAAGGATGTGTTAATGGGTGGGCTGCCACTGCGGGTAAGTGGAACACACTCCCCCCAGGGACCTACTGAGAGACTGCATGAAACACAATTCAGAATTGCCCTCCCAAGGGACAAGGAAGCTGGGGTTGTTACCCACCAACTCCCATCTGTCTTTGGTTGAGGGTTGCTGCTTCTTGGGCGTAATTCCAAGGCACTTTCAGCTGAGCCTGCACCTTCATCTAGAGGAACCCACCAAGCAAAGAGACACAGGCACTTGTGGCAGGAAGTCCTTCAAGTGTACAGACAACCGTCTACTGAAGCTGCAGGTGACTCTCAGAGACGAGCCATTAACAGCATCTGCTACAGTGGGAAAAACTAAAATACTAGATTATGAGATTACATCAAAGACCTTCCATTCCCTTCATTTGAATTCAAATGATATTTTAGAGTCCTAGGCACCCCAAAAGTAAAAATGTGAATTAAATATGTTTTTTCCTTCAAGAGGCATCTAGTCCTTGAGTAAAGATGGACTTGATTGTCTAGTTAGTGGCCACTAAAGATTTACAAGGAGGTGAGGAGCCTGATCAGACCTAATCTTATAATGGTGAGTGCCCAGAACTGACAGAAACAGATAGAGATTGGAAGGTATCAATAAACTCAATAGAATTATTGAATTTTGATAAAGGTCAGAGCTAGAGTGGGTGACAGTGGAATAGAAAGACATGGGATGTGAGTGTGTGTGTGTCTGTGTGCATGTGACATGGAGACTTAACGAAAATTGACAAAATAAGTGAAACTGGAAAAATGTGACTGATGATTGGCTATAAATGATGAAGATGAAGGAGGATAGAGAAAATTCAGATTTTTAGTCTTGGAGAAATGCTGGTAGCATAAACAAAAAAGAAATTAGAAGAAGCTAATATATGGGGAAAAAGCAAATTTTTTTTCCTATTTGAACATGAACCCCCAGTACAACTCTCTCCCTTTTCTCTCTCAACATTCCAGGCACTTCCCCTAGGTCTGGGCTGTGGGCTGCTAACAGTTTACAAACCATTATAATCACTTCCAGGTCTTTCCAGGTCCTCTGGGCCCAGAGAAGCAAAGCTCAGGGTTCAAGCCAATCTATTGTTATCAGCTCACAATAAACTCCAGTCTGTTTTGTGTTTTGTTTTTGTTTTGTTTTTACCAGGATGGGCTTTCTTTTTAAGCACAAGTCTGTTCCCACCAGTGAGGCCAATCTGATCTGGGCAGAACATACGCCTTCTTCCCAACCAGAGGTTAATGCAAAAGCAAGGAAGAACACCTGACTTTAATGACCCTGGAAGCTGGGAGCCTTCCTTCCAAAATGGTACCACAGGGGGCTCCCACATGTGTATCTGTCAGTATAAAAATATCCTCAATCCTTATCAGAACATTTATAGCATTCCTTGCTTCTATTCGAACCACAAATGCAGCTGAAAGAATTGCATAGTTTCTCCCCCACCTATCCTGTCTCAGGTTTCATGTTTGTTATTTATTTGGTTTTTTGTTGTTGTTGTTGTTTTTGTTGTTGTTGTTTGGAATTTTTTTTCTTTTTTCTTTTATTTATTTATTTATTTATTTATTATTATACTTTAGGTTTTAGGGTACATGTGCACAATGTGTAGGTTAGTTACATATGTATACATGTGCCATGCTGGTGCGCTGCACCGACTAACTCGTCATCTAGCATTAGGTATATCTCCCAGTGCTATCCCTCCCCCCCACCCCACAACAGTCTCCAGAGTGTGATGTTCCCCTTCCTGTGTCCATGTGTTCTCATTGTTCAATTCCCACCTGTGAGTGAGAATATGCGGTGTTTGGTTTTTTGTTCTTGCAATAGTTTACTGAGAATGATGATTTCCAATTTCATCCATGTCCCTACAAAGGACATGAACTCATCCTTTTTTATGGCTGCATAGTATTCAATGGTGTATATGTGCCACATTTTCTTAATCCAGTCTATCGTTGTTGGACATTTGGGTTGGTTCCAAGTCTTTGCTATTGTGAATAGTGCCACAATAAACATACGTGTGCATGTGTCTTTATAGCAGCATGATTTATAGTCCTTTCGGTATATACCCAGTAATGGGATGGCTGGGTCAAATGGAATTTCTAGTTCTAGATCCCTGAGGAATCGCCACACTGACTTCCACAATGGATGAACTAGTTTACAGTCCCACCAACAGTGTAAAAGTGTTCCTATTTCTCCACATCCTCTCCAGCACCTGTTGTTTCCTGACCTTTTAATGATTGCCATTCTAACTGGTGTGAGATGGTATCTCATTGTGGTTTTGATTTGCTTTTCTCTGATGGCCAGTGATGGTGAGCATTTTTTCATGTGTTTTTTGGCTGCATAAATGTCTTCTTTTGAGAATGTCTGTTCATGTCCTTCGCCCACTTTTTCATGGTGTTCTTTGTTTTTTTCTTGTAAATTTGTTTGAGTTCATTGTAGATTCTGGATATTAGCCCTTTGTCAGATGAGTAGGTTGCGAAAATTTTCTCCCATTTTGTAGGTTGCCTGTTCACTCTGATGGTAGTTTCTTTTGCTGTGCAGAAGCTCTTTAGTTTAATTAGATCCCATTTGTCAATTTTGGCTTTTGTTGCCATTGCTTTTGGTGTTTTAGACATGAAGTCCTTGTCCATGCCTATGTCATGAATGGTAATGCCTAGGTTTTCTTCTAGGGTTTTTATGGTTTTAAGTCTAACGTTTAAGTCTTTAATCCATCTTGAATTGATTTTTGTATAAGGTGTAAGGAAGAGATCCAGTTTCAGCTTTCTACATATGGCTAGCCCGTTTTCCCAGCACCATTTATTAAATAGGGAATCCTTTCCCCATTGCTTGTTTTTCTCAGGTTTGTCAAAGATAAGATAGTTGTAGATATGCAGCGTTATTTCTGAGGGCTGTGTTCTGTTCCATTGATCTATATCTCTGTTTTGGTACCACTACCATGCTGTTTTGGTTACTGTAGCCTTGTAGTATGGTTTGAAGTCAGGTAGCGTGATGCCTCCAGCTTTGTTCTTTTGGCTTAGGATTGACTTGGCGATGCGGGCTCTTTTTTGGTTCCATATGAACTTTAAAGTAGTTTTTTCCAATTCTGTGAAGAAAGTCATTGGTAGCTTGATGGGGATGGCATTGAATCTATAAATGACCTGGGGCAGTATGGCCATTTTCACGATATTGATTCTTCCTACCCATGAGCATGGAATGTTCTTCCATTTGTTTGTATCCTCTTTTATTTCCTTGAGAAGTGGTTTGTAGTTCTCCTTGAAGAGGTCCTTCACATCCCTTGTAAGTTGGATTCCTAGGTATTTTATTCTCTTTGAAGCAATTGTGAATGGGAGTTCACTCATGATTTGGCTCTCTGTTTGTCTGTTATTAGTGTATAAGAATGCTTGTGATTTTTGTACATTGATTTTGTATCCTGAGACTTTGCTGAAGTTGCTTATCGCTTAAGGAGATTTTGGGCTGAGACAATGGGGTTTTCTAGATATACAATCATGTCATCTGCAAACAGGGACAATTTGACTTCCTCTTTTCCTAATTGAATACCCTTTATTTCCTTCTCCTGCCTGATTTCCCTGGCCAGAACTTCCAACACTATGTTGAATAGGAGTGGTGAGAGAGGGCATCCCTGTCTTGTGCCAGTTTTCAAAGGGAATGCTTCCAGTTTTTGCCCATTCAGTATGATATTGGCTGTGGGTTTGTCATAGATAGCTATTATTTTGATATACGTCCCATCAATACCTAATTTATTGAGAGTTTTTAGCATGAAGGGTTGTTGAATTTTGTCAAAGGCCTTTTCTGCATCTATTGAGATAATCATGTGGTGTTTGTCTTTGGCTCTGTTTATATGCTGGATTACATTTATTGATTTGCGTATATTGAACCAGCCTTGCATCCCAGGGATGAAGCCCACTTGATCATGGTGGATAAGCTTTTTGATGTGCTGCTGGATTTGGTTTGCCAGTATTTTATTGAGTATTTTTGCATCAATGTTCATCAAGGATATTGGTCTAAAATTCTCTTTTTTGGTTGTGTCTCTGCCTGGCATTGGTATCAGGATGATGCTGGCCTCATAAAATGAGTTAGGGAGGATTCCCTCTTTTTCTATTGACTGGAATAGTTTCAGAAGGAATGGTACCAGTTCCTCCTTGTACCTCTGGTAGAATTCAGCTGTGAATCCATCTGGTCCTGGACTTTTTTTGGTTGGTAAGCTATTGATGATTGCCACAATTTCAGCTCCTGTTATTGGTCTATTCAGAGATTCAACTTCTTCCTGGTTTAGTCTTGGGAAATTGTATGTGTCAAGGAATTCATCCATTTCTTCTAGATTTTCTAGTTTATTTGCATAGAGGTGTTGGTAGTATTCTCTGATGGTAGTTTATATTTCTGTGGGATCAGTGGTGATATCCCCTTTATCATTTTTTATTGCATCTATTTGATTCTTCTCTCTTTTTTTCTTTATTAATCTTTCTAGCGGTCTATCAATTTTGTTGATCCTTTCAAAAAACCAGCTTCTGGATTCATTAATTTTTTGAAGGGTTTTTTGTGTCTCTATTTCCTTCAGTTCTGCTCTGATTTTAGTTATTTCTTGCCTTCTGCTAGCTTTTGAATGTGTTTGCTCTTGCTTTTCTGGTTCTTTTAATTGTGATGTTAGGGTGTCAATTTTGGATCTTTCCTGCTTTCTCTTGTGGGCATTTAGTGCTATAAATTTCCCTCTACACACTGCTTTGAATGCATCCCAGAGATTCTGGTATGTTGTGTCTTGGTTCTCGTTAGTTTCAAAGAACATCTTTATTTCTGCCTTCATTTCGTTATGTACCCAGTAGTCATTCAGGAGCAGGTTGTTTGTTATAATTTCTGTTCTTTTACATTTACTGAGGAGAGCTTTACTTCCAAGTATGTGGTCAATTTTGGAATAGGTGTGGTGTGGTGCTGAAAAAAATGTATATTCTGTTGATTTGGGGTGGAGAGTTCTGTAGATGTCTATTAGGTCTGCTTGGTGCAGAGCTGAGTTCAATTCCTGGGTATCCTTGTTGACTTTCTGTCTCGTTGATCTGTCTAATGTTGACAGTGGGGTGTTAAAGTCTCCCATTATTAATGTGTGGGAGTCTAAGTCTCTTTGTAGGTCACTCAGGACTTGCTTTATGAATCTGGGTGCTCCTATATTGGGTGCATATATATTTAGGATAGTTAGCTCTTCTTGTTGAATTAATCCCTTTACCATTATGTAATGGCCTTCTTTGTCTCTTTTGATCTTTGTTGTTTTAAAGTCTGTTTTATCAGAGACTAGGATTGCAACCCCTGCCTTTTTCTGTTTTCCATTTGCTTGGTAGATCTTCCTCCATCCTTTTATTCTGAGCCTATGTGTGTGTCTCTGCACGTGAGATGGGTTTCCTGAATACAGCACACTGATGGGTCTTGACTCTTCATCCAATTTGCCAGTCTGTGTCTTTTAATTGGAGCATTTAGTCCATTTACATTTAAAGTTAATATTGTTATGTGTGAATTTGATCCTGTCATTATGATGTTAGCTGGTTATTTTGCTTGTTAGTTGATGCAGTCTCTTCCTAGTCTCGATGGTCTTTACATTTTGGCATGATTTTGCAGTGGCTGGTACCGGTTGTGCCTTTCCATATTTAGCGCTTCCTTCAGGAACTCTTTTAGGGCAGGCCTGGTGGTGACAAAATCTCTCAGCATTTGCTTGTCTGTCAAGTATTTTATTTCTCCTTCACTTATGAAGCTTAGTTTGGCTGGATATGAAATTCTGGGTTGAAAATTCTTTTCTTTAAGAATGTTGAATATTGGCCCCCACTCTCTTCTGGCTTGTAGAGTTTCTGGTGAGAGATCCACTGTTAGTCTGATGGGCTGCCCTTTGAGGGTAACCCGACCTTTCTCTCTGGCTGCCCTTATCATTTTTTCCTTCATTTGAACTTTGGTGAATCTGACAATTATGTGTCTTGGAGTTGCTCTTCTCGAGGAGTATCTTTGTGGCGTTCTCTGTATTTCCTGAATCTGAATGTTGGCCTGCCTTGCTAGATTGGGGAAGTTCTCCTGGATAATATCCTGCAGAGTGTTTTCCAACTTGGTTCCATTCTCCCCGTCACTTTCAGGTACACCAATCAGACGTAGATTTGGTCTTTTCACATAGTCCCATATTTCTTGGAGGTTTGCTCATTTCTTCTTATTCTTTTTTCTCTAAACTTCCCTTCTCACTTCATTTCATTCATTTCATCTTCCATCGCTGATACCCTTTCTTCCACTTGATCTCATCAGCTCCTGAGGCTTCTGCATTCTTCACGTAGTTCTCGAGCCTTGGTTTTCAGCTCCATGAGCTCCTTTAAGCACTTTTCTGTATTGGTTATTCTAGTTATACATTCTTCTAAATTTTTTTCAAAGTTTTCAACTTCTTTGCCTTTGGTTTGAATATCCTCCCGTAGCTTGGAGTAATTTGATCGTCTGAAGCCTTCTTCTCTCAGCTCATCAAAGTCATTCTCCGTCCAGCTTTGTTCCGTTGCTGGTGAGGAACTGCGTTCCTTTGGAGGAGGAGAGGCACTCTGCTTTTTAGAGTTTCCAGTTTTTCCGCTCTGTTTTTTCCCCATCTTTGTGGTTTTATCTACTTTTGGTCTTTGATGATGGTGGTGTACCGATGGGTTTTTGGTGTGGATGTCCTTTCTGTTCGTTAGTTTTCCTTTTAAGAGACAGGACCCTCAGCTGCAGGTCTGTTGGAGTACCCGGCCAGCCGTATGAGGTGTCAGTCTGCCCCTGCTGGGGGGTGCCTCCCAGTTAGGCTGCTCGGGGGTCAGGGGTCAGGGACCCACTTGAGGAGGCAGTCTGCCCGTTCTCAGATCTCCAGCTGCGTGCTGGGAGAACCACTGCTCTCTTCAAAGCTCAGATGGAAATGCAGAAATCACCCATCTTCTGCATCGCTCACGCTGGGAGCTGTAGACCGGAGCTGTTCCTATTTGGCCATCTTGGCTCCTCCCTCTATTTGTTAATGAGAAGTAAAAGGAGAGGTGGAGAACTTCCCACTAAAGGCATGTTTTCAGAAACTCCACCAAGTCACCAATGGTTTTAAGGGGTATGGATTCATAGCTGTTGTGCTTTTCAACTTTTTTTCTTCAGCAGGGAGATGTATCCAGGGGATTACACCCCAGGAGTAGGATTTCCTTGGAAGCCAAAAGCACAATGCAGAGCACTGGAACACCTAGGATTCCCACCATGGGGGAGCCTAATACTTAGGCCCTAAGGCCACAAGAACATAAACCTTTGATTGCTCAGAAATTGGGAGTGAAGAGGCTATACTGGTGGAGGAGTGAATCTCCAACCTCCAGACAATGGGTAAAGGGAGTTAGGGTTAGCCTGAGGGAATACCTGTGAGTTGAAAGGACTCCCTCCAGGTGCCAAAGGGATACTGAATCTTACTTTGGGCTCCGTATCCTAGAGCCAACCGGCTGAAGTCAGCATCCATCTGTACTTCCTCCACCAGCTCACATTCCTGTGGGTAGAGCCGTGATCAGAGCTAAGAGTGCCCCCTATAGACACTTTAGTGCTAAATATTTACTGGAAAATCTAAAGAAAGCCATTAGCAATCAATTGTACAAGATCCTAAGAGATCGTCAAGTGTCATTGGAAAAGAAGGGTGTGTGTGTTCGTGTGTGTGTGTGTGTGTGTTGGGAAAGGGGATGGGTGATAGAACAATAAAAATTTAAATTGACAAATATTTTGGACACAAGGGTAAATGGGAGGCTTCTAGAGGCATAAACAGACATAAGGAATTCAAAAGGGGGCTCTGGGAGTGAGGACACATTCATCTCTAAACTCCTCTTTCTGTCTGTCTCTGTGTCTGTCTCTATCACACGCGCACACACGCACACACACACACACACACACACGCACACACACTCTGAGCATAAGCTGCTAGCCGGACTCCCTCTCCCCATTTTCTGCCAACATTTCAGATACTTCCTTGAGTTCTATTCTCAGAGCTCCTGACAATTTGTGGTGTTTAGTGACAGAACTGTTACTTTCACATTTCTTGCTGTTTTAATGAGACTATCTGTAGCTGAGAAAAGTGACATGGTGGCTGGTCCCCTCCCCGGCTCACTGCTGGTCAGCATTGCCCTTCCTACTTCCAGCCTGCCCTGAATATTCCCATCTCTGCCCAATAGCAACTACTGATTTTCTCAAGATTTGGAGGATATGAAATTTACTCATCTTAGACGAGAACTGGACGTTGTAAATCAAAAAAGGTGGAGGCAAATCTCAATCAATTTTGAGGTTTATTTTGCCAAGATTAAAGACACTCCTGGTGGGGGGTGGAATAAATCACAAGAGCCTGTGTGATTTGTGCCTGTGCGTCTTTTCCAAAGAGGGGTTTGAGGACTTCTGTATTTAAAGAGGACAGAGGGGAGTGGGGGAGGAGGAAAAAAAAAGGGAGGGTAGGCATTGAGGCAACTGGTTGTATTCTTGTAAGGCTTTGATTAGCACTCACTGAATTCACATTTTACATATGAAACAAAGGAGTAGAGGAACAGTCAATTATGCATTCATCTGGTGCTCAGTAGATCTACATTTTACTTAAGATAAAGTAAACATAGAGTAGAAGAAGTCAATTATGCATTTGCCTGGGGTGGGAGGAAGGATGATTTCTAGTCTTGTTTTTGTCTAGTATCTGTGAAGATAAGCTATTAATTTACACTGTCAGGGTAAGATTCAACAGAACTCTATTTTAGGGTTAGGTCATAGGGGGCACATGTATTCTGAAAGATTTGGGGTCCAACAGGAATTTTTCCTCGTGAGCAATTTGTGAGGGAGGCCACCTGGGGAGATCTGTGGCCTTCTATGTTGCAGCTATCTAGAAACAATTTTTGTTTGTTATGTATGACTTAGTTACCAAGCTTAAGTCTCCCTTTGGCGTAGGGAGTTTGAGATCCTGAGATTCTGTTTTTCTTTTGCAACATCAAACCTTAAAAACATTGGGGTTTTACTGTGTGTTTTGTCTCCCAGGTATTTTAAACAGTCAACATTTAACCCAAAGGAATACATCGTCAATGGTAAAATTTTGAACTGTGATATGGTTTGGCCCTGTGTCCCTACCCGAATCCCATGTTGAAGTGTGATCATGAGGGTTGGAGGTGGGTCCTGGCGTAAGGTGATTGGATCATGGGGGTGGTTTACTACTGGTTCAGCACTATCCCCCTAATGCTGTCTCGTGATAGAGTTCTCAGGAGATCTGCTTGTTTAAAAGTGCATAGCACCTTCCCCTTCTCTTTTCCTCCTGCTCCAGCCATGTAGGGCATGCCTCCTTCTTTGCCTTCTGCCATGATAGTAAGTTTCCTGAGGACTCCCAGCCATGCCTCCTGTACAGCCTGGGGAACTGTGAGTCAATTAAACCTCTTTTCTTTACAAATTACCCAGTCTTAGGTAGTTCTTTATAGCAATGCAATAACGAATACAGACTGGGTATAGAAGTTATTTTAGAGGGTGGATCCTCCTCTGCATTATCAAATTACATCACATAAAATTTGCCTATATGTGTTTACTTTTATCACAAATACTAAAATTAACACTTTGCCCTTTTATATGGTATAATGGTAACCCATCAGACAGAACCCAGTATGAAGCTCAGCTTTACCCTCTTCCAGGCTATGGCAAATCATTGAACTGACCTGAGCCTCAGTTTCCTAGTCTGTAAAATGAGGGGGAAAAAAACTCCCACCAGATGAATTATAGATCTAAATGTTTTAATGTCCTTCAAATAAATTCAATGGCTCACTCATAGTGGGTACTCCATAAATGTTAATTCTCTTCCCTTGATTCTCCTTTTTCCAGGTGCAATAAGCACAATGATCAGTCATTTCTGAGCTAGCTTGTTTACTTGATATCATTCCATTGTAGGTTGTCTTTTCCAATGTACCCCAGGTTATTTTCCCCTACTAACAGAAGGTCATTACATTAACTAAATACTTTCTTATGCTTGTCAATGACATCTTACTTTAAATCCAAACTCTCCCTACTTCACAGAGCTTCCAGTAAAACAGATGAGAGGAAATCATAGTCCTCTGATCACAGGGCCACCATTTCAGCAGGTACCAGCTATTCTTAATGAAAATAGTACGAAGACAATGCACAGAAGGAAAAACATTTACGAGAAACTCTAAAATGCACAAGAGGTATTAAGGAGAAAGTGAGTTATAATCATGCTGTTGGATTCTTTTTCCATTTTATTTCTCCTGAGAGTGGAGTTCATTTTCCTGGCTCCCAATACAATGACACCATATTAGACACATATTTTTAGAAAAGGTATATTGTTGTTGACCTATTATATGTGCTGCTCTTAATCATCCAAGTAATGCCTGGGTGATGGGCCTAACACAACAGGGAGGCAATGGCTACACAAAGAGCTATTCCCTGAAATGTGCAAGAAAATAATTAAACAAGGAGACTATCCAAAGTTCCATTGCTGTGTATAATACTTATCTTCTTGAGTCAGGAAGAAGGGGACAGACAGTCTTCAGTTTATTTCTCACTGAACTGATCCTTTGTTTCCCTCCCCCTACCCCCTACAGAATCTAAATTAGAGTGATTTCCTCCCCCAGAAAAGTCAGGCCATCCATCTTGACATATGCAGATTTGAAGATGGTGTGGGAGAGGAAAGAAAGGGCGAGGAAATTTATGTTCTATCCTCAGAAGCTGACTCACAGACCAAGCAGGTAGAACTAAGGTGACGGTGAAGGGAGCATCATTCTTACCCTCTCCTAATTCAGAGCCGTGGCTTATTTTCACTGATCACACAAGTGTGACTGAAAACAAAGTGTAACCCTCACTGCTTTCTGTAAAGACCTTTACCTTCAGCCTTTCAACATGGGCAGCTGTGGTCAGAAGGAGATGAGGGCGGAACTGCCAAAGCTGATTCAAAGGAGAGAATTGATTAAAAAAAAAAAAAACACTGCTCGAAGCAGTGATGTACTGCCATCATAGCCATGATCCTGAAATGTTGTGGCAACCAATACAAGGCACCACAAACATACTTACTCTGAGTATCTCCAGATATGGTCAGTGGGATGCTGCCACGGGGGAAGGAAACATTTTATAACTGACCCAGGTAACCTGTGATTCACAGAAAGTTTGAGACTGAAATTAAACCACTTTGAGGTTAGCAAGGACCTTAGAGGCACACAATTAGTCCCAAGCTATGTTCCTAACATTAATTTGCTGAGAACTGAGCATGTATTTCCCCATGGAAACAGGATTATTGTTATGGTTACTACTGCATCCATCCTCATAATTCACACTGTCTTGAGAAGCAGGAGCAGCAGCAGGACTCTATCGTTCCCTAACTGGGTGCTATAATCTGAATGTTTGTGTCCCCCCAAAATTTGCATGTTAAAACTGAATCACCAAAGCAATAGTATTAAGAGGTGGAGGCTTTAGCAGGTGATTAGGCTGGGAGGGCAGGGCCCTCATGAATGGCATTTATGTCCTTATAGAAGTGGCTGGAAGCAGCTAGTTCACCCCTTCTGCCATGTGAGGACACATAGAAAACACCACCTATGAAAAACAGGCCTTTACCTAACACTGAATCTGCTGGTGCCTTTATCTTGGGCTTCCCGGCCTCCGGAACTGTGAGCAATACATTTCTGTTGTTTATAATTACCCAGTCTAAAATATTTTGCTTAACAGCCCAAACAGACTAAGACACTGGGATATTCTGTAACATAGGTATAAGCCATAATGCACCAGATGCCACAGTCACAGGATATACACAGTGTGTCTTCCTGGAGTCAGTTGTTCTTAATAAGTCATTTTAAACATAACTTGTATATGAGCGTATGGAATGGAAAGCTAAATTCACATGAATCTTTAAAATAAAACCCAGATGTGTACAGAAACTAAATGGCAGTTAACCCTGTGATCACTTCATATAAATTTGCATTGTTTGAGTTGTCTTTTTCCCACAACCGTGACTATATTTGAGGGGAAAATTTGTTTTTTAAAATCAATAAAGCACAGATGCTCTAAGAAATCTGTCACTGGGTAAATTCAGTCTGTGTCCCCAGACACAGTTGATTCATTGACTCTCCTCTCACACAGGGGTCTTTCCACAGCAAACATGAGAAATACTGAGATAAAAATATCTCTGGACGGGACCCAAGATTCAGAAGAACTGCATTCAAGCCCCAGCTTCACCAAAACACCATGTGAGACTGAATTTACTGCGTCTACTGATTGTTCATTCATCTAATAAACATTTATTAACCATTTACTTTGTGCTAGATCCTGTGAGATAGGGATGTTTCTCATCTGTAAAATGAGGATAGTAATATTAGCATACAGAATTATTAAGGTCAAATAAGATACTAAACACAAAATCATTTCATAACTATAGTTCTGTACAAATATAGGATACTTTCAGACTTTACGCACATTATTGATTAAAAAGAATTTTCTGTGTTAACCTTTGAACTTAATCATTATTTATAGCTTTGTTTCCATGCAGGACACACTATGTTAGAGCACTGGGAAACACATCTGCTTCTCCTAGTGTCTTCCTCTAGCCACTCTGCCTCATCTCCTATAGAACCTACGGTGTTGGCCAGCCAAGGATAAAATGAAGCCACCTCACAAATAACTTTCCCTTTCCCATTTAAGACCCAACAGTCACTGATCACCTTTTAGAATAAAAAAGAGAATAAATTGGTTTCAAAGACCCTTCTGATTCTCTAGGACCCCATGATAAATCCAATACTCTTAATGTATCACAAACAAAGTCTTCGAGTATAATAGACATGAATGTGTCAGTGACTCAAAGTCACTACATGAGGAACTCTGAAGAAGAAAGAAGCTTAAACAGATAGAAACAAATATTTTCCACAAGTGTGCCATTGCCTTCTGGAGCTAAGGCAGCCCTGAGTTCTGCAGGGAGTTCTACCACTGGCTACTCATGCCCACATCTCAGGACAATGCAAAGTATACAGTCTTCCTAAAGGAGCTCAGCCTTTGGGGCCACCATGCCAAAGAAAAGCCATTCTGCAATAGGAATAAAAAGGGGATAAAGAGGCAAAAGGAAAGCAACCTCTAACCGAAGAAAGGAGTAGTTTTCATCTCAAAGAAAGCTCTTTCAGAAACTGGAGGCTAGAGCCACACTGGAAATTACTATCGTAAAGGATAGAAATGCTGCCAAGTTATCTGGTTGAAACCTGCCATTCAAAAGGGCTGAATGCCAAATAAAGTCACAGAGACTTTTAATTTTTTTTCTTTTTGGCTTTTAAGCCTTAGAAGAGTTACAGGCTACTTGAAAAATAATTTTGTCAAAAGCATCCAGAAGCAAAGGAATCAATGTCATGGTTTATAAGCTTATTCACAAGAGAATGAAGAATCTACTTCCTGACCACATCTGCACGTGGCCATAAAAATAAGCTATTTTTTTTCAAATGAACACACGTGTACTAAGTGCTCTATGTTTGAAATGCTGGAAAGGTGCTCAGGGTACTGAAATGAGGATGGATAACCCCCGAGTTCTGTTTGCTTACCATCTATTTGGAAAACAAATACCTACACAGACTCCCTTCAGCAAAGCCTACAGAAAGAGCTTTGCAGAAGGGACTCTATGTCAAGAGGTACCAAACCATGCTGTGAAAATACAGGGGGAGACAGAGATTAATTCTGCAAAAATATCTGAGAGAACAAACTGAAGGAGAAATATTTAAAGATAGTAACATGAAAGTATAATGTAAGTATGCATAATTTGCAGAGGTTAGTAATTTGGTAAATAAAGCAGGAATAATGGGTCAAAATGGCCAGCCACAAAGAACAAAGAAAGAGGTAAGAAAATTTAATCAACAAAATATGCTTATACCAATTTTTGCACCATCCTTATTTTGTATCTTCCCAGTTTCCCTTAGTTTACCCAGCTAAGTTTGATGAAAGGAGTTCAGCAGATGCTATTGGTTACTTCAACATCCGTTGTTTTTCTTCTACTTTTGTTCAAGTGGCTACTCTGTATATGGCCTTTGACTCTAAGACAGACTAACCCCACAAGGGTGAATCCTCACTGGGCCATGCCTATCATGGTACCCTTAAACCTCTTCCTGCCAGTGGTTTGTTTGGGAGTGAATATGCAAAAAAAATTTTGGCCACTGATGCTGGAAGACTTTGAGGAAAGATTTCCTTGATTTCAAAAGTGAACCCAAGGGAAAGACCTGGGTTTTTTTGTTTTCTTACTTCTCTCTCAGGATATTTTCCTGTCTAGATGTGGTGCCTAGAGCTGCTGGTACCATGTTAGGATGGTAGAGTGGGAAAATGGAAAAAGGTTGATTCCTAATGACTACACCACTGAACTAACCAGCCCTGAAACCCCTACTTCTCCACTTCATGCATGTGAGAAAATAAATGTCCTCACTACTTTAACCAGCTGTTTCGGGTTTCTGTTACTTGTGCTGAGGGAATCCTAACTGACACCAGGAAATACCATATCTTCGCTCCGCTCTGGCTGGGAAACAGACACACACATGGATCCTAGGAGATGTTTCATTGCCATTGAGTATTGCATGAAGAAAAATGTAGTAAAGCTTCCTATAAAACTCCTTACTGAAGCTCAAATTTGATTCTGATTAGAGGCCCCTCCACTCATCTCTGTGGGCTCCCCAGCTTGGCTTGCCTATTGAGTCAGGGACCTGTCAGGCTCTCACATTAGATTCAGCTGGCCCTGAGATTAGACAAAAAGGAGCCACTATATGGGATAATTTCGAGAAAAAGAGAGGGGAATGTGACCAGAGTTATTACACAAGCTGATCAACAAAACTGTAGTACCTGCACCAGCAATGCCTTCTCCCTGTATGTGGCATCTAAAGACCAGGAATATCTTACACTTCTCCGGCACTTCCTATTTCCAAAGAACTTATAAACATTGTACCACATATATTTTATCCTCAAGAAAACATTTGGGGGTAGTAAAACAGGTATTTCTGCCTTTATTTAATAGATAAGCAAACTAACATCCAGAGAGATTAAATGACCTTTGTAAAGCCACACATTGGTGTTAGAGAAGGTACTCTGACTTTGGCTTTCATGCCTTAAAAAGATGGAAAATATAGAAATATAAATACGAATATATTTAAATATATTTGTTTATATTAATATATCATTTTGTAAATATATTAGATATAAATTGTATATAATTAAATACAAATATAAACTAAAAAGGATTCAGGCCACAGGAAGCTTGTACATAATAGGAGGGTTCACAAAAAATTTTGACGGAGATTTTGAGGGAAGAGTTTTACTCCCAGGTTTTCTGATTTGCAATCCAAGGAATTTTCACCATATCATACTCAATATAATTCAACAGGCTTTTAATTTCTACTTATTTATTTTTTAGCCTCTGCTACATAGAAGCTGCCCCTTGGGCTAAGTCTTAAAGGAGAGGTAGAAGAGGGACAGGGAAGCTGCAAGGCAGGAAGCAAACCCCTAGCAGAGAGAACAGTCTATGCTACCATGACAAAGAGGCATTAATCAGCTTGGTGCTGGGTAACTTCAAGTGGGTTCATATTGCTGGAGCGTTGGATACAGCAAACACCAAGGACAAAGCACAGAAGGGGAGCACAATAAAACTACTGTCTGCCTAAGACTTGGTCCTGTCTGCCACAGAGTCCTTTGAAAGCCTGGCTGAGTTTGGGCTTTCTTCTGTAAGTCTGCAGTCTTTAAATTTACTCTGTTCATTACCCCCTAAATCACTGAAAATCTATCTGCCTGATGTCTGCAACTTACTTTGTACTGCATGGAAAAATAATGTGGGTTTATGGATACGTAGATGAATAGCTAGGTAAATAGATATGCAATAAGGCACATATATTGAAAAGTTTAGCCAGGCACGGTGGCTCATGCCTGTAATCCCAGCACTTTGGGAGGCTGAGGCGGTCAGATCACCAGAGGTCGGGAGTTCAAGACCAGCCTGACCAACATGGAGAAACCCCATGTCTACTAAAAATACAAAATTAGCCTGGCATGGTGGTACATGCCTGTAATCCCAGCTACTCAGGAGGCTGAGGCAGGAGAATTGCTTGAACCTGGGAGGCAGAGGTTGCAGTGAGCCAAGATCGTGCCATTGCACTCCAGCCTGGGCAACAACAGCAAAACTCCATCTCCAAAAGCAAAGTTTATAGACTCTCAATGGTGCATATGTGAAAATTCACTATACAATTTTTTGATCCTCTCTGTATGTTTAAAATTTTTTTCATCATAAAAATGTTATGGGAGAAAACACTATATGCCTTTCATCTATTTAAGGTTTTTCATCATAGGTTTACTTTTTTTTAGACAAAAGGACATAGAAAATGTTACACATTTTATAAAATAAGATGAGAATTGACTATATAAGAAACAAGTATTACATTTTAGGTATTAAAAAATCAATTTTTAACTACCTTGCTATAAAGCACACTGAATCTGAGAGAAATCATATAAATTATTTATCCTTAGTTTTTATACAATTATCTTGAAAATGTGATAGTCTTCCAGAACACTCCAGTTACATTTGAAAGAATCATAATCATTAAGCTTTACCATTCCATCTGTTTTATATTCAGACCATCCCAACTCCAGCCAAACCCAAGCTCTACCCTTAACAGAGAGATGTATAAGACAGGAAACACAGGAAGCCCAATGGTATCAAGGTGTCACAAAAACAAGAAAACTTCCCTAAAAACCAAGATTTCTGGCCAGGCATGGTGGCTCACACCTGTAATCCCAGCACTTTGGGAGGCTGAGGCAGGCCAATCACCTGAGGTCAGGAGTTCGAGACCATCCTGGCCAATATGGTGAAACCCCATCTCTACAAAAAATACAAAATTAGCCGGGTGTGGTGGTACATGCCTGTAATCCCAGCTACTCTGGAGACTGAGGCAGGACAATCACTTAGAACCCGGGAGGTGGAGTGAGCGGAGATCATGCTACTGCGCTCCAGCCTGGGTGATAGAGCGAGTCTCTGTCTCAAAAAAATAAATAAAATAAAACCAAGATTTCCATGCATCCCTTCTTTTGGTATTCTGAGGTTTTTATACCTTAGGGCGATGCACAAAGTAAGATTTAGGATGGTTGAAAAGCCTGCCTTTCTTTTGCAGGGGGTACAGAAATCTTGTGATTGCTAGCTCATTCAAGATATTGAAGATCTGGACATTGATTTTTTAAAATTTATCCATGCACATGTACCCCCTAGAAAGTCTGTGTTTAGCCCAGTTTGGAGACCATTCTGTAAATGAGGAGAAGTTATTACCTACAAAATGTGCTGAGGAAGGAGAGGATCAGTTTTAAACCATTACCCTGGAATGAGTGTGGAAGACAGATTTATGGGTGTCAAGAGTGCAGGGCACAGAGATACCAGCGAAGAAGCTACAGCAGTCATTGGGATCTGAAACAGGAGAGATTTTAGAGCAGATACTGGGTAAAGAATTTGAGAAACTCTTCCAAGACATAATGCTCAGCAGGATTGATGACCCATCAGATTCAGGGAGAAAAGGTAAGTAAGTAAAAAGTGACTATCTAACCCATTATAGTAAGGAATAAATATGCCCTTTAGAAATTTAATATGTAAGCAGCCTTCCAGGATAACACATTACAAAGTTATAAAAATTTCTGCAACCTTCAATTTTACCTTCTTTTAGTTATATTATTACCTGACAGTTCAGCCTAGAGACTGTCCCTCAGTACCGTGGCTTCTGTTCCATCACGAGAGACCACACAATCTTTGCATTTGCTGGGCCATGGGGGTGGCTACTTGATCCTAAGCTACAGTCAGGGCAATTGAGAGAATGCCCAGTAAGGATTAGAAGGTACAGAGTCTAGGCCCAGCTCTGCCTCTACTTTCCTGTGTGACTTTGGACAAAACACTTAACCTCTCTGACCTTTGCCTTTTTTCATCTGGAAAACAGAAGATATCAATGAGATGATCTGCAAGGTTCCTCGCCTCTCTAGCCTTATTATAAGGCTCAAAAATCAATTGACTTTGGATAGGCCAACTCTGTAAGAGGAGTGAGAGAGTTAAGAAGTCGAGTGAAGAACCTGACAGATTATGAAGATGAATTAGCTGCAGGGAGAGTCATAGGTGTAAATTGCTATAGGCTTGGGGGCTTTCTGCAGCCCCCTGTTAGCACCTGGAGGAGGAAGGTGCTAATGATACTATGGGGACAAAATTGCAGATTATTATTCAGTAGTAGGCAATGGAAAACCCAAATTTACACTAATGTGATCTGAATCAATGCCAATGTCAGCCCTAATGAAGGTCTTCAGGGGTGGGTGACAGCACTCTGAAAAGTTGAAAATGATGGCTAATAATAAAGCATGGAGTCAAACTAATATATGCGTTTCTCATTTTGTTCTTTATAAAAAGACTGCTGTACGATCAAGTGCCTCTTCCCAGCTAAGGAATAGTGTGACTTATTCCCAAATAGTCTATAAACAATGGACCTGTCTTCTTCTTCAGCAAGGCAAAGAAAGAGCATTGGTAGAAAGAGCATTGGTAGAGGTCTTTTGTATGTGCTACCTAGGCTGACATTCAGACTTAAGGGAGGATTATTAAGGACACAGAGCAAGAGGCTGGATTATTCAATAAAAGAAACAGAGGCATAGAGCCAGTAAACTGAGGCTAGAATCCCAGATACCTAAGTAACAGTTCAAGTAGGACTGGTCTTCTAGACAGAGAATCCATGAATTCAGAGTAAAAGAGCCAGACAAACTGATCGCCTGACTCCACTGAGGGTAGGCAGACAATTTTTTATTTTTTTCCACTTTTTCAGGTTCTGTAATCTCACTTAGCAAAGCTCTGTGATCTCCAACCTAACCAATTCCATTCCCAATCAGATATTGCGTGTGACTGTGGTTGGAAAACAGATGTACTATGTTTCTGTAAGTGGATTATTCCTATTTGGCCCATGTGGAGCCCTTTGAAACAGCATGGACAACATTCCTCATACCCTTCTTCTCCTGTCCATCTGGAATGTTCTTGCCTTTCTATCCAAATTCCCCTTCCTACTTCACGTTTCAAATCTCAATGTTGTTTTGAAACTACCCATCTCAACAAAATTTTTGTCATTGTAATTGTTTACATTTCTGCAGCTGAGGGACATCTCCTACCCTTTGTTTTAATCCCCTGTCATCCAAAGGACAGTTTGAGACACTTGTAGACACTCTTAGATCTGATTGGTTGATTGAAGAATATCCTCTACCAATAGCCTCAGGACCCTGTTTACCAGGATTCAGAATTGGCAGATTTATTTCTCCCATCCTACATCCAGACCCAAATGCTGATACAGCATTCCCAGGAACAGAAGTAGCTTTCCCCCAGCATCAACCTTCTCTGCTGCCAAACCAGCCATCACCTAGTGTGGCCTCAGCTCCCAGCATCTGACTCCAATCAGGATGCCCCAGAGAAAGCTCTCAGAAATTCCTCCTGGTAAGAGCCATGGGAGACAAAGCAAGACTCCAGTGTGTGTAGGAGAGGGTGGCACTCATGAAGGAAGAAGAGGAAAAAGATGGTGACTGAGAATAAGGAGACAAGGACATGTTCGCACTGTGCATTGAGTCCTTCAGGGTAGGGTGACAGCCCGCAAGGCTGCTGAGAAAGTGCCTCATGAATCAAGGCACCTCAGAAAGAGGAGATATCACAGTTTGAACACCAGAAAAATGGAAACGTAGAATCAATCACAACTCAGGCTTCAGGAATTTAAGCACAGTCACCAGCAAAACCATGAACTAGAACATGTCTAATCCTCAGTCATCTCAAGTGAAGTCACTCCCTTAAATGCACCAGAGTGTGATAGAGTCCAGGTGTGAACAGCAAATTTGCCAGGATCATGTAGCAATCACTGAGTTCATCTGAATAATGTGTGCTTTTCATAGGTTTTAATATATAAACATCATCTGGCATCAGCAATGCCTCCAAAGTAGTTGTGGGAAAAGAATACAGTCCATGTATTATAACAAATAACTGTCTTTATGTGATGCATGGCAAGTGGAGTGGGATACTTACACAGGTCATTATAACTTAGTAGCCCACACATATATGAAGCCAACTTCAACATGTGAAGTTAGTATGTCCCAAGCACTGTTTTCAGTCATTTGCCAATATGGCATCTTAACTCTCACATCAACTCTTATTATTAAATATTATCCCCAAATAAGAAATTCAAGTCGCAGGCAAATTAATGTCTTTCCAAAGGTCACCCTTTCATAAGATCAGCTAAGGTGGAGTTACAATTTGATCCCAGAGTATTTGGCTTCAAGGTGTATGATCTTAGCTGCCTTGCCACACCCCTATGCCACCGTGCCTTTTAAGGAGCAGGTGACATAGAGATGACAGCAGCAGCAGCAGACATTTCTCATCTGTCTTCTAGCTCCCTCTCAATCCGTTTCATCCAGAGCCTAGCTCCCAAGATCCTCCCAGCTTGGAACTCCTTAATCAACCTTATGCTTCTACTCTCAGAAAGCAAAATTTGAAGAAATATTTACAGGCTTATTAGTCTATTGTAGATAAATGATCTATAACACTCTATCTGCCAACTCTGTCTCTGAAATCATAATTACTGCTAATAGAGATTCTTTTACTGACAATGAAAGAGCATGTTCCTTCCTCCTCTTTGGACACCAGCTGGCATAGGTTTCATTTCCCTCTCCCACCAAGCCAGGGACTGCCACAGTCTCTCAGCATCTCAGAAAAGCAAGGGTCAACCTTCCTGGCTGACATCCTGAAAATCCAACATCTGCTCATTGATCTGCTGACCATGCAAAAGTCAGTGAAAATATAAATGTTTTCCAGGACTCTCAATATCAAATACTTTTCCATATCCACAAATGAGGGTTGGAAGGGGGAGAATCTACAAAGCTTATATCCAAATTTGGGCTTACTTTTCATAAGTGGATATTATGAACATGCCATTTTTCCTAATTTTTGATAATCAGGAGAAGAATCATCCCAGGCTCCTGGAGCTTCAGGAAGATAATGCCTCTATGCTCATTTTCTGGACTTCCACCCATGACAGACTCCTTTGCTGCCCCTTGCATCCCTCCTCCTATTCCTGATGTTCTTTCCTTCCTCCTCTCTCTCCCAGACTGGAGGCGTCCGGAGCTGACTGCATCCTCCTTAGTTGCTCTCCCTTGCCTTAATGGATACAATGTCACTGCAGGTGTGTTTACATAGACACTCAGTCTATGTTATTCACTTTGTTAAATATGAAATAGACTCTTCTGGATTGGGGGTAAAAATACGCTTTTGAAGAAGGAGTCAGTGGAGGCCCATATTTACAGGACATTTATTGCTGCCACTTTATGGGGAAAATTAGCCTTTTATGCTTTCAGTAATGATTCCCTAGGCCCTCTTTTCACACCAGCATGCTCATAAATTCCTGTTTTTACAGCAGGGCAAAAATTTCTAAAGCATTCTCTTCCTCACTTACCAGGATCAACTGGCAGAGGATGGAGAGGCATCCCAGGAAGAGGATAGCGTGCTGGCCAGGGCCACCATGCCAACAGGTCTCTGGGTCCCCTCTGGACACTATTTCCAGAGGTGAAGGGAATGTTGTGTAACTGAGGAAGCCTTTCTGGAGAGCGCACATTGGCTAGAAACACAGCTGGCTCTTTAAACAAGAGAAAGCCCAGGAGTTGAGCAGGAAACGCCTGCACGAGCTCTCTTGGGGATTTGCTGGAGTTGAATGATGCTAGCCAGACACATGCTGTTGAAAAGGTTCTCCTCATTCAGGGCATCCGGCCTCAGCACATCCCATCTCAAAGTGAGCCAGAAATAATTGCTTTGAAACCTGGACAAGGTGCTCAGAGAAACCAGGCTATGGATCCTGTAGCACCTAAGATGTGCTTTACAGGACCAGGTGACTTCCTATTTCCATGTCCAGTGGCTGGGCCCCCTTTGCTCCTGGCTTAGCACTACTGGCTGAGCTGTTTCTACCACCTCACCCAAATTTGGTCATTTTAGACTCCCCAAAACATTACCCAAAGACACCAGCAAGTGAAAATAAAACAAGAACTCCTTATGCCTTCTAGTAAGTCAATTCCTATTTACTTAAAAGGGGAAGGGGGCCATGTTGAGTTGGAAAGCTACTACATTCTTACTTATGGGCAGCCTTGTGCTTTCAGGTTAATATAATGTTACAAATGTGGGAGGTCACATCACCTAAGAATCAACTCTTCTCAGAGAAGAATATATATTCAAATTACATGACAGTATTGCTAAACTATAGGTTTGGATTTAGTGGGTCTGGTGTGAGATAGGAGATTCTACATTTCTGACAGACTCCTCATAGCAGCCCACACTCCTAGTTCATGTACCGTTTGTTGAGTATCAAGGTCTCAGGTAGAGAGCTATAGCATTGGATTGGACAGATTCAAGCTTGAATTCAGCTACTTATTATCCTCAACGTATTGGGTAAATTCTTCAACTTCTCAGCTTCTATTTCTTCAACATGAAAAGTAAAACCGATAGTAATAATACTCATCCATCCTTCTTCCAATAGTTGATATGAGTTTTGGGTGAAAATATATGTGGAGGAGCCCTGGAGGCCCTAAAATGGCTTATACAAATGTTAGTTATTACTATTGACTCCCTTCAATGATACTCACTGTTTTATGTGTTGAGTTACTCCCAGAGTTTGCTTAGCAATAGAAAGAAATGCTTTTTGCAATATAATCATATTGCAGAGATAGAATAAGTGAGGAAGAAATTACAAGAGCCTGTTTTTCTTCCATTGCTCCCTCAAAGGCCAGTGATAAAACAGACAGAGACAAATTACATGTCCAGCTTTTAGAGCATTCTAGGGGAGGGAGATTCTACTACATTCCTTGGCAGGCTGTTTAATTTTAAGTAGAAGAATTTCATGGTTGAATCATTACTGGGTCTATACCATCCATATAATGAGTTGATTCAACAAAATCATCAGTTGCGTCTTGGATTTGGTATGGAGTCAACAAAATAGCAAATAGATGGGTTACATTTTTTTTTCTAATCTCATTCAATGTACATTGTTCAATTAAGCAGAAAAGGCATGGGCTTTAGGGTCAAATACACCAAGTTTAATTCTGGAGTCCACAGCTTACTAATTATGTTGACTCTAAACAAATTGTTTGACCTCTCTGAGTCTTAATTTGCTCATCTATAAAATGGGACTAAGAATTTCCATCATATAATATTCTAGGAAATATTAGAAGAAATAATATACAAAGTTCCTGACACCTAAAAGATGGCCAGTAAAAGTTTGATTCCTCCCTCTTTGTTCTGATTCTGTAACAAAAACAAAGAACAATTATAGAAATATTAAAAGTTAGCCAAGTTTTTAATACGTCTATATAGAAGAGATTTACTAAGCATTTTTAAAAGATTTTCTCATCTAATCCTCATGACAAGACTTTAAGTATTATTATTCCCATATTAGAAAAGAGAAAACTGAGTTGCAGAGAATTGTCTTAGTCTGGTCTCCACAGCCAGGAAGTACAATGTTGGAACAAGGTCCAAGGGGAACTAACTCCAAGATGGTCCCCCTTATCCATGCATACTGACTCCCAGCCACCCCCTGAAAATAAACCTTCTGTGAAAGCAGCATGCCATTCACTTTTTCCCCACTCTCAAGACTCTCTCATTTACTGTTTGTCTTGCAAGATGGTATAAAAGATGGCACGTTTTGCAGTTGATCCTGTAGACTGTTGTTGACTATTATTGCAATTTTGTGGAAAAGCCACAGGCCAAGGGCTGTTCAAATACAGCAAACAAAACAACAAACCTGTAAAGCAGGAAAATGACCAGTATGTCAGCATGTCTCATCTTGTGTCCCTCTGTAAATAGCAAACTTTAAATACATTGTGTGTTTTTAGCTAAATAGATAGAAACCAGTCATTGTATTGTATATAGTTAGTTATAAAACCCATAGCTTTAAAAAGGATAGAAACTAGTCATTGTGTTTTATATATTTAGACAGTCTCCTTTATTTGGTTTTCTATTTTAAAGTTATAGGTTTTATTTTTAAATAAATCCCCAAATTCTTTGGATCTTCCCTCCTCCTACAAAAAATACTTCACCCTAACTTCTCTTTCTTCAAAAGGCAGTTCAGGAGAAGGTAAGTGAAAGTTGGTTTTTAAAAAGAGTTCATTTTTACCATCACATATTTGGAGAAACTGATGGAGAAGTAGGTTAATTTGACATCACGGGGGTCTCAAAACTATATGAGCAGAAGCACAGGGATGAGTTGTTATGTATCCGAACTCAGAATTCCAATTCCTGACTGATTAATGGACTGGTTGATTGACTGACTGACTGATTACACTAACATTTATTGAGAGTCGATCATGTACAATTTGCTGCACAAAGTACTTAACATATTTTGCTTTACTTAATCCTTCATAAAACGTCATGAGCTAAATGTTATCCCAATTTTCAGATGAGAAAACCAAGTGTCAGAGAGTTTAGGCAACTTCCATCTACCTCTGACTGATTCTGAAGGCTCAGCTTTTAACCACTCTGTGACAACTGCCCTTAGACTTCCTATCTTTTTTTCTTCTCTTTTCTTCAGCTTATATATGACTATGACACACACGTGTACAAATGTACACACCCACACACACACCCCACAAAATAATCAGTCAATAATTCAGACTCAAAATAACAAAGTAAGATTTACTGTCACCCTTGTCCTGTTCCTAGAAGTGGATCATATAACTGCTTTCTACTAACTCCCTCAACTCCCAAACTCTATAAACCCACCAATAATGAAGCACAAGTTGAATCCAGGAGTTGCTCGAATAAACCATTGTTATTTTTTATAACTTTAACATGTCAAAGCTAAATCCAATACACAAGAGCTTTCCTAGAACAATCTCTTCTCTGTATATTAAGCAAAGGTAAGCGATAACTCTTATGCGACCCAGGAAAAAGACACAGACATGAAAATTTTAGACTGTTGTTGAGTATCAAAGGCACTTGGCTGAGTTCTCCAAAGACAATTTGCAGCTGGAATTCTGTCCCCAGTGTGAATCAAACCCAAAATACTCCATAAGTCTTACTACCCAGCCTCGTTTCATTGTACTTTGACACCCCTCCATCAAGTTAAAGTCTAAAAGTTAAATGAATTTTATCCTCTTTTATTCACCATAATATTTCTGATCTCTCACCAAGAGAACTGAAATGGAAAGCCCTTATTACAGAGCTAGGCATATAGAAAATGTGAAATTGAAACTTGGCTGTGATACTTTTTTAGGGTGATACGGTAGTTTAAAACACGTCTGAAATTTTGACACTCCTTCCATTACTAGATAGAGGCTATGACCCTCCCCTTGAACCTGCAGCTTTCTCAATGAATAGAACACAGGGGAAGTGATGCTGCATGGTGTCCAAATCTAGGTTAGAAAGGGGCATGCAGCTTCCAATAGTTTCTCTTGCAACAATCATTCTGGGGTCCTTTGGATTCCATGGAGGTAGTTTAGCTACCCCCTGAGAGAGAGAGGGAGAGACAGATGCTTCATCAGTCAACCCCCAGATTCATGAGAAAAATAGATTGGAAGTAAGCTGTGGGTTTGGGGCAGTTTGTTATGTAACAATGAATAACCAGAACAAGTAATACATGTGGCCCATCTGTGTCCTCTTGAACTTAAAAAGGTTCAGAAACACTAAGAAAAATCTTAGGCCTTTTAGTATATCTTTCTTTAGAAATTCCTCCACATGGAGAAATATCTGTCCACAATTGGAGAGAAGGCAACAAATGAGAATGTCCCTGAGGAAACTTTGATTTGAAAAGAACACTGGATGAGGAGATTCAGAATAACCGCTGCTCTGCCATTAATTAGTTCAGTGAACTTGTGCTAAGTAATTTTACTTTTTGGGCCTGGACTTCCTCACCTGCCAAACGAGTGGATGGATTAGATTTCTTCACACTCTAACATTATACCATCTAAATTCATACTAAAGTGTGAATGACTGACATCAGATACTTTCCCTGAAAGCAGACTTTGACCAGGGAAAGAATTGGAGAGGTGGAAACAAAGTAGAGGCTGAGGGAGCTGACAATCAACTTGTCCCTTGTGACAGTTTAGCCAGTTCCTTGATCTCCTTGGACACTTGCTGCTTGGATTCTGGGCATGAAGCAGATAGTATATTGAAGATCAGAGGCCCCAAGGCCTGGCCAAGGCAGCAGTGGAAAAGAAAAACTTCCCTGCTTACCTCTTTGTTGAGACAATGTCCAAGTGAGAAGTTCTGTGCACCCAGGGAAGAATATTCATCCTTTCTGGATGTTAGCATCTTCACCTCTAAAATGGGATGATAAATTCCAAACTAGCTTATAGCAAAGGATTGTGGGGAGAATCTAGTGAAACAGTAGATACGAACATACTCTGAAAGCTGTAAGAGCTGCACAACAATAAGACTGGCTGGGATTTACTAAACCCTTACTATGGACCAGGTAGTGCACTAAGAAACTGAAATAAAATTGCTTCTTGAATCCTCGCAACAACACTGTAAGGCAGAATTTACTACAGGTGAGAAAGCTGAAGGCCAGAGTGCTAAAGTAACCTCCCCAGGACTACGCAGCTAGAAAGCTGGAATTCAAGCCCGTGTTTGTTGTACCACATGACACTTGTCTCAGGAATAACCACTTAAATCCTGCAAAAAAAAAATAATAATAAAAAAGGCTGGGGGAGGGGGTAGTGGAAAATTTCCATTTCTACTGCCTGGTTCTGGTTCTGAGGCAAGGCTGGTTCATGTAGAGTTTAGTGGCTTGAGCTACAGTGATTCTCAATCTTGCATGTACATTGGAACCATTTGGGCAGCTTTCAAAAAATACTGACACCTGGGTTCCTCTCCAGAGAGTCTAATTTAATTGGTTTCATGTGTGACCCAGGCATTGGGCTTTTTAAAAGCTCCCAGGTGATTCCAATGTACAGCCAGGATGGTAAGCCATTGCCCAACCCTGGCAGAGCCCTACAGATAAAGAAACTACCAGCATGCTCAGATCTCAACTCCAAATGCTCCCTTCCCATGTGAGAAGCAAGACGACAGGATAGGGTGGGGGAAGAGAGAAATGGCTAAGGATTGATGGAATCCAATATTCATTGCTGCATTCTGAATGGAGACTTTCCTGGCAGATACATTACCAGTCATGTCTCAGCCATAAAACATAGAGCTCTCATTTCCTCAGCGGCCTTATATACTCTGAGTGCTTTTCAGCGTTATTAACCTCTATGATCAAAATAGATAGGGAGGCTGAAAGCCAGGGAAAACCTCTTTACATCTTCTGAATTGCATAGCCAAGCCACACAGTGAGAAAGAAGTCAGCTTGCACGTGAGCATTCTTGCTGGAGTCAGACAAACCCAGAGCATGGACAAATTCACTTTGTGTAAATAACAGGTTCAGGAGGGCCATGGATTTTGAAACATAAAAGTGTCATAATTAGAATCATTGACATTAGCGTAACAGCATGCGTTGTTTAAACAGTGTTCCATACGAATGAGGCTATCTCCGCTTCCTTTAGGCACATTTCTATGCTAAAACTTGGTATCTAGAGGAAACATCCATCACTTAGTTCTGCCCACTATCTAAATGCCCTTCCAATTTGGGCAAATCACAGAATTGGTAGGAGACCGAGTTCAATTCCTACTGGGGTAGTCAGAAAAAGATAGATGGTCCCTCTCCCTCCTCCCAAGAAGACAGAGTGTGGCCCTATGACAGCATAGCCACTCAGACGCTCCCACCCAGACCACGGATCTTTGAGGGAAGCATGTGGAATCGGTCAGAGATTTTCCATGGTAGCTTTGGTGAATTAGAGGACCCAGAGGCAGGGCAGCAAATGTCCAAGGCAAACAGAGCCCAGCAGCATGGGGCAAGTCTGCTCACCAGGGCCAGCAGGGGTGGGTTCTCCAGGTGGCAATGAACGTGCCTTCAGCAGAACCTTCCTGGGACTCTGCCTCATCCATGCCTTGCCTCCCTCAATTACTTCCTAAACCTGTTGTTTAGCCTTCCTCAATTCCACGAGCTGCCCCATTACTTTCTAAGAAATTCACTTTTCCCTTAAATCGACCAGAGTAGGTTTTGGTTGTTTCCAACCAAGAATTCTATTAGTGCAAGGTAACATAAGGGGATCTTATCCCTGCTCCTTTAACTACTGGTGATCTGGTAATACCTACGTGGTCTTCCACCTACAGGTATTTATAAAATGGCATTGTCTAAATATAAACACTTCTCCAGCAGGGTTTATATCTCTCACTTGAAAAAAATTTACATATGTGCAGATTTACTTCTGTATTCTTCTCCACCATGGTGATAATTTTGGGTTGAGGACACAAGAAGGATAAGTCATTTCATTATTATTTGAGAAAAGTTAATGTCTTAGTCTGAAGAATGGAAATCAGTATAGGGCACAGTCTCACTCAGAGGTCATAATAAGAGTTAAGTAGCATGAAGTAAGTTGTTAAAGTGCCAAAATTTAATTCAGTAGAACCCCCTTATCCAGAGAGATACATTCTAAGATGCCCAGTGGATGCTTGAAACCACAGAAAGCACCCTATCTACAACTATGTTTTTTCCCATATCCATACCTATGATGAAGTCTAATTTATAAATTGGGCACAGTAAAAGATTAGCAACAACATATAATAAATAGAATAACAATATGCCAGCTTAAATACTCTTGTGCTTTGGGGCCGTTAAGTAAAACAAGGATTACTAGAACACAAGCACTGAGATAGCCCAACAGTCATCATGATAACCAAGATGGCTGCTAAGTGACTAATGGGCAGTAGTCTATACAGGGTAGATTAAGCCAGACAAAGGAATGATTCACGCCCTGGGTAGGACAAAGTGGAACGGCAGGAGATTTCACCATAGTACTCAGAATGGCGGGCAATTTTAAACTTATACATTTTTAATTTCTGGAATTTTTCATTTCATAGCTTGGACTGCAGTTGATCACAGGTAACAAATTTCAGAAAGCAAAACTTCAAAGAAATGGGGTCTACTGTATTCCATTTTTGACTTATACGTAATCCTAAACTCCACATCTGTCAAATTTGGTCTTTGGATGCAGTACTCAGGTGCACCACATCCAAGATTATCTCTAAACATTTTTAACATTTTTCCCGGAGGTAGGGAGATCAAGTGTTTTGACCTGATAGATCTTTTTGTGGTAACTGAATCGAGGGTGGGATAGGAAAAGAAATCCGAACTCATTCTTCAGCTTTCTGCTGTACTGCATAAGAGTGTCAAACTGCATTTCAGATTAGGAGTTGAAAAGGTTTTCATAGATCATCCAGGGTGCCAACGTAAATGTCACCAAAGGAATCTAATAGAGAGAATGTACTGTCACCTAAACCAGCAATTTCCAAGCTAAAGACCATCTACCCAGCCCCTGATGATCTCTCACTCCCAGAATAGTGTCTCTGCTCACTCCTCATTCACATGTAAAAAATGGCCCCGATTTAAAAGGAAATATGGGACAGTTGAAAATTTGTGGGGTTTGGAACCAAAGTGGTTTGAATATTGCTTCTACTGCTATGAGCTCTATGACTCTGAACAAATTCTTTACCCTCTCCAAGACTTAGTTTCTTCTTCTGCAAAATGTATAAAGTTATAGATTGCCCAGCACAGTGTTTGGCAAATAGTTCATGAAAATGGTTGACTTCATCCAGATAGGTAATTAAAGAGGTATGAGGAATATCAACATTTATCCATTCACACAATAAACACTCATTATGTGTTCATCATGTGTTAGGATGTATATATACAAAAATAAACCCAGAATCTGACCTCAGAAAACAGATGATTAAAACATTGGCTAGAGTATAAAATCATTAGAAATATCTGATGCAAGTTCCACTGTTCCCCATCTTTTCAGAAAAAATCCTACCCTCCCTGCAAAAAAAAAAAAATTAAAAGCCTCCAAATTCCTCTCTCCTAAAAAATCCAACAGTGGATATTTTTTCTAACTGCTTTACAAGACTCAGCCCAATAATATCTTTCTCTGTAATACTTTTCTTTATACCACCTCTTCTTCTACAGTCTTTCCCCACTCCCAGGCAGGACTATGCTAGTGAATGTCTCACGGCTGGTTCTCTAGGGGGAAGAAAAGCCCTCAGTAGTAGTGTTTGCCAATTTCTGTAGTATAGTCTCCCCATGGCTGATTTTAAGCTAACACCATGATAGCGCTGAACATACACTTCGGAAGACATGTGTACAATAAGCTCTCACAAGCTGGTGCAAGCTGACTGCAGCACACCACTGTGGCACCATGTAAAATCAACTCTCCTTCCCATGGAGCCCTGCTGTGCTTGGCACTGCTCTACCTCATGTGTGCATTTGGTTATATGTCCATCCCATCCACCTCTGATAAACTGTTAAGCTCCTTGATGGCAGGAACTTCACTACTCTGTTGTTATAGCTCCAGCACTTGGCACCCTCCCTGGCCCAGAGTGGTCCTCAGTGAATACCTGTTGAGGAAGCAAAGTCACAGGAAGCTTTCCATTCTCTTTGGCATTCCTGCCTCTCCGGAGATATTGTGAACAGGTCTTATAAAGTTCGTGAGGTTTGTCATCAGCTTCCCAAATTCCTTTTTGGCTTCTTGTTGTCCTCTCTCTTTTCCTTTCCCACCATAAAGTACAGCCAGGAAAGGTTCTAGTAGCAGTCATTTACATCTCTGAATAATTTAAATGTCTTGTTTCCAGAACAGTGCCATGATTTAGCTCTACCTGAGCAATGAATCATTGTCCTTAATTAAGATAATTTCAATGGCAGCAGGCAGGAGTAAAAATTTGAGGGCAGCTAATTATTTTGTATGTATGTAGGAACAGCCTCGTTGTAGAAATTCTAGTATTGAAAATGACATTTCAAAATGTATAAATACTCAAGGTCTGAAAAACTCATTAGAAGTCTCTACTATTTGGACCTAAACTAAGGCAAACTGACCATTCACTAAGCCCACAAGTCCAGGAAATCATCAATTCAACTTGTTCTTTTTTAAAGGGAGGTCTCGAAACTCTTGTTTTAACCATCTCAGTCTAAAAATGAAACGTCCTTAACCTTGTTTTTTTCATATAAAAGTTGTATCCCTGACAAACAATATCTAATTCGGTCATTATATCAAGAGTTCTAAGAAAGGCCATGTTTAAAGGAACATTAGTAAGAATAATAATGAAGATAATAACATTGTAACTATTTACAGTATGCCAGTCACTAAGTAAAGTCTTTTTTGTTTTTTTTCGAGATGGAATCCCACTCTGTCACCTAGGCTGGAGTGCAGTGACACAATCATGGCTCACTGCAACCTCTGCCTCCCAGGTTCAAGTGATTCTCCAGCCTCAGCCTCCCAAATAGCTGGGATTACAGGCACGCACCACCACGTCTGGCTACTTTTTGATTTTTAGTAGAGTGGGGTTTCACCATGCTGGCCAGGTTGGTCTCAAACTCCTGACCTCAGGTAATCCACCCACCTCAGCCTCCCAAAGTGTTGGGATTACAGGCATGAGCCACTGCACCAGGAGCAAACTGCTTTATGTGTGTTCGTTCCTTTACAACCTTCTACAAAACAACAACCAAAAAAACATGGATGATGTAAACAATTGTCCCCTAAATTTTTCTGTAACTTTGAGATTTTTTTTTTAATTTTGGACTTTCCTAAAGTAATGCTGTCATTTCAGAGCTCTAGTGCAGGTAGACCGATTGCATGCAAGCCTTTGTGTATTCATAGCAGATATATTTGCCTACTCTACTCTTCAACTAGCAAGAGCCAGGCCAAGCCCCGGGAAGCATTAATTAAAGCATGGCATGAAATAATATCCACATGAATGGATTATCTCATATTCAATCACATTTGTTTCAGTATTTATTTAATTAAAAACACAACTATATTTATAATGGCAGCTTCTGCCTTCCAAGATCTATAGCCTTATTTCTTTCTGGAAACACTCACTGAAGAGGAACTTTAAGATTTCTCTTCATAGCTAAATATATCCTATTTTCATTAGCGGTGCCTGAGCACATAGACATTCACCATAGTTTTATTGATAATTGCACCTGATTAACCACAAACTCCAATATAAAGAGGACTGAATGCTTTTTATTAATTAATATAGTCAAGTCAAGGAAAACAGCCTACATGAGGGATAGCTTGTATAAAAATAATTGACTCATTAATCTTAACCATACGAACATGTTCACATTAGCAAGGTCAGTCGCTAGAAAGGATTCAAACCAGAATAGCACATTCATGCAAGTATGATTTTGTAGTTCTTTCATTTGGACTAGCGAGGAATTCCTTAGGACAGTGAAGGTTTTCAAAAGGACATAGCCACAAGAAAGGCAAAAAGTTTCATAATGGCAATCTTTGCTTCAGTTTTCAAGCTGTCAGAGCATTTGGGGGAAAAGCCTGGATTCCAGTTTATTTTTTCCAGCACATAGGCAGTGTTTGCAACCTAAAAGCAATCCCATACTTCCTCATGCTGTGATGCTGAAGATACGACCATCAGGCGCACCTCCACAGCAGCAGAAGTGTGCGGGCCAGGGGCTGTGAGCCAGACAGACATTGCTTCCTGGGGACAATAACCAGTTGGGAAGGGGATTTGGGTAGGGGAGCACTTAGGCCTGGAAAGCAGTCATTTAGAATAATAACCAAAGGAAGTACTCCTCCACACAGCAGGTGGTAAACATGTGGAACTTGTTACTCTCCAAGAGTTGAACAAGCCAAGAAATGTAAATAGTTTCAAGAAGGGTTTGAAAAAATTTCAAATGCCCAATCTTCTGCCAGTTGCCAAAGAGAGTTTCAGGGTGTTTGGATGAATTTCCAATTTTTGATGTTAACAGAGGCAGCTGCCACCTCCTTTACGTAATCTGTCTGGCTCTGAAGAGTTAAAATGAAATATTTGGTGGGGTAAACCATTAGATTGACCCAATATGCCATATCTTTTGTTCTAGTGCTCTTATGTTGGCGTGGCTTTTTAGAAGCTATGTGATTGAAGAAAACCCTCTAAACCTCCATGAATTCATCTGTGAAATGAGCTTGATTATAGCTCTCCTTCCTACATCATGGTGTTATTGTGAGGATCAAGTGAGATAAAGCTTTCTCAACTGCAAAACGCTGTGCACACGGTGGTGTAGCATTTTTTTCAATAATCCAAATAATCTGGATGCCTCATGGGAAAATCCTAAGAGTGCCACATTCCTCAAAAAAAAAAAAAATCAGCTCTGAAAAAGCTTAGACGGTTATGACACAACTAATGTCTAACGGATTCTCTTTTCCTCTCCACAGCTCCGATCTAGTCATCATCACAGCTACACCAAATCTGCTCTCCCTGGCCCCAAAGCTCCAGATTACTTTTCCCTGTCCCTCTCCAATTCTCTTTCGGAGCTGTATTTGGGAAACCAGTTGTGTGTCTCTTCACATCACCCATATCCCTTTGGTAAAATGAAGTCAAGGATCCGAATGAAGTAACAGAAGGGTGTCTTACCTGGGAGTATTTACATGTGAGGATTTTTGTTCCCTCATGATTATCCCCAGCTTTAGAATGGTGATATGTTATATTATAAATTTTCACTGTCTCACGTAAGTTGTATCATACTAGGATTAGGTTTAGAAATCAGACATCTCAAATCAACAAATACTCTCTCAAACATCTGCTTTTTTCTGTGGACACTGTGACAGTGACAAAGATCAGGGAAATCCATGTCATCTTATAAGGGCTTCCATCCCTGGGGGGGTCACCAAAGCTGACATTCTTTATCTCATCATGTTTGTGCCCCCACAATGATTTGCTTGTAAAAAGTTTCCTGTCCAGCAACTATATGCAATTCCTCTGATCACAGTACAGTGAGTATTCTAATTCAATGGCTTTGGAACAGAAAGAATCAGTGTTTGAATCTTAGTTCCATCATTTAAAAGCTGTGTGACCTTGAACAAGTCACTTGTCCTCTCTGGGCTACCATTTCTCTAAAATGGAGATTCCAAACACACACACCTCTCATTGGAATTATATGACATAATATCACTTAAAGTGACATAAGGCACTTGAATACATGGCCTGGTACAAAATAAACACACAATAAATGACAAATATGATGCTCACAGAGCCCTCTAAGGTTCCACACAGATCTACAGGGTGCCACAGAAACTGGGAGTAAACTTGGTGGTGTGAAAACGGCAGCTGCTGTAAGTTGCACAGTGTCATCCCCAGTGATGTGGAAGATGATCACCCAGGGAACAACCAGATAGTTGACTCATTTTTCCAGCGTTCCACCTCAGCTGGCTGTTCAAGATACTGGAAAACTGCTTTTGCTCCAGAGGAGACTACAGCCTGGATCTTCCCCTGGAGTCACTGTGGCAGGTGGCGTTTGTCTTGTCTTCCATAAACTGTTGTTCTCTTCAAGGATCATTGCTTGTCTAAGCCACGTATTAATTTCTTAATATTCTGGCATGGTCTCCTTCTGATTATTATAGGCTCTCATGTAAGCAGACCACTGCGGGCCTGTTAAATACTGTATTTGCTTAACAGCCAAATAGTCACTGTGTAATCATGCTGTGAAAAGGGATATTTTCAATGAGTTGTATTAGAGGTCAGTGCATAGAGAGTCTCATTAGTTCATGAGGAACCCATAACTCTCTCACTCCTGCTCCTCACATTTCAGGGAGGTTGGAGAGATGTCACAACAGATACACTCCATGGGATCCTTTTTCTAACACCATACAACCCTTAGGTCTTCCAGAAACTAAGCTTTTGCCTTCATTATCTGAATAACTCAGGAATTAGCCTTCACTTTGCTCCAAAAGAGAACAATGATTTCCACTGTAGCTAGTACTGTAAAATATTCCCTGAAACCAAGCAGCCCCACTTTTATCTCAGCAGCAATCAGATGGCATGTAAGGAAAAGGAAGGGGTGAGGGGGGATTAATTTCAGTATCTCACAGCCACTTGTATTGATTTTTCCCAAGTTTATACAAAAGCAAAGATTTCCCAGCTGAGCTGAGATCAAAAGTGGCACATTTAGCAGGATCTTGAGCATCCAGAAGGCCATCTTGTTTAAATAGCTTTAAGAATCAACAGTATGATTCCTTAAACCTGTGTCTACAAGAGGGCCAAAAAGGTTATTGAAGAAGGTGGCATGTAAGGGAAGATGTCTCCTAAAAGGCAAAGCTAGTAAGCCCTGCAAAACCTTTCAGGGAATCAGCATATGATTGCTACAACTAACCAGTCATAACCTCCCTGCCTCTCTCCTCACTTCACTATATGCTTTCCAAACATCAAGAAGAAAATGAGAGACTTATGCAACAGGCAGCAATGTGAATGTGGCATTATGAGAAAATCCCCACAACCTAACTCCATGGAAAACAGCTCCATTTTGAGGGTTTGGATTAACAGTGAGGACAATTTGAGAATGATGCCAAGATCACACTAAGGATAGTTGAAATTATTTTTTGTATTTTTTACATTTGTTTCCTAATTGAGAGGTAACAATCATATATATTTGTGTAGTACAATGTGATGTTTTAACCTATGTATGTTGCTGCAATGGTAAAAAGATTAAATTAGCTAATTAACTTAATAAGCACCTCACCAACTTGTGATTTTTTTCATGGCAACAATGTTAAACATCTATTATTTCAGCAATTTAAAAATATACACGTTATGATTAACTGCAGTCAACATGCCATGAGATATTTCATTTAGTATCGGCTTCTAGAACATCAGAAAGTCCTACAACCCCTTAATCAAGAAATAGCATAAATGTCAAAAGATCACAGGGGGAATAGAGACTAGGACATGAGGGGTATAAGTGGTTAAATTTCACCAAATATTCTGTGAGTCTGTACCATATACAAGTATTTAGTACTTGGAGGCAGAAAAATATAAAGGTGAAGAAGGCATTAATACTTGCCCCAAAGGAGCTCAAGTGGAAGAAAGACAGTAATTAGGGAAGGAGATATTAAGTCCTACAAAGCAGATTTGCTAACAAATTTGTTAACAGAGGTATAAAAATATCTTCATTTATTAGTGGAAAGCTTTATGGTTGGGGTGAAATTGAAGTTGGGTTTGGAAAGAAGTATTAGAAAAAAAGAATAATGGCAGAGGTTAATCTATAGTTCCTATATTGGTCACTTTGTAGATAGTGATGCCATTAACTAGGCTACAGCAATGTGAGTCTTAGTCCTGTGGGGCTGCTTAACAAAATACCATCAACCGGGTGGCTTACAAATGATAGAAATTTGTTTCTCACAATTCTGGAGGCTGGGAATACCAAGATCAAGGTGTCTGGTGAAGACCCACTTCCTCACAGATAGCCACCTTCTCACTGTAACCTCACATGTAGGAAGGGGTGAGGGAATCTCTCTGGGGCCTCTTTTACAAGGGCACTAATCCATTACAAACGTCGCACTCTTGTGACCTAATCGCCTCCCAAAAGCCCCACCTTCAAATACCCTCACACTGGGGATAAAATCTCAACATACAAATTTTGGGAACACAAATATTCAGACCGTAACAACAGAGAAACAACTTTGGGAGAGAATTTCAATTTGAGATGAACATAGGATTCCTTCATCCACATGACAATATCAAAAAGATACTTGAAAATTCAGGCCCAACTCTTAAGAAATCTGGTTTGCACTCTCTCTCAGGTGATTTGTGTGTGTAAAGGCCAGAACTATAGCATGCGGAACTGTTGTCTGAACACACATAATGCAGGTGACTTGCTTCTTGTAGCCCAAGCCTTATAGAACCATAGCTTTTACTCATTATCCTCTGAAGTTATGATTCATCTTGAGGGAATTTCACATCAAGGACCACATCTACCTTTTCAGAGTTATGGTAGGAAAGACATGAGATCATTTTTATCTTGAAAAAAACTAAGAAGGTAATTCTTGCCCTTCTTCCCAAAACGTTGACCTTTTCTGAGTCTATCTTCTAAGTCCTGAGAGGGCAGAGAACTTTCACCATGGTTTTGGTGGAAAGGGCTACTGTAAGGGCTTCTTAGCCTGTTCTAACAAAAGGAAATACCAACCAATGGGCAAAGGCTCAAGTTTTACAGCAGCTTTGTGGAGTTAAAAGCAATGAAGTTCCCTTCTAAGAACAGAAGACCTTCCAGGAACCACAGTGACTCCTGGAGCGCTTCTATGACTCCAGAGAAAGATAGAACAGGCCTCCAGAAACATGCACTCTTAGCAGTGAGCATAAGTGAAAACTGAGCGTTGTCTGTAAATTGTAAAATGCTATTCACATGGCAGGCATTGTTACTACTCAATGCCATCTCCTCATTAGAAACTGCTCTCAGGGAAGCTTCTTATTTCACACATGCATATAAGATGGGCAGAAGCTAATGCACAGCCCCCTCAGGCTTTGTGTCTTATTAAAGGAATTTCTGGCATGAATGAGCAGGTGGAAACGAGCATGGGTCAGCATACATGTGTGTGCACACATATGTGGGAATGTGTGAAGGATACATGGTGACTCCACCTTGACTGAGAACATCATACAGCTACAGGGGAATCTAACCATGATGGAGCCCACAGGCAGAAAAATAGGACATGCTGCAGTCAAGCTCAAGTCATTGTGCAGTCACTATTTGTCATTTCACAATGATGCAAAATATAAATAGACCCTAATTTTAACAATAGCAACGACTATTATATATGTATTATGTAATTAGATATGTAAATACATACATGCATATACATACATACATGTGGACACACACCATCAAATTCGTCAGCCAAGACCATCAGATCAGCCAAAATACACTCTTAATAGCCAAAGACCCTCTTTGTCAGCCTCCCTCTGAAAGGATGACTAGCAAGAAAAGAAGGACTTTGAAAATGGAAGTACCACCTACAAAGCACATAGTATCCTAAAGGCAAAGTGAAAATGTGAAACATAGCCATTAGGGAAGTACGGAAGACAAATATGTTTCTCTTATGCACATACACACACACACACTCTCATCCCCTACCCTCTCTCACAATCAAATGGCAAGTAGATTTATAACAGGAACTTCAGGACCCTAATCAGAAGACCTGAAACAGAAAGGAAAAAAATAGGTCACCCCGCTGCTTCCAGCGTTCCCCAAAGAACTCCAAGCCTTCCAACAGCAAGCCTGTCTGCTTCTATTTCTGAATCTTCCTTTAGGAGGCCCCTCAGGGCTTGCCTGCTTCCTTCCAAGAGTACACAACCCAGAACTCTCTGGCAACTTGCTCCAGTTTCTATATTAGACTCAGCATTTGTGTATTGATATTCCTTCTCCCAATCCATTTTCCATCATTAAGAGGCCTGATGCTGGCAGCCAGAAAAATCTGCCGCCCTGGTTCTCTTCCTGCCAAAGTCCATCCATTTGATATTTCACTGAGAAAAAGTAATTGAAATGATTACAAAATCTACAAACTTTAGAATGAGTTATATATTCATATAAGGAAAAAAAGCTTTAACCTTTCCTTTCGCACTCAACTTGTCTTGAGTTTGAGAAAGACTCAAACTCATGAGGGTCTTACAATAAGACCACACAGTTGTTGTTCCTTTCTATTGGAAGAAGGGTGGACATTCCACTTCAAGAACAAAATAAGACAGCCCCTTGACTGAGGAGGGAGCATTCACCTTCACACAGCAAACACCTGATCTCATATATTAGTCTGTATTAAGGCTTTGTTCGAGTCTAAATTGATACCAATCTCTCAGCCCATCCATCAAGAAGTTGGGGAGAGGGAATTGTTAAGCCTAGCTCAGGGCTGCTAGGCTGGACAGTTCCAGGAAAAGGACAATGGAAAAATACAGTGGCTGACTGGGTGGAAGGGCTGGCTGAAGGAGAGGGATTGTCCAGGATGAAAGTGCAAATCCTTTGGATGAGGACCCAAAGCCTCCCTTCCAACAAGTTTCTCAGGAAAATAGCAGCTGATTTTAAGTTTAAACATTCATTCAACTTCAGGCTTCAGGACCACAGCGAGCCAAACAGACAACCAATGTATCTACCTACAGTTACCTTGCTTTCTCCTTTCTTCTTTCCTTCCTTCCTTCTTCCCTTCCTACTTTGTTTTTACCTTTTTTTAAATACTTACATATTCTTGCTCCTAGAAAGGTCTGCATTGGCTTCTAAGGAAAAAATTAACCCTCTTGGCATATAATAGAACCATTAAAAGAAGGATAAAAAGAACAAGATATAAGGAATGAAGAGAGAGCATGGTGAGGAGAGATCACTGCTGCAGAAAATTTAGCTAAGTATATTTATGGCAACTAATTTATAATCTAACTTTGAACTACTCTGCAGACATAATGATTTGCACAACACTCATTAACTAATGAAAATAAAGCATAACCACTTGTATCAAGGAAAACAAAATTTAATGTTAAGGAAAAGAGTGACCTAGAGATTTGTTATGTTCAACTTGAAACTAACAGTTATTGAACATAACAATAGGCCAGACATCTCCTCACTTAATGCTCACAGTAAGCCTACCATATCGTCGTTATCATGCCCATTTTGCAGACGAAAATATGAGCTCTGAGAGGGAGAGTGATCTGGAAATTAAGCAACTTCATGAACCATTTATTCAATGACAACCCTGATACATGCCACAAAATTGTTCTTCATTTGACCAAAGGCCTGAAAAAGCAAAGTCATCATTAGCAACACATTCTTCAAGAGGCAGCTGGTGTGACAAGTGAGCAGAATCTCTCCAACCTGGGCAAGAAAGATAGTTCAGCTGGCATCAAGGGACTATTTGAGCTCTACCCACAGGCACAACATGTCACAGAACTAACTTTAGAACACTGCTTTACTACTAATATTTCTACTGTTGCGTAATCTTATATCCAGGACCAGAATCTGTGACGCTACAGCAGAAAACAAAGTCTGTAAACTTGGATCTTGTCATACATTTTGTCTTTTGGAGAGGTGATAAGGAGCTGTCAAGGTTCAGTCTCTTGGAGTATGTGCCAGGCTCCCCCGGTCTTCCCAACAATAATGAAACAAGAGCTCATGGGCCAGCCATTTTGCTGTCATATGTCTCTTTCATATGAGACTTTATTTGATCCTCACGGCAATCCTGGGAGAGATATATGATGGTGAAAACATCCCATCATCCCAAATGAAAATTCCCATCTTGTAGATCAGAAAACCAAGGCCATGAGAAATTAAGGTTTTGTCCAATAAGTGTCATAATTATGACAAAACCTGAATCTCCCGGTGCTGAAGCCTGGGCTTTTTGCCCTACATCCCATTCCACTCCCAGTAAAAAATGCTCTCGCGGAGGATAAAGGACAGCATTATATATTGTGCAGAAAATCCAATTTGAATTGACTATGTGTCTGAAGAGCTGTACACCTGCCTGATAATTTGCCTTCTCTTACATAATCTCTAAGCAATAATTTACGGGCCTCAGAAAGTCGATTTATACAACTAAGCAACGAAAAATTCTGCAATTAATTTTACATTTATGCCATGCTTCCTGCATTTCCACTGTTGTCTGGTTCTGATTTTTTACATCCTGTTCCCAAACTGGGACTCATTCAAAAACAGGCACCTTCTTTGTAGCCTCTACCCAGCTCCCCATTTGCAACAACCTTCAGAGGCCTGAGAAATCATTGTGCCATTATTGCTGGGAAGTCCCAAGGAGACTGGCACAGAGTCATAGACTGAAACTTGACAGCTGCCCCTCATCCCTGCACCCCTCTGAAAGGCAAAATTTAGGACAGGAGCTTAAGAGAGTTTACAGGCTTTGCTTCCTGTTCTAGCCTCAGATTCTGCTCCCGGATATAAGATTAAGCAACAGCAGAAATTCCAGAGTTCTGAAAATATACTGTCAGCTGAGATGACAGAAAACAGATGCTTAAAGTTCAGTTTCTTATGGTGTCTGGTGAAGAGTTAAAGACTTTAACAAAGGATGGGAGTGAGAAAAGCCACAAACTAGCCCCCCTTGAAATCTTGGCTTGGAAGCAACAGTTAGAGAATTGTAGTGATGTCATACTCTTTTGTCCCTGTTAAAAAGAAGTAAAATTTTTAAGTTTAAGAAAAGGAGTATGTAGAATACCATTTTTCTTTTTATTTCCTTTTTAATGTTACTGACAATTGACAATTTATAATTGTATATATTTGTGGGGTACAAAGTGATAGTATGATTTATCATTACAATGTGGAATAATTAAATTAAGCTAGTTAACATATCCATCACCTCAAATACTTATTTTTCATAGTGAAAACATTTGAAATTTAGTCTCTTAGCAATTTTGAAATGTACAATATACTAATAGTAACTATAGTAACCACACCATGCAATAGATCTCAAAAAAAAAAAAAAACAATTATTCCTCCTGTCCAGCTGAGATTTTGTACCCTTTAACCACCATCTCCCCACTCCCCCTAACCCCCAACCTCGGTAACCATCATGCTACTATCTGCATCTATGAGTGTGATTGTTTTACATTCCACATGTAACTGAGAACATACAGTATTTCTCTTTCTGTGCCTGGCTTCTTTCACTTAGTATAATGTCATCTAGGTTCATCCATGTTGTCATAAATGAAAGAATTTCCTTTGTTAAGTCTAAATGGTATTCCATTGTGTATACGTAACACATCTTTATTCATCTGTTGATAAATACTTAATGTTCATTCCATAACTTGAATAGTGCTGTCATGAATATGGGCATGTGGATATCACTGTGATATACTGATTTAAAATGTTCTGGGTAAATATCCAGAAGTGGGATTGAAGGACCTGGAATATTAGTTCTCACTGGTACCAGGCAGACTGCTCTATTGTGCTGATGTCTGGCTTGGAATTGAGGAAACCTGAATTTTTACCATGTTATTACTGCTCATAACAGATATGCGAGAATCTGGGTTCAAGTGCTAAAAATTTTTAATATAACAGAAGTATAATATTTACTTTTGTTTTTGAGACAGAGTTTCACTCTGTCACCCAGGCTGAAGGGCAGTGGCACAACATCGACTCACTGCAGCCACCGCCTCCGGGGTTCAAGTGATTCTCATGCCTCAGCCTCCTGAGCAGCTGGGACCGCAGGCACGCACCACCACACCCAGCTAAATTTTTGTATTTTTAGTAGAGATAGGGTTTCACTATGTTGGCCAGGCTGGTCTCAAACCCCTGACCTCAGTGATCCACCCAACTCAGCCTCCCAAAGTGCTGGAATTACAGGGGTGAGCCACTGCACGCGGCCTAATATTTACTTTTAAACATAAATTCACCTAGGCCTTATATACCTGAGAGTATCATAACAGTTAGTGACAATAAAAACTGAAGTGGCATAGACTCCTGCCTTCATGTGCTAATATACAACCATAGTCCCTCATGAAATAACCCCTATTTTCTCATATGTTTCCAGCAATCCCAAGGAACTTCATATGTGCTCACAAACCAGTCCATTCCTACCAGGCACCTCTATTTCTACTGAACCCAAACGCTCATGGTGCCAAATCTTGGTCCATAGTGATGGGGAAAAGATGACATTCAGCCTTCTGCTATGTGAGCTGGACCCCCTCAGAGGAGCTAGAAAGCAGTATCGCTTCTGCCCTTCAGCTTTCCAATGTTTTCAGTGGAATAGCTCTGCCATGTTTAACCTACATCCCTTTATCTTCATAGAACCAGGAACAAATTCCCAGGAGATAGATGTGAGTGGCAGCCTTCACATGGTACCAGGATGTCCCTTCTCTCTGACTACCAAGACTTAGTTACAACTGAACCAAGGTCCTCATACCAGTGCCCTTTTCCTAAGAAGGTCCTCAGTACCTCATGAAAACAGACTTCTAGCAAACTACTTCAAACCTACCAGTCACTCAACAGATGCTTACTGAGTGCCTGCTATGTACCAAAAATAACCGACCTCAACTTTCTAAGGCATTGGCTCTCTTTAGACCCCAGACAAATCCTACATCATCTCCACTCCTGCCAAAATGTAAGCACCACCAGCAGTCACTGGTACCTGGATGGATTTCCAACTGTATCACCATCTGAATGCCTGTAATATTAATCATTCTGCACTCAAATATCTCTTTTCTAAAGAAGTACTCAGGCTTAGCTATACTTAGAAAGCTTCTATAGGCAGTTGGGAAAATGAAACAGTCCTGCCAACAGAAAATTCTTTTACACCAACATAGAAAAAAGAATAGGCATTACTATTAAAGAACAGGCATTATCAGATTTGCACACATGTAAGATAGGACAGAAATGACTACAAAGGCTGAATCAAATTTCACCAAAATTTAGGCAGTGGTGTGAAAGAAGGTACAATGAAAAATTGTCTTATCTCCTTGAGAGATAAATAGATGCACCTTGTAATTGTCTCCTGTGTACCTTGAGAGGAAGTGACTTAGAAGGTATGTATTTACAGCTCTCAATCAGAAAGCCCATCATCCATCATCTTACATTATAAAACCAAAAGGTTGGGCCTATTTTTGAGCCTCTTTTTTTTTTTTTTTTTTTTTTTTTTTTTTTTTTTTTTTGAGACAGAGTTTACTCTGTTCCCCCAGGCTGGAGTGCAATGGCGCGATCTGGGCTCACTGCAAGCTCTGCCTCCTGGGTTCATGCCATTCTCCTGCCTCAGCCTCCCGAGTGGCTGGGACTACAAGCACCCGCCACCACACCTGGCTAATTTTTTTGTACTTTTAGTAGAGACGGGGTTTCACCATGTTAGCCAGGATGGTCTTAATATCCTGACCTCATGATCCGCCTGCCTCGGCCTCCCAAAGTGCTGGGACTAGAGGCGTGAGCCACCTCACCCAGCTACCTATTATGTTTTCAAGGAAACACCCTGAAGAAGAGTCACCTCTTTCCTAAAGAAAATTTCGTCATTTTATTCCTATATGGCTTGAAGGTCCAGATCGTAAAAAGGACCCACACTACCAAGTTAACGATCACTGAAATTCTTTTTTATCCCGTGGTTCTGTACAGGATATTTTATACAGGATATACAAAATTTTAAGCTTCCAAAGAAGAGCAATTTGCCTTCAAAATTTATTTAATCCACAGGTTACTCACTATCATGAAACAAAAATCAGGCCTAAATGGAAATGATATCTGGAGAAGGAAAGAGGGTGGATGGGGGCTTACCAAGTCTGGAAAGAAAAGGAATGGCAAAAAATAAAATGGTTTAGAATAGTACCAAATATAAATTTTGCTGGTTTTATAAGTTTATTAAGAATCAACACTATTCAGGATGCACGCATGCACACACACACACGCCCCCATGTGCTCAGATATATGCCTCATGCATATATTATATCTCATGCATATATCACTTATATTTATACTTTTTAAACATTTTATATCATAATTTATTGACCTGATGGTTTTTTTGTTTTTGTTATGCTAAGATGAGAAAGAATAAGAATGTAACATAAGAATGGAATTTGGTCTCAGCATTTTCCTCTGGTCGAACTTTCTGTCATTTTAGTATCTCTGTAGGACCCAGCACAGAATTTGCTTAAAGACAACTGCTTTTTCAGGCTTTTGTATACCTGAGTGGACCTCTACCTCCAAAGCTGCTTGAGTCAGCCAGAAAATTATCAGTGAAATCATGTTGTGGGGATAGCAACTTCTTAACGCCAAGCAACAACTCAGGTGAAGCTGTTTGAGAGAGGAGCTGAGCCTCTGCTAAAGCTGAATTTCCCATCATGCACCCTGAATTAGCATTGGTGCCAAAAGGCAAGGCCAAGTTCACAACTGCAAAAATGCAACAGTGCAAGGTATTCAGTTTTGTTTTGATTTTTGGTTTTGGTTATCACTGGAAATACCACCTCAGTAGATTTTAACCCTCAGCTTGACTCTTTCTGCTACAATTCATCTTAACAGAAAATCCACCCTGGTCTTCACAGGAGTGAATAGGCACCACAGCCCAGACACCCCACAAATTAGCGCTACTGACTTGTACTTTCTTTGCTATCAAACAGCAAGCCCTTCAGCTCCACTGCAAGTGTTATCAGCTAAAGACAAGCTGTGCTGGCTAATGAGTTTACTCTGTTGTGTCCCCTCTCACCCAGATATCACTGGCTGAGCTGAGAGGAGTCACCTGGGGACTTTTTTTTCCCCCTGTGTTGGAGGGGAAGCCAGAGGGGGGGATTCTGTAAGAAGAACATTTGTTGAAATCTTTAAGAATAAAACTTTCAGGCATTGAAACCTTGTTGATAAATAAACTCTAATATCTAGCAGCCTTGCGTTCCTTTCACTTTCTGTTAGCACAGTTCTTTCCTAGAAATCAGAGCAGATGTATTTGCAGTAAGCTGACCATACCAGGGTCATTTCTAAACATTAACTTTTGCCTGAAGTGTATGTATTTGGGAGCCCGAAACAGGGGACAAATTCTCTGCCTAATGAAAATTATGCATACCCAAACTAATATTCAAAACTCAAATCACTTTCGAAACAAAGTATCTAAATTGGCAATGATTAACTTTTCTAACATTTAATCTTCTGTCCAAAGAGGACATGGTTATCTGTGATTATATCTGGGTATTGGAATTGTGGAAAACAGTATTTTCATATTTTTCTACATTTTAATCAAAACAATGCATGCATTTTTGTAGGAAGTGTTTTGTTTTGGATTTGGGGATGAATCTTTATGTATTTTTCTTTTTAGTGTGGCTAGCTCTCCCAAAGCTCATTGCCTCTTTTTGTCTTCCATTCTGAGAGGGTCTCAGGCATCACCTGAGTCAGCCAGATTTTCAACGCAGCTGGTTGTAGCACATAAACTAACTTTATAGCCTCATCCAGCTGTAATTTAGGAGAGACCTCAAATCTATTGAATCAGATACCCAGGGGCAACTCCAAAAGGGAGGGGCTCACCAGGTATATTGCGCTAGTTGGAAAGAAAGCAAAATGACTGAGCGCAGCCAAGATACGCCAAGAGTGACACTTTTATATAGGGATCAGCAATTTAATTTGTCTTTGCATTTTATGAATTGTAGGCAGAGATGTATTTGCAGAGAAATACATGGGCATTTCTGAAAGCGATTAATTAAGAATGCAATTTATATGAAAACAATTTACTGCAGGACATTATCAGGGCACCCAAAATGCACATGCAATTTCCTTGCCTTCTAATTTGTAGACATAATTTATTTTGATTGTGCAATTAGGAAAGAAGACCTTTATTAATTTTGGTGCAAGTCTAAAGAACTAAGACCAATTTAGCGGTGAAAGAGTCGGCCTTAATGTAAAAAAGGAAGGTGTGGCCTTGGGCTCTGGCCTAGTGGATGAGTGTTCTGAATCCAAAGCCCTGGAATCACATGTATTTCTGTTCCTTTCTTCAACAGGTCATTTAACCACTCTGAGTTCCAGCTTTTTTATATATACATATAAAACAAAGCTGGAAAGATCCCTCCTCCTGGATTGGCATTTTATGGCATGTTTGGAGGGTCTATCCCACCAGTTTGTCTCTTACTCGTGGCAAGCTGCCCCATAATTGGCCACACTATGTGGCATAGCCCCTCCCCAGGTCTTGCCTTCAAGGTAAAGGCAATTCCATTGTCTGCAGCAAATTCTCCATAGTGCACTTGCCCATGGACCCCCTGACCCCACGCTTGCAGGTGCCCAGAATGAAGGCAGACAAGAGCCCACATTGGATTTTCATTTTATGAGAAGCAAATTTTCAGGATGGAAATGGAGCCCATGCCCCTATTAGCCTAGTCCTATAACAAACCAAAAAATCAGTCCAAATCATCAAAATTTTACTAGTTATCTTCAAATAATAAAGCCCCCAAAGGGGTGGGTTTTTTTTTAGGATTTGGGGAAAACTATCAAATCTTCACAGAAAAATCTTTGGAGGCCCACCAACAGTGAAGAGCGAGCTCATGGGCTTCTGGTCACCACCCCTTTACCCCACACCCATCAAACACAGAAAAGGAGTGTATTAGTCCATTTTCATGCTGCCGATAAAGACTTACCCAAGACTAGGAAGAAAAAGGGGTTTCATGGACTTACAATTCCACATGGCCGTGGAGGCCTCACGATCACGGTGGACGGCAAGGAGGAGCTAGTCACATCTTCCGCGGATGGCGGCAGGCAAAGAGAGAGCTTACGGGAAGAACTCCTCTTTTTAAAACCATCAGATCTCTTGAGACTTATTCACTATTGCAAGAACAGCATGAGAAACACCTGCCCTCATGATTCAATTACCCCCCACTCGGTCCCTCCCACGACACGTGGGAATTGTGGGATTAAACAATTCTAGATGAGATTTGGGTGAGGACACAGCCAAACCATATCAAGGGGTAAAGGGACCAAGGAAGTGAATATGCACTAGGCATCACATTAGAGTGCCTCCCTATGTTCTGTCACACCAGGGCCAGAACAGCCCCCATAAAAAGCTGGTATGTTGGCCAGGCACAGTGTCTCACGCCTGTAATCCCAGCACTTTGGGAGGCCGAGGTGGGTGGATCACCTGAGGTCGGGAGTGCGAGACTAGCCTGACCAACATGGAGAAACCCGTCTCTCCTGAAAATACAAAATTAGCCGGGCGTGGTTCCGCATGCCTGTAATCCCAGCTACTCGGAAGGCTGAGGCAGGAGAATCGCTTGAACTCGGGAGGCGGAGGTTGTGGTGAGCTGAGATCGTGCCATTGCACTCCAGCCTAGGCAAGAAGAGCCAAACTCCATCTCAAAAAGCTAGTATGTTTATTCCCACTTTGCAAATGAGAAACTGGAGCTTAGAAAGGCTAGCTTGAATCCAGTTCCGATTGACTGCAGAACCTAGGCTCTCTCCACTCCACCACTCAAGCTATGGGCTCCCCTAGGAGTACAGAGAGGCCATGTGGTCCTTTTCCACTTGTGAGCCTTCATTTTGGGTGGCTGAGCCTTAAAAAACCATTTTACCCATGTTCTGAATTCCAAGTGACACTTAACCTGTGTTTGCTAAGTGTTAGCAAACTTGGTGATGGGTTAGTCTTTGACCTTTCCTTAGTGTTTGATAAACCACCATTTTTATAATAATATCAATGGCAGTTGATCATTTCCATAGTACATACACAATAGCTATTTACTTAAGTAACCCAGACTTTTCCAGTGTGGGCTCACAACATAAGGTTACATTTTTCTTTCATATACAAATTACAATCCCACAACATCCCCACTTATCCAGAGTAGCAGAAAATCTGAGCGGTTCCCCCTTTCACATGAAACAGCTCCCCCTTGGTATGATCAAAACTCCCAAGTGTGCTCACTCAGTCCTCAGATTCAGTCTGGGTTCTCGTTTTAAGGGTAAATGTGGATGGTGTGAGCAAGTCAGAGGAAGTGCCTCCTTCACGGCCAATGTTGACACTGGTACCAAATCAGGAAGGTGCCACTGGGAATAGGAACGGGCCCTGGAATAACCTGGGAATAAGAAATAATGCCCACTGGCTGCCACTGTTGCTGTTGCTTGTATCTGGCAAAACTCCACGCCATTCTTATGTCATTTATAGTCCATTTTAATGCCTTTCTATGGGGGACACAATGTCACCACCCAAACCAAAGAAGCTCCCAAAGCTGGCACCCCCAGTGCCCTCTGCCTGAGTAGCTCCTTGGACCCTACCCCAAGATCACCAATAGAGGGCCCCACCAATCCCAACCTGGAGTTCCAACTGTTGCATTCTTAGCTCTTTCAATTCGTCCACTGTCTTCCCCAAGGCAGACCATATCCTGGATCAGGGTGTCTAGTATCAGCCAGAAACTGTCCCCAGAAACAGTTCACTTGCCTTTGTGTTGTGTTGGGGTCACTCATTCACACACCTTCCTCCTTTAGGGCAATTTCCTCTCAGAGCTTCTGCTGACCTTCCCTGTTCTCTGACCTAGATAGGTATGTAGGTCAGGTAACTAGTTACCCCAGTTCATCAGAACTTCCAAAGGCTCCTGGGGCACCTTGTAAATTCATGGAAAGACATTAAAGTCAAGTGGGGTTTTGCCAGGTATGTAAATGCCTTAAAGGGGTCACTTGGTTGTCCTTCCTAGAACAAAGTAAGACTGCCCAGGAGTGAATAAATGTTGCCCTCTAAAGAAAGAAAATTGCCTATAATTTTAAAATGACATTTGGCCAAGTTATTAAAAAGTCAATAAATCGAGTTAAAGTCCTGTCTGCCTGGACACCCTATAGATAAACCTTCTTCTGTTTAGGGCTATTTAGAGCACATATTCATCAGGATATAAAAGGTATATGTCCCCAGTTCTCCTAAGTGTATTATAATACAAATAAGAATTATCCCAATCACAGTAATGATATTACACATGACTCACTGGCTGCCTACAGTTACACTGTACTAGAAGCTATTATCTTATTTAATCATCACAATCACCTTACAGGGCAGATATTACTATCATTTTCACATTACCAGTGAGAAAACTTGAGCTCAAGGAGGTTAAGTGGCAAACTAATAAATGGCAGAGCTATACCCTGAACCCACAACTGTCAGACTCAAAAGTCTGTTTTCTTGATAATTTGTTAGTTTTGAGTTAGAAACAACCAATTTGGATAAAAACCTTTATTGCATACAAAGGCTGGATGACCTTTGGCAAAACACATTTTTTTGATCATCTATTTCCTTTATGTAAATATAACTAATAATGACCAACTTCCAGGGTTTTGTGAGGGAAAAAAGTGCAATAATGTGAAAAGAACTACTTAAATCATAAAATGCACAAAATATGACTGATATTTTTAATTTATCTCTTGGTAACCAGGGCAGCAACATGATGAAAATAGACCCTGGAAATCTTGATGACAGTGGGCATCACTTTGATGGCAAAGGATGATTGCCTTCGTGCCCTGACAACCCGGGGAGACAGGAGGAAGATGCTTCTAACACACCTAAGACATTGTAGTAGATACCTGTCATTTGCGGCTGCTAAGATCTTTTGATCATTCTCCACATGGGGAATCCCACCTTCTCAACATAGACTCAAAAAACCAAAAAAGCTATTTCCTAACCCTCTTTGCTATTTAGAGAACAGACTTGTGATGTAGATGCCATCACTCAGACCCACCCAAATGAGACTGATTCTGAAGCAATATGAGAGGAGGGGTGGAAGATGACAGGTCTATTTTGCTGATACTTTTGGCAAATTTCTGGAGGTATTGGTGCTTCTGGCAGCATGATTTGGGGGTAAGGGAAAGACAAAAATACCCTGATGGCAGCAGATAAACCTGGCTCTGGGGTTGGTGGTGGCAGAGTCTCCCTCTCCAGGCCAGTTCTGCAGTGTGGTTCTGAAATGCAAGCACGGCCAAGATGCTGTTCAGGCTTCCAGTGATCCTCTGTGCTTTCTAATATTCTTGAATAAATTCATTTCTGCTTGAACCTTCTAAAGAGGATAGTGTTGTCTGCAACTAAGAACTAAAGCAGCACTTACAGCTTCTCCCCTACCAATTATGCTAGGGAAGAGTAATTGTTTGGAGAAGACTGACATGTTTGCTTCATTTAGGATGGGCCAACTCAGCTGCTGCCAAAGGGCGTTCTCTGGCAGGTGATAAAGTTGCTGACAATGTGAGTGAAGACAACAGAAGCTACCTAGTAAGTGCCAATCAACGCACAGATAGGCAACCTGGGCTGCTTTTTGGACACACGTTTTCTGATCTATATGGTCATCCTGAAAGATAAGTAATATTACTACACTCTACAGTGGAGAGATCTGGAGCTCAGGAAGGTTAAGTGAATTGTGGAGAAACAGCCACAGTTAGTGTAGAAGCCAGTCTTCATAGAAAGCCCCTCTGGCTGCAAAGACATAAGAATAATACAATGGACTTCAGGGACTCAAGAAAGGCTGGGAGTGGGGTGAAGGATAAAAGCCTGCAAATTGGATACAGTGTATACTGCTCAGGTGATGGGTGTACCAAAAATTCAGAAATCACCACTAAAGAACTTATTCATGTAACCAAACACCACCTGTTCCCCAAAAAGTTATGGAAATAAAAAAAAAATCAATAAAAAGCCCCTCTGCTTCCAACACACACCATTTTTCCCCTATCACACTCTGGGATGGAGTGTGGACTTAGACCTAGGAATTTCTAGGCGCCTAAGGATCAACTTTCTCCCAAAGAAAGACAGAAATCAACTGCTTTAAAAGATTTATCTACTGTTGTCTAATGACTCTAAAAACAGCTAGCTCTCAATATTCTGTTATCCATGTAGGACATTTCTCACAAGCAGGTTTATTTAATCTGAAGGAATAAAGATTGATTTTCCTATTACTCATTCTAGTGATTTTATGTATTTAAATTACAAACTTTTCTAAGAGGTGATTCTATATAATGAAAGGTGAGAGGCATCTATTTAAGGACCAAAGTATTCAACTGTTAGTGGAGGTGATGTTTAAAAATACCGTTTTTTGAGGTTTTTTAATTTTTTTCTAATGTTGAGGGAAAATGAGAGTGAAAAAGTCAGAAGTATTTTTTGTTTCACCGTGAACCAGAAAACAGTGAAAACACAGGGACTCACTAAGTAGAATACACCAAAGAAGGTTCAGAAAGGAAGTTGGCTCTCCCCAACCCCACTCCACCCCCTGCTACCCCCTGTGCCACGCCATGGCAATGGCTCTGTGATGGGTGCAGCCCCCAAGCCCGGTGCCTCCACTTTTATTGTCTTTGTTTTGTGAGAAGAAAGTTATTTACTGTTTAACAACAAGAAAACTTTGCCCAGGTCAAATAAGATATCTTAGGGAAATAAAACCAACCATTCCACAGTAAAATCATTTTGACAGGAATCCTCAAAGTAGGTCAGCCACTTCTTACAGTTTAAGAATCTGGAAATCCAAGAATATTCATGTAAAAGGGAACTTTATGAAGCACGTTACATTAATAGGATACATTTCCTTGATTCTGAGATGTCACGGCTTTTCAAATGCTCCATTGTATTATTAACAGCTTCTTAGAGAAAAAACAAAAAGTTGTGGAGAAACAGCCACAATTAGTGTAGAAGCCAGTCTTCATAGAAAGCCCCTCTGGCTGCAAAGACATAAGAATAATACAATGGACTTTGGGGACTCGAGAAAGGCTGGGAGTGGGGTGAGGGATAAAAGTCTCCAAATTGGATACAGTGTATACTGCTTAGGTGATGGGTGTACCAAAATTTCAGAAATCACCACTAAAGAGCTTATTCATGTATTTAAAATGATCATGTTGCTTTTAAGATGTACCCCCAATTTCCTGAAAATAAAAATTATTTTTTAAAAGAAGTCTCTTAGATTCAAGGAAATACGATCACTATAACTACATTCATTCCTCAATTTGGGGATTTCTTGGAAATTCTCATTAGAGATTTTAGCTTTTCTTGTGAGGTTTTATTAACACCATGAAGACTTGTAAGTTGAACTATATATATATATATTACATTATAGTTGAAATATATATATTATATATATTTAGTGTGTGTGTGTATATGTGTATATACACACACATATATATATATATATAACTGGAGGTCCAGATAAATTACTTGGAAATATCCACCCAGACTAAAATGACATTTACAGAAAAAGACTAAAACATTGATAGTCTGTCATTTTTTTGTTTATTCCTTTCTATTAATTAAGACTCTTGGGTTACAAGTAACTAATTCAAGCATTAAACCAAAAGGAGTATTTTATTATAAGGATATACAGAGGTGTTTCATTAATCCCAAAGGTAAAAACAGTTCTTAATAAGGAGACAGAAGCCAGCAACTGGAAAATTGGAGAATCTTAAGAAATACCCTCTCTGTTTTTCTTGGCTCTGCCCTTTTCTTCATAGCTTCTTAATTCTTGTCTTTCCTTGAAGACAGTCTTCTTTCGTTCTCATCCCTAGGGTGCGGTTTGGCCAGTACTCTAGGGTTTACTTCGCTAGGTTCAAAATTTCCCATTACCAGGAAAGAGACTTGAATTGCCTAACCTGAGACAAATGTCCTCCATTCCTTGGAGGGGAAGTGAGTAGAGGAAGCTGGGCCATGTATAAAGCACTGGTGCCAGGGACTCACCCGTGTGAATATCATGAGACAGGGGAATGTAGTTCTCAAGAAAAGGAGAGCAGCTCACAAGCTGGGCATTCTGTCCCTCAAGCCCATCTCCAGAACTCCCAAACTCTTTAAGTTCAGAGCCACCTTCTCTGCCCAGCAACTCACACATTCCAGAAAAACAGCTTGGGTACCAGCAAATCACTGTATGTTTAGGTGACCTCCTGAAGAGGGATGGTGCTCGCAGTAATGGTAAGTTCCAGACATCCAACATGGAAGACTTTACTATTCCTTTAAGCACATATCCTTTGAATGAATGGTGGTATTTGTAAGACCAACCTTCATGCACTTTTGCTATTCCAATTACTTGTAAATCAAGACACACAAGCTTTTGTTTTCCTACTAAAATTCCTGAGATTTTTGCCAATAAAACTGGGGTACCTGAATAAAATGTGCATGTGAAATTACAGTCCCCAAAGCTGATGGTCAGCAATTTGCCCCAGAATCAGCACTGCACCTGAGATTCAACTTGTGTGTCATGTGATGGGCACTCAGTTTGGGCTTTTCACTTTTGTGGCTTTAACTATTTAAAAAAAAAAAAATGGTGACAGACATAGGGCCAAAATTGGCTATTTTAAACAGTCAAGGTAAAAATTGCCTACTTTTAATATATGGCATATTTTGACACATGATTTGTATTATTTCATTATTTGGAAAAGATTGTTTTCTGATATACTTGATTATTTTCATCGTCCTTGAAACTTTTTTCAAGGATATTAAATATCTGTAAAAACATCAATGATGTTAGAATTATGTTGGGAAGAAACCAGCAGATACTCACTGTCTAGAAAGAATTTTTCTCACTGATCTGATTCAACATGAATGGTTTTCCCCAAGAGGAATAGCTAGAATGGAGCAGCTGTTGCCTTGGGCTGGCCAGAGGTTCTCACTGCATCTCATCTTCTCCTTTGTACTAGGGAAGTCTCTCAGTTGAAGAACTTTGCTCTGTACTTGGACCTTCATGACCTGGCTTAGGAAAGAAATTAGGAACTTTCTTGAGTCACACACAGTCCTAAATCGTAGGACAAGGACACTGAAAATCCTTGATGTGGACATTTGACCTTTGAGTAGGTGTCCTTCTATGGAAATTGGTGGTTGCCTTAACAACTGCTTGAGGGGTAGGAAAAAGAGGCAAGACCAAGATGGCCTGTAACATGGAAACTGTAGCCAAAGTAATCAAAATGGGAGGAGGAAAAACAGAAGAAAAATGAACAGTGGTGTTCTGATGATGAGACTAGGTTTATACAGCACATCTTGACCCTGTGGGGAAAAAAAGCTAAAGCTAGATTTGAATAATACCTCAAAGACAGTTTCCTTTGCTGTGGTATCCACCTTAAGGGTTGAAGTCTTGTGGTCAATAGGTGCAATTGCTCAGCTACAACATGATATGAAGGAGATGGGGGCAGAGGATGGCATCACCAGCTGACTACTTCAGAAGTTTCACAGAGTGGGCTACTTTTACACTACTTTAGTGACTTTTCTGGAACCCATTTTTCAGACCTGAACTCATACTGATTGAATTCTAAGTCTAATATCTGAAACCAGAATACCTATTTATTTGTTCACAGTGAGATAAAATGTCAGAAGCCCCATACACTCAGACCATTGGTCTAGGCGTTCTCTTCCGGTAGGTACATTAACTACCCAGGGAACCAAGTTGTAATTGCAAAGTAACTTGGTGAACACAGAATCAAAATAAGAATAAATTGTATGGGTTGAATGTTTAATAGCATCAGGCTGAAATTGCATAATGTATTCATCTTTACAAAAGGATTATTAAACTTGTCCTTTGACAGGTGCATACTCACACTTGTGCGTGCTCAACTCCTCTCCTCTTCTTTTCCAGAATGGTTTTAGTCACCTTCACTCCTGTGTTCTCCCTATCCTAAGCTTTTTTTGCTAATCAACACCGCTTTTGATTGATGTTGACTTTTTTTGACCTGTTATCAGTTTCAGTAATTTTTCTGTCTGGCTTTGTAGACAAGTGAGATATTCTCATTTGTATAGAAAAAAAATTAATTGCATGCTTGTTTTGTTTGTTTGTTTGAGAGACAAGGTCCTGCTCTGTCACCCAAGCTGGAGCACAGTGAAATGATCATGGCTCACAGCAGCCTCAATCTCCCTGGCTCAAGCAATCCTCCCACCTCAGCCTCCCAAATAACTGGTATTACAGTTGTGCATCACCACGCCTGGCTAATTTTTTTTTTGTTTTTTTTGTAGAGATGAGGTCTTATTATGTAGCCAAGGCTGGTCTCAAACTCCTGGGCTCAAGCTGATCCTCCCACCTTGGCCTCCCAAAGTGTTGGGATTAAAGGCATGAGCCACCACACTCAGCCTACATGCTTGTTTTAAATGTTTAACTCTCAGACAGCAATCTTGTTTATTTTACTTCCAGATTGTTGGAAGATGTCTTATTATGCCTATAGAAACTTGAAATGCTATCCATTTGTGCTACTTGGGATTTTAGAACCCTTGGTATTTTATCTTTCAGGCTTTCTAAGCTTGACACTGTATAGCCAAGAGTCAAAGAAAATTAGTATCACAGCCCCAGCCTGTCCTGAGTCTTTGGGATGCAATATGCTCTGATGATCTCACATGTTTATTTGTGAATCCCATCAGTTTTTTCTGTAGTTTACAAGAGGTTGGTGGGATGACACACACACAGGATAATCAAGTAAACTTCTACATAAACAGCATCTGCAATTGCAGATACAAGAATAAGTTCCATTATGGAAATATAATAGGTAGGAGTGCTACACCAATAATTGGAAAGGTAAAGACTCAGGGCTTAAGAAAATCAAAAGAAAATAAAAGAATGAGATAGAAGTCCAGATGGCCTCAACATTCAAGCATTCAGTTTTCAAACAACTAACATACTCATATGTGTGTGTGTTTGTGTAATACTATTTCCAAACTTGGATGTTCATATCTCAGGTGAAAAATGAGTGCTCAAAGTCACCTCCCAGCCAATTGTTCCATTTTAGCAGCCTCACTATATTTGTGTGCACTGTACTATTTATCCAATTACTCATTTTTTCACTTTTACCTATTATTTTATAAATAAGAGTAAACAAGAAATATTAAATGTCTGACACCGGCAATAAAATGCACAGCTTTCATACACAATCTAGTTGAGTCAAGGAACTTATCAAGCATGCCAATAGTAGAAAATCATTAGTCTGAATCGAATTGCTGCTGGACATAAGCCAGCTGAATGCGTGTTCAGTTGTAAAGAAAAATTTAAAAAAGAAAGAACATCTAAATCATGCTGGAAATGTAATCCTGAACATTATGTACTGAAGGCAAGATATAATCAAGACATTTAAAATATTTTTTGCTTTTTATGACTGAGATTCTCTTATCAAGATTGTTGTTCAACTTTCATATATTTCACTTTCTTGCATGTTTTCAAGTATATATTAAACTTGAAAGATATTTTTCAGCATTTGCTGAAAAAGCAAAAATAAATTAGTGAAATACCCAGAGGCCTTGACACTACATTTCTTCAGAGAGGGAAGGGCTGAAATACAGGTGAGCCATGTCAAAACTTTCTGTTACATTGTGCTAGCAAATCTCTGCCTAAGATGAGAAAAGTGGAGGGAAATCTCTATGAAGGAAGAGATTTCCCCTTTTGCAATGGTGAGCTGATTGTGTTAATCAAGGTTATACACAGCAGATTGTGCTGTCTCTCTGAAGATGTGATCACACCAGGAAGCATAAGTCAAACAGTGAGCTTCTTCTTAAAAGCTGGTCTCCTAGCCATCTTCCACTGATTAATGAGTACCTTGGCATCAAAATCTAAAAGTTGAGAGATAATGAAAAAGAGTAGAACTCCTAGAACCAGCATCACCATCTGTCTGAGGCCTACTTTTACACTTCCTCTGCATTATGTACCAAAATCCCAAAATTATCATATTTCAAACTTTATTCATTTAAGGAAAAGCATAGCATGATCATGAATAGCAGTAGTCATGATCAAAGAGAATTCTAAGAAATTAAGGTAAAGAGAGGTCAGATCTAATCAAATTTAGTTGTCCTCAAACTCAATATTACCTTTGGCTTTAGTTTGTGTAAGTTTTGAAAAGACAGAATTCTAATGTTATATTTTGTGCCACTCAGTGCGCAGGTAGTACAACCCATGTTGTTACCACCTAAGATTTGAAGAACATATTACAATACCAAGTACAGGATTGGAGAAGACATGGAGAAATGGCAGCTTCCATTCATGGCTAGTGTGGGATATAAATTAGTAGAAATACAGGAGAGCAGTTTGACCATATTTATCCAAGGGAATATCCTTAAGAAGTAAAAATAAATGAATTAGAGCTAAATCTGTCACCATGCACAGATCTCAAACATTTAATGTTAGAGAAAGCTACATATAACATCACTTATTTAAAGTTTAACACATGTAGAACAACTATGCATTTTAATGGATAGATACATGTGAAGTAAAGGCAGACCACTATGGAAGGAAATGATAGAAACCGACTTCAAGGTAGTGGTTATCTTGGTGGAGAAAGAAAGAGAAATGAGACTGAAAAGGGGTTGAAAAAGAGTTTCTCCTTGTTTTGTAAAATTTTATTTCTTAAGAAATAAAAATTCTAAGGAAACATGACAAAATAAGATTTATTTAAACTGGATAATGACAGATTGTGAACACAAATTTATTTTCACTCCCTCCCAAACCCCAATAAAATGATAAGTGTAATTTTAAGGCAGAAAATCTAAAAAGAGAAAGATAATAGGAAAAGAGACAAGAGAAACAAATTCTAAAAGCTGGAAAGCAGATGGGATTTTCTGACTTCAAAGAACTGAGAAATGAAAACCCTATGCTGACCAGGGAGAAGCAGAAAGACAGCTTGATTTTCTCTACAGGCCCCCTAAGAAAGTTTAGACACTAGCAATACAAAGTACTGGAAGTACAGGTGAAAGTCTGGCCAAAATAGGAGGATGGGTTGAAAACAGGAAGATGCTGTGGGAGAAGCAGATAAAAAGTAATAATTAATTAATTTTTTTTATTTAAACAGTTAAATCTCAGATTCATACCTCTCTCAGAGCAGCTTGGTGGCTGCCCTTCTCACATCACTTGAAAACTGTGAGTTGATTCACTGGAGAAAGTAAAGCAGGCCAGGCATGGTGGTTCATGGCTGTAATCCCAGTATTCGGGGAGGCTGAGGCAGGAGGATTGCTTGAGCCCAGTAGGTCAAGGCTCAGTGAGCTATGATTGCACCACTGCATGCCAGCCTGGATGACAGAGTGAGACCCTGACTCAAAAAAATAAAAAATAAAAAGAATGTAAAACAGAGAGTCTCTCAGCTAGGAGACCTAGCACAGCAGAGGAATTATATTTAAAACAGGACTAAAGGGTTTCAAGACCAGCCTGGGCAACATAGTGAGACCCTATCTCAAGAAAAATTTTAAAATAAAATTAGCTGGGTGTGATGGCATGCACCTGTAGTCCTAGAAACCCAGGAGGCTGAGGTGGGAGGATTGTTTGAGCTCAGGAGTTTGAAGCTGCAGTGAGCTATGTTGCCACCACTGCACTCCAGACTGGGAAACAGTAATATCCTGTCTCTAAAAAAAATTTTTTTTTATTATAAAAACAGGGCTAAGAGAATTTTTATATGTTGCATTGCTAAATCCACAGTCCTCTTCCCTCACTTGGTTCCTAGAACAATCGTAGTAATAAGTCTATTATCCTTCACACAAGACATTGAAAGCAATTTCTCCAGAGAATTTGACAATCCCACAAAAAAAGACAAGATCATCACTTTTGGTGATTCCCCAGCAAAATAACCAAGAGCCAGATACCTCTGCAGGGACTCTCAGACCTCCCAGGCCCCACCTGGGTACTCAGAGGCTTCCCATCAGGCTGCAGTGTTCCACTCTAAAACATGAACAGGCAACTCAAGGACATCAGACATCTGAGAAAAGGCCCTAAGCTGAAAGATAGGGATCAAAGCTAATAAGCAGAAAAAAGCAAATTGGAGGAACTAGGATGCATACAAGAAAAAGAAAACTTAAAAAATATATATATATATATATATACATAAAATGCTCAGAGAGATAAGAGATGATGCATTCATTTAAGAAAAGAGAACAAGATGCCATAAAAAATATTTCAGAGAACAACCAAGATCACTTAGCAATGAAAAAGAAAAGTGAAAATTGAAAGAAAAGAGATAAGAAAATTAGGGTTTCAATCCAGAAAGTCTGACATCCAAATAATAAGAGTCCCAGAAAGAAGCAGAGAAAAAGGAGAGAGAAAATTATCAAATAGCTCGGGGAAATTGCCCGGTACAGAAGGATCTGAGTTTCCAGACTCAAAGAGCCCAGCAAGGGTTCAGAAAAACGAATGAAAACATGACCATATATAAACAGTTATTGAAAAATTTTAAAACATCAGGTTCAAAGAGAAGACCCTACAAGCTCCCAGAAAGGAAGACAAAAAATCACACAAAGATCAGAAATCAAAATAGTGTCAGTCTATTCCAGCGGGACTACTCCAGCAAATTTTTCTGTGAAGGGCCAGATAGTAAGTAATATTTTTAGACTTTGCAGGCTGCATACAATCTGTTGCATTTTCTTTTTTATTTTGTTTTGGAACTTTTTTTTTTTTTGGTTGGTTGGTGGGTTGGTTAGTTGGCTGGTTGGTTGCTTGGCTTTTACCATCCTTATAAATGTAAAAAACACTTTTAGCTCACAGGCCATTCAAAAATAGGCCACAGGTGAGGTAGCAGGTGAGACTCAACTCCAGAGGTGGGGCTCAGACACTGGACCAGATTCAAGACTAGCTAAAACAGATCCAGCGCAGAAGCAGCTGTCAATCAGACATGCCCACCAATGTGCCATGTCAATTTACCATTGCCATGGCAACACCTGGGCATTACTGCCCTTTTCCATAGCAATGACCCAATGATCCAAAAATTACTACCCCTTTCCTAGAAATGTCTGCATAAACTGCCCGCTAGTCTGCATGCAATTTAAAGTGGGTATAAATATGACTGCAAAACTGCCCTGAGCTGCTACTCTCTGCCTACTAGTCAGCCCTGCTTTGCAAGGGCAGTCCCAGAGCTGTAATACCACCAGAGCTGTAACACTGCCTGTTCCATAAAGCTGTTTTTCTTCTACTTCTGGCTTGCCCTTGAATTATTTTCTGGGCAAAGCCAAAAACCCTCATAGGCTAAACTCCACTTTGGGGCTTGCCTGCCCTGCATCACAGGGATGTAGTTTGCTGACTTCAGACTAGTCAACAGCAACACTGGAAGCCAGATGACAGTAGAGCAATGCATTCAGTAGCCTGAGGGAAAATTATTTCCAACCTCTGGCTCTATACCCAGCCAAACTATCCATTAATCTCACAGTAAAAAGACATATTTAGTCATATAAGTTCTCCAAAAATATTTCATCTAAGCACCATCTTTCAGAACACTACTGAGGCATATGTGTTACCAAAAGGAGAACATAAGTTGAAAAGAGAAAAAAAATGCCATTACAAAATCTGGGACCAAATAAGAGAAAGATGAAGGAAATCCACAGTGTGGTCCTAAAGACAGCTCTCAGATAAGGAATCCATGCCAGATTAGAGCAGGTTCAAGGTTTTAGAAGAAATTTCTTCCAAAAGATGGAATTGATAGAATGCCTAATACAACTAAATATATTGAGAGGAGATTTACACAAATGGCCAAAAGTTTGGGAGGACTTAAAGATAAATGTAACAAAAACTTAGAAAATAAAAGATAATTATTAACCTCAGAGGAAAGAAAAGTTGTGCAAGAAAGTTTAAAAAATCACAGAATACCCAATACCTCAGCTGTGGACAGCATTTACGTGGTCATAATATAAGCAATGGCTACCTAATCTCAAAAATTACAACGTATTAGGATGACAGAGGAATGTGACAGAAAAGGAAAATAAAAGGAAGCCACATCCTTACATAGTGGGAAGTCCATATGTATGCTTCAAAAAATTAAAATAGCCATATTTTATGTATTTCATATAATAATATGAAATACTAAACTAAATTAGTCAATGAAAGCCATTGAAATGGTTGCCTTTGAATTTAGGGAAATGGAAGCAGTTATTTAAACATTTAAAACTAAATGATAAATAGTGTTCCCTACACTGACTTGTCTATATTTAAACACTTCCTATTTTACAACTTTTATTTTTAAGGAGCATTCTTTATATATCAATACAAAGTGTTGTCAAATACTGTTTGCCTACATCTTCAAAGTTTTATCATAAAGAATACTAAAATAAAATATTTTGAGGTTTTTTTACATTAGTAGAAATATTTAAAGAGATATTATTAATCAAGTTCTTAAACAATCAAAAGTCCCAGAATCTTGCTTCACTGATTTCACCCTCCTATTTTCCTCTAATATGCTTTACTCGTCTGTAAAATCCAGCTGGTCTGGTTTCTTGGGGTCACAAAGAAAAGGCATACACAGATTCTTCACAACAGGAAGTTGTTGCAAGAATAAACAGGAACATAAGGAAGAAGAGGAAAGTGCCTCATCAGCACAATCACCCTGTGTATTGGATATTTGTCATATTTTGGCCACCAAGCATCTGAAACACATCCTATATTGGGAAAACTTTTCTTTTTATGGAGAGTCAATAGAACACAAAAGCTGCCTCCACTGTAGCCTTAAAATACCACATACAGTTGACCCTTGGACAACACAAGGCTTAGGGGTACTGACTGCCCCCCCACAGTCAAAAATCCACATATAACTTTTGACTCCCCCAAAACGTAATTACTAATAGCTTACTGTTAACCAGAAGCCTTACCAGTAACATAAACAGTCTGTTAACAAATATTTTTATGGTATGTGTAATATATATAGGAAGAGAGAGAGAGAGAGAGTATTCTTAAAGTAAGCTACAGAAAAGAAAATATTATTTAGAAAACCATATGAAAGAGAAAATGTATTTACTGTTCATTAGGTGGAAGTGGATCATCATAAAGGTCTTCATCCTCATCATCTTCACATTGAGATGGCTAAGGCAGAGGAGGAGGAAAAGTTGGTCTTGCTGTCTCGGGGGTGGCAGAGGCTGAAGAAAACCCTTGTGTAAGTGGACCCATGGAGTTCAAACTCACGTTGTTCAAAACATGTCGTTCAAGGGTCAACTGTACTCACCTTCCCAGGCTCCCTTGCGCAGCTCTCTAATCCTCGAAACAATTGTTTGAGCTCCCCAATACCTCTTGAATGCAACTCTTTTCTGTGTAAATAAGCCAGAATTGATTTTCATCACTTCCACTTTAGAACCCTATCTTATTCACTTCTGGAACTTGGAAGCTGACATCAGTCTGCTCTTAAATGTAGAATCAGCTGATTGAAGGATGGAGGATGGAGGAGAAAGATGGAGGGATCTGAGGATCCCTGTCTCTCCAGAGGGTTAGTTTATAACTCTTGTCACATAGATGCAAAATATGTGGCTAGATGTTTGCCTGGTGTACCTTTGGACTTATAAAATGTAGTCACCAAAACTGAGGTATTTTTTTAAATGGGAAAATTTCAGATCTTGGCATGTTTTGGCAATCTCTTGCAGCTTTCGTTAAGGTACTATAAGAAAGAGATAAGTTTAATATCCAGTATAAAAGAGTAAAGAAAATACAACTTTGCTAATAAAGTGCTTTCAGTTACCCAAAAGTCCAATAATTTTGAGCCTTTCAAATTTCAAGAAACCAAATTCTTTACTCCAAGCCAATGGCAGCCCAGCATAGACACTGAAACTAAACCTTAGAAGGAGTAAAGATCACAGTTATAGGAAAGCTTGACTGCTCAGGCCTCAGCTCAATGAACACAGTACTTTCTCTGTAAAAAATACAGCCAGGGGCAAAGATACGAACCGAGCCAGTGCTTCTTCGTCTAAGGCCATTGCTTTGAATTGCATCAGGGTGGAGCTCATTAAGTTGAGAATCACAAAAGTGAGCAGATCAGAGTTCTGTAGAACTCAAGGAATCACAGACAGTTAAAAAGGGATCTGCACCACATTTACTTTCTGTTTGATCCTCTCTTCCCCCAAAGTTTTGTCTTTATCTCCATGTATTGGCTTTATTTTTTCTCACTACAAAAGGATCTCCTCCACACACTTTTTCAATTAATATTCAAAAACTCCTGGAGGAAGGCTCTGATCGGCCCAGGTTGGGCCACACCCAGTGCTCAAACTTGGACTGATTAATTTTAGCCAGATGTCCTGGAAACTGCAACTGGTCCAATCTTTGACTGCGATGGGGGCAGACTAGAAGAGGCCATTCCTGGAAAGGAGGATGGTGAAAGCAATATCAGATGGTCTCACTTGATTTTGAAGACAACCCTATGAGGTATGTACCACTTTTTCTTGGTAACTTATATTGTTACATCTATTGTAAAGAAGAATGCTACACTTATAAAAGTCAAACTCCTAATGAATGTAGACTTAGTAAAATGAAGAGCCAGGATTCAGACCTAAATCTATCTAATACCACAGCTCATTTTCTTAAATTTCTTCTTTACAGTGCATCTTAGGGTTGTGTTATTGTTGCAAAACATGTTTCAAAAATAAATTTCAATAAATGATGATGGAGGTCTACTCTCACTAATGACAAGATTTTGCAGTTCTCCTGGGCTTTTTCTTCTGTTATGATATGCAATGGAAAAGGAAACATCTAATTAAATTGAATCTATAAGAAGCCATGAGAGGAGAGAAAAGAGAAAGGTAAGAAAATATTTTATTGGAGGAGTCTGTGTCATCCATGGCAAGGATGAAGGCAGCCCTACTAAAAAATAAAGATAAAATAAAATAATTTTTAAAAGAGAAAATACTTCATTGAAGAACAAAAGCCTCATAAAGTTTTATAAAATAATGACATTTCAAATAACAGTAACATTTATTGAGCACTTATTATGTGCTCAGCCTTGTTCTAAGTATTTTACATGTATTATCTCATTTATACCTCATAGCTTATTAAAATAAGTAACATCTTAGAGACCTTTATAAAAAATGTCTAATTCTTATCTCCTTCCACGCTTTAACGATATAACTTTTATATTCCTTGTTTTTTTTCCATTGGCAGTAATGCACTGTTCCCATGTAGCATTAACAGCAGCAGTCAATGATTAGTTCAGGCAATCCTCAAAACCTTCTGAGAATGAAGCTCCCACGTATCCTGCACCTCAATAACTCAGTTATCTCCATCCCTCCAGGTTATCTCCATCCCTTGTGATACCTGCTGCTGCCAGATTGCTACTTCATTGATTTATGGTAAACACGCAGTTCTCTATCACATCACACAGCCCCCATCCCTCTCTTTCCCTCTCCACCTTCTCCCTTGACTTCCCAGGATCTCGACACAGTTCTATGATCAGCCATTTCTCTTTCCACATCACCCTCATCTGTAAGTCCTCCCCTCCTTCCTCCACCCCTCCCTGGCTGCACCCCTGCCCTCCCTGAGGGCTGCCTGACCTGTCTCACACAACTCTCTGGTTCAGACTGGAAGACTCCTCTCATCTGTCCTTGAATTTCCTCTATTCCTACTCCATTGTCTTCACCTTTGTCTTTGTTTGGTTTGTTTGTCTCCTCTTTATGTGTCCTCTCGGTATTTCTGCTACATTCAGAATACCTATTTTACTCCTTAAAGCCACTGAGTCTACCCCTCACCTTGAAAGCTTCCTTTGAATCCTTTCATAAAATGTCCCATCATGTGGATAGCCAAAAACAGAATCAGGGCTCCTCCTTCAGCCTCCATAATGTCTCAATTTTCGTTTCTTCCTTTTCAAACAAGAAATTGTTTATATTTATGAATTTCTGCCAGATCTCCCAACTTCTGAGAAATTAATTTTAGTAATTAGAGAGCACCATTGCAAAAGATGTAATATTTCACTTTCCATTTCACCACTCCCCTTCTTTCTAAAGGGTAAATTTTCTTAATTTTAATTTTTATAATTCTGACCCAGATTATTAATGTACCTTTTTAAAGAAAATTATTTTACACATTCTTATATGTTTACTAAATGTTTAAAGACACAAGCAACTTTCTGGTATTTCCAAGTCTATTATCTTTCATGAACTACAGTGGAAAAATCCCTTTGTAATGTCACCTTTTCTGGCTACGTATTTTTTCTTTCATGCTTCTTCGGTGGAACTATAAACTCCCAAATCAATATTTTCTCCTCCATAATTGACATCCATGATCATATACCTTCCAACTCAGCCATATTGTAACCTATGAATTATTGACCCCATATAAAAGCTTCAACCCCAATTATTTGCAAGAAATAAATTTCCTTTGTCAATATTTAGCTTTAATTCTTATATGAAAATTGAAAAATTGAATCTAGTAAGAATTGCTGCATTTTCTCTTTCATGCATTTTGACATTAACTGATTTACCTTATTATGATGAGTTTTGCCCAGATGTGTAAGGAATGGCAGGGTACTTCAAACCACTCACATGCTCCTCTTCTTTCTCCCTTTCCATGTGCAAAAGGAGAATTTAGAACTGGGGTCAAAGGGCTGGGGCAGTATTGGTTGGCTCTTATTTGAGATTCTGTCTTAAATACTACCTCATTTCCCTTATCTCACACTCATTCTGGAATTTGAAATCCATATGTAATACCCTGAGGGTTTTGTTCTCTTTAGTATTATCCTTCATTAATTTGGCTAAGAGTCATGAGTGCAGTTAGCCAAGGCCCCATGCCCATACATCTATCTGCATCTGAAGTTTATATGGGACACAAAAAGAGGAAACAGAAACCAGAACCCCTTCTTTTTAAGGTTCAAATTATTAGAATATGACTGATGGCCTAGGGTGACCTAGACCAAAGCCATCTCTCGAGAGAGGTCAACAGAGGGCCTTCCAGAAGAAATTCCTCATGATAGGGAAGAAGGAGCCTCGGTTCCTGCTTCTTGCCTGGGTGGAAGGCCGGTTCTCATGTGTGTCCAGGTTTCCAGGATGCTTCTTTCAGCAGAGGGCCCTGACCATAACTGCCAGAAACTCAGGGGCCTGGGCAAAGATAGAAACAAAAAGATAAAATGGGGACTTTGGGTAATCTGCTCAGATTTTCTAGTTTTATGGTCCCGCTGGAGTAAAGAAATACCTAAAAGTTCTTGTACTTAACAAGAGAAGAACGGGCTTTTCACAAACCAGTGGATGAGATTCACTGATTTTCTTCTTTTTGTTTTAAAGAGACTTTATTTTATACTCTATGCACTCTGTGACTGAAGCAGGAACCTATGTACATACAACAATGGAGTATTTTGCAATCCCACTTTAGTCCATTCACGGTGATAACTGGAGTCCTTTATCCCTCAGTGCCCCTAAGCAGCCATTCTCGTTCACTTTACAGAACAGTTGCCTCTAGCTATATCATGTACAGAAAATCACTTAATTCATGTGGGTGAAGTGTTTTTGGTTGTCCCCTGCGCTGGTTAAAACCCTGTGCTATGCATAAATGAAAGGCATTTGGCAGACGATTAACCTCATCTGTTCACTATCAGAGTCCTCTTTCACACTTCTTAGAAAGAATGCTAAATTTAAGCACTACATTCATTAGAATAGTAATCAAGTCACATCTCCTTCATCTGCCCCCTATTCTTAAAGAGAATAAATGGGTTATTTACGTCATTAGCCCAAGTAACATTTTCACAGTATTCCCTCAACAATTAATCTCTCTTGTGAGAGATTCTAAAAATAAACTGCTCTTCTGCTGAATTACAGCTCACCCCAAATTCCTTATTGCATGAATATCAACTCATGCATTTATATTTCATGGGTTCAGCATAGCCTCTTCCTGAAAAGCTATAAAACAATGTTTCCATTTCAACAAATATCTCACTTTCTGCCTCCAGCTCCCTCTTCTGGACCCAAAGAGCCACAGAGAATTTCTTAGTTCCTCTTTCCTCTCTGCTCATCTGTTTTCATTGTTCTCTCCCTCTTCCTCCTCTTTTTTGCCCATCCTTTGCTCCATTTTGATCCAGTCTTTCAGCTTGGCCCTCCCTTTTCTCTCTTTCAAAGTTCCCTTCCGATGAACTGGCCCAGGTCTCAGAGTGTAAAAGACCATAATCTGTCCTTCCTGGGCTGTCCTCAGTGTCTTTCTATCATGGCTATATTCTGGAAGGCTGAAGAGTTTCTTTACTGCCTTGTTCTGTTCTTCATTTTCCCACTCCTTTCCTTTCTTTTGTCTTTGTTCACTATATGCTCAGTCAGCTCTAATTGATCCTATGGCAACTAATTCTCCTCCACCATGAATTAAGTTAGTAGCTTGCTCACAGGCAAAGTTTCTTAGCCATCAAAATGAATCAATGAGATTGTTATTATTATTATCACCCAATTTTAGAGATAAGGACATTAAAGCACAGAGAGGCTAAATATAACTTTTCCAAGCTAACAAAGCTAGTAAGTTGCAGAGCCAAGATTCAAATCTATCTACCTAACTCCAAAACCCACGATTTTTCAACCTCACCATACTGCCTTTGCATGCAAGTGTGCCATGCCTTCCTGTGGTTAGCACTGTCACTTATTACTAAGCTTCATGAGAATTTTGGTTTAAGATACATTTAAATTAAAAAGCACCTATATTGCCCTAGAATAAGAAAAGCAGTTGAAAAATAAAGACAAAAATACAGAGGCTTTATTTGAATGTGGCTTTTGTTGCAAACATTTTTTAAGTTAAGAAAATTAAAAATAATAATATAAAAAAGAAGCTTTTAGGAGGATATTAAGCCTAAGCATATATTGGTGGCGGGGGGTATCAAGTTGTATTCCTAAGGGTAAAGAACGTTAATTGTAACTACACATACATCCACCCAAAAAACTAGATCTTCACCTGTTGCCTTTCTCATGCCCATACAGAAACCTATTAAAGTTCATGTGAATTACCCTAGGGGAGCAAACCAATGTTGGTATTAGGAAAGAGACATATTTTTGTCTTTTTTTTCAATAAAAGGGATTCAATTCAGAAATCAAGAATTTCTCACTGATGAAGAAAACTTAGGAACACTTATCTAGTAAGGGCAAAGGAAAGAGTAAGTGTAAGAATAGAAACAGCAACATAGCATAACCATGGAGAGTGAGGCCAGGAGGCACAGACAAATGAACAAGAAGAATGTCGACATGGCAGCAGGTGCGGCGCATGAATGCAACACAGAGCACAGGGATAGAATGATGAGGTGCATGAGGAAGTGCAGCAGTCTGCTACACACACACACAGGCACTCGAGGAGCTGGAGGCAGCCAAGCAGACCTACAGAGGGAGGCCGAGAACCTGTGAAGGTGGTAAAATTCTCACTTGCCCAAGAAGTGACCATTTTACCCAGAATTCAAGGGGAGCCCTAACAGAAATCATTGAGCGTCTCCAGCTTGAAAACAACTCTCTATGAAAAGCTGTAATAAAATCACAGAATTTTAAATCTGAAAAGGAACTTAGAGATTATCTCATTCGACACTCTAATTTTATCATACTACATATGCTGCCTGGTAAAGAATGCTGGATTTGGTATCAGAAGATCTAGAGAAAAGATAAATGTTAAATAATGTAATGAACAGTGAATCACTATACAAAAGTGTTTTCATCATCGTCATCTTGTGTAATCTTCATATTTGACCATAGAGTAGAAAGCACAAACATTGGTGTCCCAATTTTACCGATGACAGATTTAAAGAGATTTAGTAAATTTATTCACCAGGAAGTGATAGAGAAATAACACTGTAGAAACTGTCTTATTTCTAGTTGTAATATATTTTACTATGTTTTCTTTGAAGATTAATGTATGAGTATAATGGAGGGTTTGGTGAGAAAAGAAGTGAAACTTGAAAACATTTTAGCTAAAAGAGAAAACTAGACCAGTATCATTTTTAAAGGGGAATCAAATGGAACTAGACCAGTATCATTTTTAAAGGGGAATCAAATGGAATAATCAGATAATATCTTTAAGTCGGTAAGCCTAATTTTAAAAGGATTAAACTACTTTCCTGGAAAATTACTTTCTCCAGAGAGGCTTCTTTCCCTCAAACTGCGTTTTATTTATTTATTGCCTGAAGAGTTTAAATAAAGATAATAAATTGCATGATCAATAGAAACAACAAAGTTGCTTTGCTTAGAGCTGATAACAGAGTGTATAGATTTTCCATGAATAACTGAAAATGCCCGACAAAGAGGTTTAAACTCTCCTGTCTCTACCCCTCTCTTTCTCTCCATTTTTCACAGAGCCAATTCCTAAGTCTCCCTACAGAAAAAAATCAAATGCAACCAAGTCAACCACTCCCATATCCAAGAGGGTTCATTTATTGCCTGCAGGGAGCCACAGCCAGCCATGTGGCAGTAAGTACTCAGGAAGATCAGCAGCTCATGACTGCACGAAGTCATCCACAGGCCTAGGAGAGGGAACGTGGCAGTTACTCCTTAGGCAAGGCCCAAGAAATAAACGTGTATAGCCAGGCAATTTTTTTGCTGCACTTTGCACTAACTCTATCACCCTCAAGCCTGCCATTCTTCAATGGGCATCTTCAATGAGATCTCCCCAAGATTAACGTTGGTGTAGTTTAGGGACGTCTCACACTTTCACTCTACCAACAATGATCCTAGAGAAGCTTTTCTATACATATGGCTCAATTCCCCAGGATCCTAGCAGAAAAAGTTTGTGAAAACTTAAGGCTGCTGTAGTTCAGTGTCTGGTTCAGGCTGCCAAAATTTGGTCCTTTTTATGCCCACAGCCTAGGCTGTGGGGGCTTCTTCTCCCTTTCACTCTCTCTCATTCTCCCCAGCAGTAGCTGAAAAACAATGAGCTAGAAAGTGGAAAACTAAAATCCAAACCCGCTCTTCCAATGGCTGGAGAGCAAGGGGCCAGTCATCTCTACTGTCCCAGTACCCAGCACAGACTATGGCACATAGTAAGTGCTTAAAAAATGTTTGTTAAATGAATTGATAAATACATTTAATATCAAGGGGTCTCCAATTCCTCATTAGTAAATAGGAAAGTTACACTTGGTCCCTTCAAAAATCTCCAGCTCTGAGACTTTAAAATGTCAGTAGCATCACACTTTTAGGCTAGCTTTCAGGATAGTATAATTATATTAATTAAGACAAGGCAGTATTCCCCTTCTGACATGATGGAGTAAACTGATAGATCAACTCTCACACAGATAACGACTACTTAGAGGCTCTGCAGAGTGAACAAAGCAAATGGCTGTGTGTTTGGGTGCAAAATGGTATGATCACTTGGGAAAACAGTTTGGCAGTTACTTACAAATGCAAATATATATTTACCATAGCATGCATCAGATCTACTCCTAGCTATTTACCCTAGAGAAATGAAAACATACGCTCACCTAAAAAACTTACCCTGCATGTTTATTATGGCTTTACCCTTAATCATTTAGATTGAAAACAAACCATATGTCTTTCAACTAAGGAATAGATAAGCAAATTGTGGTACATTCATGCAGTGAAATAACACTCCACAATAAAAGGGAACAAACGACTAACACATGTAACAACATAGATGAATCTCAAATGCATTATGCTACATGAAATCAGCCAGACTCAAAAGGCCAAAGGCTGTATGATTTCATTTATATGATATTCTGGAAAAGGCAAAACTATAGGAACAGAAAACTGAATGTTGGTTATCAGGGACTGAGTTTAGAGGAGGGGGTGACAGCAGGAAGACATGAGGACTTTTGGAAGGTAATGAAACTGTTCTACATCTAGGCTTCTAATCTGTGATGGTACTAACACAATTGTATGTGTTTGTCAAAACTCACAGAATTGTATATTAAAGAGTAAGCTTTTAAGTATTTTTATAATTATGTAGATTATACCTCAATAAACTTGACCTTAAAATAAGGCAAAACAAAGGAAAGAAACGGGTCTCTTCTAAATCAGGGCAGAGTAAGAAGACACAACTGCCAAAGGCTATGCATGAGCCTTGATTAATTCCTGGATTGGGAGTGGAGGGGGGGAAACCCAGCCACTTAGGAACAATTGGGAAAATTTGAGCTTCGACTCTGTTGATAATACAATTGAGATAGTAATTTTTTCTCAGGTGCAGTCATGAGCTTTAGTCTCATAATCTGCCCCTGTTCTTGACAGGTATGCACGGTTGTACTTATGGGTAACTTGTGATGTCTGCAAACTTATTTTGGATATTTAGGCAAAAGAGAAATGAATATGTATATTCGGAAAGAAAGATGAAATAGGAATCTCTTCTGAAATTTCAAAAGAGATTTGAAAGAGTTTGAACGATTTCAAAATAAAAATGAATGCATTTTGTTAAACCCTCGTCATGTACACCTGCAACCTCCATCTCCTGACCTTTTGCTGGATGCTGTGGTTTCACTGGCCCATCTCCATTTTCCTCCTGTTCTGTTTTAGGAGTTTCTACCCTTTGCAGTTCTCTGCTTCATTTCATATTCTCTGATCATGTCTTTCGGCTGCCTGGAAAGCATTTGTTTCCAAGGCTGTTGATCTCTGGCATTGCCCTTCTCATTCCTCTCCCCTGAGCCAAAGCCTGACCTGTACAGCTTTGCTATTTTTAAGTATAATCTATATTCTCCAAGTATCTTTAACAGAGTCAAGTGGTATTTAGGCCTCTCCAAGACCATCTACCTTCTCTTTTAAAAGCTCCCCGTTCAGCTTTCTGCCCTCCCTGTTGAACTGGAAGAACATTCACCATCTTTTCCTCCATTAAGCTCACAGCCTCTGCTACCCAGCCAGCTGGGTCAGGGAGGGTTTTGCTTCTCACATCTCATACACTTCCCATCCTTATATGACCCTCCTCCATTGCTCTGTCTCACCTAAAATTTAGCTGTGAATTCACCTCCTTTCCTCTTGCCTTTTCTCTCTCAGGAACACAGACATAGCAAAAGTGATCCTTTCTCATCAGGGCATTACTGTAGGTGCGGTCTAGGTGAACAGGAGCCTCCAGTGGGGAGACCTGAGAGAGCCACAGGAATATCCTGCAGCCTGACGCAGGTACAGATATCTTGGGATGGCGTAACAGAGGCATAGGCAAGCCTTTTATGTAAAAGACGAGAGAGTAAATATTCTAGGCTTTGCAGCCAAAAGGCAAAATGAAGCAGCTGTTCTTACAAAAGGCTAACAGTCCTTTACATTTTACACTTAAAAATGTAAAAAAGAAAAAAAATCTTTGCTCTCAGGACACAGTTGGTAGTTTGTCAACCCCAGGGAAAATACACTGGGTGAACTCTCGGTTTAACTTTAGAAGAGTTAGAAATTGCTTTATTCACCTTCTTTGTTTCACTGACTTAAGGGCAGTACCAATAAAAAGAGCTTGAGCTCAGGAGTTATTACACCTCCTGGCCCCAGCTGCTCTACTGTAGTTCTCAGAAAACATCATGACGTCAACCAATACCCAATCCCTACAGAGACCTGTGACTTCCTCAGGATTCTGAAGATAAACAAGTTGCTTAATGTCTGTTCTCTTCCTTGTTATCTTGTGGCAGCTGTCAGGAGGGACACTTGCCTTTCAAAGCCCTTAGAAAAACATCATCTCGCTGCCTTTAGAGAATGAAAGCAATGAGCACCATCTCTTCAATATATTCCTCCGACTGAAAAGTTAATTATAATTGTTATGTCAATTTTGTGAATGAAATGGTCTGCTGACAAGTGGCTTTTAGAACCGAGCTTAGGCTGTTTTCCATGGTTTCCATGCATGACCCATTAATCGTGGCCAGATTGTCTGGCAGATTTTGTATCCAGGGCCTCTTGTGCCTTTCTCATCACTATTGTGAAGATGATGATGCTCAGTTATTCTAAATCCTACCCTAATAAGATCGTGATATGAACTTCCTAGAAACTGGGAGCTCATTGGACTTCTGCTTTTTTTCTCATAAGTATTTCTCTGCCTTATTCATCTAGATATCTTTTTTTTTTTTTTTTTTTTTGAGACAGAGTCTCACTCTGTCCCCCAGGCTGGAGTGCAGTGACGTGATCTCGGCTCACTGCAGGCTCCGCCTCCCAGGTTCACGCCATTCTCCTGCCTCCGCCTCCCAAGTAGCTGGGACTACAGGCGCCTGCCAACACACCCGGCTAATTGTTTGTATTTTTAGTAGAGACGGGGTTTCACCGTGTTAGCCAGGATGGTCTCAATCTCCTGACCTCGTGATCTGCCCACCTCAGCCTCCCAAAGTGCTGGAATTACAGGCATGTGCGACCGCGCCCAGCCTCATCTGGATATCTTTAGATGAGTCTGATCTCACTTGGCAGGTAAATTTGGCATATTTGCTCTCAAAGAAGTAGGTATGTAATTTATGTGATTATGCAAATGAAACATCACTTCCTTGAGGCAGATCTGCTTTCTCTACCATGATCGATAACCTTCTTTTTTCAGCAGAGCCACATGGATACATATCCATTCAAATAAATTAACATTCCAATCATGGAAAGCTGATTTCAGAAGAATGAATTGGTAAAATGCTAATAGCAGGTAAAGTGGAGTTCAAACTCACTAATCAAAGAGACATAAATTTAAAACAATTAAGAGCAATCTCTTAACCATCGAAACTGCATATCCTTTTGTAAAGGATAATGTTGTGTCAGCTTCAAGGTGGTGATGTGGGAATGCCTGCCTAAGCAACACAGCTGGGGCAGTGAAGGCAGAGCGTCTGACTTCAGATTCTGAATACTGGCAGTATCCTACTCTATCCCATAAGATAATGTTTAAATAGATCATAGTATGATTGTGAGATAGACTATTTATTAAAATTCATGCTCTGTATTAGTCTGTTTTCATGCTACTGATAAAGACATACCCGAGACTTAGTAATTTATAATGAAAAAGAGGTTTAATGAACTCACAGTTCCATGTGGCTGGGGAGGCCTCACAATCACGGTAGAAAACAAAAGGCACATCTTACATGGTGGGGGTAAGAGAGAATTGAGGATTAAGTAAAAGGGGTAAACCCCTTAAAAAAATCATCAGATCTCATGAGACTTATTCCCCACCAAGAGAACAGCATGTAGGAAACTGCCCCCATGATTTGATTATCTCCCATGAGGTCCCTCCCACAACACGTGGGAATTATGGGAGCTACAATTCAAGATGAGATTTGACTGGGGACACAGCCAAACCATATCAGTCTCTAAGAATAATTAATGATATAGGGAAATGTTCATGGCATTATACTAAGTGAAGGAATTAGTATACAAAACTGGATACAAAGTGTGATCCCAATTTATTTTAAAATATGAATACAAAAATATAGGAGTATGTTTTTGTGTGTTGAATGGCATGTCAAGTGAAGATTCCCAGGATTTACACGTTGAACTAAATTTGCTTAAGCTACTAATTCCATGCCTTATGACAAAGCAAACCTCTTTCTAAGATTTCCTGAGGGATGATATATTCATGGTCATCTCAGCTCCACAATCCTCTTTTTGGTCCTGCATCAATCCAGATTTTAGAGTGTTAGCTCAGCTCCTTCCTCAATTTCTTTAGGTTTTTATTTCTCAGCCCAAACCTCACTATTCAATTTCTACCAAGAAAATAATTACATAAAGAATTCAGGAGTAGAATAGAATCAAGCATTTGGAAGAAAGATGCAGGGAAACTTCATATAACAATGTGCAAATCATTACAAACTGAACATCATCATTTTCAAAAATTATCTTAGCTACCTCACCACAGGAAAACTTCCCATGGCCCATTTGCACATTAAGTCACTCGGTTTCATATTTCATGAGCACATCTTTCCTCATCCTCTCTTTCTTCTCTACCTCTCCTCCTTTACAGCAATAAAATAAATTCTCTCATTTTTCTATGCAAAGCCACTAGACATTCTCTTTTGTAGCTGAGATTCCTGGACAACAGTTCTCTCTAAATCCTGCCTTCTATCCTAGGCTGCTGAACTAGGTATTTCCCAAAGTCAATTGCCACTGTAAGAGTAATCTAGTATACCAATTATTAAAATGGTAGTCCTCAAATCAGCCTGCTTATTGGAATTTGAGAAGTTTTTTGGTCTTATTTTTTACATAAATATTAGTTCCTAGGCCCCTTTAGAAGGTCTGAGGGTGTGGCTTTGTTACAGATTCATCTTTAACATCCATGCAACTCTAGCGTGCAGCAGAGTTGAAAAAAAAAATGCTGAAATAAAAAGCATTCGCATTGTTACACATATACCATATATCTTCGATTCTATGATGCATTTTTTTACCTCTTGATTTTTTTTTACCTCTTGATTTTTTTAAAATTAGGATGCATTTAATAATTTACATCAAAAAGAACTTGCAAGCTGCCAAATAGATTAAGTTGTGACATACTTGTCATTTCTTGCAATGCATATGGGAATGGTGCCCAGTCTCTCCAAATATATCATGAAATCTTAAAAGCTTGGAGAGTTTGGTGTGACTGATTCATGCATTATGAAGGACTATTATTTGGGCACTGAAAATCCATGAGTAAAAGCTTCTGGCTAAATTTGAAGAGAGGCCTGTGATGTGTAATTCAATCGAAGAAAAAATTATGAGTTTAACAAAATAAGGAATGTGGATAAAATCCCATTACAGTTGACTCTTGAACAATGTGGGGGTTACTGTCTCGGGCTGGCAGAGGTAGAAGATGTAAAGGAGGTGAAAGGGGAGGCAGTAGAGGCAGGCACTCTTGGTGTAATTTTAACTGAAAAAAATCCACATATAAGTTGCCCCATGCAGTTCAAACTCGTGTTGTTCAAGGGTCAACTGCACTGTTTACTATACTTTGACATTAGGCTATAGATACAGATGTCAAAGAGATCAGGATTTGAAGCACACATTATAGGAGCAGCACAAAACAGAGATGATATGCAGAATTAAGACTGGCCCAAAGTGATTCAGAAGAAACTTTAAACTCATAATGAGAAGGAAACTCATTCTCAAGTGTTGTGCAAAGAAAATGGTACACAAATGCCATTTTTTTAGGAAAAAAAGATATATACTTTTAACTTTGTTTTTCTTGAAATGTAATAAATAGGCTAGGCACAGTGGCTCATGCATGTAATCCCAGAATTTTGGGAGGCCGAGGCAGATCGCTTGACTCCATGAGTTCGAGACCAGCCTGGGCAACATGGCAAAACCCCATCTCTACAAAAAATATAAAAATTAGCTGGGCATGGTGGTGCGTGCCTGTAGTCCCAGCTACTTGGGGGGCTGAGGCAGGAGGATTACTTGATCCCAGGAAGTCAAGGCAGCAGTGAGCCAGGATTGCACCACTGCACTCCAGCCTGGGTGAAAGTGAGATCCTGTGAAAGAGGGAAAGGAAAGGGGAAAGGGGAAAGGGGAAAGGGAAAAGGGGAAGGAAAGGAAAGGAAAAGGAGGGGAGGAGAGGGGAGGGGAGGGAAAGTAATAAATAAACCAATATCCCATTTTATAACGGATAGTACCTTAGAATTGAAGAACTATACCACATGTAGATATTTATAATCATAGAAAAACAACTGGAATGAAATGCATAAAAATATTAGCAGTTGTTAAGAAATAGACACAATAATTTTTATTATCTTCTTTACTTTGTTTTACTTTCCAAATATTCTAAGGAATATAAGTAACTTTTGTAATCAGGAAAATCAGGGAATTTTATTAAAACAAATATGGGAGCACAGGCGTGTCTCTTTCTATCTCTCACTTCCCCTAAAAAAAAACCATTGGACAAAAATACAAATATCAAAATAAAAGAGATAAAAAAGCCAAAACTAGATTTCAGAGGACTTAAGCTGTAAGCCTTTTAACAATGACATTTTTGTTTTTTGAGTAAAGTCCAAAATGTAAATGATTGTTAAGACTGTCTCCATACTCTTTCTCCATACCCCAAACAATCTTTAATCAAACCTGGAGCACAGTTTACCGGAATGTCGTTAAAAATGCCAGAAAAAAAGAGGCTAAGAAGCTGTCCACCTTCTCCCTTTCCAGCATCTCTCATCCAAATGGCAGGCTGTGAAACACACAGTTAATTTGATTGGTATTAATGCATGCACATAGGTTCCAAAATGTCAGCAAGATGCATTTGCTTTCAAGTTATATTAATTCTGCTGATTACAAAGAGTTGGGTAAATAAATCTTAGTTATACACCAAATATGTTTTAAGGTCCTATCAGATACATGCCTACAATTTTTCTTCTCTACTGCCTCACTTTCATTTATACAGGTATACATTTGACAAAAACTATGCACCAGGCACTATTCTAGGCTCTGGGAAAACAGTAATGAATGAAACAAGCAAAGTCCCTGCCTTCAATCAGCTTATATGAGGCTGGGGTGAGAGAACAAACCAGAAACAAATAAGCACATTGAATATAATAATAATAATAATGAAAAAGAACACCTGGATGAGAAATGCCTGGGGCCAGGCAGGGAGAGGGGAGCAAAGACAGGTAGTTTAGTTAGAATGTTCAGGGACTTCCTCTGAGGAAGTCACTTTTGCACTGAGACTGGAATGATGACAAGGAGGTAGCCTGCAAAGGATCTGAAGAAGAGCATTCAATGCAGGGAAACAGCAAGGACAAAGGCTGACCATGAAGTGGAATAAGCCTGGTGTATGCACAGAACAGAGTGAGAGAAGGGGAAGGGCTAGAAGGTGAGATCAAAGATTTAAGCAGGAGACAGATCATGTAGGGCAGAGCAGGCCATAGGATAGAGCTGGAATCTTATTCTACTTGTTATATGAAACCTTTGGAGTAATATGATGTGATTGATGTGCCTTTTAAAAATTTATAACACAATAAGGAGATAAACTTTATTCCTCCTCTGATCTGTTCATGCCTTCAGAGATAAACTAGAATGAGAATATTTTAGAACAAAGTCAGAAAACCTGGAATCAAGACCTATCTCTTCCATCTAGACGCTGCATTACCTCAATCAAGATATTTAGTCCTCCAGTCTCAGTTTTCTCATTTGTAAAATGGAAATACTACATCGTAGTACTGAAATGAGATGAAGGATTTAAAATCCCCCATATAGTGTTAGTCAGAATGTCAAGTCCCTCTTTCTTTCCCTCATTCCTACGAAGAACAAGAGACAGGTACACAGAGGAGGGAATCTGAGGAACCTGCAGAGCTGATGGGATAAGGGAGGCAATGGGAGCATATCCTTTGTTGTAGATTGGCTTCCTCCAAAGCAGACTCTGAAACAAGGATATGAGTTGCAGTAGTTTGTTTGGGAGATATCCCAAGAAGCATCATTAAGGAAGTAGAGAACTAAGAGAGGAAAGGGAAAGAAGCCAGTCAAGAGAATATTATGAAGCATGATACCACTATGGGCAAATGGGGGCTCAATCACATGAGGGAATACAGGAAAGCAGTGTAGAACACACCTTGGATTTTTCCCACCTGGGGAGCAAGGGGGCTTGGTGTTTACCCATCAAGTCCCTCAGTCCCAAGGGCTATACTTCCTCTGTACTTAGCCTTACTTCCAACCTGCCCTGCCCTTGGGCTGAGACATCTTCCATAGCCAGAGAAAACTCTAAGCAAAGAGTCACAGGTCCTTGCAGATAGAAGCCAAAGGATAGGCAGGTACAGGAATGGTGGGTGCCCAGCGGATGTGGCTGGGCTCTGGAAGCATCTGCCATAACCTCAGTCCCTTCTCAAGCATATTGTGAGGCCCCTTGGATAGGAAAGACCTTTTTGTTGTCTGAACTGCAAGGTGATTTTCTCCAGTCTGTGACAACCCCTGGGAATGCTACATGTGATAATGCCCACTGACTATACCACCAGGGGCCCCATGAAAAGATCCTTCCAGAAGGACAAAAAGTGTGGGCACAACATCTCTACTCACACCTGCAGGACAACTCATAGTCCCGGCCTCCTTTTGGACCAGGTTCCTCGTTTTTAAACACAAAATAGTTTGAACCTGTTAGGAATTCCACCTCTAGGGAAATTTTCCATAAACAGCCTTTCTGCTTAAGAAAAAGTTGAAATCAATACGCTTTGAAAATAACCAGGCTTTGCTAAGTTTGGTCATTGGGTGGTATTTATTATTTTGCTATATCAAATGACAAGACCAAGAGCCAGTATTCATTCAGAGACTTTTCCATACATCAGGAAAGAGAGGCACATAGCTAACATAGTATAAATAAGAACTACGAATTGACCTGTAATACAATCAAATAGAACATGATAGAGCCAGATGTCATCTAATGGAACTCTACTGCATTTGAAACGACATAATGTAGCCCAAGAAAGAGCATGCCTAATATCTTTGAGGATTAACAATACAAACCTTGTGCAGTGAACTATGGTGGTGCCACTGCACTGCAGCCTGAGTGATAGAGCAAGACCCTGTCTCAAAATAATAAAAATAATAATAATAAAAGTTTTCACGTATTGAGCATTTATTATAAGCCATGCACATTGCTACACTCTTTATCTGCTTTAGCACATTTAAACCTCACAATAACATTGAGATAAGTATTCCCATTTAAGAGATGAAGAAATTAGGAGAGAAATTAGAGAGCTCACATTTAACCTGCTTTTAAATTCCCCAAGCTATAATCAAGGCTATAACTTGCCCTGGGTGCTGTTATTGAGAGATGCTCCTGCAAATGTCAATAAACAGCTATGGCATTACATACTGGAAAACTAATAAAGTATCCCTGAGCCCTGTCCTATCAACAGATGCCAGATGAGTGAAACCTGAAGTAATGTCATCTATCAAGCATCTTAGGTCCTCTTTTTCTTATGGGCTGATGGAAGCTCATTCGCACTTTTGGTTTTACTTTTTAACTGTCAATTATACTCGTTCTGGGTGTCTAAAAATGACTTCATTAAGGGAAGGCTGTTCAAATATTTCTAAAATCAAATGAAACATAAGACCAAGTATCATTTCAAATTAAAATCATTCTTAATTCTTTACCTCCTCAATTGATTTCACGACGAGAATAGAAGATATTTGCCTGACAGCAGAAAACCCAAGAGGTCTTTGATTCCTCATTTTCACAGAATAAAGCAAGTAAACAAAAATCATCTTTTAAGTGCTTTATTTGATGTGCCTTTTAAATAGAATTATCTAAGTTGGGTTCTCTACGGATTGGCTCAAAATTAACTGCACTTCATTTTCCTTCACTAGGGACCAAAAAATGTGAAAAATATCCACTAGCAACACCCCCACCCTGTCATAGGACAACTTGCTAGTGAAGATGAGAAGAGGCTTTTAAACACAGCAAGATACTAAGTAGTGAATTCTTTCATTTTACAAATCTATTCTCTAGGTAAAAATATTTGCTACAAGAGAAAGCTACACTTGTCAATTCTAGTAAATTCCACCTTTTGGCTCCTTCCCTCTGTTGCTTTTTCCTTTTCTCCCTCTTTATCATCTTCTAAAACCAGAGGACCTACTTGTCCCTTCACTTATTTCTTAAGTCTAAAACCCTTGCACTCACTCTCTATCAATAGATACAACTCTACTACACATGCCCTCAGTACAGTGACTTTGACAGGTGAGGCCTAGATACAGACCTCCCATTGGATTACTTATCTATTGCTATACAGAAAATCATTCTGAAACTCAGCGGCTGCCAGCAGACAAGTCTCCATTCGACACCTTGTGTGTGTTGTGAGCAGAGACACTGACAGCTTTTGGCCCAGACTCTTTTCCAGAATATTTACACAGCAAACAATGTTGGAAGATAGAGATAATGTATCCCTTTGGGACAGAGGCCAGATTTGTTTGCCATCCAGTATCATAAAGTTAATGTCTCCTGCCAGGACAATGTTTGAGCAGATTTTCTTGAAGTACTTTTATAGAAGATTGGGATTTCCTAAGATGAGGGTCTTCAGTTGTGAGGCAAACCCACTGTGTATATAGCATCCACCTGTTCCCACCCTCACATCACCCTTTTAGGGTTTAGGGTTTAGGGGCAAGAGAAACCAATGTAAACATGAGCTCATGCTGACCGCTGTGCTGTAAATAATACAAGTCTTTTTTCTCTGACTCAGGAGTCATGACTTCTACTGATATTCATAAAACTGTTTTGCGTAGAAAATAAAAATTTGTTAGTGTGCAAGGAGAGTAAAATCTCAGATCCTTCTCAGTTTTTGACAGGATTTCAAACAATAAACATTTATTTTCCGACTGTTTCTGAGAGTCAGGAATCTGGAATTGACTTACCCAGGTGGCTCTGGTTCAGGGTCTCTCATTAGTTTGCTGTGAAACTGTCAGCTGGGGCTGCAGTCATCTGAAGACCTGATTGGGCTGGAAGACCCACTTCCATGAAGACTTTTTCACATGGCTGTTGCATGAAGGCCTCAGTTTCTCACCACGTGGGCTTCTCCACAGAGCTGTTGGAGGGTCCCCAAGACATGGCAGCAGGCTTTCCTTACAGCAAGTGATCCAAGAGAGATGTGGTTAAAATAGAAGCTGCAGCATCTTTTTGTAATCTTAAAAATGACATACCATCACTTCTCCCATATTCTGTTGGGAGAATTTCCACAAACCACAGCACATTGTGGAAGAGAACTACTCAAGTGTGTGCATATCATGAGGCTGGGGTCTTTGGGGCCATCCTGGAGGCTGTCTACCACACCCATGTTGTTGGGTAAGCACCACAGTAATCCACAAGAAATTTAGCTGGCTTTACCAGATGCTTTACAGCTAGGGGAGGGTAGAACTGATGTAAGAATGGCTAATAAAAAAGAGTGAACAAGGTCATGAAATTTAGAAGTGATTCCTGAAGAGATTATTTCAGCAAGGATATAAACCTTTGGAAGAGCCTAGCAAAGAGAGGACCAATTTAGTATGTTTTCCCTATGAAGGGCAATGGAACAGAGGGATTTGCTTCGATTTTCTTTCTAAGACAGTTGACATCCTCAATTCAGTCTCAAGGAAAATAAAGACTCACCCATTGCCACCTATTCTCCCTTCTTTCTTCCTGAGGAAAGCAGCTCCTCCCACAACAGCTCTCCCACTTTCTCATTTGGCCTCCCTATAAAGGTGGGAGCATTTTTCTCATTTTGCATAAGGGTTTGCCAATGCCACCCAACATGCACATTACTGTGCTGTATCCAAGTGGACACTTTTACTATTTCTGATTCCAGAAGAAGCATGTCTAACAATGGAAAACATGTACAATGAGGACATCTGAAAAGGAAGATGGGGGGTAACAAAATGGAAAGGGTGTGTGTCTGTGTGTGCACACGTGAAAGGAGGTTCTACTAGGATTCAGGGAAGAATAAGCAATACACAATGCAATTCTAATTCTTATTTCTCTTGTTCTATACTATGCAGGAGGACAGGGCAGGAGAAAAAACGTGAGGAAAATTTAACTTAATGCTGACTGCAACTTGCAAGCAATAACACATAATATGGAAATGTTTGCCTGGAAAAAAAACACAGAAATATTGTGTATGTGCAGCATGTTGTGTGTGATAAGGGAGGGCTCTGGGGACTTTCAAAAATAAAAAGCAATGGTCTTCATTTTAGCAATCAAACATTTTTGAGCATCTTCCATAAGCCAGACTCTGTGCTAATTCCATTCACATTGAATTTTCATTCAGGACAGCCTTGTGAGGCAGGCATGATCACCCCATTTGACAGGTGAGAAAGGAAAATGTGGCTTGGAGAGAATGTGACTTGCCCTACGTGACAGTTAGTGACAGACACAATATTCAGAAGTACATGCTCTTGTACATCTTGCTAGCTCTTTGACAAAACAGGAATGTCTGTTACTTGAAATGGTGAAGAAGAGAGATGCCCAAATCTGAAATCTTTATTGAGACCACAAGTATTTCTATAACTGGGAGAGAATGAAATACACAAAAGAAGTAAAAGTGAAGATAATTATACATTTTCCTAAAAGAGGGCCGAGTGCACATCAGTTTACATAATCTTTGTCTTCAGCAAAGTGTTCCATAGGGTTTCCTCCTCTAACAGTTCAGTGCCTTTGAGTCCTTGAAAGAGGGCTGGTAACTAGCCAAACATGCATGAAGAAAAAGTAGCTCCAAACCCCCACAAAAAGACCCAAGACACCTTGGCCAGAATCCTACTTCCTAGGTTCTTCCCTGGAGTGTGCCCAGCTCTGGATGTTGGCCAAGCACATTCATCTGGATGGGGCTTGCTGTCAGGAAATACATTAGAGGACTCCACTCTGACATCTAAACAGTCTTGTGGAACTTTTGCCAGCATTCTTACCTCTGTGGGTATGCCAAGTAATTGCCAAGAAAAATGCTAGTAATGGCAATGAACTTCCCACAAGTGAGCCTTCAATTTAATTTTTACAGTCACAGTGATAAGGAAGAACTCTGGAACATTGATCTAGACAGGGATGTAAGATGCCCAGCTCCATCTTTTGCAAACCATCTGTGGCCAATGGAAGTCTATTACTTTCTCTCAGTCTCCCCAGAGTCCTTCTTGGATGTCCAGAGACCACTTGCTTTCAGAGGCACATTAAACATGGCTCCTAAGGAAGATCTATAGCCATGAGGGGAAAGGCATCATGAGTGGAAAGGCATCTCTCATCTGAGCGATAATATTTTAATTGTTACCAAAGAGAAATGACCTGGCTCAGAAATAGCCAAGTACACATGTAGTTGAGGGTGAGAATGAAGTAGTATCATGCATGATGCTGTTCTTGTGAAAATCATTAGAAGACTCTAAAATTATTTTCTTTGAGACTTTTCTCCAATGGAGGAAATTAAATGAGGAATCCTAATTCTTAAAATACCATGCAAAGCCTACAATGCATGGTGCTTTGGTGTCTAGCTGGTGAGATTTCACACACACCATAGATTGTCTCCTTGGGAGGAGCATGGTATAGTGGAAAGAGCACGAACTGTGAGGTTGGACAGCCATGGATTTGCATCTTAGCTCCATATTAATAAACTCTGTGGCCTGGGAAATTTATATAAAGTCTCTGAGACTGTTTCCTTCTTAATACAACTAGAATGATAATTCCTACTTCCTATAGGCTTTCTTAATACCTACCCATGAGAGAGCTTAGGTAAACTATCTAATACAGAATCTTGTATATGCTGGGTCCTCTATAAATCATAGCAGTGAATTCTCTCCATTCATTTTCCAAGTCCCTAAGTGCAAAACTTTGGGGTACACATTCAAGAAAAAGTCTTTAAGATTTTGAAACCACAGGCAAACTAAGTCTGCAAAGAATCACATCTTTCAAATGGAATTAGATAAGTCATAGGGTATTTAACAGGGTGCTGGTCTTAAAGAGAATAGAAGATTTAATTTGGTTTAGTTCCTTTGGCATTTGCAGGTGAAAACCACCACAAATTAATTAGCATGTCTTCATTTGCTTGAGGATGATTAATAATACTCAGGGAAACAGGTTTTACATCATTTATCAGTCTGACACAGCCCAACACCTCTAAAGTTCCAAGAACTTCCAATTCCAGCTGGTCTGTGACACTTTAAAACTAGCTGCAAAATGGCACTTTTCTTGTAGACAGTACATTTGCTACTGTTCTGAAGTGAGGGGAGGGAAATATAATTACAAACTTCCAGGCTACTTTCTTTCTAGTTTGGGAAAATGGTACAAACAAACCCTTTCTACATAAAATAGCTATGACTTGATCACAAGTAATTCACTCATTTCACCCAATAGGTTGATCACTTGTTAGGTACAGCTACCTAGATGCTACTTTTTCTTCTCTCCACCAAAATCTTTGTGGGCTCCCAGCTAGCAGGGCTGACTCTTTTGATGCAAGCAGCACCTGTGTGAGGTAAGTCTTTCAGTATTGTCGAAAATGTCCTTGCCCCAAACACTCAGTGGACTACAATGCACTGAAAAAGATAGGAAGTGAGGCAGTTTGTGAGCATGACTCATCAACAGACAACAGGAAACCAAAAGCAAATTTTATTAGTATTTCTGAATCCAAATTGGAATGCTGCTGGCAAAAATATCTTCATTATCTATGGATGGCCCCAGAAGTGAATAAGAAGGAGGAATCCCAAGAGCAACAACTGTCTTGAAATATTTGGACGAAGACTTGTGGGGAGAAATGTGAAATTTAAAACAGAAAATAACATTTGTCTTCCTAGGCCTGTGTAGAGCCTGAATTAAGCCAACTGACATAATCAGAGGCCAGATGGGCTAACTGTCTGAATTTAAGAGAGAAGCCTTCCACCCTGTGTGAAAAGTTGAACAAAATGAACTATATAACCTCTAAGATTCATTCCCAATCTAAGACTCTAGAAATCTAACTAGAGCTCAAAACAAAGAAGTAATTCCATTTCTTCCTTGAAACCTATCTTCAGATTGACTGTCTCCACTCTCAATTCCAGTTATTCACCTGGCATTATAAAGCTCAATATTTACAACAACTGCCACTTGGAATTCTTTCAGGATGCCAAATCAGATGGGTTTCTTAACCAAGATCATCCAGTGCTATCTCAGTTGAGACTTTCTCTCTCTCTCTTTTTTTTTTTTTTTTTTTTTTTTTTGAGACAGGGTCTTGCTCTGTCACTTGGGCTGGAGTACAGTGGTGCAATCATGGCTCTCTACAGCCTTGAACTCATGGGCTCCAGCGATCCTCTCACCTCAGCCTCCTGAGTAGTTGAGACTACAGGCATGTGCCACCATACCTGGCTAATTTTTTACTTTCTGTAGAGATGGGGTCCCACTATGTTAGCCAGGCTGATCTTGAACTCCTGGGCTCAAGTGATCCTCCTATCTCAGCCTCCCAAAGTACTGGGATTACAGGCATGAGCCACCACACCCAGCCTGAGACTCTCTTGATTGTAATATTATAAACCAACTTAATCTGCCTTTAATCTAAGGGAGAATTAAATGGAAGCACATTAAACTTCTCATGGTTTTCAATCATAGAAAAGTGTAGTAAAGGGGCAGAAACAGAGGCCTGGGCCATCTGGGAAAGTGAGTTTAACTAGGTAGTGGCCTTTCTGCGTCTGTCATCTTGGTCTTTCCAAGAATCAGCCTTATTTTTATTTATTTATTTGCTTGTTCTTTCTGTATACTCAGTTTCTCTAATTCCATGTCTACATAGCAAGAAATATGACTCCCAAATTCGCATCATGTCAGATTCGGCATCAGTCAAGGGGATCTCATTGGCCCAGAATGAATCAGTTGCCTACCTCTGGTCACATCAGCTCTGGCCAAGGGGTGGGATGAGGTACTACTAACACGGCTGCTGAGGGCCCATCCCAGTGGAAGATGCAAAATGGCATGGAAAAGAAAGGTGGTCCTCAAGAAAGGAAACACTGGGAGCTGCAAAAAAAAAAAATTCCTAACAGAAGTTCACTGCAAGTATATTCCACTAAAACAGTAAAATATTTCAAGGTCTTACTTATTTTTTTCTTCAATCTGGTAAATAGTGAAGGTTGCTGTGGCTTCTATTTGTATCATATCTAAAGTAACTATGTCAATTTTACAGGTACATCAATTTCTTATACTTTAAAATGACATTTGAAGCGTGATTTAAAATTTCAAGTTACAAATAATCAATATTTGCCCTGAGGGAATCCTCAGACTGTTTTAAAAACCAGAATTCTATAATCCTCTGGTGTCTTATAGCTCTAGGAAAAACAAGTTACCCTCTTAAAGAAGCGCCTATGGTTTTTCTTCTCCTATAAAGAAGAACTTGGCTTAATGACCCCATTTTACTGGATGGGGTAGGCTCCTCCAAGGGGAATGGAAGTAGTTATTTTTTATTTCCAAAGACATTCAGAAAACTGCTCCATATATAGTTTTCTGCTATCTGACTTAAAGAAAATGTGGCTCTATTCACACTAAATGTTGATCTCAATATCTTTTAGGTGGCTAAAGCCTTTGTGGTGTAGAGGAGAGTATAGATAACAATTGACAACATCAACCTAACCAAAAAAAATTAAAACAAAACAAAACACTACTTTTCTATCAAATTAACAATTTGCTTTCAAATGGGTAAAAGATGTACAGAAACTCCATCAAATGGCAAATAACGCAAAGACACTCAACCTCAACAGTCATTACAGAAATACATATTAAAACAATGATGATATACCAATAAACATCTATAATAATGACTAAATTAAAATCGATAATATTAAGTGCTGTCAAGAATGTGGAGTACTGAAAATCTCATCCATTTTTGGTGAAAATTTAAAAATGTAAACTTACTTTGGAAAAGTAAATTTGGAAAAATGTAAACTTACTTTGCAGCAGTTTCTTAGAAGGTGAAGCATGCACTTACCACACAGCTTGGCCTCCTACTTGTTATTGACCCAAGTGAAATGAAAACTATGGTCACTTGAAAACCTGTACAGAGGTGACTTTATATATAATTGCCAAAAACTGGAAACAATCCAAACATCTCCCTACTAAGAATTGAATAAACAAACTTTAGTGCATCTATAGAATACTTAGCAGCAAAAAAGAAACAAAATGGCTGATACATACAACAACATAGATGAATGTCAAATGCAATATGTTAAGTGAAAGCAGCCAGACCAAAAAGGCTACATATGATTCCATTTATAGGACATTCTGGAAAAGGCAAAACCACAGACACAGAAAACAGATCAGTGGTTTTCAGTGACTGAGAAATTGAATGCAAAGGGACACACACATTTGGAGGGTGAGGATGGGACTGTTGTATATTTTGGTTGGGTGTTGCTTCTATGATTGTACACGTTTATCAAAACTCACAGAACTGTACACTAGGGTAGGTTTAACAGTATTAAATTATATCTTAACAAAAAGGTAAAAAACTAAGATTTTTGCTATGAAACTTTGGAATATTTTTAAAGGAAAATCTCCAAAATGAACAACAGCGAGTTAAATATGAATTAATACTTAATATGATTTATCTGTTGATAAGCATGTAAATTGTGGCCCTTTCAACTGTTTTAAACTCAAAAGTCCAAGACACCAGCATAAATGCCACCTTCGTGCATTTATGAAGTAAAAAATGAAAACCCTTCCTTTGACTTGAATGTGTTCACCTCTACAGCCTTCTTGAGACAAGCGCTCTTTTATCTTGATGGGTTTGCCACCTAAATGGAGAGAGGCCATGCATTTCTTATTGGCAATGCCAAAGCTGAAGGTTCTGTTCTCAATGTTAAACTCCTCACTTGACAAGAGGGAAAACCTGCCTCTTATTTTCTCTGCCAGATAACTTTTCCCCAACCTGCACTTGAATTCAAGGGTCTAAAGTCCAAACAGCTGAAGATGATGCAGGGCTATTCCAGTCCACATTGTTCTGCACCACCTCCGGAAGGAATCATTACCCAGCTACTGTAGAGAGAGAGGTCCGGCCCATCAGCCATCTTCTGGATGACATATATGTGCTCTATTAATATCACAAGATGCTTCCCCTCAGCATTCACCTCTTAAGAGTGCATTTTAATCCCAATAAATATTCACAGCTGACACCTTCCATATGCCACACAGGCTAAAATGGAACAAACGAGTGCTTCAGAGATGATGTTTGAAAATGATGCACTGCGTAGGAGCTCCTACAAATCTCTGCTTTATTGCAGGAACCAGAGGTTAGCATTAAGAAGACTGCCATTTGCTTCTCCAATTTGTAATGCTATTAATTATTCTTGCTTTTTAATCTGCTCTACACTTAGTAGCATCACAAAGCTACAATACAGGGATTTGGTAAGTGAAGACTTCAGATAAACCCACACTCTCTAGATGTACTGGTTTTAATTCCATCAAAGAAGGCAGAGCTCAGAAACTAGACTCTGCACCTCTCAGCAGTACATGTTTAAATTGGTGTGGAGTGGGAATGGAGTACAAAGTTGGGATGTGGGAAACCAAGACCAAAGTTCATGATGTAAACGTCACTGAAAAAAAAAGTAACTGTGAATGTCCTGGAAGTTTGGCAAGACTTTCCCTCTGGGTCCCTCTGGCTGTGCTAAACTACCACAACCCTAATCAAATGTAAGTGCCAGCCTACCACCAGCCACAGCATGTCAGATCTGACATCAGAATCCTTCTGTCCTCTGACCTACAGGGATGCTGTGAGCAGTAATTAATGTCCATTAAGTGGCGAGTCATCCTTATTCAGCTGCGTTCTGTCAAGTCCTAAGCAGACAGCTGCATAACCCATGACTCAGAGCACCTCATCAGACCATTTCTGCTCTGAGGAAAAGAGGTGACCTCAGCTCCAGTTGTCCACAGTGCAAAGGCCACGACACTGAAGGGCCTCTTGCCGCTGTAAATGGTGTCTCCAAGATGGATATAAGCCCTGGTTAGAGATGCCAGGACTGGGCAAGCTGGGCGGAAATGGTTGTTGCTTGATAGAAGGCTTCAGAGTTCAGAACAATTAAATAAATGTAGACAGGTCTGAAGGATAGAAATATTGCCAGAATATTCTTAATGCAAGTCAGAGAGTGAGTGACGATCTACAGTGACTTTCTCCTGCTTTCCATAGAGCCAACCCTATTCCCCTATGGTGAGGCTCTGAATTCATGCGGCCCTGACTAGGACTATTGAATACTAAAAGAGCTAAAATACTCTGAAGGAGAAACTACCATTTGTTAACTTCTGCATAGTGCCAAGTTCTTTAATTACATCCATAGCATAGCACCTGACACATGATAGGTGCCAAAATATCCAACGCTTAAATAACACTTGTCTAATAAATGGGGTGAATGAATTCCCATTAAATTTTGCAAGAATTCCAAGTAACAATTTACACGTGGGGAAACTAAGGCCCACAGACATTACAGAACTCCTCATAGTCGCAAAGCTATTAAGGTTGGAAGAGCTTAAATTGAAATGGGTTTTTCTGACTCTAAAATTCACACTAATTCCTACCTCTGGTAATTTATCCTGTTTATGCTGACGTTACCCTAAATGATGTCACCTGCTGTTAAGAGACCAGGAGTTAGTTAGCCTCCTCACCCAGATTGTTTGGGTCAAAATGTCCACAGCATCCTCTTCCCAGCATCCTCTTCTACCAATGATTGGTCATAGAATTTCCTTCACATGTAATTATATGTTGATGAGAGAGGAATAATACCCCACAGTTCTTGTTTGGAGACACTTATTCCACCCTCTGTAGATCTACATAGATTCTGTTTATATGTCCCTGTCTATGGAAGTTAGTAAGAGACAAACAAACTTTATGGTTTCATTCTCCTCCCTTCATTCATACCTCCCCTCAAAAGAGTTACCAGTGATTGCAGAGCCCAATCCGTCAAGCCACACACCGGTGTGGGGAAGAAACAAAAGTGAGATATCATCTCCATTTCCTCTGTCTACACTGCCTCCTGCATGCTGCAGTAAGGATTTCCAGGGTTCCTTCTTGGTTTTCTAGAAGTGGCAAGTTCACTATCTGGTGCATGAAAGTCCTCCACAGCCTTTCTACCTTCCCTGCAGCTCTTGACACTGCCAGCATCAGACATTGGGAGGAGAGCAGTGGTTCTCCCTGCAGCAACTGTAGGAACAGATCAGTCTGCTCAGCAGAGCCAGCTCACCCACAAGTGGAAGCATTTGTCCAGATTCCACCTTGGCAGTAGGTCCCCATTGCATTCTCTGACCTGCCTTTACCCTGGCCTTTGGCAACTAAGGGGCCCCCATTAATAAAGCTAATATTTTGATCTGGCTTTCTAGAGCATACCTAAGCCTGAGGGCCAAAGGTTAGGGGTTAGAGGCAGGTGCTAATCAATCACTACTCTTTCTTCCAAGATTCTGATAAGTTGACATTGCGCATGAGTCCCTTGATACCAGCTTTAAAGGCTGAGAACCCAGACTGCGATATTTTCCTCATCTCTCTTAAAATATGATTATGCAAATTTTCGATTTTTTTTTTCCTCTCTGCATTGCCTCTTTTTCTTGGAGGGTGGATAGATCCTGTTTTTTGTTTTGGTTCCTTTACTATACATTGGAAGAGTTCTTCAAATATCTTGTGTTTCTTGCTTGGTCATTTAGATTTAGAAACAAATTATTAAAAGTTGATTGGATATACTGTGTATGTATATGAGACTTGTCCATTTGTGATTCTTAATACTGGGTGAACATCTTAAAAACTGGCTCTTTTATTTGGTGTGACCCCAAATTCTTCCAGAGAAGAATTATCTAATCCACTGCTGGATCTACTCTTATGCCTATACATAAGATTTCTACAAGCTCTGTAAGAAAGGGCAGGCGGGGGTGAGAGGGTGGTGGTGTTCTATTCAATGTGTATATTTTTATTAAATCTTTCCCATTTTCAGCTTTGTGTTTTATCGCTAACACCCTGCCTCTCTGTACCTCATAGCCAGTGCAGTGATGGCCCGGCTGGGTGAGGGGAGAAGAGTACTGGGAAGTCTGCAGGCACTCTGCTCTCAGACTTTGAACCAATGCACCTGGTTTCAGCTCTGCACTTCACCCTCCCTCCAGATCCTGGGACGTTCTAGAGTTCTGCAGCACTGACTGAAGCTCCCCCCATCTGAGGACACTCAGGTTGTTACTGTCCCTACCTTGTTCAGTCAGCCACCATCTCCACATTCCATCTTCCTAAACTATATAGAAAATTTTCATTAGCAGTTGTCTCCTTTGCTCTTCTCTCTATGCTTATGGGTTTATATATATTTTATTCCTCTATAATTGTTTTCATGGGGTTTGGGAAGGGAGAGAAAATTAGTCACATGCATTCAGTCTTCAGGCTGCCTTTTCACAGGTATTACTTCCAGTGTTGAGGGAGTAGACCAAGAATTGAAAGCAACAAGGGAGCTCCCAAATATGGCCCTATATATTACAACCAGTTGTATCCACAGTTCTCAGAGCAGGGGAGCCAGACAGCAGTGACTCCCTTTAGTGCATGGTAAGAACCTCCACCTTTCCTGTAGAGGTGGAGGCATGGCCACCCACACCTCTTTGGTACATGCCTGCCCTGACATGGCAAACCCAAACTTGAACCCTCTCAAGTCATCACCACAGCCTCTGCCACAGGGATTGGGAGTCCTCATGCTAAGGGAACCTAACAATCTGGAATTACTGGGGTTGGTATTCAGATAGAACTAACTGTGGCCTCACTTTCCTTTGTAGTTTCTGGCCCAAGCCTTATCTTTAATTCTGAGCCCACTCAGTAGCCTCCAAGAAGAGAATCAAAGATCCTTTTAGGGAACCAACATTGGCCTAAAATTTGAAAGAAGTCAGAGATCGGGTTGGTATAGTGTTTGATGGAAAAGGAGCTGAGTAAAGACATTGACAGTCAGGAAGAAGGGCAGGTGGCTGAGAGTATGTCAGCCTGTGGGAGCAGGGACCTCGCCATAGGAACAGACAGACAGCAGGAAGCTCTGTGGCAGAGCTCTTTCTAGTTAATTATAAGAGCAGAGAGCCTGGGCAAGGAGAAAAGCCTGAGATAGAGGCGCCATTTTCAGGGGAGTTTCTAAGATACCCTAAAAATAATTTTTTTGTCTTTTTCTCCTTTTCGTTTAACGTTTCCACCTCTCTGCTTCCTTTGTTTCTTTTTCCCTGTCTGCATTTTTCATTCTCTTTCCAACATTTTTTTTTCTTTCTCTCTCTGTTCTTCTTTTGAAACTTGACAGGATTATTTGGTGCCTGATAAAGATCTTCCACACCAACCTCAAGTCCTCAGAGAATATTTTCAACACAGCCATTTCTAGGTCCTGGAAATTAGACTTTACAAAGAAAGTGCTGACAAAAGCCTTAAGTAGGGCAGCCCTGTTCAGTCCCAACCTCATTTAATCAGCTTTCCTAGAGCCGGGCCCAGAAAACAGGATAAACTTCATCATAAAGCTTTTCCCTCATCTTTTACCCACCTACTTCTCATCAACCTATTCATAACGAGCAATAAATGAATCCCGGCCACAAAGCCCCAGACCTGGGCTTAGCATTTTGCTTCACAAAAGACAGAGCTTTCCACATTAATGCCTTTTGCTTTCTGTCATAGACTTCTCAGAAAAGACATTCTTCTTTATTTTGGGAGAAAAACAAGCCAAAGGGCTTGAGATAGCGAAGATTTGGTGAGTCCTTACTATGTGCAGGCCTCAGCATTTTACATGCATTACCTCATTTAGTTCTCATAGTGACTCTAGGGAAAAGATTCTATTTTTTTTCCCTTTTACATATAAGGAACCAGAGACAGAGAGAGCTATTCACCAAGCTTGAGCAAGAGCACACAGTGAGTGTCTGGTACAGTCAGGATTTGCATCTAAGCATTCTGATTCCCAGGCTCATGTGACTCACTGCACTGAACTGATTTTTTCCTACCCTGTATTCCAATTCTTTGCCACCCCAAACTTATTTAATTTGGTCAGACCAAATCAAGCATATTTAGGGCACAGAGAGCATTCGAACATAGAAAAAGCTTAGACCTGTTCCCTCCACATATCTCAGCAACCTGCCGCCAACAAACCCAGGTAAGCAACTGCAAGAATTAGCTATACTTTGCTGCACTCCCTTTATCTCACCCAGGGCTGAATTGCAACATCTAATCCTGCTTGAGTAAGAGCAGAGCTTGATACATAAATTTGGAAGTTGTTAACAGATGACATTTGAAACCAAGTGAATAGAGACAGCTGCCCAAACACAGAGGCTAGCAGGGGCAAGGCAAAGCCTTGAGGAGATAATTTTGGAGGAAAAAGTAAAATTGGGACTATGTAAAGATTAGGGAGCACTAGCAGAAAAGGGAAGATTTTGTTAAATTATAGATTAGCTTCAAGATGGCTGACTGGAGACATTGAACACTCACCCTCTCCAGAAAGAACCAAAATTGTGAATAGATAATCACACCTCAAATAGAACACGTAGGAGTGAACACTGGAGTTCAACAGAGAAGCCACAGGAAACACCTGAGGCACAGAAGGAGAAATAGGTGAGCAGCTAGCTTGGCTAGCTTGGTAGGGACACAGAGCAACTCCTATTGTGGAAAAAGTGTAAGAGAGAGATGTTCAGCAGTCACATTCCCACTACAATCTGCTGCAATCCTGACCAAGAGAGAGCTCCTCTATCCACACAAACCCTGGGACTAGCACGGGCAGGTAGTCTAGAGGCCCGAGGGCTCTCTAGCAGACAGATGACTTGTGCTGGCTGGATCACTCACAACCCCAAGACCCAAGCAGCTGCAGCACAGCACCACTGGGAGAGTGTAACTGTCACCAGACAGCATCCTTCCCTGGAAACCACAGACCCCATATCTCCACATTTCTAGAGCCCTGACTGACATCTTCCAGTGTCCACTTGGAAGGCTACAACAGCACAGTGTGGGCTGGACCCAAAAGTTCTGCAGGGTCCCCAGTACTCTATCCACAAGAAGTACTACTCTCTGGGGAAAGAACAGTGCAACAAACCAAGGAGGCAGCCCCTTGGCAAGGGAAACCACAGCATGTGCTTTCCAGACTCCAAGCGCTCCCTGTCAGGCTGTGAAAAGCAGTCTTTTCCCAGCAGCAGCATGGACTCTGTACTCAGGCTCATAAATGGAGAGTAGACTCCATTACCCTCTTCCACACACTGCCATGGCAGTTACTGCCACAAGGAGCTCAGACAGGTGAGTCCCTAGCCCCCACTGGCAAAGTGCACTCTGTGCTTAGACTTGTACATAAAGACTAGGAGCCCTTTCCCCACTCTACACACTGCTGCAGTTGCAGCTGTTGTTGCTGCCATTTGGGGCTGGGGTGGGCAAGCTGGAGGGCTGCCTATATAAGGCTACGAGTGGTGGTGGTGTGGCCTCTGTGCTCAGATTTGTGTGCAGACAGCAGGGTCCCTTCTCTTCTCTGCACAGTGCTGAGGACACCCCTGTAGACCACCAGGTACCTGAGGTCAGACCTGCCCGGCCTGGCACCCCGCAACCCCAGAACCCAAGCATACTGCCTGAGGACGTGGAGAACACTCCACACATTCTACCACCTCTGGCATCCGTGTACTCCCTCCAGGGTGAAGATGGGCCCACCCAATCTGCTGCCAATGACACTGACAATACTCACCCACCCACATGCACCACCCAGGAGCCTGGGGACCATCCTGCTCAACCCATTGAAGGCAACACCAACACCAGCATGCACCTCTTGGGACCCAGAGGATCATCTTGTCACTGTTACTGACATCCCCCACACCACGCCAATTACCCAGGGGCCCAATAATGCACCTGCATGACCAGCCTACCGCTGCCACTACTGGCAGCTGAGCAAGCCACCTGGATGCCTAAGATTGGCCCACCTGGACCCACTAACACCACTGCCATCATACACCACCCTGGGGCCCAAGAACTGGCATGCTCAGCCCTCTGCTGCCACCACTGAAGCCTGAAGACTGGCCCGCCTGTCATCCCAGTCCCCAGGAAAACTTCATCACAGCCTCTACTAATAACCACACCCTAAGCCACCGAGGAAATCACAGATACCGCCAATATTATTTATAATCAAAGAAATCATACAGAGACTACACCATTGCACACACCCAACCAACATCACTGATATATCTTCAAGAAAAATCATCCCCTACACAAGCAAATTCCAAAAAATGGAACAAGTAACTAATGCACCAGATACACAAATAGCAATATAAAGACACAACAATCATGAAAAAGCAAGGAAATATGACACCTCCAAATGAACACAATAATTCTCTAGCAACAGATCCTAATCAAAAAGAAATTCATGGAGTCCCAGAAAAGAACTCAAAATTTAGATATCCAAACAGCTCAGTGAGACACAAGATAATTCTGAAAAATGACACAAAGAAATCACAAAAATAATTCAGGATATGAATGAGAAATGTACTAAAGAAATATCATCAAAGAGAGTCAAACAGAAATATTGGAGCTGAAGAATTCATTGAATGAAATATAAAACACATTTGAAAGCTTCAACAATTGACTAGATCAAGCTGAAGAATCTCAAAACTTGAAGACAGGTGTTTTAAAATAACTCATTCAGACAAAAATAAAGAAAAGGGGGCTGGGGGCAGTGGTTCACGCCTGTAATCCCAGCACTTTGGGAGGTCAAGGCAGGTGGACCACCTGAGGTCAGGAGTTCGAGACCAGCCTGACAAATATGGAGAAACCCTGTCTCTACTAAAAATACAAAATTAGCTAGGCATGGTGGCACATGCCTGTCATCCCAGCTACTGGGGAGATTGAGGAAGGAGAATCGCTTGAACCCAGGAGGCAAAGGTTGCGGTTAACTGAGATTGCACCATTGCACTCCAGCCCAGGCAATAAGAGCGAAACTCCATCTCAATAAATAAATAAATAAGAATTAAAAAGAATGAATAAAGCCTTTGTGATACATGGTTCACCATAAAGTAACCAAATAAATAAATTATCAGTTCTCCAGACAGCAAAGAGACCAAAGAAGAGTTCAATAGCCTTTTTAATAAAATAATAGATGAAAACTTCCCAAGTTTATCAAGAGATTTAAACATTCAGATACAAAAGGCCCAGTGATTCCCAAACAGATAAAATGCAAAAAGGTCTTCTCTGTGGCACATTATAGTCAAACTGTCTAAAATCAAAGAAAAAGAGAATTCTAAAAACAGCAAGATCTTCTAGTGGGACAATAGGGAAATGAAAAGAGGAGAGAGAGAGAGAAAAAAAAACTGCAGGAGAAAAGCATCTAGTCACCTATAAAGAAACCCCCATCAGACTAACAGCAGAATTCTCCGCAGAAACTATACAAGCCAGGAGATAATAGAGTTACATATTCAAAGTACTGAAAGAAAAAAAACTGCCACCCAAGGATATAACCAGCAAAATTATCTTTCATAAATGAAGAAGAAATAAAGTATTTTCAAACAAACAAATGTTGAGAGAATTGATTAGCACTAGACCAGGGAAGAAATGCTCAAGAGAGTACTGAACCTGGCAGAGAAAGGACAAGAGTTACCATCATGAAAACACATTAAAGTCTAAAACTCACTGTTAAAGCAAAAACACAAATGATGAAAAGATCCAAATGGTACCACTATAGAAAATCACTAAACCACAAAGGCAAAAAATAAAAGAAAATGAAAGGAATAATTGATATACAGAACAACCAGAAACCAATAAACAATATGACAGGAACAAAACCTCACATATGAATAATAACCTTGAATGTAAATGAATTAAATTCTCCACTTAGAAGATATAGACTAGCTGAATGAATTATAAAAAAAAACACAACCCAACTATATGCTACCTACAAGAAAGAAAATTTACCCGTAAAGACACATACAGACTAAAAGTAAAAGAATGGAAAAAGATATTCCATGCAAATGAAAACCAGTAATGAGCAGAAGTAGCTTTACTTATATTAGATAAAACAAACTTTGAATCAAAAACAGTATAAAAAAGGACAAAGAAAGTTATTATATAATATAATGATAAAGGGATCATTTCAGCAAGAGGATATAACAATTCTTTTTTTTTGTTGGCGGGGGGGCCAGGAGTTCAAAAAAAATAACAGGCTGGAGTATAGTGGGCAATCTTAGCTCACTGCAACCTCCACCTCCTAGGTTCAAGTGATTCTCATGCCTCAACCTCCTAAGTAGCTGGGACTACAAGTGTGCACCACAATGCCCAGCTAATTTTTTTATTTTTTAGTAGATATGGGGTTTTGCCATGTTGGCCAGGCTGGTGTTGAACTCCTGACCTCAAGTGATCTGCCTGCCTCAGCCTCCCAAAGTGCTGGGATTACAGGAGTGAGTCACCATGCCCAGCGATAACAACTCTAAATATATATGCATCCAACACCAGAGCACCCAGATTGATAAAGCAAATATTAACTAGATCTAAAGAGAGAGAGAGACTCCAGTGCAATAATATCTGGACTTCAACACCCCATTCTCAGCATTAGACAGATAATCTATACAGAAAATCAACAAAGAAACATTAGATTTAAATTGGACCTTACAGCAAATGGACCTAATAGACATTTATAGAACATTTTATCCAACATTGGCAAAATACACATTTTTCTGATCAGTACGTGAAGCATTTTCCAAAATAGACCATATGTTAGGCCACAAAGCAAGTCTCAACAAATTTTTGAAAATCAAAATTATATCATGTGTCTTCTTAGACCACAATAAAACTAGAAATTGAAACTAAGAGGAACACTGGAAATTACACAAACACATACAAATTGAACAACATGCTTCTGAAGGAGCAATGGGTCAATGAAGAAATTAAATGTCTGGAAACAAATGAAAATGGAAATACAACATATCAAAAACTGTGAGATAAAGCAAAAGCAGTGCTAAGGGGAAAGTTTATAGCAATAAATGCCTACATCAAAAAAAGAGAAAGATTTCAAATAAACAGTCTAATGATGTACCTCAAGAAACCAGAAAACTAAGAACAAATCAAATGGAAAATCAGCAGAAGAAAAGAAACAATAAAGATCAGAGCAAAACTAAATGAAATAGAGACTAATAAAAATATAAAGGATCAATTAAATAAAAAGTTGGTTCTTCACAAAGATAAGCAAAATTGATAAACCTCTAGCTAGACTAAACAAGAAAAGAAGATCCAATAAACAACTGATACCACAGAAATGCAAAGGATCATCAGAGGCTCTTATGAACAACTATATGCTAACAAACTGGAAAACCTAGAGGAAATTGATAAGTTCCTACACAAATACAACCTACCATGATTGCATGAGGAAGAAACCAAAAACCCGAATAGACTAAAAACAAGCAGCAACATTGAATCAGTAATAAAATACCTCCCAACAAAGAAAAACTCAGGACAACATGGATTCACTGCTGAATTCAGCCAAATGTATAAAGGATAACTGATATGGTTTGTCTGTGTCCCTGGACTCAGATCTCATCTGAATTGTAGTTCCCATAATCCCCATGTGTCGTGGAAGGGACCAGGTGGAGATAATTGAATCATGGAGGCAGTTTCCCCCTTCCTGTTTTCGTGATAGTGAGTTCATTCTTATGAGATCTGATGGTTTCATAACGGGCTTCCCGCTTCACTGGGCACTCATTGTTCTCCTTCCTGCTACAGTGTGAAGAAGGACGTGTTTGCTTCCCCTGCCACCATGATTGTAAGTTTCCTGAAGCCTCCCTAGCCATGCAGAACTGTGAGCCAATTAAACCTTTTCCCTTTATAAATTACCCAGTCTTTCTTATGTCTTTATTAGCAGTGTGAGAACGGACTAATACAACAACTAATACCAATCCTTCTCAAACTATTCCAAAAAGTTGAAGAGAACGGAATTCTCCCTAACTCGTTCTATGAGACCAACATTACCCTGATACCAAAACTGGACAAGGACACAACAAAAAAATGAAACTACAGGCCAATATCCCTGATGAACATAGATGCAAAAATTCTCAACAAAATACTATCAAACTGAATCCAACAGCACCCCAAAAAGATAATACACCATGAGCAAGTGGGATTTGTAGCAGGGATGCAAGCATAGTTCAACATATATACATCAATAAACAAGATACACCACAGCAACATAATGAAGGGCAAAACCAAAAATTTAACACCCTTGATGATAAAAATTCTCAACAAAATGAGGCATAGAAGAAACATATCTCAAAATAATAAAGGTCGCATGTGACAAAACCACAGCTAATATACTGAATGGGGAAAAGCTGAAAGCCTTTTCTCCAAGAACTAGAACGAATATAAGGATGCCCATTTTTACCACTCCTATTCAACTTAGTACTAGAAGTCCTTGCCAGAGCAATCACTGGATTGCTCTGGAACCCACCCCTGATAATTATTTGTAGGTTCTTTTCTATTTCCCTAAGTGCCAGCCAGTCTGAGAAATAAAGGGAAAGAGTACAAAAGAGGGAAATTTTAAAGCTGGGTGTCCAGGGCAGACATCACATGTCAGCTGGTTCCGTGATGCCCCCCAAGCTGCAAAACCAGCAAGTTTTTATTAGTGATTTTCAAAAGGGGAGGGAGTGTGCAAATAGGGTGTGGGTCACAGAGATCACATGCTTCACAAGGTAATAAAATATCACAAGGCAAATGGAGGCAGGGCGAGATCACAGGACCGGGCTGAAATTAAAATTGCTAATGAAGTTTCGGGCACGCATTGTCATTGATAACATCTTATCAGGAGACAGGGTTTGAGAGCAGATAACCGGTCTGACCAAATGTATTAGGCAGGAATTTCCTCGTCCTAATAAGCCTGGGAGCACTACAGGAGACCGGGGCTTATTTCATCCCTTATCTGCAACCATAAAAGACAGACATTCCCAAAGTGACCATTTCAGAGACCTCCCCTTGGGAACACATTCTCTTTCTCAGGGATGTTCCTTGCTGAGAAAAAGAATTCAGCGATATTTCTCCTATATGCTTTTGAAAGAACAGAAATATGGCTCTGTTCCACCCGGCCCACAGGCAGCCAGACTTTAAGGTTACCTCCCTTGTTCCCTGAACATCACTGTTATCCTGTTCTTTTTACAAGATGCCCAGATTTCATATTGTTTAAACAATTTGTGCAGTTAACGCAATCATCACAGGGTCCTGAGGCAACATTCATCCTCAGCTTATGAAGGTGACAGGATTAAGAGATTAAAGTAAAGACAGGCATAGGAAATCACAAGAGTATTTACTGGGGAAGTGATAAGTGTTCATGAAATCTTCACAATTTATGTCCAGAGATGGCAGTAAAGACAGGCGTAAGAAATTATAAAAGTATTAATTTGGGGAACTAATAAATATCCATGAAATCTTCACAATTTATGTTCTTCTGCCATGGCTTCAGCCAGTCCCTCTGTTCGGGGTCCCTGACTTCCCGCAACACACCACAGCAACATAATGAAGGGCAAAAAACAAAAATTTAACATCCTTGATGATAAAAATTCTCAACAAAATGAGGGGTAGAAGAAACATGTCTCAAAATAATAAAGGTCGCATATGACAAAACCACTGCTAATACACTGAATGGGGAAAAGTTGAAAGCCCTTTCTCCAAGAACTAGAACAATATAAGGATGCCCATTTTTACCACTCCTATTCAACATAGTACTAGAAGTCCTTGCCAGAACAATCAGACAAGAGAAATAAATAAAAGGCATTCAAATTGGAAAAGAGAATATTTGCAAACTGCTCATCCAACAGGAGACTAATATTCAGAATATAAAAGCAACTCAAACAACTCAACATTAAAAAATAGTAATAATAATCCCCTTAAAAATTAGCAAAGGACTTAAATAGACCTTTCCCAAAAGAACACATACAAATGACCAACAGTTACATGGAAAAAATGCTCAATACCACTAATCATCAGGAAAATGCAAATCATATCATGATATGCTATCACATATGATATATGATATGATATAGATAATTAGAATGGCTACTATTAAAAAGAAAAAATATAGCAGATGCTAATGAGGATGCAGAGAAAAGGGAACTCTTATACACTGTCAGTGGGAATGTAAATTAGCAGAACCACTATGTAAAACAATACTGAGATCTCTCAGCAGTGAACAATCTTACTACTAGGTATTTATCAGTATATCAAAGGGTTCCCTTACCTCAATGTTTATTGCAGTACTATTCACAATAGCAAAGATATTACTTCAACCTAAATGTTCATCAACAGACAAATAGATAAAGAAAATTTGGTATATATACGCAATGGAATACTATTCAGCCATAAAAAATTGAGTCTTATCATCTGCAGCAACATGGATGAAATGGAGATCATTGTGTTAAGTGAAATACGCCAGGCACAGAAAGACAAGTACTGCATTTTCTCACCCATATAAGGGAGCTAAAAAATTTGATCTCATGGACATAGAGAATAGAATGATAGATACCAGAGATTCTGAAGGATGAGTGTATATGGGAGGGAGACGAAAAGAAGTTGGTTAATGGGTGCCAACATACAGTTATATGGACGAAAAAAGTTTTAATGTTTGATATCAGACTAGTGTGACTATACCTAGCAAGAAAACTTTGTATACTACCAAGTAACTACAAGAGAGGACTTGATGCCAACACCTGTAAATAATAAATATTTAAGGTGACAGATACCCCAAATATTCTGACTTTATCATTACATATTTTATGCAAGTAAAAAACACTCTTATGTACTCCATAAATATGTAAATATTATGTATCAATAAGAGTAAAATAAATAAATAGAAAATATTCTAAATAACTACACACAAAAAATATATACAGATTACAAAAATTACATGAGGAGTTTTGGCCCACAAGGTCACTTGGCACAGTACCAGGCACCTAGAACACATTCAAAAATATTTGCAATGTTGAATTAAAGTGAAGCAAAAAGTAGAATAAAACTGAAAAGAAATCATTATATTTAGTAACTGACACCTCAGTGGTGAACTTTAAAGAGAACTTTCAGGCCGGGCGCTCATGCCTATAATCCCAGCACTTTGGGAGGCCAAGGCAGGTGGATCACCTGAGGTCAGGACTTCAAGACCAGCCTGGCCAACATGGTGAAACCCCATCTATACTACAAATACAAAAATTAGCCAGGCATGATGGTGGGTGCCTGTAATCCCAGCTACTCAGGAGACTGAAGAGAGAGAGTCACTTGAACCCAGGAGGCGGCAGTTGCAGTGAGCCGAGATCACGCCATTGCACTCCAGCCTGAATGACAGAGAGAGACTCCGTCTCAAAAAAAAGAGAGAGAGAGAACTTTCAATGGAATGATGGAAAGAAGTAAGATTTTTAGGAAATAAAGGAATGAAGAGAAAGCAAAAAAAAAAAAAATGAGGTGGCAAAGGTGAAGATTGAAGTTTTTATTAAAAGAATGGAAAATATATCAGACTGTTGGGGGATTGATTGAAGGAAATAATGATATTTGCTCTCATTTATTGAGTTCCTACAACATGTAAGAATGGATGAAGAGATGAGTGAATGGGAAGACCATGAGTCAGAGCTAGAATCCTCGAGAAGAATGTCTTTAGCTTGTGGAATGGGTGGTGATTTGAGCAGGGCAGGGAAATCGGTCACTATGAAGGGGAAGTGTGGCATCAGAGGGTAAGGGGATGCAGAATGTCTAAGGTAGACTAAAGTTCTAGAAGCTGCAGAATGATGCAACGAAAACAGCCATAAACTCCCGCACTTAGTCCCAAGACATAGGGTACATGGGAGAAAGAGAAGCTTTCATTTAAGTGAGTTGCAAAGCATGTGATATTTGCAGTGGAGAAAATGGCTTTAGCTTAAGTGAAAAGACAGAGCATGTTTAAGAAGAAAGGGAAACGACACAGGAATTTGTTGACAATGAAAGGAAGGAAGTTTAAAAGACACAATGGAAATGATTAGAAAATGGTTATATTAATCAGGGTTCTAGCTAGAAATAGGCAAAATACTCGAAGTATCAACAATAGATGATGAGGTACCCAACAACCAGCATTAGCGGGGAACCATTACCCTATACACTTCATGGGGCAAGGAAAACAAGTGGTGTTGGTAAACACAATAAGAGCTGAAACCATGAAAGAGGGACCACCCAGCAGAAATTGTGTTGTAAAGTGTCATAGCCACTGTGAGAACCACAGCAGCACAGGAAAGGAGTAGCCGGGAACACTACAACTCCTCACTCTCCTCCCATAGACTTGTCTCCTACTGATGCCTCCATCAGCTGAGCCCAACCAGAAGATGAGCCCAACCAGGTGATGCTGTCCAGAGTCACTGAAGAGAACAGGTGAATACTGGGTGTGCAGGGGAGGTAGGTTGAGTAGAGAACATTCAGAGTCGGGGAGTGAGCAGAAGGGAAATATCTAGCTGAATGAGAGGGAAAGTTTAGGACAGAATAGCTATAACGGGAGCATGAGGTAAAGTAAAGAAATAGAAAAGTAGTGGAGAGAGGGGCTGTGAATGGCTAGAGTTTGCGAATAATGGCTTAAAATGAATGGCTAGAGTTTGCGAATAATGGCTTAAAAGAACTCTCAGGGGCTCTTGGTTCACAATGAGGACTGTTTATGTGGATTTGTGTACATATTAATAGCAATTAGAGCCAAATGCTCACAGGCAATGCTTGGTAACATCTAAGTTGGCTTCCCAAGAAATCCCAGTTGTCTGCTTATCCATACTGCCCCCCAGAAATAGTTTGCTTAATACCAGGAATTTCTGCAGTGGGAATCAAAACTTTTTGTTCTCTACGTAAGTTTGGATGTGAGACTTACATTTAATTCAATAAATATGTATAGGTACCGAGATGACAAAGTTGCTGTTCTATCAAAAGCAGAACCTCCTTGGGTGGACAATGCAGTAACTTAAACTAACACAATTTCTGACCTAAGCTCAGAGATTCTCAAGAAATCACCTTTTTTATAAAAAGGAACAAGATCATGTCTTTTGCAGGAACATGAGTGGAGCTGGAGGTGATTATCCTTAGCAAACTAACACAGGAGCAGAAAACCAAACACTGCATGTTCTCACTTATAAATGGAAGCTAAATGATGAGAACTTACAAACACAAAGAAGGAAAGAGACACTGGGGTCTACTTGAGGGTAGGAGGAAGAGGAACAGAAAAATCACTATTGGGTACTAGGCTTAATACCTGGGTGATAAAATAATCTGTACAACAAACCCCTGTGACATGAGTTTACCTACGTAACAAATCTGCACATGTACTCCCAAACCTAAAATAAAAGTTAAAAAAAAAACAAAAAGAAAGCAGCTTTTGATAGGAGAGTGTTTGAGGGCATTAGCATGACTAATGGGGACATTGTGAGACAGAGAATGAAAGTATCAATTGTCAAGGCGGTTGGCCCCAAAATAAACTGCCTTTTTCAGAGCAAAATGAGTATGTGTATGTGTACAGGTGTGAGGTTGTGTGTGTGCTAAAATCCCTCACTCATCCACCCATCCATTCATCCACCCGTCCATTCATCCACCTCCATTTCTTGCCTTCCTTTACATCCCTGTATTGCACCAGTTGAATGTGGTGATCAAAGGAGGAAACCGGCTATACTTTTATATTCTTCAATATCAGTTTTCCTTGTTTTCCTTCCATTTCCCAGCAGTCTCATCACAGAGGATTCCAGCATGAGAAATATGACATAACAATAGCATCACACAATGGATGCCTCATTACGTCCCACCTCTCCTGTGTCTCAGACGTGACTACCACCTCCCTCTCCTGACCTCAGCCCACTCTCTAATTCCACTTGAGATATCTGTATTTTAGAAGAAATGTTTTTGTGTTTTTGTTTTTCGGAAGAAGGACAAAACAAAGCTCTAGCAGGGCTGGGGTGGGGGAAGCCCCAAAGAAAGTGATTAATATCATTGCTGCTAATTTTCCACAAGCACTTGTCGGCACAGCAGTGAGCCAACTCAGACAGTGCCAAAAGTAATCTCGAAATTATCTGGCATCTCACTCCAGCAATAAAACACAGATTTATGTGGTGCAGCCCATAATAGAAAATGGAATAAAATCATCCTAGATGACTAAATCTTGATGTTTCTGGTCGAGGAGCTTAATAACTGAACTCTTTATACCCCCAGGGACTACTCAGCCATTTGTTTTCATTTCTCTGACATTTTGTCAGAGTCACATAATCAGATGTGCTGCCCTGCTGCAGGGTCTGGGCCTCAGAGATGAGTGTGTTCCACAGTGGGGTCAGGAGACCCGCTTCTAGGTACTGACCTGTCATCCCTAACTCTGGGACCTGAAACAAATTGCCCTGGTTAAAAACACTCTGATTGTCTTGCATTCCACTTTGGAAATTCTTCCAGGCTCACTGAGACTTCACCTCTCTACTCCTCCTGGTTTCTCTGCCCCATTTGGTCCTGTATCTTGGTTCCTGGTCTTCAGTTAGCCCTTTTGGGGCATGGTATAGGCTCCTTCCACAAGAAAATCCTTCAAAAACCTAAATTACCTTTAGAACTATTTTAACTAGGTTTCACCATTGACGTAATCTTGGTGTGTGTGTGTGTCTTCTGCTACAAAATGGACTTGTTTCTTTTTCTCTTCTTTTGCTCTACCTTCTTCCATGTTTCCTTCCCATGTCTTTTCCCTCTCTCTTCTTCCTCTCCTTCCTTACCCCTGACAATTACACGAACCTGTGTCTGACACCCACAGGCATTTCTTACTTGCTTGGTGACACTTAGGAATAAAGAAGACGCTCATTGCTCTGCCCACAGTGTCATAGTCTTCCTGGATGCATGCAAATGACATGAAATCATGTCATTTGTAGCAACATGGTTGGAACTTGAGATTATTATTATAATAATCTCAAGTGTCAGTTCAAAGTTGTGTTAAGTTACTGAGGAACAGTTTAAAGCAATTTATAGCTGTAGCATGAGCGTACATGAGAATGAAATGGTGACATGGAAAAGTAAGCACAGCTCCAGCTAAGGGATACATTTTGGAGTGCAATATAGAACATATGCAGAGGAAAATTGTGAAAACATTTGAAGGCATTTGTGTGCATTAATCAAGATTGTTCTTCTTGTCCTCAACTTAAGAATAGATTGCAAAACCCTACTAGAATAACAGTGAGGAAAAGCAGTGCTGTCCTCTATCAGCAACAGGTGATAGGAATATGTCTAACTTTTGGTACTGACAAGGACTGCAATTATAAATATGAACAGGGCAAATCACACCTGTAGACATTCAGCTGATGAAGACTCCCCTGCAAAGCTTAAACATAGTACAAATGGGTTATCTATGCACAGGAAAAGAAATCAACATTATCAGAGGTATGCCTGCCTCCCATGTTTATCACAGTACTATTCACAATAGCAAAGATATGGAATCAACCCGTGTTCATCAATGGATGAGTGAATAAAGAAAATGTGCCTTATGTACACAATGGAATACTAGTTAGTCATTATAAAAGATGAAATCATGTCATTTGTAGCAACGTGGTTGGAACTTGAGGTTATTATCATAAGTGAAATAAGCCAGGCACAACAAGACAGATATCACATGTTCTCACTCATATGTGGGAGCTAAAAAATTTGATCAGATGGAGGTAGAGAGTGGAAAGATAGCAGAGACTGGGAAGGGTGAGTAGAGAGGAGTGAAGGGGATAAGAGAAGTGCATTAAAGTATACAAACATACAGTAAAACGGAATAAATTCAGTGTTTCGTAGAGTAAGGTGACAATACTTAACAAAAATATTTGGTACTCAGGTGATGGACACCCTAAATGCCCTGACTTGATTACTACACATTATATACATGTAACAAAACTTTGCATGTGCCCCACAAATTTGTACAAATTAAAAAAAAGAAGAAAAAATAAAAATAAAATACAAATTTTAAAAACATAGTGCAGGCCAGGCACGGTAGCTCACGCCTGTAATCCCAGCACTTTGGGAGGCCGAGGCGGGCAATGTCAGGAGTTCAAGACAAGCCTGGCCAACATGGTGAAACCCCGTCTCTACTAAAAATACAAAAATTAGCTGGGTGTGATGGTGTGCACCTGTAATCCCAGCTACTCGGGAGGCTGAGGCAGGAGAAATGCTTGAACCCGAGAGTCGGAGGTTGCAGTGAGCTGAGATTGCACCACTGCACTCCAGCCTGGGCGACAGATTGAGACTCCATCTCCAAAAACAAACAAGCAAAGCATAGTGCAAATGCATCCAGGAAGACTAAGAATCCAGTAGTCCTTTATCAGTCCTGGTTCCCAAATGAGACTTTTAATCTACCATGTATCCATGTCAGAGGTAGACTGAGGTGAGATCAGGAATAACCATAAATGCACAGAGAAAGAAAGTCTAGAATTAAACAATGAAAAAGATAACCCCTTGGTGACACTGGTTAAGCATTTCCTTGTTTGGAGAATTAACACCAAAATCACACTGATGTTAGATATGTATATATATCGTAGCTTGGTGCTGAATATATATTGTAGCTTGGTGTGTATGTGTGTGTGTGCGCACGCATGTGTGTGTGTGTGTGTTATATGCACATACACATATACAGACTTCCCTTGGTATCCATGGAGGATTGATTCCAGGACCGCCCTCAGATACCAAAATGCACGGATGCTCAAGTCCCTTATATAAAATGGTATAGTATCTGCATATAACCTACGCACATTCTCCTACCTAATTACACGGTTGAAACTTTCAGCCCCTATCTACCAAGGAGGTCCCCAGAAGTGAACAGGGGCTAGAGAACAGGGTCAATCATGTGGCCAATAATTTAATTACATGCGCCTACTGTCTTAGTTGGCTTGGCTGTCACAAGTACATACCATATACTGGATGTCTTAAGCAACAAAAACTTATTCTCCCAGGAGGCTAGGTACTTCCAGATCAACGTGCTGGCCAATTTGGTTGCTGATAAGGGCTCTCTTCCTGGCTTGCAGATATCCACCTTCTTGCTATGTCTTCATGTGACCTTTCCTCAGTGCACATACACACAACACACACAGAGCCAGACAGAGAAAAAGAGAGAAGGATCTTTCTTCCTCCTTTTTTAAGGCAACTAATCTCATCAAGAAGGCCCCTCTCTCACAACCTGATCTAATCCTAATTACCTCCCAAAAACCCCATCTCCAAATATTATCAAATTGAGGATTAGGGCTTCAACATGTGAATTTACATGGCGGGGGATACAAATATTCAGTCCATAACACTTGAATGTTATGTAATGAAGTCCCATATAAAAAACTCTGAAACAACAAGATTTGGGAAATTTGGAGGTTGCTGAACACAAGGATGTGCTGGGATGGCGACGTGCCTGGAAATATCATGTAGCACTGTGCCCCATCCCTCAACTCTGCTCACATACCTTGTTGCCCTATGTAACTCTTCACCTGGCTGTTCATTTGTATCCTATATAACAAATCAGTAACCGTAATTACAGTGCTTCCCTGAGCTGTGTGAGTCATTCTAGCAAATTATTGAACCTGAGAGGTGGTCATAGGAACCCTCAAATTTGTGGTTCATGAGACAGAAGTACAGACGGCCCCTGGGACTTAACATCTGCTGTCTGATGTGAGAACAGTCTGCACCCTTAACGTGTAGGATCTGATGCTCACTTCAGATAGTGTCAGAATTGAATTGTAGGACACCCAACTGGTATGGGAGAGTTGGTATTAGAGAAACGTCACTAACAAGATGATGTTTTGCCTTCTGATTCACTAGTATAGTAGGAAAAATTCTAAGATGATCTGAAGATTTCCACTTCTGATCTGCATGCCCTGTATAATCCCCTTCCTTTAGTGACCTGTGAATATGGTAGGATTTTACTCCAGTGATTAAGTTATGTTATTTGGCAAAAGTGAAGGAGTTTTTACATATGTAATTAAAATTCTTAATCAGTTGATTTCAAGTTAATCAAAAAGGAGATTATACTTTGTAAGCCTGACCTAATAAGGAAAGTCCTTTAAAAGAGGGTCTAGAAGTCAGAAACAGAGGAGGTCAGAGATTCTCCTCCTGGCCTTGAAATCATAAGCTGCCATGTTGTGAGAAGGCCCATGAGGCAAGATACTGAGTGGCTCTAGGAGCTAAGGGCAGCCCCAGCTGGAAGCCAGCAATACAGCGGGGGCCTCAGTCCTACAACCGCAAGGAATTGAGTTCTGTCAACAACCTGAGGGAACCTAAAAGAGAATCCTGAGATCTAGAAAGCAATTCAATCCAGCCAGTACTTTGATTGCAGCTTTGTGAAATTCTAAGCAGAGGACCCTGCTAAGATGTGCACTGGGCACATCTTAGCTGAGTCCTGACGACTCCTGTGAGTCATTTTAACCTGCTTCATTTGTGATAATTTGTTAGGTAGTAATAGAAAACAAATACAGCCACATATAATACACCCTGATCAATTTGTCATTCTCTTACTTCACACTTACGATACTGCCCAAGTCTTTTCATGATGTCCTCTTCAACAGGGAGCATAACCAAAGCTTTTGACAGGTGTTCAGCAAAATGATTTGAACATTGTATCTGACTGATAACTGTGTTGCTGAATTCATATTATACTGTCAAGGTTTACAAGACAGCATTAGGAAAATACTACTATGATTTACCTCAGCCCTTTAACACATTCTACTCTTAAAATAGGTATTCCTGGCCAGGTACCATGGCTCACATCTGTAATGCCAACACTTTGGGAGGCTGAGGCAGGTAGATCAATTGGGACCAGGAGTTCAAGACCAGCCTGGACAACATGGCGAAACCCCGTCTCTACTGAAAATATAAAATTAGCCAGACATGGTGACACATGCCTGTTGTCCCAGCTACTCAAGAGGCTAAGGCACAAGAATCACTTGAACCCAGGAGGTGGAGGTTGCAGTGAGCTGAGATCGCATCATTGCACTGCAGCCTGGGCTACAGAGCAAAACCCTGTCTCAAAAAAAAAAAAAAAAAAAAAAAAAAAAAGGCATTCCTTGTTATGTGATGACTTCATATCCACCATTCCACTAAAGCAGAAAATAAATTTCATATACATCTCCTGAAGCCCCACAGTTTGGAATTTTCAAATTTTCTGAGTGTTTTTGGACCCTATCACAAGGTAATAAAAGAGCAGCTATGGCTCACTTAAAAATGTTCACCCAAATTGCAATTCTAACTTCTTTGTTGAAGAGGAAACCAGCAGCTTCTGCACAGAGTCCTGGTTTAATAGGTAGTCCAGGGGATCCAAGCACAAACTGGATAAGTAAGTTTAACTATGGTTTATTTTCCCATCGTTATCCCTGACTTGTCTCCCAAACCCTCCACCACTAAATGGCCCAAGGCCAGAGCATGGCAACCATTGTTTCCTGGTTATTGTTGTGTCCCCATCTCCTCATGCACCTTCTACACATCCTTGTTATGTTTCCATCACTTTCCTCATGTGTAACACTTAGATAATGGTGAAAGTTCACACCTCTCACAAGTTTGCTAAAATCAAGTGAGGTAACAAATGTGAAATTGTTTCGAAATGAGAAAAGACTTATGATGTGACAAATGCTTTTCTTTAATGAGCAACCATTTTATATAATAATAGAAACTTGGTGTTGAGAATTTTGTCACATGCCAACTGAATATCTGAATCTCTTTCCCAACAGCCTGTATTCATTCATTCATCAAATGTCTATAAAGAATCAACTAAGATCTATGCATTAGGGAAAGCCCCTTCCAGTGACCTCTAGTTGATAGCTTCCACTGAGAAGGAACTCATTACATCCTAAATGACCTCATTCCATTTGAGGTAGTTTCGATGTCAGAAACTTCTTCCTCTCTCTGTAGAAAGAGCCCCCAGTAACCTCAGCAGTAGCTAAGTTCTGGGCATGGAAAGTGAAGTGTCAAGCGGTGGTTTGCCACTAGCTGGGAGATATGAGTTACACACCAGAAGTGAGAGTGAACAAGTCAGGGTAGTGTCTTCATGGTGTGGGTACTGAGTAAATGTCCTCAGAATGGCTAAAAGAAACAATGAAATCTTTACAGAGGAAATAGAACTTAAACGGAGCCTTAAATGTCAGCCAGAACATGAGAAGCAGGAAGGCAATTTTAGATGAGATGAACAAAAGGAATAAAGGCTTAGCATGCACTCGTGGGAAAAACAAGATGTGTTTGACAATACTGGAGGATCCTGAAATCTTGACAAAGGAGTTTAAATTGATACAGTGGGAACCAGGAAGCCTCTGAAAGTCACTGAAGCATTATTAGTTTCATTCTCACAAGAGTACTTTTTATCTGAACAAAAAAATGGATGTTCTCCTTCACCCAGAAGAGGAAAGTAGAGACAGGATAGTACAGGATAGGTCCAAAGCTGGCTTCAGGCAAAAGGCCAGTTCCAGAGAAGAAGGGTTTGAAACAAGACCAAAGCCTGTGGTTGTTGAATCAACTGTTACTTGTTTTACAAATTTGTCTGAGGGAATTGCCAGAAGCAAGTGTCCTCTGGTCACCTGTTCCTTTGTGCAATGTGGCTTCTGAGGTTTGTGTAAAATTATTTGTTCTCTGTGCTTTGCCAAGAGGGATGGAGTATTTTTACTAGCTCCATAATTCAGGAAACATAAATCCTATAGCACAGACACTACAAATAAATGAGATCTTTTTTGTTTTGTTTTGGTTTTGGTTTTGAGATAGATTCTCATTCTGTCACCAGGCTGGAGTACAGTGGCACGATCTCAGCTCACTGCTACCTCCTCCTCTCGGGTTCAAGTGATTCTCCTGCCTCAGCCTCCCGAGTAGCTGGGACTACAGGCGTGCGCCACCACGCCCAGCTATTTTTTTTTTTTTTGGTATTTTTTGTATTTTTAGTAGAGACAGGGTTTCACCATGTTGGCCAGGATGGTCTCGATCTCTTGACCTCGTGATCCACCCACCTAGGCCTCCCAAAGTGCTGGGATTACAGGCATGAGCCACCATAACCTGCCGAGATCTTTTAATTAATCTTTGGATTCAATCTCTACATTTCTTCCTGAACATTCCTTACAGAGAGATTTCTCTGAGTTGGAGTTGGAACCATTCTCACATTCTACCACATAGCTCACTCAGGCAGATTTCATGTAAGTTGCCTCTAAGTAAAATGACTGAGGATAGTTTTCTTGGACCCTGTGATACTGGATGAACAACATCCTATAGGATGTTATGGTAGCCAATTTTAAAAGCTGCTAAATCAGAGAGGCTACCTCGGTCTGGGACAGCACTCATTCAGATTGATTGAATCTTAGGGAGATGGGTGTTATACACAATGATTGACCAAGGAGGTTTGCTATCTTTTGATCCCCTAGAGAATGCATAGTTAAGCCACTGGATAGTACATGCTTGGCTTCTCTCCACCTGTAGTTTGTGGTCTTCATTTATCCAGATGGGCCTCAACCTGAAACTGTGATCAGGATATTTGACCTTTGGGGACAGCTAAAAGAGGGGGGCACCAGTACCTCCGGCTAAGCTTCCACCAGCACTTCAGAAGAAAAAAGATGTGTTCCCTGATTCTGAATATTTCCTCAGAGTGAGGGTTGAGGCTCAATGGGCCACCTAATTATAACCCTTTACTTCCCTGGGACAGGCTTAGGACTGACATCCTACCACCATTATCTTACCTCATTTGAAGCATGAAGGAGTGTGTTTTTATTTTTAATAGAAACAGAAAGGCAAGCAAGTATAATTTTGAAACAAAGAATGACTTATAATGAAGATCTTCAGACATTACACATTCTCTTCCTTTTTGAAAAATGCACAGCTTTTCTTCTGGAAGGAAATTCTTGTTGTATATTGCTTAAAAGCAGCAGTCAATAGTCAATTTAATAATCTTTCAGGTTGCCATGAGAAACAAAAGACATATTACATGATGATGTCATAGGCTCTCAGCATGTTTCCAAAGACATTCTTTAAACTTGTTCCAATCACCAAATCTGTATTTCCTAGACAAGTTATGTTCTCCTTTTTTTGTTACAAACAATTATTTGTTGTGCATGATCCACATGTAGAACTCTGTGGGTGAAATGAAGGAATCGAATGTGCAGTCCCTGTCCTCAAATGTTAAAGGGGCACATCTTAGTTTGTTTTGCACTGGTATAACAGGAGACTACAGACTGGGCAATTTATAAAGAAAATAAATTTATTTCCTCACAGTTCAGGATGCTGGAAAGTCCAAGATCAAGGTACCAGTATCTGGTGTGGGCCAAGACACTGTGTCCTTACATGGTGGAAGGCGGAAGAGCTAATAGAGACGAAGAACAGGAGAGAAAGAACCCGCTTTCACAAACCCTTTTTATAAGAGCATTAATTGATTTATGAGGACAAACCCCTCATGACCTAAACACTTCCTAAAAGACCCCACTTTCCAGCCGGGCGAGGTGGCTCATGCCTTTAATCCCCATACTTTGGGAAGCCGGGGTGGGCGGATCACCTGAGGTCCAGAGTTTGAGACCAGCCTGGCCAATATGGCAAAACTCTGTCTCTACTAAAAATACAAAAATTAGCCAGGCATGATGGCACACACCTGTAATCCCAGCTACTTAGGAGGCTGAAAAAAGAGAACCCAAGGTGGCGGTTGCAGTAAGCCGAGATCGCACCATTGCACTCCAGCCTGGAAACAAGAGTGAAACCCCATCTTAGGAAAAAAAAAAAAGATCCCACTTCCCAACACCGCTGTGCTGGGGATCAAGTTTCCAACACATTCACACATTCATTTGGGGGACACATTCAGATCATACAAGGGCATATGGGTATGAAGTTGACGGCAAGTAAAAATGAGTAAATAGTGGGAAGAGTGGGGAGGCTGCTGCCTACCCCTTCTTGCAACAGAGTCTCTGATTTTCAGCAACACAAGAGATTAGCTCTGGGTTAGGGCAACAGAGTAGGAATATCATCAGAAGTAGTAATACTCATAACTTGCTCTGAACCAGCCACTGTCTCAGGCAATCTCATAACCACCCGATGCAAGAGCAACTCTTTCTCTCTGCATTTTATAGAATAGGACACAAAGGCATGGAGATTTTTAGAACTGTCTAAGGCCACATATGTATAAAGTGGAGAACCACAATTCAAACTGAGGGATCCAGCTTCTGATCTCATACCTTTGGTCTCTAGCACAAATTAAAGATGTCATGAATATTTTCTAGTGTGGCTCTATCCAATAGAAATATAATGTGAGCTACACAGTAATTTTGAACATACTAATCACCATATTAGAAAAGTAATAAATATTGAAGTTAATTTTAATAATGTTTTATTTAACTGAATATATCTATTTCCATTTCTACATGTAGTCAACATTTTAAAACTATTGGTGAGATATTTTATATTCATTTATCCATCCTTAGTCTTCCTAATCCACTGTTTATTTAATACTCACATCTCAGTTTGGACTAGCCACATGCCAAGTGCTCAGTAGCCACATGTGGCTGGTGAACAGCACAACTCTGGTGCATACAATGAGAGATGTGAGATAGCAAGAAAGATGATTTGACAGAGAGAGAGGGGGAGAGTGATAATACAGATTTTGATCCAAATAGAATAGGAAAAATAACACAGACTTAAAGAATTTTTGGATGCTTGTTTTCATCCTTGAGCAATAAATGACAAAATCTATCTATAGAGCATGATTGTAGACACTCTATATCCCAGAAGACATCAACCGTCGAAGATTAGAAATCACAATCTTTAAGCTTCTAGTTACACATCTTACCATGATTCCCTTTGGTAACATCTGGCTTACACATACCCCAGCTGCCTTAAATTGAAGGAGAGGCTGGAGACAGTAATAGTTAATTTGCTGATAGTCTAAATGCTTCCTGCCCTTCCCTCTAATTTTTCAGATTAAAAATGTGAATTAAATTCAAGGTGTCCCTCTCCAGTCGGTTTTATTCCGAGTTTCAAGGTTCACGCCCATTCAGAAAGCTTCCTTTCTTGCCAGCAATTGTCCCCATCCCTTGGCTAAGATCTTGAACTACTTAAACAAAGATTAGAAGGAATGAAAAAAAAAAAACTCTGATTAATTTCTATTCTTGTGTCATTACAACTATATTCTCTAGAGTAAGAAATACATCTTACAGCCTATGACCCAGCAGGTTCAGTCACTAACTCCCAGGAAAAGCTAAGCTGAAATATCATCTCTCCCTGCTTGGGTGTTACTCCTAAGAATTTAACTTTCACTTAAGTTATTGTACTTAAATGGTGTTGTCAAGGAAACACATTCTTAAACAAGACAAGGGTTGGGTTGAGGTTTTTCCAATTTCAGTTCTCACGTAGAATAAAGCTATTCTGCCTCTCATCAAACCCACCCTCAAATCCTTCACTCACACTAAAATATAAGTCATTCTGCAGTGCTCTGCTCTCAAACTTTACCTAGTAGCAGAACCCCCTAAAAATCATAGTGTTCTTCTTGGAATAGCATGAAAAGTTACCATATGAAAATTAAAATCAATAATAATTCTGTATTAAATCAGATACCATCTTAGATTCTAATATATATAAACAATAGCATACACCAAGAGCATGAAAATATCTGAATGGAGAAAATTTTACGATTAATACTATTCCATCTCTTTATTTAACATTTTTACTAGAGTAGATGAAAACAGTCATACCCAAATGAGTAACAGAACCCTCTGAGCATAAGTTTTTTTCTTGGCACCTTAACTTGAAAACTGATCAGTTACAGAGTCAGCCCTTTTACATGGACTTTATCTTTCAATAGGATCCAAGACTCTATGTTTGGCAATGGAGAAGTAATGTCAAGTCTCAGGCACCAGTAGAAGAGGATGGTTTTTGACGTGTGGTCTGTGGTTAGTCCCAAAATCACAGTGTAAGCAAGAAGAGGCATGCGACTAACAGCCAATGCCACCATTCCTGAGAGCAAATCCTCCAGAGTTCATCTCATCTAGATCATTCCACTGAATCCTGTCACCACTCCGGTGATTGAGAGGAACCGGCAGGAGTGAGAGAAAGGGGAAGAGGAAGATCAATACACAAGTACAGCAGAGACCTGGAAAACCATGGTCCCAGGTATTTCAAAGGCCCTGACAATGCAATTCCTCACTCCCAAGGCAGCTTCTACACAGCCATGTCTTGTCTGCCAGAACCTTCACATCAAGGCGCCTGCCTACAGCCAGAGCAGCAAAAGCCAAAATTGCATTGATTGAAAGGTGGTTGACCATAGCTCATTCTTTTCAAACAGTTTATTATGGAAACTGTCAAACATAAGCCAAAGAGAACACTACAGTGAGCTCCATTACCCATCACCCAGCTTCACGCTTGTCAATCCACCCCCATTCACTCCCATCACACATACACTGCATTATTTTGAAACAAATTCCAAACTTTATGCTATTTCATATATAAACATATCCATTTGTAGCTACAAAAAAATAGTTTTTTAAAAATATAACCATTGCCATATTTGAAAAAGTTAATAATTCCCCAGTATCATCCAATATTCAGTCAGTGCTCAACTGTCTCTTATTGTCTCATATATTTTTAAGTAGTAGGCTTGTTTAAATTCAAATCCAAAAGAAGTCAATATATTATATTTCATTTCTATGTCCCAACATTTCTTGTAAACAGAAAGTGTTGATTATACTTAGTTTCAGTTCTTTTGGCAAGAAGACTTCATAGGTGGTGCTGTGTACTTCCTATTACATCACATGAGGAGGTAACTAATGCTTGATGTTAATATTGATCAAGGAGTTCGGGTGTCACCAGCCTGCTCATCTATTATAAAGTTCCCTATCAGCTTTTCAACTAAAGGTCTTAGCAGGCATTGATGTGAATTGCTTAGATCAATTATCTCATTAAGATTTGAAATGTTGGGCTGGGCGCGGTGGCTCATGCCTGTAATCCCAGCACTTTGGAAGGCCAAGGTGGTTGGATCACCTGAGGTCAGGAGTTCAAGACCAGCCTGGCCAACATGGTGAAACCCTGTCTCTACTAAAAATACAAAAATTAGCCGGGCATGGTGGCACACACCTGTAATCCCAGCTACTCAGGAGGCTGAGGTAGATGAATCACTTGAACCTGGGAGGCGGAGGTTGCAGTGAGCCGAGGTCACACCACTGCACTCTATGGGCGACAAGAGCAAAACTCCATCTCAAAAAAAAAAAAAAAAAAGAATTGAAATGTTAATATTTTAAATCTACCCTTCTTCTTTCATTAACTAGGATTTTTTCTATAAAGAAAAATTTTCAGCAAATATTTGTTTGCTCTGAGGTACACGTCACATAGGAACAACAAGTTAAAGACTGGATTCTGTGCTCTTATTTACCTTTCTTCAGAATCATGGATTAGTTGTCTAGGATCTTTCAAAGGTGACCAATTATTTTTATATGATTACAAATCCATGTATATTTATATGTTATATATATATCAATCCATTCACAGTTCTATTCCTTTTGATTTTCAAATTGTTCCATCTTTGGCCAATGGGAGTTCTTCAGACCAGCTTCTGAATCTTTTTAACACAATCTCCATCATCTCGATGTTTTCCTTGCTTTCTGATCTGACAAGATTTTCCAGGCTTACTTTGCACAGTTGCTCTCCCAAAGTTGGAATTCACTATTTCACCACAAACTGTTTTCATTTTCTGAGTGTTTGTATTTACAGACCACAATCTGGGTGCTCTATTAATGGCCTGTTCTAGGCCTTTTTAGTAGAAATTGCTCGGAAATATTTATTAGAAAATATATCAAATATTTATACTGATATTTACAATTCAAATTTAGAATTACAGAGCTTTAATTTAACTTCTTTGATTTTACCATGGTATATGTTTCTCTTATGTTGAAAAATCTTGGTTCCTAATGACATTAACAATTTAAATTTCGTTGCAGTTCTTCTTCTCTTTAGGATAGATATATCCCACAAGAGAAATCCAAATTACTGAGTTTTTAATGTCATTCTAAATAATTCCTCTTGTTACAGTTAAACCACCTACATAGTTCACAATTAAGTTTATGTCTTTTTTTAATTAATTAATTTTTTTTTTTTTTTTTTGAGATGGAGTCTGGCTCTGTCGCCCAGGCTGGAGTGCAGTGGCACGATCTCGGCTCACTGCAAGCTCCGCCTTCCAGGTTCACGCCATTCTCCTGCCTCAGCCTCCCGAGTAGCTAGGACTACAGGCGCCCAGCACTACACCCAGCTAATTTTTTGTATTTTTTTTTTTTTAGTAGAGACAGGGTTTCACTGTGTTAGCCAGCATGGTCTCGATCTCCTGACCTCGTGATCCGCCCGCTGCGGCCTCCCAGAGTGCTGGGATTACAGGCGTGAGCCACTGCGCCCGGCTGTCATTTTTTTAATTTTTAAGAATTGCTTTCTGTTTCAATTTACATGATTTTAAAGTCAATTCTACAAAAACAATACATAGAGATACTTTTATTAGTTTATGGTTTATGTTTACATTTGTATTTCCTCCTTTTACAGATACATACAATACCCTGCACCTGATTTTATCACTTAAAAATATATCCTGAAGATCATATTAGACCAATATGCAGAACTATGCTTCATTGCTTTACCAGTTGCATGGTATTCCATTGTGTAGGAGTGCCATACCCCAGCGGATTCTTTTACTTATGTAAGGCCAGAGAGCTACAGCTTCATTTATAGGGCTAGAAACAACAGAAACATGCAGTCAGAAACCTCAAAACGTATTTCTCCCCATTTTTTTTTCCTCCTTTGTCCCCACTGTGTAGTACGCACTTCACAATTTCTACCCAGCAACCCAAGTCCTAGCTGTCTTCAGAGTTTCTACCTCTCCCATTCGTAGCCATGTGCCTCAGAGGAAGCTGACCCCATACCCAGCTCTGAGGATAAACCTGGCTTATCTAAGGCCAACTCCAATCCCCTTGGAAGAGATTAGTTCAGAAATGATTGTGTTTCTAGCCAATGAGACACAGAAAAAGTCTTCTAGGAATTTTATTGAAAAAGATACTTCACTGGAATAGAAAGCATTTCTTCTGTATATTGAAATATATAGATGTGACTCCTGGAGTTTCTGCAGCCATCTTGCTGTAACCCTAGGAATGAAACCAACCCAGAAGATAGCAGAGAGAAGTGAAAGAAATTGCATCCTTGATGATATGGCTGAGCCAGTGAATCAACCAACCCTGAAAGTACCCAACTTCTGAGCCTTTTCATATGCAAGATAATACATTTCCTTGTTGCCTAGTTCCATTTGAGATGATACTTTCCACTGCTTGCAGCTGAGTCCCTAAAGGATACATATGCACAAATTTAGAAAATAATTGATGATTACACAAGTTATTAATTGCTCCCTCTTTCCCCCATTGCCTTGTTTTGTTCACTTCCTGTGGGTACATTTGGGGAAGGGAGTTTGCAGGGGCTCTTATTACACTCACTTCTCTAATGGGTCTATACTTCGGCTTGTTTCTCTGCTGCCACTTGACTTGGACTCCTTCCTAGCTCTGGCCCAAGTTTCTAAGTCCTTTCCCTGCTGGTCACTGCTTGGAAAGCCCCAGCCATAAATGTCCTCTCCCTTCACTCCTCCAAAGCAGCAGTGCTAATTTCTGAGTATCAAACTTTTATTGAAGTTTTGGGGTTAACAGACAGCAACATATACAAAAACAACTTCACACTGAATGTCAGCCATTCCTATCCCAAGGAATTCATTGCTCATTCCCTCCACATGGAATTTACCACCGACTACATTCCTTCAGGGACCCTAACTTCCCACCATGTTACTGAGCCTCTCTCTCTCTCTTTCTCTCTCTACTGTACCTACCTTCTTCTTTCCCAGGTCCTTTTGCCATCTCAAGGTTCTAGTGGACCACTCCAAACCTCATGTTATTTTACTCCACAGAAAAGTTACCTGGTCTTTGTTTAAACTTCTATTCCAGTGATGCCCATATACCTTCAACACCAAACAAGCTTATGAAGGCATTTTCCTAAACAAAGAATAATTTTGCCTCTGAAAGAGGAACTCTGACTTCCTCTTAGGTCAATCTGCTCAAATTCAGCCAGCTCTTAAAATATCATTGGTTTTCTTGTTATTAATACTAAAAATGGGAATAATGATACCTATCTTGTAGCATTTGCTAGAAAGCTTTATCAGTGTGTGAGGTTAGCAAAAATATTTATCTGTTTGCCTCATTTTTCTCATCTGCAAAATGAAGATAAATAATAATACCTACATTATAGCTCATAAAGTTTTTCTGATGATTAAAGGAATTAATATACGCAAAGAGCTTTGAACAGTGCTCGGTATATAGTAAGTACCCAAAAAATGTTAACAGCTGCTGCTGCTGCTGCTGTTAATCAAACATCTTTGATCTAAAAAGGTTGTTTGGACATGCTGGGATGGGGAGATAAGAGCACCTAGAGCACACGATTACTGTGAGGACTGAATGATACATATGACCTAAAAGAGTACCTGACATATTGGTGACAAGTGAAGGCAGGCTGTTAATGCTGGGGGATTAGTAATAGCGTAATAGTGTATGTAAAGTCCTGAACAAGGTAGAAGATCAATAATAAGAGATACTATCATTTTGCTTCTCAGGGAAGTTATGGATGATGTTAGAGACTGAGGCAGGATTAGGGCAGCTGGTGATTTTTAAAATCCTGGCAAGAGGCCTCATTCTGATTCCTATATCATGTGTTACTGTTGTTACTCTTATTAGTATTATCAGCAGAAATAGCAGTAATATGGTATGACGGCTGAGCAGCAGTTTATGCCAGGTATTGTTACATATTCTGTGGGTGAATAGAGATAGATGTAGCCCAGATCTTGCTTATAAGGTGCATGCAGGAAGAAAGGCCTGGGTTCATTGCCCACTCCCAGTCCTTATTTACCCTATCTTGCTTGCCAATGGGGACTAAGCCAGCCTTTAGGAGAGTTTGCTTGAAGTCAGTTTTCATTCAAGCAATTGGCACCCTACCAACAATGAGGGTCAGCAGGAGGTTGACAGCACGAAGCCCCCTAAGCAGGATGGCTTCCCCATGCTACAGGGGTGATAAGGAAACAGAAAACCAGCCTTTTGTTCTGTTCCTTTCCCAGTTTTTCCTAGACCCAAGTGAGCCAGCAAGCCCCACCAGCCACCCCAGGAGTTTAGAATGAACAGGGAAGTAAGAAAACTAGAAAACAGCTGAGCCTTGAGCCCAGACACCAGACATTACCAAAGACATGGGGTCAAGGTGACTGGAGGTATTAGAATCCCTCAGGAGCAGTAACAGGATGTCAGGGAACCAGAGAGAGATGCTCTTTGTCCTTCCTGTGGAAGTGCTGAGAGAATTAGAGAATACTTATGGCATTTCCATGGATATTTACAAATTCAACCTGCACAGATTAAGCAGGCAACAGCAGCAGGTGCACACATGTGAGGGTCTAAGCAGTAGGGTAGATTGGTTGGGGGGCCAACAACAGGCCACCTGTCTTATTTGGTGAGGCAGAGACAAGCTGGGCCCCAGACCCACGGTATGGGTATCAGGGTGTCTGGGTAGCACACAGTGTACCCGGTGGACACTGGCCAGGGGAGGCCTCTCTGAACATGAGGCTGGGATGATTCGGCCTCCAAATAGCAGAAAATAAAATATCAGGAACTTGGGTTAAGTAAACACTGAAAATTGGAGAAGATCTCTTGAGCTATCTGCCCAGAATCTCAAAAGCTCCTCTCTAAGAAACAAAGACCTTATGGAAATAGTTTGTGTCAGGAGTTTCTCAGTCATTTTGCCAAAAATAGACACAGGAGGAAAGGGAGAGAAAAACCTGATGCAAGGAAACCAGCTACTCAACGGACTGACCATTTTGCCTTAATAGAAGCCTCTTAAGAAAGAAACTAATTAAATGCACTTGCACTAAAATGATTACATGGCTATTATCTGCCCACTCAGAGAAAGAGAACCACAAAGTTCAAAACACAGCAAGCAGCAGGCTTAATTGTCTTTCGTAAGGAATGGCTTTTGTTTTGCCCAGTGCTCCATCAAAAACACTAAGTGTTAATGTACCCTGTATAATCTATCTGGCCAGCTAACTAGTTTAATCCATCACACACCGTGTGAAAGAATACAAGCAGGTTGGTAATGACAAGTTAATAGTAGAGGCAGGAAATAAAATGGAGAAACACACTTTGATGGATGGTGCAGAACTATTAGGTGCTACTATGGATGGACTCTGTCTGGTTTTATATAGTGGCCAGTCAAAGCAAAATAGATCTAGTAATTTAAAACTTTAAACATATCCCCTCAATTAAAAATTTAAAAGGCCAGTGGTTGTATTGCATTCCTTTTGAACAATAAAAGTTCAATTACAGCCAACTCTCAAATATCTACAAGTGGATCTACCATAACAAATCTCAATCTCTGCTCCCCATTGCCCTGATTATCTGCTCTGCCAGCCCAACCCCCTTAGTTACCAAAATCTCTACTTTGCCTCTATGTACAATCTTATACCAAGTGCAGCTGCATGAAAGAGATGGAGCATTTAAAACCAAACATTTGGTTACCTTCTTTGTCTGCAGAGATTATGGGAGAATAAGATATACCAATCTTAGAAGATCAGAGGAATCTACTTAGGCTGATGACTTACTGAAGTCTGAAAATAATGCTATCCATGTTTAAGAACGTGAGACAAAATTAGGAAGTCTCACAGAGGCAAAATGGGAAACATACATGGCTCTCCAGCACTTCTTATTGTTCAATATACTGGAGCAAGGTAGATTCAACTGAACCTCATAAGTAAAGCTGGTGCCCTCTTGGTCTGTTTGGTAGCTATAGAGCACAAATGGCCAATACTTTTATAAATACGTCCTCACGTATTAGAATATGTGGTTGTCTAGGAATTTATTCTAGCAATAGAATCTTTCTCTGCCTCTCTCTCTCTATCTCTTCCTCTTTCATACACACACATGTGATGTACATAAAAGATGAATCACTGTATTACCATTGCAACAGCAAAATATTAGAAACAACCTAATATGTCCATAAAGAGAGGACTGGTTAAATAAGTACGGTACAACCAGCAATGAGATTCTAATACGTGTTAAAAAAAGGAGAAAGAAATAACAAAGATCTCTCTATACTAATACGAAAGTATCTCCGAGTCATATTGTCAAGGTTTTTTTAAAAAAAAAGCGAAGTGCAGAAGACTGTATATACTATAATACCAGTTGTATTAAAAAACTGTGGCTACCCACACACATACTTCTTATATATGCATAAAATATCTCTCAAAAAACAACGTAAGGACTTCATAACCTTGGCTGCCTCTAAGGCGGGAAACTGAGTGGATGGGGACAGGGATGGAGACACTTATTTTCATTATACACTTTCAAACCTTTTGCATTTTGAATGTACGAATATATTGCCTATTGAAAAGCAAAGAAATTGCCTCATTAGCCCCCTTAATCTATGCTCCCAGCTCTCACATCCCTTGTTTCCCATCAATTTAGTCACTCTGGTTTCTCTATGTGTGCAGGCACACTATGATCCACAGGTTGTTCTGTAGTCTTCATTTCTGTCTTGTCTATCTGCATCAGGAATCACTTCTCATTAAAAAGATATCTCCGTTAATATTTTTCTGTGCCTCTCAGTTCCAACCTGACAGTTTAATATCAAATCACCTAGCAATGGTTTTAATTATGTCCACCTGAAGGTCCAGAAATAACTCAGCAGAGCCTCAGCTTAGCGGTGATTTTATGTCACTGACCTTTGGAGTATAACCTACTTACTCACTATAAAATATAGTTGATTCCTTCTCCTAAACATGACTTCAGAGCCTTATATTGGCCCTACAAAGCTACAAACTGGCTGTTTCCCTCTTGGATTCTCATACTCCACCCCAAAGCCCCTAAGCCCACTCAGTCCACAGAGAAGTTGTCTTGACCAAACTCCAGGCGAGCAGAGAACTGAAGAGTTCAGTCCATTTCTGCTGTCACTTCCCACAGCCACAGGATATCACAGATGAGGACCAGTCCTGACAGTTCTATCAGAGCTTTGCATGCTATAGTGATGCCTAGTGATGCAGTGATGCCTTTGCATACTGTAGTGGGATATTAGAGCACCAACTCTACAATCAGTTAAGGTTGGTGCAAAGGTAATTGTGGTTTTTGCCATTACTTTTAATAGCATAAACCACAATAACTTTTGTACCAACCTAATATTTGCTCTTATTATCCAGCTTGGGACATACTGCCAGAGGTCTCCTGAATGGGCCACAAGCTGATCAGCTCTGCTTACCACCTCAGGCTTCCTTGGAGGAGTTCCTTTTGTATCTCTGTGTGTCTTCTGCCAGTTGACCTACCCAACGGATTTCCTTAACAAAATCTCAGGAAGCAGGGGCTAGGGTCTCAACCCCTCCTACTCTGAAGGCTCTTGATTCAGGCAAATTCTCCACAAGAATCAGCTCTGCAGGCTTGGCAGCCCCATTGAAGCTGCCAGGTATGCAAGGAATATTTATTTACTTTCAGTTTGCATAACAAAGAGGGCTTATGCAAATTACTGTTTCTTGGACAAGGGAAGTCAAAAGTGGTCTGCTTTCTCTACCATCAGATGCAGCAGAGGATGACATAAGCCCTAATTCTCACCCAATCCCAACCCAGACACCCCACTTAACCCCCACTTAAGTGAACCTCCTTTTTAAAAAGCAATTGCATTTCAGAACACCTAATTAATGATGTCACAGCCTATCATGGAAAAAAAAAATTCATCATAGAAGGTTACTGACAGTACTGAGTCAGACTTTCAATTCTGAAATTCTAAGAAGTATCAAGAACATGCCGGTCTACTAGACTGATCTTTATATCAGGATAATTTGAATCATTCAGTAGTCAGGGTGGTAGAGTAGAAACAGCATGAGTTTGGGCATCAGAAAGAACACTGTTTGAAAATGGTCTTTTTAATTCATTAGCTACAACCTCAAACTACTTAATCCACAAGAACTCCCACTTGCTCACCTGTAAAATGGAGATTGTTCTAAGGAATAAAATGATTCAGAGTCTTTAAAACACCTACTCTTATGTCATAGGCACTCACATTAGTTCCTATCCCTTAAAAACCCACCATCTACAAGGCCAATGTAATCATCTCTAAATTGGATTATATTAAAGGAATTTCATCATTTGAAATGACTATGCTATTCAAGGCATTGTTTCAGGACTGCAGGAGACTTAGAGATGAAAATGACACCATGGTAAGCTGCTGGCTGACTGACCCAATGACAGTCACTCTCAACCACTTTCTACCTTGACACCATCCACTGTTAAAGCTAGAAGAGTGAAGATGGCCAAATAGGAGCAGCTCCAGTCTGCAGCTCCCAGGGTGATCAATGCAGAATATGAGTGATTTCTGCATTTCCAACTGAGATACCTGGTTCCTCTCACTGGGACTGGTCAGAAGTAGGTGCAGCCCATGGAGGGCGAGCAGAAGCAGGGTGGGGCATCACCTCACGTGGGAAGTGCAAGGGGTTGGGGGATTTCCCTTTCCTAGCCAAGGGAAGCCATGACAAACTGTAGTGGGAAAATCGGGACACTGCCACCTAAACACTTCACTTTTCTAACAGTCTTAGCAAACAGCCCATCAGGAGGTTATATCCCATGCCTGCCTCAGCGGGTCCCATGCCCACAGAGCCTTGCTCATTGCTAGTCCAAGATCCAACAGCGAGGCGGCAAGCCTGGCTGAGGGAGGGGCGTCCACCATTGCTGAGGCTTGAGTAGGTAAACAAAGATGCTGGGAAGCTCAAAATGGGTGGAGCCAACCGCAGCTCAAAGAGGCCCGCCTGCCTCTGTAGACTCCACCTCTGGGGGCAGGGCATAGCTGAACAAAAGGCAGCAGAAACTTCTGCAGACTTAAACGTCTCTGTCTCACAGCTCTGAAGAGAGCAGTGGTTCTCCAAGCATGGTGTTTGAGCTCTAAGAATGGACAGACCGCCTCCTCAAGTGGGTCCCTGACCCCTGTGTAGCCTAACTTGGAGACACCTCCCAGTAGGGGCTGACTGACACCTCATACGGCCGGGTGCCCCTCTGAGATGAAGCTTCCAGAGGAAGGATCAGGCAGCAATATTTGCTGTTCTGCAATATTTTCTGTTCTGCAGCCTCCGCTGGTGATACCCAGGCAAAGAGGGTCTGGAGTAGACCTCTAGCAAACTCCAACAGACCTGCAGCTGAGGGACCTGACTATTAGAAGGAAAACTAACAAACAGAAAGGAATAGCATCAACATCAACCAAAAGGACATCCACACCAAAACCACATCTGTACATCACCATCATCAAAGACCAAAGGTAGATAAAACCACAAAGATGGGGAGAAACCAGAGCAGAAAAGCTGAAAATTCTAAAAACCAGAGCACTCCTTCTCCTCCAAAGGATCACAGCTCCTCGCCAGCAACGGAACAAAGCAGGACGGAGAACGACTTTGATGAGCTGACGGAAGTAGGCTTCAGAAAGTCGGTAATAACGAACTTCTCTGAGCTGAAGGAGGATGTTCGAACCCATGGCAAGGAAGCTAAAAACCCTGAAAAAAGATTAAACAAATGGCTAACTAGAATAAACAATGGAGAGAAGACCTTAAATGACCTGATGGAGCTGAAAACCATGGCACAAGAACTACGTGACACAAGCACAAGCTTCAGTAGCTGATTTGATCAAGTGGAAGAAACAGTATCAGTGATTGAAGATCAAATTAATGAAACGAAGTGAGAAGAGAAGTTTAGAGAAAAAAGAGTAAAACAAACAAAGCCTCCAAGAAATATGGGATTATGTGAAAAGACCAAATATATGTTTGATTGGTGTACCCGAAAGTGACAGGGAGAATGGAACCAAGTTGGAAAACACTCTGCAGGATATTATCCAGGAGAACACCCCCAACCTAGCAAGGCAGGTCAACATTCAAATTCAGGAAATACAGAGAACACCACAAAGATACTCCTCAAGAAGAGCAACCCCAAGACACATAATTAGCAGATGCACCAAGGTTGAAATGAAGGAAAAAATGCTAAGGGCAGCCAGAGAGAAAGGTCGAGTTACACACAAAGGAAAGCCCATCAGACTAACAGCAGATCTCTCGGCAGAAACCCCACAAGCCAGAAGAGAGTGGGGGCCAATATTCAACATTCTTAAAGAAAAGAATTTTCAACCCAGAATTTCATATCCAGCCAAACTAAGCTTCATAAGTGAAGGAGAAATAAAATCCTTTACAGACAAGCAAATGCTGAGAGATTTTGTCACCACCAGGCCTGCCTTACAAGAGCTCCTGAAGGAAGCACTAAACATGGAAAGGAACAACCAGTACCAGCCACTGCAAAAACATGCCAAATTGTAAAGACCATCGATGTTAGGAGGAAACTGCATCAACTAACAGGCAAAATAACCAGCTAACATCAGAATGACAGGATCAGATTAACACATAACAATATTAACCTTAAAAGTAAATGGGCTAAATGCCCCAATTAAAAGACTCAGATTGGCAAATTGGATAAAGAATCAAGACCCATCAGTGTGCTGTATTCAGGAGACCCATCTCATGTGCAAAGACACATATAGGCCCAAAATAAAGGGATGGAGGAAGATCTACCAAGCAAATGGAAAGCAAAAAAAAAAAGCAGGGGTTGCAATCCTGGTCTCTGGTAAAACAGGCTTTAAACCAACAAAGATCAAAAGAGACAAAGAAGACCATTACATAATGGTAAAGTGATCAATTCAACAAGAAGAGCTAAGTATCTTAAATATATATGCACCCAATACAGGAGGACTGAGATTCGTAAACCCAGTCCTGAGAGACCTAAAAAGAGACTTAGACTCCCAAACAATAATAATGGGAGATTTTAACACCCCACTGTCAACATTAGACAGATCAATGAGACAGAAGATTAACAAGGATATCCAGGACTTGAACTCAGCTCTGCACCAAGCAGACCTAATAGACATCTACAGAACTCTCCACCCCAAATCAACAGAATATACATTTTTTTCAGCACCACACCACACCTATTCCAAAATTGACCACGTAGATGGAAGTAAAGCACTCCTCAGCAAGTGTAAAAGAATAGAAATTACAAAAAACTGTCTCTAAGACCACAGTGCAATCAAATTAGAAATCAGGATTCAGAAACTCACTCAAAACCGCACAACTACATGGAAAATGAACAACCTGCTCCTGAATGATTACTGAGTACATAATGAAATGAAGGCAGAAATAAAGATGCTCTTTGAAACCAATGAGAACAAAGACACAACGTACCAGAATCTCTGGGACACATTTAAAGCAGTGTATAGAGGGAAATTCATAGCACTAAATGCCCACAAGAGAAGCAAGGAAACATCTAAAATTGACACCCTAACATCATAATTAAAAGAAGTAGAGAAGCAAGAGCAAACAAATTCAAAAGCTAGCAGAAGGCAAGAAATAACTAAGATCAGAGCAGAAGTGAAAGAGATAGAGACACAAAAAACCCTTCAAAAAATCAATGAATCCAGGAACTGGTTTTTTGAAAAGATCAACAAAATTGATAGACCACCAGCAAGACTAATAAAGAAGAAAAGAGAGAAGAATCAAATAGATGTAATAAAAAATGATAAACAGGATATCACCACTGATCCCACAGAAATACAAACTACCATCAGAGAATATTATAAACACCTCTATGTAAATAAACTAGAAAATCTAGAAGAAATGGAAAAATTCCTGGACGCATACACTCTCCCAGGACTAAACCAGAAAGAAGTTAAATCACTGAATAGACCAATAACAGGCTCTGAAATTGAGGGAATAATTAATAGACTACCAACCAAAAAAAGTCCAGGACCAGACGGATTCACAGCTGAATTCTACCAGAGGTACAAAAAGGAGCTGGTACCACTCCTTCTGAAACTATTCCAATCAAAAGAAAAAGAGGGACTCCTCCTTAACTCATTTTATGAGGCCAGCATCATCCTGATACCAAAGTCTAGCAGAGACACAACAAAAAAAGAGAATTTTAGACCAATATCCCTGATGACCATTGCTGTGAAAATCGTCAATAAAATACAGGTAAACCAAACCTAGCAGCACATCAAAAAGCTTATCCACCAAGATCAAGTCGGCTTCATCCAGGGGATGCAAGGCTGGTTCAACATACGCAAATAAATAAATGTAATCCATCACATAAACAGAACCAATGATAAAAACCACATGATTATCTCAATAGATGCAGAAAAGGCCTTTGACAAAATTCAACAGCCCTTCATGGTAAAAACTCTCAATAAACTAGATATTGATGGAACGTATCTCAAAATAGTAAGAACTATTTACGACAAACCCACAGCCAATATCATACTGAATGGGCAAAAACTGGAAGCAATCCCTTTGAATACTGATACAAGACAGGGATGCCCTCTCTCACCACTCCTATTCAACATAGTGTTGGAAGTTCTGGCCAGGGCAGTCAGGCAAGAGAAAGAACTAAAGGGTACTGAATTAGGAAAAGAGGAAGTCAAATTGTCCCTATTTGCAGATGACATGATTGTATATTTAGAATACCCCATCGTCTCAGCCCAAAATCTCTTTAAACTGATAAGCAACTACAGGAAAGTCTCAGGATACAAAACCAATATGCAAAAATCACAAGCATTCTTATATACCAATAAAAGACAAACAGAGAGCCAAATCACGAGTGAACTACCATTCACAATTACTACAAAGAGAATAAAATACCTAGGAATCCAACTTACAAGGGATGTGAAGAACCTCTTCACGGAGGACTGCAAACCACTGCTCAACAGAATAAAAGAGGACACAAACAAATGGAAGAACATTCCATGCTCATGGATAGGAAGAATCAATATTGTGAAAATGGCCATACTGCCCAAGGTAATTTATAGATTCAATGCCATCCCCATCAAGCTACCAATGACTTTCTTCACAGAATTGGAAAAAACTACTTTAAAGTTCATATGGAACCACAAAGAGCCTGCATTGCCAAGACAATCCTAAGCAAAAAGAACAAAGCTGGAGGCATCATGCTGCTTTATTTCAAACTATACTACAAGACTACAGCAACAAAAACTGTATGGTACTGGTACCAAAACAGAGATACAGACCAATGGAACAGAACAGAGGCCTCAGAAATAACACCACACATCTACAGCTATCTGACCTCTGACAAACCTGACAAAAACAAGAAATGGGGAAAGGATTCCCTATTTAATAAATGGTGATGGGAAAACTGGCTAGCCGTATATAGAAAGCTGAAACTGGATCCCTTCCTTACACCTTATACAAAAATTAATTCAAGATGGATGAAAGACTTAAATGTTAGACCTAAAACCATAAAAACCCTAGAAGAAAACCTAGGCAATACCATTCAGGACATAGGCATGGGCAAGGACTTCATGACTAAAACACCAAAAGCAATGGCAACAAAAGCCAAAATTGACAAATGGGATCTAATTAAACCAAAGAGCTTCTGCAGAGCAAAAGAAACTACCACCGGAGTGAACAGGCAACCTACAGAATGGGAGAAAATTTTTGCAATCTCCCCGTCTAACAAACGGCTAATATCCAGAATCTACAAAGAACTTAAACAAATTTACCACCACCGATCCCACAGAAATACAGACTAACATCAGAGAATACTACAAACACCTCTACGCAAATAAACTAGAAAATCTAGAAGAAACGGATAAATTCCTCGACACATACACTCTCCCAAGACTAAACCAGGAAGAAGTTGAATCTCCGAATAGACCGATAACAGGATCTGAAATTGTGGCAATAATCAATAGCTTACCAACCAAAAACATTCCAGGACCAGATGGATTCACAGCCAAATTCTACCAGAGGTACAAGGAGGAACTGGTACCATTCCTTCTGAAACTATTCCAATCAATAGAAAAAGAGGGAATCCTCCCTAACTGATTTTATGAGGCCAGCATCATCCTGATACCAAAGCCAGGCAGAGACACAATCAAAAAAGAGAATTTTAGACCAATATCCTTGATGAACATCGATGCAAAAATCCTCAATAAAATACTGGCAAACCAAATCCAGCAGCATATCAAAAAGCTTATCCACCATGATCAAGCGGGCTTCATCCCTGGGATGCAAGGCTGGTTCAATATATACAAATCAATAAATGTAATCCAGCATATAAACAGAACCAAAGACAAAAACCACATGATTATCTCAATAGATGCAGAAAAGGCCTTTGACAAAATTCAACAACCCTTCATGCTAAAAACTCTCAATACATTAGGTATTGATGGGGTGTATCTCAAAATAATAAGAGCTATCTATGACAAACCCACAGCCAATATCATACTGAATGGGCAAAAACTGGAAGCATTCCCTTTGAAAACTGGCACAAGACAGGGATGCCCTCTCTCACCGCTTCTATTCAACATAGTGTTGGAAGTTCTGGCCAGGGCAATTAGGCAGGAGAAGGAAATAAAGGGTATTCAATTAGGAAAAGAGGAAGTCAAATTGTCCCTGTTTGCAGACAACATGATTGTATATCTAGAAAACCCCATTGTCTCAGCTCAAAATCTCCTTAAGCTAATAAGCAACTTCAGCAAAGTCTCAGGATACAAAATCAATGTACAAAAATCACAAGCATTCTTATACACCAATAAAAGACAAACAGAGAGCCAAATCATGAGTGAACTCCCATTCACAATTGCTTCAAAGAGAATAAAATACTTAGGAATCCGACTTACAAGGGACGTGAAGGACCTCTTCAAGGAGAACTACAAACCACTGCTCAAGGAAATAAAAGAGGATATAAACAAATGGAAGAACATTCCATGCTCATGGGTAGGAAGAATCAATATCGTGAACATGGCCATACTGCCCAAGGTAATTTATAGATTCAATGCCATTCCCATCAAGCTACCAATAACTTTCTTCCCAGAATTGGAAAAAACTACTTTAAAGTTCATATGGAACCAAAAAAGAGCCCACATCGCCAAGTCAATCCTAAGCCAAAAGAACAAAGCTGGAGGCATCTCACTACCTGACTTCAAACTATACTACAAGGCTATAGTAACCAAAACAGCATGGTACTGGTACCAAAACAGAGACATAGATCAATGGAACAGAACAGAGCCCTCAGAAATAATGCCGCCTATCTACAACTATCTGATCTTTGACAAATCTGAGAAAAACAAGCAATGGGGAAAGGATTCCCTATTTAATAAATGGTGCTGGGAAAACTGGCTAGCCATATGTAGAAAGCTGAAACTGGATTCCTTCCTTACACCTTTTACAAAAATTAATTCAAGATGGATTAAAGACTTAAATGTTACACCTAAAACCATAAAAACCCTAGAAGAAAACCTAGGCATTACCATTCATGACATAGGCATGGGCAAGGACTTCATTTCTAAAACACCAAAAGCAAAGGCAACAAAAGCCAAAATTGACAAATGGGATCTAATTAAACTAAAGAGCTTCTGCACAGCAAGAGAAACTGCCATCAGAGCGAACAGGCAACCTACAAAATGGGAGAAAATTTTCACAACCTACTCATCTGACAAAGGGCTAATATCCAGAATCTACAATAAACTCAAACAAATTTACAAGAAAAAAACAAACAATCCCATCAAAAGGTGGGCAAAGAATATGAACAGACACTTCTCAAAAGAAGACATTTATGCAGCCAACAGACACATGAAAAAATGCTCATCATCACTGGCCATCAGAGAAATGCAAATCAAAACCACAATGAGATAGCATCTCACACCAGTTAAAATGGCAATCATTAAAAAGTCAGGAAACAACAGGTGCTGGAGAGGATGTGGAGAAATAGGAACACTTTTACACTGTTGGTGGGACTGTAAACTAGTTCAACCATTGTGGAAGTCAGTGTGGCAATTCCTCAGGGATCTAGAACTAGAAATACCATTTGACCCAGCCATCCCTTTACCCACTGGGTATATACCCAAAGGACTATAAATCATGCTGTTATAAAGACACATGCACCCATATGTTTATTGCGGCAGTATTCACAATAGCAAAGACTTGGAACCAACCCAAATGTTCAACAATGATAGACTGGATTAAGAAAATGTGGCACATATACACCATGGAATACTATGCAGCCATAAAAAATGATGAGTTCATGTCCTTTGTAGGGATATGGATGAAATTGGAAATCATCATTCTCAGTAAACTATCACAAGGACAAAAAACCAAACACTGCATGTTCTCACTCATAGATAGGAATTGAACAATGAGAACACATGGACACAGGAAGGGGAACATCACACTCTGGGGACAGTAGTGGGGTGGGGGGAGGGGGGAGGGATAGCATTAGGAGATATACCTAATGCTAAATGACGAGTTAATGGGTGCAGCACACCAGCATGGCACATGTATACGTATGTAACTAACCTGCACATTGTGCACATGTACCCTAAAACTTAAAGTATAATACCCCATCAAAATGTGGGCAAAGGATATGAAAGACACTTTTCAAAAGAAGACATTTATGCAGCCAACAGACATATGACAAAATGCTCATCATCACTGGCCATCAGAGAAATGCAAATCAAAACCACAATGAGATACCATCTCACACCAGTTAGAATGGCAATCATTAAAAAGTCAGGAAACAACAGGTGCTGGAGAGGATGTAGAGAAATAGGAACACTTTTACACTGTTGGTGGGACTGTAAACTAGTTCAACCATTGTGGAAGACAGTGTGGCCATTCCTCAAGGATGTAGAACTAGAAATACCGTTTGACCCAGCCATCCCATTACTGGGTATATACCCAAAGGATTATAAAACATGCTACTATAAAGACACATGCACACGTATGTTTACTGCGGCAGTATTCACAATAGCAAAGACTTGGAACCAACCCAAATGTCCATCAATGATAGACTGGATTAAGAAAATGTGGCACATATACACCATGGAATACTATGCAGCCATAAAAAAAGATGAGTTCATGTCCTTTGTAGCGACATGGATGAAGCTGGAAACCACCATTCTGAGCAAACTGTCACAAGGACAGAAAACCAAACACCACATGTTCTCACTCATAGGTGGGAATTGAACAATGAGAACACTTGGACATGGGGCGGGGAACATCACATACCAGGGCCTGTCATGGGTTGGGGGGATGAGGGAGGAATAGCATTAGGAGAAATACCTAATGTAAATGACAAGTTAAGGGGTGCAGCAAAACAACATGGCACATGCATCCATATGTAACAAACCTGCACGTTGTGCACATGTACCCTAGAACTTAAAGTATAATAAAAATAAAATAATAAAATAAAAATAAAATAAAATTTAAATTAATTTAATTTAAAAAAAGCTAGAAGAGTTAAATACCCACTTTACCAGGCTTCGCTTCAATGGGGAATAGCCAGGTACGTGGCTCTGGCTAAAGAGATGGTAAGTCAAAAGTCTACTAGCGGGTTTTTAAGAATCAAAAGGAATAGAAATGGCTGCTGCTCCCCTTCCTCTTCTTTCCTGCCCTTAATGTCAATGGCTGGAGGGATAGCAGCCCTCTTGCAACAAAGAAGCAACAAGCATGAGGAAAAGACCGAGAGAATTGCAATGAAACTCACCCTGAGGCTGGGCATGGTAGCTCATGCCTGTAATCCCAGCACTTTGGGAGGCCAAGATGGGCAGATCACTTGAGACGAGGAGTTCGAGACCAGCCTGGCCAACATGGCGAAACCCTTTCTCTATGAAAAATACAAAAAAATTAGCCAGATGTGGTGGCTACTCCCTGTAATCCCAGCTACTCGGGAGGCTGAGCCACATGAATCTCTTGAACCTGGGAGGCAGAGGTTGCAGTGAGCCGAGATCTTGCCATTGCACTTCAGCCTTTGTGAAGGAGTAAGACTCTGTCTCAAAAAAAAGAAAAGAAAAGAAACTTGCCCTGTTATCATTAAGCCAACCAACCAACCCCAGAAGCTGCCTACCTCTGGAATTCTTATTCTATGAAATAATTCAACCCCTATTTGTTTCAACCTCTTACCAAAGTTTTCTCCTACTTGTTGCTAAACACATTCTTAAATGACACAAATGCTGCCCTCAAGAAGTCCATATTCTAGTGGTAGAATAAGATATGTTTTCAAATTTCAGAAATACAAAGTGGAAGTTGTAAGCATGACTTGACAGAAAATAATAAATTATATACAAGTCACAATCACATTTACCCAAATATTTTAGGGAATCATGGTAGAGACATTGTATATTTAAGTGTAGTACTTTATTCCATAGTCAGCATTCTAAAATAGGAGTACATTACTGCATATAGCTGAGTTCCTCAGGAAATACAAATGAAAGACACATTGCTTGGAAAATATCCAATTTTGCATGTATTTATCTTTTCAGATATATGAAAACCATAAAGCAAAAGGATTTAGAAGAACTGTAGAGAATCTCACAATGCCTAAGGTTATAAAAAGTCAAATTTCCAAATTTATGGCACAACACACATTTGGTTTGCTAGTTTGCCAAGCATTTCTTTGTAAACACTACATAGGTATGACAAAGTTTCCTATTTGCCTAGTACTATAGATAGAGCAAATACATAAATTGAATAGGCTGCAGATATCTTCACTTACTGAATTTTTGTATTGCTATTATGTCACTTTGAGTTTAAGTGAAAAGTTTAGAGTGTATAGTATGTTTTGCATAAACTGTATCAGAAGAGAGTTAACAGTATTTTAGTGATTCTGTTTTGCAGTGTGTGCTATTAGCATAATGTCTGAAATACAGGCATATTTTTCCAGTTATTTACTGCATAATTCTTAGAACAATGGGACACTAACATAAGTCTCATGCTTTAAAACATTTCAATTGAGTTTGCATCCAAAATGGCATTGCATTACCATCAGAGACTTCACTAGGTCCAAAGGTGACAGAGCTGGCAGTCTATGAATGATAATTTTAAAAACATTGAGTTATCCTCAAAACACTAAAGCTCCAGTGCTGACTTGGGATACTGCTATCTGCGCATTGTCTGAGATGTCACTTAACCTCTCTGAGCACCAGTCTTCTCATGGGTAAAATTTTGAGATTAACACTTATCTCACAAGCTCATTAGAAATGTCAAATAAGAGAAAAGGTAGTGCCTGTGCCTTTTAAACTATAAAGTATGGCACAAATATAGGGCAAGAACTCTTCTGGTTCCATGACTGAATCAGAAAAATCTTGAGGTGTGTGTTAAGTTTTCTACGCTTCCAGTTGGTCTAAAAAATCGCAAAGAGTATAGTCTTTTCTAGGAAACATGTGCTTCTCTGTTCAATGAAATTTCAAAAACAGAAGTAGGTAGGAAATCTATATGTTTTTTATTTATGTATGTATTCAACTGACATTTATTGAGTGCTGACTATTGTAACACCATAACAGTGCTCAAAGATATAAGGGTAAGTAGGATACACTTGCCTGACCTCCAGAAGCCCAGGGTTTTATAAGAGCTATAACCACATGAGCATGTAGATTATAATATACTGTGATGTAGATTAGTAATCAAAGGTGTTCAGGCAGTTGGTAGTCTTTAAAAGGAGGTGAATGGAACACTTTGAATCTCTTAATTACAAACTGAGAGATCTGGGGAACCAGAGGGAGGAAAAAGAGCTGGGTAAAGACAAATTTTCTCTGTGTCACAGTTTGCTTGGAACCTGCCGTTCAAGCAAAATTTCTCCAGGAGCTAATTTCAAGAACTTCTTTGGAGCCCCTCACATGATGTGTGGTCTTGGTCTGCTGAATCCCTGATGGCAATAAACTCTGTTAAAAGAGACCATAAATGACGAACTGTAATAAAATCCCTTACCCACTTTTGGTTGATGTATTCTTCGCTTTAAGAAATATTTTTGTGATTCAGTGGTCTTTTTGACCTGAAGTCAGGATTGGATAGCATGTTCCTACCAATCCTCAGCTGGAATCTTTCACCTCAACACAACCACATTCTGCTTACTGTAAAAGAACTTCCTGGCACCATTATTAAACTATCAGTACCACAAGATTTTTGCAAGAAATCAAAGTAGATTTTATTCACTCAATAAACATTTCCTGAGGGGCTATTAGACCCCAGGCATTAGGAACACAGAGCTAGCTGAGACATAGTCTTTGCCTTGAAAGTCCTTACAATCTAGAAAGAGTGACAGCCACAGGATTAAACCTCCCGCAATAAAATGCTAAAGAGGCCATAAAACAAGGTGCAGTGGAGGCATGAGGGATATAGAATGGGGGTTTCCCAGAAGCTCAGAAAACTCGGGGAAGGGGTGAGTGTTGAAATAGGAGCAGGTATTCACCAAATGAAGGCACAAAGCTGTGGAATAATCTAGTGTGCTCCGTGAACGACAAGTATTTTCCACAGCTAGAGTATGGGCTATAACAGGATGCAAGGTGGGAGCCGACATCAAGGAAAACTTAAGACTAAAAAAACCCCAGGTGCCATGCTAAGGTCTTAAACTCAACGGAGCTCTCCAGAGGGATTTTCATCTGGTTTTAACATCAGGTGACTATTGAGGAGGATGTCAGCCCCGTGTCTGCCATAGAAGGGCAGCTGACTGCTCACTACAGCAGGAGAACATTTCCAAGCTTTCACTGAGTTTAACACCTAAGACTCAGAGATCATATCAAAAAAGCAAAATTGAGATCGCTGATTAGGTCCTCAAGTGCTGAAGGGATGGCTTTTAAAGTGCTCACATATCCTGGAAATAGGCAAACATAAAGCACCTTCCCAGTCGTTCCCCAATCCAGGAACTTCTCCTGGTACCTGATAGGAGTTCAACAGAATCAATCAGGAATTCAATGCAAAAGGCACTGCTGCTGGACTCCCACTGCAGACTCAGCCATCCCATAGATCACAGAGGAAACCGGACACTATGCCAAGTGTCTTCGAAGTCATCAGCTTCTCTGAAAGAGAAGAACAACTTATTCTACCACCAGAAGAATAAAACAGTCCTTATTTTACCACTAGAAGTAAAAAACCGTTTTCAGCAACGAAGCATTCACTCCATTCTGGGGAATCTTTCACCAGAGCTCTCTAAAAGCAAAGTCCCCCCACACCCACATCAAAAGATTTAGTGCAAACACAGGGTAGGGGGCTAGTTCTGGCTAGGACTCCGTATGATGTTCTTTTTTGCTAAGTGGCTTGTAGGAATGCTAGGGAAGTGGCTAACGTTGAATTGGACAGCAGAGCTTGCTGCTTTGCGGTGTGTGCTGGCCTCTAGTGGAGGCCCCACCCCCAAGTTCAGTTCTCATTCAAAGACAATTAACAGGGTTGATCAGGCTTAAGAACATTTTTATTAACAGTTACACTAATAGATGGGGCTCTTTACTCTGCTAATAAGTTAGGAGGTAAGATAACAGTCAAGGTAAGATAGATAGATCGATCGATAGATAGATCGATCGATAGATTGATCTTACAATACCTGTGTAGCAGGTAGGAATTCCTTAGGCCACAAGCTGAGGTGAGGAAATAAATGTATCTTTAAAATGCAAATCAAAACTACAATGAGATACCATCTCACATCAGTCAGAATGGCCATTATTAAAAAGTCAAAAAACAAGAGAAGCTAGAGAAAAGAGAACAAATGCTTATACGCTGTTGGTGAGAATGTAAATTAGTTCAGCCACTGTGGAAAGCAGTTTGGAGATTTCTCAAAGAACTTAAAACAGAACTACCATTCAACCCAGCAATCCCATTACTGGCTATGTACCCAAAAGAAAACAAATTGTCCTACCAAAAAGACACATGCGCTTGTATTGCAGCACCATTCACAATAACAAAGACATGGACCAACCTAGGTGCCCCTCAATGGCAGATTAGATAAAGAAAATATGGTATACATACACCATGGGATACTATGCAGCCATAAAAAAAGAATAAAATCATGTCCTTTGCAGCAATATGGATGCAACTGAAGGCCATTATCCTAAACAAATTAACTCAGGAACAGAAAACCAAATACCACATGGTCTCACTTTTAAGTGGGAGCTAAACATCAGGAACTAATGGACGTAAAAAGGGCAATAATGGAAACGGGACTATAATGGGGAGAGGAAGGAAGAAGGGCAAGGGTTAAAAAAAACTACTAGGCAATATGCTCATACCTGTGTGATGGGATCATTTGTACCCAAAACCTAATTATCATGCAATATACCCAGGTAACAAACCTGCACATGTACCTCCTGAATCTAAAATTAAAGCTGGGGGTGGGGAGAATGTTAGGTGAAGTGCTAACAAAATAAATAAATAAAGTGCCTCTATTTTTATATCATTTCTATCTCAAGCCCCCTTTTCGCTTGGTAATAGAAGCTCCATCTTGGACTTTTTAGAATAAAAACTCAGGCAACCCAGAATGTTCTGTCTGTGCCTTTGTCTAGAGCTTTTGCCCCACTGAGCCATGTCGTGCTCCTCTGATAAGGAGAAGGTGTCTCGTCCTCCATCACTGCCGCTTCTCCACAGAGGCATCCCCTAGATGGATGTGCCTCACCAACGATGCCAGTAGCCTGTGTCTTTTTACATCTGTCCTGGAGGTGTCAAGGTCCCTATGTGGCCACTGCATCCGAGTCCTCATCTGGTCCATTGGTCCTCTCTCAGATAGGTTAGAGGCCTTCTCCCTGGTGGTACAGGGGCTTCTGGATGTTCTCCCATGCTACCCTAGGACTATGGGAAAGTCAATGGGGCCATCTCAGGTTCTCTTTGCTGAGAGATATGCCATATGCCAAATTGGATGAGCCAAGAGACCTGAGAAGCGAAGCACCTTCCTGGGCTTCACCTGAAAAGCAAGACACACACCTGCTCTCCCCTAGGGCCCCCACTGAGCTGTGAGGCTTCAGTCATGGCCCCGCATCCAACTGCCCAGCTTTCCTTACAACTCTGCTGCCTCCTGCCCAGGAGACTCTCTCTGGGCTAGATGGATAGTTAAAGCCAGCTCACACTCCCCAGCCTCATGTTTCTGGCACATACAAAGGCCAGGTTCCTAGAGCAATAAAATTTCCCCTACCTCCACCTCTCACAACTCTTATTTCTGTCATGAGTTTCAAAAAGCCAAGTACTCTTCTTGTTCTTTGAGATTCCCATCTGTTGCACCCCTAAACCGAGGGCAGCCACTGACTGAATGAAAAAAGGCCAAAAAATCACAAGAACTAGCTGAATACAAAACAAAGCGGTTGATATATCTAAATATACATCACACCACCACATTGGTTGCTGTCATGAAGCTAAAGATATAGGATGGTTCTGGGCCTGTTCCCACCCAGGAGAGGCCCCAGCTCAGTCTCTGTCTCTCTCTGTCTGTCTGTCTGTCTCTCTCTCTCTCTCTCTCCCCCTCTCCTTCTCCCCTCACCCCTCTTGCTTGCAATGTGGTTCAGAGGTGCAGAACTCTTCTGAGAAGAGGCACAACCACCACTTCTTATTCTTCCTGCTAAGCAACCAAGGCATGGAGCAACATATGAACTGCCCCTAAAAATGCCTATGGTAGAGGGTTAGCAGAGCCAGCTCAGCTGTGAATCCTGCAGGGGAAAAGTAAAACCTCTCTGGTTTCTTTCTCCAGCTTAGACAAAAGATAGTTTCTATGTGGTCTCCTCTAGATCACTAGAATTTTGCAAGCAGGTTTAAGCCTCAGAAGTTACTTTGCACAGAGGACATCAGGGAAGTCTTCATGCAAGAGTTGGCATTTGACCTGAGTCTTAAGGGATGTGAAGGATGAGCAGAGGGGATTCCAGGGAAGAAATCAGCACAAATAAAAGCCAAGAGTTGGGAACACATATCATGGTCCAAGGGAAAGGGGGAAGTTAAAGATGACCCCAAAATTCCATTCCTGGATTATCAGGCAGATGGTGAAGCTATTAACAGAACTTCTGTTCAGAAGTTCTGAGGCTTCTTGTTTGGCATTTATTGTAGGCAGCCATGTGTTATATTTTTCTGTATATATCTTGCCTTCTTGAAAAGAGATCATTTTTTATTCATTTACTTATCCATGTATCTTCCTTGCAACCTTAAAGGAAATAATCAACATATACTGTAATATCTGAAAATTCATCACAAAAGGTATTCCTTGACCTGCTCACTGGCTATTCTTCATTAAAGAAAATATTGCCAGAATTGTAGATTGCTATATTTTTCTCAAATTACTTTTGAAAATCTTGCAGATTATGGAAAATTGACATATTTCTTCACTACGTATCTTAAGCTATAGTTTGGGTGAAATTAATATAACAAATCATTAGTGTTAATGATTTAACCTTCAAAATGTTATTCTAAACATTCAAAATATTATTTCTCAGAGTCCTTTGACTCATTTGCTATTTACCATGCCAACAAGGTAGTTTTCTCCTAACATGAAAAAAAAGTATGACTCTATACTTGTTGTAAATAGATTCTAAAAATTATTTGAGTCCAGCTGGAAATATAAATGTCTAACTGCCAAAGCACATCCTGATTCTATTTTTTGATAGCATCACAAGACATACAAGAGAGAAGCAAACAGAAATGCCTTTCATTTTGTCTAAAACACATTCCTCTCAGTTTTTATCTCATCATATCAAGAAATCCCTTCAGGCCGAGCTGGGCGCAGGTCAGTTCAGCAGGGTGTTGGACCAGATTTGCTTCAAAAGCCCTGTCTTCCTATCTTCTCCCATGATAGAATAAATGTCCATAACATGAGAGGCTTGCTCTTGTTTCTTGCAGGAGAAATACAGTCCTTGGTTTTATCCTCCTGCTCCTGCCTCTCTATTACACATGCCATCCATCAAACCAAACACCAGAGCGTCAGAAACTAGGAGGGATTCTGTGCAGAAGAGTTCCTGAGAATTTGGATAAAGAGCCCAGTGATTTCTGCATTTGGAGCAGTATTTTGAAATCCTAGCCTAAGGAAAGTTGAAAAAACACTATTTGGAAGCTCACACCTGATTCTGCTTGCTTACTTGAGAGTATCTCAAAAATTCTCACTATCCTCAGGAAATATAATCATCTGCCTTTCCCAATGAAGAAGATTTGCCTACCTAGAACTTTAAAATCTAATACTTAAATTGTTCTGCAAGTTTCTTTGTCTTTGCTCATTCCTACCTCTTCACCTCCACCTTTTCTTTCCCCAAACCAGAGAAACACAACACACAGTTTATCCTCCTAAAAGCTAAAGGAGCACAACTACTCTCCACAATCTTTTGGTTTGGACCAACCCATTCATCTCAACCTGACAGAGACCTTGAATATCCTGAAATTAATACTGCCCATTCCTATTCTGGAGTCAGAGAAGCTTGTGGCCCAACCCAACAGCAGGTAGCACTAGAAAGTGAAGAGGCACCAGCTCCCAGGAAATAGCTCGTGTTCTCGCAGAATTGTATCTCCTCTTCATTCAACCTAGAATCACAGCAATTTTAGAGTGACAGGAGACCCAAACAACATATAGTCCTATCCTGACAGCTTCCCCACTTCCAGAACGTATCCCAGGTCCAAGAAGCTCAGATGTAAGACAGACGTTGGGAAGATGGATCACCTGCCTTGAACTCATTTTTACAGCTCATTTGACCCCTGAGTACTTTGATTTCTGGCTACCTCAATTTCCAAACTTATTTCTCCCATTTCCTCTGAGGCTGACCTTCTCCAGCTCCACATTCTATTTGTCCTGCCTTGGTGGCTGTCAGCTTTTATGCTCCATTTCCTAAATTCCACCCAGAATTTTCCTTCAGACTCATCCTCTCAATGGACTCCTAACCTGCCAGTGAGCCCTGCCAGACGAACCATATGGGATCATCCTGAAACCCCCAACATCCCTGACCTAAGAGAGCCAGCCTCATGAGCTGGTTGCTAGAAAGTCTAACCTCTTTGCTGCATAAATGAGGAAATTGAAGCCAAAAGTCAAGTTTATGATGGAACAAGATTTGAATCTTGTATCCTGGCTCCAAATCATGGGCTTATTCTTCTACACACATTTCAGGACAAATCAATGAAATTACCACTTTGCCTTAGTTTGATCTCAACCATTGGCTACCTTCATCCTTATCTCCCTGTCTCCAAACTCTGTGGGGTTTTTTTTTCCTAATCTCAGTACCAGCTCTGGCCCTTGACACGTTTGCAATGGGTGCTCTTCTGGATTCCCCTCCTTTTCATGGGTCTGCAGCACACACACAGAACTTTTCTAACACAGGAAGTATTTCGGGGAAGAATTGTTATCTTAAAAGCTTGCTTAGAATAAGGGGAATCAATCAACCAGAAAGCAGGGCATTGAAGATTAACCTCTGGTCCAGGTACTGTGAAAATGAGAAGGAAATCTACATTTTTTGTGTGTTTTCTTTGAGCCAGGCATTATGATCTGTGCGTTATACATATAGCTAGCATCATATTTTGAGCCAAAGCCTTCTACTGCTCACTCCTAATGATTCAGACATGTCTAAAAAGGTTTGGCAAGCTAGTGGGACAGACTGCAAGGGTTGAAATAGAAACTGCTAGTTGCCTACCCAAATCCATTCTCACTGTCTTCCTCAGCAAAGAACACATATTGTTGGATCCAACAATGTGTCCAGCTACAAGGCTTTTTCCAGCGTCTCTCTCAGTAAAGTGTAACCATGGAACTAAGTTCTGCCAATGAATGTGAGGCTTCTGAGAAGTCTCCTTAACAAAGTTGGAATGTCCCCTTCTCCTTCCTTCATTGTGTGTTGCCTGGAACTCAGATCTAATGGAGGGGACGGCCATCCAAGACCTGAGAATAAGAGCTCCAGGCACAGCAGAGTAATAATCTAGAAGGAATCTGGTCCCTGATGACATCAAGGACTCACCAAACTGGACTGCCTGCCTCTAGACTTCTTTCACATAACCGATAAATTAAAAGGGTTGTTTTTGGTTGTTTTTTTTTCATTTTTTACATTAAATGCAACAAACCTAGTCCCAGCTAAAACAAAAAACATGCACTAAAAAGTAGAAGAACGAAAGGATGGAAGGAGCCTCAGCCTCTGACACTATCATGAAGCTGCCCTGCTTTAACATTACTTGAGAGAAAAATAAAGCTTCTAGATTATTTAAGGCTTCCTGGAGGAGATGGGGTCTGAGTTAGAGTTTCCATCAGCTTGAGAGAGACTCTTCTCTACTTGGGCTGTTCCTTGAGCCACCAGGAACTCTCTTTGGTTTCTATGGAGTTTTGATAACCATGGTCAATGCTACCTGTGATTCTGGAGCATTCCTGCTGCCACAGATGGGGCCCAATTGCTTGAGCCATCACTCAACACCTGGCTTCCTAAAAGAGGTTGTGAAAGTGCCTGCAACTCTCAAGCCCTGAGCTGGTGTTTGATGCATTGGTTTCTCCAGGTCCTCTCTGTGAGAAAGGACAGGAAAGGGCCCAGGGGAAAAAAGAAATCCTGGTGCCTATCCCAGTGATTTACTGTAACCAACTCAAAACCGTGAGAGAGAACACAAGCACAATTTAGGGCTCCATTCTCTCAACTTCTCACCCAGCTCTGGTCCTTTACAATGTTTACTGTGCAGCCATCTGTGAATATCTTTGTGAAACTAGTTAAAGCCTTTTATGAGACCCTAAACTTCTAGTTACACTAATTTCCCAGCCCCTCACGTGAATTAGGTCTTGAGTAAACAAAAGGCAGACTTGAGGCTGGAGAGCGATTGTACCGTGTTAAATGGTGCATTTAACAGGGCCAGCCCACAAATTTTTCCATTCCCATCCCTGGGCGTGCAGGCAGCACCAAAGCCCATATAATGGACTCTTTATGTGGTACTTGGTTAGAAAAACGTATTGACAAAGAATCACAGACAAATCATAGCTGTGACCTTTAGTGCTGAAACAAGGTTTTCCTTGGGAGTGATTTAATTACCCATGCAGCTCACTGGCTGCACACATTAGCAGACTCTGTCTTTCCAAAGGCCACGGCCAGGCCAGGCTGGTTTGTCTTTCCTGTGAATGTGTGCCCAAGTGCTGCTCCTGTAACGAGGCTCTGTTGTGCCATACAAGGATAAACAGCGCACAGCATCCAGCTGGACTCTGCCAGCCTGAACGATCGCTTCCCAGGCACCTGCTGCCCAAGCCGACCTTGGATCTAGCAGTGCCCCTGGCCTCAGACTCGTCGTTCAGATGAATGACGCAGATGCTGGTGCCAGGCCCTGTGGCCTGCTGCAACATGGCTGGACTTTGACTACCAGGTGTAGGAGCAGGGGTAGGGGGCCGGGGCTACATTGTGAGGTGAAATATGCTTGTCTTTGCCTCTCTCAATGCACACTGCCTTCCTCTAGCCTGAGCTCCTCTTGGTCTTGCATTTCTGAGAGCTTGAGGAAAGCAGAAACTAGACACTAAAAGCCATGAATTCTATGATTCTGTTTATATGAAACAGCCAGAAAAGGCAGATCCATAGAGACAGAAAGCAGATTTTTGGTTGCCACTGGCTGGGGCAGGGGGAATGGAGAGTGATGGCTTCATGGGTTTGGGGCTTCTGTTTGGGCACTGGTGTTCTGTTTGTGATGGAAAGGTTCTAAAACTAGATAGTGGTGATGGTTGTACAACATTGTGAATGTCTACATGTCTCCAAATTGTATACCTTAAGATGGTTAAAACAGTAAATTTTATATTATGCATATTTTAGCACATTTTTAAAAATATGACTGAAGGATTGGGTTGCAAGGGGAGGAATTGGATATACTTACTCCCAAGATCCCAGAAGAAAAAACTAAGACCAGTGAGAGAGTTTCCAGGAGGCAGGTTACAGCTTATCATGTAAATAGAGGGGAAAGTGCCATTTAGAACAGGCCTACTGTGAGCCAAGGGCCCTTCAGTCCTCATTTCCTTGAAACCCACAACTCTTATGTAAGGGAGGTTTTATTATCCTTATTTAATAGATGAGGAAAAGATGCCTCCCAGAAGCTAAAACTATTTTCTCAAGGACACAGAGCTAACAGGAGGTAGAGCTAGGTTCTTCTACTCTACAGACTGTCCCTTTTTTTTTTTTTTTTTTTTTGAGACAGTCTTGCTCTGTCAATCAGGCTGGAGTGCAGTGGTATAATCACGGCTCACTGCAGCTTAGACCTCCTAGGCTCAAGTCAGGCTCCCATCTCACCCTCCCCTGTAGCCAGGCATGCATCACCACACCTGGCTAATATTTTTATTTATTTTATGGAGACAGAGTCTCACTATGGTATGCAGGCTGGTCTTGAACTCCTGGGCTCAAATGATCCTCCCACCTTGGCCTCCCAAAATGCTGGGACTACATGCATGAGCCACCACACCCAGCCTGAAACTGTGCCTTTTTTAATATGCCAGTGCCTCTGCAAATTTTCTACTGAAGTCTTCCTAAATATCCCATAGCAAGAGTGAAATGATACATCAAGGTGAATAGACAGAGCCCAAAGGAGTTGCTGAGTGTAACTCAGTATAATGTTTTGGCTCTCAAATTCATGTCAGTTTTACATGCTTGCTCTATTATCTTAGATTAGTTTTTTTCTTAAGTACTAGAATAAAGTTTTCATCAAAATCTTCAAGCAAAAGTATCATTCTGGGAAAATGGTCCATGTTTATCCTGAAGCCTCCCATCTCCCTTCACATTTTCTTAGGGGCCTGCATACTCCAATTTGAGAAGCTGGCACCAGGCTGGCTGCTATCCAAAAGGGAAAGGGAGAGGGAGTGAGGAAAGTGACAGGGAGGGAAGGAGAGAGGAAGGGAGGAATTCTCTGCTACTGGAATTTTCCTGCACTGGGCTCTGATGTATAAGAATTCATACAAAGCAGGGGTTGAAGTTGGGCCTCAGTGACATTAACCCTTTTTAGTCACAGAAGCATTTTGAAAATCTAATGAAACTCATTAACTCTGGCTTAGTCTATTTTGTATTGCTATAACTGAATGCCACAGACTGGGTAACTTAGAAAGAAAAGAAATGTATTTTTTATAATTCTGAAGTTCGAGGAGTCCAAGGTCAAGGGGCTGCATCTGGTGAAGACCTTCTTTCTGAATCATAACATGGTGGAGAGATTCACATGACAAAAGAGCAGAGCACCCACAAGACAGAGCCAGAAAGGCTTGAACTCACTTTTATAACAAAGCCACTCTTGATAATTAACCCACTACCTCAACACTGACATTAATCCCTCATTATCTAATCACCTCTTATTAGACTCCACTTCCCAACACTGTTACACTGGGGCTTAAGCTTCTAGCACAGGGACTTTGGGAGACACATTCAAGCCATAGCAAACCCACTGTAACAAAAATTTTTCAGACACACAAAATTTCCATGTTATTCTAGGGCGTTTGTGAACCTTCTAAAGCCTATACCTCAGATTATGCATCCCTGGATTACGAAGTCTCGAACAGAAAATGAGACAAACTTGAGGACTCCTTCTAACCCCAAGAGTCTGTGGTCTTGTCCCAGACTCTGTTTTACTCAAACATCAGCCTTTTAAAAATGCGCATAGTCTGTGGCCCATTTACTGGCCACTTTGAGTGATACATTTATCAGCTAATGTGATAAACAAATTCAAGCTAACATGATAATGAGTTATTGGGCATCCTTTCTCCCTCCTCCCCAGATGACAGTTGGATTTTTGTTTCCTTTAGGGGTATTGTAACTTCAGCTGCTTGTGGAGAGATGGAAAGCAAGAAGGTCTTGTAACTTCTTGAATCTCTCCAACTGAGTAGCTATTTACCTGACTTTGCATCAAGTCAGACACAGGGTCCAGTTAAAGGGGATTTCTGGTTTGGAGACTCAGCACAGCATGACTCTAGAGTTGCAGGAGTTTTGTGCAAGAGTGGACTTTGCCATTGCCTGTTTCCCTAGGGAGAGCCTGGTGACACTGACTTGAGTAATTTTAAATAAAGACTGAGGCTGGCTGGAGAAGAAAATTTCACAAAAATGGCTTCAAGAAAGTGGAAAGACCACAAAACTGACAACCAAAAAAATTCTGCCCGGCACTGTCCCTGACTCAGCTGATTAACTAGGACACAGCAATCTTCCTTTTTAAGCCTTGCTTATCTATACTTATCTTTCTATCCCTATCTAGAATGCAATATATACAGACAAATATATTTAGGTCAGAACATTGGTAACAAGTGACAGAAATCAAAGTCAGACTAACTTCAGCAAGAAATGACTATGCTGGCTCTGTTATGAAGGACAATGAGATCGCCCTTAGGATAGAAGTAGCAGTACTGCTTTGGAAGGGAAACCAGAACTGCTGTATGGGGGCTCCTTAAGAAATAACTCTCTTGCAGCTAAATAGAGGATAAACAATGCAGTGAAGGAGGATCAGCAGCAGCATTGAAGGTGACATGAAAGAGACAAAGAGAATGAGAGAATGGACCAGGAGAGTGATGATCCGAAACAATCTCAAAGTAGTGCCAGAAGCACCAACCCACAAATAGCCACAATGTGACCTAAATTTGCCAGTCACCATCTTTGGCCCCATGCAACTCAGAGATGACAAAAACAAGGCTCCTTGGTCAAGAAGAGTTGTTAAATAACAATTCAGAGAAGTCTACTATGGATTATAGTTCTCAAGGGTCAATAAACGATGATAATGGTATTTAGAACAGCATCATAGATTCTAGCATCATGAGGTCTCTCCTGCCTATCAGAGATTAACATGGAAAAAGATTGGGGATGGTAGGAATTTTTTTAAGTATTTTTTAAGTTATCTGGATTATTCAGAGTAATCAAATCAATCATGGCAGACACTATTAGTTGCATCCCTTCCTCCTTGTTGATAAATCCTTATTTTGTTTGATGTTCACCCTTCCATGTGTTCCTGGAAAGGAATGAACCACAATGGGTCTAATACAAACATAGTGATTCTATGCGCCTTTGGCATGTGACCCTTTCCTGATCTCTGGGTTGGGAAGAGGCTTTGGAGAGGGTTGTCACTGCCAGGAAAAAGAGGATCACTAGAGGACAGTCCCTTCATCGTCTAGATATTGTGTATCTACCTCAGAAGCCTAGAACCATCCAAGGCAGCCATCTTGTAAACAAGAGCGTAGACGCCTAAAAGCCAAGTTAACATGCTGAGCATAACACACTAAAAGACAGAAAGAGCATGGGTCTTGTGAGGCTGGAGAGTCATTGTGGGACTGTTTGTGTATTAATAATAATACAATCCTAGTCTGCTTAACTTTGTTATACTGACAATCATCCTAATTAATATAAGAGCAAAACACTGACTTGGCTTTCTGGCTTTCACTTTTTCCTCCCTGTAATTATTTTCATATAGTAGACACAGTAATCCTTTTCAAATTCAAATTTGATCATGGCATCTTCTTCTTTTAAAAATCTTCCTGCAGGGACTTGAATAAAATTTCATTCCTGGCCAGGGACTGTAAGTTTTACACAGTCTCCAAACTCATCTTCCACATTCTCCTTCCTACTTCCCTTTTTTCTGCCATCATTTACTTTTTCTGCTCTTAACACCCTAAGCTTTTCCTTGTGAGACTGTTGTTCTGGCTATGCCTTCTGCTGATCTTCTTGCCTTCCAGATTGCTGCATGGTTAGTTCTTTCTTGTCCTTCTGGCATCAGCTCAATTATCACCTTCTCACAGAAGCTTTCCCTGAACACTTCAGCTAAATTATCTATCCTCTCAACCCTGAGCCAGACTTTATTACATCACCTTTCATTTTATTCTCCTTATAGTATTTATCCCTATTTGCAGTTATTGTAATTATTTGTTCACTAATATGTTGTCAATTTCCTCTCCCTAGTATATCAGGATCAAGAAAACTAGGATCTTGTCAATCTTTTTCACCATAATTTCCTGCACCCTTAAAAAATTGTCTGAAACATCATAAATCCTCAATAATAATTGTTGAATGAAAAGAAGGAAGGAAGGAAGGAAGGAAAGAATGAAGGAAGGAAGGAAGAAAGGAAGGAAGGAAAGAAGAGAGAGAGGGAGGGAGGGAGGGAGGGGAGGAAGCGAAGAGAAGGGGAGAGAAGGGGAGGGGAGGGGAGGAAAGAACTGTAAGAACCTGAGCCTCAGAACCTGAAATTTGGGATTCAACTATGCCAAAATTGTGTGTCTCACTCTTCTCAGCTGGGCACCTGCAGATTGAAAAAGGATGGAAGCAGCAGCCCTAGAATTACTTCCTCCTAACTTATCTTCTCCAGCAGAAAGATACTCCCTCTCCCAATATCTGTATACCACTCCCAGGAATGAATTCTGATGGGCTCTGTTTAAATTATAAAATTTACTATGGAACTAATCCTTCTGTTTAGAGAAATAGGGTATTACGATTGGCCAGGGCCAGAATTACAGTCCATAACCAGGGTACATTGTGATTGGCAACTCTACCTGTTCCATAGAGACTAGTAGGAGGGTGGTGCAAGGAGAGGCAGGGAGGGGAGGAGGGAGAAAAGCCAGGGGAGTTAGAAAAGGATTGCTGGGCAGACAAAATCAACAGATCTTCCCTATGAACTACACTGCACCCTGGCCTTGCCAAAATGTTTTCCTAGTTCTCCAGATTTAAAACACACCCATCTCTGACTTATTACATGAGGGTAAGTCCTCATCTGCACAACCAGAGTAACAGAAGAGCAAATCAGAGTTTAAATGTGCACATGTGTGTGCACGCATAATAGAATTACATAAAGAACAACCTGGGTATGCAAAGCCATACAGAGTGGTATAATGAATATTGGGAACTCACAAGGAGGTAAGGTGAGAGAAGGGTAAGGAATTTAAAAAACTACATGTTGGGTAAAGTGTATATTACTCCAGTGATGGGTGCACTGAAATCTCAAATTTCACCACTATACAATTTATCCACGTAACCAAAAAACACCTGTATCTATTGAGATTAAAGAATTTTTGAAAAGAACACCCTGTCTTCATAATGAGGGAGGAGAGATGTAGAATTAGCTATCCACATGGTTTTGCAGACATCTCTTGCTAACTATTGGGCCAATGTCATGGCTTTCTACTACTGCACGGTATGCCCTGCTATCTATTTAAAGTTCTTTTCCCTCCAATTGTCAGTAAAACATGGCTGCTTCCAACATGAAGTCAGCCTCTATTTTCTCTATTCAGACAATGATTCAGCCACATGAGAAACCATCATGATCCCCATACAAATACACACGATGGTTGAATCACAGTCTGGCAGTGCAGTGTGATGGCACAACAGAGGAAGACCCTGTTTGGTGAGGACAGGTCTTCCATCTGTATTGCCATTTAAAGGGACAGTAACTTACAAGGACAAAAACATGTTCTTGGCTCCAAGTCACTCTTTGGTGGTATATTTTTAAGGATTAATTATACTGGTAGGATTTCTTTTTCCTAACACGTTTGTTTACAAAAATATTGAGCATGCATTACACACCGACATAAATAATTTTCCCCATATCTTTGTCCTCCAAATTTTGCAGTTAATTAAACTAATTTGTCTGTTTTTGTGGGTTGGAAACTCTTACTGTCATCCTTTCCAATCACTACTTATTTAAATTTCATCCTTGGCCAGTTTCATGATAATGTTTATCTGCTCCAGAGGATTTGAAATGAGAGTAACACACAGGGATGCCATTTAAATTCTTTCTTGAAGCTGAAAAAGTCAAGAATCAACTGGCCAGTTAGATAACATAATTTCCCTTGTAGGATATTTGCTTAAGATAGCTGGGGGCTAATTTAATTCCAGAGTTGCTTATTTGGGTTTCTATGAGGGATTCCCTGCAGTTAACATGCACTGTGTATAGAGATTCTAAAGAAGCATTCTCTGAGAACATTCTCAAAAGCAGGTTAAGTAAGTTGTTTTTTTAAGAAAATAAAAATCTGTACAATTTGCTGTCAACATTCAACTCCGGCCTGTTGCCAACTAGAAAGGAGCAAGAGCACTCCGACATTCCAACAGCACTCAGATCCATTATTTGGCATTTCATTAATCCATCTGGAGAAAAATGACTTCTTAATTTTGATTCCTTTAAAATGTTAGCTTAAGACTCTCAACCAGTTTCATACGCTTACCCTACAGAGAATTTCACAGCCCTGGATTACCATAGAGGGCAGCAGAGAACCATCCAGAAGACCCAAGGAAAGGAAGGCCTGTTCTGTATATTGTTTTTGTCTTATGCTGTCAGATGCCTTCACATGCCTCTATGGCATGATCTGGCCCCTGCCTACCTCACCTCTTCAACTTCTCCTGAGCTTCTCCTCCCAACAGCTCCCAGCCAGCCAACTTTCACAACTCCCTCAACCCTTCCCCACTCATCCCATCCCTATCCAGCTACATTGACACCTTTCAGCTCCTCAAAGGTCTCTTCTCTCCTTTCCTCCCACTCTTCACCAAACTAACTCCTCCTCATCCTTCAGGGCTCAATCCAAAGCCACTTCTCTGGGGCTCTCCTCCCTGACACCAAAGTCTATATCAAGTTCACCATTGTGCTCTCTTGCTGAGCTCTTCCCTTCTCCTTCTTACCACGGAGCACTGTTCTCATGGATCATCTGTAATAATATTTTGCTTAAAGTTTCTTTCTCTCTGCTGGTTTATAAGCTCCACAAACAACAAGCAATGGGTCGATATCGTTCACTGCCCTATCCAAATGCTTAGCATGGTTGGCACATAGAGTTAAATAAATACTTCTTGATTCAATAACACATTGAAAGATGGTGGGCAAGTCCCTTGAACTTTGTGATCCGTCCACGTTACATATTATACGAGTTTGTAATTTTATGCAACACAGAAATGCTAGAACCATAACAACAAATTCAATTACCACTTGAATTAGGGGTAAAAGAAACTGGCCTGGCTGAGCAGGAGATAAGGGTGATAGGAGAGTAAACTAAGCCAGCTTCAGCAGCTACTATTGCCAGGCACTGTATTAGGTATGTTTGGACAGTTTATCTCATTCAGTTTATCTTATCTGCTGTTGTCACAGCAATCCTTCAGCTTTGCTTATCATTTTCACATTATTCAGATTAGAAAAATGAGACCACATAGATAGAAAGTGGTAGGGCTGCTTGAATCCAAATCTTGACTATTTGCAATATACTATAAGTTGGGTCTGTGCTTTGAAGTTGAAGTTTTCTCTTCAACTTCTCTTAGAAGTTGAAGAGAAAACGAGTGAGTGGGAAGATCCTGAATTTTCCTCCAGTCTCTCTGATTAGCCCATTCTCATATTACACATCTTCCCACACCCACCCTTCCCCCTAAACACACACACACACACTCCACACTACCAATCTCCCTGTAAGCAAATAGTTTCTCGAATTTTTGGTGATAACCTCCACAGTGGATTAGGTATGACTTTAATCAGAAACTTTGGTCCTCTTTCTGCATCATTACCTCTTCTCCACTTTTATTGTGAGTCCCTTTTCAGCTGTGTATATTTCAACACTAATTTATGTGCCCATTAAGCGATTATCACCATTTCAGGTTCAGACCAGAATTGCACTTTTAATAAATTATAATAGGCTCCAATCGACTTAAGAGGAAAAGCCTCACTTTTTGTTTCCAGCAAAGCCATCTTTGTCCCTACCTCCTGGAGAAGAGCTGAATGCAATGTTCTACCACAGGCAAAAATGTTCCAAGCAAAAGCTAGACATTACAAAGAAGTGGATGGCATTCAGTGCCGCTGAAACAAGCTCAGTGCAGCCCAGACGGGGATGGGAATGCAGACACAAATTCCCCGGTATAGAAGCATGGGCCAGAGGTGAGGTCTTCTCTGACCGCCCCAGCCCCTCCCATCTGTAGCTTTAAGAATCTCTTGTGGTGGGGTTTGGTGGCTCACACCTGTAATCCCAGCACTTTGGGAGGGTGAGGCAGGTGGATCACTTGAGGTCAGGAGATCAAGACCAGTCTGGCCAACATGGTGAAACCCCACCTCTACTAAACATACAAAAATTAGCCGGCCATGGTGGTGGGTGCTTGTAATCCCAGCTACTAGAGAGGCTGAAGCAGGAGAATCACTTGAACCCTGGGAGGCAGAGGCTGCAGTGAGCCAAGATCGTGCCACTGCACTTCAGCCTGGGTGAGAGAGCGAGACTCCACCTCAAAAAAACGAAAGAATCTCATGCTGAGGATATTTTCTGATTTCTTTTTCCTTGAGTCCTAGAAGCCTTCACTTTTCTTATTTCCTCCTTGTTTATTTGTTGGGTGTATTGGGCTATATCCTAAAATTATACCTTGAGAGAAAGGTAACTCTGCTAAGCTTTCCCAGGCCTGTAATCTAAGATGGGACATGTGAACTTCCAGTGTGAACTCAGAGGCAGAGAGAGCAGCTAAAGTTAAGCTCAGGTTCTCCTCATTCTGGGAACTAAGAGACTGGACTTTCAAAAGTGAGACTTCTTATATATTTTAAAAGGAGAAAAATCCTAAACAAATGTACTAAAACTTTGACAGTACAAAGTATTTGTATTAAACAGATTAATGCTCTGTTAATATATAGATAATATAATTTCATGGATTTGAAAGATAGATGCTGAGTTTCACTTCTGGTAAGTGCTGAGGAGCTTCTATCAGAGCTACCTACTCAAAGGCTCTAGAGTCACCAAAAGAAGCAGAAATTGGAGGAGAAAGTTGACACTTGGAAGAAGGAACTTGCTTTGCATGAGATATTTTTTTTTCAGTACAGTCTTTTTGCTGGAGCGCAGACCTCAAGAAGCGCAACACAGGGTCCTACATTTTGGGTTCCTACAGTATCTGGAGAGTGAAGGGGCATCTGCTGAAACAACCCAGTCTGATGAGAAGTCAATGGCTGGGACTAGATTCATCTCAATGCTCATTCACTCATATTTCTGGCTCCTGGACTTGGAGGACTCAAAAGCTAGAACTGCCCACTACTCATACCTCTCCACATAGCTTGGCTTTCTCCCAGCATTGTGACCTGAAAGTAGTTGAGCTTCTTATATGAAGACTTAGGTTCCAAGAATAAAACTTACAGCTAGCAAGGCAGAGGTTACTTCGTCACTTTTCATGTCCTAACTGGAAAGCCACACAGCATCTCTTCTGCTGCATTATACTGGTTACAGGTGACTCACAATCCCCTAAAAGTCAAGAAGAGAAAAATTATACTTTACTCTTGATGGAGTGTGGTAAAATTCTAGAAGAGAGTTAGGATGAAAGATATCGTTACGGTCATCTAGGGAAAATGCAATCTGTCACAAAAATCAGTGACCTAAGATTCCATCATAAGAAGCTAAAAAAGAAAAACAAAATAAACCCAGAGTAATTTAAATGAAGAAAATAATAAAAAGCAAAGGTAAATAAAAAACAATAAACATTGAGAAAAATTTTAAAGTCAAAACTTTGATTGATTACCTGAACTAAATGACGATGAAAACACAACTTATCAACATTTGTGGAATAGAGCAAAAGCAGTGCTTAGAAGAAAGTTTATAGAAAAGAAAAAGATCTAAAGTCAATAATCTGAATTTCTACCTGAGGAAACCAGATAAAGAAGAGCAAATTAAATCAAAAGTAACGGAAGAAAATAAATAATAAGAATTAGGCAGAAATCAATGAAATTGAAAACAGAAAATCAGTGGAGAAAACCAAAAGCTGGTTCTTTGAAAAGAGCAATAACACTGATAAGCATCTAGTCAGGCTAAGAAAAAAAGAGGGCACAAATCATTAATATCGAAGGGGTAAGAAGGGATATGACTACTGATTCCATGGACATTAAAAGGATAATAAAGAAATACTATAAACAATTCTATGCCTACAAATTGGATAACTTAGATGAAATGGTGAATTTCTTGAAAGACATAAGTTTCCAAAACTTACACAAGATATAGACAATTTGAATAGGCCTATATCTATTAAAGAAGTTGAATCAATAATTAATATCTTTCTAAAACAGAAAACATCAGGCCCAGATGAGTTTATTCAAGAACTCTACCAAATGTTTAAGAAAAAAAATTATACCCATTTTCTACAATCTCTTTTAAAGGATAGAAGCAGAAGGAATACTTCTTAATTTGTTCTATAAAGCCAGTATTACCCTCAAACCAAAACCAGACAAAGATATTACAAGAAAAGAAAACTGTAGACCAATATATCTCACAAACATAAATGCAAAAATCTTCAACAAAATATTAGCAAATTGAATCCAACGATGTATGAAAAGAATTATACACCACGACCAAGTGGGATTTATCTCACATATGCAAGACTTGTTTAACATTTGAAACTCAATTAATGTAATCCATCACATCAACAAGCTAAGAGAGAAAAATAACATGATCATTTCAATAGATGCAGAAAAAGTATTTGTCAAAATCCAACACTCATTCATGATTTTTTTTAAACTCTCAAAAAACTAAGAATAAATTAGAACTTCCTCAACTTAATAAAATATATCTACAAAACATCTCCAGCTAAAAATAATACTTAACAGTAAGAAACTAGAAGCTTTACCACTAAGATCAGGTACAAGGCAAGAATGTCTCCTCTCACTGCTCTTTTTTGACTTTGTACTGAAAGTTCTAGCTAGGGCAATAAAACAAGAAAAGGAAATAAAAGGTACACAGATTGGAAAGGAAGAAATAAAACTGTCTTTTTTGGCAGATGACATGAGCATCTATGCAGAAAATCCAAAAGAATTGATTTTTTTAAAACCTTTAGAACTAATATATAGTTATAGCAAGATTGCAGCATCCAAGGCTGATATAAAAAGTTAATTGGCTGGGCGCAGTGGCTCACGCCTGTAATCCCAACACTTTGGGAGGCCGAGGCGGGTGGATCATGAGGTCAGGAGATCGAGACCATCCTGGCCAACATGGTGAAGCCGTGTCTCTACTAAAAATACAAAAAAAATTAACCCGCTGTGGTGGCATGTGCCTGTAGTCCCAGCTATTCAGGAGGCTGAGACAAGAGAATTGCTTGAACCCAGGAGGAAGAAGTTGCAGTGAGCCGAGATCACGCCACTGCACTCCAGCCTGAGCTTCAGAGCTAGACTCCGTCTCAAAGAAAAAAAAAAAAATTAATCACTTTTCTGTATACCAGCAGTAAATATGTAGAATTTGAAATTTAAAACACACTAACATTTACATTAGCACTTCCCAAAAAATTAAATAGGTATAAGATCTACATGTGGAAAACCACACAAAATCTGATTTTAAAAATCAAGGAAAAACTAAATAAATGGAAAAATATTCCATGTTCATGGATAGGAAAACTCAACATTGTCAAGATGTCAGTTCTTCCCATTGACCTATAGGTTCAATGCGATCCCATTCAAAATCTTAGCAAACTATTTTATGGATATCAACAAATTGATTCTAAAGTTTACATGAGAGGCAAAAGGCCTAAAATAGCCAACACAATATTGAATGAGAAGAATACAGTGAAAGGACTGACACTATCTAACTTTGAGACTTACAATAAAGCTATAGTAATCAAGACAGTGTGGTATTGGTAAAAGAATAGACAAATAGGTCAATGGAACAGAACAGAGAGCCCAGAGATAGACCCCTGTAAATATAGTCAAATGATCTTTGACAAAGGAGTAAAGTCAGTGGAAAAAATTTTTTAACAAATTGTGGTAGTACAACTGGGCATCCACATGTGAAATAATCAGTCTAAACACAGATCTCACACCCTTCCAAAAATTATCACAAATGGATCATAGACCTAAATACAAAATGCAAAACTATAAAATTCCTAGAAAAAAACAGTAGAGAAAACTTAGAAGATCTTGGGTATGGTGATGTCTTTTTAGATAAAACACCAAAGTAACAATTCATGAAAGAAATCATTGATAAACTGGGCTTCAGTCAAATTAAAAATTCTACCTGCAAAAGACAATGTCAAGAGAATGAGAAAACAAGCTATGGACTGCAAGAAAATATTTGCAAAAGACATCTGATAAAGAACTGTTGTCCAAAATATACAAAGAACTCCTAAAAGTCAACAGTAAGAAAACAACAGCATGAATAAAAAGTGGGCCAAAGGCCTTAAGGGACACCTCACCAAAAAATATATACTGATGGAAAACAAGCATATGAAAAGATGCACCATGTGGCAAGGACTTCATGACTAAAACACCAAAAGCAATGGCAACAAAAGCCAAAATTGACAAATGGGATCTAACTAAACTAAAGAGCTTCTGCACAGCAAAAGAAACTACCATCAGAGTGAACAGGCAACCTACAGAATGGGAGAACATTTTTACAATCTACCCATCTGACAAAGGGCTAATATCCAGAATCTACAAAGAACTTAAACAAATTTACAAGAAAAAATCAAACAACCCCATCAAAAAGTGGGTGAAGGATATGAACAGACACTTCTCAAAAGAAGACATTTATGCAGCCAACAGACACATGAAAAAATGCTCATCATCACTGGTCATCAGAGAAATGCAAAGCAAAACCACAGTGAGATACCATCTCACACCAGTTAGAATGGAGGTCATTAAAAAGTCAGGAAACAACAGGTGCTGGAGAGGATGTGGAGAAATAGGAACACTTTTACACTGTTGGTGGGACTGTAAACTAGTTCAACCATTGTGGAAGACAGTGTAGTGATTCCTCAAGGATCTAGAACTAAAAATACCATTTGACCCAGCAATCCCATTACTGGGCATACACCCAGAGGATTATAAATCATGCTGCTATAAAGACACATGCACACGTATGTTTATTGCAGCACTATTCACAATAGCAAAGACTTGGGACCAACCCAAATGTCCAACAATGATAGACCGGATTAAGAAAATGTGGCACATACACACCATGGAATACTATGCAGCCAGAAAAAAGGATGAGTTCATGTCCTTTGTAGGGACATGGATGAAGCTGGAAACCATCATTCTGAGCAAACTGTCGCAAGGACAGAAAACCAAACACCGCATGTTCTCACTCATAGGTGGGAACTGAACAATGAGAACACTTGGACACAGGGTGGGCAACATCACACACTGGGGCCTGTTGTGGGGTGGGGGGAGGGAGGAGGGATAGCATTAGGAGATATACCTAATGTAAATAATGAGTTAATGGATGCAGCACACAAACATGGCACATGTATACATATGTAACAAACCTGCACGTTGTGCACATGTACCCTAGAACTTAAAGTATAATTAAAAAAAGAAAAGAAAAGGTGCACCATGTCATATGTCTTCAGGAAAATGCAAATTAAAACAATAATGAGATCGAGACCATCCTGGCTAACACAGTGAAATCCCGTCTCTACTAAAAATACAAAAAAATTGGCCAGGCGTGGTGGCAGGCGCCTGTAGTTCCAGCTACTTGGGAGGCTGAGGCAGGAGAATGGTGTGAACCCAGGAGGCGGAGCTTGCAGTGAGCCAAGATCGCATCCCTGCACTCCAGCCTGGGCAACACAGCGAGACTCCGTCTCAAAAAAAAAAAAAAAAAAAAAAACACAATAATGAGATACCACAACACACCTATAGGAATGGCCAAAATCCAAAACATTGGCAACACCAAATGTTGGCAAGTCTGTGGAGTAACAGAAACTCTCATTCATTGCTAGTAGAAATGTAAAATTGTACGGCCATTTTGGAAGACAGTTTGGCAGTTTCTCACAAAACTAAATAAACTATTGCCATATGATCCAGCAGTCATGCCCCTTAGTATTACCCAAAGGAGTTGAAAACATGTCCACACAAAAAGTTACACAAGAATGTTTATAGCAGCTTTACGCATAATAGACAAAACTTGCAAGCAACCAAGTTGCTTCTTCAGTAGGTGAATGGATAGACTGTGGTACATCCAGGCAATGAAATATTACTCAGTACTAAAAGGAAATGTGCTATCAAGCAATGAAAAGACATGGAGAAAGGTTAAATGCATATTATTAAGTGGAGGAGGCCAATCTCAAAAGGCTACATACTATAAGATTCCAACTATATGACATTTTAGAAAACAAAAAAACTATGAAAACAGTAAAAAGAGGTGTAGTTGCCAGGGGTTGAGGGTAGGAGGAGGAATGAATAGGTGAAGCATAGTGGATTTTTAGGGCAGTGAAAATACTCTGTATGACACTAAAATGATAGATGTATGTCATTAGGCATTTGTCCAAATTCATAGAATGTACAATGCCAAGAGTGAACCCTACTGTAAACTATGGATTTGGGGTGATGATGATGTGTCAATGTAGGTTCATCAGTCTTAACAAATGCACCACTCTGGTGGTTGATGTTGATCATGGAGGAGGCTGTGTGTGTGTTGGGGCAGGGAATATAAGGGAAATCTGTATCTTCCTCCCAATTTTGCTGTGAACCTAAAACTTCTCCAAAAAATGAAGTCTTTTAAAAACAGAGATACAGAGACCACAAATTACTAATATCAAGAATGAAGGTGAAGGAGGGACTATCACTACTAATGAACTTATAGACATTAAAAGGACAAAAAATATTATGAACAGCCTTATGGAAATAATTTTTGCAGCTTTAGTATAAGTATAAATTCCTTGAGAAATACAACTTACCAAGATGGAGTAAAATAAAATAGAAATATGAAAATTCTCATATCTATTAAAGAAATTGAATCCAGTATCAAAAACTTCCCTACAAAGAAAACTCCAGGCCCAGCTGATTTTACTGGTGGCTTCTGGCTAAAAGTTATAGAACTAATATGAATGTTAACACGAATTCTTTCAGAAAATAGAAAGTAAGAGACTGCTTTCCAACTCATTTATGAAGCCCATATAACCTTGATACAAAGCCTGATAAGGAAATTACAAAAAATTAAAAAATTATAGAATATCCCTCATGGATACAGACAAAAAAATCCTCAAAGAAATATTAATAAATCAAATATAGAAATATATAAAAATTTATATATCTATTATATATAGATATATATATATACACACTCCAATAGGAGTTTATCCCAGAAATATAAGGTTGTTCTAACATTGGAAAATCAATGTAATTCATCATATTAGCAGATGAAGGGAGAAAAGCTATTCAAGCATTTCAATAGATACACAAGACACATTTGATAAAATGCAATGCCCATTATGCTAGAATCTCTTAGCAAATTAGAAATAGAAAGGAACTACATCAATCTGATAAACAGCATCTAAGAAAAAAACCTATTATTAAACTCCATGGTAAAATATTGAATGCTTTCCCTATAAAATTTTTTAAAAAGCACTTTTTTTACTTCTTCTCAGTGTTGTACTGAAGATCCTATCTCATGCAGTGGGCAAGAAAATAGGCATAAAGATCAAAAAGGAAGAAGTAAAACCAGTTCATCTCTATTCACAGATGACATAATTGTTTACTTAGAAAATTCTAAGGATCTACAAATCTATTAAAACTACTAAGAGAATTTTGCAAGGTCAACATACAAAAGCCAATTGCATTTTTGTATATTGGTAGCAAACAAATTGGAAAATAAAATGTTTTAAAATTCCATTTGCAATAGCTTCAAAAGACATAATATAGTTAGAAATGAATGCCTCAAAAGATGTACAAGACTAAAAACTACAAAACATTGCCCAGAAAAACTAAGAAAAAAAAACTGACAAGGTCTTTTGGAAATTTTGGAAACATTTAGAAATAATGTTGAAAATGTTATCATATTCATGAGTTGGAAGACTACATTTTTATACCATTTCTTCCCAAATCCCAGCAAAAATGCCACAGTCTTTGTTGTAGAAATCAACAAGCTGATTCTAAAATTAATGTGGAAATGTAAAGAACCTAAAATAGAAATAACTTTAGAGAATTTACACTAACTAACTTCAAGATTTACCCTGAAGCTATAGTCATGAAGACACTGCAGTACTGGCAAAATAGAAAAATAGACCAATGCCAGACACTTATAAAATAACTTGGTTTGCAACCAAGGAACCAAAAAAACCCAATGGAGAAGGAAAATTCTTTTTCAACAAATGGTCCTAGAGCAGTTGAAAATCCATATGAGGAAAAGAAAATTAGTCTCAACCACTACTATACACCATAAAAATTACTTTGAGATGAACTATAAATCTAAATACAGAAGCTAAAACTTTAAGTTTTCTCTGTAAGAAAACAGGAAAATATCTTCCCAAGTTAAGGAGAGAAAATTTTCTGAAGTAGAACACAGAAAGCAATAACCATAAAAGAAAAATTTAATAAATTAGACCATCAAAATTAAAAATGTCTGCTCATCAAATTCAACATTTCAAAAATGAATAGGCAAGTCAAACACTGGGAAAAATAATTTCAAAGCAAAACACTAAAAGAACTTGTATTCAGAATATATAAAGTACACCTGGAACTTAATGACAAAAAGAACAACTCAATTTTTAAAAGGGAAGGGAGCATAAGAAATAACAATTAAATTCAGTATGAGCTGGGCACGGCGGCTCACGCCTGTAATCTCAGCACCTTGGGAGACCACAGCAGGCCGATCACTTGAGGTGAGGAATTCAAAAACAGCCTGGCCAACATAGTGAAATCCCATCTCTTCTAAAAATACAAAAATTAGCCAGGCCTCATGCTGCGCGCCTGTAATCCCAGCTACTTGGGAGGCTGAAGCACAAGAATGGCTTGAACTCCAGAGGAGGAGGTTGCAGTGAGCCAAGGGGACAGAGTGAGATTCTGTCTCAAAAAAAAAAATTATTTTTTAATATTAATGCAATATGAGATCCTAGATAGAATCTTGGAACACCAAAACTATGGGAAACTGGTGCATTTGAATCAAGTCTAATCTAATGAATAGTATTGTGCCAGTGTTAATGTCCCTGTTTTGACTATTGTACTATGGTTATATGTGATGTTAACATTAGAAGAAACCAGATGAGGCATATATAGAAACTCTGCACCATTTTTGAAACTTTTTTTGTAAGCTTAAAATTAATTCAAAATAAAAAGGTTTTTTTAAATGGGGAAGATTTGAACAGATAATTTGGAAATGGATATATATGAATGGCCAATAGCACATGAAAAGTGCTCAAGTAACTAGTCATTAGAGAAATACAAATTAAAAACACAATTCCAGTATACTCTCATAGAGTAGTTAAAATGAAAAAGAGTGATAATATCAAATAGTGACAAGGATGCAGAACAACTGTAACACTCATACCTTGTTGGTGAGAACATAAAATGATATGATCACTTTGGGGAAGGGTCTCGCAGTTTTTAATAAAACGAAACATATACCCACTCTACTAATTTTACTCCTACATATTTATCCCCCAAAATGAAAACATATGTCCACAAAAAGACCTGTACTAGAATGATGACAGCAGTTTTATTCATAATAGCCCTAAATGGGAAACATTGCAGGTGTCCATCAGCAGGAGAATAGCTAAAGAAACCGTGTTATACTCATACAGTGTAATACTACTCATCAATTGAAAGGAATAGACCTACTAATACACTCAATGTTGTGGATATATCTCAAAAATATTATGTTGAGTGAAAGAAGTCTTACATAAAAGAACAAATACTGTAACAGTCCATTCATATAAAGTTTTAGCACAGGAAAAACTAATATAGAGTGAAAAAAAATCAGAAGAGTGGTTGCCTAGGGGTTGTGGCAGTGGTCACTGACTACATGGCGGCCTAAGGGAACTTTCTAGGCCATGATGATGTTCTGTTTTTTTTTTTTTTTTTTTTTTTTTTTTTTTTAGAGATGGAACCTTGCTCTGTCACCAGGGCTGGAGTGCAGAGGCGCGATCTTGGCTCACTGCAAGCTTGGCCTCCCGGGTTCATGCCATTCTCCTGCCTCAGCCTCCCAAGTAGCTGGAACTACAGGCGCCTGCCACCACTCCTGGCTAATTTTTGTATTTTTAGTAGAGACAGGGTTTCACCATGTTGGCCAGGCTGCTTTTGAACTCCTGACCTCAGGTTATCCACCCACCTAGGCCTCCCAAAATGTTGGGAGCCATGCATGACCCACCACGCCCGGCCAATGTTCTATATCTTGATAGGGTTACACAGATGTATGAATAAATATTTATCAAGTGATATATGGTATGAGGCCACCACTTCTCCTGTTGTCCTTCTCAGTTTCTCCCCAACCTCCCCTTTTCCCTAGTTTATAAGACAGGAGAAAAGGGAGAAAGCAAAAAGTTGGAAAGAAACAGAAGTAAGATAAATAGCTAGACGACCTTGGCACCACCACCTGGCCCTGGTGGCTAAAATAATAATAATAATATTAACCCCTGACCAAAACTACTGGTGTTATCTGTAAATTCCAGACATTGTATAAGAAAGCACTGTAAAACTTTTTGTTCTGTTAGCTGATGTATGTAGCCCCCAGTCACGTTCCTCACGCTTACTTGATCTATTATGACTTTTTCACGTAGACCCCTTAGAGTTGTAAGCCCTTAAAAGGGCTAGGAGATTCTTTTTCAGAGAGCTCGGCTCTTAAGACACGAGTCTGCCGATGCTCCCTGCCTAATAAAAAAAACCTCTTCCTTGTTTAATCTGGTGTCTGAGGAGTTTTGTCTGCGACTCGTCCTGCTACAGATACACTTTTTTTTTTTTTTTTTTTGAGATGGAGTCTCACTCTGTTGCCCAGGCTGGAGTGCAGTGGTGCGATTTCAGCTCACTGCAACCTCTGCCTTCTGAGTTCAAGTGATTCTCCTGCCTCAGTCTCCCAAGTAGCTGGGATTATGGGGGTGCGCCACCACCCCTGGCTAATTTTTATATTTTTAATAGAGATGGGGTTTCACCATGTTGGCCAGGCTGCTCTTGAACTCCTGACCTCAGGTTATCTGCCCACCTAGGCCTCCCAAAGTGCTGGGATTACAGGTGTGAGCCACTGCACCCAGCCTCAAGTGATACACTTAAACTTTGTACATTTCACTACATGTAAACTTTACCTTAAAAAATACATACAAATATTGAACTCTAGTTAATGATATGTATGCTGAAGTTCAATATTAAGTATAATATGTATGCTGAAGTTCAATAATTAAGTATAGTGATACCTTCAACAAACTTTGAAATTCACTTAAAAATAAATTGATGGCTAAACAAAGGGATAGGTAGATGCAGAGATGTGTGACAAAGCAAATACAGAAAAAATGTTAATTTTAAAATCTAGACCGTGGGTATGTGGATGTTCAATGCATAATTCTTTCCATTTTTCTGAATGTTTGAAATTCTGCATGTTTGGGGAAAAAGATAAAGGCAGAACTAATTTTTTAAAGTGAACTTATTTTACACAGCATGCAACATGGTATAACAAGTTTGAAGTTGAATGATGAATAATTACTTCTTAGCATGCTGTTGATGAGTCAGCATTACTTCATTTATAGAGAGTAATAACTAACTTACACTGAGGTCTTACTCCCCTCCTGCATTATTCTAAGCACTTGGGATGGGTTACCTCATTTAATCTTCACAGCAGCCAGACCCTCCACTAATCCATATGGCAATATACTGCAAATTAGAGTACACTCTTTCCTTGAGACACTTTACTACTGTCTGCTGGAAAATTGTCATTATAACTCCACACTTCTACATGGCTCAGAAGTAAATGACACTGCTGGGGTTGAGCAATGCATGGCTTGCGCATTAACTGATAGCCCTGACAAAAGGCCTGTGAAGCACAATTACTATCCCCAGGGTAATGTTTGGCCAGTCCTACACGTATAGCAGTGGTTTAAAATATTGAAATATTTACAAGTGGGAAAAAATTCAAACTCAAGCTCCCTGTGGTCAAAACTCAGCCACTGCAGTCATCCGGGCACTTCCCTTAGGACCCTCTGCATCTCTCCTTGTTCATCAACTAAAGAACTAGGTTGGGCCCCTGGCTCCTTGCTCCAGGACCAGCACCCAAGTCCACTGTGATTGGTCTAACTGGGTATCTGTGAAGATTATTACAGTTTAACAGCATGCCTGATTATCCCCGATTTACTGTTGAAACTGAGAGACACAAAGTAATTTATCAGAGATCTCAAAGCTCATAAGCTGCAGAAACAAGATTTGAATTCAGTATTCTGACCTCATACATAACCACTATATCCATGGTCTCAACATCAAAATTCTCAATGTGAGGCTCATCTCAGATTGTCCTCCTGGTCTGCCTTGACTAGCCCTGGTGACCAGCTCTGTGAACTGTCCTAACACATACTGGCCTTTGGGTGACTGTAACCAGAAGGAAGCCCCCATGAGGGACACTGAGTAAACAGTCTCCTCACCTAGCCCTCAGGGCAGAAACACTGGGATGTAACAACCACTATCAGTCTGGGTTCAGTGTGCCACATCCCCAGCTCAGGCTGCAGGTCAGAGCTGGGAGGATGATATTGTTTGGCTCTGTGTCCCCGCCCAAATCTCATCTCGAATTGTAATCCCCACTCGTGGAGGGAGGGAAGTGATTGAATTATGGAGGCCGTTTCCCCCATGCTGTTCTCATGATAGGGAGTGAATCTCATGAGATCTGATGGTTTTGAAAGTGGCAGTTTCTCCTGTGCTCACTTTCACTCTCTACTGCCATCTTGTAAAGAAGGTGCCTGCTTCCCTTTCCACCATGATTGTGAGTTTCCTGAGGCCCCCACGGCCATGCAGCACTGTGAGTCAATTAAACTTCCTTTCTTTATAAATTACCCAGTCTTAGATAGTATCTTTATAGCAATGTGAAAATGGACTAATACAGTGGATTAGAATACAAGTTTACCAACAGCAACTTAACTCAGGGTGGACAGGCAGCAATTTCCATGTGCCTCACGTACATGCTGCTCTTGAAAGTGTTGGAAGACCTTGTACCTTGGCCTCCCAAAAGCTCGGGGACTGTCAAATGGAAGATGCCCCAATGGTCTTCATGATCTGTCTCTTTCCTCAGAATGGGTGTCTAATGAGCCCTACCCTCACCCTTCCTCATGTTAATTAGGACTAGACCTGATCTAACAGAATACAAGATGTGATTGCTGTCCTCAGAGATTGCCCATTGAATCACAGCCTACGGTGAACACAGAAGGATCATGACTGGCCAACACAAAATTTTTTATCTTTCCCAAAACAAGAGTAGGTCAATTCTTTTAGGGCAGACTTTGTAGTAGCTACTGTTTCTGCCAATTCAGTGTGCCATCCCTTTCTTATAGCAACAGGCCACAGAGAGGTGGCTTTGGGATTCTAGTTGGGTCAGCTGGAATCCTCTCCTGGGATCCTTTATTATTACAAATCTTCTATGATTACAAAGCTATAGGATATAAGCCCAAAGGTTGTATAGATCACATTCCAACTATACCTTATGGCCCACCAGTGTCCTCCAGGGGTGAAGGAAGGCAACAAGCAGGGCCAAGGGAAGCAAAGAAATGGAAAGAGAGGAAAACAGAAAGAGAGGAGGGAGCCCTGAGAGCCCTCAACTTCCATCTTCCAAATAACCCAAAATGTAAGCAACTGTCCCTCCTGCAATTTGGCTGTGAGGGTCTGCACAACCTGAGTTGGGTTTCTGTCACTGACATTCAAAGAGCTTTGACTAACATAGCTGCATCACATGCCTATAGACATTCAGAATCAATCCATGAATGCTAGAGGAGTGGGGGGATTACTTCTTGGTAACATTTGACATAGAATCGCGACTTGAAAGATGATAAAATTTTTATAAGTGAAATGAAGAGGTGAGAGAAATCCACATCAATTTGAGTAATGACCCTGCAATTGCAATACAAATATAAATTCAGCAGCTACTGTAATGTTTGGTGAGAAGAAAATCCTCAAAAAATAGTTGTTAGAATAATTAATAAGTAAATGAATGAGGGAATGAATATAGTATAGGGAGTAGAAATAGATGCTTACCCAACTGCCAAGAAGCAAACACATCCACCACAGACACATCAGAAAAGTTATAGGACTGTATGAAATACACAAAATAAGCGATAGAAAGACAAAACAGGAAATTATTTTATCTTGGGGCAAATGTTTTATGTTGATAAAACCAAGTTTTATCAACATAGAAAATAAAGCCTAGGCATGCTATCTTACAGAGGAATCTAACCTCCAATGCCTGAGTAATCTGCTCCTTTACCCCCCAACAATTCTCACTGTTATGCCCATGAAGAAATGGATAACTTCATGTAAAAAAAAAGGAGGTAGTAGAAGGGTTTTGAGCAGATAGAAAACAGAATGAGAAATAGATTTAATGAAGAATTACTGCTCTACAAGATGGGTAGCCTAGTTAGGATGAGAAGGTGAGTGTGGGAGGTTAGTTGGGAGGCGGATGGGGCAGTAATCCAGATCCATGTGCAATGTGACCAGAGAGGAAAAGATGAAAGTAGGAGATACTTGAAGGAAAAAAAATTGCCAATGTTATTGACTGATTGGGTATAAAGGACAAAAGAAAAGGAAGTGGAAAAGATTTTGAGTCCTTATAGTTGAAACTTCCTACCTAAAATGTCACTATCTTGTCCCAGTTTCATCTTCCAGATAAGAAAAATGGCAAATAACATCCTATTCTGAAATTCTCTGTAAGTCAGCCACTAAGAACCCTGATGCTAAAACAACTGTTATTGTGAAGGACTTTTTGTGGCCTTGTGTTCATCAAAGAGGAAAAGAGATGAGAATTACTGCTCAGAGAAACTTTGCTGTTTCCCACAACCTGGCAGTAATTTATTATGTGTGCCCAGCTGCTGGCTGAGTTGTTTGTTTTCCATATAAACCTCCTATCTCCACACTGAGCCAAACACAGCCTCAAAAAATCCCTTCTGTGGGGCAAAATAAGCTCATGCTTAACTGACAAAATGAAAATCAAAATACCAAATGTCTGTAGAAGAAGACTCTCCTTCTCTTGGACAACTTTCCTCCCCCTCCACCTCATCCCTGATGACTGTTTCCTATCCCCATCCAGGGCAACTGTTGCCTTTGGAACTGCTGCTCATCTACCCAGTACCATCTCCTCCCCACCATGCTGCCATTCCTTAACAACAGAACACCTGCACCATTGGATGCAGCTGTGGGCCTAACCCAAAGACTACATTTCCCAGCCTCCCTTGTAGCTAATATGCTTGAGGAAAGCTGACTCTGTAGTGAGATATGACCTTTATGTTCTTCCCTCTTTCGTAACACCAAAATGTCAGAGAAGAGGAATGGAGTTCCAGCAGCCATCTGAGGCCATGAGATGATGTTGGAAATAGCAACCACATGCCAAGAAGACAGAGCAGAAAGGCAGGGAGCCCAAGTCCTTCAAGACTCCCTTGAGGCACTGCCATAACAACTTGGGGCTGTCTACTGTTGGGTGTCTAATATTGTACATTTCAGCTCATTGCATCCACCCCTGTTGAGAGGGTCACTTCATAGATTTTGAAACTGAATCACAGAGAAGTTAAAGTGATTTTCCCAAAGTTTCATAGGCTATGAGACTTGAACCCAGGACCCCCAACTGTCCAATGCTTTTTATACCAGAAGGACTTAACCAAAAGGTCCTAGAAGTAGCTTTCAGCTACAGACACTATGGATTAATTTCAGTTTAGTTTTCTTTATCATCCTGCCCCAAGTTCTCTCTAGAAAGGTCTTGCTACCACACTCAGGTTCTTTCTGGCAAAGACCAAATGTCTGCTCTACCCTACAAGAAAGAAACTTATGGATCCTACTACCAAGAGGAGAGAGGCCATGAACAGGCATTATGACTACAAAGTTCTATAACTAAGCTTTAGAAACCAGAGCAAACTTTCTCCAGGCACATCAGAAAAATGGGCCTGCTGAGCATTCTCCTCAGAAGGGAAGAGAAGGCCGGGCGGGGTGGCTCACGCTGTAATCCCAGCACTTTGGAAGGCAGAGGCAGTTGGATCACTTGAGGTCAGGAGTTCCAGACCAGCCTGAACAACATGGTGAAACCCAATCTCCACTAAAAATACAAAACTTAGCCAGGCCTGGTGGCACGTGCCTGTAGTCCTAGCTACTTGGGAGGCTGAGGCTGAAGAATTGCTGGAATCCGGAAGTCGGAGGTTTCAGTGAGCTAAGATGGCGCCACTGCTCTCCACTGCACTGGGTGAGAGAGCCGGACTCCATCTGAAAAAAAAAAAAAAAAAGAAAAGAAAAAAAAGAAGGGAAGAAAAGTAATTCCATCAGTAGATCATGTGACTTCCCCCATGACTGGACCCTGAGGGCTTTCCACTTGTTCTTAGAAAAAGCCACAACAACAGCAAATTGGATGCCACACTACCAATGATCCATCCAAAATCAAGGACTGCAGCCTCAGTCCCAAATAGCAGAGACCGAAATCTTCAGTCTTTCAAAGGAAATACCTCCATTTTTAAATCTTTATTGCACTATGTTGTACAGGGCATTCTCTGTACTAGTTTGAGTGATAAAACAATGAACAAACTACCTTACATCTACAGTTGACCCTGGAACAATGCAGGGATTAGGAGTGCTGATCTCACACACAGTCAAAAATCCACATATAACTTTCAACTCCCCCAAAACTTAACTGCTAATAGCCTACTATTGACTGGAAGCCTTACCAGCTGACAATCAATAAACATATATTTTATATGTTAATGTATTATATACTGTATTCTTACAACAAAGTAAGCTAGAGAAAAAATTAAGAAAATCATAAGGAGGAGAAAATATATTTACTATGCATTAAGTGGAAGTGGTCATCATAAAGGTCTTCACCCTCATTTTCTTCACAGTGAGTAGGCCGAGCAGGAGGAAGAAGAGGAGGCGTTGGTCTTGTTGTCTCAGGGGTGCCAGAGGCAGAGGAGGCAGAGGAGATGGAGGAGGTGAAAGGGGAGGCAGGCACACTTGGTGTCACTTTTCTTGCCCTAAGCAGTTAAAGCCTGTGGTGTTCAAGGGTCAGCCATATATTCATTTTCTATTTCATACTTCTCCCTTGGCCCATGTTTGTCTCTTCCCAAAATCCATTCCTTTTGTAAAAAAATCTTTTGGAGATGTGTGTGTGTTAAAAAAATGTTTAAAGACTACAAAAAATACAAAAATTAGCCAGGTGTGGTGGTGCACTCCTGTAGCCCCAGCTACTCGGGAGGCTGAGGTGAGAGAATCCCTTGAACCCAGGAGGCAGAGTTTGCAGAGAGTTAGGACTGCACCACTACAGACAGAGTGAGACCCTATCTCAAAAAAAAAAAAAAAAAAAAATAGAAAAGAAAGAAGTGTGAGAAGGAAGGGGTATGGCCTTCAGAAAACTAAGAACTGTTTGAAAGGGAAGAGCAAGGAGAGTGTGAGCTGAAGGAAATAATGTTAGGCCCAGAATGAAATGAACCCAAAAGGCAGCTGGCTTAGCTTTTCTTGTGTTGCTGTAATGTATTCTGGAGGCTTCTCGGAAGTTCTCAGAACGCAGGATAATTTGCAGTTGAGGGGCTAATGAATAGCTGTCTCCTAATAACAGAACTTCTAATCATTTTTATTTCTCTAGATCAAAGAATCGCAATTCCTTAAAGGCAAAAACAAATATAGCAAATGCTAGACACCACCACCTGAGAGTAAGTTCTGAGGTTCCCATGGGGTGCTGATCTGGAGTAAAGCTGCCTAAAGAGCAGATTACTGTTAGAAAGAACAAACTGATTCAGCATGTGACCTTAAGACGCTGCTTCTCCTGGCCTTCATGATTTCCCATGAGAAAGTCACTATCTTTCCCATTGTTTCCCCCTTTCAGTAAAACTCTCTCATTGCTTTTAGGACTTTGTCTTTAGTTTTCAGAAGTTTGCTTATTCTGTGTCTTGGCATAGATCTCTGATTTATCCTGTTTTGGGTTTACTCATCTTCTTTAACGTGCAGCTTTATGTTGTGTGTCAAATTTGGGACGTTTTCAGCCATTATTTCTTTGAATACCTTTCAGCTTCTTGCCTTTATTCTTTCCTTCCCAGACTTGATGACATGAATGTTAGGTCTTTTGTTATAGTTCCATGGGTCATTAAGGCACTGCCCCTTTTTTGTTTTGTTTCAGGCTATTTTCTCTGTGTTCAAAATTTCTGTTTTTCTATCTTCAAGTTCATTTATTCTTTCTTTTATTCCCTGGATTCTGATGTTAAGCCTATCCATGGAGAGTTTTGTTATTGTATTTTTTGGTTTTAAAATTTCCATTTGATTCTTTTTTTATATCTTATATTTTTATTGTACTGTGATTTTCTCTTTTTTTGGTGAGACTTTCCATTTTATTTGTTTCAAGCATATTTATAATTGCTTGTTGAAGCATTTTTGTGATGGCTACCTTAAAATCATTCTCAGATTATTTTATTGTATTTTTTTAGAGCTGGAGTCTTGCTCTGTCACCCAGGCTGTAGGGCAGTGGCATGATTATAACTCACTGCAGCCTCCAACTCCTGGGTTCAAGCAATCCTCCTGCCCCAGACTCTCAAGTAGCTAGGACTATAGGTGCATGTCACCACACCTGGCTAATTTTTAAATTTTCTATGAAGATAGATTCTTACTGTGTTGCCCAAGCTGCTCGCAAACTCCTGGCCTCAAGCAATCCTCCCACCTCAGACTTCCAAAGCACTGGGATTACAGGCATGAGCACTATGGGCCCGGCTTCTCAGGTAATTTTAACATCTGGGCCAGATTGGCATTGGCGTCTGTTGACTGGCTTTTCTCCTATCAAGTTCTTGGGATAAGTTGAGACCAGATCTTAATTAAATCTCCTGTTTTGGCAGGCCTTCTCTAATACCACTCAGGCAGGTTGAGGAAAGGGGCACCACATTGCAGCCTGACTGGGTGAAAAGTCAGATTCCACTCAGCCTCTGTTAATAGTCAGTGGGTGGGAAGGTCCGTCATTACTGCTGTGCAAGGGTGAGAGTTCTGGCTCCCTATTAAGCTTCTGCTGATGCTGTCCTCATGCCATATTATTCCTCAAGTCCCAAGGTCCTTAGTCCATCTGACTTTCTCTGTCCACCTTTCAGGGTCTTCTTATGTTTGGTTTACATATAATGTCCAGAGTTTTAAGCTGCACTTAGCAGGAGGATTAAGGAAAAGTACTTATATGCCATCTTTTTGGAAGTGGAACTACCTAGTCTTTTTGGATACTGTATTCTTTTGTGTACACATTCAATCTCTTACTTTTTGAACACTTAAAACACACATTTTTTTGTACACAGTAGCTTGTAATTTTCTTTCTGCAGTCTTTGCCTATGTTTTTCTGCAATTTGCAGTTAGTGTTGACTCTTGCTCATGTGTCTGATTCCTCAAGTTTGCTTGATGTTATTCTGAGCTTATCATTACCATTTAACTTTGGGAATCCCAAAAGGCTTGGATTGAGATGATTTGTCATGATTTCTGCTGGGTGCTTGGAAGCAATTGCCAACCGGAAAACATCTCTAATTAATTTCTTGGATTACAGGTTTCTCAGACTGCAAGTGAGGTAAGTTCAAATTCCAGGACTATATGGAAGTAAAGTCATAATTACAATATTATCAATTTTTTTTCTACTCAGTATCATTAATCCTCTCTCTGACCCCTCACTCATAGATGAAGGCCAGGACCCATCAGAGAGGCCCAATGATGCCGGAACTTCAGGATACTGTCTCCACCCCTAGCCTCTATCTTTGGAGGTATGTGTTTCATTGTCTCCTTCATCTTCTCCTCAGAAGAGAATTTTGCTCAAAGAATGTTTCCATACAATTTCAGAAACTCTATTATTTTACTGCACATCCTTCAGAGGGGATGGTCTCTGCTTTTTATAATCAAAGATATTTATTTTTCCCAAATGTCTTTCTTCAAATAGGACAGTCATGTATTCTGTCTGTGCCATAGTTGGGGTACAGGTTTGAGGTATCCCAAGAGCTTGGGGTTTGAGAAGGAAGGGGCCAGCTCCAGCTCTGAGTGCCTGCTTTGGCTTCTGAAGAGTGGCCACGTGTGAGGAGGGAGGCTAAGAGGAGTTTTGCATACCCATCACCATTCTAGGTTCCTTCACTTCTGTCTGCTAACATTACCTATTTTTGAAATACATAATTATCTTGTGAAACTGTCATTTAAAAAAGATAAGAAAAACTACTGTAAAAAGGGGCATTCAGGGATTGCCAAGGTGAGAAAATCAAGCAAAGACCCAACCCTAATACCTGACTCAGCCAGTCTTCCCTTCCCCCACAACCTTATTCCCTCACTACCTTATATAGCTATTAAGGTAGGATGGTGTCACATGGTCCTACCCAGCCTGCAGTAAGAGCAAGAGACAAATAGCTTCACATTTTACCAAAAAAAGAAACTGGCAGTTTGGGTGTGGCCAGGCCCTGAGTTCAGAAGTTAGGGAGCAGTCCCAGATCCTGTATCTTTTATTGGTAAATAACTCTCTCATTGGCCCCTAAGAACTTGTTGCCTTCCTGACGAAGGCTGGGGAGGTGAGATCTGCTCCCACCTCTTAGGTTAGTATAAACAACAATAGATAGCAGTCTAGCACCTGTGCTTTCTGTCTTCTACATACTCTGTAGCAATAGTAAAGCACAGGACTTCCACTGCTGTAGGTGTGTAGGTGAGGAAGCTGTCAGGGCGGCTGCTCTGGGCCTCATTTCCTCCCTTCTCCAGAAGAAAAGTGTTCACCAGTGACCAATCCTCACTTTCTATCTCAGTACTGATGAGCCTATAAGCAGCTCTGTGTGAATGATACTGGACTGTAGTCCATCTCCCAGCTGTGTCAAGAATTGTGAAAGATCTGGGATTTTACCCTACTTGTGAGCTAACATGTTAGCCTGCCACCATTTCATGGATGCTGGCAAGAGACACAAGATTCCTGGATCAGAGACAAAAGATTTTATTACTCACAGCACAGCAAGCAGCACAGGCTTTGTATCAGCATCAGTTCCCCTGCCCTCCTCCCCACAAAGCCACAAGTCCCATGAGGAGATGTGGACCATCCCAGATGGATACTACACATGCCTTGATGGTTATTACACATGCAGTGGGTTTTTATTACAGCTAAGGAACCCTGATCTTAGGAAACCTTCAATCTTATAAAGACGCTGCTAGCAAACCTGCCCAATCTTCACCCCAGAGAGAGACATTATCTTGTTATACTTGTCAGAAAACAAAGCTGCCCTCTGCCATGGAGGGAGATACTATCTCTATCTCCTAAGGCTATTTGCTGTACAAATATTCTTGAAAAGATAGTCCAGAACAAGCTGACAAAAGACATGCAGAAACAAGAAAGGCCCATACAGAATTATCTTCAAATACTGCTTTGCCACACTCTCTCTTGTTACTCTGCTTCCAAGTGTTGATTTTAGTTTGAAAGTAAACACTCACTTGTGTAATTGTTCAATTAATGTCTGTCTTGCCACAAAACTGTAAGCTCATAAAAACTATGAGACGTGCTATTTTTGCTCCATCACACCCCAGCTCCTATTAGCTGTCTGGCACATTGTAGGCATTTAATGTATCAATGAACAGGCTAGCTAGGGGTAGATGGAAAAATGCAAAGTGGTCAGCTTGGTGTTTGCCTGTAACATGAAGCTGGAGGGGTTTAAATCACGGATATGAAATTACATCATTATCTGGCAATGTCTGTGCAATCACACCTTCCTCCCTTGCTTTTTTGAGTGTTCTCTCCATCAGTGTATCAAAGCACAAAATCTTTTTTGAGGGTTACATAGGAAACTTATTCATCTCTAATTTGAGCAAACCATCATCTAATTAAAAATTGTAGATTAAATATGCTAACACAGATGATCCTTTTTTAAAAAGAATTACAAAGGGAATTCAAGAGGATAATTACAAATGGGAAATGTTGAATCTGAATAAAATTCCTATTTTCTTTAATCACTGAAACCCTCTCCTAACAAGAGCCTGAAACTATCTATATTTAAATATTGTATGTCACAAGAGTCTCTCCAGGCTTTGGGGGAAATATGATTAAGTTATTGGTGAGCCATTGTCCTCAGTCCTTTTCCAGGCATGCAAATTCAGAAGATTCCAGGCTGCAAGGGGTAACCCTAACTGATTTACAAGACCTGGTCCTGAATTAGAGTTTACAGGGAGATTGGCTGGACCTTCTGATCACTGCAGCCAGCAACTTGGTTGCACTGTCTTATTTTTATAAGCTGAGCAAATTCTTACAGACTTCTAAGTGGAAGTAAAATTTCTGGAGAGTTGCATCTACCACGTCCCAAGGGATCTCACCGGAGAGAGTACCAGAAGAAATTATCTGTCCGGCAATTCTGACTAGGTCCTATATATCAAGATTTCTCAAAGTATGGTCTGGGGCTCCTAGGACTTCCTTGACTGCTCAAAATGCCAAAATGCAAGCCATTTTGATCCTCAGAACGTTGCTCAATTTCAGAGACTTCCAATATTTACCTGTGGGATAGAGCTCCTTAAAAATAATTCACTGAATGAGTTGCTGAGGGTGACTGAAGTTTAGTATTCACAAATTTAAATTAGCAGATCACTGGAGTTTATGAAACACACTAACTCAGCATTCTGAGAAGTGTGGCTGCCATGCAACTCTTAGAAAAATCATAAAGCTTCTACTGCTACATCGGTAAGGAGGATGTTTGGTTACCAGGCATTACAAATATGGTTTTCAGTTGGTAGCAGTGTAGTTAAGAGAGTAGTTTTTCAGCCCAGCGTGGTGGCTCACATCTGTAATTCCAGCACTTTGGGAAGCTGAAGTCAGGGGGGCAGATCTCTTGAGCTCAGGAGTTGGAGACCAGCCTGGCCAACATGGTAAAACCCCATCTCTACAAAAAATACGAAAATTAGCCCGGCGAGTGGTGTGCACCTGTGGTCCCAGCTACTCTGGAGGCTGAAGTGGGAGGATCACTTGAGCCTGGGAAGTGGAGGTTGCAGTGAGCCAAGATTGCACCACTGCACTCCAGCCTGGGTGACTGAGTGAAACCCTGTATCAAAAAAATAAAAATAAATAAAAAAGGAGTAGGCTTTTGAGTCAACTTACCTGCATCTGAATTCTGGCTCCCTCCTGTACTAACTATGTGACTTTTGAGAAGTGACAATTTCTCTGTGTCTTTATTCCTCGTGTGTAAAGTGGGAATAATAACAGTACCCACCTCATGGGTTGTTGAGTGGACTAAAGGACATAATTCTTATGAAATCCTTAGCATAGTGACTAGCACACAATGCTCAATCAATAAAATTGTGAATCCATGACATTTCCAGTTGCAGTTATTCTTGCATCAATTGTTGTTTTATTAACTGTTAGCTTTTACTTTTGTTCCTGGATTTCCTGTCATATAATTGCTGCATTGTTATCCTTTTGTTTTTAAGTAATTACCGCACTGTTATGTCTTGGTCCTGCTTATTTGTTCAACCAAGTTCTCAGGGTGGGGTAAAGGGACCTGAGGCTACTGCTGTGAGGTTGCCACCCTATCCTGTCTGTCCCAGACTGGTCTGTAGCATCAAGTCCCCTGTGGTCCCCTGGTGTAAGCCCTAGAGGCCAGCCCAGGATGGGAAGCAGACTGAGCACAGATGAGACTGGCCAGCGCATACTCATTGCACCCACACACACTCTCCCCTTAGGCCATAGAACCAAGTGCCAGACAATTGGGAGACCATGGGGAGAACCAGAATTAACTTTTTAGTTTCCAGAAAGGTTCAGATAAAGGCCAGAGAAATCAGTCTGCCTCTCCCTTAAAGATTCTGAATAATCACCCCTTTTTCCTTTAGTTCAGAAAGATTCTCTGCCACAGCTTTTCTTTAATTCCACTGTCATTCAAACCAGCAGCTTAAGGCTTAGAAAGGAAAAGGCCTATTGCTTTCCTTCCCCATCTTGCTTCCTGCAAGTGGCCCTTCCCATAAGAGGTCTTGTGCAGATTTACACAAAAAAGCTGGAGACACCTGGTTTTTAAGGTCAGCAAATGCTGCTTTCAATACTACCTGGGCTACCTTCTAGCTACGTGACCTAAAGCAAGTCATTTTACCGTTCCAAGACTTCGTTTGCTGATCTTCAAAATGTAGGGCCTTCATGAGGATCTAGCAAAATAATGCATGTGGGGGCAGCTGGCTGGCCCCAGTGGGCACTCTCAAGTATGATTTTTATGCCTGCACACAACACTCTCACTCACTCAATAAGTCTCTTCGGTTTCGTGTGACCATGTGACCTTGTGGTCTAACAAGAAGTGCATTTGGTTTTTGTCCCTAGCTCCCGGCACAAGCTCCTAAAACCCTTGGGTTTTCCTGAGAGATAAGAGTGCCTTTTGTTCTTCGTAAGAGCCCCTTTTGGAGCTGAGGATGGTGACTCATACCTATAGTCCCAGCTACTCAGGAGGCTGAGGTAGGAAGATCGCTTGAGCCCAGGGATTGGAGGCAATATTTACTTCCAATATTTTTTGGCCCAGGAGTTGGAGGCATGAGCTATAATCATGCCACTTCACTACAGCCTGGGCTACAAAAAAAAAAAAAAAACAAAAGGAAAAACCACCCTTTGACTGCCACCTAACTTTATGCTAATGAGGTGACTTAGAATGCGACTCCTAGACAGCCTCAGGATGGGGCTAGTCACCAGAAAAAACAAGTTAATCAGTTTCAGCCCCACCTACAGACCTGAGCTCGGAACTGGCTGAATGGAAATTAAGCTCTAGAAAAATTCTTGAACAAAGAGAGTTGGTGAACACAAAGAGATGCTGGGAGGGTGGCTTGCCCAGAGAGAGCATGGAAGCTCCACATCTGTGCACCACCCCCATACTTCGCCCTATGCATCTCTCCTACCTGGCTGTTCCTGAGCTGTATCTAATAAACCAGTAAACATAATTAAAGCATTTCCTGAGTTCTGTAAGCCATTCTAGCAAATTATTGAACCCAAAGAGGGGATCACAGAAATCTCCGATTTATAATCAGTCAGTCAGAAACATGGAAAACTTAGACTTGCAGTTGGCATCTGAAGTGGGGGCAGTCTTGTGGGACTGAGCCCTTCTGTTAGGGACAAACCACCCCAAAAAAGCTTCTTAGTGCTGCCCACCCCTCCCCCAATGCTCTGCAACTTTTCCGTGCCGCCCACCTTTCCCTCAAGTCTCTTTGCTTTTCTTTTTTTTTTTTTTTTTTAATTATACTTTAAGTTTTAGGGTACATGTGCACAATGTGCAGGTTAGTTACATATGTATACATGTGCCATGCTGGTGCGCTGCACCCATTAACTCGTCATTTAGCATTAGGTATATCTCCTAATGCTATCCTTCCCCCCTCCCCCCATCCCACAACAGTCCCCAAAGTATGATGTTCCCCTTCCTGTGTCCATGTGTTCTCATTGTTCAATTCCCACCTATGAGTGAGAACATGCGGGGTTTGGTTTTCTGTCCTTGCGATAGTTTGCTGAGAATGATGGTTTCCAGCTTCATCCATGTCCCTACAAAGGACATGAACTCATCATTTTTTATGGCTGCATAGTATTCCATGGTGTATATGTGCCACATATTCTTAATCCAGTCCATCACTGTTGAACATTTGGGTTGGTTCCAAGTCTTTGCTATTGTGAATAGTGCCGCAATAAACGTACGTGTGCATGTGTCTTTATAGCAGTATGATTTATAGTCCTTTGGGTATATACCCAGTAATGGGATGGCTGGGTCAAATGGTATTTCTAGTTCTAGATCCCTGAGGAATCGCCACACTGACTTCCACAATGGTTCAACTAGTTTACAGTCCCATCAACAGTGTAAAAGTGTTCCTATTTCTCCACATTCTCTCCAGCACCTGTTGTTTCCTGACTTTTTAATGATTGCCATTCTAACTGGTATGAGATGGTATCTCATTGTGGTTTTGATTGCATTTCTCTGATGGCCAGTGATGATGAGCATTTTTTCATCTGTCTTTTGGCTGCATAAATGTCTTCTTTTGAGAAGTGTCTGTTCATATCCTTTGTCCACTTTTTGATGGGGTTGTTTGTTTTTTTCTTGTAAATTTGTTGGAGTTCATTGTAGATTCTGGATATTAGCCCCTTGTCAGATGAGTAGGTTGCGAAAATTTTCTCCCATTTTTTAGGTTGCCTGTTCACTCTGATGGTAGTTTCTTTTGCTGTGCAGAAGCTCTTAGGTTAATTAGATGCCATTTGTCAATTTTGGCTTTTGTTGCCATTGCTTTTGGTGTTTTAAACATGAAGTCCTTGCCCATGCCTATGTCATGAATGGTAATGCCTAGGTTTTCTTCTAGGGTTTTTATGGTTTTAGGTCTAACGTGTAAGTCTTTAATCCATCTTGAATTAATTTTTGTATAAGGTGTAAGGAAGGAATCCAGTTTCAGCTTTCTACATATGGCTAGCCAGTTTTCCCAGCACCATTTATTAAATAGGGAATCCTTTCCCCATTGCTTGTTTTTCTCAGGTTTGTCAAAGATCAGATAGTTGTAGATAGGCGGCATTATTTCTGAGGGCTCTGTTCTGTTCCATTGATCTATGTCTCTGTTTTGGTACCAGTACCATGCTGTTTTGGTTACTGTAGCCTTGTAGTATAGTTTGAAGTCAGGTAGCATGATGCCTCCAGCTTTGTTCTTTTGGCTTAGGATTGACTTGGTGATGTGGGCTCTTTTTTGGTTCCATATGAACTTTAAAGTAGTTCTTTCCAATTCTGTGAAGAAAGTCATTGGTAGCTTGATGGGGATGGCATTGAATCTATAAATGACCTTGGGCAGTATGGCCATTTTCACGATATTGGTTCTTCCTACCCATGAGCATGGAATGTTCTTCCATTTGTTTGTATCCTCTTTTATTTCATTAAGCAGTGGTTTGTAGTTCTCCTTGAAGAGGTCCTTCACGTCCCTTGTAAGTCGGATTCCTAAGTATTTTATTCTCTTTGAAGCAATTGTGAATGGGAGTTCACTCATGATTTGGCTCTCTGTTTGTCTGTTATTGCTGTATAAGAATGCTTGTGATTTTTGTACATTGATTTTGTATCCTGAGACCTTGCTGAAGTTGCTTGTCAGCTTAAGGAGATTTTGGGCTGAGACAATGGGGTTTTCTAGATCTACAATCATGTCATCTGCAAACAGGGACAATTTGACTTCCTCTTTTCCTAATTGAATACCCTTTATTTCCTTCTCCTGCCTGATTTCCCTGGCCAGAACTTCCAACACTATGTTGAATAGGAGTGGTGAGAGAGGGCATCCCTGTCTTGTGTCAGTTTTCAAAGGGAATGCTTCCAGTTTTTGCCCATTCAGTATGATATTGGCTGTGGGTTTGTCATAGACAGCTCTTATTAAATTCAGATATGTCCCATCAATACCTAATTTATTGAGAGTTTTTAGCATGAAGGGTTGTTGAATTTTGTCAAAGGCCTTTTCTGCATCTATTGAGATAATCATGTGGTTTTTGTCTTTGGTTCTGTTTATATGCTGGATTACATTTATTGATTTGCGTATATTGAACCAGCCTTGCATCCCAGGGATGAAGCCCACTTGATCATGGTGGATAAACTTTTTGATGTGCTGCTGGATTCGGTTTGCCAGCATTTTATTGAGGATTTTTGCATCAATGTTCATCAAGGATATTGGTCTAAAATTCTCTTTTTTGGTTGTGTCTCTGCCCGGCTTTGGTATCAGGATGATGCTGGCCTCATAAAATGAGTTAGGGAGGATTCCCTCTTTTTCTATTGATTGGAATAGTTTCAGAAGGAATGGTACCAGTTCCTCCTTGTACCTCTGGTAGAATTCGGCTGTGAATCCATCTGGTCCTGGACTCTTTTTGGTTGGTAAGCTATTGATGATTGCCACAATTTCAGCTTCTGTTATTGGTCTATTCAGAGATTCAACTTCTTCCTGGTTTAGTCTCACTATCCTAAATATATATGCACCCAATACAGGAGCACCCAGATTCATAAAGCAAGTCCTGAGTGACCTACAAAGAGACTTAGACTCCCACACAATAATAATGGGAGACTTTAACACCCCACTGTCAACATTAGACAGATCAACGAGACAGAAAGTTAACAAGGATACCCAGGAATTGAACTCAACTCTGCACCAGGCAGACCTAATCGACAGCTACAGAACTCTCCACCCCAAAACAACAGAATATACATTTTTTTCAGCACCACACCACACCTATTCCAAAATTGACCACATACTTGGAAGTAAAGCTCTCCTCAGCAAATGTAAAAGAACAGAAATTATAACAAACTGTCTCTCAGACCACAGTGCAATCAAACTAGAACTCAGGATTAAGAAACTCACTCAAAACCGCTCAACTACATGGAAACTGAACAACCTGCTCCTGAATGACTACTGGGTACATAATGAAATGAAAGCAGAAATAAAGATGTTCTTTGAAACCAACGAGAACAAAGACACAACATACCAGAATCTCTGGGACACATTCAAAGCAGTGTGTAGGGGGAAATTTATAGCACTAAATGCCCACAAGAGAAAGCAGGAAAGATCCAAAATTGACACCCTAACATCACAATTAAAAGAACTAGAGAAGCAAGAGCAAACACATTCAAAAGCTAGCAGAAGGCAAGAAATAACTAAGATCAGAGCAGAATTGAAGGAAATAGAGACCAAAAAAATCCTTCAAAAAATTAATGAATCCAGGAGCTGGTTTTTTGAAAGGATCAACAAAATTGATAGACCGCTAGCAAGACTAATAAAGAAAAAAAGAGAGAAGAATCAAATAGACGCAATAAAAAATGATAAAGGGGATATCACCACCGATCCCACAGAAATATAAACTACCATCAGAGAATACTACAAACACCTCTACGCAAATAAACTAGAAAATCTAGAAGAAATGGATAAATACCTCGACACATTCACTTTCCCAAGACTAAGCCTCTTTGCTTTTCTAAGCCCTTATCTAGGCGTCCCAGTAAAGCCAGCAGACTTCACTTATCAGATCTTGCTGCAATAAGCAAACCCCAATTACAAACCATCCGGACTGCATCGGGGAGGTCATGGGAAGCATAAACAAACTTTACCTACACCCTCCTGTAATAAACATCACAAGGTGATATGTGGCAAAATTAACCAGCAAACAACGCCGGGATGCGGCCATAGCAAAGAACTCCCTCAAACGCTCCTCCCCAAAATAAACCCCTCATTCTGTAAACTTGGGGCTGCTTCCCTTGACTGTTTAAGGGGGCAGCTAGCAGGTTAATAAAACTTGCTTGCCTAACTTTGGGTCTATTTTTCCTTTCTCTCGGCTAACCTTGCACCTTCAATTTGTGGGACCTGACACTAACTCCAGGTAAATAGTATCAGTATTCAATGACATTGCTTGACAGTAGTCTGTTGAAACAATGCATGAGATCCCATATTCTTCTCTCTTACACAACGTCATGCTAGGTGATGAGGTTGACTATTTAACCAGCAGATCACAGCTTCTATACCCAGATGATTAGTGACCCTTTCCCACAGTCCCTGGGGGGCCTGTACATTGTCCTGGTATTGCCACTCGTGCCCCAGTCACTTATGTAACTCTCTTACAGAGCACATTCTTTGTAATATCCCTGAGAGTGGTAAAACTTTCTCCTTTTTGGGTGGATAAAATTTTTTTAACTTATTATTTTGAGATAATTATAGATTAACATGCAGTTATAAGAAATAATACAAAGAGAGCCTGTCTACACTTTATTCAGTTTCCCCTAACAGCAATGTTTTGCAATAGTACAATATGATAACCAGGATCTTGACATTGACACTGTCAAGATACAGAACACTGCCATTACCACAAGGATTGTCATAATCCCTTTTATAGTTACACACATTCCTACTCCATCCTTAACCCTGGGTAACCACTAATCTGTTCATTTCTATAGTTTTTCTCATGTCCAGAATGTTATATATGTGGAACTATACTGTATGGAACCTTTAAGATTGGCCTTTTTTCACTCAATGAAATTTCTAGGAGAGTCATCCAACTTGTTGCATTTATTAATAGTTTCATATTTTCAATTGCTGAGTAATATTCCATAGTAAGGATGTACCACAATTTGTTTCATCACTCACCTATTGAAGGATATCTGGATGGTTTCTAGTTTGGAACTATTATGAATGAAGCTACTGTTGATGTTCATGTACAGGTTTTTGTATGAACATATGTTTTAGTTTCTCTGGGATAAGTGCACAAGATTGCAATCACTAGGTTGTATGGTAGTTGCATGTTTAGTTGCATAAGAAAATGCCAGTTTTGTAGAATGGCTGTATCCATTTTCATTTCCCAGCAAAGAATTATTGATCCAGTCTCTCTCTAGTCTCACTCCTTTTAGTGTTAGGCATTATGGTAGGTGTGTAGTGATATCTCATTGTGGTTTTAATTTGCATTTCCCTAATGGCTAATGATGTCGGATATCTTTTTATGTGCTTATTGCCATCTGTATATCTTCTTCAGTGAAATGTTGGTTCATGTTTTACTTTTTTTCTAATTAGATTTTTTTTTTACTGGATATAATTTTTTATTAAGTAATGTGAGCTAAATGTTTTGAACACCTTGAGTAGTTTGTGTAGTATTTTGCACTTCACCAAACATACCAATATATAGGCACACATACAAACACACACATACAACCAAAAATGTATCTATAAATCAATCAACCTCTTTTTCTTATAAGGATCTTAAATGAGCTCAGAAAAGCTGTCAAAACATATACTGCTGAGGTTCTTAAACTGTTTTAATCATAGGTGTCTCAGCACATCTGACTATAATGAACCTTCTGTTCAAAAAAATATACAGAATTTTATCTTCAGTTTTACAGGGTTCCTGGTGATGTTGAAGGCAGCAATGAACCCCAGGTTAAGAAAACCTAGTTGGGTCAGGGGCAGTGGCTTATGCCTGTAATCCCAGCATTTTGGGAGGTTGAGGCAGGAGGATAATTTGAGGCCAGGAGTTCAAGACCAGCTTACCCACACAGAGCGGTGGGGTCCCCTGGCTTACCTGCACAGAGTGGTGGCGTGCCCTGGCTTACCTGCACAGAGAAGTGGATGCGCTGGTTTACATGTACAGTCCAGTGGGCTGCACTGAGTTAGCATCTACAGTCAACTGTAGGCTTTAAAGGCAAGGCAAGCTGAAGTGGTCTGAAATTCCAGCTCTTCCCTTATTTATCTGGGCATTCTTAGATATGCTTCTTAACTTCTGAGTTCCAGTTTCTTTATATATAATAAGAACAACAAAATACTATCCTCACACAGGAGTTGAGAATATTGGATGAGACAATATATACATGTTTCTTGCCATAAAAAGGACATTCAGTGAAGTGTTAGTTCCCTTCCTGCTCCATGGATAGTGGCATAGTGGTATCTTTCCACCTAAAGTGAGCTTGCCCTAAGCTCTGGGTAGCTCACCCTGCCCCTCTGCTCCACTTCCCACAGGAGCCCTTTTGTTTCATACACTCCTTTTTACTTCCCTGGTGCACCAGGGTCCCTGCAATTCTACCCTGAACCTTCTCCCTTGGAGGTGAGCCCCATACCTCCCATGGCACAGATCAGATGGGACTCAGCCATTCAGCCTCTCAGGCTTCTATGCCTGAATGAATTCCCCAGCAGGGCAGAGAATGGGGGTGGGAGACTCAGAGCAGTGCAGCAGGATGGTGCATTTAAAGCTGAATCATGACATTGCTCCAAACTGGCAGTATGTGTTGCCCATTTGGTCCAAAGGAAGTTATGTCCTCTGACAGCCTCCAGAGTAGAATCTTGAAAGAAAGGAACCAGACTTTTCCAGAAAGCAGAGATTACTCACACATGAGGATCCCCAGGAACCATGGAAAGCTCAGGCCACAACCCTCCACTCATCTGTCATGCCCTATTCCAGCAATATTCTTCTTGACTTAAATGCAAAACCAATGTTTCCTCTCCTCATGTGAATAGCCCTTTTGTTGTTGTTGTTGTTGTTGTTGTCCATTTTTTTGTTTGTTTTTTGAGATGAGGTCTCACTCTGTCACCCAGGCTGCAGTGCCATCACACAATCATAGCTCACTGTAGCCTAGATCTCCCAGGCTCAAGCAATCCTCCCACCTCAGCCTCCAAGTAGTTAGACTTGAGGTATGTGCCACCAAGCCCAGGTATTTGTTTTATTTTTTGTAGAGATGGGGTTTTGTCATGTTGCCCATTGCTAGTCTGGAACTCCTGGGCTCAAGGGATCTGCCCACCTCAGCCTCCCAAAGTGCTGGAATTATAGGCATGAGCCACTGTACCCAGCTCTTTAGCTAGATGCAAAGACTTCACATCCACTAGCATCTGTGACATCTCTCAGAAGACAAGCCCATGAAGATGGCTTGCAGTGGTGAAGGGCTTGGATTCTAGTGCTAGACTACCCTAGCAGCCTGCCTCTCTCTAGCAAGGCGACCTTGGGCAAGTCATTTAACATTTCTATGCCTCAGTTGCCTCATCTATAGTGTAGAAATAATACCAACAATACCTGCCTCATAGCGTTATTTTCAGGATTAAGTATGAGTGAAACACTCAACAATACACACGTAGTTCTTGCCATAAAAAGGACATTCTTAGTGCTCAGCATCTAAGAAAGCACTATACACATAGTAGCCTTACTACTATTAACCGTATTTACCACTAGGAGCTGGATACCCGTAAGAGCAAATGACTACAAAACACGAACAGGACCAGGCTCTCCATGGCCCCTACAACTGCTCCCCATGCTTCTACAGCTGCTGGTCCAGTTTCATCTTCTTCCAAGCCAGCCATTCTGAAGAGTCTGGGAAAATTATCTCCTCTCCCCAGCCACCTAATCCAAGGAAGCTATCTTCAGTAAGCAGAGAGTTTAGGGGCAGAATCATTTCTGCAGAGCCAGCAAGCCCTTATCTACATCCTTCTTCTGAGTCAAAAACCCAAAGGCTGCAGCAGTTGTCTTCAGTCAGTTCAGCTAAACTTTCTAGGTGCTGCTTGGTGTTTTCCCCAGACTAGGATCTGGTTTCTCCCTGCCCATTAACGGTGGCTCACTCAAGGCACTTCTTTATTTTCTGCGATCTCCTCGCCATTTTAGCTGCTTGCCAACATAGAAGTGAAAAGTACACGCTCTGGAGTGAGATTGCTGAGGTTCAACTACTGATCAGGCCTTCTCCTCTGTAAACGCATATAAATTATAGTGCTTACATCATGGGGTTGTTAGGAAAACTAAGTGAAACTTTACAGGTAAGCATTGCAGGTAATGCACAGTGTCTGGCTTATAGGTGGAAACTCAACAAAGTTTAGCTCTTTTTGTTATTTCTTTTCTTCTGTCCTCACTCATTCCCATCTACATTCTTGTAAAATTGAACCTGAATTGTGATGCCAAAAGGAGAAAAAATTATCCATTTATAGCCATCCCTAACATGCACACACTCACACACACACACGCACACACGCAAACACACACTGCCCAAGACAGCCTTCAGAGGCTGGACAACTCCATGTAGAGATGATGCTGAGGCATTGATAATGGAGCCAAGCACTCCTTTCTCCCACTTGTAAGCGATGGTTTGGAGCTAGTGTTTCTGGGGCTGAGTGGGGGGAGATGGCCCCTTGTTGAATGGGCTCTCATGATAAAGTCAATATCTCACATCCCCTTCACAGGAGTCCACAGTGCACTGTGACTGAGATCAGCTGTTGTTTTCCAATTTCTTTAGTGCCCAGCTGCTGTCTAGACTAATTTAATAGCCTCCATAGCACTGGGGAGCCGGGTGTTCAGATGTTCACAGGAGTGGGAATGAAGCTGAGAGACAACCCAAGTGAGGAAAGTTAGCGCTGATGCAGCCATACATCCAGGCGCTAAATAAACACATAGATTACAAATTCTGGAGAATCTTCTGTTAACATCTGATTAGCAAACATGCCCCTCCAGGGAAAATCTCCTGCCTTTCCATGCTTTCCTATAAAGTGATTCCTCACATGAGTGAAGGAATTCAAGACATTGGTCTCTGTGCTCTTTTGTGGCTGGAGCTCTGTGTTACTGACTGGGAGGTGGATGAAGTGGTACAGGAGCATGTGTGAGTGTGATTATGTACGTGTGTGTTGTGTATGTGCTTATGTTGAGGGGAGGACTGGTGATGGGGAGAAGGAATAAAAGGAGCATTAAAAAGAACGGCTCCATTCTCAGCCTTTCTGCATCCGAGCACTACTACCCCTTTCTACCCCTGGCCTATGGAGGCATTCATCACTTGAGTATCCAGAAACCTATCTTTGGGGATATGGGACAGATGACCTGGAAGAAATTTTAAATGTCTGACCTAGCCGTGACAAATCTACCTTGCCTAATTTGCATGGGATTCATGTTCATTCTGTCTTTATTCGGGCAAATGTGTATCAGGCTTACGCTCTATTTCTTAGTTCTCAGTGACTTTCTACAGTCTTGTAGCCACACATATGTTAAGCTTGGTTTTCCTACTGGAGTGTAGCATGTCCCAGTGAGCTTCCTTCTCCTTACTGCCAACACAGGAACCTTAAACCTAGCTCTCTACTCACTCATCTCCCCCTCCCTGCATCCAGCAGCAGTGGCTATCTCTCTCCCACTTTGGGCCACTCACTTGCCTTGATTATTTGATTCTTTCTTCTGTATGTGCCTCATGATCCTGAGGACTCCTGGTCACTCAGGATAGTCTAGTCTATGCTGTGATAGCAAACCACAATGGCCTGACTGAAATGGTTTATTTTTCATTTAACTACTTCTGCATCATGGATCAGTGGAAGGCTAATAAATATTTTATACATCACTTCTAACTATCGCCCATAAGATAAAATTAGCCTCAGAAACTCACCTAACTGCCAGGGGCTGGGAAATGTAGGGATCAAGTGGAACTTGAAGTGAACACCATTGTTAAAAACATCAGCTACATTCCCCTTCATCTTTACCCCTAGCTTCCTACCCCTGACCAGTCAGTCAACAATGCCTACTCACTGAACCTTCCCCATTTCTACAAAATACATCCCATTCCTTCCCATCCCCAAAGATATTACTGATTTCAAGCCCTCATCACCATTTCCTTCAATGGTGACCCCAAACCAAAGCTCCTCTATCCTCATCAGACATAATAATCTTCTTAAAGCACAAATCTGGTGATGCCAGTCACCCCCTTAAAACATTTCCACAGATCCCCATTACTTACAGGATACCTCTCTTGGCATGACCCATAAGCCCATCTCATTATCAGCCCTGCCTACCCATCCCATCTCATCTCCTCACGTCACACGCAGGGACTTGGCCAAGAGTCAAGAGGAAGTGGAAATCCCACCCATCTCCACTTGCCAAGCCTTGATTTCTGGTAATAGGCGGCAGCTTCTGGAGGAAGGGGTGCCTATTTCTCTCTAAGCAAGTTTTTCTAACTCAGACAAATTCACTCTACACTCAGGAAGCTGGATTCACCCAGAAGGGGGTATATTTTTCTATTCCACACAAAGGCTTTATATTGGCTAGCAATATAGGCAGCTAGCAGTTCTCCAAATTGAGCATCCCTTCTCCCACCTCCAGGCATTGACACATGCTGTCCCTCTGCTACCAATGCCAACCCCACCCGGCCCATCCTGCTGGCATGGTAAAAGTTTCTTAATCCTTGATAACCCTTTTCAGATACATCCTCACACATTCCTAGTCAGAGGTAATCATTTCCTCCTGGTTTAAATTTAGATTCCTCCAAAGGCAAGCCCTAACACAAGGATGGGCTGCAGGTGGCCCATTTGGGGGATGGTCCCCAGGAAGCACAAATAAAGAAATGGTGAAAGTGAGGTAGTAAAGTGAGAAAAGCCAGTGAAGTATGTTCATGAGAAGGTAACTACTTTCTACAACTGTGGCTCATTCCCACAGGGAAGCCCTTGAGAAACCATGAAGAATATGCTTACCGGGAAAAATGGAAACTGGCATATTTATCACTGATTCCTGTTCCTTATCATTTGAGGGTTGCCTTTCAGTGCATTAAGTCTGCAACATTTCCTGGCTCTCCTGAATGGGCTGAGCATCTGCATGGTCCTGGCAAGGGAGAGCTGTAAGCCCATAAGGCCGCTCTTGACTCTGCCCCCGGGCTCTCAACTCCACCCTCCAGTCATCTTCCTTTTCAATTAGAATTGGTTTGCATCTACAGCTGAGTAGCTTTCTCAGCCTACATCCTGCCCACAGAAGTTGAAAGACCCACAGGCATCTTTTCATTTTGAATTATCTCTGCTCATTTCACTTCAATTTAATACAATTCCTTTTAAAATATATGTTTTTTTATGTATCAAACTATATTCCTCTCCACTGGGCAAATGCCACATCTAGATTTCTTTCTGAGATAGGCCCTCTTCTATCTTGTGCCAGGTGTGAGGAAACCGCAGGACAAAGCCCTTCAAAGTCTTAGAAGTTCTGCTGTCAAGCACATGTGTAAGAGGCATAGCACTACGATTCTTAGAAGCACTATTGTCTGTACCTGATGTCCACAAGACACACAATTAATTACGTACTTCAGAGTTCTCAACATTGGGTTTCACAGTCACGCCCTGGACTTTTATTTTACTCTAAGACCATGTTTTACTGCCCTGAGTTTGATCTTCTCCCTGAGACCATTTTTCGCTTTGAAGTCCTTTTGCTGGCTTTTGCCTGGGCCCTCTATATTGATTGCTTCTAAACTGTGCTTGAAAATATAATAGTTTCCTTTTAAGCTCAACTCTATCTCTACCTTATCATACATTGCTAAAAGGAACCAGTTGGCATTTTCCATATTCTTCCTGGAAATCTTCTTAACCAAATCTACCAGTTCACTATATATATTTGCTATTGTTTACATTATTCTAGTTAACTGTTTGTGTGGTTTGGCTATGTTCCCACTCAAATCTCATCTTGAATTGTAGCTCCCACAATTTTCATGTGTCATAGGAGGGATCCAGTGGAAGGTAATTGAATCAGGTGGGTGGGTCTTTCCCATGCTGTTCTCATGATCGTGAATAAGTCTCATGAGATCTGTTGGTTTTATAAAGACGAGTTCCCCTGCACAAGCTCTCTCTTCCCTGCCACCATGTAAGATGTGATTTGCACCACCATGCCTTCCACCATGATTGTGAGACCTCCCCAGCCATGCGGAACTGTGACTCGATTAAACCTATTTCCTTTATAAATTACCCAGTCTTGGGTATGTCTTTGTTAGCAGCTTGAGAACACACTAATCCAACTGTGTTCCCAAACTTTTCACCACCATATACTCGAGTTGCCCTTTCTCCAGCCTCCAAAATCAGCTTCCTGACTGTCCAAGTCTTCACAACTAGTCTCCATGAGACTTTTCAAGCTGCTGTCAGTCCCCAAACCAATGCCATATGAGTGATGTGAACAAGGGATTTATTATACAGATTACACTTTGCACAGTTGTGGGAGAAACTAGTAAAGTAGAAGTCCCAAAGGGGATATCTGCAGCATCAGAGAAGAGTTACCAAGAGGGACTCCAGTAGGAGCTGGTAGAGCCTGTGTAGTGACTGCAGGTCAGCAGGGCCAGTGGTCAGGATGCAAAGTGAGGACAGAGGGGAAACAGAATTCATAAACCTGAACCCACTGGGCAAACCGCAACCCATATCTGTCTCTCATCACCTCTACCTCAAAGATGTAGGTTCCCTCACCACAAAGACACACGTGCATCTGGTTCAGGAGGCAGAAAGGGGAGATTGTGTGGGATTCGGAGGACCTGCAGGTTCCACTGCTGCCCCATGCTGACAAGGTGAGTGGCAGATCAGTCAGGACTGCATGAGCTGCAGCAGCCCCTGATGCCCTACCCCACCTCCAGAGCAGACCTGCTGAGGCTTCTGTTCCACCTTCCAAGTCTCAGGCAGATTTCTCTTGCAGTCATTCCTAACCCAGAACCGTCCCAGGAAAGGAACCTGGGAAACAGGGCTTCAGGTTAGCCTAGTCAACAAACTGTAAAACCATCACAAAGGCTCTAACCTCATGGTTCTTGTTTTAAAGAAAGCATTTAATAAATATTAAATATTTATTTGTATAAATATTCTTATCACCTAGCCTAAAGCTTGTCACATAGCAGGTGTCCCACCAATGTGTGTTTAACAGAAACTTGGTTTATATACCAGATTGACTGATATGCCTTGTTCTCTAAAATATTTCCCCCCACGTAAATGACGTCTTTCTTTTGGTAGAGAGAAAATAACCTTCTGTATCAATCTAATATTTGATTAATTTTCTTTCCCCTGGGACAGACAATTTATAGCTTATAACTAAAGCACTCTACATTCTACTTACTCCAGGAAAAAGCTGCATTAAAATCCATTTGAACTCAGGAGTAAGAAGAAAGATGAGCTCACGGTGTTACCATTTTCCATGGGGCCTGAGTGAGAGGGCAGGGTTCATGCTTGAACACTTTCTCCTCATTAGCACTTCAGCTCCTGCGCTCAGCTCTGAGCCCCACCTCCTGACCTGACTCAGACAAGGGGAACCGAGTGATGAGGTGATAATGAGGATCAAATGTTCTGCCCTGTTCCGGGCCAGGCTGGGGCAAAGCAGGACCACAGGGATGAGACTGTACCTGGGTGTTTTAAAATCTTTCTTCACTTGGGATAAGCAGCATGATGAAAATTCATCATCAGAATGAAAAAGAGGAGGAAGAGGCTGCAGCAGCAATGAGCACAGATAAGAGTGTAAATTAAAATGTGCTGGCTTGGGCTCCCTGAATACACTCAGGTTATTTTCATGATAGATCTTTTAGAAAATCTTAGCATTGCTATCTGCTACTTAACACTGACTTCATGACTGTATGAGGAAGGAAGGGAGGGAGGGAGGAAGGGAGGGAGGGAAGGAGGAAGGGAGGGAGGGAAGGAGGGAGGAAGGAAGGAAGCAAGGAAGGAAGGAAGGAAAGAGGGAAGGGCAGATAAGATTTCAGAAGATAAAGCAAATATTTCTAGAGAAGGACTTAGGGCTTCATTGAAGAAGTGGAATCTGAATGGCGTGCTGAATGTTGAGTAAGATTCTGGTAGACAGAGATGTAGGTCAGATTCCTTCAGGCAGAGAGAAGGAAGGAAGGAAGGAAGGAAGGAAGGAAGGAAGGGAGGGAGGGAGGGAGGGAGGGAGGGAGGGAGGGAGGGAGAATATCTCCCCAGAAGATAACAGGTAAAAAGAGATCTTTTACTATCCCAAGCCACAAAGAGGCCCCAGCCTCATGCTATTATTGAAGCTCTGTTCCAAACTAGTTTTTTACAAGGAAGTTCATAAGCCTCTTTGAACAGCACTGATTCTCCAAGGTCTGCAGAATGCCTAGAAAATGCAAGTGCTTTCCTAGGCCCTAGACCCAGGTTTGAGAACCTTTGCCCTTCCCAAGGTGGCTAACCCTAACAATATAGGGGTCTGATGGTGAAGAAGAAAGGACAATGAAATTTTGGTAGGCAAATAGCTGTCTCTGCTACAGCCCTGAGAAACACATTCGGAAGGCCCCCCCGATGCCTTTCCATGAAGTAGAGCCCCTCCACCTCCAGTACCTCTAGGCCAATTTCTGGTTCTGTTGTACCACTGTCTCTCCTACCTTATTTACTCCCTGCTTCTTATGGATTCCTCTCTCTCTGCCCTCCCCACTGACTTCTATCCCCAACTTCCCTTCCTTTACTTCAAGGTGTTCATACATTAATTGTACTTACCAGCAATCAAATGAAACAGAAGCATTGTTATGGTCCAACTTTTAAATGAGGAAACAGAGGACCAGAGAAAATAAATCACTTGCCCAAGGTCACCCAGCTAGTTCGAGGCAGATTCGAAACTAAGGAAACTAGGACTTTCGACTCTTAAGACTTCTGTTCTTACAGGGACACAGGAAGGGGAACATCACACTTCGGGGACTGTTGTGGGGTGGGGGGAGGGGGGAGGGATAGCATTGGGAGATATACCTAATGCTAGATGACAAGTTGGTGGGTGCAGCGCACCAGCATGGCACATGTATACATATGTAACTTACCTGCACATTGCGCACATGTACCATAAAACCTAAAGTATAATAATGATAATAATAATAATAATAAAAGAAAAAAAAAAAAAGACTTCTGTTCTTCCCACTCTTCTGAAGGCACCCCCACCCACTACCGAGTCTACATGCGAAGGGATGTGTAAAAGGATGGAGAAAGTTTTTCTCTCACCCACAAGTTATCATTGGACTATTATTCTTGAACATGAGATTCCACCAGTACTACAAATCTATGTGTCATAATCGAGGTTTATAAGTTGTGCTGCTAAAGAATTGTGATCCCATGTGGTCCTTTCAATCCAAGAACACCCCAGTCCTGAAGATCTAGTGAAACTTGCAGATACTTCCTTTTTTTAAAAAACTATTTTTTTTTCTGTTTTGACAGCTAGTGTATCTATTGTTAGTGGTTCACTAATTTATTTATTTATGCATTGACTGTGATGACATCTACTACTCTTGGAGCCAAAAGTATCCAAGGCTCAATATTCAGTGATGCAAGAAACATAGTGAGTGGTAAGACATGGCCCTGTCCTAAAGGAGTCCACAGTTGACTTTGGAAGATGTCTAAAGAGACAAACTAATTATTCTACAAGCCATAGTGGAATAGATTATCTCAATGGCAGAGAAGATTTCAGAAGATAAAGCAAATATTTCTGGAGAAGGACATTAGATAAGCCTTCATTGAAGAAGTGGAACCTGAATGGCGTGCTGAACGATGAGTAAGATTCTGGTAGACAGAGATGGAGGCCAGATTCCTTCAGGTAGAGAGAATATCATGATCAATAGCCAGATTTTGTTTGTTTGTTTGTTTTATTATACTTCAAGTTCTAGGGTACATGTGCACAACGTGCAGGTTTGTTACTTAGGTATACATGTGCCATGTTGGTTTGCTGCACCCATCAACTCATCATTTACATTAGGTATTTCTCCTAACGCTATCCCTCCCCCAGCCCCCCACCCCCCAAAAGGCTCTGGTGTGTGATGTTCCCCTCCCTGTGTCCATGTGTTCTCATTGTTCAACTCCCACTTATAAGTGAGAACATGTGGTGTTTGATTTTCTGTCCTTGTGATAGTTTGCTGAGAACAATGATTTCCAGCTTCATCCATGTCCCTGCAAAGGACATGAATTCATCCTTTTTTATGGCTGCATAGTATTCCGTGGTATATATGTGCCACATTTTCTTTATCCAGTCTATTATTGATGGACATTTGGGTTGGTTCCAAGTCTTTGCTATTGTGAATAGTGCCGCAATAAACATACGTGTGCATGTGTCTTTATAGTAGCATGATTTATAATCTTTTCGGTATATACCCAGTAATGGGATGGCTGGGTGAAATGGTATTTCTAGTTCTAGATCCTTGAGGAATGGCCACACTGTCTTCCACAATGGTTGAACTAATTTACACTCCCACCAACAGTGTAAAAGTGTTCCTATTTCTCCACATCCTCTCCAGCATCTGTTGTTTTCTGACTTTTTAATGATCGCCATTCTAAATGGTATGAGGTGGTATCTCATTGTGGTTTTGATTTGCATTTCTCTGATGACCAGTGATGATGAGCATTTTGTCATATGTCTGTTGGCTGTATAAATGTCTTCTTTTGAGAAGTGTTTGTCATATCCTTTGCCCACTTTTTGATAGGGTTGTTTTTTTCTTGTAAATTTGTTTAAGTCCTTTGTAGATTCTGAATATTAGCCCTTTGTCAGGTGGGTAGATTGCAAAAATTTTCTCCCATTCTGTAGGTTGCTTGTTCACTCTGATGATAGTTTCTTTTGCTGTGCAGAAGCTCTTGAGTTCAATTAGATCCCATTTGTCTATTTTGGCTTTTGTTGCCATTGCTTTTGGTGTTTTAGTCATGAAGTCTTTGCCCATGTCTATATCCTGAATGGTATTGCCTAGGTTTTCTTCTAGAGTTTTTATGGTTTTAGGTCTGACATTTAAGTCTTTAATCCATCTTGAGTTCATTTTTGTATAAGGTATAAGGAAGGGATCCAGTTTCAGCTTTCTACATATGGCTAGCCAGTTTTCCCAGCACCGTTTATTAAATAGGGAATCCTGTCCCCATTTCTTGTTTTTGTCAGGTTTGTCAAAGATCAGATGGTTGTAGATGTGTGGTATTATTTTTGGGGCCTCTGTTCTGTTCCATTGCTCTATACATCTGTGTTGGTACCAGTACCATGCTGTTTTGGTTACTGTAGCCTTGTAGTATAGTTTGAAGTCAGGTAGTGTGATGCCTCCAGCTTTGTTCTTTTTGCTTAGGATTGTCTTGGCAATGTGGGCTCTTTTTTGGTTCCATATGAACTTTAAAGTAGTTTTTTCCAATTCTGTGAAGAAAGTCATTGGTAGCTTGATGGGGATGGCATTGAATCTATAAATGACCTTGGGCAGTATGGCCATTTTCATGATATTGATTCTTCCTATCCATGAGCATGGAATGTTCTTCCATTTGTTTGTGTCCTCTTTTATTTCATTGAGCGGTGGTTTGTAGTTCTCCTTGAAGAGGTCCTTCACATCCCTTGTAAGTTGGATTCTTAGATATTTTATTCTCTTTGTAGTAATTGTGAATGGGAGTCCACTCATGATTTGGCTGTTTGTCTGTTCTTGGTGTAGAGGAATGCTTGTGATTTTCACACATTAATTTTGTATCCTGAGACTTTGCTGAAGTTGCTTATCAGTATAAGGAGATATTGGGCTGAGATGATGGGGTTTTCTAAATATACAATCATGTCATCTACAAACAGAGACAATTTGACTTCCTCTTTTCCTAACTGGACACCCGTTATTCCTTTCTCTTGCCTGATTGCCCTGGCCAGAACTTCCAATACTATATTGAATAGGAGTGGTGAGAAAGGGCATCCTTGTCTTGTGCCGGTTTCCAAAGGGAATGCTTCCAGTTTTGGCCCATTCAGTATTATACTGGCTGTGGATTTGTCATAAATAGCTCTTATTATTTTGAGATATGTTCCATTGACATCTAGTTTATTGAGAGTTTTTAGCATGAAAGGCTGTTGAATTTTGTTGAAGGCCTTTTGTGCATCTATTGAGATAATCATGTGGTTTTTATCATTGGTTCTGTTTATGTGATGGATTATGTTTATTGATTTGCATATGTTGAACCAGCCTTGCATCCCAGGGATGAAGCCGACTTGATCATGGTGGATAAGCTTTTTGATGTTATGCTGGATTTGGTTTGCCAGTATTTTATTGAGGATTTTCGCATCAGTGTTCATCAGGGATATTGGCCTAAAATTCTATTTTTGTTTTGTCTCCACTAGGCTTTGGTATCAGGATGATGCTGACCTCATAAAATGAGTTAGGGAGGAGTACCTCTTTTTCTATTGATTGGAATAGTTTCAGAAGGAATGGTACCAGCTCCTCCTTGTACCTCTGGAAGAATTCGGCTGTGAATCCATCTGGTCCTGGACTTTTTTTGGTTGGTAGGCTATGAATTATTGCCTCAGTTTCAGAACCTATTAGTAGTCTATTCAGAGATTCAACTTCTTCCTGGTTTAGACTTGGGAGGGTGTATGTGTCCAGTTTTTCTAGTTTATTTGTGTAGAGGTGTTTATAGCATTCTCTGATGGTAGTTTGTATTTTTGTGGGATTGGTGGTGATATTCCCTTTATCATTTTTTATTGCGTCTATTTGATTCTTCTCTCTTTTCTTATTAGTCTTGATAACGGTCTATTTTGTTGATCTTTTCAAAAAACCAGTTCCTGGATTCATTGATTTTTTGAAGGGTTTTTTGTGTCTCTATCTCTTTCAGTTCTGCTCTCATCTTAGTTATTTCTTGCCTTCTGCTAGCTTTTGAATTTGTTTGCTCTTGCTTCTCTAGTTCTTTTAATTGTGATGTTAGGGTGTCGATTTTAGATCTTTCCTGCTTTCTCTTTTGGGCATTTAGTGCTATAAATTTCAGTCTACACACTGCTTTAAATGTGTCCCAGAGATTCTGGTATGTTGTGTCTTTGTTCTCAATGGTTTCAAAGAACATCTTTATTTCTGCCTTCATTTCATTATTTACCCAGTAGTTATTTAGGAGCAGGTTGTTCAGTTTCCATGTAGTTGTGCGGTTTTGAGTAAGTTTGTTAATCCTGAGTTCTAATTTGATTGCACTGTGGTCTAAGAGACAGTTTGTTGTGATTTCTGTGCTTTTACATTTGCTGAGGAGTGTTTTACTTCCATCTATGGGGTCAATTTTAGAATAAGTGTGATGTGGTGCTGAGAAGAATGTATATTCTGTTGATTTGGGGTGGACAGTTCTGTAGATGTCTATTAGGTCTGCTTGGTCCAGAGCTGAGTTCAAGTCTTGGATATCCTTGTTAATTTTCTGCCTCATTGATCTGTCTATTGTTGACAGTAGGATGTTAAAGTCTCCCAGTATTATTGTGTGGGAGTCTAAGTCTCTTTGTAGGTCTCTAAGAACTTGCTTTATGAATCTGGGTGCTCCTGTATTGGGTGCATATATATTTAGGATAGTTAGCTTTTGTTGTTTAATTGATCCCTTTACCATTATGTAATGGCCTTCTTTGTCTCTTTTGATCTTTGTTGGTTTAAAGTCTGTTTTATCAGAGACTAGGATTGCAACTCCTGCTTTTTTCTTTTTGCTTTCCATTTGCTTGGTAGATCTTCCTCCATTCCTTTATTTTGAGTCTATATGTGTCTTTGCACATGAGGTGGGTCTTCTGAATACAGCACACTGATGGGCCTTGACTCCTTATCCAATTTGCCAGTCTGTGTCTTTTAACTGGGGCTTTTAGCCCATTTACATTTAAGGTTAATACTGTTATGTGTGAATTTGATCCTGTCATTACGATGCTAGCTGGTTATTTCACCTGTTAATTGATGCAGTTTCTTCATAGCATCGATGATCTTTACAATTTGGCATGTTTTTGCAGTAGCTGGTACCGGTTTTTTCTTTCCATGTTTAATGCTTCCATCAGGAGTTCTTGTAAGGCAGGCCCGGTGGTGACAAAATCACTCAGCATTTGCTTGCCTGTAAAGGATTTTATTTCTCCTTCACTTATGAAGCTTTGTTTGGCTGGATATGAAATTCTGCATTGAAAATTCTTTTCTTTAAGAATGTTGAATATTGGCCCCCACTCTCTTCTGGCTTGTAGGGTTTCTGCCGAGAAATCCACTGTTAGTCTGATGGGCTTCCCTTTGTGGGTAACCTCACCTTTCTCTCTGACTGCCCTTAACATGTTTTCCTTCATTTCAACCTTGGTGAATCTGGCAATTATATGTCTTGGGGTTGCTCTTCTCGAGGAGTGTCTTTGTGGTGTTCTCTGTATTTCCAGAAATTTAATGTTGGCCTGCCTTACTAGGTTGGGGAACTTCTCCTCGATAATATCCTGAAGAGTGTTTTCTAACTTGGTTCCATTCTCCCCATCACTTTCAGGCACACCAGTCAAACGTAGATTTGGTCTTTTCACATAGTCCCATATATTTTGGAGGCTTTCTTTATTTCTTTTTACTCTTTTTTCTCTAATCTTCTTTTCTCGCTTTATTTCATTTATTTGATCTTCAATCACTGATATCTTTTCTTCCGCTTGCTTGAATTGGCTCGTGAAGCTTGTGTATGCTTCATGAAGTTCTCGTACTGTGGTTTTCAGCTCCATCAGGTCATTTAAGCTCTTCTCTATACTGGTTATTCTAGTTAGCCATTCATCTAACCTTTTTTCAAGGTTTTTAGCTTCCTTGCGATGGGTCGGAAAATGCTCCTTTAGCTCGGAGAAGTTTGTTGGAGTTTGCTGGAGGTCCATCCAGACCCTGTTTGCCTGGGTATCACCAGCAGAGGCTGCAGAGCAGCAAATATTGCTGCCTGATTCTTCCTCTGGAAGCTTCGTCCCAGAGGGGCACCCATCTGTATGAGGTATCTGTCAGCCCCTACTGGGAGATGTCTCCCAATCAGGCTACATAGGGGTCAGGGACCCACTTGAGGAGGCAGTCTGTCCGTTATCGGAGCTCGAACGCCATGCTGGGAGAACCGCTGTTCTCTTCAGAGCTGTCAGACAGGGACATTTAAGTATGCAGATGCTGTCTGCTGCCTTTTGTTCAGATATGCTCTGCCCCCAGAGGTGGAATCTAGAGAGGCAGTATGTCTTGCGGAGTTGTGGTGGGCTCCGCCCAGTTCAAGCTTCCATGCCTCTTTATTTACACTGTGAGCGTAGAACTGCCTACTCAAGCCTCAGCAATGGTGGACGCCCCTCCTTCTGCCAAGCTCCAGTGTCCAAGGTCTTTCTCAGACTGCTGCTCTAGCAGTGAGCAAGGCTCCATGGGTGTGAGACCTGCCAAGCCAGGCACTGGAGGGAATCTCCTGGTCTGCCGGTTGCGAAGACCATGGGAAAAGAGCAATATTTGGGCAGGAGTGTACTGCTCCTCCAGGTACAGTGACTCATGGCTTCCCTTGGCTGGGAAAGGGAAATCCCCTGACCCCTTACACTTCCTGGGTGAGGCAACACCCCGCCCTGCTTCGGCTCACCCTCTGTGGGCTGCACCCACTGTCCAACCAGTACCAATGAGATGAATCAGGTACCTCAGTTGGAAATGTAGAAATCACCCGTCTTCTGCATCAATCTTGCTACTGGGAGCTGCAGACCAGAGCTGTTCCTATTGGGCCATCTTGGAAGTGACCAGATTTTTTTTTTTAATCAAATGGAAAAACAAATGTTGCACTTTGGAAGTGGTATAAGACTGTTGGGAAATACAGCTGGAAAGTGAAGCCATGATGTGGAAAGCCTCAAATACCAGAGTTTGAGGTCTGGAATTTTGACCACAGACAACAGGAAGCCATTATGGGTTCCTGAATGGGGTAACAAAACCATCAAAACAGTATAAAAGCAAAGAGGAGGCTGAGCACGGTGGCTCATGCCTGTAATCCCAGCAATTTGGGAGGCCAAGGCAGGTGGATCACCTAAGGTCAGGAGTTTGAGACTAGCCTGGCCAACATGGAAAAACCCTATCTCTACTAAAAATATAAAAATTAGCTGGGTGTGGTGGCACATGCCTGTAGTCCCAGCTACTTAGGAGGCTGAGGCAGGAGAATCGCTTGAACCCAGGAGGTGGAGGTTGCAATGAGCCAAGATTGTGCCACTGCACTCCAGCCTGGCGACAGAGTGAGATTCTGTCAAAAAAAAAAAAAAAAATCAAGGTGATAGAAAACAAAGACCACTATTATTCCTACAGAAATGTGACCTCTAAATTCTAACAACTATATGATGTGATTGCAAATGGAAAATCAGTGTGAAATACAGCAATGCTGAAAGTGCTACCTAGAGAAAGCCAGACTGTCATGCAGACACATCTCCAATGGCATTGGAATATCTGCCACTTCGAAACCTTGGAAAATCCATCACTGTCCAGGGTCCAGGACCTGACACTCACTGCTTTGCAGATTCAGTAACGTGGATCTTGTCTCTGTCCCAGAGCAGGCTAGAATCAGGGAAACCAGAATGCCCACTTCGTTTTTCTGTTGTTTGTTTGTTTGTTTTCCATAAAAACAGGGTCTTACTACATTGCCCATTCTGGTCTTGAGCTTCTGGGCTCAAGCAATCTTCCCACCTCAGCCACCCAAAGTGCTGGCATTATAGGTATGATAGAATGCCACTTCTCAATTCACAGTAAGAAACAGAAATGCCTACCCACGTAAGCCAGGATTTTCAGTTGCAAACAATAGAACCTATGCTATCTAGTTTAGGCCATAAAAGAAAATCATTAAAGATAATGTTAAACTCACAGAATTTCCAGAAATTCAGAGCCAGTGTATCAAGCTCAGAGACCCCACAGCCAAGAAGTAAACCCAGATGCTGGATCACTCACAGGTCAGTCTCGCTGTCATTGTGGATGCAGCAACACAGCTTGCCCAGTGGACACAATGCATGACACACTGTGTGGTGGCTACAGGATTTTACTGCTAGGTATTTTGCTTCTGTTGCTCCTGAAAGCCCAGTTACTTCCTGCCATTCTCTCTGGAAAGGTGGATGCTGAATGTGACCTTCTTTGTCATGGGGCCCATTTCACTGGTGGAACCTGTATCACATGTCTGGCCTTAGTGTTAAGGCTGGCTTGGAACCTGGGTACAAAGTTGCAAATCTCAAAGAGAAAAAATCACCAAAATATAAGCTGGGAGCCCAAAAGATGTAGGGTGTCCATGATTATGACAAATGACCACTGCACATCAGAGGACTGACCTGGAGATCGGCTGACTCTGTCACACCATCAGAAAGTTGTTCAACATGAAGTTAGAGAATGGGAAGTTATGTATATGACAGTTTTTTTTTTGTTTTTTTTTTTTTGTAGCATTAAGCTCTAGTAACCTGTTGAATTCACTGCCACAATTCATTCATTGTACATTGGCACTCATTAGGTACATAATTCCATATTCAGTGATGGGTCAGGGGACAAAAATGAGTAAATCCAAGTTAAACTACATTCCTACCCTCAAGGTGTTCACAAAATAGCTGGTAAAATAAGAAGCAGCAGAGTCCTAAGCAGTAGCAAGACCTAGAATAAGAGCGCCTGTGGGTGACTGAAAGAGCAGATAGGACTGTCTTTGAGATTGAAGAAGTTAAGAAATTTGGGATGGGCAGGGCACGGTGGCTCACACCTGTAATCCCAGCACTTTGGGAGGCTGAGACGGGAGGATCACTTCAGCCCAGGAATTTGAGACCATGGTGGGCAACATAACAAGACCATCTTTTGTAGAGATGGGTCTCTACAAAGAAAAAAAAAATTAGCCAGGCCTGGTGGTGTGTACCTGTAGTGCCAGCAACTTGGGTGTCTGAGGTGGGATTGCTTAAGCCCAGGAGTTCGAGGCTGCAGTGAGCTATGATTGCACCTCTGCACTCCCATTAGCCTGGAACACAGAGAGAGACCCTGTCTATAAAAAAATAAGCAATGGAGAAGGTTAGATATTGGAGGAGTCAGTAATGTAGATACTGAAGACACTGAGGATGAGAGCTGGTACTGACTGAGAGAAAAGGGGGTCTCAACCAAGAGGCAGAGCATGGAGGCCTTGGAAGGCACTGAGTAGGGATGAGGGACCAGGGTATAGGCAGCAGGTTTCTCTTGAGTTTTCAAGAGAAGAGGAGTTGCCCAGTCACAGTAGCAGAACCAGAGTCTGGAAGCAACAGAGAATAAATAAAGTATGAACCCCAACTGAGGCCAAGGATAAGAACATTGGCTCAAGGGGACAGGAGTGTTCTGGATGAGAAGAAGGGAAGTGGGTTTGGGAAAAGATGATGTTCAGGTGAGATGAAGAGACAAAGGTGCACTTGTGGAAATAGGCCAGGTGCCTGCCCCATGCAACATGGACTCCACAGCACTGCAGGAAGGGACTGTACCCTTCCTTTGCCTTCTTCAGAGACATTGCTCTCTCTTCCTTTCCTTTCCCTTCCAAGTCTGCCTCCCAGGGCCATGTCTGTACTTTTATTTGCCTTTTGCAATCTGCAGAGCTAGTATAATCTTTCAGAACTTAGCCTGCAAAGAAGAAAGTGCATTTTTCCTATTAGCATGTACATCTCTTGCACAAAGAACTTGAAATCACCTTCTGAATGCCAGAGTCATTCCAGCATTGACACCTGCTTTCCCAAAGCACCAGTAATAACCCCATCTCCCTGCAAAAACTATAACTTTAATAAAAAACAGGTCACACGCCAGACACCAGTATTGCCAGAACATGCAAACACACACGTACACTCTATCACCAATAACTCATAAAAGAAAATGAAATCTCTAACAGTATCCTCCTGCCAATTTCTCTAAGAAATTCCCCAGGGAAAAAAGAAGGGAGTCTCTAAATACCTTCAATACTCTGGACATAATGAGTAATGTTTCATGGTTGTCATGGAAATGGTTCTGATCCACAGAAAATGATGCGCCCTTTATCTCATTACTGAGACTCAGGTGGAGGATGAGTGTCACGGGCGTGGTAGAAAAGTATACATTTGAATTCAGACAAACGTGGGTTCCAGTCCTAGCTCTTTTTACTGGCTATGTGATGTCAGACAGTTACCTCTTCTAGCTCTGTCTCAGCTTCCTCCTCTATAAAATGGGCACAAGAGTCCTACTTCCCAGAGTTGTAGAGAAAATTAAAGAAAGAAATGTATGCAATGCACCTACTACAGTAGCGAGTAAATGGTAACTATTACTAGCACTGCTATTGCTTAGTTATTATTCTCTTCATCACCTTTATTATTGAACCAAAGGTTCCATTTAGCTCAGAGTTGAACAGAAAGAGTCCCTCATGCCCATGCTGTGAGTTCATCTATAATAGATGTAAAAGCCACCTCCTTGTGATTTGGATAATGGAGGCATTCAGATTCTGTTGAGCATACTGATTAGCCTGCAAGGGTACGGCTGACAGCTCACAGAGGGAAAAGACTGAGCAGTCTTTTAGGGGCTCAATGTGCAGCTTGACCCCTTCCCATCCCTTCTCATCCTCACTCATTCCCACCCACTTTACCCAGACACCTACTTCCTGTAACAGGCAGTGTGGGGAGTGTCTCTCTCCCTCTCTCTCTCTCCCCCTCTCTCTCTCTCTGCAGAAAACAATGACTGTATTCATACATTGCCCCTGTAGAAAGTGAAACCGCATGGCTGGGAGAATCCTATCATCATTCCACCCTCTAATGAAAGAGATTGTTTGCAAGCAGATGAAATTAAATTGTAAGCTCTATTGACTTCAACAACAGGTGCCATTTGGGCAAAGCTAAAGGGAGCCATTGAATTGTCAAAAGGATTTAACTCTTCCTGACACCATGGCATTGGGTAATAGCCTCCCACCAGTTCTGCTGCCAGAGACATCACCACTGCAGATCCATTACACTAGATTCTCGCCCTGAAATTCTTTTTAAAATGGTAATTTTCAGGGAGGGGAAACAGATAACTCAATCAGGCTAGAGTGCTACTGTAGAGCCTGAGTCCCTATCCTGGCTGAGCTCCTTAGTCAAGTTTCCCCATCTGGAAAATGGAGGAATGCAGAGAATTACAGGTACTTCCTAGGGTCCTAAGAAGATAAAATGACAGCTTAAAGGGAAGACACTCAGTGCAGGACCCAGGACAATACAAGTGTTCACAATTCCTGCATCGTGTAGGGAATCTTTCTTGGAACACTTTCTAGCAAACACTCACAGGCCTGGGAAAATGCAGACTCCTGAAACTCACCCATGAAGATCCTGCATCAGTGGCTCTGGGCTGGGCCTGGGCCTGGGAATATGCACTTTTAACAAACCCTCCAGGTAGTTTGTTTTGGTGGGTACCATCGTGATCCTCAGAACCCACCCACCTGTCCCTATGGGGCCAATCCCTGGGTCTGGCTGGTAGGAGTTCAATTTCTCCCAACAGAAAAGGCCTGAGGCAGGGGAAGACTATGGAATGGTGGAAGGGCTGAATACCAGAAAAGGTCAGGGAAAGAGCTGATAAAAGTTTGAGAGCCAAACTTTGGACAATTCGCAGTTTTGCCTCTTCCAGCAGGAGATGGACAGGAGGGTGCTGAGGGTTAACTTGGGTGAGGAACTGAGGGGACAGACAGCAGCATTCACAGAAGAAAGTACTTTCAAAAAAAACCATTGTGCAAATCCCAGACACCAGCCATAGACCCTGAAATTCTAGTTTAAAGCGATTCAGTTCCTGTTCCATTCAGCAGGCCGATGAATTGCAGGCATTTGCACTTCTGTGGTACCTTTCAAGCCACAGCCTCAAAGCTCCTTTCAAACACAAATCTGTTCAGCCTCATAACCTCTCTGAGAGATTCTGCAAAGGGATAGTGGGATCACTTCCCTTCCTACCTCAAGGGCAGCCTTTTGGGAGGTGGGAGGCAGGAGGCAGTAGCCGTTTAACAGTCACTTAACCAGGCATCTTGACAGCTCAAACAGTGGAGAAGGAGCCACTTGGGATCAGCCGTTTCTGGGACACTTAGTCTGAGGCATGCCATTACAGAAATACCTGGATATTCACCTCTGCCTTTTTGGCTTTAGCTTCTTCCTTGTTTAGCCTGAATAGTGTCTGGTGATTTGGCAGACACTGAAAGTTGCCTACCTAATATCTTTCTTCCGTGTAATAGGACCTCAACTTTTTTCTGGGTCAGAACAGCCTCAGGGGGCAGACCATGATTCTTTTAAGCCAAATTAACAATCCTCTTCCATCTTTCCCAGCCTTCCTTCCAGCTATAGGTGACCATATCATCTAGGTTTGGCCAATGAAATGGAATTGAAAATCTGCTGGGAAGTATTTGCCAGAATTTGCTACACTACAGTATTGTAACTCTGATATTTCAGTAGTTTTACACAATAAAGATTTATTTTTCTTTCACATTATAATTGTAATTCAATCAGTGGAGAAAGTGTTTCACACTCATCTAGGAACCCAGACTAATGAAGTCTCCATCATGTTATAACAGAACCATCCAGAACCCATGGTCTCCAAGGTCTCCATGGAAAAGCCTGAAAAGATACTCCTCCTTCAGTCCTCGAAGATGCTCTCCTTGTAGGCTCCTGCCAATCATTCCAATCACAAATGGGTTGCTCTCTCATCTGAGCTGTAATTTGATATGTCAGGAGTGTGAAGAACAATTAACCACTGGCGTATTGCATAACTTCAAAAGTCTCTTGAGATAAAATGTATGCAAATGATAGTGTCTATTATTATGCCTGATAACAATTCTTTAATTCTGACTTAAAAGAGGAGAGGTTCTGAGACATGTTGCATTTGATCCAATGAAATATTCAAACTAACTTTATATCACTCGGGTGGTAATTTAGCTTCTCTGCCTGGAGCAGAAAGAGGTTTCAGTGCAGTAATCATGGATTTATATCGTCTCTCACAAATTGGTTTCTTTTGATTGGAGCATGGGTGTTCAAAACTGTGCAGTCCTTGTCAGCATGAGGTTGCTCTGGGCATAAAGCGAGTAGTGCAGGGGATCCTTGGAGATGAAGGTTGCCACCTGTCCACCAGCTATGTGGCCACGTTAGAAGTCACAGCTCACAGAATGGAAGCCATTTCTTGATTTTAATAATATGCAATGAGAGAAGAGGTTAGAGAGAGAAGAAAAGGGATAGACAATAAATGGACAAGCTAACGGCATAGATGGTTGTGACAGTGCAGTCAGTTGACAAGTAATGCTTGTACTTTTAGAGGATGGACTCCTCTTTGTTAAAACTACTGTCTAGGAGTTTTCCATCCCTCATCACCTTCCCTTGGATATCTCTGCTTTGCCCAGATTTGCTTTCGGCCAAGCTGCCTCCAGAAACAGAGACTCTGCCAAAGCCAGACAAAGAAAAAAGGCAAGAGAGAGTGTGGGACCTGGTGGGATAATGGCTGTTTTATTCGACTAAGGAGGAAACTGTGTTAATAAACACCTGTAACACTTAATGATGTGGCTTTCATTTTGAACACATCATTGCTTGATATTGAATCCATCCATTTTGATAATAAACACCACACTATGGAACTCTCGCTTTTTGCCCATAAATAAATAAATAATAGGCACGCGATGCAGGGACTTCCTTTGCACACTGGGAACGAAGGAGGGCTGCAGCTCCCTGCATGTGTTTGCATCTTATGAACTCTATTCAGCCGCATGGCCTCCCATTCGTCTCTCTGGAAATCCAATTTCCGTTTTGCAGGTTCATCTGCCAGTTTTCTAATTTTCACATCAAACTGCATATTACTCATTGTCAGGCTGGTTGTTCTGGAAGAATCGTTAGAATCTTAAACCCTTTACCAGTGTTTTCAGTTTAGCCTCAGACAGTTACTGGGCTTCATGTTTTCCAAAAGATTACTGCCACCACCCCCCTCCAAAAAAAATCTCAAACTTTCAAACCTGCGTTTTCTTGGTCCAGGCCAGAGCCAGTGAGAATAACACTTTCTGAAAGATAAATCCAAAATTTTTAATACAACAAAATGGCCCTCCCCACTTATCAAGGAATGTGTGATTCATTTCTCTATTCCCAGCACTTAGCACACAATACACCTTCAATAAATCATTGATGGAAAAAATGAGTAAACAATTAAATGAATGGTATACTCTATATATACTGACTTCTGCAAGATTACATGAATACAGTACACATATATCAAATCGAACTTCATTGTCTATAGTATACATTCATTTTTGTTTAACCCATTTATACTAACAAAAATTATCTTTCTCTTTTTGTTTTAAAAAGATCAGTAATTATTCTTTAAAGAGTAGCTCTAATTGATATAATTAATCTGAATGTCAAAAAGTTGATCCTTATTAAGTTAACAGGCTCGGATACTTCTCAGATCAACAGCTTCCAAATCTATACATTTGGTTCTGGGTTTCTTGCTTATTTTCACATGTCCAAATTCTCAGGATGATGGAAGGATCTAACATGCATTTCTTCTGCAAGGCTGGGATGCATCATGGAAAGGAATCTTTTGGACCCACTGCAGCCAGAGAATGAAGAGGTTCCGCTGGAAATCCATCTCCCTGGGGGTCGTTTGGAGACTAGCATGGTACTATCTTACTTGAAGACCATGCTGGTCTCCAAATGTGTGGCATCGCTGCTATGTTCACAGAATAGGGTAGGCAGCTGTAGGAACCTGCCTTTCTAGAAGCCCTGCTCCATGGACTTTTATCTAGAAATTTCCCCCAGACTGTTCAAGGTGCTCCCCAGGTATAAGCTCTAAAGAACTGGAGAAAAGATTGCCTTTTCCTTACAGTTTTCTAAAGATGAGCTTTAAAGGAAGTGCTTCATTCTTCATTAGAATCAAACCTCAGAAGCCAAAGGTTCATGTTCACAGCAGCTAAATGCAACTCCTGTCCCTGAATCCTGTACTAGATGGGAGAAAAAAACGCTACAAAGGACATCCACTGGAATGTGGATGGTAGAATAGATAAAAGTATTGTATCAATATTAACTTTACTAAAGTTGAAAACTATACTTGGTTATGAAAGGAAATAACCCAATTGTTAAAAAACCTGTACACATACATGAAGTATTTATACATACAGGCTTTGAGGTATGTAACTTAGCTTTAAATGATTAAAAACATTACATGTAATAAATATGGAATAAAATATAAATATTTTATATACATATATAAGAAAAGAATGAGCACAAATGATAAAGCAAAAAGCATAAAATGTTAGCAATAGGTGAATCTGGTAAAGAGAATATTATATTTTTGGTACTATCTTATTCTTTTAATTTTTTTATGTTTAAAGTTATTTCTAAACAAAACATTTAGGGCCAGGCAAGGTGGCTGACGCCTTTAATCCCAGCACTTTGGGAGGTCAAGGGAGGAGGATGGCTTCAGCCCAAGAGTTCGAGGCCAGCCTGGGAAACAGAATGAGATCTTGTCTCTACAAAAAATGTAAAAAGGGGATGGGAGGATGGCTTGAGCCCAGGAGGTCGAGGCTGCAATGAGCCATGATCATGCCACTGCACTCCTGCCGGGGCAACGGAAGTGAAACCCTGCCTCAAAAAATAAAATGTTTATAATAAATATTTGAAGCCCATTACCATAGATAAAATCAAGCTGGACCCTGTAAACATAACCAGGCTAGGACCAGGCTGGTGATAAAAAGGGGAAATAAATCTTCCATCAGAGCAGAAGATGGCAAACTTTTGTCTGTAAAGGGCCAGATAGTAAATATTTTAGGTTTTATGGGCCAGAAAGGCTCTGTCACAACTACTTGACTGCCATAGTATTGCTAAAGCAGCCTTGGAGATTTTGTAAGTGAATGGGCATGACCATGTTCCAATATAACTTTATTTATAAAAACAAGCCCAAAGGCCATAGTTTGCCAACCTCTGACTTCAATAATTGGGCAAATTTTTGAAAATAATTGGGATCCTATTTGCCCCCCATTCATTTGGGTCCCTTAGAGGGACGTTCTCTCTACCTGGTTCCCTGTGGCAGGCTCTGGAGCAGCATTTAACCCCTGCCACTCTGGAGCACCATTGCCACTGTCTTCACAGTGACTGACAGCAGGGATATAGACTACCTTTAGGAGAAGTCACAAAGTGAAGCCCTCTCACCCCATGGGCAACCACAGTATATCTATGAGAACACAGATGACAATTTTCACATTCACACAAGAAACAGACCAGAATGTCATTTCAAATGCCATTCTAGACATGAAGGGGGAAAGTCACTCCTCTACATGCACACAGGAAAACCTGCTCCTCACAAATCACAGTCTCGAACAGTGAATGTGTGAATGTGTTGCTTTATTTAAAGAAAAGAAACAGAGGCTGGGTGCAGTGACTCACGCCTATAACCACAGCACTTTGGGAGGCTGAGGCAGGTGGATCACTTGAGGTCAAGAGTTTGAGACCAGCCTGACCAACATGGTGAAACCCACCCCATCTCTACTAAAAATACAAAAGCTAGCCAGGCGTGGTGGTGCATGCCTCAGGAGAATCACTTGAGCCTGGGAGGCGGAGGTTGCAGTGAACCGAGATTGCACCACTTCACTCCAGGCTGGGAGACAGAACAAAACCCTGTCTCATAGAAAAAAAGAAAAAAAAAGCAAAGGTTCCTACTTGGGTTCATTGTCCTATCTGAAAATGATCACATATGATGGATACATCAAGACACGGACAGTAAAAGAAACAAGGAGAGAGGGGTAGGGATGGAGGGTGGAGAAGGGAGAGGAGGAGAAGAGAGAAAAATTCATAGGGAACTCTTAGAATTCCTTTGCTGCTGCAACATTTGTCGCTGGCTTTTACCCTCCCTATCCCCCAGCTGGTCCCCTTGGTTCTCTTGCAGGCATCTGGCTTCTACCCTTATCACACTTACTGTGTGTGCTCACTTACTGTCTCAACACATTTACTGTGCTGTGCTATAGATTCCTGTGGAGAAGTCAACACACCTTCCAACCACAAGCTGTTGGAAGCCCCCAGAGAGGGACATAGACTTGAAGGAGCTCAGCCAAATCCCACCGCTAACACAGAGCCCACCACTCACCCCAGCTCTGCATGAGGGTATGTCCTGTCCCAGGGCGCTTCTTCAGGCTAATGGTGCCTGCCCAGAGCCCCAGGACTGCTTCTATAGAGGCCATTTTATTTGAAAGGTAATGGAGCCCTCGGCAACGCAAAAAACAAACAAGCAAAAAGATGGGAGCATCTAGTGTGACTGACTCCAGAGGCGAGAGGAAGAAAGTGGAAGGAGGAAGGCAGGAGGGTGACACTTGGCAGCTGTCTCCAGCCTTGTCCCCTCACTCTTTCTTACCTTTGTCTTTTGAAGTTTACCACATAGAATTAGCAGAGCACCTACTGTGGGCTTGGCAGATACAGTGTTGAACGGAACAGATGTGGCCCTGCCTCCTGGTGCTTGCATCTGGTGTGGGATCCCAACAGTAAACAGGCAATCACATTAGAGCAAGTAGAGTTCTCAAGCTGGGAGTGCATCAGAATCTTCTAGAGGGCTTGTTAAAGCACAGATATCTTGCGTACCCTCCCCCCCACAACAACAGTTTCTGATTCAGAGGATGTGGGTGGAGCCAGAGAATCTGCATTTCTATGAAATGTCCAGGTAGGTGACACTGATGCTGCTGGAGGACAAGACTTTGAGAGCTGCCACACTCTAGCATTGTTAGTGTTATGAAGGTGGAAGTACGGGACCCAATGGGAGCAGGTAAAGGGGCATCCCATCCAGACTTAAGGCCCGACTTAAGCCAGTGTGCTTTGACTGCATCTCAAATCTTCTGCCAGGAATCTCATGCTCTTTCTGCAGGATGAGAATCTGGAAGGATAGCACCTTAGTAGCTGCTGGCAGCCACTTTCCAACCTGAGGAATGAAGCTGATTGGGAATGCACTTAACAGAGGAGAATGTGAGCCTGAAGATGAGAAAAAACAGAAATCAATACGTCCCTGTACCCGGCTGCTCCTAAAGCCAATCTGCCTCTGGATTTTCAATTATATAAGCCATAAATTCCCCTTTGGCTTAAACAAGTTTGGAAAGTCTTCCAATAACTGCAACAAATAATATTCTGACTGATACTCACCCACTTGCCAAACAGCCTGAAATCCTACCATTAGTGATCCAGCCCTTAGCATTTCTACCTCCTCACACATTCATCTAAGGCAGGGGTCAGCACACTACAGTGTTTGGGCCAAGTCTGGACCACCACCTGTTTTTACAACATGTTATTGAAACAGCCACATTCCCCGATTTACATACTGTCTATGGCTGCTTTTGTGCAAAAATGACACAACTGAACAGTTTGGACAGAGACTGTAGGTCTACAAAGCCTAAAAGATTTACTATCCAGCCCTTTATAGACAGGCAATGTTTGTGGATGTCCGGTCTGAGAAGTCCTTCTGAAGTCCTGTTCAGTGCAATACTTTTTTGTTGTTATTGTCATTTTTTGTTGTTGTTGCCCAGGCTGGAGTGCAGTGGCATGATCTCAGCTCATTGCAACCTCCACCTCCCGGGTTCAGGTGATTTTCCTGCCTCAGCCTCCTGAGTAGCTGGGATTACAGGCCCACACTACCACACCTGGCTAATTTTTGTATTTTTTAGTAGAGACAGGGTTTCGCCATGTTGGCCAGGCTGGTTTCAAATTCCTGACCTCAGGTGATCCACCCACCTCGGCCTCCCAAACTGTTGGGATTACAGGCGTGAGCCACCGCACCCTGTCCAACGCAGTCCTTTAGATTTACCCTGTCTGTTTAAATTTAGCCCCTCTTGTCTCACACTCTGAAGAAGAGCTGGAGGACAATAAAATGTGGACAAAATTGGTTCCTGAGAGTGACTGGAAACCTCGTTAAAAATGAGTGCCCAACCTCAGCTGTGAGCTAATTCAACAGCTGTCCTTCTTTTCAAGTTTCTTAGAAAACTAAGCGTACTTTTACTATATGACCTGGCAATCATACTCCTTGGTATTTACTCAAGGGAGTTAAAAACCTATATTCACACAAAAACCTGCTCATGGATGTTTATAGCAGCAGCTTTATTCATAATTGCCAAAACTTGAAAGCAACCAAGATGCCCTTCAGTAGGTGGGTAGATAAATGAACTGTGGTGCATCCAGACAATGGAATATTATTTGGCACTAAAAAGAAATAAGCTATCAAGCCATGAAATACATGGAAGAACCTTAGATGCATATTAATGAATGAAAGAAGCCAATCTGAAAAGGCTACATACTGTATGATTTCATATGTATGACATTTTGGAAAAGGCAAAACTATGGAGACAGTAAAAAGATCAGTGATTGCCATGGGGTTAAGGGGGAGGGAGGGACAAATAGAACACAGAGGACTTTCAGGGCAGTGAGACTACTCTGTATGTTACTGTAATGATGGACACATCATTATACTTTTATACAAACCCAAAGAATTTAGATGTACCACGAGTAAATGCTAATGTAAAGTATGGACTTTAGGTGATCATGATGTGTCAATGAAGATTCACCAATTGGAAAAAACGTACCACTGAGGTGAGGGATGTGGATAATTGAGGAGGCTATGCATGTGTTGGGGCAGAGGGTTAATGGAAAACCTCTGTATCTTCCATTCAATTTTGCTATGAACCTAAAACTACTCTAAAAATGAAGTTTATTAAAAAGAAGAAGAAGAAGGTATGGTGGCCAATAATGTGGTGATGACAATCTGCAGCCTGTCTACCTCCTGTGCCTCAGTGCTTGGGTCTGGATGCTCGTCCTCCCTGCCCGGGGCTGGGCTGTGTACCAGACATCTCCCTTTACCCTCACTCTGGAGGTTAACTCTGCCTCTGTCTGTGCTAACCTCCCATTTTCTTATCTCTGTATAATTTATATAATAGAACACTTTAGAAGTATCTCTGCTCACTTAAATACTAATCATTCTCAGAAGCCCAATATTATAAAGCAGAGCTGAGTGGCCCACTTTCTCACCCTAAAAGAAAATCGGAATTCAAGAACCTATCATTTCCAGTTGTTTCTTCATAGATACAGGACTGCTGATTCCCTTGTTTTGATGACACACATCCTCCAGTAGCTTCCCAAGAACTTGTGTGTTGTTCTGTGTCTTTTGAGGTCTCTGTGGTTTAGATCAGGACATTCTTGGCTTTCTCCATTTCAGGATTAAGATTCAGGTTTCTTGCATCTGCTAAAGTAAGTTAACAGTCATTCTACTTTTCAACTTCCAAAATGTATTGCCATTGTCTTTTCACCTTTTCTTCCCATCGTTATGGATTTCTATCTTTTAAAAAGGACAATTTCTTTGCTATAGCTTTAGTAGGATTTTAAGAGGGAGGGGAGTTATAAGAGTGTCAAATCCATCATCATTACCGTCCTATAGCCTTTTTATATACCAATTTTCTGATTTAGCATATAAAACTAATACTTAACCCTTAAAGCTATGAATTAAATTTGTAAGTTCAGCAAATCTTAATATTTTTACATGTTCCAACACTATTTATAAATTGACTTCAACTTAAATAACAAGTTTAAATAATTACTGAAGTATGCATATGAAATTAAAATTACTACACCAGCCCTTATTCTAACAGGCTAAAATTATTTTATATTTTAGAAATGATAAAATATTAAACATGTACAGATCCTTAATGCAAAAACATAAATAATTTATATTTGATTTTCTTAAAAAAATCTACTCAATTCTAAATCTGAGGTGAAAGATGCTAATTTATATAATCCCCAACAATTTTGGGATATCGTCCCAAATATTTTTGTATTTACCATCCCCTCTTGCAATGATTTGTTAATTACCAAAGATACTCCCTGTGGGATGATGACTGAATTTTTGTCACAACATGGATGGAACACGTGGATCCCCATGTGTCTATAGTAGGGACTGTTTCCCAATTCTTTCATCTCTCCAGGCAAATTAGCCATACTTACCTACACTACTATATTAATTGATTGGATTTTACATTTTTTGGCTTTCAAAGGATATAAATTGTTTTTATGTGTATTCTTGAAAAACCTTTGAACTGTAGGGACTCCTACAATCTTTTTATCTACTCCCTATTAAAGCTAAGCCTCTTCTAGGTAATAAAATGACTTTCAATTACCCTCTTGATCTTCTTGGTTGCAACTTCTAGGCTTATTCTACGGACATAATTAAAGGCAAAAACTAGAGGAGCTAAGGCAAAAATCAAGATGCAATATAGAGCAAAGAGTCTGAAGAGATTTGATCTCTGTTGCATCCTTTCACACATAATCCCCAGGGGCTCTATTACCAAATGTAAAATGTGCTTGGCCAGGCTGTGAATCCACTGGGGATTCACCCTGGAGGAACATGGAAGCACCCAAAGGCAGGAGAATGTACCTGTCTAATTGTACAGCTGTGGCTCAATATAGACTAAATGTGTTCATGGAGCCAAACAGAGGGAAAATGGAAACTACTTCTCATGTCATCGTCATGTGGGCCTTAAAGAAGCCCAGTGGAAAATAGCTTTATGGATGGATGGAGACGAGCAAGCTTGCCAAGACTGATTGTCAATAGTAAGAATGTGCTGGTGATGTCTGCTGGAAGATTGAAGCCCCGCAGTGACACTGACACTACTTCTTTTATGTACTGCGGAAAAGAAAAAGAGCTTGGAAAACTAGCTTCAGTCTCTGTACTGTGAGTCAGTTTATGGAGTTGCTCAAAGTTATGACTATGAAACAATCAAATCCAGAAGAAGTTCTACCAGGGACAACTAATCTTCAGTAACATCATTTGCTTCTATCTGTGTCTGCTCTTCTTCCAAGCTGCCAGTAACTGCAACACCTTTAATATGTATGTCTTCTCCATGTCATGCTTTTTATTTTCTCACAATTTTGGTTTATCCCAACCACAGCTGGTTAATGAGCCCTCTTGTTTTAGGAGATACATACTTGCAGCCTCAGATCTTCTCCATTTCAAATTCTTGAGGACACAAACATCACTGCCCTGCTCATTTCAATTGGGGCAGAGTTCCTCTTATACAACACTACCTCATGGGCCAATGTTTTTACTGCCCTTGGACCAGGACCCCACTCCTAGTCCAACCAGCTGTTGCGGGGTGGGAGCATTAATGCTGGGTTGAAACCTGGTGCTAAGGTCATGAAATTTGTTTTAGAAAAGACATGGATATCATAGACACCATGATGGACATTTCTGGTACATGTGGCTTGGAGGCTAAGGACAGGCAAACTCATTTCCTTGATCCTCTTGCCTTTTCTTCAAGAAGAGAATTCAAAAGGCTAAGGGACAGAATGGCTGGGAGTGCCTCTAGGTGAATCCAGAAACAAAGACTTCTTTATCTGCCTTTAATTATTCCTAAGGAGAGACATTTGGGGTTCAAAGTTTGGGAAGAATAATCTTTTGGGTTTGAAGACTCTTGACTAATGAAAGACCTTTGGCCATTGACCACCTTTTTCCTTCTTTTTGCTACTCTCATGTTGGAGGGCTAGGGATGTTTTCTGTTTGGAATGCCTCTGGAAATCCTACAGGAATAAGGATAGGCCAGAGGATGGGGGAAGGGAGCTGCCTGCTTGAGGCTTGCTCCAGTTTCATTTATTTGTTTACTTACTTATTTACTTACTTTTTAGGACAGGTCTTGCTCTGTTGTTCAGGCTGGAGTGCAGTAGTGCAATCACAGCTCACTGCAGCCTCCAATTCCTGGGCTCGAGTGATCCTCCCACCTCAGCCTCCCAAGAAGCTAGGAATACAGGCACATGTCATCACACACAACTAGTTTTTGTATTTTTTATGGAGATGGGGGTCTCACTCTGTTGCTTAGGCTGGCCTAGAACTCCTGGGCTCAAGCAATCCTCCCACCTCAGCCTCCCAAAGCACTGGGATTACATGCATGAGCCACTGTGCCCAACCATTGTTCTAGTTTTAAACAATAGAGGGGAAGTAGGACCTTCAGATTTCACTCTAAGTTAAAATTACTGAGCCTTCCTTGGTGAGAAGGTAGCAGGATTCAAGCCGGAAGTATTGCCAGGATTGATAATTGACACATTTGGCTGAGACATTCCTTGGTGGGCTCTCTGGGAAGCCAGCAGGTGAGCAATGAAGTACATCATTGTGATGGACATGAACATGACTTCCGACCCAGATAAATATCACCATAAATCTATGACTAACCAATCTGTCCTCTGCTGTTTGAGCTAAAGGATAGCAGGATGAGATTGGAGCCTTGTCCTGTTCCACTGCCACCCAGGTCTCTGGCCCAAGGTAATGATGTTCTCCTGGCTCTGGGCACTTGGCCCAGGTGGGCACATTGGGCTTCTGACAGGCTCCCTTCAGCTTTTCTTCCTTCCAGCAGACCCAAAAGATCCAGTTTCATTTTCCCCCGGTGGCCCCAGTCATTCTTTTACCTGGGGTTTCTCCATTTCCAGACCCAGTGAAAAGTAAAGAACAGGATACCTCCCTCCTCTTCCTGCCCATCCAGCCCATTTTCCTGCCACAATCCACAAGCAAACATATACGGATTCAGATGTCTTCAAAGATCTCAGATTGTATTAATGATGGGTCTCCCTTGAGGTGTGATGGCTTCTCCTTTACTAACTCACTACCCTGCACTGTCCTGGGCATTGGGCCAGCCCAGCAATTCCCTTCTCCATCAGGGAAGGACACCGGGGGATGAACATGAGGTTCATCCTCAAGGCTTAGGAGCCTTTATTTACATGTCAGTGATAATAAAAATAAAATAATAAAATATAAATAATAAAAATATAATCAGAGGAGAAGAGGGAGTACTGTTTACTGAAGGCTTGCTCTCAGACAGGTGCCATGCCAAGCTTTGACATACGTATTTTATTTAATGAACTAGCCCAATGAACTAGATAGAGTCTCCATTTTAAAGAGAGACAGAGATGGTAATAAGTTTGCCCAAGGTTACACAATGAGTGGAGCCAGAATTCAATTTCAGGTTTATCTGACTCCAAAATACTTTTGTCTCTGTGAAAATAATATATTCATTTTATTAAAATATCCATGCCTAAAGGAAAGGATAAAGAAGACAGTGAAGAATCACATGTAATTCCGTTGCTCAGATATAATCACTATCCACATTTGGGTATTTCTTTTTAGACCTTTTCCCTCTATGCATCCACATAGAAATACACATACACCAAGCACATATTCATTCATATGTCAAATAATTTTTGAATATATACTATGTTGTGGGTACTGCCCTACAGGCTGGAGTACTCCAAGTCCTGACCTTGAAGAGCTTACATTCTAGTGGTGGAGTCAGAAAATAAGCAAATAAGCCAGGCTGGGTGCAGTGGCTCATGCCTGTAATCCCAGCACTTTGGGAGGCCGAGGTGGGAGGATCACTTGAGGTCGGAAATTCAAGACCAGCTGACCAACATGGTGAAACCCCGTCTCTTCTAAAAATACAAAAATTAGCTGGTCACGTTGGTGGGTGCCTGTAATCCCAGCTACTTGGGAGGCTGAGGTGGGAGAATCACTTGAACCCAGGAGGCAGAGGCTGCAGTGAGCTGTGATCATACCACTGCACTACAGCTTGGGCAACAGAGCGAGACTCTGTCAAGAAAGAAAAAAAAAAGAAAAGAAAAGAAAAAAGAAAGAGAGAGAGAAAGAGAGAAAGGAAAGAAAGAAAGAGAGAGAGAGAAGGAAAGAAAGAAAGAAAAAGAAGGAAAGAAAGAAAGAAAGAAAGAAAGAAAGAAAGAAAGAAAGAAAGAAAGAAAGAAAGAAAGAAAGAAAGAAAGAAAAAGAAAGAAAAGAAAAGAAAGAAAATAAATAAGCAAATAACCAAACAAATTTGTATTATAATGTATGTTATCAGGTCTGGTGACACAGTTGTGCACTGAAGAACTCTAGGGGGAGCCAATCATACTGCAGTTAAAGTGAATGACATCCCCAGGAATTGGGCAGTGCACAACCTATACCACACATAATGGGTAATCATATGAGACATAAAGCAGAATAAGGAGAAATATTATTTTATGAATAGGAGATTGGAAAATCCCTCTTTGATTAGGAAATATTCGAGAGTTATCTTAAGAAAGTGAGAGAATAAACTCAGAGGAATCTGAGAGAAGAGACTTTCAAGTGGGGAAATAGCGAATGCAAAAATCCTAAGGCAAGGACGTTCCGGGCATGATTGGGGCAGTGAGTGAGAGGAAAAGGGTGGGATCAGAGAGGTAGTGGGGGCCAGATCATAGGGCCTCGTGGACATGGTAAAAACTTTGGAATTTATTTTTTGTGTTAGAAGTCACTGGTGAGTTGTAAGCAGAGATGAACATCTTCAGGGTGAGTCTGGCTGCTGTATAGAGAACACAGTGGGGAGGTGGAGAGGCCAGGTAGAATCAGAGAGTGATACGAAGTGGTAGCTTAGACTAGACTGAAAGCTGTGGAGTGATAAGAAGGAGGAAATGTTTTAGGCTGTTGCTAACAGAGCAGATCTCAGGTAGTATCAGCAAAATTGCCTATGCATCACTGTAGAATGTGAGAGAAACAGGGAACTCGGGGTGACCCGCGTGGACAGGGGGACGTTATGAGACTTGGAGCACAGAAGGGGCACGCCTGGGAAAAAACAAAAATTCCATTTGGGGAACTTAAGTGTGAGATGCCTGTTAAGCAGCCAAGCAGAGATGTGTTGAGACTGGAGACAGCGTTTTGGAATTTGCACTGTATAGGTGTTTAAAACCATGGGCCAGATGAGATCTCCTACAGAGAGTATAAAAAAGAGAAAAGGTCTGAGGACTGAGTCCTGGAGCAAAGCTACATTAAAAAATAAGGGAAATGAGGAGAATCCAGCAAAATCATCTAAGAAAGGACAGCCAAAGAAACAAGAGGAAAAGCAGGAGGGTTTGATGTCCCGGAAACCAAACAAAGGAAGGGTTATAAGCAGGAGAGCATGATTAGCTACAACAAAGGCTGCTGGAAGATCAAGTATGAGGGGTGGAAACTGACCATCTAATGGGCAATGTTGACCCAGGTTTGGCATTGATGACTTCACAAGAGTAGTTTGGATGGAATAGTAGGAAGAAAAACACAATCGAAGTGAATTTAGGAGAAAATGTGCAGGAAGGAAATAGAGGCAAAAATAAATAACTGTTTCCAAAAGTTTTGCTGTGAAGGGAAGAAAAGGTGACATGGTAACTGGTAGGAGATGGGAGTCAAGGGAAGTTTCATATTTCATTTTAGTTTTTTGAATGAGTCATATTATGACAAGTTTTTAAGGTGGTGGTAACCATCCAGAAGAGAAGGGGGATGTGATTATGATGGTTCCATGCCCTAAGAGGAGGAGGAATGAGTAGAGTTTTGTATAGAAGTTGAGCAATATGTCTTTGCTAGAATAATGGTCACTTATTAATTATAATAAAAGGGAACATATAAATATGTGTAATGGGCATATACTATATATACTACCTTAATGTCTACTTTTTAATTGGCTATCTTATTATAACATTACTTCATAAATAAAGTTAGATCAATACCACATGGTCTCACAGTATTTCAGAGCATGCGTCTTCCATAATTTATTTAATCAATTTCTTCTTATTGGACATTTTAGTGGTTTTTAGTTGTTCACTGATACAGAGAATGAAAAGTCAGCCTCTTGGACTCTGGTACCCTGACTGAGTGCTTCTTGCAGAAGTCATCCTGAGCTAGTCAATGTGAGGCTGCCCCTGCCCAAGCTTAATCCCCCCTCTAAGGTTGGAACCCTGCTCTACATTCAAGACACAGAGCACAGATGGGAAGAATCACTTGATCCCCTGCTAATCATGCCACTTGTTCCAACCTCAGCCTCTACCAGCCAGAGGGATGTGCCCACTCTGTGCTGGGTAGGGCACAGGAGAGTTGAAATAGACATTGCTTGTTCCTACTTTGCAACTCAAAAGAGCTAAAAAAAATCTGTAAAGTGCCATGGGGCCATAGTCTCTAGCCCTGGAGTTTGAGAATGTTCTAGATCTAATTATATTAAATGTTTTCTTTTAAGAAACATTTTTAGAGATAGAAAAACTGAAAGCACAAAAAAACAAATAGCATGTTCTAAATTTCCCAGCAAAAAAATAAAAAAAACAAGCTGAGAATCCCACTCAGATCTGTCTAACGCTAAAGCACTCTTTCCTCCCCACTTTCCATTGCACTCTGTGTTTCAAAAAGCCCTGCTCTCCATCACTTCACAGGCTTCCCAGGCTTTCCAAGCACAGCAAGGCAACCCCCTCCTGGGAACAGAGTTCACCCTGAGCCAAGGCCTCAGGGCTTCTTAGAGTCCAGGGTAGGCCCTTCCAGCTTTATCTCCAATGTCTCATTTCTATGCTCTGTGAAGCCACAAAGGCAACTTCCTAGTCCCATTCTCCGTGTATCCTGCAATCTCCTGCTCCTTTCCTTTCCTTCTGCCCTTTCTATGTCCAATGCCCTTCCTTAGCTCCAAATTTTGTTCTACTCACTCTTCAAGTTCTGGCTCATATGCCACCTCCTCGAGAAGATTCACCCAGTGTTATTGGGCTTGCCCACCTCAAAATTCCTACAGCACTTTATCTGTCCCCATCTCATGAGCTTAACACTTACTATCTTGTTTGGAGGTCATTTCCACATATATCACATATTTTCTCCCCTAACTTCATCAGACTAGAAGCTACTTGAGGAAAGGGATTACGTCTAAATTATCTAAGTAACGCCTCCTGTACCTGGCCCAGTACCTGGCATAAAGTAGGCCCTTGTTATACATTTGAAGGGTGGATAAATGGATGGATGGATGGATGGATGGATGGATGGATGGATGGATGGATGGATGGACAGATGCAGGGATAGATGCATGAATGCATGGATGGAGGGATGGATGGATGGATAGATGGATGGATGGATGGATGGATGGGCGGATGGATGGATGGATGCATGGATGGATGGATGCATTTCCTACCTATTCCTGGCTTGATAACTTTTTTGGATGAGTTTATTTTGTTTTACTTAAATTCTAGAACCTGTCCTTACTGACATGATTATGTAGAGCTCTCCCTAGTGCCTCAAAATTCCCTAATACATGTCTTTCTTCCATTCCTGTTTTTAGTTGCCTAGAAGCTCCAACCCTTCTCCATCTCATCTGCTTAAAGATATTACTCTAGGTTTTTCATAATTACCTCACTCCTAGCTGAAAAGTACGGTAATAGGCACTTATAATATAGTCTTGCCAGGAGCATCTGCATTTTAATAGGACACTCCAAAGGCAAAAAGTACAGGTTTCTAGTAAAGGTATTTTAGACACCGTGATAGGAGGTGGACAGAAACCTGCCTAATTGCCTATTCTCTGACTGGTAAGGGTGGTCCTGTGGCCAGTCTTCCTGTGACTGAGTAGGAATTAACACGAGGAGTCCACATCATTTCCTTTCGCCCCTACCTTGACCCAGGAACTGAGAGCAGAACATCTCATGGTTATTGTCTCAACTGATAGACACCTTTGGCCATGCCAGACACTTTGGCAGGCACTAACTTGGGGGATGCAGAGATCACAGTGCCCAAGAGTAGCTCTTCTCAAGGGTTAAAGTGCACTAGCAAATCTGCAAGCTAGAGACCCTGGGCCAAGGGAGAGGGAGAAGGAAATGCACTAGCAAGGACTAGCCCATGCTCTAGATGTCTGAAAGCCAAGAGCAGGGATAGGGGTGCTTTCCACAGATGCACCAGGAGGCAGGCAGCCACCAATCTGCCCTTCTGGGCCCTCTCTCCAGGAGCAGGACATCAAGGGCATGTAGGAGAGTTCCCTGAGCTTACGAAGGGCAAAGCAAGCAGGTTGGGAGATAGGAGTCACTGCTACCCCAGCAGCGTAGCCCCAGCCTGTCTCCAGGGAAGTAGCCCCCTCTACCTAAGCCAGGCTGATCTTCCTAGTGTCCTACTCTGGAGATGTGTTGGCAGCAGTCAGGAAGCCAAGAGGAATCTTTTGAGCACCTGCTCTGCACTGATCCCTGGGATCAGCAAGGTTATAAAAGAAGGACTCATTCATGGAAGAACCAAGGGGTAATGAACAGAAGCATGGGGCTTGGGACTGAACTAAGTTCCACCATTACCAGCTGTGTAGCTTTGATCAAAACATCCACTTTTTACCAGGCTTCACTTGGCATAAAATTATAATAAAATAGTACTTATTTAATTGATTGGGGAATAAGAAATGTAAGGCACCCAGCACAATGCCTCACTCATAGTATGAGTTCAAGTAATGTTAGCAGTTGTCAAGGAGATTCCAGTCTGGCTGGTCTGTACATTAGAAATGATATTCAGGCAATGGACAGGAGAGAGAAGCAGCATTCCTAACACATATATACCACCAGCACACCCCACTTTCGGATCCATAACCCTACCATTGCCAACAAGAGCTGGCACCAGCCACTGGATGCCCTGCTGCTCTTCTGGCCTGGCATCCAAGACCCTCCAAAGCATGTTCTGGTCTTAATTTCAATCTTCATTTTTATCCACTTCCTTCAAACCCCTGACATTCTGGCCAGGCCCGGTCACTGCCCCTACTCTTATTGTTCCTGTCCCTGAGTCCTTGTGGGCTAATTATGCTGACTATGCTGTCACCAGTGTCAACATCCTTTCGATCACTCAAGCCTAAATTAAAAAGCCATTTTTGCCTGGGCACAGTGGCTCACACCTATAATTCCAGCACTTTGGGAGGCCAAGGTGGGTGGATCACTTGAGGCTGGGAGGTCGAGACCAGCCCAGCCTAGGCAACATGGTGAAAACTCATCTCTATTAAAAATACAAAAATTAGCCAGGTGTGGTGGTGCATGCCTGTAATCCCTGCTACTCGAGAGTCTGCGGCAGGAGAATCACTTGAACCTGGGAGGCGGAGGTTGCAGTGAGCTGAGATCACACCACTGCACTCCAACTTGGGCAACAGAGTAAGACTCTGTCTCAAAAATAAATAAAATTAAATTAAAACTAAAAATTTCTTTTTAAAAAAAAGCCCTTTTCTCCAGGAAGTCTCCCTAGCCTCCAAACTGGAAAAAAACTTAACCTCCTCTTAGCTCCCACAGCAGTTTTAAGGTTTGCGACTCCAGAATGCTCTGTATTTTCTCAAGTCCTCCTTTGAAGTGCAAGCAAATCAAAGGCATAAGGACTTTCTGCCAAGTTTAGAATGCTCTGGATGTAACAATACACAAAGAAGGGACACAGGGCACAATTAAGCCACTCTTGCTTATTATTCACCAGACCCAGAACGCCCCAGCCGCCATGCTCCATTCCCAAGACAGCAGCCTCATGCTGCCTTCAGCGGCTAGTTCTAAGGTACCTGTGGCTCTCCGTCCCTTCTCAGTCCCTGGGGAAGCAGAGCTCTCTCTGTCTGAACCTTAGATCAATTGCTTTCCTGGCAGCCTTGAGACATTTCGGTTATTCTCATATTCATAGAATGTTCCTCTCAACTTTTCTGCTTTGTGTGGCTTTAAAACTTTCCCAATATCTGCTTCATTTTGCTGTTCACACAAGTCTTCATGTTTCTCAGATTTTAAAAACACATTCTCTATCTTTGATACTAGCCAGACATCCTTGGGCACTTCTCTGATCATGCCCCCCATGCAGGCTACTGGCTCTCAACGTTAACCCCTGCAAAGCTCTCTGCCTTGGGCTTTCATCAAAGGAAACCACAGGAAACCCACCCTTATACTTGCTGTAGCAAAATCATTGAGGGCCCTGTCATCTAGACCATTGAATGTCTGCTATAAAAGCCACCCATGTGAGACATTTCTTTGAGACTTTACTGCTTAGAAAAGCTCTTCCTTCTCCCCTGAGGAATGTTCCATATTTCTCTCTGATCATGAGGATTATGTAACAGTTCATGCCCCAGTTTTGGTTTTTAGCTGCCAAGAAGCTAAAGAAGGCCTTGTTAAAAAAACTTAGCTTACTGTTCAATTCTTATGCTCCTTCCTCTAGATTTCTAGATTTCTAGGACAATGCAGCCTGCTCTGCTTGGGTCCTTTGATTATTCCACCTGGGGTGTGGGTTCAACCTGCTGCCTCTGTCTGTCACTGGCAGGTCTTTAGTCATCCCAGGAGGATGGTACACACACAAAGCCTTCCCATCCTCCAGACCTCCTTATTCCTAGACCTTTTTGTCTTGTGTTCTATTTTTCTGGAATGCAGCTTGGGAATTTAGGGAGTCCTAATATTTGAGGTGGGAATAAAAAGAAAGAATTGGTAAGTTAGTTCCCTTTTCCCCTTTTTAAATAAAAACTGGTTTTATTTTTATCAAATATATACATGACTATAATGTAGACACAATTTTTCACCTGTTTTAGTTGATTCTTTTAGTGTTATTTTAAATAATTTTCATACAGATTATTTCTATTTATATTCAGCTATTTCTTGGCTTTTCATTTTAAGAGGTACTTATTGACTTACCACTATGGAACATAAGGATGTAAATCCCATTTGCCACCATCACAATCACCAGCTCTCCTCACCATCACACCACTTCTCAACTCCCCTATTCTCAGTAAGTCATATAGAAACTTTGATTCAATAGATGCAATAAAAAATGATAAAGGGGATATCACCACCGATCCCACAGAAATACAAACTACCATCAGAGAATATTACAAACACCTCTACGCAAATAAACTAGAAAATCTAGAAGAAATGGATAAATTCCTCAACACATACACCCTCCCAAGACTAAACCAGGAAGAAGTTGAATCTCTGAACAGACCAATAACAGGAGCTGAAATTGTGGCAATAATCAATAGCTTACCAACCAAAAAAAGTCCAGGACCAGATGGGTTCACAGCTGAATTCTACCAGAGGTACAAGGAGGAGCTGGTACCATTCCTTCTGAAACTATTCCAATCAATAGAAAAAGAGGGAATCCTCCCTAACTCATTTTATGAGGCCAGCATCATCCTGATACCAAAGCCTGGCAGAGACACAACAAAAAAAGAGAATTTTAGGCCAATATCCTTGATGAACATTGATGCAAAAATCCTCAATAAAATACTGGCAAACAGAATCCAGCAGCACATCAAAAAGCTTATCCACCATGATCAAGTGGGCTTCATCCCTGGGATGCAAGGCTGGTTCAATACACGCAAATCAATAAATGTAATCCAGCATATAAACAGAACCAAAGACAAAAACCACATGATTATCTCAATAGATGCAGAAAAGGCCCTTGACAAAATTCAACAACCCTTCATGCTAAAAACTCTCAATAAATTAAGTATTGATGGGATGTATCTCAAAATAATAAGAGCTATTTATGACAAACCCACAGCCAATATCATACTGAATGGGCAAAAACTGGAAGCATTCCCTTTGAAAACTGGCACAAGACAGGGATGCCCTCTCTCACCACTTCTATTCAACATAGCGTTGGAAGTTCTGGCCAGGGCAATTAGGCAAGAGAAGGAAATCAAGGGTATTCAATTAGGAAAAGAGGAAGTCAAATTGTCCCTGTTTGCAGATGACATGATAGTATATCTAGAAAACTCCATTGTCTCAGCCCAAAATCTCCTTAAGCTGATAAGCAACTTCAGCAAGGTCTCAGGATACAAAATCAATGTACAAAAACCACAAGCATTCTTATACATCAATAACAGTCAAACAGAGAGCCAAATCATGAGTGAATTCCCATTCACAATTGCTTCAAAGAGAATAAAATACCTAGGAATCCAACTTAAAGGGATGTGAAGGACCTCTTCAAGGAGAACTACAAACCACTGCTCAAGGAAATAAAAGAGGATACAAACAAATGGAAGAACATTCCATGCTCATGGGTAGGAAGAATCAATATCATGAAAATGGCCATCCTTCCCAAGGTAATTTATAGGTTCAATGCCATCCCCATCAAGTTACCAATGACTTTCTTCACAGAATTGGAAAAAACTACTTTAAAGTTCATATGGAACCAAAAAAGAGCCCGCATCGCCAAGTCAATCCTAAGCCAAAAGAACAAAGCTGGAGGCATCACACTACCTGACTTCAAACTATATTACAAGGCTACAGTAACCAAAACAGCATGGTACTGGTACCAAAACAGAGATATAGATCAATGGAACAGAACAGAGCCGTCAGAAATAATGCCAAATATCTACAACTATCTGATCTTTGACAAACCTGAGAAAAACAAGCAATGGGGAAAGGATTCCCTATTTAATAAATGGTGCTGGGAAAACTGGCTAGCCATATGTAGAAAGCTGAAACTGGATCCCTTCCTTACACCTTATACAAAAGATGGATTAAAGACTTAAATGTTAGACGTAAAACCATAAAAACCCTAGAAGAAAACCTAGGCATTACCATTCAGGACATAGGCATGGGCAAGGACTTCATGTCTAAAACACCAAAAGCAATGGCAACAAAAGCCAAAATTGACAAATGGGATCTAATTAAACTAAAGAGCTTCTGCACAGCAAAGGAAACTACCATCAGAGTGAACAGGCAACCTAAAAAATGGGAGAAAATTTTCGCAACCTACTCATCTGACAAAGGGCTAATATCCAGAATCTACAATGAACTCAAACAAATTTACAAGAAAAAAACAAACAACCCCATCAAAAAGTGGGCGAAGGACATGAACAGACACTTCTCAAAAGAAGACATTTATGCAGCCAAAAAACACATGAAAAAATGCTCACCATCACTGGCCATCAGAGAAATGCAAATCAAAACCACAATGAGATACCATCTCACACCAGTTAGAATGGCAATCATTAAAAAGTCAGGAAACAACAGGTGCTGGAGAGGATGTGGAGAAATAGGAACACTTTTACACTGTTGGTGGGACTGTAAACTAGTTCAACCCTTGTGGAAGTCAGTGTGGCCATTCCTCAGGGATCTAGAACTAGAAATTCCATTTGACCCAGCCATCCCATTACTGGGTATATACCCAAAGGACTATAAATCATGCTGCTATAAAGACACATACACACGTATGTTTATTGCAGCATTATTCACAATAGCAAAGACTTGGAACCAACCCAAATGTCCAACAATCATAGACTGGATTAAGAAAATGTGGCACATATACACCATGGAATACTATGCAGCCATAAAAAATGATGAGTTCATGTCCTTTGTAGGGACATGGATGAAATTGGAAATCATCATTCTCAGTAAACTATCGCAAGAACGAAAAACCAAACACCGCATATTCTCACTCATAGGTGGGAATTGAACAATGAGAACACATGGACACAGGAAGGGGAACATCACACTTCGGGGACTGTTGTGGGGTGGGGGGAGGGGGGAGGGATAGCATTGGGAGATATACCTAATGCTAGATGACGAGTTGGTGGGTGCAGCGCACCAGCATGGCACATGTATACATATGTAACTTACCTGCACGTTGCGCACATGTACCATAGAGCCTGAAGTATAATAATAATAATAAGAAGAAAAAAAAATTGAAAACACACACAAAAAAAAGAAAGAAACTTTGATTCAAGTAATATTTATGTTATTATGATTACATAAGTGCTATAGCTGAGCCACGTAGTATACTACAATTTCTTTTCCAGAACAACTTTTTGTCCTTCCTGAATTTAATATCTTTTAATATCTTCACTGTTTGTTTTTTCATTTGCTTGCTTTCATCTTCTGACCACTAATTTAACCTCAAGTCTGCCCTCCAGTTGTGTCTCTCTTCTCAATAACTTCAAGGACAGTAAATATTCTATTGCTTTCCTCTTCTAGATGAAATCTCTCCCAAAGCATTTTGACCTGTTTGAATATGGACTGGTTGATCTCTAAGTCCACTACACAGCAGCAGGAAAAAGCCCTACTAGCCAAAGGAGAAAACTGTTATCTGAACCTGATAAGAGATGTATCTGTGGGAAAAGGGTCACCCAGTAGGAGTCATGGTCATAGGGAGGATGTATCTTCTGCCAAACTGAAGTCCAGAAGGGATGAACATAAGCAATAAATATTACAACCTTAGTTTCTTCCTGCTGATCTCCTGCCCACATCTCTATTGGCCAAACCCAATGGTAAATCCACAAGCAAGGGAGCTCAGATAATGTAGTCCGTAGACATTAGTCTCCTGAAGCACAGAGAAGGATAGAGACTAGAACTGAAGAAGCAAACTAAGAATAACTAGCAAATCATGTCTTTCTATTTTTGGTTTGTTATTTCAGGATAACACATTCACTGGTAACTTTCTGAGAAAGGGCACATGAGAGGTAAATTACTTAAGTCTTTATAAATGCAAAAAATATCTTTCTGCCTCAAGCTAAATTGATAGTTTGGCTGGATATAGAATTCAAGGATGGAAGTAATTTTGCCTCTATATGCAAACTCATCTTCTACATTTCATTGTGTCTTCTCTCACATTTCTTTGTCACTGTTTTTATGCCTTTTAAATAATCATTTTACTATAATTTTAACTAAGTTTTAGGGTGGAGACAGAGGTAAATGGATGTATTCATTGCTTCCATCTTCATCTGGGAGTCCAGTAATTGCTTCTTGAGGGTGGGATCAAACAAACGCATGCAGTTTAAATAAACTTGTCTCACTCATGCACATCTGTTTACATGGGACAGAACCAGAGGAGACATTCACACTGTGTTAACTGTTTCATTGGATTCATTACAAATGTATCAATAGAACACTAATAGGACTACTCTCCTTACAGTTTTTGTAATAAAAGGATTACTTTCCTTAGAGTTTTATGTTACATATTTGAGTAATATTTTCAGTTCTCAAAGCACTTTTTCCTATTTATTTTCATTTGTCCTTGAAATGACTCAATGAAGTAGACATGGTAGGTGTTACTATCCCACTTACAGATAACCTGAAGCTCAAAGAGGTTGAATCATTTATCCAACTTAGTGGCAGAGAACAAGGCTCAAACCTAGGTCTTGAATGCCAAGGTTGGTGCCTTTCCCATGGTCCATGCTTTCTGCAAAGGCGATATTTATGTTTTTATAAACCACTCAGAATGGCAATCAAAGTGGTTTTGGATTCATTTTCCACAGAGTGCCCACATTGGCTCATGACAGTATTTGGACCATCTGTGGAAGATTAAAGAATCATAAGATCTCTCGACTCCAACTGTAAGAGATTCTGATTTATAAGGTCTGAAGTGCAGACCAAGAATATCTATTCTGTTTTTTTGTTTGTTTGTTTTTTGAGATGGAGTTTTGCTCGTTTCCAGGCTGGACTGCAATTGCACGATCTCGGCTCACTGCAACCTCTGCCTCCCGGGTTCAAGCAATTCTCCTGCCTCAGCCTCCCAAGTATCTGGGATTACAGGCATGCACCACTCCACCCAGCTAATTTTGTATTTTTAGTAGAGACGAGGTTTCACCATGTTGGTCAGGCTGGTCTCGAACTCCTGACCTCAGGTGATCCACCCGCCTCAGCCTCCCAAATTGCTGGGATTACAGGTGTGAGCCACTGCACCTGGCCAAGAATATCTATTTTTAAATAGCTTTCTAGGTGATATTAGAATGTAGCTTGATTGAAAACTGCCCCCCTACAAGGCCTGGAAGCGGTCTGGAGGGTCCCACAGGCTTCAAGGCATGGGTAAGTGAATGGCAGTTCCCAGAATGTAACCATTTAACCTTTCAGACAGCAGCCATCCCAGCCTGCCACAGTCTAAGCTAATAGCTCCATCTCTTCCACTCCTTCCCAAGGACCTCATCAGACCTCACTTCTGCCCTCATTACCCAGCCCTGTCCATTTACACAATGGAGACTCACTTGCCAGCTCCCTCGGCTCCTCTATTTTAGCTTGTAAGACTTCAGGGACTCTGCTTCCTGAAAATACTAAAGTGAAACATTTCCTCCCTAATAACTTAGGACCTCTTACAGAACTTAGTTCTCTAAGGAGCCAGAAGGGAAGAATAAGAAAGCACTCTGCTCAGTCTCTGACTGGTGGCCATAAAAATGTTATCCCAGGCTCTCAGGTGGTCTCCTAGCTGGGAAATATAAAATCCAAATAGCTTTAGGTCAGAGATGGAGCACCTTGGCATCGAAATGCAAGTAACTACGTATGAAGGCCTCATGGTACACAGTGGAGGAAGCCAATTTTCTAGAACCTGAAGGTCCCTGAGCTGAAGAATGACAGAGAGAAAGAGAAAAGGGCTGTACAACAAGAGTTTCACTGCTTTATTTACCAATGAGAGTATGAGAAGACTGAGCCTATTCGGAGAACGAATGGGAACAACCACCACAGTAACTTGGCAAGAGATACAGAAAACCTCCAGGAAAGAATTGCCCTAAGGCAGGGGCTGGTGCCTGAGCTTATACACAGTAACTCAGCCATTGGAGAAGAGGGATGATTTTGCATATTCTCTAATGTCCTTACCCTTGAACCCCAAGGTGCACCCCAGTGATATAGTCTGGCTGTGTTCCTACCCAAATCTCATCTTGAATTCCCATGTGTTGTGGGAGGAACGTGGTGGGAGGTAATCGAATCATGGGGATGGGTCTTTCCCATGCTGTTCTCATGATAGTGAATAAGTCTCATGAGATCTGATGATTTTATACAGGGGAGTTTCCCTGCACAAGCTCTCTCTTTGCCTGCTGCCATCCGTGTAAGACGTGACTTGCTCCTCCTTGCCTTCCACCATGATTGTGAGGCTTCCCCAGCCATGTGGAACTGTAAGTCCATTAAACCTCTTTCTTTTGGAAATTGTCCAGTCTTGGGTATGACTTTATCAGCAGCGTGAAAAAAGACTAACACGTCCAGGGTACCTATCACTTCCAGAGTCCTCTTTTAAGGTGTCTCTTCCACATAAGTCATCTTGCTCTTAACACAAGACCCCAAGCCCCTAGCCCAGAAAATGCCCTGGAGTAGGAACGTAATCCAAGGGTAGTCAATAGAGGCTAAAGCAGAATGTGAGGTAGCCTGGACCAGGAAGTCTCAAACAGCCAGCGGTGGCTCATGCCTGTAATCTCAGCACTTTGGGAGGCTGAGGTGAGAATAGCCTGAGCTCAAGAGTTCAACACCAGCCTGGGCAACATAGCAAGACTTCATCTCTACTGAAAATAAAAAGTCAAAATTAGCCAAGCATGGTGGCATGCACCTGTAATCCCAGCTACTTGGGAGGCTGAAGCAGGTGGATCACTAGAGTCTGCAGTGAGCCATGATCATACCACTGCACTCCAGCCTGGGCAACAGAGTAAAATCTTGTAGAAAAAAAAAAAGAGTTCTCAAATAGGGAGGCCAACTAAGCAAGCCAATCTGATGCCTAAATAAATTAATTTATTTAACAAATATTTATTGAGCACCAACTATGTTTAGACATTTTAAAAATCTTATTTAATAAATGCTTCTACTGCATGTACTCTGTGCCAGACACTAATTCATGTGCTTTATAAATATTAATTCATTTAATTCTCATAACAGCTCTGTAAGTTAACTACTATTATTATATCTTTTTAAGGTAAAGAAAACTAAAGGTGCAGAGAGCCTAAGTAACTTGCCCCAAGGTGTATCAATTAATCAATTAATTGTTGAGTGGTAGAGACACTCTTTTATGTATTAGGGATAGATTAATAAGCAAAAGAGACGAAACACTGTGCCCTCCTCATACTGATAATTTTTGGTTTGAATGTTTAAAGAGAGAGTCAGTTGAGTGGCACTGGGAGCAGAAACTAAAAAAAAAACACAAAAAACCAACATGAAAGCTGACAGGGAGGCCATGTGGCAGCAGAGTGTTCAAAAGGAAGGTGAGGGAGGTGACTGCAGATGATAGAAAAGTTAAAGGCCAGTGAACTGAGGGTGAGGGCCCAGTAGGAGAAGCAAGTCACACGAAGACCTGCCTGTTGCCAGCAATGTCATGTTCATGAGGCCCAGATTCTTCCTAGAGTCCCTAAGGTCCAGGTATGCAGCCGAGTTTTTTATCCTCTTATTCCTACAATAAGACCACCAGTACTGAATATGAGTAATTTTTGTTCTTCATATTCTTTTTTTTATTATTATTAAGTATTTATTGATCATTCTTGGGTGTTTCTCGGAGAGGGGGATATGGCAGGGTCATAGGATAATAGTGGAGAGAAGGTCAGGAGATAAACACATGAACAAAGGTCTCTGGTTTTCCTAGGCAGAGGTCCCTGCGGCCTTCTGCAGTGTTTGTGTCCCTGGGTACTTGGGATTAGGGAGTGGTGATGACTCTTAAAGAGCATGCTGCCTTCAAGCATCTGTTTAACAAAGCACATCTTGCACCGCCCATAATCCATTTAACCCTGACTTGACACAGCACATGTTTCAGAGAGCACTGGGCTGGGGGAAAGGCCATAGATCAACAGCATCCCAAGGCAGAAGAATTTCTCCTAGTCAGAACAAAATGGAGTCTCCTATGCCCACCTCTTTCTACACAGACACAGCAACAATCTGATCTCTCCTTCCTTTCCCCACACTTCCCCTCTTCTTTTCAACAAAACCACCATCGTCCTCATGGCCCGCTCCCGATGGTCGCTGTCTCTTCGGAGCTGTTGGGTACTCCTCCCAGACAGGGCGGCTGGGCAGAGGCGCTCCTCACTTCCCAGACGGGGCGGCCGGGCAGAGGCGCTCCTCACTTCCCAGACGGGGCGGCCGGGCAGAGGCGCTCCTCACATCCCAGATGGGGCGGCCGGGCAGAGGCACTCCTCACATCCCAGACGATGGGCGGCTGGGTAGAGGCGCTCCTCACCTCCCAGACAGGGCAGCCGGGCAGAGGCACTCCTCACCTCCCAGACGGGGCGGCCGGGCAGAGGCGCTCCTCACCTCCCAGACGGGGCGGCCGGGCAGAGACGCTCCTCACCTCCCAGACGGGGGGGCGGCCGGGCAGAGGCGCTCCTCACCTCCCAGACGGGGCGGCCGGGCAGAGATGCTCCTCACCTCCCAGACGGGGCGGCCGGGCAGAGGCGCTCCTCACTTCCTCCCAGACGGGGTGGCAGCCAGGCAGAAGCGCTCCTCACCTCCCAGACGGGGCAGCCGGGCAGAGGTGCTCCTCACTTCCCAGACAGGGCGGCCGGGCAGAGGTGCTCCTCACTTCCCAGACGGGGCGGCCGGGCAGAGGTGCTCCTCACATCCCAGACGTGGCGGCCGGGCAGAAGTCCTCCTCACTTCCCAGACGGGGTGGCCGGGCAGAGGCGCTCCTCACCTGCCAGACGATGGGCAGCCGGGCAGAGGCGCTCCTCACTTCCCAGACAGGGCAGCCGGGCAAAGGCGCTCCTCACCTCCCAGACGGGGCGGCCGGGCAGAGACGCTCCTCACCTCCCAGACGGGGCGGCCGGGCAGAGGTGCTCCTCACTTCCTCCCCGAGGGGGTGGCAGCCAGGCAGAGGCGCTCCTCACCTCCCAGACAGGGCAGCCGGGCAGAGGCACTCCTCACTTCCCAGACGGGGCGGCCGGGCAGAGGCGCTCCTCACTTCCCAGAGGGGGCGGCCGGGCAGAGGCGCTCCTCACTTCCCAGACGGGGTGGCGGCCGGGCAGAGGCTGTAATCCCAGCACTTTAGGAGGCCAAGGCAGGAGGCTGGGAGGTGGAGGTTGTAGCGAGCTGAGATCACACCACTGCACTCCAGCCTGAGCAACATTGAGCATTGAGTGAGCGAGACTCCGTCTGCAATCCCAGCACCTCGGGAGGCCGAGGCGGGCAGATCACTGGAAGCCAGGAGCTGGAGACCAGCCCGGTCAACAGGGCGAAACCCCGTCTCCACCAAAAATACAAAAACCAGTCAGCCATGGCGGCACGCGCCTGCAATCCCAGGCACTCAGCAGGCCGAGGCAGGAGAATCACAGGAGCCCGAGGCAGGGAGGTTGCAGTGAGCCAAGATCACGGCAGTACAGTCCAGCTTCGGCAACAGAGGGAGACCGAAAAAAGAAGGAGAGGGAGACCGAAGAAAGGGGAGAGGGAGAGGGAGGGGGAGGGGGAGAGGGAGAGGGAGAGCTGTTCTTCATATTCTTAAGAGCCTCCAACATTCAGTCCTCTGGTGCCCTAATCCCTTATGAAACTAAGAACTGCACAAAGCCAAACCCTAAAAGCCAGCATGCACAAAAAATCTTCTTGAAAGGTTAAAAGCATGAAGTTGCACTGTTTTGGGACAAGCATGACCATGGAGAGAGGCACAAAGGTGGGATGACAATGCAGAGAAGTGCAGGGCTTCTTGCAGATAATGCCCTTGGGAATCAGCCTCAGTTAACACCAACTCAACAGAAACAGTGGCAGAAGTCCTAGACCTGCAATTTTCCACTTCAACCAGCAGGCGGTGCAGCAACACATCACTGCAACGTATGCATTAAACAGTGGCCTTGTTACATTGGTTTCTGGGTGTAACATGGGCTGAGAAGAAAGGCCCTCTCCCTCCACCTAGAGGACATCAACAGCTGAGAAAGCTGACATTTCTGAAGTAACATTGGGGAAGAAACAGAGCAAAATGGCAGTCACATGTGGAAACAGGATTTTATGAGCACATCTGAGATGCCCCATGGGAACTCTCAGAAACAATTTGGAAGCATTTGATAGGAGACTGGACATACTGCAATAGCATCTTGTAGTTAAAACAAAAATAATGGTTTGTGTTTTCCCTGAGAACCCATTTAAACCTTCAGATTGATGTGATGTGGGTGAACATGAATAATTCTTTGATTTTCCTTTGTCTCACCTCAGTTGATGGTGTGCTGCATGGGGAAGGCTGTGTTTATTAAAGCTGAGCCAAATCACATTGATCCTCATTCTCACCTCTGCTGTGTCTCAGGAAGCCACATTCCAGAACAGTGAGTCAACTTGATGCTGGTAGGGAACACTCAGCAGGGAGCTTCAGCAATTCCAGCGCAAGTCAGAAAGAGTATTTGGCAAGGGCTGGCTCACTGCAATGTGGTCCATTAGGCAGGGGAGTCGGCCATGGTCAGAATCATAAGACCTTCAGAGCTGGAAACTTCCATAGGAATTGGCTTTCCCTCACATCACAGACAAGGGAACTGATGAGATTTTATGTGTCCATTGCAGGAATTTCATACAACCATACCCTTCCCCTATATCAAGATTTACCAGCTCCTGCTACTCTCCCCAAGAAGAGGGCCAACCTTCCCAGTGCCCTAAGCAAATTGGCTTTCTCCTCTCATCCCTTTCCTCCACTGGTATATTCAGGGCAATACTTGGGAAAGCTTATTTTTGACCAGAAATTCCAGCGTAACTTAATGAGCTGTCTGGTCTTCAGCATGGCAAGGTCCCAAGAAGTTGCAAGATTGATGATGATGATGATGATGAACAGCAATAATGACAGTAGCAACATCCACTTTTTGAGCTGGGTACTATACTAAATACTTTATATACATTCCCTCACTGAATGTTCACCACTCTTCAGAAATAAGTATTATTCTCATAGTACCAATAGAGACACTGAGGTTCAAAAGTCAAGATATACACTCCAAGTTGCCAACTTATTAAGTAGTAAAGGGAAGATTTGTACCCATATCTGCCTGACTCTGAAGCTCATCTCTCCTCATCTCTTGTTAGATGCGATTCAACATCCACCTTCTCATTTCAGGAAGGAAAGGGAGATCAGGTGTGCAGGAAGCTGAACATACTGCCCTAGAAGGCCATTTCTACCTTCATTCTCTGTAACTGGTTCCCATTGGCCAGGTCCATCTGCCTCCTACCTTCTTAGAGGTCCCAGGCATTTTCTATAGACTGGTAGGAAAACTGAGGAAGTCAGAAATCTTCTTAAATTAGGAAAATATTAGTTTATTCAGTGGGGAAAGAAAACCTAGGGGCAAAAAGAGCCTAGAGAGTCAGTCTTGAGGAAAATCAAGTCAACCACATTCACAGTCCTATTCATTTTCTAACCCATTTAAATGGAATTCTAATTGCATAAAACAACTAATTTTGCTCATTAAGGTCCAATTAAATTCATCTGAAACTCAGGATAATGGCATTGTTGTTGAACAGCCATATTAAAGATGAAACATAATCTCTCTTGACTCCATTTCCTTTGACAAAATAAAGTTCAGCTGCTAATGAGCCCACAATACCAGGCTTCGTTTATAAATGGCAACGAAGGGTGCCAGTTTTTGAACAGCAGTTTTTTTATTATCATCATCAACAGCCATTTCCTTTGTTACCAAAATACACAGAAATGATTACGAGGCCTTTTTTCTCATTATGGCTTTGATTTTGGGGGAAAAATATGAAATGAATAGCTGCATAATCATATCACGGTAAAGTCACACATTGAAAGTCCATAGGGGGTGGCCTCAAAGCCTTGATGCAGGGCATTCTATGGGCTGAGCAGACATTTCAATTTCCAGCCTTTCAGGTCTCAGACAATCCCTCCCCTAGAATCTAAATCTCTTTGTTTCAGGGCAAACAAGAAATGCTTCTCCCTACCTAGGTGGCCCATACCGCTATATTTTTATAACCTCAGGAAACAACCTGTTTGCTCTCTAGAGTCAAGAAAGAGTCTGTCTAGTGAGTCTGCCTTGGCACACAGACTTGTCAGCCTCTGGCACACTTAGTCTCTTCTATGGGCAGCCATCAGGATGGCAGAAGACTGCCATGCCCCTCCTCAGGGCCTTGCTGTGTTCACAGCTAACCTCACCTGGCAGAGTGCCTGTGCCTGTCAGCCGTACTGCCACTCTCTAGCCCAGAGATATTAATCTAGTGCCCAAAGTTAAGGCAAATGCTAATGTTACCAGGGTGTCCTTGCTCCCAGGGCTCCCAAGACGGTGGCGGGCCACTTCCAAAATGGTGTTGGTCCGCTTCCAAGATGGTGGCAAGCCTCGTGTTCTCTGACCTGGGGTTCTTGGCCTCACGGATTCCAAGGAAGGGAATCTTGGGCCACGCGGTGACTGTTAATAGCTCTATTAGAAGCCGTGAGTCACGGAAGAGAACGGTGGAACCCAGTGACTAGTGCTCAGCTCGATTAGGACGAATCCAGGCACTTAGCCTTGCAGGAACAATGGCAAGCCTTTATCCCGATCAGGAGCAGCAACGGGTACCACGCTGGATCAGGAGCACAGCGGACACCCTGCCGCATCCAGAGGGATGGAAGTCAGCCGTGGGTCTGTGACGGCAGCAAACAGCACTGGTGGATGGTGACCAAAAGCTCAGCTCGAGCCGTAACAAACACGGACCATAAGAAAGTGCAGTTGCAAGATTTAACAGAGTGAAAACAGAGCTCTCATACAAAGGGAGGGGACCCAAAGAAGGTAGCCATTGCCAGCTGGAATGCCTGGGTTTATATCCCGATTATTGTCCCTCCTGCTGTGTTCTCAGGCAATAGATGATTGGCTATTTCTTTACCTCCTGTTTTTGCCTAATCAGCATTTTAGTGAGCTCTCTTCACTACCTGATTGGTCAGGTGTGAGCTAAGTTGCAAGCCCCGTGTTTAAAGGTGGATGCAGTGACCTTCCCAGCTAGGCTTAGGGATTCTTAGTTGGCCTAGGAAATCCAGCTAGTCCTGTCTCTCACTGTCAGCCCCTAGCCCAGCGTATTAGTCACAGTTCTACATAAAAACAGAACCAATAAGGTATATAGATATAGATAAATATAGATGATATAGATATAGACGATTAGATAGAGAGATATATAGATATATGAGAGGGGATTTATTAGGTGAATTGGTTGTGTAAGTAGGGAGGCTAAGTCCTATGATATGCTTCTTGCAAGCCAGAGAACCAGGGAAACCAGAAGCATGGCTCAGTCCAAGTTTGAGTTTGAGGACTGAGAACTGAGGAGCCACTGGTACATGTCCTGGTGTCTGAAGGCCAGAGAACCAGCAGTTCTGATGTCCAAGAGCAGGAGAAGCTGGGTGTCCCAACTCCAGAAGACAGAGAGAGCAAATTCATCTTTCCTCTGCCTTTTCATTCTATCTGAGCCCTTAGCCAATTGGCTGATGCCCATTCACATTGGGTGAGGGGGTGTTATTAGTTTGTTCCCACGCTGCTAATAAACACATACCCAAGACTCAGTAATTTATAAATGAAAGAGGCTTAATGGACTCAGTTCTACATGGCTAAGGCCTCACAATCATGGTGGAAGGCAAAGAAGGAGCAAAGGTATGTCTTACGTGGTGGCAGACAAGAGAGTGTGTGCAGGGGAACTGCCCTTTATAAAACCATCAGATCTCGTAAGTCTTATTCACTGTCAGGAGAACAGTATGGGAAAGACCCATACCCATGATTCAATTACCTCTCACCAGGTCCCTCCCACGACATGTGGAAATTATAGGAGGTACAACTCAAGATGAGATTTGGGTGGGGACACAGCCAAACCATATCAGAGGGATTCCTCTTTACTCAGCTCACTGATTCAAATGCCAGTCTTTTCTGGAACACTCTGACAGACACAGCCAGAAATAATGCTTCACCAGCTATCTGGTTAGCCCTTAATCCAGTCAAGTTGACACCTAAAATCAACCATCACACCAGTGAGAGCATAAGTCTGGCCAAGTGGCATTCAGTCAGGCAAGTGTCTGGTATTCAACCAAGCTTAGGGAGCATCTGATATGTGCAGGGTGTTGCAGAAAATATGGAGAAAAATCAGGCCTGTGGAGCACGGCATGAATAGAGCACATAAAATAAGAATGCAGGTCCATAATCCTTTATCCAAAACACTTAGAGCTAGGTTTGTTTTGTGTGAATTCAGAACTGTTTGGATTCTAGAAAGGCCTACCAAATATCATATATTACCTAACACCCCACGTGAATATTTTGAGGTGATGTGTGTGAATATTCATACTAAATGAATGAATAAAGAATGTGAACAGTTTCGTATCAGTTCAGATCAGGTCATTTTGCTTCTAAATGAGTTATGACTTATGAATTTTCCTGGGAGCAAAGGAAGACCCACCTAGGAGGGGAAGAAAAAGGGGTTCTATCTGAAATATGATGAATGACTGGATCCATCTGACACCACCCTCTGGAGTCCCTTGCACCCTGAAAGGAACACAGGTGTAGTGAACTGAGAGGTGTTAATCTTACTGGAACCCTTGGACTCCTACAGGTAGAGTATGAAAGGCCCATTTCTGAGTGTGGGGCCAAGGGATTTGCCTTTCTCCAAAGAGCTGATGCAAGAAGTCTGTCTCCAGTGTTCCTGGGGCTGCTGGAGCTGAGGATCAGACTCCCCCATAGTCTCCCAGGCTCAGCCTTCCAGGGCAGCTCTGTGGCCAGTGTGTGCCTTCCCTCTTTGTAGCCTGTCTTCCATTGAAAAGACTCACTACCCCCACTAGCACAATCACACACCTGGCCCAATCAACAGAAGGCAAGTCCACATTTGGCTAACTATATATAGCCTTTGCAAATGGGTGAGTATACTAAATAATATATTCAAAATAAATCTTCATATGTAAGAATATATGTTCTTATGAAAAGATTCACCTAATGCCTCTTAGTCTCCAGGAGCTGTAACAGGAACACATTTAATATTTTTTTTAACTTTGCATGATTTTTTTTTTTTTTTTAAATGCTGTAATAGGCCTGGCACAGTGCTTCACACCTGCAATCCTAACACTTTGGGAGGCCAAGGTAGGCAGATCACTTGAGCCCAGGAGTTCATGACCAGCCTGGGCAACATGGCAAAACCGTTTCTACAAAAATTAGCTGGGTGTGGTGGCATGTGCCTACTTAGGAGGCTGAGGTAGGAGGATCACTTGAGCCTGGGAGGCAGAGGTTGCAGTGAGCCAAGATCACTCCACTGCACTCCAGCCTGAGCAACAGAGCAAGACCTTGCCTGAAATACAAAAAATAACATATTGTAATATATGGAGACAGAATGAATACTATTCAATGAAAACTAAGTAGCTAATTGTGGAATTAGCAACGGTGGCCGTACGACCTTGTAAACATACTAAAAACCACTGGATTTTACATTTCAAAAGGATGAATTTTATGGTATATGGATTATCAATTTAAAAAAAACCTAAACAGTTGAAAGTTAACTGTGAAATGACTTTCAGCTCCACTGCAGTCCTATGACCACACCCTGAGACCTATCACCACTGGAATCTCAAATGTAGAAATCTGAAACCAATGCCCCTACCTCAGACCACGCCTCCTGATGAAAGACCTCTCAGCCTCCCTCCTGCTATATCTGCTGAACAGTTGTCTTCGTTTTCTATCGGTGCTGTAATGAATAAATTTAGTGGCTTAAAACAACACACATGTATTCTCTTACAGTTCTGGAGGCCAGACGTCTGAAATCAGTTTCACTGAGCTCCTGTCAACAGGTCAGCAGGGCTGGTTCCGTACAGAGGCTTCTGGGGACAAACTGTCCCCTTGCCTTTCCTGCTTCTAGAAGCCACCCACATTCCTTGTTTCTGGCCCCTTCCTCTATCTTCAAGGCAGATCCCTTCCATCCCATGGCCTTGTTTGTCACTGACCCTCCTGATTCCCTCTTAGGAAGAATGTGCTTCACACTGAGCCCACCCAGATAATCCACGATAATCTCCTTGTCTCAAGCCTTTAACTTAGTAACATCTACAAAGTCTCTTTTTGCCATGTAAGATAACATTCACAGGTTCTGGGATGAGGCTGTGGACATCTTTAGAAGCCATGATCCAGTCTCACATGGCCTTCCACTCCCTAGAGATTCTTCTCTTTCCTCCCAGTGAGTCCCCTCTTGACATCAACTACCTTTCTTATCCAACCCAAAAACGAGTTGAAAGAAACTGTTGTCTTTCCAGCATCTTCAATTCTCTCACACTCTTTTCCTTACATCAAACCCACCTGGATACCCCCTCCTGGAACAATTCTATAATCTGCCTTCTCTGTTCTTATAATCAGGAAATTGGTCTTCTCAGATAAAATCTCCCCTTTCCTGTGTAAAACCTGCAACTCCATCTCTGCTCCTAATCCCTTTCTCTCCCTTCGGGATTTCTCCAGAAATTATTGTTTAGATTCCCCATCTCTGCCCTTCAACTAGATCCTTTCCCTCAGAAATAAATATTTTCTCCTATCAAAAAGAAAAAGTGGCCGGGCGCAGTGGCTCAATCCTGTAATACCAGCACTTTGGGAGGCTGAGGCAGGCGGATCAGTTGAGGTCAGGGGTTCGAGACCAGCCTGGCCAACATGGTGAAATCCTATCTCTACTAAAATACAAAAATTAGTCAAGCATGGTGGTGCACGCCTGTAGTCCCAGCTACTCGGGAGGCTGAGACAGGAGAATCGCTTGAACCCAGGAGGCAGAGGTTGCAGTGAGCTGATCATGCCACTGCACTCCAGCCTGGGCGATAGACCCAGACTCCATCTCAAAACAACAACAACAAAGAAAAGCAAAAAAAGAAAAAATGAGGACTTCTTGTTCTGGGCTTGTTTCTCCCTGGCTAAGTATAATTTAAAATCCTAGACATAGTACAATAAATACACCTAAGAGAACTACAAAGTGTTGAAGGAGGAAAGCAGACTAACAAGGACTTCAGGATTTAAGGAATCTGTGTGAACAGGGTTCAGTTCTCTGCATTTTCTTTTTATCTCCCATATTTCCTGGACTTGGAACTGGAAAATCCTGTAAATGGCAACTACCAACAAGCAAACACAATTTAAAAAGAAAAAAAGCCCTAGGAAAAGTCTGTTCTGTCTAGTCAAAGAACAGGGAAAGGAGCAATCTCGCAAAACAAAAACATTGACAATACTCCTCCTACCCCTATCAAACACAAGGCATGGCCCCTGCTTCCAGTGTCAGTAAAGACCAAACAGGAAGTCTGGGATTCCCCTCCACACTTGGTGGCAGCAAGTGACCCAAGACGAGGCTTCCCTCCCCACCTCCCAGCATTGTGTTGCTGGACTGCGTGTGGGGTTCTGTACTCCTTTCTCCCAATTACATAATCTTACTTGGAGTTGGTAACATTTTTTTTTTTTGCTTTGACCACTGCCTCTTCTTGAAACATGCTCTTCCCTTGCTGTCCAGGAAACCATAGTATCCTGGGTTTCCCACCTCACTGAGCTTTTCAGCCCCCACGCACAGGATCCTCTTTTCCTACCCAACTATGTTTTGCCGTTCTCTAGGGTTCTGAACTCTGCTCATTTCTTTTTTCATGTGATATGTTTTCTAAGTAGCCTGCCCTCCATTCCCCTAGATTTTTACTTACTTAAAAAAGTCGAAAAAAGAAGAATAAGCCTGGAAAATGGAAAAAAAACAAAAAAAGTCATGTTCATTGAAGTGTAATTTACATACAGTTCACTCATTTTAGTGTTAAGTTCTATGAATTTTGACAAATATATACAGTCTTGTTACCACCATCATAATCAACAAAAAGAATATCTCCATCACCCCCAAAATGTTCCCTTACGTTCTTTGTTGTCATCCCTTCCCCTACCTCGTCCTTGGCAACCACTGGATCTGTTTTCTGTGCCTATAGTTTTGCCTTTGCCAGGAGATAATTCTCCTGTACATCTTCACGTCTACCAATAAAGATAATGCCTTCACATTCATACCTCTAATGTTAACCTTTCTTTTGAGCTTCAGACTCACCTCTCCAATGTCTCGTTTGGGTCAGATTTTTTCTTCATGCGTTGAGAAGATTGAGTGATTCAAAAGTTACTCAACCTCTGTTAAGTTTTAGTTTTATTCCATAAAAGAGGGTAATGGTACTTATTTTGCTGATTTACTGGGAAGGTTAAATAAGATAAATGTCACCAAGGAGACTAGAAGACTGGATGTACACAATAGATGCTCAATATATCATTAATATCGGTGCTTTTGATGAAGTTTCATTTCCTCAAAGGGACCTCAAAGTTGCCCGGGGTTTCTGAGTCATAGGCCCACTTGCTGGAGAGTTCAGGCCTCATCAGAGACTAGAAATCATTCTCCCCACTGGCCAGTTATGTGTTCCTACAACATGTCGGGTGAGAGGATGTGTAACTCTTCAGATAACTGCTCATCTGAATTCTCAGGAAGACTTTGCAGTACAATTGAGTCTTGCAACCAACCAATTACTTCATGTAATGAGAATGCCTCAGGATCTCTGGTTAGCTTCAAGTTTATGGGGCTGATTTATATCTGAAATGAAGATTGTTTCATTTCAGATTCATTTTACTTAAAGGCAAAAATAAAGCACAATGTTATCTTGCAGCAGATACTGCTCCAATGATTATTCATAAGGCCTCCAGGGCGTTTATAGTAACGTGTGCATGAACGGCCTTGTTTCACACTGGATGGGTACAAGGAGAGGTGGCAGACCCATTCACTTCTACACAGTTCTGTATTCTCGGTCTCCATGTTTTCACATACTGTGACCCAATAACAATGTGTAATAAATTCTAAGAAGCCATGTGATACTTCAGTGGATGCTTCTTCTCAATTTCTCTCTAGTTGAACTAAAAAAAAAAAAAAAAAAAAAAAAGTCCTTTAATAAAAGTAAACTGACAAGGATCACATTGTTCTCATTTCAAACACACAAAAAGGAATTAAAATGTTATGAAATATGCCAGGCTGTTTTTACTAATCCCTTAACCTCTAGAGAAAGGGCTTGCAATTAGTGTTACATTAGAATTGTCACAGCTAAGCAATTTTTTTTAATACTAGAAGGACTTCAGCTGATTTTATGCTACACATATACACTAAACATGCAGTCAGTGTAACACAAAAAAATTAAAATCACAATTGAAGTGCCACACAGTAAGTGAAAAAGGTTTAACGGTCTGTCTGGTCATAGAGCTAATAACCACTTTACGCAGAATGCAGTGAAACAAAGGTGCCTTTCTCAATAGCTAGAGTGCCTTTGTGGCCAGCACTATTTTACTAAGGCCATATACAGCTGTACTTGGTTATAGGCACATTTGTTAAGTGAGACTATAAAAAACAGCTGTATTTGAGATCGCATAGACCTCTGCACATTTTCTCCCTGTGGCAGCCAATCAGAAATCTTGCTGACAGGCAAACTTGTACAGAACAAATGATCCTATTTAGATTAATTCCTCTTAATGCCTTACCCAGGCCTACTTTCCCGTCATATTATAGAGACAGCAGGTCAGTTCCATTCAAAACCTAGAGATAGAAAATTCAAGCTTGATTAGTTGATAAAATATATGACTACACTGGTAGAGAATGTGGAGTGCTTAGTCTCTGTAAAAAGAAGGCTGGTGGGCTCTACCCCAGCTCAGAGTTCAGCCACAAGGTACTCTGGAATATGAGCACCCAGCCAGGGAGCAGTCTAGGGAACTGGGTTTTAGCTGTGGCTCTTTCCTTACTGTTTTGGTCTTCACTCTCTACCCAGGACCAGGATACATCCATACCCTTTGCCATAAAAGTCTGAAATGCCGTCCCAGTCCCTGGCTCTGGGCTTTTGCCCATAGGATGTTAACCAGTGTCCCACAGAGGACTGAAATGTGCTTACTTGGCTGGGCTTCCTTGCTCTCCTGCCTCTGCCATTGACATGAGAAGAACATATCTGGGCTGCCCACTGGGTCCACTAGAATGATGGGAGACCCACGGAGCAGGTGTGTGAGCTAGTCCAAGCCAAGGTCAGCACAGCTGTCCAGCCAAGCCCTGCCTAGATGAGAGAAATAAATGCTTTCCTCTGCTGTAGGCCACTAAGATTTTGCAACTTTGCAATTGTTTGTAATGTGGCAAAATGGTGGTCCCAGTTAACTGAAGCAGTCACCAAAACTGCCTGCCCTTGGGCATCCCTTTTCCTGTCTATCCTCCAGGTCTCATTTATACAATGAAGGAGGGACTGGAAGACCTCTAATTCCTACTAATGACAGCTGCGGACCAGGAATCCTGGAACGAAAAGTGATCCAGACTCAAGGGTCTGAGATGTATTCAGGGCCTAGAAGGAGTTGAAGAAAACACTTCCATTGGTACTGAAGCGGGCAGGCAGGGGACTTTGTCTCCAAAAATATCGCCATGTATGTGCCACAACCATGGAAAAAGTCAGCAACAGAAGGAGGGTCTGAAAAACCTGGGCCGCAGTATGTCCTGATAGCCAGCTCTCCAATAAACTTGTTTTTCTATTGGTTTAAACCCAGACAAATAAGCAAGTCAGAGACAGGACTGGAGAAAATGGAAATCTTTATTTTTAAACACTAGTACATTTTCAGGCTGTTTTAAAAAAGAAAAATCATGTTACATTAGTTCAAAACTATGCATCAAAGCATATTTATTTAAACTCTAATTTTACAAACACATAATGAAAGAAACATATATTTTATAAATATCTACTCAGAATATGTATTATGAAAAAAAGTGTTTAAAAATAACAGCCCCAGATCTCCCTCTTTAAATATATAAAATTCGCATAACAATTCATAAGAATTCTTTCTCAAGAGCCAAAAGTTTCATTTCACAAAGGCCAACAACTCAGTTCCCATCAGACACAATCAAAAGTAATAGGAATATTCAAAAATGTAAAAGTTCTGTACAAGGGAAATACAGATAGCACACAGGTAAATCTCATTAGCATACATGCCATTTGTGTTTTAAAAATGTTTTATAAAAACTGCAATTTGAAACAAATAAGTGAGAGTCCTTCCCTGACTGTGGAAAATATATAAATTATCACCCTCCCTGCTGGGTACCGAGGTGCCACCTGCTGGAGCTAGAGAGAGAGGTCCCCGTGTGTTTCCTGACAGGGCCCTAAGCCGCACAAGGGGACCCGCCTCCTCTGTGGCAGTGGCTTTTCCTAGTGGGTGATTCACTAGTATTTCCTTTCACTTAGAAAACTTCTTTGGGATCATAGAAGACAATTGCTCACAAGTGAAAGCAAGACTAGAGATGATTTCAGATTGCTGTGTCCAATTAATTGTGTATTGTGTATTTTTGGTGACCAAACTCTGGAAACCCGATTTACCACTGTTAGAGACACACCCCATCACCTATGCCAGCAAAAGTCATGGCACAGCCCCAGGGATGTCCCTTCATCTTCTCTCTTCCAACTCAAGCTGCTCTGTGGCCTGCAGCAATGTATGCAGACTACTGTCTCTTCTGGCACTTCTTCTGGAAAGAGCTCTTCAAAAAAGTGCGGTATACAGGGTCGGCCACATATTCATTCTTAAACCTGGAGCTCAGCACTCTTTGTCTCTTTCTCTCCCCTTGGATAATGTCTGCTCCATAAAATGTGTCTTCAAATCGCATGTCAGAGGCTGTGGACTAAAAGCAGCTGGTGTTATATTGCAAAACGGCACGGCATTTGATCATCAGAACACTGGACAAAGATCTGACTCGGTCAGCTGGGGTTAGGGTACAGATGCCCCAGTCACCAGCTCAGGCTAGAAGGGCCCCAGGCATGGCTTTGGGCTTTCCCTCGCCTCTCCCACCCAAAGTGGGGGGCTCCATTTAGCCCTACTTTCTCCAGGATCTCCTCACCCTCCAACCCCAGGGACCTTCCCCAAACAAAAGCAAGATTAAAGTCTTCTCATTTTAAACTTCCCTCATTTTTCATCTCCCCTCTGGCTCTTGCCCAACAAGGTTTTTGACAAATGTCAACAGTCATCTCTAAGTTACCTTTACTCCTACTTAGCTTTGGGCCTCTGCCCCACCCCTTCCCTGAAACTGTTCTTGCTGAATGAAGTCCTAGTTGCTAATTCCTGTGACACCTTCCTATCCCTAAACTGACTTGACTAGTCTGCCAACTAATTATGGCTTAAAGCTCTCTTCTCTGTCATTTTGTAAACCCACTCTCCTGCTTCTCCTTCTCTGGCTGCTCACTTTTGATGTCTCAGGGGTTCCCTTTCTTAACTATCTGCTCAACTACGATGCCCTAAGGTTTGGCACTGGGCCTTCTCCTCTCCACTCCTGTTCCCTGGACCTTTGTGCCCACACCCCTGGCTTCAGTGTCTGCAGGAGATGCTCACATCTCCTGCTCCAGCTCAGGCCTGTAAGTGCATTTCCCCAGCAGGCATCACAAAGTCCCTGTCTCAGAGGCCCTTCAAATCAGCCTGTCCTAAATTGAACTGAAAGCCTTCCTTCTCCATTGCTGTCCTTCCTACATTCCATGAAAGGCACCACCATGCCCATGTACCCAGTTACACTGGCCAGAAACCTAAAGGCACTGTACACATTTCCCCATCGTGTCCAGGATTCCTCCTGCATGTACCTTGAAGCCCTTCAGCCTTTCTTCTTGATCCTTACCCTATGGGGCAGGCCCTCACCTCTGCAAACCACTGCAATAAATGCTGTACCTCCAACCTATTTCCCACAATACCACTGGAAGAAAGCTCTCTAATAGCCCTCTTATTATAAGACTCTACATGATTATATGCCCTTCCTTGTAATTTTCCAGCAGGCTACTGCCTTCAAGATGACATCCCCACTCCCTGGGCTAGACCTATATAACCTGGCCAGAAGCCTGCCCCGTGCTCTGCTCAGACAGCATCAGTTGCAGGTCCTGGTCATACTTGCCTGGCTCGGGGCCCCATGCTTCTCTGTCTTTGGACACTGTTTCGTTTCTGTGAAACTTATTCTATTCTACTGTCTCTGCCCTCGGCAAGCTTAAGGGTCCTTCTTTGGGACTCCTGTGGCCCTGACACATCCACTCAGTAAGATGAGGGCAGTGGTAGAGGTAAGGGGCAAGTAAGTTTCTCCCCATCAGGGAACCCCATAAAGGTGAGGATATTAGGGACTGTGTACCCAATTTTACATGTGTTCCCCACGGCAAACAATGTGGGTAGTACTTGGCTACTGTTCACTAAGTGTTTGCTGAGTAAGGGCATGTGGCTTTTTCTGTGATAATCAGATAAAGCCTGAAGTCTACGGTACGCACTGTTTTTGCTTCCCAATTCCCTACTATCTTGCCTCCTAAAATGCACTGGCAGCTGTTTTCACTGAGGTGGATGACTTCTGATGACATCAACACACAGCACATTTCACTGTGCTGAGACTGCTTCCCCTGGCTGCTGGCAGAGGCAGAGGTGAAAGACACTTTAGGACTTGAAAACACACGGTCCATAGTAAAGAAGAGAAAAACAAGAAAACGGCCACAAGGAAGCCTGAAAACAAAAAATGTACCGAAGTATAAAGCTGTTCATGTTTCCAGCCAGTTCATGGGACAGTTACTCAGGGTAACAGGCCACCTCCATGGCTTCCCCCAGATAACACCTAAGTTTCACTAGAGAAGAAAACTAAATCATTATGGGCTGGTTGGGTTCCCTCTGCCATTAGGAGAAAACACTTTTGTTTCATTCATTCTTGGCAAAATACTTCTCTGAGTAATCTTTCACTTTTGTAAGTGCTAAAGTTATCAAAGAAGAAAATAAAACATCTATGAAAGTGTTGCCACTGTGCAGAAACAGCAAAAGTCGGCCTCTCAAATACAATAATAAAACCGATTTACCAGGCGCTGTAGCTAATTATGCACCGTTGCTACGGTTATTCTGTGAGACAATAAAAGGTAATGGGGCTGCTTCTGAAGTGAGTGGAAAAGAACCCCGCACAATCACTGAGGTGGACTGCTGGCTCTTTTGAACAGTTTCTCCCCCAGTCAGCGTGTGTCTGGGTGAGCCAAAGTCATTAAAATACAAGGCCTCCTGACAAGGGCTGTTAACCTCCATCCTTAAAAAACAAAAGAGACTTTTCTAACCATAAAATATCTTCCATCGATGAGTTTTCCAATTAGATTTGTTTTGCCAACTGGAAAAAAAAAAGTAATAATCATGGACAGACTAACCAAGGGTCTGAGGGCTACGTACCAACCCAGGGGAGAAACAGGCTGGCCACGACAAGACTGTGTCTGTCTTTGATTCAATAAAGGTGGCCAACAGGACTTAGTGACTGTGAGCCTTTGTTCCCTAAGATATTTTCTACTTGGCTCAGCCGCTCAGAATAGCAGGCTGCATTCAGAGTGTATGGATGTGATTTATATATTTTCACTTTTTTTTTTTAATTAAAAATTTTCTCTGAGAACAAAAAAAAAAAATTGAATGTTGGTGAGCTTGTTCAGTGAAATAGACCTCAGAAAATCCAGGACCTGTGTTCAGAGACAGCGACAGGGGAAGGCATCCTGGTATCTGAGCGAAATCTACTGTGAAACAAAGAGATTGTGATCAGAGTATGAAAGCAATGAGCTTTCTTCTCATGTGATTAAGAAACAGTATTTGAAATCTACAAGACTCAGCTGGTAGGATGCTTAGTCATACATCGATTAGAAAATGAAAGACCTAAGAGACTTTGAGAGGCTACCTACTCCACTCCCCATCCTCTAAATCTCTAGGTGCTGAAAAAGGAAAAGAAAGGAGCAGGAGGAGCTGGGAATAAGGCAGGGAAGAGGGGAGTCCAAGGAAGACAGGAATACAGAACGAGAGGAAGCTATCTCTAACATCTCGAAAAGGAAAGTTTTTCTCAAGAAATTTCAGGTCTCAGAATAGTGACAAGTCATCTAAGGTTTTTCGGTCTTGGTAAGATTTGGCTGGTATCTTTACAACAGGAATATTTAATTTTTTCTTTGCTTGCTGTTATTATCTAGTAGTTACTCTATTTACAGGTGTGTGGGTCCCCTCTGAGCCACATTTCCCATCGAGTGGGCAGCAATACCACCACTCCTCTTGACGATTTCACTTTGAAGGACCTTCCTCTGAAGGATGCAGCTGAGAGGAAAGTCAGTTCCCACCTGATGCAGTTACTCTGCTGTCAGGATCCCACCTGATTGGAAAAAAGCTGCATACACAACTGAACGTTTAAGGCAAGCTTGTCCAACCCATGGCCCGCGGGCTGCATGCTGCCCAGGATGGCTTTAATGTGGCCAAACACAAATCTGTAAACTTGCTTAAAACATTATGAGATTTTTTTTGCTTTTTCTTTTTTTTTTTTAATAGCTCATCAGCTATTGTTAGTGTAGTTTATGTGAGGCCAAAGACAATTCTTCTTCTTCAAGTGTGGCCCAGAGATGCAAAAAGATTGGACATCCCTGATTTAAGAAAACCCTTGGTTTTTCCAAAATAACCACATAATCTACAGTGACTCTATCACTGCAGATAAGTATATCATAAGCACTCACTAAACTGAATTATTCAGAAAAAAAATTTCATTTTAGTCAGAAAAACCCCATCCATTCAAATTTCTCTATTTAGGATTTATCATTTCACAGATGCAATAGATATAATCCTAAATGAATAAAACTGACTTCATTTCAGGGTCCACTAAATATTTTATAATACAATAATATGAAGCCTAAATTATTGTGAATATTTTTCAACAACTTCAGTTTTGATTATTTGTCCATGTTTGTTCATCTTTTAATGGTATGTGAGGGCATGAAACTACTATTTCCTTTTTAAAAAACTGCTTTAGTATTCCCACAACTAGCATTTAGGCTTTGTTTATCCCTTTTATTATGAAAGTCAGAGTTTAGCTTAATGATGAACTGACACAAACATCAGTGACTTTCTGAGACAGAAGGTAGTCAATCCATGATAAACCTATAAAAGAAGAGACAGACATTCAATTATGCCGAGTCCCCTTTGATCTACTCCTGAATACTTTCTTTTAATGTTGCTTCTACTAACAAGATTGCAAATGCCTTAATGGTATCTTTGTTCGCTCCTGGTGTTTTGCACAGAGCACACATTCAGTAAGTATTTTTGTGCACCAATAAATGTTAACACAAAGAAGCATCATGTGACTTCATTAGAAGAAAAATAAAGCACAAGCATTAATTTCCCCAATTTTGGCTGAATTTGAAGTTTGCATTCAATAGGTTCCACCAAGGAAAAAGTTGCATTGGCTTTTTTTAGAATTAATCCAAAGGCCCAAGTATGTTTCCTGCCGGGCTTGGGAAACATGAGGTGAGGAGAAGGAATTCACTTGGCAGGTCCCCAAGTGGCATCTGCCAGCACTTACAAATCGAGCTTTCACTCTCTTGGGTAACTCTTCATCTAAAGTGTAGATGTCCTCTCTCTTCATTGCTATCTGGGATCCGTCTTCAAACTCAACCTAATGAAAGATAAGATAACATGATACATATTAAAAAACAGCACTGACCATTTTTAAAGGCTCCAGTTAACTACATGAAAAGATTAAAAGGACTCAAACAGAACAAACAAGGGAACCAGCCAACAACCAAGGAAGTAAGAGGAGTTATTTCCCTTATTAAGTAGAGGCTGGGCATGGTGGCTCACGCCTGTAATCCCAGCACTTTGGGAGGCTGAGGCACGCAGATTCCAAGGTCAGGAGATAGAGACCATCCTGGCCAACATGGTGAAACCCTGTCTAACAAAAATACAAAAATTAGCCAAGCATGGTGGCGCATGCCTGTAGTCCCAGCTACTCAGGAGGCTGAGGCAGGAGACTCGCTTGAAGCCGGGAGGCAGCGGTTGTAGTGAGCTGAGATCGCACCACTGCACTCCAGCCTGGTGACAGAGTAAGACTCCGTCTCAAAACAAAAAAATAAATAAATAAACTAAATACAAAATACATTTTAAAACAGGCCAAAATTCTTGGAAATGAGTGTCTTGGAATACGGGATATGAAAACTTTATCTGGCGAAGCAAAAACAAAGAAAAGTAGCTGCTGATCAAATGTAAATCACGAAACATGAGATTGTGGGAAATTTAGCATTAAAATGGGTTGAGTCTGTTAACACCATTCATTTCTTTAAGAGGCTCTGACAACATAACAAGGATAACTGTTTCTCTCTGTGAAAGAAAAGATAATATATTTCCTCTTTTTTTTTTTTTTAAATTGAGACAGGGCCTTGCCCTGTTGCTTAGGCTAGAGTGCAATGGCCTCATCTCAGCTCGCTGCAACCTCAACCTCCCAGGCTCAAGCAATCCTTCCACCTCTGCCTCCTGAGAAGCTGGAACCATAGCTGTGTGCCACAACGCCCAGCTATTTTATTTCATTTTAGTTTTTTAGTAGAGACAAGGTCTGACTAGACTCAAGCAATTCTCCCATCTTGGCCTCCCAAAGTGTTGGGATTACAGGTGTCAGCCACCATGCCTGGCCTGTTTACTCTTATATAATAATCCTCTCAGATAAAATAATTTATCCATTTCTTACAGAGCTTGAACTTTCAAAACTCATTTCTCAAATTCAATCAAATGCCATCAAAGGAGCCGGGAAAATCTGTTTCTCAACTTCCTAACATGTAAACCTCATCAATGTGTGAAAATACATCATCATCTAAAACAAAATGTTTAAAACTTTTTTCGCACTAAACAAATGGGAGCAAATAATTTCATAACTCATTGTTTTTAAGATTTTAAAAGATTTTGACAAAGAAAAGGTAAATAACACCAGCTAACAGAAACCTAGAGCACCTAGGTTTAGATTGGTTTAGGTTTAATCCAACATGAACTAATCTAGCAGGAAACAAAAGGGATGTAATCAGGTAGAATACTTAATATGTTCTGACTCTGAACCACATGATATTTTTGAAGTCCCTAAATTTTGTCTGAATTTTTTACTTTTAAGAAATGAAAATATGCTTGTACTTCTGGACAAAAGGTAAGTTAAACCACACAGCTGTGCCATGTTAATAAAAAAAAATCTAGAGTTTGAAAAAAAATTTACACTAATTTTTTTTTGTTTTTTTCTTGAGACGGAGTTTTGCTCTTGTTGCCTAGGCTGTAGTGCAATGGCACGATCTCGGCTCACTGCAACCTCTGCCTCCTGGGTTCGAGTGATTCTCCTGCCTCAGCCTCTCAAGTAGCTGGGATTATAAGCATGCCGCCAACCATGCCTGGCTAATTTTTATACATTTTTTTAGTAGAGACGGGGTTGCACCACGTTGGCGAGGCTGGTCTCGAACTCCTGACCTCAGGTGATCTGCCTGCCTCGGCCTTCCAAAGTGCTGGGATTACAGGCATGAGCCACTGTGCCCAGCTACACTTATTGTTTAATTCACAGAATGTCCAACTGATATATCGCTGCACTTTGCACTAAGCAAACACTCTCTTAAGCTTGAGTGGATAACATTAACTGGCCACATCTGTGCCAATGCATTGCTCTACCTTTGCTGAGACACCCAGGTGGGTATGTCTCTCAGGCACAAGTTACCAATTCTGGTTGATGAACATCCATCACGGTCTTAATAAAGATCAAACATACAATTGAACATATTATTATCCACATACTGTTAGCATTTTGAATAAGCTAAACAATACAGTGGAATTAGGTGCCAGTCACATGAGAACCCTTGCTGTCACTTCCGGGAGGGCTAACAATGGGAAGGGTTTTCTTCCTGGCCTTGTTTGAGCAGAAACATTTCTTTAACATTTAACTAGGCTATAGTGTCATCTGATTTACACAACTCAATAGCATAGCTAGAACCACCTGTGCCTACTTTTATTTGTTTTAGACCACTTAAAACATCTAAAAGACAAAAAGGCAATTACAAACCTAGAAGGGAGTATGCTGTGCTAGGACTAGGGTAACCAACCGTCCTAGTTCGCCTGGGACTCAAGGGTCCCTCGGGATGTAGTTATTTTCAGTACTAAAATCAGGGATGGTCCCAGGCAAGCAGGGATGGTTGTCCACCCTAGTTAGGGCAGAGCTGAGAGAGAACTTTGGCCCTCTCTTTACCAGCTGTGTGCTCTCGGACAAATTATTAAAAAATTATTCTTCAATCATTAAAATTTTGCTCACAGCCTTTCTTCTCTCATTTGTAAGACAGGAAGACAGGAGTCAATAACATCTATCTTGTAGGACTACTCTGAGGGTCAAAAAATGCATATGCCTAGGATATTAGGCACTGTGCAGCAGGTATTTATTTATCTGTCATATCTATTTTTAAAACTGTCCTTATTTGATGGTGAAGTTGAATAATTAGACACGAAACACAAAATGATCTCAAAAGGCCACTTGGCTTAATGAGGAATTTTAAACTACTTGTGCTTGACAGACAATTTTAATATTAGTCTTAACTTTTTCATTGAGTCTATAAATATGCTCATAGTTTTATGTTGATAGACCATCATAAATTCAACTGAAGTTAACACACTGATTACTAATTAGCCTGAATTTCAACATATTCTCATTATGTGATTCTTTTCATGTAGCAAATGGCTTTACTACATGTAAGAAGCTTTACTCTTGCACCTATTATTTAATTAAATCTAATTATTTTATTTTGCATTATGTAGTAATGCTTCTTTTTCAGGATCCTCCAGTATTATAGCCTGTCTTGCGATTTTTGCCTAATTCTGGTCATTCTAATGCAATGAAGCTCCAGTACCTTTACTATTATAAATAACTTGAATTTGTATCTTGAGACTGTCACCAATACCATATGCAAAGGGGGAAATGGCCTTTACACACACAGACACACATACACACACAATGTATGTGTATACATCCTCCCCTATCCATTCCCCTTAGGTTTTTCTAGACCATGAAAAACACTCTCTCCTAAGTTTTTCAAACTTCTTTGAACACCTTTAACTACACTGTGCTCCAGGTCCTGACGCAGTGTCTTACAATGCACTCTTCCATTTAAGCTCTTGCTCCTTATCAGTCTTTGAACAATTTCTCTGTTGAAACTGACAGTCTTATCATTCTCAAGCTGTTTTTCAACAGGCCTGAACCTTCTTGCTTTTTCTCCTTTTACTTCAACCTTCCTGTTTTCATTCTACAGTTTAGCCTGAGAATCTTGATTTCTGACACAGTGCTACTGAAAATTCTACAATGTATTGGCTCTAAATGTCCCCTTTTAAAACCTTTCTGAAGGAATATAAATGTGCACGTGCTATCCTGGTTGTTTCCCTTATTAAAGCTTAACTCATTCTCATTTCTGGGTGAAATAAAAGTAATTCATTTTTAAATTGTATATATACTCTTTAATACTATGTAGGGTTCCCTGGTGAACAGAATGTCCAACTGACAGCTGTACTTTTCATTTAAATAAGCATTCCTTTAAGCTTAGGTGGATGATAACCATCAGCTCCTTGTGACATTAGCTGGCCACATCTACGTCAATGCACTGTTGTCTAGCTTTGCTGAGATAGCGGGGAGTGGGGAGACTATGTCTCTCAGCAAAAGCCACCAATTCAGGGGCTGCTGGTTGAAGAGTGGCCATCGCTGTCTTGGCTGAAGACAACTAGTCTTTCCCCATACAACAGAAACAGTGGGAGGCAGCCTGTCTTCTAGTCACTTATCTTTCTGGCAGAACCATATTCCTTACAGTTAAACCATTCATCAAATGTTAAGAGTTTCCCAGTGTCCAACTTGGTAATAAAACTCCAGGGTTTGGACCTGGGTCATTACACATTGAATCTTTGCCTCCTGCATAAAATAAGAGGTGCCCCAAATTCATGTGGCTTATTGTTCAGCAGCACACTTGAGATACTATCTCCTTCTGACTTATCATGTCAATCTTAGCAAGCATCACAGAGAAGGAAGAACCCACCTGGTACATGTGGGCAATATTTGATCCAAAATATTTCGCTCCATAGAGTTTGCCATCGGGCCACTTGACTTGGACGACTTCTCCCTCGGCAGGTGGGCCCAGCTTCAGACAGTCTCGGCTCTGCAGAATAAACAGAGACAGGCTTTTCAAAAGGAGTGCCTAAGTGACTACATTTAGAACTTAGCAAACGATGAACTCCTGGCAATTAAAAGGAGTTATTGCCTCTGTGTTTTATGGATTATGATCTCGCATGGGTGTTCAGGGGAAGGGATATGAGCCAAAGGAGTATTTAAAGATTCAGCCTACATCATAAAGTTGCAAAGGAGCCACCATAATCCTAGCAGAAAAAAACAGCAGCCTTTACATTTGCTATTTGAAAAAGAATTGTTCAGGGGGTAACTAAAATATGCATAGAAACCGCTTTAGCTGAGGAATAGACCAGCTAATGATTTATAACACCTGACATTTATATAGCATTTTGCAGTTAACACAGTGCTTCAGCATACATCTCATGTGATCTTATAATCACCCCATGACATAGAAAGAGACTATTAATTATCCCCATTTTACTGACAAGGAAACTGAGACTCCTGCGAGGCTTTAAGTTGCCAGGATCTCTGGAGGAGTGAAGCTATGGGAGACTAAAAGACACCCAGGTGGAAGTGGAGCAGGGGAGAAATGGCGTGCGATTGAAGCCGGTAGGACTTGCCAATGCAGCAGGGAAGGGAAAACAGGAGCACCTGCAGCATGGCGGGTGGAGCTGGGTGGGTGTGTCCTGTTTAGCACACCCCTTCTAAAGACCCCCTGGACCCCCCTACATAAATGTGCTTCTGCCAGCATCTCCTGTTAATTGATTAGCCCACCTTTTTCTGCAGGTAATCATGGTGGCACCCATAACCAGAATCTTTTCATTTCAGATTTTCTGTTTCATATTGCCACCTCCCAAGGCAGTAATTCAGAGCAAACTCCCCAGGTGATTAATCTTGAAAGGTGCTTTTTTTTTTTTTTTTTTTTTAAGGCATGGCACGGGGACAGGGAAGATAGTAAAACATTTAAACATTTGCTCAGACATAGTTTGCAAACTTTTAAATTTGTATGTATTGAGTAGGACACAATACAATTTTAATAAAAGGGAATTAAATACTTGACTATGGTAATTTTTATTTTTGCACATTTAGCAATTCACGATTTGCTAATACTGGTATTTTACCGATGAGGACAATCTGAATGAAATGCACACTTGACCAATCACGCTATAAATGCAGACTGGGCACATTTTGTGGTTTAAATGAGAGGCATACACAGGAAGTATTTAGTTGTTTATGATTGGAAATCTACCATGTACTATTTCTTATTACTAATAGAAATTGTGCCTTATAAAGGAGTGGCCATTTGATTGCTGCGTTAGAAGTATACACGGAAGGCCAAGCTGTTCATTTTTCTAACTGCAGGCTATGCTTCCATTAGAGCTAAAGCGAAGAAAAAAATAGTTTGCTCGGAGGCTCTACAGAACTGACAATATGCACCTAACTTAGTCAAATGAAAGTAAGTCTATCCTTGGCCTTCATAATACTTGACCTCAGGGCATGTGGAATTGAAAGGGTAGGCTGTGGAGATGGACTCAATGTATTCCCATGGGGTTATCACCTTTGTTCCATGTCCCTTCCCAAGATTTATGTGGTACCAAGAACACTGGAAGGTATAGCTTCTGAGTACAAACTGATTACATGTGTCAGTCTCCGAGGTTAAAGAGTCGCATCAGCTCTGGATTCCTCTGAGCTGAAGCCCAGGTGCTGGGTTAAGTGTGGCGGCAGGAGGTGGCATACGCTTCTCCCGCTGCTAAAGCTTTCTCCCATGTGGAGGGACCTCCACTTGGGTAATACATCTGGCTCATCTTCACCCCCTCTTAGCCTTTTACAAGAGGATTTGTTATGACTTAATTTTATTTTTGAATTCTGAAGGAGACTGTATTTCCCAAACTATGTGCCATGGTGCTCTGCAGTGCTACAGCAAACTCACAGCGACCCTGTGGGATACATGCAAGAGAAGCTGTGAGGCACCCAGCTTACTAATACTGATGAGTTATTTGGACATAATTTACTTAACACATAGGACTGTTAGGTATTTCTTTTGACTGAGAGGCACTATAAAAAGCATGCTGAGGTACTAAGGGTGCCTGCGAGCCAAGAAAGTTTGGTGACCTCTAGCTCAGCTCCTTCCCATTCTCTCTGGAGCCATCACGCAGACAGAGAACCTGCACTCTGCTCTGCTCCTTCCACAGAGAGGAGCCTGCACTTTCCTGCACTGCCCATCACTAGGTAAGCCTGTCTAATTCCAGGGTCCAGTATTTGAAACCTGTTTGCCCACAGATATAAGCCACACTCCTCAATATCTGCTTTATTACTCACAAAGCTGATACTTTACATCTCCAAATCCTGACTCCTTTGTCTCGCTTTTCCTCAGGCAGGGCAAGACATGCTATTTATTGGGTCCTTCTCGAATCCCAACAGAGGCAAGTCAATGCCTCGGAAATACAGGAGGCTGTACCCTGCACTTTCTTACCCACCTCAAACAACTTTCAAGCAGGAGAGTTACGGCCACCCTTTCTTTATCATTAGATCCTTAATTTTACAGATTTGCCCTTCAGCAGAACTTTATTAACCTTTAAAATAAAATCCCTCAAAATAAATCCTGACCTGCAATTTCAGGTACCATATCACCAAGGAGAGGTGAGGGACATAGAAACGTGGACTAAACAAGCATAAATTGCATTCGAGCAGTTTAATCTTAAAAACATAGTTTTATTAACAAACTGAATGGATGAACTTTACTAAGTGACAATTCTTTTTTCAAAAGGCTTTTGGAAACAATGCCTGAGATAGTTAGATATCTTTTATTACTAATTGTAAATTAACCTTTTACTCACAGGAAATCTTAATTTAGCATTGGCAGTGCCTGACCTCAACTAACTACTTACTGCTCAGCCTCCTCCTAATGTTGCTCTGTATCCTAATGGTGCTCTCTATCAGCCACAAAAATAAAATTCATAATCTTTCATGCCAAACTCAAGAAGACACTTCAGTTAGCTTTCTCCATCTTCTTGCTTTCAGAACTCTTTTTCTTTACTTATAGAAGAAGAAAAATAACAAACCAACTATGTAACAAGATAAGTTATTCTGTGCCTCCCCCACCTCCAAAACCAGGGGGCACGATTCTCATCCGTAACAGCTCCTTTCTCACCCTTCGCCAGGACATTCAGCTGGAAGGACATATATTTTGATTAGTATATAACTTTATTTAGTATGTAAAATTCATTATTTACTCCTTAGCTACTTTCCAAATGAAGTTAAGGGAGCTCGGAGTAAAATATAAAAGAGCTTATTTCTGTAACATCTACTTTCAACCATAAAGAAATAGTGTCAATTCATCAGCTGTTTCACATTTTGAGTTTGCCAGCAACTTCCTATGACTATGTGGGGTATAAATTTAAACAAGAATGAGACTAGAAGCATGTGGGCTGATGAAAAGAAGTTGAAAGGTTTGATATTTAGGCTTCTCTGATCTCTCCAAAGTAGAAGCTGGTGGGTGTCCCCAAAATTGTTTCAATCACTAATTCAAAACCTATTTACTGACCACCTAATGTGTGTGAGACTCTAGGAGGCAATAAAGCCCAGCGGCCCAAGCCAGGGACAGACAGAGGGCATTGCACCCACACATGAGGCCTGTCACACTAAACCCCATGACTCTGTGGGGTGGGGGTCTCCAGGGTCCTTGTGAGGGGGGAGATCTATGAGGGCTTCAGAGTAGAACTTTGATTTTATTTACAAATAAGGTTTCTGAGTAAGATTTCATTCGGGGTAAAAAAGTTTCTTTTAAAAATAAAAGGTCTGGAAGATGGCCGAATAGGAACAGCTCTGGTCTGCAGCTCTCAGCGTGATTGATGCAAAAGACGGGCAATCTCTGCATTTCCAACTGAGATACCTGGTTCATCTCATTGGGACTGGTTGGACAGTGGGTGCAGCCCACAGAGGGCGAGCTGAAGCAGGGTGGGGCGTCACCTCAGCTGGGAAGTACAAGGGGTCAGGGGATTTCCAATTCCTAGCCAACGGAAGCGGTGACAGACTGTACTTGGAAAAATGGGACACGCCTGCCCAAACACTGCACTTTTCTCAAGGTCTTAGCAACCAACAGAAAAGAGATTCTCTCCCGTGCCTGGCTTGGTGGGTCCCATGCCCATGGAGCCTTGCTCACTGCTAGCGCAGCAGTCTGAGACTGAAGTGCGAGGTGGCAGCCTGGTTGGGGGAGAGGCGTCTGCCATTGCTGAGGCTTGAGGAGGTAAACAAAGCGGCTGGGAAGCTTGAACTGGGTGGAGCCCACCACAGATCAACAAGGCCCACTGCCTCTAGACTCCACCTCTGTGGGCAGGGCATAGCTGAACAAAAGACAGCAGACAACTTCTGCAGACTTAAACTTCCCTGTCTGACAGCTCTGAAGACAGCAGTGGTTCTCTCAGCGAGGCGTTTAATCACTGAGGAAGGGCAGACTGCCTCAAGTGGGTCCCTGATCCCCCTGTAGCCTAACTGGGAGACAACTCCCAGTAGAGGCAGACAGACACCTCATATAGGTGGCTCCCCTTCTGGGACGAAGCTTCCAGAGGAAGGATCAGGCAGCAATATTTGCTGTTCTGCCTCCAATGGTGATCCCCAGGCAAACAGGGTCCGGAGTGGACCTCCAGCAAACTCCAACAGACCTGCAGCTGAAGGACCTGACTGTTAGAAGGAAAATTAACAACCAGAAAGGAATAGCATCAACATCAACAAAAAAGACATCCACACCAAAACCCCATCTTGTAGGTCACCAACATCAAAGACCAAAGGTAGATAAAACCACAAAGATGGGGAGAAACCAGAGCAGAAAAGCTGAAAATTCTAAAAATCAGAGCACCTCTTCTCCAAAGGATCACAGCCCCTCGCCAGCAACGGAACAAAGCTGGAGGGAGAATGACTTTGACGAGTTGACAGAGTAGGCTTCAGAAGGTCGGTAATAACAAACTTCTCCAAGCTAAAGGAGCATGTTCAAACCCATTGCAAGGAAGCTAAAAACCTTGAAAAAAGGTTAGACAAATGGCTAACTAGAATAAACAGTGTGGAGCAGACCTTAAATGACCTGATGGAGCTGAAAACCATGGCACGAGAACTTCGTGACGCATACACAAGCTTCAACAGCCAATTCGATCAAGTGGAAGAAAGGGTATCGGTGATTAAAGATCAAATTAATGAAATTAAGTGAGAAGACAAGGTTAGAGAAAAAAGAGTGAAAAGAAACGAACAAAGCCTCCAAGAAATATGGGACTATGTGAACAGACCAAATCTACATTTGACTGGTGTACCTGAAAGTGATAGGGAGAACAGAACCAAGTTGGAAAACACTCATCAGGATATTATCCAGGAGAACTTCCCCAACCTAGCAAGTGAGGCCAACATTCAAATTCAGGAAATACAGAGAACACCACAAAGATGCTCCTTGAGAAGAGCAACCCCAAGACACATAATTGGCAGATTCACCAAGGTTGAAATGAAGGAAAAAGTGTTAAGGGCAACCAGAGAGAAAGATCGGGTTACCCACAAAGGGAAGGCCATCAGACTAACAGCAGATCCCTCTGAAGAAACCCTACAAGCCAGAAGAGAGTGGGGGCCAATATTCAACATTCTTAAAGAAAAGAATTTTCAACTCAGAATTTCATATCCAGCCAAACAAAGCTTCATAAATGAAGGAGAAATAAAATCCTTTACAGACAAGCAAATGCTGAGAGATTCTGTCACCACCAGGCCTGCCTTACAAGAGCTCCTGAAGGAAGCACTACACATGGAAAGAAACAACCAGTAGCAGCCACTGCAAAAACATGCCAAATTGTAAAGACCATCAATGCTATGAAGAAACTGCATCAACTAACAGGCAAAATAACAAGCTAACATCATAATGACAGGATCAAATTCACACATAACAATATTAACCTTAAATATAAATGAGCTAAATGCCCCAATTAAAAGATACAGACTGGCAAATTGGATAAAGAGTCAAGACCCATCAGTGTGCTGTATTCAAAAGACCCATCTCATGTGCAGAGACACACATAGGCTCAAAATAAAGGGATGGAGGAAGATCTACCACGCAAATGGAAAGCAAAAAAGCAGGGATTGCAATCCTGGTCTCTGACAAAACAGACTTCAAACCAACAAAGATCAAAAGAGACAAAGAAGCCCATTACATAATTGTAAAGGGATCAACTCAACAAGAAGAGCTAACTATCCTAAATATATATATATGCACCCAATACAGGAGCACCCAGATTCATAAAGCAAGTCCTTAGAGACCTACAAAGAGACTCAGACTCCCAAACAGTAATAATGGGAGACTTTAACACCCCACTGTTAATATTAGACAGATCAACGAGACAGAAGGTTAACAAGGATAACCAGGACTTGAACTCAGCTCTGCACCAAGCAGACCTAAAAGACATCTACAGGACTCTCCACCCCAAATCAACAGAATATACATTCTTCCCAACACCACATTGCGCTTATTCTAAAATTGACCACAAAATTGGAAGTAAAGCACTCCTCAGCAAATGTAAAAGAACAGAAATCACAACAAACTGTCCCTCAGACCACACTGCAATCAAATTAGAACTCAGGATTAAGAAGCTCACTCAAAACTGCACAACGACATGGAAACTGAACAACCTGCTCCTGAATGCCTACTGGGTAAATAACGAAATTAAGGCAGAAATAAAGATGTTCTTTGAAACCAATGAGAACAAAGACAACGTACCAGAATCTCTAGGACACATTTAAGCAGTGTGTAGAGGGTAATTTATAGCACTAAATGCCCACAAGAGAAAGCAGGAAAGATCTAAAATCGACACCCTAACATCACAATTAAAAGAACTAGAGAAGCAAGAGCTAGCAGAAGGCAAGAAATAACTAAGACCAGAGCAGAACTGAAAGAGATACGGACACAAAAAACCCTTAAAAAAAAAAAATCAATGAATCCAGGAGCTCGTTTTTTGAAAAGATCAACAAAATTGATAGACCGCTAGCAAGAATAAAGAAGAAAAGAGAGAAGAATCAAATAGATGCAATAAAAAATGATAAAGGGGATATCACCACGGATCCCACAGAGAATACTACCATCAGAGAATACTATAAACACCTCTATGCAAATAAACTAGAAAATCTAGAAAAAATGGATAAATTCCTGGACACATAGATCCTCCCAAGACTAAACCAGGAAGAAGTTAAATCACTGAATAGACCAATAACAGGCTCTGAAAATGAGGCAATAATTAATAGCCTACCAACCAAAAAGAGTCCAGGACCAGATGGATTCACAACCGAATTCTACCAGAGGTACAAAGTGGAGCTGGTACCATTCCTTCTGAAACTATTCCAATCAACAGAAAAAGAGGGAATCCTCCCTAACTCATTTTAAGAGGCCAGCATCATCCTGATACCAAAGCCCGGCAGAGACACAACAAAAAAAGAGAATTTTAGACCAATATCCCTGATGAACACTGATGCAAAAATCCTCAATAAAATAGTGGCAAACCGAATCCAGCAGCTCATCAAAAAGCTTACCCACCATGATCAAGTCGGCTTCATCCCTGGGATGCAAGGCTGGTTCAACATACGCAAATCAATAAATGTAATCCATCACATAAACAGAACCAGTGACAAAAACCACATGATTATCTCAATAGATGCAGAAAAGGCCTTCGATAAAATTCAACAGCACTTCATGCTAAAAACTCTCAATAAACTAGGTATTGATGGGATGTATCTCAAAATAATAAGAGCTATTTATGACAAACCCACAGCCAATATCATACTGAAGGGGCAAAAACTGGAAGCATCCCCTTTGAAAACTGGCACAAGACAAGGATGCCCTCCCTCACCACTCCTATTCAATATAGTGTTGGAAGCTGTGGCCAGGGCAATCAGGCAAGAGAAAGAAATAACGGGTATTGAATTAGGAAAAGAGGAAGTCAAATTGTCCCTGTCTGCAGATGACATAATTGTATATTTAGAAAAACCTATTGTCTCAGCCCAAAATCTCCTTAAGCTGATAAGCAACTTCAGCAAAGTGTCAGGATACAAAATCAATGTGCAAAAATCACAAGCATTCCTATACACCTAGAACAGATAAATAGAGAGCCAAATCATGAGTGAACTCCCATTCGCAATTGCTACAAAGAAAATAAAACACCTAGGAATCCAACTTACAAGGAATGGGAAGGACTTCTTCAAGGAGAACTACAAACCACTGCTCAACAAAATAAAAGAGGACACAAACAAATGGAAGAACATTTCATGCTCATGGATAGGAAGAATCAATATTGTGCAAATGGCCATACTGCCCAAGGTCATTTATAGATTCAATGCCATCCCTATCAAGCTACCAATGACTTTCTTCACAGAATTGGAAAAAACTACTTTCAAGTTCATATGGAACCAAAAAAGAGCCCGCATTGCCAAGATAATCCTAAGCCAAAAGAACAAAGCTGGAGGCATCATGCTACCTGACTTCAAACTATACTACAAGGCTACAGTAATCAAAACAGCACGGTACTGGTACCAAAACAGAGATACAGACCAATGGAACAGAACAGAGGCCTCAGAAATAGCACCACACATCTACAACCATCTGATCTTTGACAAACCTGACAAAAACAAGAAATGGGGAAAGGATTCCCTATTTAATAAATCGTGCTGGGAAAACTGGCTAGCCATATGTAGAAAGCTGAAACTGGATCCCTTCCTTATGCCTTATACAGAAATTAATTCAAGATGGATTAAGACTTAAATGTTAGACCTAAAACCATGAAAACCCTGGAAGAAAACCTAGGCAATACCATTCAGGACATAGGCATGGGCAAGGACTTCATGACTAAAGCACCAAAAGCAATGGCAACAAAAGCCAAAATTGACAAATGGGATCAAATTAAACTAAAGAGCTTCTGCACAGCAAAAGAAACTACCATTAGAGTGAACAAGCTACCTACAGAATGGGAGAAAATTTTTGCAATCTACCCACCTGACAAAGTGCTAATATCCAGAATCTACAAAGAACTCAAATTTACAAGAAAAAAAAACAAACAACCTCATCAAAAAGTGGGCAAGGGATATGAACAGACACTTCTCAAAAGAAGACATTTATGCAGCCAACAGACACATGAAAAAATGCTCATCACTGGCCATCAGAGAAATGCAAATCAAAACCACAATGAGATACCATCTCACACCAGTTAGAATGGTGATCATTAAAAAGTCAGGAAACAACAGATGCTGGAGAGGATGTGGAGAAATAGGAACACTTTTACACTGTTGGTGGGAGTGTAAATTAGTTCAACCATTGTGGAAGACAGTATGGCGATTCCTCAAGGATCTAGAACTAGAAATACTATTTGACCCAGCAATCCCATTACTGGGTATATTCTGAAAGGATTATAAATCATGCTACTATAAAGACACATGCACACGTATGTTTATTGCGGCACTATTCACAATAGCAAAGACTTGGAACCAACACAAATGTCCATCAATGATAGACTGGATTAAGAAAATGTGGCACAGATACACCATGGAATACCATGTCAGCCATAATAAAGGATGAGTTCCTGTTCTTTGCAGGGACATGGATGAAGCTAGAAACCATCATTCTCAGCAAACTGTCGTAAGGACAGAAAACCAAACACCACATGTTCTTACTCACAGGTGGGAATTGAACAATGAGAACACATGGACACAGGGCAGGGAACATCACACACCGGGGCCTGTTGAGGGGTCGGGGGCTTGGGGAGGGATAGCATTAGGAGACATACCTAACGTAAATGACGAGTTGATGGGTGCAGCAACTGGCACATGTATACCTATGTATCAAACCTGCACGTTGTGCACGTGTACCCTAGAACTTAAAGTATAATTAAAAAAAAAAAAGGTCTGAAAAAAATTAAGTATATCAAAAGGTCTAAAAATGAAGGGATTTAATTTGTGGAATGCAACAGCTTGAGTGGTCTGCCCTCCCTCTTACTGGTCTCCAGCTGGTTCACATATCCTTGGGTTCAGCACCAGGAACCAGGCACTAGAGCACAGCTTCTCAAAGTGTGTTCCCAACCCTGGGGCACACATTAAAAATGAGAATTCCAGGTATCCCCAAAGCTCTCTCTGACTTGGGCGACTTCTTTTAAGCAATCTAGAATCTAAGGTCGATTATAGAAAATGCTAAAGAGGCTTTTCCTAATGCAGTTTACTTAGTATGTTTTTGGAGTAAGTAAACACCTTTGCTGGAAAATTATATGCATTAAAACCTTGGCAAATGCATTTTTCTCAGTTGCTGTCTAGACTCTTTGAAGCAGTTCGTCTTCACCTAACATAAATAGCTGTTTGCCATTTGCTGTACTGCCTCCAGGGATGTGTTAACTCGCCTGAAATCTACCAGAGCCTTGTTCACAAGGACACTGGTGTCTGGAGCTGCCAGTAAGCCCATAGCTACAGTACTAAATAGATGATGTGAAAATTAAAGACAGAAATCATAATCACGCTGAAGAGTGGCCTTTTGGCTATGATCAGTTACTTCAAGGACTGATAGGAGTACTCAACCTAGGGCAAGAGGACGGTGTCATTACATTCCTGCCAAAGTCACGGCCAAACTCCTATACTTGCTCCACCAACTAAAAGGAAAAATTCATTTGCCAGTCTGATTACCTGAATTCTGAAGCCACTGAGTTCTTGGAACTCTTATGAGACCCTTCTAAAGGGACCCCTAGAAGCTGCTGTCCTCAAACGTTGCCTTAGCCCTATCCCCACCCCCATCACTACTCCTTACGTGTATAAACCACAGAGCAGGCAGCCCCATCTGTGAGCAGAGTTGCATTAGATGAAGACGTGGCACATGTGTTCCCAATAGTTAATCGGCATATAGTTTGGTTCCTCTGGCAGTCCCCCTTGGGGAGAATGCTTAGGTGACCTGGGGCGAAATGCCAACAGCTGCTATTATTTCCAGAGTAATCACCTGCTCATTACTGGACCCTGGCAGGGATTAACAAGACTGACAGCCACGTAAGTATTGTAGCGGCTATCTGTCATCTGTTCGGCTGCCCAGCTTTGGAACCCCCTTCTCCCCAGTCTAACGGGGCCTGAGCTGGCCTGACATCACAGTCGCTGAACACTGCCAGACACTCCCTTCCGCAGCTTCCCTCACAGCAAAGACAGCTACAGAGGCCTGGCCAGTGGGCTGCACCAGCCCAGGATTTAGAACCTGTGATCAGAGAGGCAGAGAAACAAGTAGAAGGGAGAATTCTCTCAGACAGCAGCAGCAGCAGCACCCGCAGCACCCGCAGGCCTACAGCAGAGGCTAGGTCTAGTCTCACCACATAAGGGGAAGCAGTGTGTCCTTCCTGGATGGCATCTGTGGCCTGGTCTTGCCCATAGCTGCAGCTGAACAGCCTCCTTTTTGTTCTTGCCTATTTTCTGACCTTTGTTCTTCTGCATTCCTGGAGATTCCAGAAGCTCTCCAATAACCTTTCACTAAATTTCTGTACAGCCTAAATCAATGTCAGTTTCTGTTGGTTGCCATTAACGATCCTGATAAGTAACCGCTAGTTTGCATGATGGCAGATCCCTCCTCTCACAAAGTGGAAAGAAACCTCTCATTTAACAGTGGAATATAAAACTGGAGGACTTTCCACACCATGCAAAGGCCCAGCTGCAAAACCATCCTCCTCAAAAAGATGGGAGCATATTGATGGAAGCACCTACCTGTTCACAAGGCTTGGTCCTAGTGTCTCCCAAGTTTTCAATACCCCCCAGTGTAAGGATGTGCGCTCTCTGAGGATATCCACAAGAATGTATTCCAGACAATAAAGTCACCAAGCACCTGAGGAATGGCCAGCTCTTAGCAATGGACTCTCAAGGGGCTACTCTGATGGGGATACACCACTTTGGACTGCTTGTTAAACATGTCATAAGCACCCTTCATGTAGAGATTAGCAAAGAATGGAAACACTTAAAAATTATTTTTAAGGCCGGGCACGGTGGCTCACCCAAAGTGTAATCCTAGCACTTTGGGCAGCGAAGGTGGAAGGATCACTTGAGCTCAGGAGCTCAAGACCAGCCTGGGCAACATAGCAAGACCCCATCTCTATAAAACAAAAAAGAAGAAAAAGTATTTTTATGAGTAATTCTGAGCTTCTATATATTCATTAGGGAGAAACTGTAAAATTTCTTAAAGATAGAAAAAAATTTTTAAACCTCATATTTCTATCACTTACAAGTGATCACTGTCACCATATTTGGAGTTTTTTTTCCTGTACTTCTAATTTTTAAAAATAATTTAAAGAATTTTTCTCTGTGCTCTTTTCTTTAACAATTAGGACATCCTATACATGTACAATCTTTCCCCTGCAGAGGTCCAGCCTTTATTTTCTTTCATGTTAGAACACAGCTGATCTGTCTCTAAAGCCATTTGTCAAGAGCTCAGAATTGAGTTCATGCCATGTTCCTTCACTTCCTTCCACAGCATTTGGGGTGGAGGCCCCTTCTTTTTTATTGGGGTAAAATATCTATAACATTAAATTTACCATTTTAACCACATTCAATTGTAAATTTCAGTGGCATTAAGTTCAAAGTGTTGTGACATCATCACCACTCTCCATCTTCAGAACTTTTTTTATCTTCCCAAACAGAAACTCTGCACTCATTAAATACTAACTTCTCATTCTCTCTCTCATCAGCCTCTGGCAATCACCATTCTACTTTCTGTCTCTGAGAATTTGACTATTCTAGGTACCTCATCTAAGCGAAATCCTACGATATTTCTTTCGTGGACATTTATAATTTTGTATACCTTGCTATTTGCCACCTACGATTATATCATGAGCATTTTCTTAGCTATTAATTATCTTTTAAAAACTCCATTTTACTTGTCAAATATATGCAACAGTATAGATGAACCACAATGAATTTAGCCACTCTTCTATTAAATATTTAGGTCACTGCAATTTTCCCCTATCATACATAATGCTATTGTGTATTTGTTTTCATAAATCTTTGTCTGAATTACTGACTCTATTCTTAGAACAGACTCCTAGAACAAGAGTTACTTGGTAAAAAGGCATATAACTATTTATAAACTTAGTTTCATCAGCTTTGAAAAATTCAACATCAGACTCATTTCTCTAGTGCAGTAAATAAATGTAATGTTAACCACCAGAGAAATTTCTGATTCAGCTGGTCCAAGCCAAATGCGATTCCAGGCAATCTCATGCTCAGCAGGGTGGGAACTGCTGTTCTAGGAGGTTATCTCGCAGCCTAAACCATACATTCTGTGTATAATGAAAGAACCAATTCTGTGCCCCTTCTTCTGACTGCACCTTTTTCAGAGTGAGAGCTTTCTAACATGCTTAGAAGAAAATCTGGAATGCTTCCACCCTGAGGTATCTGTATCTAAGCGTGTTCTGTGCTGGTTCTAGACCACTGTAATTTCAGGATCTGAGTTAATCGATTCAAGCTAAGCTGCCTCTATACTGACACTAATCATTCTGGGAAACTCCAAGTCTACTGTCCACTTTCCCTTTTTAATAGTTTTGAGACAGGGTCTCACTCCTGTCGCCCAGGCTGGAGTGACTGCAGTGGCACTATCACAGCTCACTGCAGCCTTGGCTTCCCGGGCTAAGGTAATTCTCCCACCTCAGCCTCCCAAATAGCTGAGAATACAGGTGTGTGCCACCATGCTTGGCTAATTTTTTTTTTTTTTTTTTTTTAAGTAGAGATGAGGTCTTGCTATGTTGTCCAGCCTCGGCCTCCCAAAGTGCTGGGATTACAGGTGTGAGACACCACGCCTGGCCTTGTTTGTTTCTAAAGGACACACACACCCCCTTTCTGAACTCCAAGATGCTGTGGTTATCCCTTAAGCTGAAATGAAGCCCATCTTGCTTCCTCAAGCAGCCAATTTTTTTTTTCCACCAGCCACACTTGGCCAATGTCCTCACACACAACTATACCTATCTTCTAAAAGATAGGTCTGTTATTTTCACAGAAATAACAGCGCTAAAACTTATTTGGTGAATTCCTGAAGGCCAACTAGTTTTTTGTTGTTGTTGCTTTTTGTAGACACAAGGTCTCACTATGTTGGCAAGGCTGGTCTTGAACTCCTGCCCTCAAGGTCCTCCTGCTTCAGCCTCCCAAAGTGTTGGGATTACAGGTGTGACCCACAGTGCCTGGTCCACTGCTTTGTTAGTATGAACTTTCCCTCCAGTGATGAGCCCAAAGTGGACACAATACTTGGTTAAGGTACTGAGGTCCCAGAGATGGAGGTTGTTTTATTATTCTGGAAGTTATTACAGCATTAAGCCTCAGAGGTATATTTTCCAAAGCAGCCACATCTTTATGATATTAGAAATAGGTGAGATTCTGGCATGCAAAAACTTTAAAAGGCCTAGAAATTACAAAGTTAGGCAGCTGTTTTTGGAAATTATTTTTCTGGTTCCTTTGAAGTAAGGAAGCATAACAAAAGCCAATAATTAGAAACAGGGTTGACACTGGGGGGTTGACCACACCCAAAAGGGCCTGCTGCGGAGGGACCAGGAAGGCAATGTGGGCACAAGAGCAGCAGTTCTAACCCGCTGATAAGAGATTCTCTGCATTCCTGCCTTCTCAGCACTGAGAAAACAGAGACAAAAAAGACCCAGCCCTCTCGGAGACATTTCTCTCCAAGGATTCAGATCCAGCTGGGGACTCAAATACACACATGAATATCTGCAGTACAAGGCACTGTGTGTGACTGTAGGTAGTTAGGCAAAGAGGTGGGAACTCTGTGTCTGTGACCCGCCCTCCCAGGACATCAACTGTGTTCAGGACTTTCCGCTTAAGATTAACCAAAGTTCCTCATGCCACTTTCTCCACGTTAAGCCACCCTGCACACAAACTGAGCTAATTATAGACACCTCTCTCAGGACAAGTTGTGGTGAGAGCAATAATGCAGGCCTTAAAGACAGAGGTGAAAGGGAGAAGCCAGAGGGCGGCTCCTGTGGCACTCTGTGGGGACCACTGTTTGGGGCTCCGGCATTGTCAACCTGATTTCGTTTGGGCTCGCATAGCTGGTCAGCCTATCCCACTGACCGTGTTGAGTGGTGTGGCCAAAGAGGAGACAGAGTTGTAGCCCTGACCCCTTCCTCTCCCTCTCTACAGTATTCTGGACTGATCCCACTCGTGATATCAGGGCTGTGCCCCACCACACCAGGAGCCAAAATAGGAAATCTTCAAAGTTCAACTCCTGAAAACTCCAAATATAAAAACTACTTAAATAAGGAATTTATACGTGTAAAGCTTTCTGACACCTCCTCTTAGATCCTTCTTTCAGTAATCTCTTCTTTTTTTTAAAGGTATGGAAGATGTAGGTTGAAAAAATGTTTCTAGAAATCTTGTGCTTAGGGACTCTCTGACCAATGAGCAGACCAAAACTTACTGGCTGCCACCATCAACTATAATCACCACTGCTACCACAGCCACAAACACTACCTGCATTTGTTTACTATGCGCTGGGCACCACACTAACTGCTTTATGCATTACATTTCAATAATCCCAATACAAATTCCAGTATTTATTACTACTGGTGGCGGCGGCCCGTCTGAAGCAGCCACTGTGAGGATGCCAGCTGCAGCGAGGGAGGCATGGCCAAGGCTGCACATGGGGGCTGGGAACAGGTGATCCCAGTGGGAGTCCCGTGCCCTACTGAGTTGGCAGGGTGGGAGCCCATGCTCCCAGGTGCAGCTGCAGCTGCCCAGCCGTGGCTCCAGACCCGGGCATCCCTGTGCTCTCAGGGTCCCAGGAAGGCCCCTGCCCCGGCAGGCTCGGAAGTACCTGCTTCCACTCCCTGGCCTCTCCCCGCTCCTGGTATGCACTCTGCAGTGGAACAAAGTTGCCTTCGTGTCTTGATAGCTGAGCCCAAGCACTGTTGCGACCCAGCAGGGCGTGTGCATGCTCAGGATGGCACTGACACACCAGACCCCAAACTGTCTCAGCCCCTCCAGAAACTGGTTCTGAGGCTGACACTTTGGGTGCTGAGGAGCACAGGAGGGAGGCCAAGGGACCCGAGGGCAGCTCGGCAAGGGCATGCAAGTGCCCCTTGGTGCAGACAACCTGCGTGCCATAAGTGGCATGTTGATGATGGCAAAAGGCAGAGAGGTTCTTAGGAGGGACGGGAGGGATCCCTGGTGAAACCCCACCTTCAAGCCAGGGATGGCCTGAAGCCTGGGACTGGGCTGCCAATTCTGGGTGAAGTCTGCAACAGGGAGTGAGAACTTCCTTGATGACTTTTAGCCAACCAAGTGGTGCTTTTTCCAGGCCCACCCATGGACCAATCAGCAAGCACTTCCTCCATTCTGACCCCATAAAAACCCCAGACTCAGCCGGACTCAAACACTCCTTGGGACTACCTGCCTGTGGATAGGAGCTACCCACTTCAGGTCTCCTCTACACTAAGAGGTGTTCAGTCATCAATAAAGCCTTTCTCTGTCTTGCTCACCCTCCAATTGTCCACATAATCTCATTCTTCCTGGACGCAGGACAAGAACTTGGGACATGCCAAATGGTGGGAGTGAAATGGGTTGTAACATGTTCCTGGCTGCCTCACCAAGCTGTAGGCGGTGATACACTCCCAGACAGTGGGAGTGAAGAGTGCCAACCCTTCTGGGTGCCCAGACCTTGGAATTCCCTGAGCCAGAGCTGCTGTAACACTATAGCCCTCCTGTTCTCCACTGCTACTGGGCAGCTGCCTCACACAACGGGAAGCAGCTGTGGGGCCAGGCCAGCCCATGAGCTGCAAGCTGAAGTGGGGTGGTGGTACTGAAAGAGCTGTAACACAAATGGGCTGAAACATGGCCCCCTGGCTCACCACACTGTGGGCAAGGAGGAGAGAAAAGCTGCAGCCCTTCTGGGAGCCCAGACCTTGAGGTTCCCCAAGCCAAGGCTGTAACACACTGTAACATCCTCTTTGGGGCTCTGCACTTCCTGGTGTCTCCAAGCTTTTGGGCGCCACCGTGTTCCCCTTGTCTGGACGCTGATATCCACAGCAGAAGCTGCTTGTGGTATATCTGGTCCAGCCACAGCCTCGCATGGAGCCGGCACCTGGAGCTGCCCACCCCACCACAACAGCTGGCATGCACTGCTGTGTGCAGTGGCCAGGCCCTGTGCTCACACACAACCTCGCCGCTCCAAGCCTGGTTTGCCCTTGGCAGGCATGGGATCCGGGCCAGTAGCATGAGCCGAGCACAGCCTGCTGGGCTGAGTGGACGGAACGAGCCTAGCGGGCATGAGCAAAACCAAGCAGAGGTGCCACTAGCCACAGAGGTTTCCAGCTGGCAAAGTAACACCCTAAGGCTCCTGTGACATTACTATCTCCAATTTACAGATAAGGTAACTGGTGTTAACTCCCTTGCCTGGTTGCACAGCTAATCAGCAGAGCAAGGAGCACCCTGGGTCTGCCTGCCACACATGTAGCTCTTCCTACCTGGGTAAGAGAGCCAACATCGGCCCTGATGACTGCCCCAGGGCTCACTATGTCCTCCTGTAGAACACCTCAGGACTTTAACTTCTTACCCCCAAACACGGGGAAAAAAGCTCCATCTATATAGGAAAGAGTTTCTCCCCTTTTTTATTGTTGTTGGCAGGGACTAAAATGTATGAGGGGAATAAAATATTTTACTATGTCAATAAAAATTTATGTTGCAAAATGGAGAAAGACAGGCTTGGGGTGAATTTCTCTGTAGTGGTTTCTAAAATACATGTCAGTTCCAAAGCTAAAAAAAGAAAGATGAAAGGAAAGCTAAGGATAGGCATGCAGGGGAGAGAAGGCTGCCCTGTGTTCATATGTCCAGCTTTCCAAGGCTCTGGCTCTGCTCTGCAATGTTTGTTCTACTTCTGGGAGCACGGCTTGACCTACCCAGGACGCTTCACACTGAAGTGATGCATGTACTGCTTCCAAGATCTGGGGTCAGGCCACTCACAGTCAAAGAAAACCCTTACTGTGCATAAGCTACTCAACCGCCTTATGTCCTGGTTTTCTCATTAATAAACCTTATGTCCTGGTTTTCTCATTAATAAAATGGAGATATTAATGCAATCTTGCAGGGAGAATGAGAGAAGAGAACAGAAAAGCAAAACCCAATTCCTGGCAGCTAGTGAATATTGAGTGAACCACATCTGGATTTAATTCCCATTAACAGGAATATACCTAGAGGATAGAGAGGAGACAAAACCCTTGGGAGGCCACCTTTGGGATTAAAAATAGTGAAGGAAACACTGAGAAGCCAAGAACCCTGACTATGAGAGAAAGGAGGCTACAACAGAACACAGAACTACAGAGGACGATCGTGTTTGTTAACCTAATTGGAATCTAAAACAGCCTGGTAGGGTAGGCAGGCAAGCGTCAACATCCCCCAGCACTGATAGAGAAGAGTGACTTGCCTGAGGCCACAGGGCTAATAAGTAGATGGGTGGGGCTGTCACTCACTCACCTGGGAATTTTCAAGCATCTCTTGTGTTTTAGGGAACAAAGGAATGAGTAGTGAGTTAAAAAGATATAGTTTTTTACTTCATAGAAACTGCTTCATTGGAAAATGCAGGCATTAACTTTAAAAAAAAATTAAGTATAAGAACTCCTACGTAAGGAATAGCAGTGTAAAGCAGAAGCATTTAACAGATTATTAGCAACTATATGGTTCCTATATTCCAGAGAGCTTTAAGATGCCACAAGAGCTAGAGATCAAAAATGAAATTTTGACAAAGCAATCTGAAAAGATCTAGATAAGGAAAATTAGGGGAAAAGAGTAAGGATATAAGTAGTTCTCAGAAGGGTTAAGATCTTTTTTAAAAAAACTTTTTCTGATTGTAAAAATAAAACACGTTCATATGGAAACTATAAGAAGGTGATAAAGTTGAAAATCATAATCACCTATGATTACACTCTCCAAAGATAATCAGTAACATTTTGATGTATTTCCTTTGAGGATTTTTCCCTTGCATATTTATATTTTTATACATAATTGGGATCTTACTGTATATACAATTTTGAGCCTGATTTTTCCATTTATTATATTGCATCATTAAATATCCTCTGAAAACATGATTTTAATAGCTTCATAAATAATTCATTTAACCTTCCTCCCTGGCTGCATTGGTAAGTAAGTGTTCAATGTCCAGATCAAAGGAACAAAGGGCTGTCATGCTTGCACTAGCCAGATTGTGTTTGGAGCACTGTGTTTCCACACCACACAAGAGCAACACCTTCAGTGGGACACTGTCCAAGAAAATTTCATCCTCAGAGTGTCCTGGAGGAAGAGCATTCAGAAACCACTTTGTTTATTAAATCCTTCATCCCTGCCCCATGACTGAGAAATGAGGACTGTATTGTTTGGATTTGAGAAGACTTAGCAGGGACTTGAGACCTCTCTACAAACATGTTAAGAAACTTAAGTGAAAGAGAGAGTGTGTTTATTCAGTTTTGCTCTAGAGATCGAGAACTAGGAAGGCTCTTGGGTGTTCCGAAGAGGCAGCAGTTACTCTTCACAGAAAGAAGCCCTTTCTTCCTAACAATTGCAGCAAAAATTGAGAGTGAGCTCCTGTCATTTGCAGCGTTCCAGAATGGATCTGAAAACTCCTCACCAGAGGTATGGCAGAGGAGACGTCTGGCTGTGGGTGGGAGTTCTGGAGGAGTGGGGGAAAAGATGGAGCACAGCAGAGTGGGGGTAAGAATGAGCAGTTAAGGGATGAGGTGAGAGGGGAGTGCACCCCCCATCAGCCTGTCTCACCTACGCAGCACCCCTGAACTGAAACATAGCGACTCATAACTTCCAGCCATTCAGTGGCCTGTCCAAGTCTCACTAGAAGTATGGGCAAGTCTGAGACTATGGTTTCTAAATTTCAAGTCCCATTCTAGTGATCCTCCTCCTTCACCAAAGCATGGAGAATATGCAAAAGGATGGCAGGAAAAAAATCAAACGCAGACACATAGTTAGCTTTCTCCCCCGCCACGCTCTGGCCACGCACCTTTAACTCTATAATGTCAGCTTCCTCTTTGGTCAAAGGAGAGGAGCATCCTTTGAGGATCAACACCCGAGGAGGAGACCTGTTAATGCAGCACCACCTTATTCTCTGGTGGGCCCAGAGGGAGGCTGGTTTAACTCAATCAGCCAGATGATGCACAAATGGGTGAAGCAAAATGCATAGAAAGGATGAAGGCAACAGGTGTGTGGGTCTCAGCCACTGTGGTAGAAAAAGCTTTCACAAAACTTCTGTGGTAAAGCTACAATTGCAAAGACATCATGGTGCCTAAAAATACATCAAAGATTGCTCACTTCTGGGCTGAGACCTAAGAATAGCTTAGCCCCCTTTGTCTCCATATAATATTCTGATACAAGTGGCATGCCAAGTCTTGCAGTGTGGAGACTGTGTCCACATGAACAGCATTTTCACTCTCCACTTCACCCAAGCTGACTGAGCATGTACTCCTGTCACATTCACCACACAGGTGGTGCTCCATGCCAGGAAGCCGGGAAAGGGGAAAGAAATGTATATGCGGATGAGTGGAATGGTGGGGCCAGGGGCCACATTCCAATGTTTATAGTCAGAGATGACTAGAGATCACCTATGGCTGTTCTCCCCTACGAGAATGGGAAGAGACCCGAGAGATCCCCTTGGCCAATGTCCCCAGTTGAAAGGGAAGGGCTGAATAATGAAATGACTTGCACAGTCGCAAGTCACCAAGAGCTGGCTATAATTTAATCTTGCATTTCACAGCCCAGCAGTGCAAGGTTTTGAGCAAATGGGTAACACTTGGGGAGAATTTTAACTAGGGGATTAAAAAGCAGAGCCAGGTGACGACCAACCAAAGAATCTGTAAGAATATGATTTGTCAAAAAATGTCAGCTCATGGTATTCAGAAGCCGAGGAGTGGCCGGGCACGGTAGCTGCCGCCTGTAATCTCTCTCACCTTGGCCTCCCAAAGTTTGAGTTTGGGAGGCCGAGGTGAGCGTATCACTTGAGCCCAATAGTTTGAGACCAGTCTGGGCAACACAGCAAGACCTAGTCTCAAAAAAACAAAAAACAAAAAAAAAGAGGAGTAATGAGTATACATGCAAAAATGAAGTAATCCAGGATATCCTCGAAGCTGGAAATGTGTTCCTGAGCACAGTAAAAAAAATGTGAGCAACGCCATTCCAGAAATACTTTTCACATAAGCTACAGCTTCTATCTCTGTGAGTTTAACATGTCCTTCCTTTTAGATTAAATGTAAATGCATAAAGTTAACCAATCATGCTCATTATACACTGACTTATGAAGACAGGGACATGTGTAATTACTACCAGCATTTCAACAGAGACTACTCTGTCACAAATGACAGACAGATAGCTAAGATGGTTGAGGAGTGGATAATGAATCAATCTATTTAGTCAACATTATTATGCTTAAAGGGAAGTCAGAAACTCCCCCAAATGATTCTTGTGTTGTTGAAAGCCTGTCAAATCAAAATATTCTTAATGTGAAATTAAGAAGAATTTTGCTGTTTGTAGATTCCCAGGCAAGGAGAATGAAAATAATATGTAGATAACACACCATTGTTAGATTTATCCAAACAAGAGCTTTTAATCCACCAAGGCTTAAAAACACATAAAGGGAGGGTGGTAAATTTCGCTTTACTGATGCACTCAACTGTGGAATGCCCGGTTCAGAATCACATCAAGGATTATATCATGTCCTTTTTCTGACAGTTAATGAACCTTTGAAGTAAGAGCTTTTCTATTCTTTTCACACCAGATATTAGTCTTCATTTGAAGGCTGATGCTTGCTAACATCTGATTTGCTTAATGAACACTGAATAGTTGGTCAATTAATATTTCAATTGTGATATCTTTTTTCAATCTACTAAAAAAGTAACAAGGTTAGTTAGCATCCTCAGTTACTTTCCTTGAAACACACACCCACTGATACAGATTTGCATATAGAGGCAACTGGAAACCAAAACACGCCAAAGTGTTGGGGCTCCCAGGGTAAGTGGGCACCTGAAAGTGGGGTCAGTATAAGCGATGCTGGTGCTGGAACAGTTGAGACTAGCTTTTATAGATTAAGCTGGGAGGGGAGGGAGTGGGACTTCAGTGATAAAACAAGTAGGTAAGGAGGTAGAGGAAGATAAAGGATAAAAGGAGATGGGCCTGCTTGCAAACTTTAAACATCATCCAATTAACAGTAAATATGACATTAACAATATACAGGATGTAATTCCTAGCTTTTAGCATGTTAATATGATGCCAGGTGCATTCAAATGAATACATTGTGTGTATACACACACACACACACAGCCTGTATGAGCATTTTTAAAATCCTGGGAGGATATATGAGAAGCAAGTGAGATGGTGATTTCCAGATGTGGGAGGTGCAGGAATGTACTTTTCATCTTAAATCCTTCTGTATTTCTTGGACTTTAGCCAGCCATGGGTATGTTATGCAAAACATTGTACATCTACAATTATTAAATATTAGTTGCTAATTATTACCACTAAGCACACACATTTTATCTACCAAAGTTAGTCATCAATTCTTTCCCTTTAAAAAAGGTAAATGAATCTCAAAATGAGAGATGTTCAAGACTCTGTAAGTCATGTAGTCTATCTCCTTCAGAAAATGACGGCTCTTCTCAGGGCAACACAGCAGATGTATCAGCCTCTACACTGGTTCATGATGAGGGAGCCCAGGGGAGGGGAGGCAAAGCCACTGAATAGAAAGGGAAACTAGGCTGGGTGTGGTGGCTCACACCTGTAAACCCAGCATTTTGGGAGGCCAAAGTGGGAGAATTGCTTTAGGAGTTCCAGAACAGCTTGGATAGTGAAAGACCTCATCTCTATGGAAATTTTAAAAAGGAAACAGGAGCATTAAAAGTTCCAGGGTAGAGCACACAAGGCTACATGCACAGAATAAAGGGTTGAAAACAAAACCACAAAAATGAGTACTGAAGAGAGCTAAGGATTAAGAGATGTTAGAATCAGCTATATAGTGAGGCCAAGTCTACATATGTGTAATTATATGCTCAATTTATTTATTTATTTTTAAAACAGCCAAATTCAAGAGGAATAAATGCTCAATTTAAATGTTCGTGTGTCAAGATGGAAGCCCCATAAAGGGTAAATATAACACATCAATTTTGGTGGCCATATTTTCATACTGAAGAATTTCTTGGGCAAAATGACTATTTTATCAAATGGGTGAAAGTTAGTTAATGGGGTTTATGTGTGTGTGATGACATATCCATTTAGAGATGAGGTGCCTGGTCATGTCACTTCTAAAATATGAGATGTCTCTTCTCACATTGAGGCATGGGACTTTTCACTCAGCATCCCTTACACTCTATGTAAAAAGAAAAAGAAAAAGAAAAAAAATCCTAATAACAACAAAAACTATGCTTTGCAAACCAGGGGGCTTGGAATGGCCCTAAATTATGGTAACTGCTCTAGGTGTATAAAACAGAGCAGAAGGGAAGAAACTCCAACACGACCAAGTCTGAACTCATAATCTTGGGCCTGGAAGTCTGGGCTTCTTCCGAAGTTCCCTATCTCAATCACAGGTATCACCTTCCATTTGGCTGAGCAAGCCAGAACCCTGAGAGTTATATTTGACACATCTTTCTTCCTTGGCCCCCATTATCAATCCAACACCTGGTACTCTTGATTTTACCTTCTAAATGTATTTCAGATCCTAAATTAGTCCAAATTACCATCATTTCTCCTCTGATTTACTGCAACATTCTCCTAACTGGCTTCCCAGTATTCAGGCAAGCTTGTCCAACCCACCTTATTTTGTTGTTGTTCTGTTTTGTTTTTAGGCTTTTATAGTCTCTTATAGTCTGTATTTTAGCAGCCTGAAGCCATCCTTTTTAGTTTCTCTCTAGTGATAATGGGAAAAGAGGGATGACAAAGGGGTTCTACTGGCCTAACCAGAAATAGAAACTAAGAACCCATGACTGTATTCTCTTCTTTGGACACCCCAGTGGACTTTCCAATTCTTTTTCTCTATAGCCAAAAAAACCCACTTCATAACAAATCTCTTTGACTTCTGCTCAAGATAGTCCAAGGGGGCTTCCTCCTGCTTTTAGAATAAAACCCCAACCCTGTAAGATGGCCCTCAAGGCCCCACCCAGTCTGGCCCTTTCCTTCTTCTCCAGGCTCATGATTTACCTCCTCCAGCAGCTGCACTTGCCTTCCCTCTGCCCTATGTTTAGTGAACTCACCTTACAGATCTTCACTCAGGTCGCACTCATCACCCATCTAGATAAGGTGTTTATTTCTAGTTACATGCTCTTACTGGATCATATTCCTGTCATCCCAGGACTTCTCTCAATTTGAAGCACATCTTTTATACATGCTGCATATGTCACTCTCTCCCACTAGATTGTAAATTCCATGAGATCAAAAACCATTCCAATTTTACTTCTATAATTTTCCCAGAACCCAGCATGATGTGTGGCATGTAGTAGGTGCTCACTATAAGAAAACTTGGGGGCATAAGGCTACCATCATGGAAGGATAAGGTATTTCTTGACTAGAGATTCCATGTATGACCATATGCAGGTACCCAGATGCAGCTTATCAAGGCCAGCCCTGCAGGAATTCCCCATCTACCAAAAGAAGGGCCTTCATGGGGAGCATTAGCCTTCCCCATCTTTATGAGTCCCCAACTCTAAGAAGAAAGAGGACTTGAGCACCACACATACTATTTCCTCATCCTCATTAGATTTCTCCCGGAGGGAACCTACTCTTAGATACTGGTTAGATTTTTGCCCTTCTAATTTCATGCAAAACAAAAAACCCAACAACAAAAAAGCAAAACAAACATAAAGCCCTGTAGAAACACAACTAGTTGTTACAGTACGTAGCTAGTTAGGTATTAGCAGGGCGGAAGAGGCCTCCTCAGCCCCTGCCACATACACCAGGAGTGTAGGGCGACCATCAGGTGATGGTCAGGTTGTTAACTGTCTCTCTAAACTAATAAGTGGTCACAGCTGGCACCAGGGAAAGGATGTCTCCCAATACATGGGAAACACCCGAAACTGGTGAGCAGCAGCTTCTGGATAAGATCTCAGGGACGGCGAGAAGGAATGCAATGCCCCAGAAGTATGTCAGTGTATAAGATCCCAAGTCAAGAGGTGAAGCTGCGCATGTGGTCTCTCAAGTTGCCTGCTTGGCCCTCTTCCAAGTGTCCTTTCCTTCCTTTCATTACTGCTCTAAAGCTTTTTAACGAACTTTAACTCTTGCTCTAAAACTGGCCTCAGTCTCTCCTTCTGCCTTATGCCCCAAGTCAAATTATTTTCTTCTGAGGCAGCAAGAATTGAGATTGCTGCAGACTCATACAGACAACTACCACTGCTTACATAATGATATGAGATAAAGGTCCAGCATAAATAATATACAAAAAAGGTTTTACTAGTATTGAAATACATTTAAAAACTGTAAGGAAAATATTAAATTCATATGCGATACATAAATTATTTCAAAATTCATGTAGGGAACAAAATAGGAAAAGTTATAGGGTCTAGTGTGGCCATGTGCAGCCTGGTCTAAGGGTTATAGTGTGATGAGACAGTCTTTAAAATATATATATATATATATATATATATATATATATATACATATATAAATAAAATTTTAGAGTCTCACTTAATATCAATGGCACTCACATCCACATTCTTTCCATAGTTCTCTTATAGTCTGTATTTCAACATGACTTCAGGTGTTGGCTGCTTAGAACATAAGGACTAAAGCCTGGCTTGTTTTGTGCCAGTCACTTTCTTTTATGGTGTAAACCAAAGAAGCTGCTTTAGATGATTCAATATTATCTGTTACTCAGGGGAAAAGAATGATAATATAACACATAAAGCAATCATTGGGTCAGATTATTTATTTTTTTGTTTTGTTTTAAGACAGGGTCTGGTCCTGTCACCCAGGCTGGAGAGCAGTGGCAGAATCTCAGCTCATTGCAACCTCAGCCTCCCAGGCTCAAGTGATCCTCCCACCTCAGCCTCCTGAGTACCTGGGACTAAAGATGCATACCACTATGCCTGGCTAATTTTTGAAATTTTTTTGTAGAGGTGGGTTTTTGCCATGTTGTCCAGGCTGGTATCAAACTCTTGAGCTCAAGCCATCTGCCTGCCTCGAACTCCCAAGGTGCTGGGATTCCAGGTGTCAGCCACTGCACCTGGCCTAGATTATTAATTAAAGGCTAGAAAGAGTAAATATCTAGCATGTTTTAAAAACATAACCTACAAATATAACTATGCTACTGGAAGTATGCATAATTTAACTACCCCTTCCCTTTTTGCTGAGTTGTTAGTCATAAATCTACAAAAGGCATCTTTTATTTTATTTTTTTTGGAGACAGGGTTTGGCTCTGTCACCCAGGCAGGAATGCAATGGTGTGATCATAGCTCACTGTAACCTCAAACTTCCTGGGCTTAAGGGTTCCTCCTGCCTCAGCCTCCCAAGGAGCTAGGACTACAGGTACATGTCACCATGCCTGGCTAAATTTTTTAAAATTTTTTTGTAAAGAGGAGGTCTTTCTATGTTGGCCAGGCTGGTCTCAAACTCCTGGACTCAAATAATCCTCCTGCTTTGGTGCCCCAAAGTGCTGGGATTTCAGGTGTGAGCCACCGTGCCTGGCCCAAAAGAGATCTTTTTCAGGCACAGATCATACCAGCTTTAATTACTCATGGAAAAATCTACTTTGATCTGAAAACCATGCATATAACATTATTCAACATATTGTACTATTTTAACCTTTAGAAGAAATTAAACATTATACAAATATAAAATTCTATAATGGTATTGGATAAAACATCTAAAGCATAGAAGACTTTCAAATATATCCTCCATTTTATAAAGGGCAAAAAATTAGATGATAGAGGGAAATTGATTTGCAGAAACACACACAACCAACAAGCATTATAGCAGGCAATAGCTTCCAAGTTTTTCACTCACTTCTTAGCATAGAACACTCTCTGTGGGAAAGATTAGAAACTGAAGGACAAAAATACACTCACTCCATTCTCTCTCTACCTTTTCTTCTATCATTCCTCTTCTCCGTTTGCCCACATACTCTGACCTCAAAATTAGAATTTATTTAATAATGCAAAAGGCAAGATTTATTACTGGTTCTTTCTCACCCATGAAAATTAACTAACTTCTTTTAAATAAGGTACAAAAAGGAAATAATAAAATGAAGGCAATGTTGCTCATCAATAAGTAGATAGTACTGACTTCTTCTGGATATATCTATCAAATAAGAATCTAAGTTCACTCTATTGCCAAAATAATTTAAATCCCATGGTCGAAAAGGAACATAAACTCTTCATTGATTTATGGGCCTCATATCTTCTGGGATGTGTCACCAATTTATGTGCTATATCCTGGGGTGTTAGCACCTGGGGTTGGATAGAGGTGAAAGATAATGGCTTGTAAACAGGCAGCTCCCTGTTGACTACTCGCCTCGGGAAGCTCTTGCCATTCGCCATATATTTCAGAAATTGTATGCAGAAAGCTGTGCTTACAAATGCGCTACAGGAAAGGTCAGCTCTGGAAAATTTCAGACATTTCTGAAACGTGCATACAGCAACCTGATTATACTACACTCAGCCATGGTATCTAGATTTGAGATAAAAATAAAATTAGAGCAAGAAACGATTTAAAAGTGTAAAATTTTGCATCATAGGCAGCTAATGTACAATTTTCATTTAAAGAGTAATCGAAGGGTCTATAATGAATGGTGACAATCTGATATTATGATGTGAAGTGATAGCGACATCTAGCCATGTTAGTTATTAGAAGGAACAAAGAATTTTCATAATGTTTATATTTTGCATTAAATGGAAGTTGATTCAGCCCTACCCTAACATTTGGAGATGATGTCATGGATATTCATAATTTGGTGCTGAACATTCATGGGTAAGCCCGCCAAGACCACTGGCGACATTTCCCAACAGTCCTGCTCTCAGGCTGGCACAGGGACCAGCAGGTGCGCCAATGCCCTGACTCCCTTAACCCTCTCTCATGACAGACTTTTCACTCTCATGGCAGTGAAATAGCAGGTAATGATCGATTTCACCTGAACCAGTGGTTTCAAAGTTTTTCAGGGCCAGAGATCTCCTTGTTTAAAGAAAGTTCACATATATATAGAAAGAGAGGTTTCTGATTTATTTAAAAAATAAATAAATCTCACAAGAAAGCTAAAACATTGAAGGCTTGAGTTTTGCCTGGAGCTGCTTGCTAGAGCTCTGAGGAAAAAATATTCTTTACCTAGAAAGGACATGAAACTTCATGAACTCAAATTTTAAAACACACGATCCATTAAGAAAAAGTTGACAAACTGGGCTTCATCAAAATGTATAACTTTTGCTCTTCATACACTATTAAGAAAGTGACAAAACAAGACACGAACCAGGAGAAAGTGTTTGTAAATCAAAGATCTGATAAAGGATATGTACAAACTATTTAAAAAATTCCCACAACTCAATATAAGAAAACTCAATAAAATGTAAAATATATTACTGGTTTGAATAGGCTTTTCATCATAGAAGACAGATGAAGGGCTAATAAGCACTTGAAAAGATGCTCAAATCATTAGTCGATAGGGAAATATAAATTACAATACCGTGAAATAACACTATACATCCACTACAATGGTTATTGTCCAAAAGACTGACAACACAGGTGTTGGTGAGGATGTAAAGAAACTATAACCTCAAATGTTGCTGGTGGGAAGATAAAATGGCACAGCCACTTTGGAAAACAGTTTGGCAGTTTTCCTATAAAGTTGAACACACACACACCATATAACTTAGTAATCTCACTCCTAGGTCTTTACCCAAGAGAAATGAAAACACATGTCCATACAAAGCCTTGAAAGCAAATTTCACGGCAGAATTATTTATAATAGCCCCAAACAGGAAATAATCCAAATGTCCATCAACTGGTGAATGGATAAACAAAATGTGTTATATTCACACTATAAAATGGGACATTATGCAGACAGGGAATAAACATTGCAAAGCATCTGAAAAAGGACTTGTATCTAGAATACACAAAAACTCTTCTAAGTCAGTAACCCAGCTGACATCTCTCTTCCTCAATGTGACTTCTTTAAACACTCTGGCCCATCACAATTGCTTCATTCCCCGAATTTACTGTCAATAACCTCCACTGGGTGTTTTTCTTGTAAAATATTTCAGATCAGCTCCTGGTGGGGGTGAGGGAGTATAAGCACATCAATGTGGAGCAGCATAATACATCAGTGGGCTGGGATGGGATGTGACTTCCCAAAGCTGAGATGGGCTCACTGATAAGAGGTGTCTGCCACTGTCTTGGCCACTTGACCCAAAACTCCAGAGCACCTCAAAATGTAGGCACCAACGAAGATCCAAAATTGCTTCCCAAGATCCCATAGCTGAAAAAGTTTCTGGGAATGGCTTTTTTCTTAGTCTTTCAAACTTCCTTGGGTATTGTATTTTGCCTCCAGAACATCCACGTCACTCTTCCTACACCTGTGTTTACACATCTCTGAATCCCCCATGATGCCTAACACAGTGTTCAACACATAGCTCAGAACGGACAACATCACTGGATACTCCCAAACATGGAGCGGATTTGGCTCATGGTGCCTACTGCCCATGGGTTTAAGCAGGCTCACCCATGAATATTCAGCACTGAGAAAAGATGATGAAGTCCTGGAAATAAATAACACTGCTCTCAAGTTCAAGGTAGTTATTTTGATTCTGTTAGGCTGAAGATGAAATGCTATACCTGAGTCTCTCCTGGAAAGAAAAAAGTGGGAAGGAAGTGCCAGGAACCTGTCCTTTGGGAATAAGTTCCCAATGCCAATCACCTTGAGATAATTGCCAAAAGAGAAAATAAGAGAAATACCCTCAAGTGAGGGAGGCATATATTTGAAGAAAAACATAACTGTCAGTCTGTCTTTGTGGCAACTAGTGAATCTCCTGCATGGGACATCAGGGCAACGACATACTTTCTCCAGAGGATCCCCAGTGATGAGTGGAAACTGTCGCTATGATGCCTACAGAATTGGGGTCAGTGAGATACACACAATTGGTAAAAAAAAAAAAAAGGAACAAGATGCAACTGCAACTTGAGTAAAGGCTTCAACATTTCATTCCTATGTCCGAGGCTTTAATGTAAAAAGTCATATGAGGTACACAAAAGGAAATAAAATTCTAGGACCTGGAAAGTACCACCTCCATGGACTTAAGAGACAGTTCATGAAACTTGTAAGACTAGTCAGGACCCCAGTGAAAGGTACAAGGTTTACAGAGTTGATGAATCAACTGAAACCTGACCTTAATTAGGAGCCCCTGCCCAATAACTGCAGGTTTATTCTTCAAAGGCATAACCAGATTCTATGACTCTAAAATGGCCTTCAGATTCTACGATTATTTTTTCTTAGTAGACTCCTAGCCAATATGGTAATATTGTTTCCCCTTGATTGGGCAAAGTCTGTCTACTTATCTATCAATCTTATGTAAATTGTGTTTATAAAGGTGCATCTGTGTTTTGTAAATATTATACCGGTTTACATACCGTTTTTGAAGATGTCTGAAATAGAATTCAAACTAACTAATGTCTGATTTATTAAAGTTATGGGCATTAAATGCCTAGAAAAAATTGTGACATTTGTAAAAAATGTATATATTAAATTTATAATCATAGTTAAAATGTCCAAGGAAATTTGGCTACATAAACGTAACATGGTTAGGATTTGATTTATGCATTATACGAACATTAATCAAGGAACAAATGAGTTTGTTCTTTTTTATGCAAATATTACATTTATAAATAAAATTTGTCAGATAAATTTAAACATTTAGAAAAGTAAATTTAGACACTCTTTTACATGTATAAAAGGTTTCCCTTGGAAGTAAAAATTAACTGGAATTTGGTGAAGCCTTTCATCTCACAGATTCCCAACTCCACAGTCAAGACAGAAAAGCGAGAGAATCCTAAAGAGTGAAAGGCCATGTGGGCCATGCCTGCAGACCTCTAAACCAAAGAAAGTTTCCAAAGCCTTCTCTGGCAAATGTCCACTGATTCCAAAAGAACCAGAACTGCCTGGCAGGGAGGGGGAGAGGGAAGAGGAGAAGGGCATCCCTCTGGAGCACACATAACACAAATGGTCTGGGATGGGACAGGGCTTCCAAAGCTGAGGTGAGCTCACTGACAAGGGGTATCTGCCAATGCCATATATGCATGGCTACCTGACCTGAACATCTAGGACACCTCAAAATCTAGGAGGCAAGAGGGATCCAACAATGTTTCCCGGGATCCCACAGTAGAGAATGTTTCTGGGAACAACTCTGTTCTAGTTTCTCAAACCCACTTGGATATTTTCTTTTGCCTCTGGAATACCCAGATCTCTCCTACACCTATGCTTGCCAAGCAAGGGCTTGTGCGGGGCTAAACACTGAAATGGTTTTTACACCATGTCCTACTGGATCTGTGTTCTCCCTTAGAGCAGGCACAGCGTCTTCTACCTCAGCTGCACTAAGCCACAAAGAGCAGACCTTCTAAGGCAATAAGCAATGGAACAAGGGGACGAACCTGCAATCAGGACCTACCTCTGTCACTGTGTACTTTGAGGAGCTTCTGTGCGACTTGGCAAATATCACGTCTGTGAAATGAGTGTGAACTTACTCTGGAGCAGAGTTTGTTACAGAAAGCGATTGAAATAACACTGAAATAATACACTCAGAAAACATAAGCATAAATGTAGGTAACTAGGCTATTACAAAGTCTAAAAGATGCTGGGACTACTTTATAGCAAGTGGGAATGATAAATGGACCCAGCAAAACCTCACAAGTACAGGTTCTCATCTAATCTGACAAGTAGGCACGAAGTTCTGAGGACACATCTTTTAACTCTAAATTTCAAGACCAGAAAAGGTTAGTATAAACTAGATGGGAAGGAAAAAGAAAAAAAAAAGTTCTACATACTAAAGTTAATATTCTAAAAAATTGGACTTTTCCTACTATATGTCAGGCATTTAGTTTATTTGCTCCTTTCAAATTAGTAGGGGAAAAAAACCGGGGCTGGAAAGTTTAAGCAAACTGCCTTTATGTGAGAAAAAAACATTGGCTGTAAGAACCTCAGTTTGCATTGTACAGCCCTCAAAACTAAAGGCCATAACTACTCACCCCCAGAATCTTGAAGAGTATTGTTTTCATGCTTCTTTCACATTTCAACCAAAGCTGAAAAATGTAGCCAGTCCCCATGGAAATTTCAGTGATGGACTCCTGCTATCAAATTTCTAAATGGTCCTGTTTCTCTTCTCATGCCCAGTGGTGAATGTTAAGTGAGAACTCAAGTGTCCACTGTATCATTCTCCTCCCTCAAAGTGAGCTCAAAGTTCAGAGGAAAGGAAGCAGTCATCACTCTACTGTAAACATGGGCATGCTAGAGGATCCCAGGTTTTGGCAGAGGCCAACAGAGGCCCTGGAATCTTTATGCTCATTGAGTACTTTCAGGTGGGCAACTTTCATTCCCATCAAAATAGTGGAAGGCAAAAAAATTCATCACAAGTGTGTCCCAATTTCATAGACTGACAGATGGAGGTGTGTAATAATACATGTTTTATTACTTCCCTTGACAGCTACAGATTGCATGTGGAGTTTAACTGGGCTGATACACACATTTTGCAGGTGCATTGTTGAGAAAGAATTTTTTGGACATTTTCTCTGGCTAGCACAGAAATAAAGTACCTAGGTAGGGAAAGACATTTCCTGATAGTTCAAAGAGCGTTTCTCATTACTGCTCCAAACGCTCTCTCCAGTCACATAACCCGAACATAAGCATTTTTAACGCCTGCCAAATTTCTCAAACATGGATAGGCCAGCCTGCATTAAAGGATTCTCATCTGTTGGGCTTATGAAATGATTTGTAATCATCAACTCTATAAATATGGGTATGTAACTTTCTTTACTAAAGCATCAGGCTCCATAAGGGACTCTATTTGTGTCATACATAGATAAATAGCTTGGGATGATTAAACTTGATATCCTAAATCTGATTTTCATAGGAAACTGAAATTGCACTGTACCCTTAAAGCAGTTCTAGTTAACGAGTACCCGAGGCTTAGAGAACTAGTTCTTCAGTAGCCAGTAACATTGGGGTCACACTACATCTGATGAATAATTTGATGAATAATTCTTCCCAGTGGCACTCACATCTGATAAGCACATTGTGTGGATTAGAGAGTTTTTGGACAAACAGAAGAAAAACATCATTTTCTACCACCAGTTGCTCATGCTACAGGTATATCACCTAATGAAAACAAGATTTCTCTGAGGAATATGAAATGTAGTTAGTGTTTTCACCATATAATTATTCTGCCATGGTCTTCAAGATACTGAGACAGAAACAAACCTGATTACATTTTTTTTTTACGTGCTGATGAAACTTTCCATTAGGGTACTGAGCAGGATCCCCATCTCCCAGACAACAGTTCTGACGTAGATGAATTATCAAAAGTGGAAGTGGGATGATCTTAGCAATTAAACCCCATGACTTAAATAATGGTGTGTGGGGCTGGGCACCGTGGCTCATGCCTGTAATCCCAGCACTTTGGGAGGCTGAGGCAGAAGATTAAGTTGAGCCCAGGAGTTCAAGACCAGCCTGGGCAACATGGTGAGACCCCATCTCTACAAAAATATCTTGGGACTTCTCAGCCTCCGTAATCACAGAGCCAATTCCTTATCATCTCTTTCTACAAGTGTATCTCCTATTGGTTCTGCTTCTCTGGAGAACCCTGCCTAATGCAATATTATAAGGGGAAAAAACTTCCCCTGTAGAGTCAGCAGTAGTGAGCTGAGGAAGCCTCATTCATCACCAAAGTAAGAGAGGGAAGAGGCTACAGCAGCTAACAATGGTGACACTGTTAGAAAGTATATGGAACTTGAAACACAACATGATTGAATTATTCCTACTAGGAGCCTGGAACGGGGAACCAAGAAGGCAAGAGATTAGGATATGGCAGTGGGGAGCACAGAAGGAGGAAAGATCAGACAAAATAGAGAAGACCTGCACAAAGATGAATTTGGTTTTTGTTTTTTTTTTTTTTCTGAAGAAGTTATTAGGTCAATGGCAGTGGCTCACACCTGTAATCCTAGCACTTTGGGATGGCGAGGCGGGAGGATCGCTTGAGCCCAAGAGTTTGAGACCAGCCTGGGCAACACAGTTCGACACCATCTCTACAAAAAAATTTAAAAAAAAAAAAAATTAGCCAGGCATGGTGGCACATGGCTGTAGTCCCAGCTACTCAAGAGGCTGAGGTGGGAGGATCACTGGAGCCCAGGAGCGCAAGGCTGCAGTGAGCTGTGATCACACCACTGCCCTCCAGACTAGGTGACAAAATGAGACCCTGCCTCAAAAAAGAAAAAAGAAAAAAAAAGACATTACTATTCACCCACATTTAGATAGACGCATCCTTTCCAATCTATGTGAATTCATGCCACTCCATGCTACCTGCCCCCCTCCAGGGCAACAGTTGTGGCCACATGGGCATATGCAACTGCTGCTAAGCCTCAAATCCTTAACAAAAATGCTAAGTGACACTAACCAAGCTGTAAAGAGTTTTGCTTTTTCATTCTTGTTGATTTAAATGGCATGCGCTCCAGAAAACTCTTCTATGGGTTAGCTTCTATGTTCTTCTCACCACACTCAAGTGTACTTAAAATCATATTTGTTCTGGTTCACAGTGGGAGGAAATGGAGGGTGTCAAAGGAAAGACTTGCAGGATTTCAAACATTACGGGATCACAGACATTCTTTTCCAATGTAAAGACATTCCAGGAAAGCCTCAAACTGGCATGGTGTGTATAGGCTTGTGATGTAAAAGAGAATCTAGGGTTCATTAATTCCTATCATGGCTAAAGACTTCACTGTTTTACCTGTTTAACTGTGCTCAGGTTTTGAAATTAGTGCTCAGAAGTCTTTCACCCCATCACCACAGTGTTCCTCACCAAAACGTCTTCTGTCTTTTGCCAGCTCAATATTCACAGTCTTCACAAGAGAAGGCTAATTCTGAAACAACTATGTAGCCTGCACAGGGCTGGTGAAAGTCCAGGGGCCTCATTCTACCAATGGCTTTTCATGCCTCTCTTGCTCCTGCATATCCCTTCTCCTATTGCTTTAAATGTCCTTTCTTCCCCAGGGTTAAGAGTGGAAGTTCTAGAGACGGATTACATGTAATCAAATAGTGTTTCTGAAACTTCTTAATTATGTGTGACCTTGAGACAATTATTCACCATGTTGTGCCTCAGTTTCCTCAACAGCAAAATGTGAAAAATTATAGTGCCTAGTGTGTAGGGTTATGAGGATGAACTGAGTTCATGGTTCCAGTTCTTGGAGCAGTGCCTGGAACATAGTAAATGTCAGTAAGTGTTACTCATTCTTCCAGCCCCAACAGGTGGTAGATTGCTTGTAGTTCAAGTACAGAACCACATGGGTTCTAGACATGGGTCCATGGTAGAGAAAGCATCCATTTACCAGCCTACCTCCCACCAAGACTGAGCAAGGATTACATCTTTCTCTTTATGTTTCCAGCACCTAGTGTGGTAAGTAAGTGACACACAGCCGGTATTCAGTGAATGTAGATTGAGTGCTTGGAGAGACGACAAATTCTAACAAGGGGAATATGTCACCTAAGGGATGCTGTTTATGAATAACAGTGGCAATGCAGTAAAGGGAAGCTCCAGCCAGAACCCTGGTAAGAAACACAATTCACTCTTCTGGGATTTTTAAATAATTTATATTAATTTGCTTTAAAATCTTTCAAATAAGGTTACTTTTGTTTATATACTTGTCATTCTTACCAGCATAGAGAGAGAAGTAAGTATAACAAAACTAACTGAATCAATGTTTCTTCAACTCCTGGAGACCAAAATCCTAGAAACTGTCTTCAGCAATCTCAAAAGGTTACATTTAATTTTCAAGTGCACATAATACACAATTATGACTATTAAAGAGTCGCTGAAAATATCTTTCCAAGTACAAACAAAAGCAAAGCATCAACAGAGACCCAGAACGAGGCAGAAGTGATGACTACGTTATTAAGGGTCAGCTCCCCAAACTCACATACCCCCCGAAAGGAGAAGGGATAACAGGATCAGCACCAGACTAACTCACTCTCCTCTCAGTCATGGGATTTGATTTCGGTGTCAAAAAAACCCTCTGTGGAAAGTGCTCTTCTTGTGAAAACACCCTGCTAGAAAGCAAGCCCTGAAACAAAGTCAGTCATTACCCTGCCACACGTTCACTAGTTCCTCAGAATGAGCCCCAAGGTGTTTGCTGAGGGGACAGAGGAAGGAGGAGATGGAGACAGACCAACAAGACAGCCAGACACACACACATGCGTGCACACACACACACACACACAGAGTTCTAGTCTCCGCCACAGTAACGAAACTCATTAAATGCCACAGCCTTTCTGTGTGACTTTTGTTACTCCCATGTGGATATCCAAAGATTTAAATACATTGTCAAGTCAGATTAATCAAAGCCACATTCTCTAGTTAAGCATAAAGAAAAAGAAGTCATAAAAGAATTCAAATTTGTTCACATCTTGTAACAGAAAAGAATAGGGGGATTCATATCTGCTATGGTTTGAATAGGTCCCATCCAAAATTCAGGTGTTGCCAATGTGACAGTATTAACAGGTGGGCCTTTAAGAGGTGATTAGGTCGTGAGGGCTGCTCCCTTATTTCTTGGCCAAATAACATTTCTCACTCAATTAAAAGAATCTGGGAAGATCAGTCTAAGGTCATCTGGATATTATTTAGAATGATAAAGTCTGTGAACCAAGTGAATGAGCTACTCAAAAAGCCAAAAGAAAAATTCTGAAGGGCTCAGCTACTTTGGTTTTTTTTTTTTTTAATTACTCTGGGTAGCAGGCACTCAAGGAAGCCTACTTACCACGATATCCTCAGGAAATGTGTCTCTGCTGAAGGAGCCATCATCAAACATGACCTCATAGAAGGTCTGCGATGTCACAGCCATCACTCTGCAACTGTAATACCGGGTGTTCCGATGCTTCGTGATGACCGTTTGACCCACGGAAATGACCTTCTCGCAAGCCTTGGACTTCTAAAAGAAGGGACACAAAAAAAGAAGAAAAGAAGTAAGAGAGAGAACAGGAAAAGAAAGGACGTAACACAAAAAATATTCATTTGAAAAACAGTCATTTATTTGGCCAAGATTAAAAAAAAATTTTAACTTAATATTGAAGAATAATTTCAAACTTACAGAAAAGTTGCAAGAAGACAAATAGTATAAACAATACTTGTTTATACTAACACTCTTTACCCAGGTTCATCCATTGGTTTTGTGCGTGTATGCATATACAAAGAGAGAGAGAAAAGAATATGTATGTATAGATATACACACATATGTATGTGTATATGCAAATAGATCAACTTCAGGAAACTGAACACTGATAGGATACTTTAATCTCCATCTATACTCCAGTTGGTCAAATGATCCAGTAATGGCCATTATGGTATCCTCCTTCCCTACCGTCAAACTCCCAAGTACAGAATCCAGTCTAGAGTCAAGGATTGCATTTAGTTGCCACATCTCTTTAGGCTTCTTTAATCAGGACCATTTCCTCTGTCTTTGTTTATGGTAGTGCTACTTTGGAAGGATACAATTCTTCCTCTTCCTGCTTTTTAATAAAGCATGTGTCTTAAGTTTCCTCATGATTAGATTCAGGTTACACATTTTTGGCCAGAATCCCAAATAGGTGATGTTCTCTTGTTCTCAGGATATTCTGAAGGCACACGATGTTTGCTTACCCCTCAATGGTGATGTTAATTTTGATCCTGATCAAAGTATAGTTCAATTTCTCCACTTAATTGCTATTTTTCTATTATACTAAAGCAATCTGTGAAAGACACTTTCGTCAATATGTAAATGTCCTGTTCCTCTTAAATCTTGGAATTAGCGTCCACTGAGTTTTGTGCACAACCTTTACTGCAATGGTGGTGTATGCTCGATTTTTCCTGCTCTATCACCCCATCCACACTTATTTACTTAGTTGACATTTGGTAAGCAGGAGTCTTCCATATTTCCCTGCACCCATCCATCCACCCAACCATCCATCCATCAATCCATCCGTCCATCTTTCCTTCTATCCACCCATTGTCATTATGGGCTGATGAATTCCTCCTCCCCAGTTGTTTATAGTTCATACTTTATTATTTTGGTGTTCACACTGTCCCAGATTTGACCAATAAGAGCCCCTTCATACTGTTTCTTGTGATCTTTCTTTCTTTCTTTTTCTTTTCTTTTTTTTTTTTAACAGTAGTTCTTTACTATCTTGTCTGATAAGATGTTTCAGGATCATCTCGCACCAGTCCTGAACATTCCAGGAGTATGGTTCAGTTTAGAGGGGCAGTGACATTAGAAACTCAGATACAGGTGCTTAGGTATGCTCTTATTACAAGAGTATCTTTGATTCTCATCTTTCCGGTAGATGGAACAATGAAATACATGCATTTAACATGTGCACATATATGTGCATAAATACACACATGCATATATCAATTTGCCACAAACACACATATATTGGAAATCACCAGTTCAGAGTGATAGCCCTATTCATCCCTGCAGATTCTTTCTTGCCTCCCTCTATTCCATATTTGTATCTTCATCCTTTTTCAGTGAAAACCTTGGCCTCTACAATATAAACCCATTTACTCATTTGCTCAATCCCTAAATACACCCTAGTAATTTTTAAGACCTGTAGGAGAGCTGTATTAATAGTTTTAGACTAGAAAAACTAACGCATATGACAGTTCATTTTATTTTTAAATTAAGAATTAAGACTCAAGTTCAATTACCAGCTCATACTGATAACAGCTGGGTTGCAGTCCTTACCTAAGAATATGGGCATGAGTTGTAGACTCCATCTTTATTTCATTTTCTCCCTCCCCCTCTTCTCCTTCCACACATATTCTTGGCATCCTAAAAAACCATGTGTAGGCCTCAGGGTATATACATCATGCTAAGGAAACAAGAATAAATGACTTCTCTCAGAAATACTTGGCAGAGTGATTGGCACATATTAAGTGCTCTAGAAATGTTAGTTTGTTGTCTTTTGGGTTGTTTGTTTTGATTTTCAAGATAAGGCTATAGTCCCCATTCCCCTTTCAGGAACTCCTACAAAGCCTGTACCTACTAGGAAGAGACTGCAGTCAATAGCTAATGCCAAAGTCTGCTCTCAAGACTGGATCTTCTTTATACCAGCCTCAAAGTCTCATGCATCAACTTTGATTTGTTTGATGTCATGAGCTCTGACCTTCTGGGAAGGCCCTGAACCAAGCTCATGGGAAGGTCCAGGCCTTCATAATCCCCAAGGGACCAAAATTAGCCTGACATGTCATCTGTACCTACAGAAAGCTGGGACTCATTAAACCCCAGTCTTTTCTTGCATGGATATTTAGAACACTCCTGGGAAATACAGTTCATCATCATTCAGAATCACTAGTCAATCAGAGGCTTTGCTTTTGTTTCCCCAGTGAATTTCAAAAAAGCTAAAACACCTTGTAGTGTACAGAGTGTTATGCTTAATCTTTTTCTTCTAGAAACCAAACAAAGACATTCCCAGAGAGTCATTCATTCACTAATTTCCTCAACAGTCATTTGTAGCTAGCCAGTGGGCACCACATCTGGTGTGGGAGAGTCAAATATACAAAACCACTAAGACTATATTACTGTTTCCTGGAACAGTCCTATACAGGTATGTGCCATGAAGCCATCTCACAGGTGGCATGAGAGAAGACTGATGGAACACATTCTAGCATGCCATCTACAGCAGGACTCCTCATTCCTGGGCTTGCAGCAGTCAGAATTAGGGGAAGAACACAATCAAGGACAGACAGAGTGACAGGCATGACCAAAGGCCCAGAAGCAGGAAACAGCCATTCTGTTGTGGGAAATGCAAGAGGTCTTGCTGTGGTGTGGAAAGTAGGAGAAACTAGAGAAATGGCCCAGGGACCAGGGGTCAGGGCACTGGGGGTGGGGGAGAACAGTTCTTATGCCATCCTAGGGAGTCTAAATGTTATTCTGTGAACCTAGGAAGCTACTGAGGGGTTTAGATGTAGAAGACAGGTAATCCAGGTCTGTATGGCCATAGACAAGGGGCTGGTGGAGCTTAGTGCAACAGTATAGTGGGAGATGAGGGTCTGAAGAAAGGAACTGGGGACAAGAATGCTCATGATTTGGACAAAGGGGAAAGCCCCTCCCAACAAACATCTTCATAAGGGTCTCTAACCATCTCTGTCATCTCGTGTACCACATACCTGACAGAACAAAAGGATATTTTCCTTCTTTCCTTCCTGAAATCATTCCCCAGTGATTACTGGGTTGCTTGCGAAAATCTTCTGTACCTTTAGGTGTCGGTAGTTATGTAAACATTTGACAAAGCACAACAGTAAGAAGCCTGATTTATATGCACTATACTTGAAGTAGAAATTTTTAACAGCTAGGTGACAGTATATAACATATACTGAAATAATTATGCAGTTTACGACTTTACCCCCATTCATCCCCTTTAAATATATCCAACCTTTTAAAGTAAGAGAATGACTTGGATGTAGTAATTAATATGAGTGGAGGCACAGCATGCAGAGTGATGTGACTCCAAGATTGGGCCTGTGACAGCTACTTCTTACAGGTTACAACTAACTCTAGGAGGCCACATTCACAATCTGTGTGGCCACAGACAGTGGCCCTGAGTGATGTGGATTAGGGACACACACAGCTTCATCTTGGCAGAACTTTCTTGCAGATGTTGCCCTCTCTGTCAAACTGAAAAACAGTCATTGTCAGAATTACAAGCATTGTATTTTATTTATGATATTAGTTATTTACTGTATATTTTGTTAAAATTGGAAGTTTAATAAAAATTGTTTGCCCTCAAAGGGGACAATGTGTTGGGATTTGCATTATAAGCTGATTACTCTTACTAGCTGTGTGATCTTGGGGGTGTTACATAACCCTTGTTAGCCTCAGTTTGGTCATCTGTGGAAGAAATTATACCTAAATCAAAGGTGTGCTATAAAACAGGATGAAGCACAAAGGATGCCTAGCCTCATTGGGAGCAGACTCTCAGCAAATCCTAACTGGCTTCATCTAGGAAATGAATAACATACTGAGACCTTCAGCTCAGGTGAATCAACCACTTTCTTACGGTATCTGAGTCATTGGCATGGATGAGTGGGCAGCACCCTGACTTCACACTGACAAGGATCAGTCCAGCCCCAAATCACTGCCAGGAAAACAATCCAGGCACCCACTCTTCACCTTACCCGCTCCAGTAGCCTCCGACTCTACTCTTGTCAAATTCAGGCACATGGCTATTGTCCCCAGGAAGGAAGGCATAACGTGGTCTCCTGTCCATCCCCAGGGCTCCCAAAGCCTTTGTTAACAACTCTCTTAAGACCCTGGCCACATGACTCTTTCAGTTACCATCCCTTTAATGACAGGGTAAACTCTAAGAATCAGTGCCAGAGCTTGTCTTTTTATCCACAGAACCCAGCACGGTGTCTGTAACACTGTTCCTGACAGATGAACAGTGAATGAATGAATGGATGGATAAATGAGTGGGTGAGTGAATAGGCATAGACAAATTTTCAAAATGGAAGAGGAATGAATTCTATCTGCTCCTGTCCAGAAAAGGGCAAAGAGAAGCAAAGGGGCACCGTAGAGTGATATCCCTATTCATCTCTACAGGTTCTGTTTCTTTGGTTTCTCTTTCTTTGGCTAGGTGTGCATGTATGTGGGTAGCGGAAGGGAATATAGAAGGTTTATGGTGAAATTCACAGGGTCTGGAAAGTAGAAGAGGCTAGCCAAGGGAAAAGGAAGGTGATGCAGGCTTTATAAGGAAGAGGCTGGCTCCAGATCACGACCATTTTCTTCCTGCTTAGGATATGAAATTTATGCAGATTGGCTGCTTAGAAAAATGGCCAGTATATAAATTAAATACACAACCTTCATCTAAATAAAAATTCTCAGAAACTTCAGGCATGACCATTTCATGAGGAGTACTAAGGGAAATGGATTCTTTCATAATGCTATTTTGATAGGATTTCTGATTTATTTTTGCAGGAAAAATGTATTGACAAGCATACCCCATAACTGATTATATATCCTCAAAAGTATTTCCTGTCAGAAAAGTCTAAGAATCCATTGATGTTAAGAATGTCATTTCTGATCAGAGAAGACAGGCATCATGCGAGGGCATCCATCAGATTAAAGAAATGGCTATGGTGTTCTGAAGATTAGTGTGTAAGCTAAGGCTGTAAAACTTGAATTTTCTTTAATATGAACTAAGCAGAAATGAACCAACAGTGGCTTAAAAAAATATACATGTCATTTTAAAAAATGGTAGGGCCAGTTAGAGATGCTGGGGATACGACCAAAATGTTAAGTAAAAAAACGTTATAGACATTCCATAAAAGCATAAATAATTCCTAGGAACAATAACACATCTAGAGTTTCCAGCATATGTCCATATACATGAGGTAATTAAATTCTCCCAATAATTTTGTGAGGTAGTTTTTATTTTGAATAAATAGATGATGTAACATCTACTGACACTCTTGGCAAAGTCAAGTGACTTTTCCAAGATCTCAGAACAGTTTAGAAGTAGTCTAGAGCAGTGCTCTCCCATGACGTGTGATATGGTTTGGCTCTGTGTCCCCACCCAAAGCTCATGTTGAATTGGAATCCCCAATATTGGAGGTGGGGCCTGGTGGGAGATGACTGGATCATGGGGGTGGTTTCTAATGGTTTAGCACCATCTCCCTAGTGCTGTCTTGTGATAGAGTTCTCACGGGATCTGGCTGTTTGAGAGAGAGAGAGAGAGAGAGAGAGAGAGAGAGAGAGAGAGAGTGTGTGTGTGTGTGTGTGTGTGAGAGAGAGAGAGAGAGAGAGAGAGTGTGTGTGTGTGTGTGTGTGTGTGTGTCATCTCCCACTGCTATCTCTTCCTTCTGCTCAGACCATATAAGATGAGCTGCTTCCCCTTTGCCTTCTGCCATGACTGTAGGTTTTCTGAGGCCTCCCCATCCATGCTTCCTGTACAGCCTGCAGAACCATAAGTCAATTAAACCTCTTCTCTTTATAAATTACCCAGCCTCAGGTAGTTCTTTATAGCAATGCGAAAACAGACTAATACAACATAGGTGCTCCAGACCATCAACCAAAAGAATAAACATGGAAAGAAAAGGAAATAAAACCAACCAGAAAATAAGCATGGGAAAAAATGAGTGAAGAAATAAAACCAGGAAGTAAACATAGAAAAACATGAGCGAGGAAACAAAGCCAACCAGGAAGTAACACCAACAGAATTCAAGCAGTGGTCTAAAGAAATTACATTTCCTTTTTTTTTTTTTTTTAAGCCTTCCATTGATTGAATGGAAGGTATTGTTCTAGATACTTGTTGAGGCACTTCCCACGTAAGATTTATTTACTTTCCCCAATATACCCACAGGGTTGGATTAGTAACTTGGATTTGGAGCATGTCTGGTGATAGAAATGCAGAATGTATATGCTCTCACTTTTCATCTACGTACACATATGTATACACACATGTACACTGTGGTAAATTTCCAAATTGCCCAAAAATCTTCACTCCTCCCCGTTTTCACATCCTGTGCATATGACTTTGTAGTTCTCCCTATCAGGGACTGAAGTTTATTTCCCACCCTTTGAATCTGGGCTAGACTGTGGCTTAGCTTGCACTGGCCAAAAGAATATAGCAGAAGTAATGGTACATAGATTCGTAGTCTTTTGTTCAAGAGGGCTTGAATACTTCTCTTTCTCTCTAAGAACCTCGGACTCTGCTGTGTGAACAAGCCCAAGTTACCCTGTTGGAGATGAGAGATCACATTGCCCACAGGCCATAAACCTGTGAGAGAACCCAGCCAAGATCAGACAAGCTATTCTGCAGCTGACCACAGATGCATGAGGCAGCATAGCTTAGACCAGAAGAACCCCTCAGCCAAGCCTAGCCTAAATTGATGACCTACAGAATCATGAGCTAAATAGTTATCACTGGTTTAAACCGCTAAATCTTGTGATGATGTGTCACTCATGCAGATATGTATGCCTAGAAAAAAGGAACACTGAGAAAATATATACTAAAATGTTAGTAATGTACAACTCTGGGTAATGGGATTTATTTAGTACTTCTTTATGTGTTTCTCTGTATTTTTCATGGATTATATATTTAATAATTCCTGAAATACTACATGTAAAAAACTAAGAGTCCTTCCAATTTTTAAAAATTCCTTAAATATCAGCCAGCCCATGTATAGTCAGAACTATTCAACTGATATTCTAAAAACAAAAACAAAGAACAGCTGACCAAGTGAGTTAGGAAGAAAACATCATCTCCAACATTTATTCTTCAGTTCAGTAAATATGATGTAAGAAAGACTTGAGAGAATGAACACTTTGTAAAGTGAAATGATAAAAATTTGGTCATAAAATTTCATCTGACTTACCTACATCTCATATTTAAGGCAAATGTGATATAAGAAAAAAATTGCACTTTTACTTTGTTTTTAATAATCACCACTGATTCCAAAGACATGTTGTTTCAATCAAATAAATAATTTCATTCTCAGGTTTGGGGCTGTATTAAGAAAAAAACTAATGAGGTCTTTTTGGAATTCATTACTATACCTGTCCTTTCCATCATCCTAAGCCACCTCTAAGGGACAGCACTAATAATAATATCCAATTGTTTAAATGTAGAAGAGTTTTCTCTCCACTGATACCATGCTGCCTTCAATCAAGTGTGAACTTGGAAATTATACAGGCCCTTATAAGAAAACTCTCTAGCTTTCCTAAGGCTACCAATGTTGAAATAAATAGCCAAATTTCAAACAAAAGACAGCTAACTACCAATGATTACAACCTGAAGAAGGAGGAAAGTATGTTCCTAATACCTGGACTGCTTCATCAAAGGCACAACATCCAAAAGCCTGACTTTAAAAAATTTAAAGTTAGCATTGAGAAAATCCAATGAAAAAAAAATTCATCATTCCTTGCCTGATGAGCATTCTACAGCAGTGAACTCTGAGCCAAAATGCCAAGAACAAGCTGTCAATCAATGCCACGAGGAAGAGCAATACTAGAATGGGATGGGGTTAAAAAAAAGTGGCATTTAAATAAGAAATTACTAATGGCTCACTACAAATAAGGCACATTCCTAGGTGCTAAGAATAAAAATAAAATAATGAGAGAGTCCCTTCTCTCAAATAGCTCACATACTAGTAAGAGAGACAGACATGGCTGATCATAATGCAAGGTATTAAGAGAGCTCAGATCAGGGAAGGAAGAGGCCCTCCAGAAAAGAAAATGCAGGTAAACATCTGAACCAGGCCGGAGGCTGCCAGGAAGTACACATGCACCACCCCAGGAAGGCTGCTGAAATATGTGCCAGGGACCTCTCTGGCTACTTTGTGAAGCCCTACTCAGAACTATGTTTTCAAATGCATAAAATAAACACAGAAGATTACAAACAAATAATTATATTAGAAAAATAAACTTGTTTTTCTTTCTTTTTTTTTTCTTTTTCCTTTTTGGTTCCCTGACTGGGAAGGAAAAATAAATATGCTTCTAAAATAATGCATTAAATACTAATATCCAAAGGTAGGTCTAACAACTATTAATATCCTGATTACAAAGTTGTTGATGAGCATAAATAATATTTTTTAAATTTCTGTTAAAACGGTAATATGATTTCCATTGTAGACAGAGTTACAAAAACTGTTAATGCAATCTCTGCCTATGCTCAAGATTGACAGAACTGTTAAATTTGTGCTAGAATTAATGAAAGAAAATAGTATTTTTTCCCATTTTCTAAGACACAAATTTTTCTTCATAATTATTAAAAAGATTTTATCACCTGGAATATTTAATGACGCAGTAGCCAATCTTTTAACAGTAGACTTAGGAAAATGGCAACAATGCTATTTATATAATGGTGTTTGTATATACGTCACTAAAAAGACACAGTAATAAAATGAAACTCAATGAAGGCACCTTATGAAGGGTTAAGTTATGGAAGCTAAAATAGGTAATTTTTTGGTGGCCTAACCTGACACAGGAATCTAACTTAAATACTCAAGTGGACATATGCACTGCATTCTTAAATATCATTTCTCCCCACTGAGTTTTTGACAGAGACCAGAGAGAGAACAGTTAATCTCTAGGTCAAGAGCACAGGGGGAAGGGCTTTTGTGAGGTAGAATAAGGGAAGATTCTTTGCTTTGGCCGTATAGGTAGTCTCTTATCAGACCTGGCAAGGCTGACCTGTGTTTACATCTGGAAGGAGGGTCACCCAACATCTAGCAGGATGAGTCACGGGCGGACATGTCATCTTGGGAAAATCCCCAACTGGGTTCTCTATCTACATATGATGTTAATAAAGGGTGTAAATCCAAATGCAATAATGTACGTAGAAACCCACAGCGCCAGCAAGGCTGAACAGGTGAAGAAATCAAACTAAGTAACTTAGCCGATGTACAGGCCAAAGAGCACGTTTCCATGTGTATGCGATGACCCTTTCACCAACTCAACTTTGTTATTTATCCTTAATTTCTATGAACTAATAACCTGTGAAATATTATTATTGTATTTTTTCAAAGTATCCATCTGATAAAAATTTCTACAAGGATTGCAATAAATAAATCAATACAAACTGTTCTTCTTTTACCAAAGGTATGCAGCAGGAACCACTCATCTAAACTTGCCTTGTCATAGTGAAAGCTTTCTTTGTAAATTACAAGAGCCAGGTAAAAATCCTCTGCCCAGAAAAACCTAAATCCCTGGGGCTTCGTGAAGAAATACTTGTTCTTACAGCACAAATACACATATGACTCATCAAAACGTCACAAGTATTTAATTTTCCACATGTCTGTATGTTCACGTGTACTTTTATTTCTCATGGGTTTTTAATTACAAACATATAATACAGTGGGAAATGGTGGTAAGCAGTTTCCCAGCAGATTTAAGGTCTTATTCACTTTAATGTCTGTAGGAGCACAAACAACAGGCTGCATTAGATGCTGAGAAAAAACTAATTTTTTTCCATCTGAATCATGAGCTCACCTCAGAGGTAGTGGCCCTGTTTGGTAAGTGAAGAGAACTGGGAAGAGAGAACCATCTTTAGATATAGCAGAATCTTTGCCTCACTGTGTTAATGTGTAAACCTCTCAACAGGAACACACCACCTGCTTGCTACGTATTCTAACTAGTAAGCAACTTAATTCATAAAGAGCAGAGATGAGAGTTCACATTAGTTAGACTGGTGGAGCTGGTAGTGGGCCACTGCTAAGCTAAAACCTGGCATGAGCTTCGCCTACAGTCACAACCGATTTCATTACTGTTGCTAGAGAATCAGTGAGTACCCAGATGCTAGGCCCTAGAAGTTCTGCCTTGGGCTTTTTTATTTCAGGAGTTCTTCAGGCTTCTTGGGTGCCAACAATATAATTTAGGAAGAGCAATATATTCCCACAATCTCAATCATTAACAGCAGTGTGTGTGTGTGTGTGTGTGTGTGTGTGTGTAGAAATTAACAAGATGATTCTAAAATTTATACAAAAATGTGAAGAACCTAAAATACTCAAAGCAATGTTGAAAATAAAATAACAAAGTTGGAGGAATTACAATTTGGAGAGAATAAAATGAGAAGGAAAGCATTTACTCAACAATAAGATAATATTTCCTTTAAATGACATCTGATGGGACACTTTGAAATGAGAGAAGCAAGCGACACAGGGTATCACTCAATGGTAACTCCTACCTATAACGATTTCTGACTCTCAATTACAGTTGGTGAATGGGTTAAACACACTAAAACAGATGCAAATATTTTGTTATTGAACAAGGTAACCCAAAGCAAAACAGATTAATTAAATAGTTTAACAGATTTTCTGTACCACCAAGAAGGAAGTCCAGGTAAATCATAATACCATGTAAACAAATCCAAGTCATAGTCTCAAACCAGAAAAATGACTACTAAAACAGCACAATCCAAATGAAATGCCATGTGCTCTGATTCTGACAACCTGAATGTTCTATAACTTTTGAAGACTGTTGAACCTCTCTGAAATTCAATTTCATAATCTGTCACATGGGTATAATCATAATATGTACCACACACAAGTTTTCTATGAACATCAAATGAGATAATGTACTACGTGTAACTATAAAAGACACTATACAAATGTTAGTTATTATTATACTTTTGTAACTCTTATCTACATTGATACACTGTCCCCAATAAAGATGGGTGGTCATTTTGAGCAGGAGACAAAATTAGAGAGGAAGAGGTAATTGTGCCTATAAAGACACACTGCTTACATGAGGAAAGAATGACAGAGAAAGAGAAAACACAAACTTCCTAGGTTTCTCTGGACTTCAGGAGAAGCAACTAAAGGTACAGTGAAAGGGAAGTCAGCCAAAAGCTTTCCAATGTCCATCACATCCACAGCAGGAGTGCAGATTCTGCCTATCTTGCCAATGTTACTCAAAAGGGATAAATCCACAAACTGTTTAAAGTCCAGTATTAATCAGCAAACTAAATCCATCTGTCAGATTGTCTAGTGTTAATTGAGTGGACCCATGTACCCAGCACTGTGCATGAAAGAGAGGTATGTTATGCGGTTCACATGGGGGCAGGATGGGAAAGAACTGGGGTGCTCTAATGGTAACTGCATCCTTCCTAGTTTCCTGCCTGCAGCCCTCCTGTTCTTGATCACCTAAGGTCCATATAACCTTAGGTGGTCCACATAACCTCAATTAAAGTTACTTTCTCAGATACAGTAAGGACACTGCTCTGTTCTCCAAATATGTAATAAACATGACATTTTAAGGTATAATTAAAAGTTGTTGAATTTAAGGATTTCCAAATTTTGTATTTTCTTCTACTTCCTGAGAAATGTATGGGGAAAGGTGAACAAACTTAACTAAAAGGCCCACTCAAGGAGGGACAAACAAAATGGAAAATAACTCATTAAGGTATCTGATGCTTGCAAAGAAGAAAGTTTCACTTCTCCCTGCCTCCTGCTCCAAGCAAAAGCGTGCGAGTGCCAGGTCTTCCCAGTAATGGCTGAGAGAGCCAAAATGACATTTCAGAATATCATTCCAGAAGAAACAGGAATTTCTTACGTTTCTTCAGACATTATAATTTCACTGACCCACTATACCAGTGTAGGATGAGAAGACAAGAAAGGACATGTGACACTTCAAGATGAAAAGATGCCAACTTCTGACTGGCAATGGTCAAGAAACTACCCGTTTTCCCTGGAAAGAAAAGAGGTATTGACTTGTATGTGAGAAATGTGCAGAGCCCAGGATGCTCCAATATTCCATGGAAGGACATGACAAAGAAGATAAGGCATTCCTCTGGAATCACTGGCTTCCTGCCAAGAGGCTTCATGAGGACTTTTGAGCTAATCCAGAGTTTTGTGTATCATATTTGTTGAAAGTGGACATACAATCAAGACTTGGAGAGTAGCCCTTTTAGTTAGAAATATTGGAAGTTATTTCATTTAATTGCCTTTTCTATTGCTTGCAGTTAATAGTCTTAAAAATATACTTTCATTACATTTTGTCAGTATCTAAGGATTTCATTATGGCTATGGCATCTAATTACTGTTTTCTACATGAAGGAATTGAATATCCTACCTCTTACGCATTACAAGATGCTGGAATGTCAAACACCCTTTGCTGTTGTGTGTCTGTTGACACATTCCATTTATATTTTTCTACTGTATCTATGATGCTTGACTCTAATACCAATATTAAAATATGAGATTAGTGTCACTACTTAATTTTCTTAAGCTATCAGACGATTCTGCATGCCTTATTTTTTTTAAAAAGTACAAACTGCTGAAAAGCTTAAAATTTCCTGGGAACCAAGAAATATTAATTCTGTGCAAAAGCAAGCAAGCATTTTACATGAAAATACACCTTATCTATGAAAAAAAAAAATAACCAAATAGGTGGTCCTTGGATTGGAAGAGTTGATTTTCCTCAGTAAGTTGGCCCTTGAAGTTGTCAAGTATCAAGTGTCCCATGTAAATATTTCTGACCCACCCATTCTGATGGGTCTGCTTTTGTGATAAAAACCAAACACCTACACCAAAATGCCTTTGTCTTGAATTTTTTAAAAATCAGGGTCAATTTGCAGTTTCATAAGGACAGAATAAAAAATTCAGGTAAATATTTTTCCTGAAACCACATTATTCCACACAGAACTAAAACTGTATTTTGAGAGAGATGAAAGCTATTAAGTTTTACTAATGAAAATGCGAATACATTGCTGTGATTATTCATAACTAAATAGGTGCTAATTCCCTTCATTCTAATTAAGTTTAAAACGTTATCAATTGTTATTAATTTCTCAATGTACCCATATACATATCAGAACAGATAAAATTTTGTGTTTTTGTCCCTGAGGGTGACTAGACTCAGGAACATGAATTCCTAGCTGACAGGCACAATGTCAGCTCTTTCCAGAATAAAGCCAAGTAGTATAGCTGCAGAGAGATTTTACAGGTGCTTCCCAAACTACAAGATGTTAACTACCATGAACCAGGCCTAAAGGATCTCTCCCCAGAAAACAGAATAAGGAATAGTATGGTAGCAGCCCCTCTCCTCTGAATATGTTTTATATCAAATAATATGAAATTGCTGGTATTAAACCAGTTTTAACCTATAAAACAGCAATTTCATATGTTCATCCTGGGATGTACCATTTGGCCTCACAGCAGTATTTATCAGGGCTTTAAGATATGGGTAAGTCTCTCAACAGGACTTCAGCACAGTTCTAAGTGGCAAGCAGTAAAGAAGCAGAGCAGGAACCTGAATGCAGGACTGCCTGGAGTCAAGATTGTTTTGAATACACCACACTCCTAGATGCTGGCAACTCCTGATGCTCTCCAGCACAAGTCTTCATGAATCCAGAATTCTGAGAAGTACCAGTCCTCTGAAGCTCATTTCCCAGACTTTGACGATTGATCAACATAATAGGAGCTCATCAAATGCTCAAGAAATTATTTTTCATTAGCACGAAGAATATCCTAGAGTTCAACCATTTTTAGAGTAATCTTTCCAAAATCACCTTAAACTCTCTTGCCTTCTTTCGTAGAGTACACTGAGGCTGTTGTGAGCATGGGGGTTTGCAGCGGCTCTCCTTAAGCCCTTGCTCTATCAATGGAAAGCACAGGGAGAGAAGCATGATGCTCACTGACCCAGCCCTTCCTATGGAAATGGCTAAAGATCAGCAGTGGGAAAACAAATTAGGGGGTTCTGAATAGGGTTCAAAAATGTTTAATGGGATATATTTAAATTTCCTAGCAAAATTAAGAAAAATTTTATCTTCTCTGGCTTTACCTGATAATGTGAATAAGAGAAAGATAGGTTCTGAATGTAAATATTCTAAAAGGTCTGTGCTAAATATTCCTCCTTCCAGGCAAATCTAACCTTCACTTTCCATCATCTGGGATAAGTGGAGAGAGAGCTCAACAAAACCCTTCTATTGATAGAAAGGTGAGGGATTTCTTTTAAAAAATGTGTGTTAGATTTAGGAATACTGATCAGATTCAGGTTTGAATCGCTGTAGTATTTTTTTAAATCCTTGCTAAGAATTCTCATTACTCCATCCCTTTGCTTTCGTCAGAAATCTCTCTTTGTCAATAATAACACTGCAAATTCAGCAGGCCATTTGTTAAAAAGCTTATGTAGAAGAAACAAATCATATACAAAAACAAGATGATTATGTAGAAGTCTGAGGAAAAAAAAGAGTATAGCTGGTCAAAACAAACTTTGTTAAACAGAATTTTAGTTTGCAATATCCAAATTGTTAAAGGAAAAACAATTCTGTCATCAGCAAAACATAAAGACACCCAGGATCTTAGAGACACTATGAGGATTTGTGGAAATGACACCATTCAGATCACTGTGAGATAAGTGTTAGCTAAATTCTGGTTCACTTTATGAAAAGGAGAAAGCAGAAACTAAAGGAAGACAGTATCAAGCCATGGAAGTGAGCTCCAGACGAAGTGAGGGAAAATAAAAAGGAAATTGAAAGGATAGATTCAACCCATAGCTACATTTGATGTATCAGCCCTGTGGTGGCCAGGGCAAGCTCACTGGCATTAGATGGGCACACTGAAAGTGATATTAGGCAAAATTCTTCCTCATAATCAGTTCTAAATTAACTGGTTGTCCCTTGGGGTCTTCTCTCTCCATTCCCTACTACATCTGATTTACCAAGGCCTATAATTCCACCTCCAAAGTGTCCTCATAATCAAGACCCTTCTCCTCATCCTGGGACATGGCCATGGTGGAAATCCAGGTCTCTGTTTCTTCTCACCCTCTCTGGAGCATCAGCTCCCTGTCTCTAATCAATCCCTTCTACTCTCTAATCCACTCCTACTTGGCCTCAAGACTGAGCTTCCTAATACTGCCTCACACATAAACCTCGCATGGGACCATCCACTGTAGAATAAAGCAGAACTCCCCTAAATTTGCCTGAAGCAGTGGCAAAGGAGTTCAAGGAATCCCCCGGGGAACATGGATGAAGGAAAGTCTCAAGAGTAATGCCTAAATGAGAAACTCTTTTTTCTTTTTAATCTTCCCTACTTTGAGGAACTCTTGAAACAAGATAAATAATAGCCTCTCCTGCCTGGTTTCAGCACGACCCACTTTGTGCGTGTGGGTGCATGTGAGAGACAGCTATTGGGTAACATGTTTGCACCCCACCAAGGGGTGAACTGAGTACCTGTGGGTCTTGCTCCCCTGAAGCCTCCCCAAAACAATCTTCTCCTCACCATGACCCATCTCCTCTAGAAAGGATAATCCTTCCTGTCCCTCACCTCGTCCCTAAAAACAGATCCTTGTTTAGCTAAGAACATTTCCCTAACTTGAAGATGAGAGAAGATTTTTTAAATTTTAATTCAGGGACATATAAAAAGGGGGTTTCACTTTTTATGAAAGACAGTCCTCACACTCTGATTACCCAATCTACTTCACCAGCTTCATCTTCGCACTCACCACTCCATCCTGACTCCCCCGTAAACCTGACATGTCTTAGACCCAGTAACACTGAACTCTTCAGCCCTCCTCAGATATACCAGGCCTTTGAGGAAGTTTGTGCACACACTATTCCCTGTGCTTAGAACACCCTAGACTCTGAGTCAGATTGCCTGGCTTTGTATCCTGGCTCTTCCACCTACTACCTGTATAATTTACAGCAAGTTATATAAACGTAAACTCACTCTGTTTCCGTTTCCTCATCTGTTAAAAAAAAAAATTAAAAGATAATAATAGTACAGGTTGCACAGCTCTCATCCAAAATGCTTGAGAGCAGAATTATTTCAGAATTTTTTGAATTTTAGAGTGTCTGCATTATACTTACTGACTTAGTTTCCCAAATCTTAAATTGTGAATTCTGAAATGCTTAAATGAGCATTTCCTTTGTGTGTCATGTTGGTACTCAAAAAGTTTCAGATTTTGGAGCATTGTGGATTTGGATGCTCAACCTATACCTACCATGAATGGGATATTGAAGATTAAATAAGTTAATATCTGAAAAGCCTTTAGAACGCAGCTTATCACATTGTATTAAATAAATGTTTCCCACCACTGTCTCATCAAAAAAAAAAAAAAATGTTTGCTTGACACACTTGTGTGAATGAAGTCTGGTCAGCAGGAATGAAGTAGGACGGAGAAGTTTAAAGAAAAAAAGTTACATTTACTTCCAGGATGCTTCATGGTCCCTACATATATTGAACTGAACAGTTTTAAGGCAGTCTAAAGTTCTCCATAACTAATTTTTGTGCTAAGCCATATTTTTGATGATCTGGCCAAACAAGTGCTGGGATAAGAAAGGGAAAGCAAACAGTATAGTTGCCATATTAGTTATCAGTTTCTCTCCAATACTGCAAGTCTTAGAAAAGTGGCTGTATTTTCCTTGGTTTCAGGTCGGTTTAAAAATCTTGGGATGAAGTCAGTTTCTGAGATTTCTACCCCACTTTCATCCCTTCTTCAATAGGTTTAAAATATTTTCAAATGTGGGAAACTGTCTTCAAAGGAACTGTAAACTTTGCTCTTAAAGAAAGAGACCTGAAAAGCAGAGGCCCCCTGTGGAAGAGTATGTGCACCGTAATCAGGCTCTGGATCCAAGCACACAGAGGATGAGAGGGTGGTAGGCCCAACCCATATCTCATTCCCACCCACTAAACCATACAAACCCAGGAAGAGTTAAGAGAATTTTAGAAAAACAGGTCCAAATCTTTAGGCATCACTTAAGAAAGGAGAAATTGCATTAATTAGCCCTCAAGTTAGAAAATATAAAAATAAATTTATTAAAGCCAGGAGAATTGGATATATCAACATGAACCCCGAACCATTTGAAAAAAAATACTATTTATCTGCTCTGTCACTAAAGTGGCTCTGGTACTAAATTAGCCAGCATTCAAATGAAACAAAACATGGTAATGTGCACCTTTCATGGCAAATTTGGTCTCTAGTAGAGCTCCCATAAAAAAGAACCAGGGCTCTTTGATGAATCACTGATTCCCAGTTTGGTACAATAGAAACTAAGATAACTTTGGCATTTCCCACTGAGAAAAAAACAAAGATAGTTTCAAAGATGTCTGGAAGTGTGGATTAGTCCATTCTCATGCTGCTATAAAGAACCGCCCGAGACTAGGTAATTTATAAAGGAAAGAGGTTTAATTGCCTCATAGTTCCACATGGCTGGGGAGGCCTCAGGCAGAAGGCACCTCCTCACAGGACAGCAGGAGAGAGAATGAGTGCTGCGTGAAGGGGAAAGCCCTTTATAAAGCCATCAGATCTTGTGAGACAAACTGCCACCATGATCCAATTACCTCTACCTGGACTGCCCTTGACACATGGGGGTTATAATTCAAGATGAGATTTTGGGTGGGGACACAGCCAAACCATTTAAAAGTGGTTTAAAATTAGAAATAAAGCAGTCACCTAGAAGAGGCTCCAAAAGGTCCAAGGGGAGCAAGAACATCAAGAAGAAAATTTTGGTCAACTGGTACGCAATGGGCTCATAAAAGGCTACAAACCATGATGATGTTTAAAAGAGTCAAGTAACATAAAGTATAGCTAAGCAAAGTCCTACCCACTGATATAAATTAGCTGAATGCTGCTTAATTACAAAAACACAATCATCTGACCACCCATCTTACATCCAAGGGGCACAATATAGTGAAATGCGTATATGGTGAAATGTAATTCTGGCCTTCCAAATAAAAATCCTGTTGGAACGAATTGGATTGAAATGTATAAACCAGAATCAGGGGTAGGCTCTGGAGGAAAACAGGCTTTCTAAAAATTCTAGAAAGTTGAAGAGAGATATTGTTCAGGTACCCACCTGGGAACAGAACTACTTTCTTCCCCTAGTTGACTATATAGTATTGTTGACCTTGATTTCAGTTTAAGAACTAGGGCATCTTCATGTTTATAAAAATTTTATTAAAATGAGAGGCATGGATAATCAGTTTTCCTGAATGAGACCCAAGTATAAAATCCTGTGGTACAGCAAAAATATATCTTTAGTTTCACATCTGGCAACAGCCTACACACATACAACTGCATATGCCCATTAGGGAAATAGGACCCAGGGGGAAGTTTTGTTATGATAGGCTGCATTCACTTCTACCCTATTTACCAAATCCACTTCTGCTACAATTCTGCATCCTTGGCTAATTAAAAGAGAATGTTACAGTGGGAGTGAGTGTTTTGGAGTCTCTCCCTGTCAATCCATAATCAACCTGAAATACTGCCTGCCCTTTTATAATTAATAAATTCACAAAAAAGTGTACTGATTCTTATTTTTTTCATTAAGTATTTTCTCAATAACAGACACTAAAAGCATAATATGCTATACAATACAATACAGGATAAGAACTACTATTCTAGGGTATAGAATTTGGGAGCCTCAAACATCCATCTTTCCACATTGTTGAAGCCTAGAATGTTTCACTGTTGTTAGCAATGAGAGGTAGCCCACTCCATCATCACCCCAAGATTAGTTATATAGTCATAGGTTAACCCACAGAGCCCTTGCTTTGAGCCCTTCCTTTGAGCCCTTCACCAGATTCTGTGTATTGTGGTGTCCTCTCCTGTCCTAAGCCCCTGCCTCATGAGGACAGGAAGGAGTTGCAATAAAACTGGCCTGGGAGCTGGCCTAAAGACCCAGAGGCTGGAAAAAGCATTCAGGCTGGGCGCGCTGGCTCATGCCTGTAATCCCAGCACTTTGGGAGGCCAAGGCGGTTGGATCGCTTGAGTCCAAAAGTTCGAGACCAGCCTGGGCAACATGGTAAAACCCAGTCTCTACAAATAATACAAAAATTAGCAGGACATGGGGGTGCACACCTGTAGTCCCAGCTGCTTGGGAGGCAAAGGTGGAAGGATCACTTGAGCCCAGGAAGCAGAGGTTGCAGTGAGTCGAGATCATGCCACTGCACTCCAGCCTGGGCAACAGAGTAAGACCCTGTCCCAAAAAAATAAAAAACAAAAAAGCATTCAGTAAGTGCTGAGCAAGGACTCAGTTGTATTACTGAGATGAGTGTTAGAAGACACATGGAAGAGGGCCAGATGGTGGAATAACAAGATCCTAGACAAGTTTCTAGAACGGGAGGTGCCAAAACAGAAACCACCCTACCCACCCTGCTTTCCATTATGCATACAAAAAACACTGCTCTGAATAAGATGCATATGTGAAACACCTACACACTTGACATAAAAGATGCTCAATAAATACTAGTTCTCGCTCTTCTCCACTAATCCCACTCCCTAGCATCGGATAATTATTTTAACAAATTTATACCAAGCTGCTCCTATGGATAGCCAAATGCTAGTTGATAGAAATAAAAAGACAACAACAACAACAACAATAAATACTTCCTGTGCTTACGACCTAGCTACAATAATACTTAAGGAAAAATACACAAAATCACATAAATTAACCAATACAGTGTTTTCTCTATAAATGTTCTTCCTCTTTTTTAAATAGGTATCTGTCTCCATGTTAACAGCCACGACTTCTAAGGTTTCTAAAGCTATGAATACTACTTAAATGTCATACTTTTCTAGAGGAAAGAATATTAAGAAAAAACACTATGTACCTCATATAAGATGTATAAAGAGGCCATGTTCATTGCAGTGAATTAACAAAGTGCAATTGATTCTGGTGCTGCTATACTAAATATGCAGATTATTCTAAACTAATATGAAAGTTTACTAAGTAACTTTCCAGGAAAAAACATTGCATGCCATTTTCTCATCTCTGTTATTCAGGCATCCCTTCCACAGGACATCTGTCTAGTTTACTCAAGCGTGAGATGGCCCTGTGGTGCTATATTTTGCAGAAGTATATAGTGTATAGGTAGCTGACTATTTGCTTTGAAGAAAAAATACATGTCCAAGGCTTCCAGTTTCATAACTACTATTTATTGTGTTGTCTTTTCCTTACAAACATCTGTGCAACATTCAGATAACTGGGTTAGGAATATATCCAAGTGAAACCTTTGGAAATACAGCCAGAAACTAGGTTATAATAAATCATGGCAAAGGGTGGTGAAGCGGACAGCATGACTACACACACCGACAGATGAGCACACACTCATGTGCACACATGAAGGAGACCTTACATCTGAAACACAGCAGTGACATTCAACCAAGGTGTTCGACAAAAACGCTGGCAAACACATGCTAAAAATTTAGGTTGAAATAACAGGGATCAGCTGTGTACTTCCTGTGACACACTTTTTCCCATCTTTAAGAATTTTTACCCTATTTTTTTCAAGCACTGCCTATTCAAATTATAAACTCTGCTTACTGCTTGATGGAATAATGTATTTTATACAATTATTCAAAATAATTTTACATCCAAAGCTCAATAAACAATGAATAAGCTCATATATTTAAAATAATTAGCTGGGCACAGTGGATCACACCTATAATTCCGGCACTTTGGGAGGCTGAGGCTAAAGGATCTCTTGAGCTCAAGAGTTTGAGACCAGCCTGTGGAACAGAATGAGAACTACTTTAAAAATATATTAATTAAAAAAATAATAATTTATGACACTAATGGAATAGTTGAATTTTCCTTAAAATGGTCCTTTTGGATGCTTTATAGCAAATAACTGGGAGAAATAAAAAAAAAGGGAATCAAAAACCCTGAAGTGAGTAAAAATGGAGATTCTATTGAAGCAACAGTAGGTTTATACTTCATTTCACCTCAATCATACAGGCATCCTCCACTATTCTGTAAAACAACTGGGCCAGGCTGCCAAGTTAGCCTGAACTTTATTTTATAGTTTTCACTGCTATGATATGGCAATTGCCCATTACTTTCAAATAATCAATGCATGGTTGAGAACACAGACAAACTAGTTTCTGCTCTAAGAAGCATATCTCTTAGCATTGACAGTTTACACAAAGAGAAATATTTGATTGAATCTGAACTTTTCTATGCTTGATAAGGAAAGAACATTTAAAGCAATAGGGGCAAATCACAATGTTCTTAACCAAAGTTGCCAGATTCTATAAATTCCTTCTGGTTAGTTCCCAAACACTTTGGGGAGGAATCCGCACTTGGAGTTGAATGGAAGAAGAATGGATAAGTAACAGCTACTAGAAAGATACTTGGAAAGTACAGTGCTAACAGTGCTTCCCCCTAGAAAACGTAGCAAAGGCAATTTAAGAACACTAAAATTTTTCCCTCATTAGGAAAAGCTGCCTCACGTGATGTTGTAAATTATATGATGTTTTCCCCAGTCTTTACAAAGTATACCAAGCTGAAAGTGGATCTGTAGGAGATGGTAGTTTCTAAATCACCTCAAAGTCATCTATTTTCTTTTTCATCATCATTTAGGAAACACATTAGTAACCTAAACCTGACTGAACCATACATGAGAGTTAAGAGGAATGAGGTCCTGATTAAACACCTGGATCTCTTTAATAGCAACTTCAATATAATCATCAGTAACCACAGGGCTATGGAATATTAAAACGCTAATGTATGATCCCAAGCAAAGCTTCAGATGAACACCTCTAGCACCATTTGAGGTTTGGGGTTTGGAATTCACCAAATAATAGAGTACGAGCTAAAAAGGCATTTACATTCCAGCACCTGCCACTCATTATCTGCATCTATTTGGGCAAGGAATTAAACCTCTCTGAACTTAGGTTTCTTATCCTCGAAACAGGAAAAACACTACTCACGTGGCCCAGTTCACATAAGATTGTAGCACCAGCAGCAGCAGCAGTAGAAGTAGTAGTAGCAATACAACTTTCATTTTTTGAGTGCTTACTCTGTGCTGTGAACTGAAAACAACATGGTGAGGTGGGATACCATGTTTTATAGATGAGGAAGCTGAGGCTCAGAAATAAGAACTTGCACAGGGTTGCACAATCTGTTACTGGCAGAATCTAAGTGTGAACACTAACTACTCTGACTTCAGAGGTCATGACCTTGTTCACATCTCAAAATGCATTCATATACATCCTCTAATGAGGTAATCCTATTGACTGCACACTGTAAAGGGCAAGGCACCACAGTCATGTAAGGTGTTATTACTATATATTTTTAAAAGTTGCTAAAATGTATTTTCTACTGGATACATAATACTATTCTTAGCAAAAGGACATCAACTCAAGAAACTATGGAAAGGGCATGAATGAATATGCAACTTGGAACCTGAAACAATGAAAAAATAAGACAAATAAAATAGATGTGACAGTTGGTGACATCATTTTGTACATTTGCGCATTCACTCACATCTGCACAGAGCCCCAGCCCACAAACATCAAATATCTCTCAAGACGTCAATGGAAATTGCTGAAAGCATTACAAAGAGCTGGGAGATTTGCTGTGTTTGACTCCACAAGCCAATGCTGACGACTTGGCAGGCTGCTCACAAGAGGTTATTAGGGACATAGGACAAGCATGTTAGGCTGCTAATAGCCTGTGGCCAAGTCTCTCAGGGAAAACAAAGTGCGGCAAGTTAGCAGAGCTGAGCATCTAGACAATGCTTTAGCCTCCTATTTGGTAGCCAAAAACAATCATGGTGAACTGGAAAACTAACAAAGACATATCAACTATCTCTACACTGTCATAATATTTCTAAGCATTTAAAACAGAAGAAAGATTTCATTCGCCAAGGACAGGTCAACGGAAATATGGCTAAATTCATATTATTTGGTTGCAAACACTTTTCCCAGAAATAAGCTCAAAAAAATTGTTCTCTATATTTCTCCTCTACTTTTCTATTTTTTTCTATGAGATTATCCTCACTCCTTCCAGGGCCCCAGGCTGTCCCTCGCATATGCCATCTTAGGCAGCAAAGTCCCAAAAGCTCCTGGCCATCCTACCTCTTCCTTTACTGTGTTGCTGCTCTTCGTTTCTTCTAAAAGAGATAAAATAACAGCCCAAGACCACAGTGTACAGTTTCATAGACTGTTCACTACATAATCTCAGGTGGTGATCACCTCGCAGAAATGGTTTCACTCTCATCCTGGATATGTGCAGTGCACAATGTGTACAACCAAACTCAGCAGCCCTGTGTACAGATCCAACACCAGAACAGGCATGAAGAGTTTTCTGCATTCATCTGTTCATTCACTCATTCAACTCAGACAGATTTATTGTGTCTAGTGTGCACCAGACACTTGGCAGGTCCTAGGCAAATACCAGTAAATAATAGTGTGCAATCCCTGCCCTCAAGGAACTCACGGTCTAGACATGTCAACAATGAGTAATATTACAGAATAAAGCGCATTATGTCTGGGAGGTAGTCTAAAACAGGAGAAAATCCAGACGCGGTCTTAGCACTGAGGAAGGGAGGGCACATCTTACCACATTGGGGTTGACCTTATGTCGAAAGCATGTAATGTTCACCACATAAGGCCAATCATCAGGCTCCATCAGTACCCCAGCAGCATGGGCACAAGTGACATGGAAGGAGGCCGGGCAGCGACCGTAGGAACACTGGATGCAGGCTCCAGAGACCCTCTTAACCCGGTGTCTGCAGAAGATGCATTTCTGGAAGGTTAAAACAGAGAAGAACATCAATTCACATTCTGTAACCCAGTCAGTTCCCACAATTTACAGAATAGTTACCAGAGAAGAAAAAAAAAAAAAAAAACTGATTACATCAACAAGTCCTGACCCCTCCAGGGGCCCCAGTGGTCACAGCATCTGTGGCAATGTAATCTACTTTCTTCAAAGGAAACACACTGCTATGGTCACAGACTGCCAGACATATGTTTAACTATTTCTTGTAGCAAGGAAAGCCAAACACTTTCACACATACTCCTGCAGGCACAGAGCTCGGGAAAAGACCCCAGAGGTACTCCTATAAATAACCCATGAATGTTGAAACTACTTCTGTTTTACCCTCCTGTATGGCAGGTCTTTCTGTGCATCAAGAAGTAGAATATGGGTTTGCAGGACAGGTCATTCTTTCCTAAATTACATGTGGTCTTCAAAAACACCCAAACAGCATAGGGGCAAGTTAAGTTTTCCAAAGACAAGGAAATGTAAAGTGTTAAATGGTCCAATGTGGAAACTAGCGTTTAATAATCCAAATCTGAACCCTTCATGAATGACAAAAAAAATATGCCTCCCAAAGTGAGAAAATTGAAAATCACCCCAAAGGGCATAATTTGGTTGAATATCTATAGCTGATGATGCCTGGGGAAGAGAAGATGAAAATAAAAAACAGCAATAATGATTACCACAATTCGAAAATTAAATTGCATACACTTAGCCCTAAACATTATCAGTACATTTGTTATGAGAGATAGAGAAAAACAGCTTCACTAAATGTAAGTTGTGAACTAATACTTGAGGGTTAGGAAAAAATGGTTGTGGAAAAACATAGGGTTAGGTCTGGAAAGCAGAAGAAACAATGATCAAAAGCCCAAATTTTCATTCTGAAGAGTAAAAAAGGTCTGAAATCTGATCAAATGTTGGTGCTCTTCTTTTATAGGTAGATTTTCTTTCCTGGGACAATAAAGGTACTTAAACTCAAGCCCTTTTGAAGACTAATATTTTATCAGAGACTTGCAAGAATCAATGTGCATTTAACTTCTAACTCTTCATGTCCTCACATCTGATCAGTGGCTTAATCTTTTAGATTCTGTCCCTTAATCTTACACTGATCTCTCCCTACCATCTATACCAACTGCCACTGCCTCCGCCCATGGTGTCTTGCCCAGCATCGTAATGGATTCCCAATGTGTATCTCCATCCTTTATTTCATTCTATCTCCACTTGTCTTCCCCAAAGTTGCCAGAGTGATTTTTTACAACATGAATCTCATGTCACCACCACCGTACTTAATATCCTTCATATAATTAAAAGTTTCTCTTTATCTCCAAGTCACTCCAAAAAAAAAAAAGGGAAAACCATGAGGTGGAAGAGCCAAGTTTGTAAAAGTCCCTTCATGGTCTAAGTGTTACTTCTCACTAGTCCCCATAAGGACCCTATACATTAAGTACTTATGTGATTTCCTTATACATCTAGATTCAATGTACAATTAAGCATTTTTAAGTGGAGGTTGAGGATGTGGCTTAACTGATTAAAAAATCATACACACATATATACACACACAAATACACAGAACCTTAAAACTAAAAAGACATCATAATCTGCCTGAGAGCATTATTTAATATTCTGTCTTGGTATCTCTTTGACAATCCATGCTATCAGTTTCATTACATTTTTCGTAATTTTTAGTATTTTGGTATCTTTTTGTTAGTTCCAATTATTTGAAATGTGATGGCAGATACAAAAGCAAAAACTCCTATCAGGAGCCCCGGGCATTTTCAATCTTTCAAGAATCTAATTATACAACATAGAGGTCAGTGTTTGAATAAGTTAAGATATTGACAGGTATATGAAAGGTGAAATTATGTGTTATTTTCTTAAGATCTTTTAAGAGTAGGACGGTGTTGTGACTTAGCTAATTAAAGCATTGGTATCTCCCAACCTCCATCACCATTAACTTCATTAAACTGAGACTCACCAAAAAGGAGTAAGAAGACAGAATACACTCAAGCCCAGAGAGGATTCAATCCTTGGAGTCTAAGGAGGGACTTGCCCTATTCCAGGAGGACCAGAAGTGGTGACTTCTAAGGACAGAACCACAGTTTCCTTAGAAAGTCAACCTAACAGTAAACTATTATAACTCAATGCTTTGCAAGATGTTTATTCAGAGCTGAGAACACTTAAACATCACACAGGTTCTTGCAGAGACAGAGAACCCCATAAAACCTATGAAGGGAGCTGTTGTGAATGCATCCTGTAAGACAGTTAACATAGTATTTCAGACCCCCATTTTCATTTGCTTGTTGCTAAAATGTTTTTTTTTCCACCCTGGCAGAAAAATCTCTGGAATTTGATGCCTAAAGATACCTGGGCTACAGAATGGAATCTAGTAGGTTAAAGACATCTATGTGCACTTAAGAATGTTACAACGAAATACATGCTATGAAAGAAGTGAATGAAATGCTACCTGGCACTAGAATAACATGAACAGGAATGGTACAATTAATGAATCATGCCTGGGGACAATAGAGGGAAGAAAGCTTTAAGAAAAGCAAAGACGAACTGGATCAAGATGGTACACTAAATCCCTGCTACCACCTATCCAGGCCCAACCCCTACGTAACTACATAGGAAAAAGGATGAAGCCAAAACAGCAATGACAGACAAGAGACAGTGCCATCAGAGGACCAGAACATGTATGGAATTCCTAGACCATGGGAAACAGGTGGAACTAAACCAACAGAGAAACCAAAGTAGGTAAGAACTAATGCAAAATAAGTGTTTGGCAAAGAATATTCTTTAGGCAAAGGATACCAAAGGAGTAAGAATAATTCTCAGCCCCAAAGCCTCAGAGCCACCCCAAACCAAGTATCCACAATTAAAAAAATAAAAAAAAAAAAAGAAAGAAAAAAAGGAAGAATCCATAATTAAAAGAAGCAGAAACCCTGGGTCAACATGAGGTAATTATCTTAAAAACAGTGCCACTCAGAATGTTTTTAACATGATGTTTCTAAAGATCTTTAGGCTGAGAGTGGTGGCTCACGCCTATAATCCCAGTACTTTGGGAGGCTGAGGCAGGTGGATCACCTGAGGTCAGGTGTTCAAGACCAGCCTGGCCAACATGGCAAAACCCCGTTTCTACTAAAAATACAAAAATTAGCCAGGCGTTGTGGTAAGCACCTGTAATCCCAGCTACTTGGGTGGCTGAGGCAGGAGAATCGCTTGAACCCAGGAGGCAGAGGTTGCAGTAAGCCAAAATCACAGCATTGCACTCCAGCCTGGGTAACAGAGTGAGACTCTGTCTCAAAACAAGGAAAAACAAAATCTTTACGCATACTGAGATTTGATAAACACTACTGTAGGATAGGTAGGCTAGTTAATGTTTTCTCTATCCCTAGCCTACTGAGACACTGACAATTCTTTGTAAATTTTATATTAGAGACAGGGTTTTGCCATGCTGCCCAGGCTGGATTTCAAAATCCTGAGCTCAAGCAATTTGCCTGCTTTGGCCTTCCAAAGTGTTGAGATTACAGACATGAGCCATCACGCCTGGCCTTGATTTTGCCTTCAGAATAAAGCCATGAGAATTACTAGAAAATCAAAGTAAATAATATGCCAGGGCAGAGCTCCTGTCTCATCTGAGAGTCAAGGCTAGAGAGGGAAGTAGAAAAAACCTTGAATCAACCCCCAAACTCCTCAAGATAAATGGAGTTTCTGTATAAAAATATATATTAAAAAATAAAAATTAAAAAATAAAATTAAATTAAAAAATAAAATTGAAAAAATTCAAAATAGAAAAGTGTATGTTCTGCAGGGAGGGGAATGAAAGAAGGTTAGAGAGCACTGGACTCCAGGGAGCTGATCACCCAGCCAAAAGCTGTTAGTGGGTATCCTTGACAGGACAGTTCTGGCAAGGCTGATGACAAGAACAGAAGTGGCTCTCTTCCACCTCAGGGTTCCAGCACATCTTGGTGGGGCCACTGAATTTGCATTTCTAACAAGTTCCCAGTGATACTGATGCTGTTGATCCACAGCTCACACTTTGAGAACCATGAGGTTACCGGGTTAAAAAGTGAAAAGGTGTCACTCATACCGACAGCTTCTAGTACAAGGGAGTTAAGGAAGTGCAATGATTTTTTTTCACCTATTCTTCAGTGTCAAGGGCTGAGAGAATCCTCAGGCAGGTGTGATTTATAGAGCACTGTACTTGCCTGGGGGACTGGATTTCCATACTTATTCCAGCAGCATAGACCATTAAGGCTACTAATGGATTGAGGAAGTAATGAAGTATCTGGCAATGAGGCTTTGTATATCATTAGATTTCCTTGAATCTTGGCAAAGGGCATCAAGAAATGATGAGCTGTGAAGGAGCTGGAGGTTCAAAGCACATCTCCTTCCCCCTTTTTCCTGTTAATATGATTTCTGATATTTTTTGTTGTTGTTTTGCTAGTTTTATGATTCTTTTTTCTTACACAAATAGGCAGGTAATTCCAAAACAGGTGTGAATGCTTTTTAATTATTGTTTCCTGATTAAGTCACAGGCTAATGATAATGAGACATTAGCTAATTTCTTTCTCCTTTTGCCCCCTAAGGACACTTTTTCTAAGCATCACACAGCAAGTTAACACTCCCAGCTCAAACAGGGAACAATGTTTGGCTCAACGGACATCACTATTGCTGCAGGCAAATCAGAGGATTGAGGCTAAAACCTTCAGTTTGCTCCAAGTCCTTAAATACAGGGTTTGTAATAGAATCCTTTGATTTTTAACCCTACCTGTAAGATTTATGTTCCGCTCATTAGTATTCATTAAGTCAATCACTCATGTGTCAATACCAGCTAGCACTGGGGGAAGTCTGAGTTCTACAGTAAAGAGGATAGTCTAGCCACAATAAAATGCAGAATGGAACAACTACCATTTGAGAGTGAGATTCAGAAGGAGAAGAGAGAGTAGATTAATAAAGAGAAATCAAGTTATCTAGTCAGCTAAAGAGTGGCTGGGGAGGGAAGGAAATGGAGGACATTGAAAAGCAAGGTCCCCAGTGCACTGACACCACAGGGTTTGGGCTGTTTTGTGAGAGGCAGCAATTAATATGCAGCCTCACCCACATATGAGTGATATGACAAAACAAATCCTGTTTACTTGGGCAACTGGTCATAACATGATAAGTCCTCTGTCTCTCTTCCCCAAAAGTTATTTCTTATGCACTCCGAGTTCAGAGCATTAAAATAAATGGCTCATAATGCCAAGTGTGTTGAATTAAATCCTTATCATAAATAAGGTATCAGAAGCCATTTATCTCATAGCTTTTTGTTTGGTGAGATTCACCCTGCAAAAGGTGAGAAAGCTAAGAAAAGTCAAGTAGCAGGGAAAGGCCAGTGGGATGAGCTCAGCTAGGCCAAGAGACAGAGCTAAAAAAAATGGACAGAGGTGGCCAGGGATCAGATATAAGGTTACATGTATTCAAAATAAGGCTAATGAGTCACTGTTGGCACTGATAAAATGTTAAATAAAAATCACAAAAGAATTCTAAAACTGGAAAGGCCAAGGCAGTGCAGACACAGACAAATTAACAAATGACTTGTGCAAAGTACTACACCAACAGCACAGTCATACTTTGTTTCATTTTGGATCAACAGATACATCACAAGGAAGACCAAGTAAGAATCCTTTTGGAAGCACCTTTTAAGCCAAGTAGCAGAACAATGACTGTACTAAACAGCCATTAACCATATGAATGTTCCCTTAATGCATATAATGTATTAATTCATTCTTTCATCCATTTCAATACTTACTAAATATCTTCTATGCAAGATCATTTTGCAAAATGCAAAGGCACACGGAAAAATGAAAAAGATACACAATCTTTGTATTTAAGGAACTTAATTTGGTATAAAAAATAGCTATAACAAAAGCTTTACAGCCATAATCACAATAGGAAAGATAAAACACTGCTAGATTTAAGAGACGATTGGACTGGCAGGGCAAGGCGAGGAAGCATGTGAGCCTCACCTGGTTACCTACCTCCACCCAGCCCTCAAACCATTCTACTGAGCACATCTAGAAGAGGGGCAGGCGAGGCTGAACTTCATGACAGCTACCTGCGGGCCACCAAACACAGGAAAAGGAAGCAGGTATGACTCTACTTTGATGACTCAGGTCACGGAGGAGCCCATGATGTGGCAGGAGAATGTAGGCAGCTCGCCTCTGCACCACTCTGAACTGAAGGCCAAGAGTTACCGAGACCAGACACAGCTGGATGAGTTCCATCCTGATGGCTCCCAAGAACGCACAATAAAGCAAAAACAGGGTTTCTCTCAAAGTTTTCTGTAATTAATTTCTCGGAGTTTAGATGCTATGTGCAGTGCGTCAGCACCAGGTCAGACGCTGCACTGGAGGGTTATTGGCAGACATGCTGCACGCTGGCTGAGAATGCAGCCGCAGGGACCCAGGGCCTGCCTTATGGCTCAGAGAAGCTACCCAGCAGGGTTTTAAAGCAATAAGAATGCCACTAAGAAGTAGACTGTAAGCTTATCCTGAAGGACTAGCAGGCTTCAGCCACTACATGTGGGAGTGGGATGAAGAAGGAGGAAAAACATTCTAGATGGAAGTAATAAAGCTCAGAGGTGAAAAAACATAAGCAAAATGGAGTCAGGAAGTATGAGCACAGCCAAGGGATGGCAGGCTGAAAAGCTGGGATCCTGAAAGGCCTTGGACTGTACTCTGGCACAAACTGCACTTGCCCAGGTGAGAGACTCACAATCGCTTAATAGTTGCAGCTAATTTTTAGGTGGAAATTAGGACTACCATTTTATTACAATTCTCTGAGTGGCTCTGGGTTAAACCTCAGGCAATCAAGCAATTCTACAGACCAGACCACCCAGAAAATCAGCATGATCTTTAGCTGGAAATGCCTGTTGGTCAGGCATGTCTCTTTGTCCATCTTTTGCTCCTTTAGAGTTGGACAAATTCTAACCTGCCTTTTTATTAAAGGCAGGTTACGAGCTAAGTATCTGGGCAGTATCTGGGGAGTACCTTGACCAATTGCCATACTCCTCTAGTATGCCATACTCCTCTAGTCTCCCAGGTAGGGAATATATAATATCCTCCCAGGTAGGGAGAATATGTAATAAACTCCCAGGTAGGGAATATGTAATATTTCATAGTTGTCTGTCTGACTTCACAGTCTGACCTGGCTGGGAATTCTAGCTTGGCACAGGAATAAGGGCAAGTCACTGAAACTGCAAAACTAACATGGCCCAAACAGACAGAAGTGAATGGGTGAGAAGGCTGTGGATGAAACAGGCCAGCCTCTGGATGCTTCCTGCCCTTTTTTCCTAGACCCCTCTTAGCAGAAAATAGTGCTTCCCCTCTGCACTTAACTACCTGTGCTATGCAGAAAACGCACACATAAAAGCAGCATTTACAAAGAAATTAAATATTAAAGGCAACATTACAATCTCATGTTGAAAGAAGCACTTTGCTGATAGCATACAGCAGCATTTGCTGATGAATCACAAAATAAGCAATTGTTATGTATGTTGGAAAAAAAATCAATCACTTACCATTTTTATTTCTCTCATAGCCTGTTTGGGTTCCATCCTTTATTTCAAATTTAAAGGGCAAAAGGGGCACACAATTATAGCATATAGAGAGCTTTATTCTGAATACTTATTAAGTGCCACCAAACATCTTTCAGCTGATGGGTGGGGAAAGAAAGCCTCCTAAACCACAAAATAGGTGTTTTCTAAGTACTTCTGTATTTGCATTTTTATTTCTTTTTATGTTCCTATTAAAGAGCACCTATTTCCTAAAGGAAATTCCATTATTTGAAATTACTGTTTACACAAATCCTTACTCTCATTGGATAAAGCATTTATTAGTTGAACTCAGAATTACTGAATTATTTGGTTAACAAAAGTCACTCTGTCCCTTCTGATACAACTGTACCCTGCTAGAGTCACTGATGTGTATGCTCTCCACCCTATAAAAATCTGCCCAGATTCGTTTAATTACTTATTACTTAGAAGAACACCTTAATTCTATTCAACTTACCTAGTTTTAGATCTCTCTGAATTAATGTTGGAAACCATAATATTTTAATGATTGAATTCACATTAGTTAAATTAAAGGACACATAATTTTCCCATATGGCACAATTTAGGAAGGCTGGCTTACAAGCTCTCTATTGCTCCAAGAACAAGCAAAAAAAAAAAAAAAAATCTTTGTTTATTATGAATATCAGGTATGATTTGCTATTGGCATTACGGAAGCAAGGACTAGTACACATTTTCTATTCATTTTTGGCCTTGGGCCTGAAGGCCTAAAGGTATCTGAGAAAAAAAACAACAGGATAAATCAAAAATAAGAACTAATTATCCTTAGCAAGATTTGTTCTTGGGCAGTGCAAATATCCAACAGCATGAAAGGTTGCAGCTGTGATTTGCTGATGTTTTTTCAGAGAGGAGTGTATAGTTCCTCAAATCTCTGTTTCATGTAAGTTTACTGAAACATATTCATTTATGAGGATCGGGGTGGAACAGTAAAGGTATCTCTGATTCATGGATGTGCAATGAAGAAATTGTGTCCCACAAGTGAATTTCAAGCACCTCTATCCTGTCCAACTTCCCCCAGGCATTTTTTAACAGTTTAGATGAACCTTTGTAGATATTCCTGCTATATATACTTACCTTGGTTAGAGTGGTTGGGAAAAGGAACAATAAAAAGATCTCATCATTTTTCTTTGATAACTACACAAGCTGCTACGCTGGGGTATTCTTCCTTTTCTGAACACCAGAAGCTATCCCAAGGCCCCTGAGTGCATCTGACCCTTATTAGAAACTGTCACCCATGAATTGTTCTGTCTGTGACCTGCCACAACCTCTTTGCCTCTTGTCTTTCAATTATGCTAGCAGCAGCCCACATTGAGGAAATTTATGATTGAGTTGAAATACCCGCACACTGTGTCTCCAAATAAAACTGAGGAAGCAGTGATGAAAAGCTATAAAGTCAATGCAGTGCAGACATGTCCCGGGTGACCTTTCAGAGGAAGCACCTTTTCAGGGGAGACAACTGCAGCTGTGAGAAGAGTTAACTTAGTATAGGGTTAGGGTTCCTCCACATGGACACAGGCTGTCCAGTCCAGAGCCCATCCCTTCTCCTGTAGCCCCCAACCACCACCTTCCTCTACGTAAGTATCTGAGATGGTTGTTACAAGAGAAAAATCACGCAGCAGTGAGTTTGTAGATTTGTCTTCTAGATAAGATAAATTTGGGGTTTCCAATCTCAAGTGGCCCTTAAGGTCACTTAGAAATTCCTTTTACCTTTCCCAACTTAAGGAATGGACAAAAGGTAGTAAAACAGGCACTGTTAAAGCCTGAACCCTAACCCTGCCACCATGTGGCTTTGCACTGTATTACTCATCAGGATACTGCTTCCGGATTATTCAGGCCGACTTCCTTTGAGGACGAGTAAATGGTCAATATTTCTGCAGTGATCTATTTGTGATTAGAACAATGGGTCACTTCTCCAAGCTTAGTTGCTTCACTGGATAGGTAAGGATGGTAACAGCACCTATTCCTCATGAAGCTGCCCTTAAAAAAATAGCATACATAAGAGGTTTAGCACAGTACCTGATACACATTAAAAGGTAAATAATGCTGCCCTTATCCTTCAATAAATCTGTTTTAAAACATTACCTCTCTTCAACCAGAACCAAAGTCCTCACATTCTAAAGACAGTCATGCCTCTTCCTTCACCTAGATAATACAAGTCACAGGGCATGAAATTCCTCAACTTCCCTCCCCTCTACCTTTAGATCCACAGACAGTTTCAAAATATTTATGCTTATAATTACTTAGACATTATACAACTAAGTACTTAACGCATTAATAGATTGCTATAGTACAAACTGATTTTTATAATATTTTAATAACTGTACTTCAACATAATTGTTTCCTCTGTAATCCTGTATATTTTAAATACCAAAAAAGTATTTTTCTGACAAGAGGTCCATACGCTTTACCAAAAACTGCCAAAGGAGTCCAGGACACACACACGCAAAAAAACCCAGATGAAGAACAATGAAAAATGCTGACCATCCAATGCCAAGTGAGAAGCTTGGATTATAAGTTACATGAATACAGTAACAATAATCATGCACACATGTGAACAGAGATAAAATGAATAAGCAAAAATGAAGAACATCATGGTGTAATTAGGGGAGGCTTGAGTTTTCCTTTTTTTTTCGTGTTGTTATTTTATTATTTTTATAATAAATAATGAAAAAAGATGGAGCATAAACCCTGATTATCTTTAGAGCTATTTTATTCGTCATATTGTTTCAGACTCAGAACTGGCAGATTCACTCTCACAATGAATCAACAACACCATGCTCTACCCTTCATTTTCCTGTGTTTCCTGTTAGCCATTAACAGGTCCTCAAAAGAGGGGTGGCCACAACAAAGGAGTAAGGTAAATTCAAACATGCACATTTTCTTCATGGAAGTAACACCACCCCAACTACATTACCTACAATGTTTTTTTTCTGTCATGAAAAATTGGATGACTGACTCCAAACAGATATTGGACAAGCCCAACAATTAACTCTTTAGCCAAAGAGTGAGAACATTAACTTTTAAAAGTTCATTTCAATTAAAAGTAAATATTTTGTGGATGCTAGGCCACACTTTACCTATTCTTGGCATGGCTTTTATAATGCACTTTCCATTCTCCCTCTATTTCTTAATGGAATCTTCTCAATATTTAAAAATTCCATTTCTGTGAGATCTCTTCAAACAGAACAGTCAATTACCCAAGCAGATGTGTGCAAGAACACGTTCATACTCTAAAAGACGTGTACCACTTATGTTCTGGCTCACTGGCAATCATAAAACTAAAGTGTGGTCTTCTATCATCTCCAGGACTTTTGTGAAAGATGAAGATTACCCAGTCCATCCTGGAATTCCTATACCTCCATTTCTCTATGGGTGCCTACGTATCAATAAGAAGCCCACAGAAGAAGTGCCCAGCAAGCTTCATGGCAGTAAAAGACAAAGTGCTTCTAAGTGTAGGTACATATATATTTTACCGCTTCAACTGTGAGGCCAAAGTGGTAGTTTTCAATGGTAAATTATGAAGAGAAACATCTTTCTCTAGAATCCTATCCAAACAGCCCTGGTCAGATTAATGCAAAATGAGGACAGAGAAAGAAGAGTTCAAGGCCTCTAGTTTTTTGTAATAAAGGTAACACTTGCAGTTCATGATACGCTCACTGCCATCAAAGCAGATTTTCAGGCTAACTCAATACCCTTACCCCCACCTGGCAGAGTAAAGGAGAGTGCATAGGAGTCCCAGCTCTCCCACTAAGATGCAGGTTACCATGTCCCTCTGAGCCTCAGGTTCCACAGCTGTACTTCAGAGGATTACTGTGGTGATTAATGGAATAATGGATACAGAAGTGCTCTCTAAACAAAAAGAGGCATCACAAACACGGTCATTCCTACTATTTTCTTTCAAAGATGAAGAAGAAGAAGAAGAAGAAAAAAGAAACAGCAGAATGTAATAATACATCAGTTCTTTTCAGTTTGCCAATACAAAAGGCCAAAGAGCTTGGGTATAAGATCCACATAGGACAAAAAAATCAGATCACCCCAGTTATCAGGGGTATATATGAAAAAGGGACAAAAAGTAAGTGACGTTAAACAAATAACACTTCAGGAAACAGCGCAGAGAAGCATGTGCTGAGCCCAGGGTCTCAGACCTGTGTCAGGACAAGCATCACCAACTCTTCTTCCTTCTTCTCGATCTAATCTCTACCAGGTTCCCTGGTCAGGCCTGCCTCAGCACCATGTGACTTTTCCTGCCCATGTCTTCCCAGTCGCAGGCTGATGTGTTCATTCTTCAACCCTTGCTTCCCATTTTCATGGCAAGTGTGATGGCCAAGGCTTAACTCAATATTCTCAGTCTATGTCTCTCAGATTTATTTTTATGGAGAGAAAAAAACATCCTTGTCAGATTCAGGGTTTTCAGCCAGGACTTTGAAGTATTTTGTTTTTGTAGCCATGTTTAGTAAATTTTTTTTTTTTATAAATACATTCACTAAAATCACGCATCTACCTAACTCTTAACAAAAGATAAGAAACTAGACATCTGTGCCCAAATATATTTCTTAAAGTATAGGGGATGTGTATTTCTGCCTTTTCCTAGAGGGAAAAACTCTTTCTTTAAATGATTTTAAGTGTAAAGTGTTTTAGTGAAAAAAAATTCTATAGTAGTGGAGTGGAAAAATTATTGTACTCTATTACTAGACTTGTGTGAAGTTTGCCGAAATCTTTTTTTTTTCTTTTATTGCCTATGTTTATCCAGTTTGCCAAAATCTTCCACAGCTTTCATCTCTCTCCCAAGTGAATTCAGACCTCCACTCTGGACTTGTACTGGGTTAAAGCCATTCTCATGACAGTGACAAAAGAAAGTTTCCATTGAAAACCATCTGAGAGCCTCGAAAGAAAGAGTCACCTGGTCAGGTTCATTTGAAATATTCATGAACTCAACAGAAGATCTGATTAAAAATAGAGCCCCCAAGCAATGGAGGTTTTGGGGGGTTTTCCTCAAATTTTAGGCTTTATAATAGTGTTTTCACAACATGGCCCACCTGCCCATAAAATGCTTCCATGCTCCACTAGTACTAATAGTTTCACTTGTAAACACATAACAGACATGAATAGGATGTTCAATTCATTCTTCCCCTTGCAAGAAAAGTACAGTTCTCAGTAGTCACACATAAGAAATCTTAACAATGGATTGATATTCTGGTGTGTACCTATTTTTGAAAGTGACAGCTGGACACACTGGACATATCACAGGAAACATATATTCTTACAACGTGAGTCAAAGATAAACATGCCTAGAAAACTATACCTGCTGAGGGAAGGAGGAGACACCACACATCTAACAGACATGTAGAAATAGTGTTATGGTTTTGACTATTCTGCAATTCTGAACCTTCTATGGGGAGGTCAATCATAAACACAAGCAGTCCATTCCAAAGTCACTCCTTCATTTGACCACACCAGGCACTAATGCAAAGGAAGCTTAACCCTTCTGAAAACATTTTAAACCTGACCAAATTAAAAGTAGCACCAGAGGGATTTTTTTTTTTTTAGCAAGAACCCACAAGCAATTTACTTGACTAGAGGGAAAAGTGCAAATAAATCCTTTATCACAAAATAGCTTCTTGAATCTTTCTACCAATAAACCTCCCATCCCTCCAAGAATGCCTATCCTCCCTGCTGATAACAAGCTGTGGAGATAAATATTTTATTTTTTTCTACAAAACCCCAAATGATGTTTTCAAATAAAATAAAAATAAATCTACTACAAGCTACTGTCAAAAATGGTCCTAGAAGAGGTAAATGTCATTTTAAAGGCTGTGTGTTAAAATATTTAGGAGAAGGAATCTGCTTGTCAAGTTCCAACAGGAAGCTCTGAAGAGGTTATAAGTGCATCTATCAAATTTTCATCTACCTTAAGGCTGACCTACTGGGGAAACCACAGAAAGCCTAGCCCTGTGTAATGAGGGAGCTGGAAGGGCTGGCGGTTTCAAGCATTAGACAGCAACAAGGTCACAATCAAGTACAAAGATGAGGCTTGGGGGATTCTGCAGTGATTCCCCAGGGAAGATGCACTGGCATGGGTAGGCAGGCAGCTGCATTCTGCTTTAAGCCACAGTTCAAGCTTAGGAATGGAACCCAGCTGATGGCCATTCAAAATCCCTCGTGAGAACTCTGACCTCTCATGCCAAATCTAGCAAAGCAGCACCCACCAAATCTGAGCTAAAGAAAGGCCGAGCCAGCAAAATATGGCAAGGTTTTGTTTTTGTTTTTTTTTTTTTAAGTCTAATTTAAAGTGTTTCCACATCCCCACCCTTTGGGAATTATATGCAGTGACTTTTTTTTAAACAAGGAAAATTTGGTTTTAAAGAGTTTATGGGAACATTTAACTTGGACTGGAAAGGTTATTTGCTCAGTATTAGGCTAAAAGCCAAAATCCACTTTTAACCAGAGATGATTTTCATATTATACCTCACAAGAGTATTGTGTCATGTGAGCAGGCTGCAACGATAAGCAGTGAAGTGAAGTTACGACTTCCCCCAAAGACTCATTAAAATGTATTATTAAGTAGAAAAATTCAGAAAATCCAAAAGGAACCCGTCTAACAGTAAAAATGCTTTCCAACTTATTATTTCCTTTGCTCTGCCTTCCTACAAATACCACTAAGTCAATACTGTGAAGAACTCGATCCTGCTGCAAAAGATGAAAATGCCTCAAAGTTGTGCTCCACTATGATGCTCTGTATATAATTTTTCCCTTAAATGTGCTATGGAGGAACATATGATGACTTCAAGTGACTGCAAAAAAATAAAATAAAATAAACCTGTGAGGATTCTACAATTTGATTTTTTTACACTATTCAACCCACAAAATACATTAAAACATGGTAAATTAGAAACATTTACCTAGAAAAAAATGACACTTTCCAATTTTGATTTTTATAATTCCAAATTTTAGCAGCTCCAATATTTTTCTTTTTCCTTCCTGTTTTGTTTTTTAACTCATCTTGATTTTTTTTCTCATCAATTCTTGAAAATTTTCCCCTACCACTTCAATTTTTAAAAAGTAACGATTTCATTTAAGTCAGGCAAATGTGCTTTAAGAGAGCTGGACAAAATATCGGCTTTCTTACCAGATCCTACAAAAATGTGAAAGCACACTTGCAAAGGAGTTCCAAGCTGCTATGGAAACAGCTTTTTTTTTTCTTTTTCTTTTTTTTCCAAAATAACAGTACTCCTGGCTTAGGACTGCTGGCATGCAAGCTTCCAGTCCAAGCCCATTGACAGCTTGTGGAGTGGACAGATGAGGCATGGAAAATATTTTAAATTAGTTCATTTATCTTGTTGAGACACAGGAAATGGCGACAAATCTCTCACATAAGGAATACAGAAAGACAATGCACCTCCTGTAATGTGCAGCAAATGTAGTCCATTAAGACAAACCTTTCAGACGATTGCATATTATCTAATAATAGCCACACCTCATATGTTGAAGGAATATTTTATCATTAAAAGATCCAGAAAGCTGGCTAGAAATCATGGACTACTTCTGAATTTTAACAGACTCAAATTTTAGAAGTCAAATAGTTTTGAATCAATGTTTTTGAGTGATCCTAAGCAGACTGTGGGTCAATACTAGTATAGAAAAATGTAATAAAGAACTGTAATTTCTTAAAGGAGAGTTTTAAAATGCCACATTTTAGGATAAGACAACAAGAGTTGGATTAAAGAGAGAATGTGATGCTCCCTTAAATGTGAACGAACAAAACAGCATTTCTCCTGGGTCCCATTCCAGGGTTCATATCAACAAGTACTTTTGGCCCCATGGCTCCTGCCCACTTCAAGGGTCCTTCCCAGGCAGATAAAGCAGGGCCTTCAGGCCGGGAGGAAGAAGCAAGTGGATACAGGGGAGCCAAACACTGGTCTCAGGATTGGTTGTACCAAAATCACTAGGAATCAGAGAATCCTGCTAAAGATACTGTCCACCTCTGCCCCGCCACCAGAAATTCTGATTCATAGATCTAAATGGGAGCCCAGAAATCTGTATTTTTGATAAGTACCTCAAAGCAATTCTAATGCAAAGCCACATTTAAAAATCACTGTAGGATTACAAATCAGCATTCTCCATAAACTGGAGGTAGATAGAATTTTGAAAAACTATGTGCCCTCTCACACAATTTGAAGTGGACACAAAATTTCTCATCATAAGTTTACATAATTGTAGAAGCTATACTTCTTGTGGATTAAATATTGACATTTAGAAATAAAACATGTATCTCTAAATACCATTGTCATTTGATAACTCCATCATCCATTTAACAAATAAAAGAACAGGCTCTTCTTTAACGTTTTGTAGCATTCCTTATTCCCTTTAAATTTATATTACTTCTATTCCACTTTCCCTCCAGAATTTTATCTGAATGTAAGATAATTTTATGCCTGAAACTCTTTTAGTTATCACTGTACCATAATCCTCTTTAACGAAAATATGCATATTAATTGAAGTTTAACTTTTTTTTTAAATTTCCTATGACAAGCCTCTAAGTTTTAAAAAACCTCTAGTTTGGCTATTATACTTATTTTCAGTTTATAACTGATCAAAGCTACACATGTACTATAACATTGGTAATTATTAAAGAAAAATATATTTTTATTGGAAATGTATCTCAATCAGATAGATGAAGCTTTTAAAAATTATTTTATGAATGTATGTTACACACTGCTGGAGTTAAGGCATGTTTCTGTGTCATTTTAATTATATTCTTTTTTCAAAAAAAAAAACCTTCATATTAAAAACTAAATGGGATTTGAGGGGTTTTGATGCAGTAATGTCTCTTATTTCTTGTGAACTCTTTCTGAGTTATATGCCTAAATGCACACTGGTCAGAACCCATCACTGTGTATCAGCTGACATCACTTGGGTACTCCTTTAATTCTGTCAAAAGTGAAAAAAAAAAAAAAAAGAGCCACCTAAGTTGCAATAAAAAGTCTTGTTGTCCAGCTACTCCATTCATTCCCTTTTCCAGCTTTATGAGAGCCAGTATTTTGCATCTGGCATGCCAGAGGTCTTCAACCACAGGGCAGAGTACAACGGTGAACTCAGAGACGCATGGGAGATCAAAGATAGATGGCGGAAAGACAAACTGTCTGCCCCACTCTGTGAGGGAGAGGGGACAAGAGACCCTGCAGACTGCAGGCTGGCTCTCAGGCAGATCAGCTTTAGAAAAAAGTATGTTTGAGAGTTGGGATATAGAAAAGAACTGTCCTTGTAACTGTCTTTATAAAGGGTACATGGGTGTGTGTGTGTATCAGTTGGAAGACCCCGGCCAGATGATCTTGCATGCATAGTCCATGATCTCAGGAATCTGCTGGTAACCCCGTAGCAGTTATCTGAGGAGAAAATCAAAGGCCAGAGAACACACACAAGGCAATCCAGACAGGATCAAAGGCTGAACAGGGTGGTGCCTAGCACAGCACTTACCTAAGGGCAGTGTGGCAGGAGGAGCAGATGGACTGGAACTGAGAATGAGGGTGGGCGTCTCTCTTAGAGCAAGCCTATTCCAACGTGGACTCACCCATTTCTCACAAGCCTCACCTTTCTAAAAAAGATCCCATTGAGAAACAGCACAAAGTGTGGATGGTCACTTGCCTCTGTGACAGATGGCATATTTACTCAACAGAGTAATAACTATTCCAATGCTGGTGTTGCAGCAATCACTGTATATAAGAGGACACACAACAAAAATGCTGTTTGGCCTAACTCAGAAATTCACAATTAGGGCCAGTGGAGTTATAAAATACAGAAATATCTACCAATTTTAGATGATATAAAAAAATTCCTGTTTGCTCTAGGATCAAATATGCTGGAAAAGAATAACTGTTTTTGTTTTTTTTGAGACGGGGTCTGGGTCTGTCACTCAGGCTGGAGTGCAGTGGCATGATCTCGGCTCACTGCAACCTCCGCCTCCTGGGTTCAAGCAATTCTCCTGCCTCAGCCTCCCAAGTAGCTGGGACTACAGGCACATGCCACTACGCCTGGCTAATGTTTTTGCATTTTTAGTAGACACGGGATTTTGCCATGTTGGCCAGGCTGGTCTCGAACTCCTGACTTCAGGTGATCCACTTGCCTCAGCCTCCCAAAGTGCTGGGATTACAGGCATGAGCCACCGCACCTGGCCCAATATTTTTTTTTTTAATGAAAAAAAAAAAGAAAGAAAAAGGGAAAAAATATCTAAGTTCCTCTGAGACTGCATGCTCCATTCACTTCAGGAGGGGTTAACGCATAGGCCCAGTGGGGAGCTCCGTTTTCTATAAATGCTCAGATTATCCCACCATGCAGTCTGAGAAGATAAATGTAACAGAAAAAAAAATTAAAATATAAAAAAACCCTCCCGCTCCTTTGAGTAGGGAAGGAGTGGCAGGAACCATAAACCTAAACACCAGCCTCCTTCTCACAGGTTTCAATATGATGCCATCCTCAAGCAAAATTAAATGTCATCCTAGACCGGAGCTGTTCCAGGGTCAGCCATCATGACCCCGTATTTTACAGTGTAAAAGTCAGGTTAAGCAACAGACCTGAAAAAAAGCCTGTTTTTCTCCCTCTTTGTTGTTCCTCATAGTTCTCTCTAAACAATTAGATTTTATTAGAAACAACTTTTGGCACAGCACACTGGCTCTCTGAAACAAGGAAAAAGAAAAAGCAAGAAAAATCTTAGAATGGGAATTCAGCAACTGAAAAAAGTCATGTGTTTTAGAGATGAAGAAACTGAGGTCTGAAGAAGTGTTTGCTCACTGCCACACAACAATGGCCCTGAGCCAAATATGCCCCTTCAAAGGCCAGTGTGCTCCTCCTCCGCCACAGGGCTCCAAGGCCCCTTCCTGGTTTCATTCTGCCTTGCCACTCTGGCCTTCTCTCAGTACTCTGCTGTGCTGAGCGCCTTTCCACCTCAGGGTCCTTGAATACACCCTTCCTTTACCTGGTTAACTGTTCTTCCAACCTTACCTTCATCTTGGCCACACCTACTGGTCTTTTAGTTCTTAAATGTCATTCCTTCAGAGCCATCCATTCTTGACCCTCCAAATTAGGTCAGGCCCCCTGATGGGCACTCTCACGGCACAACACTTCTTCATAACTAATCATTTGTTTAACGTATCTCTCTTCATAGATCTATGAGGCCCAAGAACACCTGAACTCATATGTTATTGTTCATCTTTATAAGGAACTGCTCAGGAACTGGAACATGGTAAGTGCCCATTCAATATCTGTAGATAAACTTAATGAAAATAATCAACTACATGTTAGATATTGCTTTGAGGGTATTACATATTCCATTCATTGAGGTAAACAATAGTATTATTACTGTGTTACAGATGAAGAAGCTGAGCCACAGAGCAGTTCAAAAACTACACTAAGATCGTGCAGCTCCTAAATGGACAGATTGTTTAAAATATATACAATGTAGCACTGGGAATCATTGATGATAGCAGCTTTATGAATAGTCATGCAGACCTACACAAGGCCATAATCAATGCTTTGAAAGTTATTAAGGAGAAGGCCTATTAACATAATGGGCCCTATTCTAGGGCACTATGTGGGCATTTTCTAAATGCACTTCATAACAGACTATCATTCATGTTCCAGTAACAATCATCTCTAACACCATAGTGGCTAACAAAACGTTTGTCTTGCTCATGTTGAATCTTGGTTGCGGCTCTGCTCCAGGTCTTGCTTAAGCTAGGACCCAGGCTGAGAGAGCAGCCCCTATATGAACTATGCCATTCTCACAAATGGGAAAACAAAGAGAGATGGTGGCACCATGTAGTGGCTCCTAAAGCTTCAGCTGAGTAGTGGCACAGGTCGTCAACACCTATGTTAAGTTAGAAGCCCAGGGCTCATGATCTCTTCTTCCTAAGCTCCCCAGCACAGTTAGAAGCAAGAAACTAACGCCATTAAATTCCTTGTTTTCACTAAAATGTTCTAAGACAGCAAACACTAGGTTACCCAGAGCCTTGACTTCCCTCAGCACTTGATTACAAGGATCCAAAGATGATAATTTGAGTAACTCTGCCACTGCACACTATAATTCTCCATAGCTTTTTTGTCCTCTCTCTACATAATGTTTTTACTCATACAATCTTTGCCCAAATGAAAAATCCCTGTTGAGGAATTCAAACCAAATTCTCAGAGTTACAGTGGACACAACCTCTTCTATCTTACCTTTGAAAGAAGTGATGATAGGGAAGGAACATAATCTATCCAACAATTTTACTGTTTAAACAATGCAATCACCTTGTCTCACACACACACACACACACACACACACACACACACATCAGTCATGTGCTACATGGGACGTTTCAGTCAATGACAAATGGCATATCCCATGGTGGTCCCATAAGATTGTAATACCTAATTTTGGCTGTATCTTTTCTATGTTTAGATATACAAGTACTTAGCATTGTGTTATAACTGCCTACCATACTCAGTAAAATAGCATGCTGTAGCAGCCCCATGAAGGCTAGGAGCAATAGGCTATACCATATAGCCTAGATGTACAGTAGTCTATGCCATCAAGGTTTGCATAGGCACACTCTATGTTTGCACACAGACAAAACTGCGTAATGATGCACTTCTCAGAATGCATCCCCATTGTTAAGCAATGCACACTGAATATATCTAATCCAAAAGTTCAAAGTCTAAAATGTTCCAAAGTTTGAAATTTTTGAATGCCAACAAAACACTCAACAGAAATGCCCATTGGAGTATTTCAGATCTTGGATTTACAGATTAGGAACAATCAACCAGTAAGTATATAATGCAAGTATTACAAAATCCAAAATCTGAAACACTTCTGGTAACAAGAATTTTGGATAACAGATGCTCAACCTCAATGTGTATATGGGTCTATGTGTGTGACTTGAAATACTGACTCAGAATGGGGAGGAAATGTTCCTGAACTGTTGAGTATATCCAGGCTTATGAACACAGAGAACTCTACTTATTCGATAAATAATTTAAAAAATGCAAGCACTTCATAAAAATAGATAATAGAGAAACTGCAGGTCCACCCCTGCTGGAGACTGAACTATAAACAATGGCTATTAATATCAATAGTAAACAAAGAAAAAGTCCTTAATGTTTGGTACTATATTTTATCATTTCTCCTAAATCTGACAATTTTTTTTGCATACAACTTGATTATTAATTCTACTGAAAAAAAGGCATAAGTCCCTTTTGTCAGCTCTGTGTTTTGCTACTGCAAATGCCTGACAAAATTGCCTGCTTCATTGTTTATTCCCTGCAGATCTTCCTGCCTTCAAGGAAACAGCTCTAAAGCAGTGTGGGATTTGGAGCCACGCGTGACAACACAGTAGGCTTGAGATGAAGTGTCAAGTCAGCAGACAAATGCCAGCTGAGGGAACAAAGCAAGACTCTCACAGGAAAAGGACTGCCCACAGCCCCATGAAGGCACCCACAGCCCCATGAAGGCACCCTGAGATTCACGGATGGGAAGCAATCAGAGCAATGTATCTGCGTAAGGCTACTGAAAAAGCCATATCCCTTCCACCATCAGCCCTGGTGAGGACCCAAACTGAAAGGCTCTGGAAGATCCAGTTATGGTTTGTGGCATCATTCTTAACGGGGTGCCTTCGCCCCTAGTGTCTCACCTTGGTCACAGTATTATGCCTGCTTGGGCTCTCTGTGTAACTTCCGCTGAATCCCACTTGCTAAAGATTCTGAAATGAAACTCAGGTGGAACACACATTATTCCTAATGGGCCTTCTGGTCTGAGTCTCTCTGTACCATTCTGGTGGGCTAAGGTGGAAAGAAACTTTCTAATGCCCATTCCAGGAGGATTCATTCATAATTTAAGCCTTTCCTGAGTATGAACTCAGGCCCCATGTGATGCTGTAGTGACACAAACAAGTCAGAGTCTTTGCCCTGGAGGCATGGCAGAATCTCTAGAGAAGGTGGTTTCAGAAGCATTTATTTGATGACTTTGTTCTCTCAGAGCCACCATGATGCTTTTCACAGGGGCAAAGGCCAGGCTAAGTGGAAGACACCTGATATCTAGATATCGACCACCAAAACACCTTTCTAAAAAGTCCATTAGCCGGCAACTAGCTCTCTAGGTTCCTGCTCTGATCCAATTTCTAAAGGAGCAAGCACAAGAGATGTATAATGTTCATCCTGTCCCTCGAATTTTGGAGGTAATACATGCCTTTCCATACCAGTACCTGGTCTACCTTCTACTATTAGCCCCTCTGAACTCATCTCCAAGGCTTTAGACACATGCTTTGCAAATAGTGCAAATCCCAAGGATTCATCAACACGAACATTTCCTCATGCAGAGTAATTATTGTACTTCCAAATTTCCCCATTATCCCTGTAGGCTCTGGGCTCGTGAGGTGTTTAATGTTTTTCCAAAGAAATGCCAGGTGTGATTCTGGCATTTATGATTGCCAACATCTTCAAAGTGGAATGCCAGGAACACACTACTGGAGACACTTTCAGTCAATGGGGCAGCACTACCTGTGAGATCAGACGATTTTCACTCATTCACCTGCAGGACAATAGCACAGGCTTCCCTCTGCTGTTCCTCACACGCAGTGAGTTTGGTATGCTGGATGGGGCACCAGTAGGAATACTTCCCTAAAGTTATTTAAAGCTCTGTGCATGCCAGCCTTGCCAAATCATAAAATTAGGAAATTGCATTCAGTCAGACTAAGTTCTTCCCTTAGCGCTTTAGGCACCTAGTTATTCTTCAATTTCTTTCCCACAAACACTTGGCCCAGGTCCTGAAGTCCACCCCATATCTATATGTCTCCGTGGCACATAAAAGAGATTCAGGGAAGAAGATGGAACAATAAAACTTCAGGTTTACTGGCAACATTAAGTGAAGTAATCCCCCTCCACACACTTTTCTTATAGGAAGATCAGTTACTCAGCCTTCCCATTCACCTGCCTGACGTGAATCTACAAATATTTTAAGAGGGTAATTTGGAAGACTTACAATAGCAGAAGTTGTTCAAGTTGTAGCATTAGTCTCTGTCATGTGCCTTAGGTTTGCCCACACATTTAGCTCATTTACACAAGTGAATCACTAAGGGCCTGTTTATTAATCAGGTCAACCAAGACTCATTTAAACTACTAGCTAACAGCCCTCTTTTATAAACTAGTGGTCAGCGAATGTTTTTGCTTACAATTCCCCAGAAGAATTCTGGAAGACTATAACGCACCTTGAATGTTAAAGTTGAGATTTATGGGGTTGTATTGTTTTTAACTTTAAGGTGAAATAGATGCAAAAGGATATTATTTCCCAGCATAGAATTCCAGAATATAATTATATGTGCGCTTAAATTATATTTTTTGTCAAACTTTGAGACAGCGGATTCCAATTTATGTAAAATGTCTGCCCCAAATATAAAACCCAATAGACAAAGGCAGTCCTCATTATCAAAGCAATCTGCCAAAACAGACTTGCTTTTTATCAGAAAAAGTCTGAATTCATTTTTCAATTCAAATAAATGTATTAATACACATTCCCATATCAAGCATTTCACTTCTGAATTCTAAGAGAAACAATCAACAGTGAGTAAAAGACAGTCCCAACTATACAATGGCCTAAACACAACAGAACCTCATTTCTTGCTCAGATAACAGTACTGGGCTGGCAAATAGTTCAGTGGGGTAGCTCTCCTCCACAGCCATTTAGGGGCCTAGGCTGACAAAGTGTTGTGATCTCAACATTTGGGCTCTAGGGTCTCTTTGTAGGTCAACTCCATTTCAGAAAACAGTATGGAGGAGAATACATGGGGGTTATTTAGGAGCCAAACCTGAGAGTAATATATTTCACTTCTGCTCCAATACCTGTGGCTGTGCTCCTACCAGTAAGGGAGGCTGGGTAATGTGGACTAGTTGTGGACCAAGAAGACACCATGGGTTTGAGGGAACGCCTAGTGGATAAGGTACATAAATTCTGCAATAAATCCATGGCCTAGATGAAGTGCCATTTTTTTTTCAGTATTTATTACCTAATCTATCTCTACTTTGCTCTTTTGAGACATGCCCTCAAAGCCTGTACCTTTATCTGTTTACCTGGGAGTGATGCATTTATTCTGTAAAGCAAAAGAAGTTGTGGGAAAGGAGAACCAGCAGCCCCTTCCAAGGTTCACTCTCATGCAGATCAAGCTTGGGAAAGAGTACACGTTAAAAGTTGAGGGCCTGACAATTAATTCTCTAAGAGATATCAGTGCATTGTACTTCTAGGAAAGCCTTCATTTAACCCTGGAGTACATGGATCCCAGTTTAGGAATCTCTGTTATATAAAGTATTACAAAACACATAGAATCACAGAATTCGACTATGCAGAGTGTAAGTGCCATTTACAGAGGTGAAAAGTGAGGTAAAGGGTAGTTTGTTCAAAGTCACTCTTAGGCTGGGTGCGGTGGCTCACGCCTCTAATCCCAGCACTTTGGGAGGCTAAGATGGGCAGATCACTTGAGGCCAGGAGTTCAAGACCAGCCTGGCCAACATGGCGAAACGCTGTCTCCACTAAAAATAAAATATTAGCTGGGAGTGGTGGCATGCACCTGTAGTACTAGCTACTTGGGAGGTTGAGGCAGGAGAATCGCTTGAACCAGGAGGCAGAGGTTGTAGTGAGCCAAGATCGTAGTACTACATTCCAGCCTGGGCGACACAGCGAGACTCCATCTCAAAACAAACAAACAAAAAACAAAGTCACTCTTGTAGAGATTAATGTATATAATGGGGCTATTCTTTACTTCAACAAACTCATTTTGGCCTTTGGCACCAAAGAATATTTCTGGCTTTTTATTACATGTTGAATAGAAGAGTTAATACAACAGGCCTGAAACTGTTATCCCTTCAAAGTTCTGCTTCCAAGGTGAGCCCCTGGCAGACATACAGGAACTTGAATTTCAGGAAGCTTGCCACCATTCATTGATAAGAATGGCTCACTGTACCAAAAATGTACTAACAATATGGTTTATGCTGAATCTGTAAACCTGCTTTTCTTCTGGGAGTCTGAAATTTTGGTACATGCTAGGCAGAGGGTGCCTATGTGATCAGCCCTCAATAAAACCTGGGCACTGATGTATGAGCAAATTTTGCTTTGTATCCTTTCACTGCAATAAATCTTAGCTGTGAGTACAACTACATGTTACATCCTGTGAATTCTCCCAGTCAATCATCCAGTCATGGGGTTGCTCATGGAAACCTCCAGTGTACATGTAAATTACATCCAACAGATAAGCATAGATTGATTTCAGGATATTAAGAACACTGTAAATATAGATATTTCAGCATATTTGTATTTAAGTTATTGTTTTGGCTATGGGACCTCTAGAAAAGGATGAAGGTAATTTATACTCAAGCTAATTAAACTATGGACCTTTAAAATGCAAGACAATAATGGAAAACATATAAAATACAGACCTTGGGCTTGGCTAGCAAGTAAAACAAGGATTCTCTGAAAATTACTACTAAAGATATCAGAAGAGAACCTTCCATGTTGAAGAGAACCATTAAGGAGAACATGAATATAGAATTGTGAACATTAATAAGAAAAATGTGTCCAGCATTTTAAAGAAAGAAAAAGAAAAGAAAACCCAGAGGCTCTGTGTTGAAGACAAAAAAAAAGGAAACCTAGGAACAATTTCTCTGCTAAAAGCTGCGTCCATGTCCTTCCTACTGGGGTCACTAGGCAAAGTTATATAAAAAACTAAGGTGTTTAAATAACATTTTATCTGATTTAATATTTTATTTTTTTCCCATTGATTTTACAAGCTATAAAAAAGTTCCTACAGAAAAGCTGCAAATTACACCACAGCATGTATAAATTATTTTTTTAAAAAGCACCCAATATCCTGTCATCCAGAGACAACCACAATATGGCATATTCATTGAGTCTTCTCCCAATGCATTAAAAAATAAATAAATAAATGGGAACATTCTGGATATAATTTATCTTTAATTTTTTTCTCATCAAAACTTGATTTTTAAAGAAATATTAGAAACATTAATTAAACAGACATGTTGATCAACTTTCCTTTAATTGTGCTGGAGATCCTCACATGTGGAACCTGGAGGTCTTTGATCCCAGAGCCTAAATATCTGCTGGCCAAAACACCTGAGAAACCCAAGGTAAGAGGGTGACCATGTGTTTCCTGCCATGGCTCAGACATGCCATTATTTGACAAATATACAGAAATTAGATAGACATCTTTCTCTGTAGAGTGACTGGTCTGCAAGTTGAAAATGTGGTGCATGCACTGTGTTGCCTTGATGGGCTGACTTACATTGTGAAGTCCAAGCAATGATGATGAGACTCAGGATTGATGAGGCAGCTTAAAGGTGTTCCTGCTCTGGGGACTGTTGTGGGGTGAGGGGAGGGGGGAGTGATAGCATTAGGAGATATACCTAATGCTAAATGACGAGCTAATGGGTGCAGCACACCAGCATGGCACATGTATACATATGTAACTAACCTGCACATTGTGCACATGTACTCTAAAACTTAAAGTATAATAATAATAAAATAAAATTTAAAAAATAAAAAAAAAAGGTGTTCCTGGGAGTCACAGACCTCCCACTTCTCTTGACTCCACCATATTCCAGAGGCAGTACAGCCAGCAAAATGGTTGAGCAGTTCTGTCACTTAGTGGCTGTATGAGCTCAAATTATTGAACTCTTCTTAGCCCCAGTTTTACAAAATATAAAATGGGAATAAAGATACCAATATGAAAGAGTTGTTGGAAGATTACTAGACAATGTCTGGCCTAGTGCAGAGCTGCCAAAATGAAAAAGAATATTCAACACAAAAACATTAGTATAGTTTACAGATAAACGCTTAATAGCATGCTACTCTGTTTCATATTTACTTTTTTTTCAGCCGTAGTTGAGGGGAGGGGCATAGGATGACAACTATATGTCCAAAGCAATGTAAATATGCAATCAAATTACAAGCACTAATCCAAGATCCATACAAATGGCATCTTTAATTCACCATATTGTAGGTGTTGCATCTTGAATGCCAATGACCTCTTTTCCCACAGCATGTGTGATAACATGAGCTTCAGCAACAGGTCTGTTCTCAACATCTGTCAGCCCAGTGTCCACATCTGTTTTCAATAGCATATATCACCCAGACAGAACTTTGATGAATGAGTGATAGTTTTCACCTAACTCAAAATACGTTCAGTTGCTTTGTTGTGCAGCAAGAAGGTAGGATTCAGGCTGATAGACACAGAGTGGATTCTCTTAGATTCAAGCCTCTGGGCCTGTGATGTGCTGTAGAAAAATGGTGTAACTTCGAGACTCCTATTATAATGCCTCCATGCTACAGGAGACAACCTCAGGATGCATCCAAATCATTAACCTGATGCACCTTGGAAAGCTTTTGATTCCAATGACAATTTTTGAGGCTGTAGGACACGTTGGACTAAATCACAAAGGGAAAGGGGGGATACAGAAAGTACATTAATCAAAGGAAGTCATTTTACCCCACACAGGAAGTCAACAAATGAAATTTAAAAAAATTAAACACAAAGGTGTGAGGATCCAGAGGAAAATGACAGATACAAAAGGGAAAGTCCAGGGTCTGACTCAATCAGGAGCTCAGGCTATTGTATCCCCATCCTAAACATGATGCTGGCTGCTCCCATGGAGAATGAGAAACAGCATCTGAAACAGTAGCGGAGGGGATGTAACTTTCCTAATGAATTGATGTTTTCACAGTGAGCCTTCATTGTTATTGTTGTTGTTGTTATAGTTGCTGTGTCTAGATTCCCAGCCTTCCCTGAAAAACACAATGCAAATTTTAAAAGTCCAATATGCCAGATTTTAATAAATTATAGTGAAAATAACATGGGCTTTAGAATGAGACAAACTAATTTAATCCCAGCTCAGACACTTCCCATATGTATTCCTTGAATAAACTGTTTACCATTTATGTTTCCTTAAAAATCATCTAAGTTTCCAGTAAAAATGGTTTGAAATTATGCTTAGCATAAAGTATCGCAAGAGGAAGATTTTGGGGTTTTTTCTTCTGTTGTTCTTGCTGTTGTTTTATTATAGTAGGATGGCCAGAACTGGGCCTGGCAAAGAAGAGACTGAAATACCAAATATATACAGAAGTGTGGAGGATCACAAGGATAACACATGTGATGGCACCAGGTACAGCACTCAGTGCAAGGCTCACATGCCACAAATGTTCGTTCTATCCCATAAGCTGTGTTGCTACTGTTCTTTTCTATGACTGAGGAAAAGGGAGGGTTGACCTACTCTGAGAATAAACTAACAAATTATCACACTCAAGATTTAAATTTTCACCCAAATAAAAATCATCAGAATGATTAAAGAGTATGCCCAGGAGATGGAGTCTCCCTCTTTTCTTCACCAGCTTGTCCTTCCTGATAAGTGGTGTTGCTGTAACAGAATTCCTGAGATTGGGTAGTTTATAAAGAAAAGAGGTTTATTTGGCTCAAGATTTTGCTGGCTGGAAGGTTCAAGATTGGGCATCTGCATGTGGTGAGGCCTCAGGCTGCTTCAACTCACTGTGGAAAGCAAAAGTGGGGTGGGAGTGCAAAGCGATCACGTGGTGAGAGAGGGTATGAGAGAGAAACCGAGAAAGCCAGACTATTTTTTACAACACACTCTCTCAGGAGCTAACTTATTCCATCAGTGAGGACTTAACCCATACAGGAGGGCATTCATCCATTCACGAGGGAAGCACTCCGGAGACTCAAAACCCTCCACTAGGTCGCACCCCCTAACACTGCCACACTGGAATCAAATTTCAACATGAATTTTGGCAGAGACAAAACAAACCATAGAAGATGAAACAGGTCAGTTGAACTTCAAAACACAAAACCAAAAACAAACCATTAACCGGGCATAGACAGAATGGATTACCAGTTATTTTACTACATGTAAAGAGATATTATGCGCTGGGATCCATTCTGGGGGATGCTGAACAAAACACCTGACTGCAGAATTGTCTGACTGACTGCATATCATGCCCACCATGACAGCTGGGATGCTTTCTGCTGGGGTCCAGTTGGGGAGAAAGTTGTTTCATATCCCTACTTTTGTTCAAGAAAGAGGAGACTCTGTTTATTGCTCTTCATATACAAACTAAGGAGTCTGTCATTCTCAAGGATGAAAATCATCCATTCACCGGGTATGGCAGGAGATCTTGTCAGACATGCTGAGACCTTTGTAAACTCCTAAATTCATGATGTATTCAAATAGAATACATATCTTTTCATGTAAAATGTGCATTCAGATATACAGAAATAAAAACGTATCAGCATGTCCATGCTGGATGGGTAGCTAGGCTCACTCATTATCTTAGTGATACCCTATACAGCAGCCACAAAAGGCTCAGCAAAACAACTAATTCAATGATCTAGTCCTTTAGGGTTACTAGCAAGTAATGAAAACTGCAAATAGTATATAGATAAATTGCTAAATCTGAATTTAATAAGATGCCTGGAATATTGCAAAAATATATGCATTCCTTTATAATATAAAGACAGTCACGTGGACTTGATCAAAACTTGCTTATAAGCTGAAAAACAAAGTGGTCAAACATCATTTATATGTGACTTTCTAAACAAAAGTTTTCATTCTGATTGAGACTCAAGAACAGATTATATAACAATTGCTCAGCAATGCTGGGCACAGTGGCTCATGCCCATAATCCCAGGACTTTGGGAGGCCAAGGTGGGTAGATCATTTGAGGTCAGGAGTTCGAGATCACCCTGGCCAACATGGTGAAACCTCATTTCTACTAAAATATACAAAAAAATTAGCCATGCAAGTTGGCACATGCCTGTAATCCTAGCTACCTGGGAAGCTGAGGCAGGAGAATTGTTTGAACCCAAGAGACAGAGGTTGCAGTGAGCTGAGATCGTGCCACTGCACTCCAGCCTGGGTGACAGAGTGAAACTCCAACTCAGAAAGAAAAAATAAAATTTGCTCAGCACTTAAAAGATTCAAATATTAGGAAATAAGCTCAATAATGACATCCTTTTTCTCTATAAAGTAAGATGCACTACAATCTTTTTATTTGAAGGCAAGATTAGTTTGCAGTTCTTTAGATAGCAAATTCCTGTCTAGAACTGTCTTTTTTAAAAGCTGTCAATGCTAAAATGTTGTTTCTGGTTAACAAAACCCATGTGCCCACATCACCATGAGTTAGGGTTCCGAGACACCTGCCACAAGTGGAGTTTATTAGATGATAGATGTATGTGTCTCTCTGCACCTCTCTGAGGCTTTTAGCTGTCTCTGACAGACCAACTGTTTGTCAAAGCTTTCCAACAGATCTGACACCAGGCAAGAGTGAACTACAATTTGACGGGCCCTGCAAGGCTAATGGCACCATGTGAGGATATTTTCAAACTTAATTTAAGAATATTTCTCCCATTCACCTGCAGCCTATATCTCCCAAGGGCTGAAATAATGCAGATATAGTTTTATCACACTGCACACACTTAAAGTACTCTGAAATGAAAAGTAAAACAAACAAAAAACAGTCAGTATAACTGAACTGAGATAATCGTTTTCTTGGAAAATACCGGAAACAATTAACTTCTGCATCTCCATGTTTGTTTTCAGCCTCTGAGAATATCAGGAAGCTACCACCACAAAGGTGAGTATAGCTTAGTGGGAGAGAACATGGGAGTTAGGTCAGGAGTCCAGGATTTACACAGCTCTTCAACAATTATCTATATAACATATAAAATAAGAGTTGTCATAATTACTTCATGAGTAAATTATTGAAACTTACTCAGTGCCAACCATTGTGCTAACATCGCATATATCTCATTTAATTTGCAATGAGAAAATTATCACAATGAAAAAGCAATAGAAACTGTAATATCTAATGATTCTGGCAGTAGGATTTTAGCTACAGAAATAGCTATGTTAGATCGGAACATTCTAAATGGAGGTAGATCTATGCCAAAAGCATTTTAAGAAGAAGATTCCACCCCTCAGAGTCCCATGTTGTCCAGAGGAGAGTAAACACTGAGCATGGGGTGGAATGTTGCTGTCATGGACTGCAGCTCTCATCTCCCAAAACACTTCCCTTCTCTGATCATCTACATTCTTTCCTCTCACTACTTCTCCTACTACTTTTCTTCACCACTTTGTCCTTCTCCCTACATTACTGAACTATCATTAGTATCAGTCATTTCCACAGTCAATCTACTAACATTAAAAATATGGTTTTGATGATTATACAATGTATACATGTATCAAAAGATCACATTGTACCCCATAAGTATGTACAATCATTGTACATCAAAAGTAAATGAAATCTTTAAAAACATACAGGGTTTTATACTTAATTTTCAAAGTGCAATGTAAATAACATAAAGTTCACCCTTTAGTGTGTATACTTCTGTAAGTTTCCACAAAACAATACAGTTGTATACCTCCACCACAATCAAGATATACCACAGTGCCATCAGCACAAAAATTCTTTGTGCCCCTTTGTAGTCAGCCACTCCACCCATGCATAAGGCCCAGCACTAATCCATTTTCTGTCCTTGTGTGTTTTGCTTTTACAAAATGTGACATAAATTGAATTCAACAGTACGGAGCCTTTTGAGTCGGGCATCTTTCACTTAGGGTAATGAATCTGAGATTCATCCATGGTTGATGAAATCTCTAGTTTGTTCCTTTTTAGTGCTGAGTAGCATTACATTATATGAAGGTACCATGTTTTGAGAATTCATTCCCCAGTTGAAAAACACTGAGTTGTTTCCATTTTTTGGTGATTATGATACATGTAAACATAAATTTTCATTTCTCTTAAGTAAATTCCTAGAAGTGGGATTGCTGGATGGTATGCTAAATTATATGTTTAATTTTATAAGAAACTGCCAGGCTGTTTTCCAAGATGGCTATACCATTTTGCATTACCACAAGCAATTTATAAGCATTCCAGTTGCTAAACGTCAGCATCACTACTTGACACTGTCAGTTATCTTAACACTGACTATTCCGTTGATGTGTAGTGACATATCATTGTGGTTTTACTTGCTTTACCTAACAGATAATGACATTAAGCATTTTGTCATGTACTTATGTGCTGTCTATGTATGTCCTCTAGTGAAGTGTAAGATAAAATTTTGCACAGGTTTTTTTATAAGGTTGTTTTATTGTTGAGTGTCAAGAGTTCTTTATATATCCTGGAGACAAGTTCCTTATCAAGTATGTGTTGTGCAAATATTCTGTCCCGGTCTGTGGCTTCTCAAACAGTGTCTTTCAGATGAGATCAGGCGTGTTCAGGGTGGTATGGCCGTAGATTCAAACAGTGTTTTTCAAAGAGCAGAAGTGTATTATTTTTATGCGACTCAATTTTTCAACTGTTTTAATGGGTCAAAATTTTGATCTAATTATCTAAGAAATCTCATAGGGCTTTTGTGACGTAAAACCCATGATCACAAAGATTTTCTTCTATAAGTTTTATAGTTTCTGGTTTGATGTTTGTTTATGATCCAATTTCAGTTCATTTTTGTACATAAAATGAGTATGGATCAAGATTCAATTTTATGTATTTATTTTCCAAATTTTTCCAACATTACTTAAATAACAAACTAATTGCCTTGGAACTTTTACTGAAAACCATATGACCATAGGTGTATATGTCTAGTCCTGAAATTTCTATTCTTTTCTATTGTTACATATGTCTATCCCTTCACCACATTAACTAGATAATTGTAGCTTTATAATAACCATTGAAATCAGGTAGTGAGATTCATCCAATTTTGTTGTTCTTCTCCAAATTATTTTGGCTTTCCCTTTCCACATAAATTTTAGAATTCGATTATCATTTTCTATAGTAAATCCTGCTGGAAATTTCATTAGAATTACACTGAATCTATGGATCAATTTGGTGGAGAACTAATATTTTAACAACAATGTGTCTTCCAATCACGTGTAACTTTCTACTTATTTAGCTATTCTTTGATTTCCTTTATTAACGTTTTATAGTTTTCAACATACAGATTTTGCATATATGCTTTCATGTTATATCTACGTATTTCATTATTTTAGCATTAATGGAAATGCATTTTTATTAACTTTCAAATTTTTCATTGCTAGCATACATAAATACAATGAAATTTTTTAACCTTGTACCCTGAAAACTTGACACACTCATTCATTGGTTTTATTAGCTTTTTTTGTAAACCTTTGGGACTTTATGGAAATAACCATGTCCTCCTCCAATCAGTATGATTTGAATTCATTTTTCTTGCCTTACAGCACCAGCTAGGATCTGCATTCAGTATGAGGTTGAATAGGAATGATGGGAACTGAATTCATTACCTTGTTCACAGTCATAGGAAAGAATTCAGTGTATCCAATAGCAAAGACTTGGAACCAACCCAAATGTCCAACAATGATAGACTGGATTAAGAAAATGTGGCACATATACACCATGGAATACTATGCAGCCATAAAAAATGATGAGTTCACGTCCTTTGTAGGGACATGGATGAAATTGGAAATCATCATTCTCAGTAAACTATCGCAAGAACAAAAAACCAAACACCGCATATTCTCACTCATAGGTGGGAATTGAACAATGAGAACACATGGACACAGGAAGGGGAACATCACACTCTGGGGACTGTTGTGGGGTGGGGGGAGGGGGGAGGGATAGCATTGGGAGATATACCTAATGCTAGATGACGAGTTGGTGGGTGCAGTGCACCAGCATGGCACATGTATACATATGTAACTTACCTGCACATTGCGCACATGTACCATAAAACCTAAAGTATAATAATAATAATAATAATAATAATAAAAGAAAAAAATAAATAAAATAAAAAATAAAAAAGAATTCAGTGTATCACCATTATGTCTAATGTTCGCAGTAGGTTTTTTTGTAAGTATGCTTTATTAGAATAAGGAAGTTCTTTCTGTGGATAGTCTGCTGTGAGTTTTTATTGGGAATCAATGTTAAACCCAGTTAAATGTTTTTTTCTCCAGTATATTAATCATATGGCTTTTCTTTAGTCTGTTAATATAGCTAATTACATTGATTGATTTTAAAAAGTTAAATAAGCCTTATGTTCTCAGGATAAACCCAGTTAAGTTTTTTATATACTGCTGATTCAGTTTGCTAATTATTATGATGGGATTTTTTGAAATGTATGTTCATGATGAATATTGGTCTATAGTTTTCCTTTGCAAGAGTTGAGTATTGGGGTTATGCTGGCCCCATGCAATGAATTGGGAGGTGTTCCTTTCACTTCTAATTTTTTAAAAGTGTTTCGGTAGAACTGCTATAATTTCTTCCTTTAACATTTTACATCATAATACTGAAATTTACAACACACCAATGACAGCATCTGGGCCTGGAGTTTTATTCTAGAAAGATTTTTGTTTACAAATTCAACTCCATTAATAAATAAAACACTATTTCTTATTTATCTATTTCTTGTTGGGTGAGTTTTGATGTTTTGTTTCTTATAAGAAATTTGTCCATGTCACCTAGGTTTCCAAACTGTAACAACTACTTGTTTGATTTTGTCAGTCTGTTTGTTGTTCCCTTTTCCCCTTGTTCTGCCTGCTCTTGATTTAGCTAAATTTATTTTTATTTCATTTATCTCCACTAATGACTTAAATCTGTACCTCTCTTTTAAAAATATTCTTAGTCACACTACACTTTATAATACCCAATTACAATCTATCTTCAAATAATATTGTAGCACTTCAAATCTGGTGTGAGAACCTTAATATACTCTCAATTAGTCCACCTCATGTCTCACATTGTAATTGTCATACATTTTATTTTCACATGTGCTATAAACCACAATACACTACTACTATTTTGACTTTACCTTCCCTTTACCCATTTAGGGAGTCACATTTCCTTGTGAAAAAAATGACAGCCACATTTCCATGTGATAAAATTACATAAAACTATATACACCTGTTGTATCAATGTTACTTTCCTGGTTTTAATATCATACTATAATTACATAAGAAGTAACCAATAGAGGAAATTGAGCGACAAAAACTTTAGAACTGTCACAACTTCCCACGAATCTGTAATTATTTTAAAATTTAAAGTTTTTTGTTTTGTTTTGTTTTGCTTTTAGAAACAGGGTCTTGCTCGGTAGCCTAGGGTGGAGTGCAGTGGTGCAATCATGGCTCACTGCAACCTAGAGCTCCTAGGCTCAAGCAATCCTCCCACACACCTGCCCTAAAATTTAAAGTTTGTTTAAAAAGTTAAATAAACATGTATAAACTTTCCTGGCAATTAAATATTTGTAATATTCTATGTATGAGAAAATGTGTTCCACGTGATAAAAGTTAACTTTAAAACAACCTTAATATCATTTATTTTAAAATGTAGACTACATATTCGTCATTATTTTAACATCATTTCACTGTTGTAATGGTATTAGTAATGTAATATATCATAATAACAATAAGAAAGAACATTTATTGAGCACTTATATGGCCAGGCCCTGGTGGAGTACTCTATGCTGAATCTTATTTGACACTCAGAACAATGTTAAAAGCTACTATTATGGTGATTTTGATTCTACAAATGCTCCACTGAGAATGTAAAGAGTGAGAAGAAAGGTTCAGATAGAAAGTAGGGCATCATAGGCCAGGCGCGGTGGCTCACGCCTGTAATCCCAGCACTTTGGGAGGCTGAGGCAGGTGGATCACCTGAGGTCAGGAGTTCAAGACCAGTCTGGCCAACACAGTGAAACCCTGTCTCTACTAAAAATACAAAAACTAGCTGGGCGTGGTGATGCACACCTGTAATCCCAGCTACTCAGAAGGCTGAGGCAGGAGACTTGCTTGAACCTGGGAGAAGGAAGATGCAGTGAGCTAAGACTGCACCATTGCACTCCAGCCTGAGCGACAAGAGCAAAATTCTGTCTCAAAAAAAAAAAAAAGAAAGAAAGGGCATCATAAACATGTATGAAATAGACAGAGGAAAAGGAGCTGGCAAAGAAACCAAAACAAGGTAGCCAAAGAAAAATAACACAACATGGAGCTGTCAGGAAAATCAGGGACAAAGTTTCAAGGCAGCTGGCACGTTCTGAAATAATTAGCATGTGGCAGAGTTGATAGGTGAACCCAGGTTGTCTGACTCCAAAGCTTACAACCATTATTATTACATTCATACTTTCATACTTTGCAGCAAATCGTACACCTGAGAAACCGTTGGTACCAACTTTAGTAAAATTGAGGTGATCAAATTGTATACATAAGAGCTTTGAAATGCAGCCTGGAAAACTTCTAAGTGCAGGAAATAAGCAAACGTATGTAAAATGTCATGATGCTAGTGGTTTATAGTAAGACAAAGGAGGAAAAATGCAACTACCCTTAAGAAAAAGTTGATTATTTTTATAAAACAGATTCACATATATGTGTCAGCGTTTCAGACCAATATAATATGCTATTTAAAGTTTACTCCGAAATCTAACACAGCATGGTAAAATGCTGCATCCTTCCAAGTTATTTTCTCCATAGAAAAAAGTCAAAAATCAGCTAGGTACAGTGGCTCATGCCTGTAATCCCAGCACTTTGGGAGGCCGAGGCGGGTGGATCACGAGGTCAGGAGATCGAGACCATCCTGACTAAAATGGTGAAACCCCGTCTCTACTAAAAATACCAAAAAATTAGCCATGCGTGGTGGCGGGCGCCTGTAGTCCCAGCTACTCAGGAGGCTGAGGCAGCAGAATGGCATGAACCCAGGAGGCAGAGCTTGCAGCGAGCCAAGATCACACCACTGCACTCCATCCTGGGCAACAGGGCAAGACTTCATCTCAAAAAAAAAAGTCAAAAATTATTACTCCAATATGTTAACAATGATCACTTCTGCGGAGTGGCATGGAGCTAAAGACGACTTTCATTTTGGATTTTATACACTTTGGTTTTTAAAAATATTTTGAAGATAAACATGTTACTTTTGTAACTAAAACAACAGGCCTTTGAAAATAAAATATAAAAATAAAGACCAAGAGTCTTAATATGATCTATATATTTGAATTCTAACCTCAAATAAGCAAGTCACAGTTAACAGTGCAACTGAGCCTTACCTCCTTTGGAGATGCCCTGCACCTTGTATGTCTCAGGCTTCTAACCTAAACTCTGAGCTTGGTCTGTCATTTAAGTGGAACATCTCTCAGAGAAATAGAATGTAATTAAGGACAAACACATCTTGCTTGCTTGTTTGCTTTCCCCAATGCAGGTGGGCTGTCACCTGCCACATGTACAGCAAGCTGAAGTTACGAAAACTGTTGTGTTTTATCTATGCAGAATGTACGTTGTGGTTATGTTATGCACCACAGCTATAGGAAGAAGGGGTCCCCCATATCAGCCTGAGGCTAAAAGCACAAAAATGATACTACTGTCATACACAGGAAAAAGAGAATCAATAGTTCAAAGGCTATCACTAAGATAAATGGAGTTTTGAAATTAAATGGTGATTGCCTGGCTAAATTGAGAAGCCTGAAAATGCACATATATTCAGAGCTAGGACTGCCAGGAAAAGGAGTGATCTTGTGTTGCTGGTTCCTTCATTTTCTAATTATGAAAAATAGGATTCTTAGAGAAATATATAAATTTCCTTGTTGTTTCCAAAAATATCTGGGCCACTGATTCCCTCTTGTTTTTAAGTTGACCTGCCAAATAAACAGCTCTGTAATGTTCACACTATTATACAAAAAATATTTATGAATTGCTTTGAGAAACATAAGAAGAGGATAATATCAAAAGATAATTATCTCTGGATGGCTTCTTCCTAGAGAAATTTTAAAGCAAATACCTGCAGCAGTACTCAGTTTATGCCTTTTACTGTGTACAATAAAACAAGTAACAACAATATAATCCCTGCATTCTTTACAAAAAACAACTCCAAGACATTATAGTATTTGGAGCAGTACTACAACTAATAGTGTTTCATGACTCACAGATATTTCATTTTCCTCTGAGCTCTGAATAATTTAAAATTTTATGTTAACAAATACCACTATAAAAATTAAAATTTTGATTTTTTAACAGATGTTTATTGTCATTTCTAAAATGATCTTAAAATAATTCCATCATATCTGAAAAACATACACTATTGCTATTTGGAAGAGTATATTTGTTTACATGATCTATACTACATAAATATCCTGACATTAGGAAACAGAAATGCTTATTATATCTCCGTAAAGAAATACCTGAGAAAAAGGGCTTTATTCTAGCCCTTCTTTTGTGCCTTCCAAAATTACCAAAAGAACAAATGACATCCTTGAAAGTTCTGTAAAATCTTCACCTAAATCCTTTGCGGGGTGGAGAGGGGGATACTATACCTCCTTCTGGAATGTAAATCCCATGAGAGGGATGACCTGTCCATCTTATGCCCCCATCATTGAATGCAAGCCACCATGATCATCTCTGTATGTATTTATTAAATAAAAAACTGATAAATGAATGAAAGAAAAAAGTGCCCTTTATTCTATAATTTTTCTCAAAACCATTAAAATGATGACAAGCTGGAATCCCCAACTGATGTAATGAAGATGATTTTATTATATTTCAAATATATGCTTTGTGACAGAAATACTTTTAAGCGGATCTCAATTACAGTTTTGTTTTTTTTTTAAAGCTGTTACCCCTCCATTGTCCGCAAAGCAACAGGTGTCAAATATAGAACTGTGACATCGTGAAAGCTAGGAAAAGACCTGCAGATCACAATTTTTTGTCTTTGGCTTTTTCAAACTATAGTCACTGACTTATTACATTTCACACTATTTAGAGTTTTTAGAATTAAATATGGGTCAACAATCACTAAACGCGTCAACAAGTTACACTTATTAAAATAAATCATACCAAATGGCCAGCATATTATAAGCTGCTCTGACACTACCACTGCTTTCATAAATAAAAAATGAGAATTAAACTTGCATAGTAAAATATTTCACTAGACTAGATTGCAAATTTTGACACGGTCAATTCATCACTGTAAAAATCAGATGAAGCTCAGTCAGCTCTGGTCAGAAAGCTCATTAGTCTATTAAAATTATACCTTTGCCAGAACGTCATGATTCTTTTTGCAGAAATATGTCTGCTATTTAGTAAAAATATTTCATGACCATACTTTTTTGCTTTGTCCAAAGCAAATAAATGTTTAAAACTGATGACTTTCTAAATTCAATTATAAGCAACAGATGGCTCTAGGAAAAAAAATTTGAAAGTTTTAATTAACCTTAAGCACTATTCCTGTAATGAAAAGTAGTCAATTTATTTGACTACTTTTTCCATTTATTTAAGTAAAACATTTTATTATTAAAGAAAGATGGAATATATTTCATATTCCCAACAGAAAAAAAAAGTCCATAGTTTAAAATTTTGTTCTAAAGGAAGTTTCATTTCAGAAAACTATTAGTGAAAAGAAGACTTCAATTTAAAACTAAAAGGGATTCCGAAATAAATTCATTTTCATAGGTTTGAGAAAATTCTGTGTAGTTCTTAATGCAAATTCCCTTTGATAGGTAGCCACACATCTTGGCAACAAAATCCCAGTGTTAAGATTATGTTTTGATTGACTGTAGGACACATTTATCTTTCACTAGAACACTGGACTTCCTTCTGGTCTTGTGTTTGTTTTCAATTTATTTAAGTCCCTTTATTCTAAGAGAGAATATACAAGAGACTTCAAGAACTCACGATGTCTCACTTGATTATTATACTTCAAAAGCGGAACAGGGTGATAGATACATTATCATCACTGGCCAAATAGACACCTAGAAGAAGACAGTTGTTCACCGTCCCCCGATAACAATAACTGAACATCACATACCTTCAGTCACTATTAACCTAAGAGCACTCTGTTAAATAACTACATACCTAGGAGCAGTAAGATTCTAACCCCCTAGCATATGGCTCTTCTGAGCCACACCCAGATGGTCTACAAGGACCTGAAATTAAGAAAGTCCAATATATACTTCCTCCCACTAAACCCTATGCCTCTCCCAGTATTGAGAAGCCTTGCACATGGCAGGACCAGTCACCCAGCTGTTTATGCCAGGACCTTGGCTTTATTCTGTCGTGCTCCATAACGTGACTGAGTATTCACCAAGCCTGACCACCCCTGCCTCGTATCAATTCACTTCTCTCCAACCTAGGTTCATGCTAAAATCATCTTTCACCTGATTATTGAAACTGACCTTGCTGCCATCATGGTGAGCCACCATACCCCACATTATGCATCTTTTAAAATTTTTCTAGGAGCCTCATTTTAAAACTTTAAAGAAAAGGGCAAAATTGATTTTAGTAATACATTTTACTTTAATCTTATAAATCTAAAAGATCATGTTGACAATATAAAAATAATCAGTGAGATAGTTTACATCCTTTTTCATACTAAGTCTTTGAAATCTGCTGTGTATTTACACTTATAACGTATCTCAGTGCGGATACTAAATGTTTAAGGGTGGTTACATGTGAAAGGTAGGCCTACCAAAACTATAGTTGTATCTAAATTGCTTCAGTTTTTAAATGTAGTTGCTTCAGATTTTACACATAGCAAATTTAAAGTTAAATACAATTTGAAATTCAGTTCTTCAGTAACACTGACACATTCCAAGTGCAGGGTAGCTGTAAGCAGCCAGCAGTCACCACACAAGACAGCACAGCTCCAAAAGACAGGAGGCTTCCTAGAACCTAGAACTTCTTGAGACTCAGAGCTCTCTCTTCATGCTTCACACTCCAGCTCTACTGAAATTTCAGTTCCCAGACCTTACAGTTCTCTCCACTGCAGGCCACAGAGCATGCTATTCATTCTTCTGAACCCTCCCTCCCAGCTAGCTCTCCAGGGCTCAGATTAGGCATTATTAGGCACTGTTTCTTCCAGAAAGTTTTTCTACAGTCTCACACTGCTAAGTCTCATGCCCAAATCTAGTAAGGTCCTTCACTACATTTTGCATTTTTACAATAATAAAACTTTTCATACTGCTGTGCAATTGTCTGTTTAACTTTCAATAACTTCCATTACCCTGTAATATCGTTAAGACCAAAAAGCAAGTAACTTTATCACCTAACTACATAGTAAGTCCTCGATAAATATTTATTGAATAAATGAATAAACAAGTGAGAGACCACCAGGAATTCTGCTCCCTCCTTAAAAACATTAATCTGCTCTGATCCTGACAGACCAAACAAGAGCTTACAGGAATTTATGCTGCAAAGAACTGTTGGTCAATAGCCATTGGCAATGAATTCACCTCTTTGCTCTTATGGGTAAGTGACGGTCACAGTCAAGCTGGTATCTTCCATAAATTGTTAGACATCAAAATGTTGAGACGGCAAAAATGTTCACTCGCAAGCAATATTTTCAGTTAATTTAATTTAAAATATTTAATTTACTAAATCCAGAACTGAAAGCAATTAGAATTTTTTTGTCTATTTTGGTCCCCAAAACTATCTCCTGCATACAGTGCCAAAATCTCATGTTTATGATACATTATTTTACTAAAGATATGTGGCAAATTCTATTTTTTGCTAAGGCTATTTCATTTCCATAATTATTTATATCCATAAACAGAAACATTTTCTCTAGTTTTAAGAAATTAAAGTGTATTTATACACTTTAATTTTCATATATATTTTTTCCATAATTTTCATATATATTCTGTTATTACTCCTAAAATAAGGGAAAAATTAGTTTATATTTCTAAATAGTTTCAGAAGTCAATTCCTCCTCAAAGTGGAAAAAAAGAAGTCACTAGCATTGTTTCCCCATATCAAAAAATCAATGGTTACTTCATGGAATTTCTGGGTTAAAAGGCAAAACTAAACACACAAATCTAATTTCACCCCTTCCACAAATTCCCTAAAAAGAGTAAAATGAATTATTCTGTAAGTTCAAATGATGGGGGAAAAAAAAAAAAGGGCTGGGCACGGTGGCACATGCCTATAATCCCAGCACTTTGGGAGGCTAAGGTAGGACGATCACTTCAGCCCAGGAGTTTGAGACCAGCTTAGACAGCAAGGAAAGACCCCACCCTGACCCCAAAAAAAAAATTAGCTGGAAATAGTGGTGCAAACCTGTATTCGCAGCTACTCGGAAGGCTGAAGTGGGAGGATCACTTGAGCCCAGGAAGTAAAGGCTGCAGTGAGCCATGACTGTACCACTGCACTCCAGCCTGGCCAACAGAGCAAGGCCCTGTCTCAAAAATAAACAAGTAAAAAGAAAGGAAAGAAAACACAAAGTAAAGAAAATTTTGGAAGCTAGAAAGTAAGACAAGCGACAACTTCAGCAAAACTGAGAAAGCTGCATCCTAAGAAGGCAAAATAAAAAAGTCAAAAGTGGCCGGGCACAGTGGTTCACACCTGTAATCCCAGCACTTTGGGAGGCCAAGGCAGGCAGATCACAAGGTCAGGAGATCGAGACCATCCTGGCTAACACGGTGAAACCCCATCTCTACTAAAAATACAAAAAATCAGCCGGTGTGTGGTGGCAGGCACCTGTAGTCCCAGCTACTTGGGACGCTGAAGTAGGAGAATGGTGTGAACCTGGGAGGCGGAGCCTGCAGTGAGCCAACATCGCAACACTGCACTCCAGCCTGGGCAACAGACAGAGACTCCGTCTCAAGAAAAGCCAAAACCAGACCATTCATACTCCAGGACTTGCCAAAGATACTGGTGATACCAGGTGTCTCTGGAAGTGCTGAAATTAGGGTGAGGGGTAATGTACGGAGAACTGGCTGAAAGCCGCTGAACAAGAGGTTAGGCTCCTAGACTCCTTCTTCAGTCTATGAAACTAGGCAACTCCACTGCCACAAAATAAGAAAAAAACCTGAAGGTTTATTCTCAGAGCCAGTAAAAGAGAGGGTCTCTGGAACACTAGGCATTGCTGAGGGTAGAGCCGATATCGGGAAAAAAGCGGACTTACTGACCTTTTCCCTAAGGAGCACTGAGACCACCTGCCCTCCTGCCTCATAGGGCTCTGAGGAGCCCGCAGCCAGGCTTTTACCCTTCAGTCTGGAGACTGGACGAGTCTTCTCTAGAGAACCTGACCAGTATCTTCCCAATAAAATGCCCAGCCAGATCATAATACTTCAAGTTAACTATCCGACCCAACCCACCAGCACCAGGGTTCTGCTCAGCTCCCATTATTAAAAACGGGCAAGCAACCAAGGATTATCAGACATCCAAGGACAGCCTCATGGAAGGTAAACACCAAATCAGGTAGATGACAGGCAGTCAAAAACTGTAATGGGACAGAAGATTCTGGGACAGGTTTCTCAAAGGACATGAAATTGATATGCATCCTGGCGTATCTGAATATCTTGAGGAGATGTAAGCATGGCTCAACTATGAATACATTGTGTTTACAAAGCAATAATAACATAAACCCTCAATTACCTATCCAACTACTGTATGTAAAAAACATGGAACACTACTGGAGGGAGAAGGAGGACACATCTGTATAGTGCAATTGACCGAAGCAAATTGAGCTAAATCTTCCCCTTTCCAAAATAAGGTGTCATAGATCATGCTTGAGACTAAAAAACAAAGTAAATACAGGCATATTATTTAGCTCTTTAGAGGCAAATGACAATAAAGAGATGGATGGGCAGACAGATTGAGAGATACAGACAGACAAAGATGGTTGAATGTGGTTTCCTTTGAGGAAAGGGAAGTAAGGAGAGTAGGGGAAGAGGAACTGCTGTCTTTCACATTACAACCTGCAGAAGGACTTGACAATTTAAACTATCTCTAAACAACCTAAAACAAATATGCATGCCCACACAACTGCTATATCAAAAGTCTACTCCTTTAAGAAATAAAATCCTGGCCAGGCGCAGTGGCTCACACCTATGATCCCAGCACTTCGGGAGGCCGAGGCAGGCGGATCATGAGGTCGGGAGTTTGAGACCATCCTGGCCAACATGGTGAAACCCTGTCTCTACTAAAAACACAAAAATTAGCTGGGCGTGGTGGCGGGCACCTGTAGTCCCAGCTACTCGGGAGGCTGAGGCAGGAGAATCACTTGAACCCAGGAGGCGGAGGTTGCAGTGAGCCGAGATCGCGCCACTGCACTCCAGCCTGGTGACAGAGCAAGACTCCATCTCAAAAAAATAATAATAATAATAATAATAATACTGCTAAAAAGTCATCCCTGATTTAGAATTAGTATTAACAGCTACTATCCTAGGAGCTACTGGGTCAAGGGAGAGGGAGAAGAACAGTTAACAGTTTCAAACTAAATTCATAGGAAGCAGTTAGAAATCAATAAACCCAAATATGTAACAAGGTATACAGACAGTATGCAATAGCTGTCCCTCTCTGTTCTCCACGTTCTTGCCAACAAGAAGAAGAAAAAAAAAATGACAATGACATTAAAATAAGGAACAAGAGAAAGCAAAGGCCATGTGCCTAAAATGGTGGAAGACAGAACTATTCCCTTCCACCTGAAAAGTTACAGGATATCATAAATAATAAACAAACAAAATCATTGCAAGGAATGTGAGAACACTGGATTGAAGAAGAAAGGATACTATATTATGAGGGGATCCTCTCTCTATTCCAGTGGTTTTCAAACTTTTTGGTATCAGGACTCTTTTATACTCTTAAATGTTATTAAGGATCACAAAGAACTTCTATTTATGTGGGTTTTATCTAACAATATTTTTCACATTAGAAATTAAAAATGGAAATTTTTAAAAATATATATTTATGAATTCATTTAAAAATAACAAACCCATTACATAATAAAATATTTTTATGAAAATAACTATTTTCTAAAACAAAAAGAAAACAGCTTGAAGAGTGGCATTGTTTTAAATTTTTGCCAATCTCTGCCTGGTTTAATAAAAGAGAGTTAGATTCTCATATCTGCTTTAGCATTTGGTCTGCTGTAATATGTTGTTTGGTTGAAGTATATGAAGACTATGTGGTCTGACACACATAAATACTTGGAAAAGGAGATGTATTTTAATAACCTTTCCAGATAATCATGGACATTCTTCATGATACTTCACCAAAACTTCAATGGTAGTTCCTAAAGGTAATGAACTTTTCATACCATATACTATGGTAGCTTAAAATCCACTAGTCTATCAGGCATTCGTAACAGATAGTTTGCCCAGGCATAATTTGGTAACAACATGCATTGGTCATTTCGAAAATACTCTCGAGGGCTAGGCGCGGTGGCTTAGTCCTGTAATCCCAGCTACTCGGGAGGTCGAGGCGGGAGGACTGCTTGAGCCCAGAAGCCTGAGACCAGCCTGGGCAACACAATGAGACCTCGTCTTTACCAAAAAAATTAAAAAATGAGGTGGGAGGACCGCTTAAGCCCAGGAGATACAGGCTGCAATGAGCCATGATGGCACCACTGCACTGCCACCTGGGTGACAGAGCAAGACCCTGCTCCAAAAACAAACAAAAAATACAAAATACTCTCACTGAGTTACACCAATCTTCCAAATGTTGGCACATTTCGTTACAAAATATCAAAGTCCACATTAATTAATATCACCACTAATCTCATTTAAAAAGCCTGTAAGTACTGGGAAATTATCACACTGATGGATACAAGTTTTCTAAAATTCCAATTTTCACGTAGAAAGCTCAAATTCTATCACAGGCAACAAATCTTGTCATTCACTTTTTAGAAAATGTCTGCCAAATACACAAATCAAAGTAATGATTGCTTGGCATTCATTATAGCAAAAAAAAAAAAAAAAGGTTGCATGAAAAAAGTGGTAGTACAGCATGCAACTCAAACTATCACTAAAATGTTTTACCTCAAGGCCATGATGTATTATAGCAGGCAGTGGAAGTGCTTTCTAAGTATTTCCTATCGTATCACACAGAATGTAAACAAGGCACATGTTCAAGAATCAAGACTTAATATAATTAACCATTTTAAATTTCAAGGACCTTCTTAAGTGAAAGTGGCTTTTTTTTAATGCCAGGTGCCTAGCATTGGAGAATACAACAGTTACTAGTGCAATTTGATGCCTTGGTTTGACGTATGGTAAGTGCCAGCCATTTTCAACAGTGAGCTGCAGCAAGCTTGTACAAGCTCCTGAGAGCAACTGCTAGATCTTCAAGAATTTTGAGAGTTGGTTTACCTTACACTGGTAGTTTGAAACTGGACACGGTGAGAGTATTTCAACCAATAAAATGTGCAAACACAACAAATGAGGGGCTTTTTTCCCCCTTTTCTAGGAGAGCTGTTTCTTATTTACTGCCACATCAGTAGCTTTACCAGCCGCTGCACTTGCATCGTTAGTCTAAAATTAAATGCCTAGGATGTCTGAAAAGGGCTTGGAAACAGAGTCTGCTGATCACACTTTGAGAACCACAGCTCTGTTCCAAACAGTAATCCCCCAAAGGCAAAAGGGCTCGGCCAAAAGACACCATAGCAGAGACTGAACTCTTCTGACTGCTGGCCCCTGTGCTTTGAAAGAATCCCAATGCCTTCTGAGAGATTGTCGAATTCATTTCCTCTACAAGAAGGTGGAGAAAAAGCCAGAAATAGACGAGAGGGTATCCTGGTAAATAACAGTACTCATGGGTCATAGTCATTCCCTAGGCCCCAAACCGCTGAAGACTCCCAGCTGCACCATGTAAGGAAATGGCACTTTTAGCAAAACCGTCCTGAACAAGATCGCTTTTCAACGTGCGACGTCCGTGCTCAAAATGAAGCAAGAGCTGTATTTCTGAACTTCTGTTTTAGAGAACATCAACCTATTCATCTTATGGTTTTCAGCAATAACTGCAGGGGAAGTTGGTGAAATCTCAGATGTTTGCAGAAGAGCCCTTCTATGCCCTGCTCCCTCGGAGATGACAAAATACGCCAGTTTAACAGGCCTCCATTCAAAGAAAATTCCTGTAGTTTACAAACTGCCCAGAGGCTGTTTAAAATACAGTTATGTTCTTAACAGTGTTAGAAAAATAAAGGGGAAAAAAATCACTTAAGAGAATAATAGCTAATACTGCTAATGTTCTTTGACTGCAAACTATATGTCAGACTGTTAACTTTTTCATTTCATCCTCACAACCACCAGTTTACAGATGAGCTTCAGAGGGTTAATCTGCATAGCCAAGGTTGCCCAAGTGGAGGATACAGGGCTCAGGCAGTCTTAACCCACAGCCTGCATTCTCCATCTCAACCTATGGGAGGCTTCTTATAATTACGTGATCTAAAGCATGATATAGATGAATGCAGAGAAACTTTGATATTGAGATCAATAAATCCAGTCCATGGCTGGCTAAAACAGTCCTAGTATCTGTGTCTAACCAGGAGCTCATGTTAGATAAAGACTTCACTTAATTGTGGGACCACACCTAAAATATACCACAGTGAAATTGTAACTCCAAGTATGAAAATGTTCTCACTTTACACAAAAAGCTTTTCTTGTGGATTTTTAAAACCCACCCTTCTGAGGAAATGAATAACCTAATTTATATTAAAATATGAAACAAAGAAAAGTAACTAATTCCTGACCCCCTTCTTCTCAGAAAAACAAAGAATAATGAATTCATTGTTACACAATAATGACCCTACCTTTCCAAAACTATAACCTCTCTTGCTTTCAATCACTGTTGACCAAGTAAAACCCTACAGATTGTTTAGAGCTGTCTAACAGCTGCCTCGGTTTGGCATGTGTTTGTTGGTATTGACCCAGGCAGTACTAGCGTGAAAGGAATGACCCTGTCTCTGAAACTCCAACCTGGCTCACTCACTCAATTAAAAGATCCGTCAGTAATCGCTACTCACACAGACAAGATCAGAAAAAAATGGAGCATTCGGCAATGCAAGCTAGAAAATAAGATTACTTTTTCACAATACTCTTTAATCATGAATTATCTGAAGTTCCACCTATCTGTCTAATAATGTTTTTAAAATTAGTCCTCAGGAAAAAATGACTTCAAAACTGAAAATTTAAAGGCTCCAGTCAATTTCCTTTTGCCTCACAGTTTTTCTCTCAACAGATAAAGAAAAATCCATAGTAACAAGATAACATTTCATGCATTTACACATTTTCTCCTATAGACATCTACAGCCTTCAGAAAGTATATTATTTGTAGTCATGCCCATCTGACATTTTCCATTTTACTCAAAAGATTTTATGGTTTGGTATTATAGCAATATACAAATTTGACAGCTTGCAATACGATCTAGTCCCTGTAGCAAATCATTCTGACAGTTAAGTACTATACAGCTACTAATGTACTTTTTTTTTTTTTGCACTACACTTATTTAAAAACCTTACAAAGTTGGAGACATATATATGTTGAAATCCTGAAGAACATTATCTTAATGGTATTACATAATTTTATACTGGCCGTATTAAATAATAGGACACCATATACCATACCACAACCGTGTCATCTGTAGTATAGTATCTCTTACTCCTCCTTTAGGATAGTTCACTACTCAAAGCACATTTTGTGCACATTAACACTACTGATTACTGTTTAAGCAATAAGTTTTCTCATCATTGTCAATGTTTATTATTTTCTTAGAACTTCTCTGTCTTTAAAAATACCTAAGCCTGTGAATAAATCGGTACATGAGTTAATGTGGAACATAATGACTTTTTCTGATTGCCTTTACAACACTACTTCTTTTCTTTTAGCATGATGAAAGATAATCAATATCTCTTTACATTTCCTAAAATGCATTAACAGAGGCCCTGTCAAATACAACCTTGATTCTTTCAGAAAGAAAGCCAAGTTGCTCACGAACATTGCTGTAACATTAACTAAATAGAACTCCGAGTGATCTTACAGCACAAGAGGCAGACCCTATCTCTATCTCTCAATAATTCTATTTTTAGTATTCAGCATATCTGATAACATGAGTCAGTTACCAACAGAACATGCGCCTTCGTCTAACAAATAGGAAGTGTGATTGTATTTTCTCCCCCTTGATTCAACTCTTGAGATGGAATGCCACAGTGAAACCACTCTATTTTCAGAATTGATATACCTTTCAAAACTATAATCTTTGGCTTCCAGGTTCACTATTATTTGCCTTCAGGTACAAATTTTCAAGTGTACAGAGGCTTCTAAGCAGAATAGTATGGTCTCAGCCAGATACGGAAAGGCTTGTAGCTCAGTCATCATTGCAGTGTAAATTCTTTTTCAAAGTAATGTTCTTCACTCAGAGAACACTTGTGCCTGTGCTTTGTTCACTTGTCAAATACAAATCAGAGGTCATCGAATGCCCAGGGGCAAATTCTGCTATTCCAAAATTCATTTCTCCCTCTATTTGGTTGCAGAAATAGGATTTCAAATGTAAAAGTCCTAGAAAGGTCTAAAGATATAGAAACCAAAGGCACTGTGCTACACTACTGTGAGGACGGATGCATTTGTGACCAATGAACAATGCCAAGTTTTTTGTGTGTGTTTGTTTGTTTGTTTGTTTTTTGAGACGTAGTCTTGCTCTGTCGCCAGGATGGAGTGCAGTGGCGCGATCTCGGTTCACTGCAACTTCCGCCTCCCAGGTTCAAGCAATTCTCCTGCCACAGGCTCCCAAGCAGCTGGGACTACAAGCATGTACCACCCACACCCGGCTAATTTTTGTATTTTTAGTAGAGATGGGGTTTCACCATGTTGGCCAGGATGGTCTTAATGCTAAGTTTTTTAAGCAATGACAGCAATCAGAACAGACATCCACTGCATTGAAAGATGTGATTTAATATTTAAATATTCATACAACAGTCCTATTTGAAAACTTTATCTCCAAATAGAGTATTTAAAACTAATAGTTGCATTTAGGGTCTGCTACAACTTCCTAAGATTTCTTAAAACCCACAAACCTGCTTTGCTGGCTTATTTACAAAAATACCACAGATCTTTAATTAATTTAAGCTGCAGGAAGTGATCAATGTATACAATAAACATTCATGGTAAACATACAGCAACTACCAGAAATCCATACTTCTTTTTAACTCCTTTTGCTAGATTTTTAAAATGTCCTTCCCTTAAATTTTATAATCAAATCTAAGATTTTTACAGTGATCTGTCTCCAAACCCCACCGCCTTCTTCCTTCTGTGTGATACCATAAAAACGTCATTTGTTTACTCTAAAGTCCCATCCTTAATTCTTCTTCCTGATCATTTTTATATTGTAAAAACAAAATAGGCCATTCTGTCTTAATGTGTGTTTTATATATCTCTATGTTCCCTTGTTTTTGTCTGTGCACAATTTTGTTCTTCTTCCAGAGATTCAGTTATGACTACAGCCAATCAATCATACTAGTAGAGAAAACAAGACAGAAAGAAGAAAAGGAAAAAATTCTGAATAAATTCTAAATCTATACCACCTGGGGTCAATTTTTTTCTTTCAGTCTTCAGGCACACCAATCACCTGTGACTTCACACAACTCCCTAGATGGGCTATGGGGAGAAGGAAATGTCCTCAGTAGCCTCCTATTGTCCTACAAAGTGCCAATCCTCACATATTCTTTTGGTGAACAGAGAAGGTGCTGCAGGGCACAGGGAAGGGGTTTGCAGTAATAGGACTTGCCACAAGGATAACTTTTCCCATACAGGAAAGTCATTCAGAAGCAAAGCAATTTATTCTAATGGGCAGGTAATAAAAATACTACATAATATAAAACCTGCATTAAATATCAGAAGAATGCTGAAGCTGACAGGGAAACTGGTTCTCCCTTTTGGATATGACAGTCTTTAACCCATTCAGCTAACTTTTCATTTCTTAAGATTTGTTAGCATTTTCATTTCTTCCCTTTAACAGGATGACTCTACTTAATAACCCAGTAGTTTTGGATAGCAACCTGTAGCATTTTTTTTTAGCTGGGGCAGCAATTACTTTAATAATTACACAAAAGTGAAATATTGTTAAAGAAAAGGAAAGAAATAACAAATTTAATTGGATGGAGACCACTATAGCCAAACTTATTTTTCATTAAAATGTTTTAGGTTTTTAAAAGTCAATTATTAAAGTATTTAAAATTGGACACAGAAATAGAATGTCTTGAAAATAAGTCTAATGTCATCATTGTTGTCCATTTAATTGTATGATGAACAAAGGCCACACCTGTGACATTACCAAGCAAGGTGGCTGGATGAGCTAAAGGATCTCCATGAAGCACACACCATTTTAGGATCAATAAATCCACAGAAGAGCACCAAAAGGCTTGTTTTCCATTTGTTGTCATTTTTTAAAAACTGGCCATTATACGTAAGAGGAAAAATCTGCTCAAGTAAACAAATCCTTTCCTGTATCCTCCACAAAATTCTCCTTGCACGAATAATTTAACAGAGGAGCTTTTCAAAAGCTGTAGGTTGAAGCTCTGAATAAACGACTAACAACAGTGTTACCAAAATATTCAAATACCTCTGCATAAATTCCAGTATTTCATATTCTAGAAAGACTGCTAATAATGAGCATTTTAAAAATAAACAGCCTTCATATAATGGAAGACATTTTAAACTTATGTTTGCCCACCAGTCATTCTATTAGCCTCTTGCAGTTACTAGCTTCATACTAGTGTTGTTTATTACTTATTCAGAAAAACTCTAACTTGCCCCAAGGGACAGCAGCTCTTTTTCTACAGCTAAATGAAAAACTAAACTAAAAAATTGTCCTTTCGAATTCAACACTTTGAATGCATCAGGAGCAGCACTTTCGATGCTCTATTGTCATCCCTTGGGCTAAAGCACCCCATTGTACAACAATCTCTCGCTCGCTCACTCACTCGTGCTCGCTTGCTCTCTCTCTCTCCCTCTCTCTCTCTGCAGGTGTGGCCAGAGCTCTGGTTAGGCACTAGAGAAGGGAGGTGGTAGTTTAAGAGAAACATAAGGAACTGGTGCAGCAGCACCACCTGGTGGGTACTGAAGAGATGCAGCCCTTTGCTGCTGCTTCAGGGATGAACCACTTGTCCACTCATTTTCAATCCCCAGCTGACCAGAAGTTCCAAGATCAGAATTTTCAACCAACAAGATGAGTACTGCATGCATGTTTCATAGGCTCTCTGGAGTACTGCTGGGCTCTACAATTTAATCATATGTCCCCTGTGATGCAGATAAGTAAAGTAATGCCTTGCTTTAGAGCAGTATGCAGAGATGTGTGTGAATTCTCTGTTACATTTAAAGGAGAAACCGTGGAAAGGCAAAGGCCATTTATTATTGTCTGATCGCACTCCTCCAGCCACAGTCATTATAAGCCTGACGCGCAAATAATGAATAACGATTTGCTGTCTTTTATTCATTTCATAAATATTTACTCAGTGACTACTATGTGCATATACACATACATCATAGAATTTTAATCTTAGGTGAAACTTGATTAGTATTCAATTTGGTTGTTCAATTTCTATAAGAACAGGTAATGTTAAATTGCTAAATCAGATTATATAATTAATAAGTATATAGTAGCTAATATGCACATGTTACCAGGCTTTATTGCTTTGCTAACAAAAAAGAAATTTGGATTTGAAAAAAGAAAAAAACCCAGGTTTGTTTTTAAAAACATTTAACAATTTCTGTTCTGTCAGTCTTGAATTCAGTTCTTCCAACCAAGATATTCTCTAAAAATGACAAATATTGAAAATGTTCTCTTCCTGTCTATATCTTCACTGTAGACCCGTGGGTTCTTAAATGAGGGTGATTTTGCCTCCCAGGGGATAGCTGGCAAAGCCTGCTTGGTGAAGGCTGCTGGAATCCTATGACGCACACGACAGTCCTCCACAACGAAGAATTATCTACTCTAAAATGTCAATAATGCCAAGGTTGACAGAACAAAAACAAAAACTGTGTCTTATTCAAAAATGTATACTACATGGCAAGACAAGTGATAATTGGTGAAATAAATTGATTATGACATCTAAATAATTCTTATTATTTTCCAGTTGTATGAACAGGAAGGCAGAGTGGACAGTCTAGAGTTCAGAAAAGGAATGCCCACAGCTCCAGAAAAAATATTGAAACTGACACTAGCAGACACATATATATTTATGAAATAGGCAGAATAAAATAGCTTACCTGGACTTACTTTGGCCTGGATGAAATACCACACAAAACTACTCTGCTTTCCTGCCGGCCATGAACTTGTTAGATTACCATTTAAACTTCAGAAGAATGCCTATGTCAGGAAAGTGTACCCTTAACACGACATACAGGCAGAGCATCCTATTCCCTGGAAAGGTGCATTTCATTCCCCACATAAGTAAACTGTATTATTCAAAGCCATCCTCTCTGAGTCTGATCACCATGGAACATCAGTGAAGACTGGGGCACAGACACTGGACTGCAGTGGACTCACAAGGGTGATGATTCCTTCCTAAGGACTCTTGGTGAAAAAGAATCCAGACTTCCAGTCATTGCCCCTGTCAAACTATTACAAACTTAGACATTCTTCCCCCCAAATGAAGTTGCTCCTCGTATTTATTCCACTAAAGATAACTACTATAAGCATTTTGATGAGGATCATTCTAAGAAACTTTCCATAAATATAACATTATATGAAAAATCATCTGGTCAAGAGGGTGCTATTTTCATCCAAAAATATTTCACAGATCTCAGTTTACATCTGTAACCATAGTTCTATGTTATCATTTGAATAGACTTTTGGTGATGTGACATTCAGTTAAGACATGCTCTTTTAAAGGTACCGATTGCTTAAGGAAGGAAATGTTCCATGAGAAATGTGATATGCACGATCAAGATGAAGCACAGCATTGTGAGGAAAGCGACAAGCTTCACCATCTTTAGTTGCAATTATGATATTTCTAGATATAACACCCTGGATGTGGATGAAATAATCCTGCTGCCCTTCCCTGCTGTTCTCTCAAAAACCCTTTGGGACTGATGTGGGTAATGTTAAATCTTTAAGGAAGCACTTATGGACTACAGAAGCCAAGACATAGGCCTGTGGAGGCAACCTCAAGAGCAATGACTACTCCTTCTAAGGGTCACTGCACTGGTAACAACACAGAAACAAAGGTGATTTTAAAAGGTGGTGTAGAATTTTGACAAATATCTATTACTTTTATAATCAGAAAAAAATATTAAAATGTTAACATTTGTTAATATTTGTCACACCAAACATTAAATTATTTAACATGTGATAGTTCAACTTTTTTTTGGATATCATGTCTTATAGTCCTAATTCTTACAAACGTTTTGTTTTTTGGTGTTTTTTTTTTGTTTGTTTGTTTGTTTGTTTTTTGGTAATCTGGGTATAAGATTTCAAGCTTTCCTATGGAAGTCCAGGAGCTGAAGAATTATACTCTCTTCTTACTTCTTCTGACAGTCACTGTGACCTTTAGAGGGCCATTTAAATGGCCCACTAATTTCCATCTTAGATTACAAAACTTCCAACTACCACATGCTGAGGAAACTAGGCCCAACACTCACATCAGCCACAGTAATCATCAGTTCCGTGAAAGGCCCACATATTTCTTAGTGAAGTGAAATTCTTGATGGACCTATGATGGCAAATAACAGTGATCACTTTCACTTCTCGGAAAACAAAATACAGCAGAATAGATTGTGAGTTCCTATAAGAGAGGCCCAGAGACGGCACACCCAGCTCACCATTGGGGAAAAGAGCAGTGGGAAAACAAGCAACAGTCAAGAAGAAAGAGTCATAGTGACGGTGCCTGAAATGCTGTACAGTGGAAAGACCTTCAGTGGAAAATAACAAGGACTCAGGAAATTCTAGAGTTTTAAGTCTACCTGTAAGACGTGCTCCAATATATTAAGGTCATGCAATTGAACTTTGGGGAAAGTTCTAATTAGGTATGGAATATAAGGGCCTAAACTAATGATCTGTTGGCTCATAATTGAATAAAACTACAAAGTTATTTCAATGTTAAAGACAATAAAGGCCTATATTTTCAATGAAAAATGCGGTTAACAGAAACCAATGGGAAGATTTTTACACAGTTTCTGAACAAGCCAGAGAGTTTGGCATATTAAGCGACTTGTACCTATTCAAGAGTGAGAAAATATCTTCGTAAAAATAAAAGCTTCTTTATTTCTCTGTGTGTCTCTTCTTGGTGAAGAGATAATGAAATTAGGTTAGATATATTTTGCTAGGTTAAGACCAACCAAAGAGAGTCAAGAGAAAAATCTAAACAATTTAAATAGAGTTAGATGGCTCAGCTCCAGTACTGACAAATCTTACCAGATAACCTATAGTTTGAAAGTTCACATTAATTCAGGAAATGTATTACTATCTTTTTCCTCATTTCAGACAGAAATTGAGGAAGGTTATATGCAGACTTACAATATAACAGGAAAAGAATTTGTAAGAATAAATAAATTTAGGCTAAAGGAAAATAAGGGTAGAAAAATAAAAGAAAGCTAGGAAAAAATATACCTTGGGAATGTGTGCATTAATGGAAAAATTCAGAACTTGAAATTAACACTAATTTATGAGGTAAAAAAGAAGCTTTGCCACTCACCAATTTTAACCTCTGTAAAGGTATTCTGCCTACATCTATTTGTGTCCTTTCTGGGACATTAGTGAATCGAACTTCTGGGACTGCAACGGCACACATGACATGGGCCCACCTACAGGAAAGGAGACATTAAACATAAACAAAAGTTCCCTAAACTTACATACTTCAACTTGGTGATGCCAGTTCTCACAGATGGGAAATACCCAGATGAGCAAGAAAGCCAAAAGCCTAAATCCATTACAAACAGATTCTGAACTGTAAACCTGAATGATACCTGGACAGACTCAGTACCACAGCTGCCCAACAACATTGTGCCATGAAGAGCTGATAAAGGCCCAGGACTCTATCCTATTAACGTGCATATATTTTTCTACACTTGATCTGCAAAATACTGAAATGTGGGTTTCTTATTTCATTTGGTGCTGGAATATGCATGTATGTGCTTAATGTACTTACGCTAATCAATATGTGGCAAAAGATTAGTTCAATTAATAAAAGGTATGAACTGGGTATAGCACACAACCTTTTAAAATAATACAAATGTCACGAAGCAAACTTGTTTAAATAGCAAAAGTTTTCCAAAAGAATTAATGCTAATCTTTAATTAAATTGTTTCTTGCTGCAAACTTACCATAATCAATGAAACCCAGAGACAAAAAGAAATGTAATTTACCTCATACCTTAGTTTTCTACTTTTTTCACCTTCGGAAAAATGACAACTTTCCCGTTAATACTATTAAATGTCTCATAAATGTTATATCCCAAAATAAAGAGTCACGAGGTTTGAAGAGATCTTGAAAGAATTGTCAAATCCATCAACCTATTTTTAAGCCAAAGCATATTTACTTCACTCAAACAGCATCAGACTCTATCCTGTCTTTCAAGACCACAGGAAGAGAGAACAAGTATCGATCCCACCAGGGCATTCTTCCACATTGAAATAAATACTATCATTCTATAGAAAACACTATTTCTTTTTGTTGTGGTCCAAGCATAGGAAGAGAACTTCTTATCACCTGTGTTTTTACAAGAACCACCTAAACCATCTCACAGTATGGCATCCAGTGCAATATCCAAGAACTAGTGAAGACTTTTAGTATAGTGCGAATCATATCAACCAGGACTGTGGAAGAACATCTTCTTTCAAAAATTAAGCAAACCCTACAGTTCCTTACAACAAATTTTATTAATGTGATAACAATAAATACCTTCACTCCTCCTTCCCAGCAATCAGAAACATGTGCACATGTAAAGAATTATGCTAAATCCACCATTACATTACACCGGGAGTCCTAACTCCAGTGCCCAGGGGGCCAGGCGGAATGTAAGCAAATACATATACACTAGGAAGTCATGGTGAACTGAGGAGTACCTACCCCACTGACACTGGGTTCTATCCCAACTTGTTATTACTGCCTTATAGGGATATACAATCATTTTCAATTAAAGATGAAAATCTGGATTTTTATGTAAAAAATCTCAATTTTAAAATTTTAGATGCAATTTATAAAATGGTGCACGGGTCCAACAAAACATATCTTGGACATGAATCTGGCCCTCAAGTGCCAGCCTGCAAAATCTGACCAGGTTATTTTGACATGTCTCTATTCCAGCGGACCCTGTAATATGCTTTGGCCCCATTTTCAATATTAAAACCTGGTCATGAAAAAAAAAATAAAATCCATGCAGAACAGTCATAAAAACTAGACTGCCTTCCTTTTATGTTCACTTATGACTCTCTTTCAAGACTCTCTTCAGATTCTCCACCTGATCCCTTTAAATCTTAATATCAATGTTTTCTCCCTATCTTTTCTAATTTAGTACACATACATTCTCATAAATTTGCTAATGTAAAAAGTAAATGGTTTTGTTTTATTGTCATTGCTATGACTGATTTATCTGAAGATCATGGTTGCACTTGCTCAGGTATGCCCTGTTTTTAACAGACCAATAGCATTCATCATATTAAACACCAGATTTCTAATGGCACCTGGATGATATGGGCTACCTTCATTTTTAAAACTCTGTGAGTAAAAGAGGGGTTATTTTTCATGGTGTCAAATACAAAGAACAGAAGCATAACTTGGACTACTCTTGCCCTGCCGAGATGAGAGTGCAAACAGTAGAAATCTCTGAAGCACAGAATTCCAACCTCAGATCTGAGCAGCAAAAGCTTTGAAACCACTTGTACAATGAGAGGTAAAGCGAACTGTCATCCAAAGGTTCTAGAACGGAGAAAGAAAAATAATGAAATTCAACACAATTAATGTATTACTTACTTATTGTTCTTCGTTTGCTTAAGAGCACCTCCTCTCAAATTGCAGAGACAGCATTCCTGGGGGGGGGAAAGAAAATACCACATGAAGACCAGACCCACATAACAAAAGTCATTACCATTCATCTAAATATTCCCAGAGATCCTGATTTTTCATTCTAAAATTAAAACCATCGGGAATTACATGAAGGTCTATCTCTGAAAAGTTCAAAAAGAAAGATAGAGGAGGGGGAAATGGTAGAGGTACACCCCTCAAATTTCAGGGTATAAAATTCTCCCAGAGGGAACCATCATGAAATGAACCTGGTATAATTTTAAATTGACACTGTCATCAAAGGAAAGCTGTGACACAGAGAACCTAGCAGTCCAGAGAACCTAGTCCACATACCTAGTATGTGCAAGAATTCTAGAGCAGAGAATGCACACACAACGGTGTAGCCTTGTGCTCTGCGAATTCACTCCTGGATACAGGGCAGCTAGTGAATCGAATCTGGGTAGGCTTTTTTCTAATACAAGGATAAGCAACAGGCTATTTTTAAACGATACTCTTTTCACCAAAGTAACACTTGGGCCTCACTCTTTCTGCGGGCAAATAGTGTTATAAAAAGTGTCCTGATCAACTCCAGCTATCTGGCCCGAGAAAACAGCACCAAGAAACGTTTTGCTTTATCCTTCCCACATAAGCTTAACATTTCAGCACTCTTATGTGTCTTAGCTTAGAATATAATTTTCTACTCCAAGATGACTCCAATTGCTACAAATATAGATTTTATTAGTTATTTCTCACTACACTCTCATGAAAAAGACCAGGAAAAGGAGGACCAGAGAGCAGTGCACTGCCTTCTCTTGACCTAAATTGTTTGAAGCTTGTCCTCTCAATTTTCTGCATTAATACATTTTTTAGATCGGTAGAAGTTATTTGGAGTTTTTTCCTCCAAAGTTTATATACGAAACCTCTTTACCTTGTCCACTAAAGTGATGTCTCGTAACAAATTTTGACAATTTTGCCTAGTTTTACAAGGAATCCATCTAACCGATCTACTATTAATGAGGTGTGAAACTTCATAGCTTTTACTTTTCTGAGGAAAACAATACCAAAACAACTGGAAAGAATTACATATCTGTATAACTTTTGTTAGGCAGTAATAAATGCAAACAACTAGAAATGTCCAACAGGTTTGTGTGTCTGAAAAGTCTCTGTACATCTATATGAAAATTCCTGCATTCAGAGTAGTAAAAGATACACTGTGTATATTGATTTGAATCCATTATAAACCCAGCTCGAGGAAATAACAACTCAATGAAGAATTTTCTCTATCCATACCACAAAGCCATATCCTAGAGGCCTTTGGAATAACTGGTTTTGATTAATCACACCAAGAAAGCAAAATTTCACAATCCAAATACTGAAAATGAGAACTCTGGTAGTTCATTTTATAAGTTCTCAATTTTAGGTATTTTTCCAGTAATTTAACACACTTTCTACAGAGAAAGAGGGGGTGAGAAAGAAAATGAATGAATGAAAAAGGAAACAAAACTTGAGGTCAAGTGCTTTCGTTGTATACATGAAGACATTAGTTTCAAAGTGGGAATGCAGCAAAGAGTTGTGGACTGTGAAGCACTCAGGCTCTAAGAGAATTAGATGTCTGATTAACGAAAGTAGCAGTGAGAAGCCTAAAGGGACAAGTTAGGAAAGTTAAATACAGCGCAGCAGCATGGAAGCTGCTCAAAAGCACCTGATTAGGGTCATTAACAGGTACACATGTTCTAGAGCACTAATCTAATAAGAGGAAAAAGTCTTCTAAAATACAATGTGTAGGCTCAAGATTTTAAATGGAGTTTAAGATTCTCCACCATCACAAGAAGATATTCACTCTTCCTAGCCTCCCCTCCAAGTCACAGAATCTAATAGACAATTCCAAGTCCTTGGTTCACCTGACCTCTTAGCACCATACAACACTGTTGATCCTTCCTGAAAGATTTTCTCCCTGTGGTTTCCATGACCCTTAGATTCCTCATTGTCCTCCTGCACCTCTAGCTGACCCTCAGCTTCCTTTAACAGGCTTCTCTTTCACTATCCTCAAACGCTGGAATTTCTGTAATAGGCCCTATTACTTCTCTCTCCACACATGCCTGCTGAGCATCTGATCCTCTACCCTGATTCCGATCACTCTCCATAGGCCAATGGCTCACACCTTAATTCCCTGAGGTGTCTGACTGACAGTGCCACAGGTATCTCAAACACACATGCAAAACTGAACTCATATCTTCTTCTCCAGCCTATACTCCCCGACTGTTTTCCATCAGTGGTGCCTACCATCCATTCTAGCTCATATTGGAGGGCATATTTTTCCTCTCATCCTTTAGATCCAATCAACTGAGTTCTGTCAATCCCACCTCCAAATCCATCCCATTCTCCCCATCATCACCGCCATCACTTTCGCTGGTAGCCCCGGTATCCTTCACCAGACCTAAACTATTGCAATAGCCACCCAGAGCTACTCTGAACCCCATGAGAGAAGGTTTTTAATGCTTCTCAGTACTTAATATGGCCTCAGAGGGCTAGAATCATCAGGTCTTGGTCTTGGCCAGCCTCACTGTGTTTAGACACCTCAAGGACCTCCATGAGGTTCCTTCTTTCCTAAACACTTTAGAGCCAGCCTGCGCCACTCATCAATAATTAAACTAAACACATTCTTGAAATCTCAACCTAAATGTTACTCCCTCAAACAAGAACCCCCAATCCCCTGGCTCAGGTACTTCTATCTCAGGCATTCCCACTGACACTTTGACTGATACTCCCCTTTTATTAGCTTTATTACTCTTGCAACTATTTGTTGCATGCTATCTGCTGCCCTCACTAAACTGTAAACTCACTGAGTGCTATTGGAATATCTGTCAGGTTAATTGCTCTTACTCTATTATGATATCCAGTAGAGAGTATACCCTTAATATGAGTTTGTTAAATAAATAACAAAACATGGCAAAACAGGGAAGAGTGAAAATCTTGAAAATTAACAAAGGATTAATAAAATGCAAAGACCATTTTCACATACTGGGACTTTCTAAGGAAAGTATGCTGCAAGCTTTAGTGAGTTGACAAAGTTATTTTTGCCATGATTTACTTGAGAAATCTTATTTCTTTGTAAAGAACAAAAATATTCATGGCCAGGTACACTCATAAGTTATTTATATGATATCACAGTTTCTGTTCTATTCTCCCAATTTTGAAAAAAAAAAAAGTAGGAAACAATGAAAGTCATGTCAAATTACATCATTTGTTTGACTCAATGTCCCTCAGAGGGTCAAACTAGTTGATCTGGTAAAAACATAAAGATGCCAACCTGTCCATTCATTCATTTGTAGTTTCATTACATGGCTATGTTTAAAGCCCAGTAGAAAACATATCAGATAAGACAATTTTTAACCTTTCTTTCCTTTTTTAAATAGTACTTTACTGTCAGAGAACAGAATTGATAACTCTAAAAATTAACAGATTAACTCTCACTCAAAAAGCAGCCCAAGTTTTCTTAAGAATCTACCATGTCTGATACATGTAAGGCACTACACAAAACAGAGTAATTGTACCTGTATCATTTTCCTTCAAATCTTTCAATGAAAGAATTTAAGGAGAAGGTAGGAAAGTGCTAGAGTATCCATCAAGACACTGAGTCATTAAACTTGATATCAAGAATAAAAATTAGAAGAACAGAGACATGTATTAAAAGCCTAATGCATTCCAGGTACCATGCCAAAAATTTCATATACTTCACCTCCCTTCTTTATCACAAACTTATTAGGTAATTTATTATTTCACTTAATAGATAAACAAACTCAGATTCAAAAGATTAAGTGGTATTCCTAAAATCATCCAACCCAATGGTTATCAAACTTTTTCTGTAAATGACTAGATATTTACTAGTTTACACTTTGCACAACTATAGAGTAGTTGTAATCACTCAACTCTGCCGCTGGAGGAAAATATTTAAACTACTGGTTGTGCCTATATGCCAACAACATTGTTATTTACAGAAATAGGCAGTGGGCTAGATCAGGACCATGGGTTAAAGCGTTCCAAAATCTGATCCAATCAGCAAGGAGAACAATTGAGATTCAAACTTATGTCTGCCTAATCCAAATGTCCACTCACCTTTTCTCTAGCATCTTCTGCCCCAAAGCATAAGGAAGGCATAAGGTATCAAAGTAGAGTGCAAAAATAAACAAGAAGCAATGCCTGCCCTGTGAAGTTCACAACTGACAAGAAGAAAGTTCCTGTATGTACCTAAACAAACCATGAAGATGATACTGGTAGAGGCATTACTAAGTCTCCATTTGCTCATTTCCATAAATAATCAAGAACTCCTTTTCAAAACACAATCCCTGCAAAAGAACCCTTATCATAAAAAATTGTGTTACCCGGCAGCATATAACAATTTGTGTTCCTATTTGTTTCATTAATCTAGCTAGTAAAACATCTCATTGGTATAACATCATTAAATTTTCCCCACTTTATCCTTCCAAGTAACGATACCATTTAAAACAAACCAACATTTTAGTTATGCTGTGCAATATAACCTCAGGCTAAATGAATCAAATTTAACTGAGAGGAAGAACAGTGAAAGTGGAGAGCCATGACATATCACAGTGTTTAATATAGTGCAGATGGCCAGGTTCAAATAAAAGTTCTGCCATTTATTACTCTTATGACTGTGATCAGTTACTCAACCTCTGTGCCTCAGATACTTTATCTGTAGAGCAAAAAAACAGTACTTCCCTTAATTAGTTAATGTATGTAAAACATTCCCTAAGCACACACTAAATACAAAAGGTACAGTAGTTAAACATGCACAAGATTAACTGTGGTTCTAGATAACATAAATATAACATTGTCAGTGCATAATCTCAGTGTAGCTGTTTAGTGGGAAACAAAAAATATGTATCTGTGATGAATAATCCTCTTGAGGTGCAAAAAGCAAGAAATAGAAATGGAGAGAAAAGAAAACTCTCCAGGAACTCAAAGTCCAGGCAACTGTGGTCTAAACAGCAAAAGATATTCCATAGTTCTTAAAAGTTGCCAGCTCAACCATGAAAGGCAGGCAGATCTTTAGAATCTCCACAGCGCCCAGATAACAGACCCTGCAGAAGGGAAAGTCCTAATCCCATCCTCAAAACACCTGAAATCTGAGTGGACTTAATCAAACTAAAGCTGCAATAAAGCACATGCCCAGCTCAAATACAAATCAGATTGACTTCACCCCACTGTAGGAACCTAAGAGAAAAAGCAGCACACCCTTTCTGGAAATAATAATATTCATTTCAGTCATCATAGACAAAATGTCTAGCACACAATCAAAAAAGTACAAGATATACTAAAAAGCAAAAAAAAAATTTATGATCAAGATAGGAAAGAATAAAATGTTGATTTCATTCAACAGATTGAGAAGCAAACGGGAATTGGCAGAGTAAAAGTTTAATGACTATAGAGACAAATGAATAGGAAGTACAGTCGACCCTCAGTATCCAAGGGAGATTGGTTCCAAGACCCCTCACAGATACCAAAATCCAGAAATGCTGAAGTCCTTTATATAAAACAGCTTAGTATCTGCATTAATCCATGCATATCCTCCTGTATATTTTAAATCATCTCTAGATTACTTATAATACTTAATACAATGTAAATGATATGTAAATTGTTACACTATATCAATTAGGAAATAATGACAAGAAAAAAAAGTCTGTACATGTTGAGTACAGACACAACCCATTATAGGCCTAACTGCATTTCTTTTCCACAGTTGGTTGAATCCACATATCCACCCATGGATACAGAGGGCCATATGTATAGGATTGAAAGACAAAAAGAGAGTTTTAAAAACCAATACAGATCTACGGGAAAAAAAAAAAAAAAACTACTCAATTTATGTATAATTGGAGTACTAAAAGGTGAAAAAAGAGAAAAGGGGTGATAATATTGGAAGAGGTATTGACAGAAAATTTTCCACAACTGATAAAAGGTATCAACCCACAGATCAAAAAACTGCAGCAAACTCTAAACAGATAAATATAAATAAAACATACCTGGCTACATAGCAATCAAAATTCTAGAAACCAAATAAAAAGAACATACCTTAAAATCAGAGAAAAAAAAAAGCCACATTTAGTAAACAACTATATGAGTTACATGTGACATCTAACCTGAAATCGTGAAGGCAAACAGGCAATGGAATAATATCTATTAAATACTACAAGAAAAAGCTGCCAGCCTAAAAGTCTACTTCCCAAGAAAACAACCTTTAAAAAAAAAGGAAAAATAGAAACACTCTCAGTGTGATAAAAATCTAACAGAATTTGTCCCCAGGAGATCCACATCATAACAAATGCCAAAATAAAGTTCTTCAGAATGAGGAAAATGAAATCACACATTACCAAGGATCAGCAGGAAGGAATGAAGAACTCCAAAAATACCTGGGTAAATATAAAATCATTTTTTAGTACCTTCAACATACAGACACACAGACACATACACACACACATACACACACAGAGTGGGATAGAGAGAGAGGGAGAGAGGAAGGGAAGGAGGGAGGGAAAGAGAGACAGAGGGAGGGAGGGAGGGAAGGAAAGGGAAAGAGAGAATGAACAAATTTCATTAAAAGACAAATGCTTAAAACAAAAATAATAACACTGTGTAGTATATGAAGAAGTAAAATGTAAGATAAGACCACAAATCAAAGGGAAGTGCTAATGAAGTTATACTGTTTTAAGAGTCTTACACTTTTCATGAAGTAGGATATTATTTGAAGGCAGAGTGTGCTCATTCAAAAATGTAAATTGTAATTTTTGGCAACCACTTATAACAAAGGCCTCTAAAAATTTCCCAATATTGAATTTTAAGAAACATAAGCTCACAATCAAAACTCAAAAAAACACAAGAAATATGGTTCTATCAGCTAAAATTAATAGTGGAATTAGATGCAAAATGATCTGAGCCACAAAATGTAAAATACATAGAGTTGACCCATGAACAATGTAAGCTTGAACTGCATGGGGCCATTTATATATAGACTCTGCCACCCCTGAGACAGCTGGGCCAACCCCTCATCCTCTTCCTTCTCAGCCTACTCAACATGAAGATAACAAGGATGAAGACCTTTATGATGATCCACTCTACTTAATGAATAAATATATTTTCTCTTCCTTATGATTTTCTTAATAACATTTTCTTTTCTCTAGCATACGTTATTGTAAAAATACAGCGTATAATAAATATAACATATAAATTGTGTGTTAATTGTGTTATATCAGTAAGGCTTCCAGTAAACAATAAGCTATTAGTAGTTAGGTATTGGGGGAGTCCAAAGTTATACGCAGATTTTCAGCTGAACTGGGGGGTCTGCACCTCTAACCTCCATGTTGGTCAAGGGTCAGCTGTATTTTAATAAGTTTTTAAAATAAATAAGTATATTAAAAATATAAAAAAGAGACTCTAAATGACAAATTATATTTTTAGAAATCAACCATATAGAATTCTACAAAAAAAATTGAAATTAGACATATAAATAATATGTTGAATAGCAGGTTACTCCTAAGAACAGAATTAGAGAGCAGAAAGACAGAGCTGAATAAATAACCAAAACCTCATACCAAAAACTATTCAATAACAGTATTCAAAATGTCCAGATCCAACTGAATGGGGTGTGTGTTTATGTGTTATGTCCCTAACTCATAAAAATATACTCCAATTGATTTACAGACCTAAACTTAAAAACAGAACAGACCTATAAAAGTATTATAAGAAAATATAGGCAAATATACTGATGAAGTTAGGACAAATATGGCTCCTTAAGAAGACATTTAAAAGGAAAAAGATACATATCAAAATTTAAAAATCATAAAGAATAAAATACAACATAATTAACATAAAATAACACAAAAATACTCCCAATACATATATCAAAAACTGTTTTCTGGAAAATATTTTTTAAAGCCCACAGTTACAAAAAATATGTAAAAAGTTCAATGGCTCTTCATTGCCAGTAAGCACATGAAAAGAAAACCAACCTCAAGAATAAAGAAAATGAAAAAGGAAAAGAATGAGATCTAACCTTACATTTTAAATCAGAATATATCTAGTTTGGGGGGCATGTAAGCTGTTATGATGGTTATGGAGAAGAATTTAACGTTGTCCATTAAAATTTAAATGCACAGAAATAATGACTCAGCAGGCTGACTTCTTGCAATCTACCCTAAACATTTAAATCTACGGAGAAGGACTATATAATGACTATAATTTCATTTCTGTTTATAATGGAGAAAATAGTTACCTCTGGTGGGAACTGGAATTATCAGAAGCCTAAATTTTATTTGTAATGTCCAAATTTTTATAATAAAGCTTAAAATTTCAAACAGTAATGAAAACGACATGGTAAATCCATAGCCACTGGGATACTAAGAATTAAAAAAAGTAGTATGAAGGGAAAACACTAAGGAAAGTTAAATAAATTTTGATATCATTTGGGTCCCTTACAGCAAGCCATAACACTAGATTATAATACACAGAAAAGAGTTGAAAGGCCAATTGACAAAACAGCTTAAGTAGCTTTCTGTAAAAAATGAAATTTGAGATTTTGAGAGTGTTGGAAATGGGAGACTTTCCTGATAATATCTAGTTCCTTTGTATTAAAGAAAGCAAACCCACAGACACACACACAAAGAAATTAACCTTTTTACAAGAAACGTGCAATTTAAAATTAATGTGACTGTGGGTATTTATATCTTTTTTCTATTTTCTTTTAATTAGATGAAAATTTAAAATGGCACCTATGATCTCTTCTAGACTCTTTCAGTGTACTATAACTTCTTTCCAATCTAACCTATGGTGATATCAAAACTGTTCATCCTTACAGAACAAAATAAATAAATAAAATCAAACAGTCTGTGCTCATTGCCAGCCTTGTTTTATGTTTAATGAGCATGCCTTTTCCAGGAACAATAACACCCAGTAAAAAATGACTCACTATTACAAAGGTCTGGATATACTGCTAGTCAGCCAATGTTCCCTAAAACAAAACAAAAAATATATACACTAAAATGCCTGTTGTAACACGATTACTCTATAAGGCAGCTGTTATTTCTGCCTCCAAAGAACAGCATTTAAAAAGCCATTCTGCTGTATATTTTTTTTCCTCAGGGTGGCTAAAAGATAAATGAAAAAATATAAAATCTGATCACATTCTGAACAGTTTTGTACTTTTCCTGATGAGGTCCCTTTTGCTCACCTAATACCACTGACAAAATCCCCTTTTAACAATGCCAGGTATTTTTAAAATTTGGTTTCATAAAAAATCACCACTGAGATGAAGAGTTAGCATAGCAATTCATAACATGGAATGATTTCTTTATGGCTCAGTTATTAAACCATGGAAAAGAGTATTTATAATCAAAATGCTGACACAACATTGACAATGGTGAGAACAGCATTGTTATAATATGGCTATCACAGTTGTTCATTATTTGCAGCCGAGGGAAATCATGTTCCAATGTCTCTTCTATAAAACATCAGTTAAAGAAATGCCAATACCAACATTCTCAAGCTGCGTTGTAGGAAGCTCTCATTTTAGTAGCATATCCATAAGTGCCACTAAAGCCAATTTTCAGTGTCGTAGAAAAATAATTAGATTGAAGTACCCCCACAAACACACCCTCATTTATCTCACATGTTCATAACAGAAACGCAAAACCGTAAAATAGGGCTCTCTGAGCTGGGAAAACAGAGTAATTAATCACATTAACAGAAAACCTGTGCTGATCAGCAAGACATGGGAGAACCATTTCTGGATATGTGGCTCATTATCAGGGCTGGAGAGAAGACAGGATCTCTCATCGAAGAACAGAGCTGGTATGAGTTCTGAGTGATTATATAATTGAATGACAAGTGTCCTGCAGTACCTTTTAAATGGAAATTCCACAAATTTGCAAATCCAAAATTCACCTCTAATGAATTTTGTACTGGCAAATAAGTTCTCTCACTTAGTGAAAACATTCATTCATTAATTCAACAAATATTAATCACCATGATGTGCTCTAGACCCTGAGCAACAGCAGTGAATGACAAAGATCCTGCCCTCACAGTTGACTTATATCGGGGGGTGTTGCAGACAAATCTTTTAAGTGAAGTAGGCTTGTATTCTAACCAACTGAAAATATTGAGAAAGTTATAATATACAAACTGAATTTTCACTCAGTATTTTTTGCATTATAGAAATTTAGTTTTTCTTCATCTAATTTACAACACTAACCAAGTAAACTTACTACATTTTATCTATTTAAATATCAGCAGATAACAATTTACATAAAAGAGAACAGAAGAACAGAAAATCATGTTGTTTGTTTCAAAATACATTTTTTTCCTGGATTTATCCTCCTAATGGCATTGTTTACAATGGTATGAAAATTAATTTGAGGTGTTCAGAGCACCGCTCTGGTGCCTATGTTACAAGCCAGGCACATATTAAGTGGCAAGAAGCATGTAAGACTGGTCAGAAGTACTCTACATGGAGCTTACGACAATTACATAATAGTATTTCCAGGATCCTGAGCAAAGACTCCAAGATGAACATACATCTTCACTTTGTTAACATTATACAACATTTGGTTTTCAAATAAAAACCCAGCGGGCTTATTCTTTCTTCCCAGCATGACCACTGACAACAAACAGCAAAGTATTTGATTTCAAATACCTAGAAATAAATTTAACCAAGAAGGTGAAAGACCACTATAAGAGAAACTATAAAAAAATGAAGAAAGAAACTGAAGGAGATACAAATAAATGGGAAAACATCCCAAGCTCATGGACTGGAAGAATTAACATTGTTACAATGACAGTATTACCCAAGGCAATCTACAGATTCAACGCAATCCCTATCAAAACACCAATGACACTCTTCACAGAAATAGAAAAAAATAACCCTAACATTTGTATGGAACCACAAATGATCCCAAATAGCCAAAGCAATCTTAAGCAAATATCAAAGCTAGAGGCGTCACACTACTAGACATCAAAATATACTACAAAGCTGTAGTAACCCACAACAGCATGGAACTGGCATAAAAACAGACACATACATCAAGGGAACAGAATAGAGAGCCCAGAAATCAACCCACATATCTACAGTCATATGATTGTGGACAAAGGTGCCATGAACACTCATCAGGGAATTGACAGTCTCTTCAATGAATAGTGCCGGAAAAATTGGATATCCATATGCAGAAGAATGAAACTAGATTCCCACTTCTCACCCTATACAAAAATCAACTTAAAATGAATCAAAGACCTAAATCTAAGATCTGAAACAATAAAACTATGAGAAGAAAACATAAGGGAAACACTTCAGGACATTGGTCTGGGAAATGATTTTATGAATTAAAACCTCAAAAGCAAAGGCAACAAAAGCAAAAATAAACAAATGGGATATATCAAACGAAAAAGCTTCTGCATAGCAAACGAAATAATAGAGTGAAAAGAAAAACTACAGAATGGGAAAAAATATTTGCAAACTATTCATCTGAAAAAGAGGATTAATATCTGGAATACACAAGGAACTCAAACATCTCAACAGAAAAAAAATAAAATAAAAATCTGATTTAAGAATGGGCAAATGGCCAGGCATGGTAGCTCATGCCTATAATCCTAGCACTTCGAGAGGCCAAGGCGGGAGGATCACTTGAGCCCAAGAGTTCAAGACCAGCCTGGGCAACATGGCAAAACCTCATCTCTACTAAAAATACAAAAACTTAGCTGGGTGGTAGCATGTACCTGTAGTCCCAGCTACTTGGGAGGCAAAGGTGGGAGGATCACATGAGCTCAGGAAGTAGAGAATACAGTGAGCTGAGAGAGCACCACTAAACTCCAGCCTGGGCAATGGAAGTGAGACCCTGTCTCAAAAACAAACAAAAACAAAGAAACAAAGAATGGGCAAACGATCTGAACATACATTTCACAAAATACATACAAATGGAAAACAAATATACAAAAAGAAAGGGTAAACATCACCAGGGAAATGTAAATCAAAACCACATTGAGTTATCCTTTCACCCCAGTGAGAATGCGTATTATTAAAATGACAAAAAGTAACAAAATACTGGTAAGGACGTGGAGAAAAAGGAACTCTTATCACTGTTGGTGGGAATGTAAACTAGTAAAGCCACCATGGAGAACAGTATGAAGTTTCTTCAAAAAACTACAAATAGAACTACCACATGATACAGCAATACCACTACTGGGAATTTATCCAAAGGAAAAGAAATCATTGTATCAAAGAGACATATATGCCCCCTCTATGTTTACTGTAGCACTGTTGAAAATAGCTAAGATATGGAATCAACCTAAGTATCCAACGAAAGATGAATAAAGCAAATGTGGCATGTATACACCATGGAATACTATTCAGCCATAAAAAGAATGAAATCCTGTCATTTGCAACAACATGGAAGGAACTGGAGGACATTAAGTGAAATAAGCCAGGAACAGAAAATTAAACACTGCATATTCTCGCTTATATGTGGATACTGAAACAAGTTGATCCCATAGAAGTAAAAAGTAAAACGATACTAGAGGCTGAGAAGGATAGACAGAAAGGAGGAATTGGGAGAGATGTGTTAAAAGATAAAAAATTACAGCTAGATAGGACTAAGTTCTATATTTCTGTGTTCTATACCAGTGTAGGATGACTATAGCTAACAATAACATACAATTTCATATAGCTAGAGGAGGTATTGCATGTTCCCAACATCAAGAAATGATAAATGTTTGAGATGATGGATAGGTTAATTGCCCTGATCACTATACATTGTATGTACTGAAACACCACTGTGTACCCCATGAATATGTACAATTATGTATTTCAAAAACAATTTTTTAAAAAAAGCAACACTCAGATTGAGAGACCAACTGATGCCCCAACACCACCACCAAAAAAAAAAAAGTACATGATTTCTTCATCATGTCACTGAATTAATTTTTGCCACTCAAGAGAAATGCCTGCACTGCAGTTTTTCCACACTCTTCCTGGGGGCTCTCTCTCCTCATTGCAAAAGAGATGTGCCTTGCAGCCCAGTGACCTCCAGGCACGCACAGCCTGGTGTGTAGTACAGTATGTTAGGCTCCCTATAATGTCACTCATTATTCTTCTTGACTTTACTTGTGCTTTCTAGTTGAAGCACTAAAGATTAATGAGGCATTTGTTCTCAATCAAGAAGCTATTTATGAATACAGTTCCACTTACAGTAAGCTATCTAGACTTCTTTTTATTTCTCTCCATTACAGAGCAGAGGTGGGGGGTGTTATTGAGCAAAAGAAAGAGGAAAGAACAGAGAAAAATGATTTGTGACTTTTTAGCCACTAAGCGGTTTCCTAACGGGATGGCTTCCACATCATAGCTATGCTGTCAGGATAACTGATATCCTCTTATGTGCTCCTCTGTTTGGTTAAAGTGAAATAATTATTACCACCATGGCCTTTGCAGACCAAGGTTTAAGTCTGCAGCTATTCAGAATAATCTGCCACCTCAGGAGGCAAGAGGTGATTTTGAAGCCAAATATATTACCTCAAATGAGAGAGTAGAGTCCTGTCCAGTGGTTTAAGAGACACCACAATGGGGAAGAATAAGATAGCAAAAGCAACCACTTGGCTACCCGCCCAATGGTGAATGTCCAGCCTTTGACAAGAACTGGGCCTTTCTTTTTCCACTAGTTTTACTTTGTATAAAGATCAAAGTCAGCCTTGCAGGCTGACAGCCTCTCATCACCTGGTCTTGACAGCATCCCGTGGAATTTATAAAAAAAAAAAAAAAATCCAGCATAAAACAGATCAGAGGGAACAGCAATGCCACCATGACCTCTCAAGGCCATAAGCCAATCTGATCTCAAAATCAATCGCTCTGATCTACAAAGCCACTTCAGAGCTCTTCGAAAAAGAAAAATGCCAACGCTGTTGTCAGTTGGGAAATTGAATTCAAGACATTATCCAGTTCTGGGAAAGGTCCTCTAGGCAGAACCTAGAGTACATATGAAAGGGAAAAGAACCTGCTCATCCAACCAATAATACTAATTATTCTACATTAAGTAGAAAACCAGTAACACTAGAAGTTAGTGCTGGCTTTATTTTCAATGTAAACAAACAAAAACTAGTCAAATAAATTGTTCAGGATTAGGTCAGTGGTTTGGCCTTCTTTCCCCTCCAAAAACAAAAGCTGAGCAGAGGAGGCAAGGCCTGGGAATGAGATGGCCTGGCATCCTGGTTCTCTTAGCACACACAAGGGTGATCCTGGGCAAAGGAATCACAACTCTAAAACCCTCTGGTTCATTAGTTGTAAAATGAGGCTTCTGAGATACAGGAAGAATTCCTTAGCCTTTATCGGTATCAAGTTCTGTGGAAATAAAGAAAAGTCTATCCCTGCTAGTTATATTAGCTTACATGAAAATCCATAGTTATTCTGAATACATAGGTCCAAAGTTCGAAAATGAAACTACTTTCTCTAAAGCAGAAGATTCCAAGAGACAAATGCTTGGTAATTTCTAACATCAATTATCAGCATCATTATTTTTATTTGGGAGGTTGGACAGGGGTAATAAAGGTTGTGTTCTGGAATAAAAGTAACATAATCCTCAACCATACAAGTTTTCTTTAATAATCTCTACCCTAAGCAAACTCTTGCTTTAGACAGGACAGAAAGTTGCCTTCAGATTCAACTGAGTGGAGTTAGGGTTGGTTCTTACGAGATGTGCCTCCATCTACAGGAATTACGCTCAATTTATTGGACTCAGCTTCAAACAGTGGTGGGAGTCAAAGATTCTACCTAACATTCTTTCACCACCTGCCTAATATTATGGAAAAGTAAATACAGAGTTATAGGGGTTGGAGCTTCATGGTTCACAAAGATGTCAAGAGTTACCAGTTTTCTAAGACATGAATTGTCTTTACCTGAGACTTAAGGTTGGAAATTAGACTAAGGTATACTCCAAAGTTCCAGAGGTCTGATAAATATTTTTCAACAAGTCACTTACAATCTCTAGCTCACAAAATTTAGCAGTACTAGGGGGGTGGGATTTATGAAGACCATTACACCTCAGATAGTTCCGGAAGTTAATTCTATAACTATGATTTATGCAGACAAATGACTTCACCTTGGTTCAGAAGACAAATAAAATGGCCATGTGCAGCACTGAAGGGCATTAGTGGCAACCATTACTTAATATGCAGATGCCATTTACTTATAACCAAGCAATATTTTATACACACACACACACACATATATATATGAAATATTGGTGGCTGTTTATATATACATATACACACACACATATACATATATATGTATATATAAACAGCCACCAAAATAGTTTTTTTTTAAATCACTCCAATTGTATATTCCATTCTTTGTAAGTGGAAAAGGAAAGCTAATTCCAAGTGATCATCAAGATATAGTTTGCTTATATCTAATTGTTACTACAATTTTTTAAAAAACTGGCCAGGTGCAATGGCTCACGCCTGTAATCCCAGCACTTTGGGAGGCCAAGGCAGGCAGACCACCTGAGGTCAGGAGTTTGACACCAGCCTGGCCAACAGGGTGAAACCCTGTCTCTACTAAAAATACAAAAAACCTGGGCATGGGGGTGTGCACCTGTAATCCCAGCTACTCGGGAGGCTGAGGCAAGAGAACCACTTGAACCCGGGAGGCAGAGGTTGCAGCAAACCAAGATCACACCACTGCACTCCAGCCTGGGCAACAGAGCAAGACTCCATCTCAATAAATAAATAAACAAGTAAAATAAAGGACACAATGAACACATGTATGGCTAAGTTGGAAACCCATTTCATGTTTGGGTTTTGATTTCTTAAAAGCATTTTGGGAAAAAGAAAAAGAATGTTATGTTTATTATACATATATAATAAATACAACTTTCTTTATGATTCTGCAGAATAAAATAAATGCTTTTCAGTAAATAATAAATGTGTATAATTACCTAGTTTATGCATTCCATTATACGGAATGAGAATTCCAACCTATAAAGTACTCTTACATTTTTCATTACAAAATCTAGTTTTTGATAGCATGGCAATAGTCATCCAAAACTATAATGGTATAATGGATAGCTGCTTTTTTTGTTGTACTATATTACTATCAAGCATAAATATTCAAATTCTCCTGAATTAACTGTAAGGCATATATTGAAATAAAATGGAATTTAAAATATAATGTACTTTGCATCAAAGCAGACAGGGTTACAGTAAAGCCTTAAAATAACTTTTTTATTAGACTTTATTTTTTATAGCAACTTTAAGTTCATAGCATAATTGAAGCGTACAGAAACTTCCCAATTATCTCTTGCCTGCACACGTACATAGCTTCCATCATTATCAACATCCCCCACCACAGCAGCACATTTGTTACAACTGATGAACCTACACTGACACATCATCACCCAGAATCCACAGTTTAGTTTAGGATTCACTCTTGGTGTTGTACATTCTACGAGTTGGACAAAAGTATAATGACATATATTCGCCATTATACTATCAAACACAGCATTTTCATAGATGAATGATATATAATGATGAAAATATATAATGACATGTAATTAGTCATCTGGTCAGTATTTATCAGTGTCACATGTTATTCTTATATATTTCTCTTACCCACCACCTCTAGGTTAAAAAATGCATAAGTAAATTTAGTTTTATTTAAGGTCCCTAATTTTTAAGACAAACTAATTAAAGCAAAATGGAAATACAAAGCAAGCCAGAATAAACAAATTCTAGGGCCAAAAAGAACCTTGGCTGAAGATCTTTAATAAAGCCAAACCTTCTCATTATGTTACTTTCACATCTTCCTTCAATCTTGATTTAATATCTAGATTATAGGTATACTGGCTACTGTATTTACCCTGCCTGACCTCCAAGAATTCTTTAAGGTAACAAAAAAGCTCCCTAGAAGGACATAGCACAACTGATACTTTATTTGGAGTTTTTCAAACTAGCAATAAACAGTGACAACATAGGCTTAACGCTGCCATGTACAGAAGCCAGGCAACTCACAATTGGTCAAAGTCATAAAAGGGGGTTGGATGTTACATTCTGTGACTTTCTATGATGTTACATTATCAATCCTCACATGCAGTTCTCACTCATATTTGTGGCACTCTAACAAAATCCCACAGCCCTCAGTCCCCGAAAGGTCCTGGAAGAAACATCTAAATTCCCTGGAGAGAAACATCTACCAAATGCTACACTGTCCCCCAAATTAAAAAATAATCTTACACACATTCCTTTTTAATTTGTTTATTAATTTATTTTTATATTAATTTTATTTTTATATTTATTTACTCTTTAGAATTTTATAATTTAAATTCTTCAGAAGATCACACAAAAAATTCTCCTATTACTTATTAGCAATTACCTTTTAATACTCTACAGAAGATTAAGGACTTGGATTATAATTTATTGGAATAGAGGTAAATATTTAGGTTATCAACATATTCCAGGCATTTAACTAACATCCTCCTTCATAATTAAAAGTATATCCCTAAAGTAGTGTTGATGTATTTCACAGAAATACTTAGCCTTAACAATTTTCAGTATAGGCAAAAAAAACAAAATGGTGGGGGAAAACCCAGAAAGAAAGCTCTCCAAATTCTACATTTTTATGGTGAGCATATTAGCATTAAATTTTAAATTAGCAATAGCCTACAGTAGAAACCAATGCACAGATTAGACACAAACTGTAGAAACTTAAGTCAAAAGTAATGAGAGGATTTTGGAGACAGGGCAGAACAAGATGGCCAAATAGAAGGCTCCAAGAATCATCCCCTCCTGCAGGAACACCAAATTTAACAACTATCTATATAAAAAAGTACCTTCATAAGAATCAAAAATCAGGTGAGCACCCACAGTACCTGGTTTTTAACTTCCTATCACTGAAAGAGGCACTGAAACGGGTAGGAAAAACAATCTTGAATCACCAACGCCACCCCTCCCTTATCCCCTGGCAATGGTCACGTGGCACAGGAGAGCACAGAAATTGTAAGACAATGCATTGAATTCAGTGCTGCCCAGTTACAACAGAAAGCAAACCTAGCTGAACTGACCTGATGCCTGCCCACAGAGGGAATATTTAACCAGCCCAAGCCAGAGGGAGATCACACATCCCAGTTCCAGGAAGCCTCGCCACCATGGGCTAGAGTACTCTGGGGTGCTAAATAAACATGAAAGGCAGTCTAGGCCACAAGGACTGCAACTCCTAGGCGAGTCATGGTGCCGGACTGGGCTCAGAGCCACTGGACATTCAACTTACTGAGACACCAGTCGAGGCAGCTGAGGAAGTACTTGTGCCACCTCCGACCTCAATTTCAGGCAGCAGAGCTCATGAAAAGAGATCCCTTCCTTCTGCTTGAGGAGAGGAGAAGAGAGACTAAAAAGGACTTTGCCTTGCATCTTGGATACCAGCTCACCCACTGTAGGACAGGGCACTGGGAAGAGTCATGAAGGCTCCATTGTAGAGCCTAGCTCCTGGACATTTCTAGACACACCCTTGGCCAGAAGGGAACTCACTACCTTGAAACAATGGACCTAGTATTGGCAAGAGTCATCATCTGCTGACTAAACAGCCTTTCAGCCCTGAATAACCAGCAGTGATACCCAGATGGTACCCCATGAGCCTTGGGTGAGACTCTGAGACTTGCTAACTTTAGTTGAAAGTCAGCACATTCCTAGGTAATGGTGGCCACAAGGAGAGATTCTTTCTGATAAGAAAAGTAGGGGGGAAAGTAAAGGGGACTTTCTCTTGCACCTTAGGTACCAGCTTGGCCACAGGAATTGGAGTACCAAGCAGGATCTTGGGGTCCTCAATTCCAGGCCTTGGCTCTTAGCATTTCTTTACCAGTTCTGGGCCAGCGGGGAGCCCAGTGTCCTGAAGGGTGAGTCCCAGGCTGGCACTATACACCACAAACTGACTTAAGAGCCCTACGGCCTTAACTAAACATTGGTGGCAGCCCAGCAGTATTCTCCATGGGCCTGTAGTAGTGGTGGTCATGGGCTGAGGCTCCTCTGCCAGTAGAAATGGGAAAGAAAGGTGGGAAGTACTGTGTCTTCTGGTTTGAGTGCCAGCACAGCTGCAGGACAACAGAACACCAGAAAGACTTCTAAGGTTTCTCACTCCAGTCCCTAGCTCCTGGATGGTACCTCAGTATGCACCTGGGCCCACAAGAACTCACCATCATGAAGGGCAGAACACAAGCCTAGCTAGCTTCACCATCTGCTGACTGTAGTGTCCCAAGGCCTTGAGCAAACATAGTATCTGGTAGCCAAGTAGTGGTTACAGTGGGCCGGCGTTAGGTGAGATCTAATGCTGTGCTTGCTTCAGTTCTGAACCAGCACAGTCCTACAGATGGTAACCACAGAGAGTCTTCTGTCACACTACCTACAGCTCCACATGGCTCAGAACAAACAGAGAGAGTCCATTTGTTTGGAAGAAAGTAAGGGAAGAGAACAAGAGTCTCTGCCTAGTAAACCAGAAAATTCCACTGGATTTTATCCAAGAACATGAAGACAGTACCTGTGCAAGTCTGCAAGAACCACAGTGTTACTGAGCTTGGGGTGTCCGCTAATGCAGATACAGCTTAGATCACAATGCTCAAGTCCTTTCAAATACCTGGAAAGCCTTCCCAAGGAGAATGGGTACAAACCAGCCTAGGTTTGGAAGACTACAGTAAATACCTAACTCTTCAATGCCCAGACAGATGAACATCCATAAGCGTCAAGACAATCCAGGAAAACATGATCTCACCAAGTAAACTAAATAAGGCACCAGGGGCGAGTCCTGGAGAAACACAGATATGTGACTTCTCAAAGAATTCAAAGTAACTGTTTGGAGTAAACTCAAAGAAATTCAACACACCACAAGGAAGGAATTCAAAATTATATCAGATAAATTTAACAAAGAGATTGAAATAATTAAAAAGAATCAAGTAGAAGTTCTGAGTTGAAAAATGCTACTGACATTGAAGAATGCATCAAAGTCTTGTAAGGACAGAACTGATCAAGCAGAAGAAGGAACTAGTAAACTTGAAGACAGGTTATTTGAAAATACACAGTCAGAGGAGACAAAAGAAGAAAGAATAAAAACCAATGAACCACACCTACAGGATGAAGAAAGCCTCAAAAGGGCAAATCTGAGAGTTACTAGCCTTAACACAGAGGCAGAGAAACAGATGAGGGTAAAAAGTTGGTCAAGAGGAAGAATAACAGAGAACTTCCCAAACCTAGGGAATGATATCAATGTCAAAGTACAAGAAGGTTACAGAATACCAAGCAGATCTAACCCAAAGAAGACTATCTCAAGGCATTTAATAATCAAACTCCCAAAGGTCAAGGGGAAAAAAAGGATCCTAAAAGCAGAAAGAGAAAAGAAAAAAATAACATTCAATGGAGTTCTAAATATGTCGGTCTGGCAGCAGATTTTTCAGTGAAAACCTAACAGGCCAGGAGAGAGTGTCATGACATATTTAAAGTGCTGAAAGGAAAAAAAAAAACATTTACCATAAAATAGTATATCTGGTGAAAATATCCTCTGAACATAAAGGAGAAATAAAGACTTTCCCAGACAAACAAAACCTGAGGGATTTCGTAAACATCAGACCTATCCTACAATAAATGCTAAAGGGAGTTTTTCTTTTTTTTCTTTTTTTATTTTTTGAGATGGAGTCTCACTCTGTCACCCAGGCTGGAGTGCAGTGGTGCGATCTCGGCTCACTGCAACCTTCGTCTCCTGGGTTCAAGCGATTCTCCTGCCTCAGCCTCACAGGTAGCTGGGATTATAGGTGCCCGCCACAACACCCGGCTAATTTTTTATATTTTTAGTACAGATGGAGTTTTGCCACATTGTCCAGGATGGTCTCAAACTCCTGACCTCAAGGGATCAGCCCACCTCAGCCTCCCAGAGTGCTGGGATTACAGGCATGGGCCACCGTGCCCAGCCTGGGAGTTTTTCAATCAGAAAGAAAAGGAAGTTGATGAGTAATAAGAAATCAACTTAAGGTCCAAAACTCACTGGTAATAGTAAGTACACAAAAAAAAATGCAGCATATTATAACACTGTAAATGTGATATATAAAATACTCTGATCTTAAGGAGAAAGACTAAAAGATGAACCAACCAAAACTAATAATGACAACTTTTCAAGACATAGAAATTATAATGAGATATAAACAGAGACAACAAAAAGTTAAAAAGCAAGGGGCTAAAGTGTAGAGCTTTTACTGGTTTTCTTTTTACCTCTGTGTGTTTTTGCCTATGCAATGTTAAGTGGTTATCACCTTAAAATAATAGGTTGTAAGATAGTATTTGCAAGACTCATCACAACCTCAAATCAAAAACCATATAACATATACCTAAAAAATAAAAAGGAAAAAATTAAATCATACCACAAGACAAAATCACCTTCAATAAAAGAAATGAAGGAATGAAGAAAGGAAGAGAACACCACAAAACAAGCAAAAGACAAACAATACAATGGCAGAACATATCCTTACTTCTCAATAACAATGGAAATGCACTAAACTCTCAAACCAAAAGACACAGAGTGGCTCTGAATGGATAAAAAAACAAGACCCAATTATCTGTTGTCTACAAGAAAAACACTTCACTTATAAAGACACACATAGGCTGAAAATAAGCGGATGAAAAAAAGATATTCCATGGCAACAAAAGCAAAAAAGAGCTGGAGTAGCTACGCTTGTATCAAACAAAAGAGATTTCAAGACAAAAACTGTAAGAAGAGACAAATAAGGTCACTATATAATAATAAAGAGGTCAACTGAGCAAGAGAATATAACAATCATAAATATATATGCATTCAACAGTGGAGCACCTAGATATATGAAAAAAACATTAAAAGTCAGGAAACAACAGGTGCTGGAGAGGATGTGGAGAAATAGGAACACTTTTACACTGTCGGTGGGACTGTAAACTAGTTCAACCACTGTGGAAGTCAGTGTGGCCATTCCTCAGGGATCTAGAACTAGAAATACCATTTCACCCAGCCATCCCATTACTGGGTATATACCCAAAGGATTATAAATCATGCTGCTATAAAGACACATGCACACGTATGTTTATTGTGGCACTATTCACAATAGCAAAGACTTGGAACCAACCCAAATGTCCAACAATCATAGACTGGATTAAGAAAATGTGGCACATATATACCATGGAATACTATGCAGCCATAAAAAATGATGAGTTCATGTCCTTTGTAGGGACAAGGATGAAGCTGGAAACCATCATTCTGAGCAAACTATCGCAAGGACAGAAAACCAAACACCGCATATTCTCACTCATAGGGTGGGAATTGAACAATGAGAACACATGGACACAGGAAGGGGAACATCACACATCGGGGACTGTTGTGGGGTGGGGGAGGGGGGAGGGATAGCATTAGGTGATATATCTAATGCTAAATGATGAGTTAATGGGTGCAGCACACCAACATGGCACATGTATACATATGTAACAAACCTGCATGTTGTGCACATGTACCCTAAAACTTAAAGTATAATAATAATTTTAAAAATGCAAAATAAAATACCTTGAAAAGAAAATTCAAAAAAAAAAAAAAAAGAAAACATTAGAGATAAAAAGAGAGATAGACTCCAATACAATAACAGCTGGAGACATCAACACACCACACTCAGCAATGGACAGATCCTCCAGATAGAAAAGTAACAAAGAAATATCACACTTAATCTACACTACAGACCAAATCGACCTAACAGATATTAACAGAACATTTCATGCGAAGGTCACAGGATACACATTCTTTTCCACTGCCCACAGATCATTCTCAAAGATAGGTCATGTTAGGTCACAAAACATGTCTTCAAACATTCAAAAAAAGTGAAATAATATCAAGCACCTTCTTTGACCACAATGGAATAAAAATAGAAATCAATAACAAAAAGAATTTTGGAAGATGTACAAACACATGGAAATTAAACAATATGCTCCTGAATGACCAGTGGGTCCATGTAGAAACTAAGAAGGAAATTGAAAAATTTCTTCAAACAAATGATAACAGAAACACAACACACCAAAATCTATGGGATACAGCAAAAGCAGTACTAAGAGGAATGTTTACAGCTGTTAAGTGCTTATATAAAAAAAGAAGAAAAACTTCAAATAAACAACCTAACAATGCATCTTAAAAAACTACAAAAGCAAGAGCAAACGAAACACAAAATTAGAAGAAAAACAATGAAGATCAGAGTAGAAATAAGTGAATTTGAAATGAGAACACAACAGATCAATAAAATGAAAAGATGTTTTTTAAAAAGAAAGAAAAACAAAACTGACAAACCTCTACCCAGACTAAGAAAAAAGGAGAGAAGATCAAAATAAATAAAATCAGAGATGAAAAAGGAGACATTATAACTGATACTACAGAAATTCAAAGGATCACTAGTAGCTACTAGGAGCAACTATATGCCAATAAATAGGAAAATCTAGAACAAATGGGTAAATTCCTAGAAATATTCAACCTACTAAGATTGAACCATAAAGAAATCCAAAACCCAAACAGACGAATAACAAGTAATGAGATCAAAGCCATAATAAAAAGGTCTCCCAGTAAAGAAAAGCCTAGGACCCAATGGCTTCACTGCTGAATTCTACCAAACATTTAAATAAGAATACCAATCCTACTTAAACTCTTCCAAAAAGCAGAGGAGAAGGGAACACTTCCAAGCTCACTCCCTGAGGCCAGTATTACCCTGATACCAAAACCAGACAAAGGAAACATCAAAAAGAAAACCACAGCCAATAGCCCTGATGAACACTGATGCAGAAATCTTCAACAAAATACTAGCAAACCAAATTCAACAACACATTAAAAAGATCATTCATCATGACCAAGTGGGATTTATCCCAGGAATGCAAGGATGATTCAACATATGCAAATCAATCAATGTGATACATCATATCATTAGAATGAAGAATAAAAACCATATGATCACTGCAATTGATGCTGAAAAAGCATTTGATAAAGTCCAACATCCCTTCATGAAAACCCTCAAAAAACTGGGTACAGAAGGTACATACCACAACACAATAAAAGCCATATATGACCAACTCACAGCTAGTATTATTTTAAATGGTGAAACACTGAAAGCCTTTTCTCTAAGACCTGTAACACAACAAGGATTCCTATTTTCAACACTGTGTTATTCAACACAGTACTGGAAATCCTAGCCAGCGTAATCAGACAAAAAAAAAAAAGAAACAAAGGGTTTGCAAATTGGAAAGGAAGAATTCAAATTACTGTTGTTTGCAGATGATATAATCTTGTACTTGAAAAAACTTGAAGACTCCACCAAAACACTATTAGAACTGATAAATTCAGTAAAGGTGTAGAAAATCAACACATAAAAATCAGAAGCATTTCTACATACCAACAGTGAACAATCTAAAAAAGAAATCAAGAAAGTAATCCCATTTACAGTAGCTACAAAGAAAAGTAAATACCTAGGATTTAACTTACCAGAGAAGTGAAAGATCTCTACAATGAAAACTATAAAACACTGACGCAAAAAATTGAAGAGGAAACAAAAAAATGGAAAGATAATCCATGTTCACGAACTGGAAGAATCAATACTATTAAAATGTCCATACTACCCAAAGCTATCTAAAGATTCAATGAATCCCTATCAAAATACTAAAGACATTCTTCACAGAGATAGAAAAAAAATCCTAAAATTTATATGGAATCACAAAAGACCCAGAACAGCCAAAACTATCCTAAGCAAAAAGAACAAAATGGAAGAATCATATTGCCTAACTTAAAATTATAATACAGAGCTGTAGTAACCAAAATGACTTGGTAATGGCATAAAAACAGACACTTAGATCAGTGGAAGAGAATAGAGAACCCAGAGGTAAATCCATACATCTACAGTAAACTCATTTTCAACAAAGATGACAAGAATATACATTGGGAACAGGACAGTCTCTTCAATAAATGATGCTGGGAAAACTAGATACTTATATGGAAATGAATGAAACTTGACCCCTATCTCTCCCCATATACAAAAATCAAATCAAAATGGATTACAGGCTTAAATCTAAGACCTGAAACTATGAAACTACTAACAGAAAATATTGGGAAACTCTCCAGAATACTGGTCTGGGCAAAAATTTCTTGAGTAATACCCCATAAACATAGGCAACAAAGTAAAAATGGATAAATGGGATCACATCAAGTTTAAAAGCTTCTGCACAGCAAAGAAAAACACAAAGTGAAGAGACAACCCACAGAAAGGGAGACAACATTTGCAAACTACCCATCTGACAAAGGAGTAATAACTAGAATATAAAAAGAACTCAAACACTATAGGAAAAATATCTAATAATCTGATTAAAAAATGGGGAAAAGATCTGAATTGAAATTTCTCAAAAGAAAATACGCAAATGACAGGCCGGGCACAGTGGCTCACACCTGTAATCCCAGCACTTTGGGAGGCCAAGGAAGGCAGATCACCTGAGGTCAGGAGTTCGAGACCAGCCTGGCCAACAATGGTGAAACCCTATCTCTACTAAAAATACAAAAATTAGCCGAGCATGGTGGCATGCGCCTGTAATCCCACCTACCCAGCAGGCTGAGAATTGCTGGAACCTGGGAGGCAGAGGTTGCAGTGAGCTGAGATTGTGCCACTGCACTGCAGCCTGGGCCACAGAGCAAGACCCCGTCTAAAAAAAAAAAAAAAAAAAAAAAAAAAAATATATATATATATATATATATATATACACACACACACACACACACACACACATATATGTATAAATGACAAACAGGTGTATGAAAAGGTGCTCAACCATTGACATTCTTCACAAAATTAGAAAAAACTAACTAAACACATGAAGCTAAAGACTAGGAAGATGGTTACCAGAGGCTAGGAGGTAACCAGAGGCTAGGAAGGGTGGTGGGGGTGAGGGGAATGGGAATGGTTAATGGGTACAAAAAAAAAAAAAAAAAAAAAACCCGGAAAATGAATAAAACAGTATTTGCTATACAACAAGGTGAATACAGTCAAAAATAATTTAATTATATATTTTAAAGTAACACAATGAGTATAACTGGATTGTTTGTAACACAAAGCATAAATGCTGGAAATGATGTACACCCCATTTAACCTGATGTGGCTATTATATATTGCATGTCTGTATCAAAGTATCTCATGTAACCCATAAATATATACACCTACAACATACCAAAAAAATTACAAATAAAAATATTTTTTAAAAAGTAGTGAGATGTACATGAAGAGTCAAAATAATGAGACACAGATACTAATATCAAGAGTATTGACTTTTGATACCTAAAATCTGGATTTGGTAATGTTTGGAATGTGCTCTAAAATGATTATATAACAAAGGAGGAAAAATTGCTCCAAAAAGAATTATATAAATAGACCAAAAAGGGTTTCAATCAAACAGAGCTGAAAATGAAATAATAAAGCTGGTTTATAAGCCATAAGTCAAACGCTGTAGCTGTCAGATAGTTGTGTCTATTTATTTGGGTAATACTGAAATAGGGTAAGGCAGGGACTCAAAGTGATGATATCTAATTAGAATTATGAAATATATAAACTGTATCCAAGGACTGACAGTTATTTGTGGAGTTCTTTGTATCATTTCATTTCAGTTGAGGTTGGGCATAGGGCCATAATCCTAGAATCCAAATTAGGGTACAATAAAAAATTGTAACTAATCTCTCCTCAAGCATATGCAATTGAAGCTGCAATATATATTTTGGTTTTCATTTTAATGGACGTGAATGGAAAAGTAAGAAAATGGGAGCACAATGAATCAGAGTGACGTCTGAAGCTAATCTTTAGAAATGGTGAGGACACAGAAAGTCACAGATAAAGATCCAGCCCACATCACTATGATCTCTATCTTCCTAATTTGAGTCTAGAGCGACATCTACTCTTTAGAATTGGAAAATAAAAAGAGAGCTGATCTATGATTATTGACTCCAGCCATGCATACACCCTCCACTTTCTGTTTTGCCAGGCTGAAGCTGAAAAAATTACTCCATTTTAATATGAATTTATTTATTTATGTCTGGGAATGGGTGAAATAATAAGGTGTCCTTGCTTCTAAAATATTTTTATATATACAAATATAATATTTTTATATATAAAATTTTATATATAATATATAAAATATATATTATATAATATAATATATATTTTATATATTATATATAAAATTTTATATATAAAAATATTATATTTTTATATTATAGTCTCTCTTTTTAAAAAGAATCTTTAAAAAATAGAACCACCACATACAATTCTCATATACCTCATAAAAAATGAACACGAGGCGTTGAAAAGCACTTACCATGAAAGGAAACACCAACAGAACAATTAAATTTGTTGTATAATCATGTGTCTCAAACTAAATATGCTATAGGAATATTTTACATTCCTGATGAATAACCTTACCTTCACAAGGCAGGCTTTTTAAAAAAAAAATTCCAGGAAATTAGGAATCAGAGTTAGTGAACTACAAGCCACCAATGAAATATCATCTGACTTCAGCTGCACTATTTGATTTCCATGAGCTGCTTTAGAGCCCTTTATTTACAAGGAGGCTAGGGCTCCTCTGGAGTGTAAAACTGAAGATATGAGACTGATTGCTGAAGAAGTCAGTTTTAAGGATACGTTTAAAAGGCAATCATTGCAGCCACAAAATTTAAAGAAATCATACTTAAGTGTTTAGTAAAAATTAATATTGTAACACTCACCACCACACTAAATCAGAGGGTTAAAGTCAGAATATCAATACTGTCAGTTAATTTTCTACAATATTTAAACTTCATTCAATTATTTTTCAACAGAAATAGGAAGGGAGCTTCATAGAAAAAGTACACTCCAATGGATACGCTGAAAAAACAATTGGAATCCACTGTGAATTCAGATCATTTACAGGTAGAAACAAATTATGTAGGTCTAAAAATCATTGTAATGTTATATTCAAGAGTTCCCAGTTCAACTGTAAATTGATAGAGATTTACATAGTTTCAATATTAAAATACAAATAGCAAGATTGTATTTTTTGAGGGGGCAAGGAGTTAAAATTAATAGAAAGATGTTTTCAGTCTATTCCAAAGAGTGATTAATCATAGTATTTTCTGTATGAAACATGCTACATGAAAACAGCATAATGAATCAGAACCAGCTTTAGAATCAGGGTGAGTGGCCTAGGCCTGGCCCTGGGTTGCCATGCAAAGACAATGGTACCTTGGACAACAGGACTGCTCAGTGTGTGAGCACAGGAGCCAGGCAGTAACTGTGGATGGAACAGAGAACTCTTAATGCCTTGGTGAGCTGATCAGATAATCTCTAACTTCTAAATTTATGATTCAGGGTGAAGGAGATAACATCACTGACCAAACTGATTCTGCAATATTTTATGTTGGCTCATATACTAGAAATAGGACCTACATAATAAATAAGAGCTTGATATATTTATATAGTCAAGATTAGAAGCAGGACTTCCTGGCTGTGTTAAATATGCCTTACATTTATTAACATAATAATCACATGAAAGGAAATATGGTCATGTGTCACATAAAGACATTTTGGTCAAAGATGGACTGCATACCTGACAGTAGTCCCAGAAGATTGTAAGGCTGTTATGTCTTTTGTACCTTTTCTATGTTTAGGTACATGAACACTTACCATTGTGTTAAAATTGCCTACACTACTCAGGCCAGTAGTAGCAATAGGCTACATCGTATAGCCTAGGTGTGTAGCAGGCTATACCGTCCAGGTTTGCGTCAGTACACTGTACTATGTTCACACAATGACAAAATGCCTAACGATGCATTTCTCAGAATGTATCCCGGTCATTAAATAATGCATACCTGTACCAAAATGCTTTCTGGGCCCACTGATGCAGGGACTTCTTAAATGGGAGATAAAACCTCTAACATTAAATATACCAGATTATTCAGACCATAAAAAGTGTCCATATTTTTATCCCTTCTTTCATTCCCCAAAGTGAATGCCAGCAATAAAATCATCCAGAAAGACACCACTCTCAGACTTACTGAGAACTAAATATACACAGTCATGACAAAAATTTTCATCATGTAAGACGTATTCTTTATATTGTCATTCAGGTTTTTAACTTCAGTTGCAAGGAAGTGTAATTCTCTGTCATTGGAGATCATTGAGGAATAAAGTAAATGCTGCTATTATAGCTGAAATCATCGAGCTGAGCACCTGCTCTGAGATCATGATTGAGGGATACACTGCTGAGGTCTGATTGTTCTTCACTTTCAAGAATGTTCTGATTCCTCTTGAAAGACAATTTTTAAGAAAAATTAAGGTAAAACTTAATTAAATGGCAACAAAGTTGACATAGATTGTTGGAATGGAAAACAAAGATTTGAAGTAAGCTAAATTTTTATAATATTATTATTTTCTTCTGCTCCAAAAAAATCTGCAGGAAAGTAGTAAGGTAAATTTTTAACAATGTCTTTAGGAAAAACAATTTAGGTCAAGTCAATTCTTTGTCTCTAAATGGGGGATCATTTGTTATTAAATATTCTGTCTAAAATTCACAGCAATGCCTAGTACAGACCAGAAACTCTAAAATGTATTAAGGTGTAAATGTAAGGATGAGTAAGTGGGGAAAGACCTCATGCTAGTTGAAAAGTTAGATATGATGTCAGGCACAGAGGCCTATAACCCCAGCACTTCAGGAGGCCAAGGTGAGAGGATCACTTGAGCTCAGGAGTTTGAGAACAGCCTGGGCAACATAGTGAGACCTTGTCTCTACAAAAGAATTTAAAAATTAGCCAGGCATGGTGGCGCATGCCTGTAGTCCCAGCTATCCAGGAGGCTGAGGTGGGAAGATCACTTGAGCCCAGGAGTTCGAGACTGCGGTGAGCCATGATTGCGCCACTGCACTCCAGTCTGGATGACAGAGTGAGACCCTGTCTCAAAAAAAGAAAAATAAACATTGGATATGAACACAGTTTCTTCAGGGGTCACTGAGGATCCCCCACCTTGACTGTTACTTGAAATACTTATTTTCAAGTATTGCAAAATAGGGATGGACAAGAAAATGAAGAAAAATTCTGAAGCCTTGAAAATGTAAATGTGGACACGATAAATTGACAGTCCCTGCAGGTTCCTAAGTAGAGGACTGCCACCAGAAATTTACCTAATAGTCAGGCACAGTGGCTCACGGCTGTAATCCTAGCATTTTGGGAGGCCGAGACAGGTGGATCAACTGAGGTCAGGAGTTCAAGACCAGCCTGACCAACAAGGTGAAACCCTGTCTCTACTAAAAATACAAAAATCAGCCAGGCATGGTGGCAGGCGCCTGTAGTCCCAGATACTCAGGAGGCTGAGACAGGAGAACCTGGGAGGCGGAGGTTGCAATGAGCTGAGATCACGCCACTGCATTCCAGCCTGGGCAATGGAGTGAGACTCCATCTCAAAAAAAAAAAAAAAAAAAAGCCAGGAACAGTGGCTCCCACCTGTAATCCCAGCACTTTGGGAGGTCGAGGCGAGCAGATCACGAGGTCAGGAGATCGAGAACATCCTGGTTAACACGATGAAACCCCGTCTCTACCAAAACTACAAAAAATTAGCCAGGCGTGGTGGCGGGTGCCTGTAGTCCCAGCTACTTGGGAGGCTGAGGCAGGAGAATGGTGTGAACCTGGAAGGTGGAGCTTGCAGTGAGCCAAGATCTTGCCACTGCACTCTAGCCTGGGCGACAGAGCGAGACTTTGTGTCAAAAAAAAAAAAATAAAATAAATTTATCTAATATTTCTATAATAGATATAGAACCAGCAGGTAAGACGCTTTTGAGAGGGAAGACTAGAAACACAAGGAAGTGCAGAATTGCACATATAAGCACCTGAGCAATCTTATCTTTTCACTAGACTTAAATGTGTCCACAGTGGGTGCGGTGGGAAGAAAGGTTAAGCAATACTAAAATAAGCCACTTACTGCTGTCCACGCATTTCTTTTGCACCGGGCACACAGCCATCCATCACAGATCTCATGAGAAGGAATACCATAACAACCTATAAAATAATAGCATGTATCCATGCATTAGGTCTTTTTCACCTTTAAAATATTGCAGATCTCAGTACTGAAATAAATAAAAATGGGACACTAGCCTACCATACTGTCTTGATTCTCACTGTATAGAACAAAACATAAGCAAGGTGAATGTGAGTCTTATTGATAACTAACACAACAGTTACAGTGAATACTTATGGAACATCTTGAATGGGTAATAAAATTTTAAACTGTCAAGTCTACTAATTTGTTCACACACAGACATCTTAAAATAAGTTGCAATCCATGGGGCAAAGTTTAAGGAAATGTTAAAAATAATACAATAAATACATTTTAACCTAATATTTTTAAGTTAATACAATTTAAAATTACCTCAAAAATTAAGTCTAACTACCTTTAACCTCAATGATAGGGCAAATGCTGCAAATTCAGAGTTAGCAATGAAGGAGTATTTTCAATTTGATTTGTCTATTCAGTTCACGCCTGACTCAAAATAACTATCTAAGGTGATGGCTGATGATGCAAATATACGTAGCAATTATATGGCATCAAGGAACACATGTCACTCTGACTTCTTGAGATAAGAGAATTTTGAAATATTTAAATGAGTAATTTTTAATATTTCTGATATTAAAACCCCCTCCGTATGAGGGTTAAGATTTAATAAATAATTTTTGAAAATTTCTATAACATTTGAGATGAAAACAAAATAACAGAAATGTAATTTCCCAAGGAAAAAACCTATCACAGTTAACCATGTCCATGAAATAATGAGTTAAAGCATATGTGTATAAAATAGTATGACTACACTGCATAGCTGCTACATTCAGGAATCAGATTATATCCCAATTATTTTGTGTCCTGGTGCTTTACCTATTGTATACACATAATAATGTAAGGTGTGTGTGTGTGTGTGTGTGTGTGTGTGTGTGTGTTACAAATTGCCTTCAATACAAAAAGAAGATGGCTATGATTATATTTCAAGCAGATAGCATTTAAATCCCTTGAGGAAGTAGATAGCATCTAATTAATTAATACGTGATAGATGAGGAAGCTGTTTCAACCCTAATACAAAGCAATTATTACTCTGAGGTAAATACAGAAGATAATATCTATATTATAAACCATTCAAACTACATTGACAGAGGGCAGGCCACACCTAAGTGTGTTACTAGAATGTATGATTTGGTAAGATCTGAAATATTAAAATGCCTTAAAATAGAGTTGTAGTATATGAGATCCCTTTTACATATTTCATAGGATTTACATGGCAGACCAATAAATATTTACCACTTATCCAATTGTTAAAAATAATAAATTTAGATAGGTGTGGAGACTATCTCAGTCCAGGGGTAAAACAACTGTAATGACTGTTCTCCCCTGGAATGCAATAGAGATTCCTATCCTCACGAATGAAAAAAAGTTAACTCAGTACAACAATTCTCAGAACAACCAAAGGAACATTCATTTCTCTTTTAAAAGTCACAAAGAAAAACAGTCATCAATCAATATCAGACTTTCGAATTAAGTTTTTATAAACTAGATCTTAAAGTAAGTAAAATTCAAACATGTGAAAGGAACCCCATGATGACTCCTCACCTGGACCCCAAACAAACCAACAAAAAAAAAACAGACCTGCTCTCCACGGATACTACATGAAAGTGGTGAAAAAAGGATGAATATACTAACTCATACTTTTACCAGAAGAAATGTGAAAAAGAATGATATAACCATTAAGAATGCCAACAGTCCATGCAACAGATCTGACAGGTTCCAAAAAAGTGAGAAATAAAGATGATGTGAAATGCTGAAAAGCCAGTGATTGATGAATTATAGATCCATTTACTTGCATGAACCCGTACGCAGCACTTTGCACAGGAAATAAGAAGACTTGTTCCATCCTCTTCAAGGAAGGCATTGGGTGGAGAATATTCTATATTTTCTTCACTATAAATAAAACACATCTCTGGTATGAGGGGCTTAGTCTTTCCTTCCGACGTAACGACTTCATCTAATTTTGTCTCCCATCTAGCATCATTTTCTTCATTGCTGCTATCTGGCTGAAAAACATAATGTTTCCACATGAGTGAAAAACATGGAAAAGAGCTCATCATTCTAGTCACTCAAATCCACTAACTCCTGTTACAGACACTAACTTCTAACTTTTATTCTTCCTGTTGTCCTCCTTGACCAAACTACTAGTTTTTTTTTAATCAATATTCCACCTCAGATTCCCACCCAAATGTTAATCTGCAGGAAAAGGACAATATTCTATATGTCTGTGCATATAAGAAAGTAACTGGCTACTAAAACTGTGTCTTTCCAAAATTAGTTCGTGGAAAGCATCAATTCTTTTGCTTCTTCATATGCACTAGTTAACAGATCTGTTTTCATTTACTGAAGAATCATACCTTGCTACAATTGAAGGAGTGTATGAAGACCCCAGTTTTAATATGTGCAGCAGTATTAAGAGAGGCTTTAAGAATTTTTGCCTCATCACAGTATTTGAAAGCAAGTGAGAGAGAACTGGCACATGTCACTAAATAAGAAAGGACAATGTATCAAACAAAATTATCACCTCACACCAAAAGATATAAAAAAGTTTAGTATTTACTTGAAAGTATAAGTAATGAATTACCTTACAGATTTTATATTACTTTATGTTTATACTGTATTATTTTATATTAAATCTCCACAAATCTTATGATTTTAGTTTGAATTTTTTTAATTATTGAGAAATATACAGATTATAATATAGAAATAAGAATCAATAAGTAGTTAAAACCCAGAAATTTAATGACTAAAGGAAGAGAAAAATAATGTTTGTCACTCACCAGTGCCACATTAAAAAACATGAAGGGAATACATTATTTCCTCGGTTACAAAAGTCTAAAAATGTGAGATATCACACATTTTCTTGCTCTGAAATGTCTGAACAGAACAGTTTATTTTTATAAGGAACTCTAAGACAGACGTAATCTTGAATAAAATATTTGTTTCTATAAATAAAAATATAACCCGAAACACAATGTTCATGTCAATATACTTCATAATATATTGTACCTTAAAATGAACCACATAGTTCCACCCTTACGAGATTCCTAAAGATATTTCAACTGTTTGAGTGCTGAGGACTGTGACCCTCCATTAGCTGAGGTGCTATCAGTATAATATCTATGGAATGATGCTGAAAACAACATCACGCACAGCAAGCTGATGAGGATGAACTGGAGAATTCAGTTTGTAGTGAGTCTTGGCTGTGTCTTTTGCATGTTCCACATGGGAAGGTGAAAAGAGACACTTAAAATTTGGACCTAGGACTGACATTTCTATTATTTGAGAATGGCATTTTCAAACAAAAAAAACAGAGATAAGTTTAAGTTCTTTGAAAGCTTCTACTATTTGTAAGCTTTAAGTTCTGTGTTTCTTAGTAAAAGAGAAAAGTTGAAAGTAATCCTCCCATGAAATAAAATAAGATACTCAAAAAAGATTTGGGAGATCAAAGTGGAAGGATCGCTTGAGGCCAGGAGCTCAAGACTAGCCTAGGCAACACAGTAAGACCCAGTCGCTACAAAAATTAAAAAATAAATTTAAAAAATTAGGCAGGTATGATGGCTCACACCTATAGTCGTAGCTACTGTGGAAGCTGAGGCAGAGGGATCGCCTGAGCCAGAGTACAAGCCTGCACGGAGTCATGATTGTGCCACTGCACTTCAGCCTGGGCAACAGTGCACGACCCTATCTCAAAAGAAAAAGATAAAGTACTTTCAGAAAAGTGTCTCTCAAGGATGATGTAGAAACTGTTTGTGGTTCTATGAAAGCCATCAGCTACCTAAGGATGTCTTCCTTCTTATGTGCAAAGGAAGCCCACAACAATTTACAGTAATCTTGTGGTATGTGGTCACATGGAAGGCAGAGCAATGAAGGGAACTATGACAGCAGGCTCCTTTACCTTGTGGTATGGCATGAGCAGAGTGCAGATGGCACAGTGTGGCTTCATCCTGGCCACTGTTGCATTATACTCTTGCTCAGCTGCGAAGTTAGGGGACTTCGTCTGCCAAAGGTGGATGAGAGGTTTCGCCCAAGACTCTGTTTCTTCCACTTCCTCCTCAATGGACAGAACCTCAGGCAATTCTTAAGGGAGAAGGCAGGAAAATACCGTGAGCATGGGAACCAGGGAAAACAATCACCCTAAGTACAAAAGAAGTAAACATTCCACAGAATCTGTGACATTAAGGCCGGAAACCAAAGCTACTTTGTCTTTCAAATACATCCTGAGAGAGCCAGGATAAGGGAAGTTGCCTTATAATCCTCCTTAAGCCTCAAAGACTAGATCAGATCCCACGGCCAGACAACCACCCTCATTTTGTGACCCTCCCTATCTCTACCAGAAATAATTACACTGTTCCCTCCTTCCCACATTACTTCTTCCATGTCTCTACTGCTACGGTAAAAGCTCCAATACTAAAATAGGTTTATGTGTATGAGATTATCTTCTAGTTATCAGAGGAATTCACAGTCCAGAAACTACTTCGTCAATATTTTTACTTTCTTCATCTAACATAGTACACGGCTCAATAAAAGTTTAATTGAACTTCACTGAATTAAATTCTGGGCTCAAGAATTTATTACAATTAACATTTACAGAGCAGCTATAAAGTGCCAAGCAATATACTGGCATTACATGGATATAAAAGAAAATCCCTAGTCAGATCTTCTCATAAAATACCCCTAGAGGGTCAAGTCTTTAAAATGTATATTTCTTTTTCTTTCTTTTTTTCTTTTTTAAGATGGAGTTTTGCTCTTCGTGCCTAGGCTGGAGTACAATGGTGCAATCTCAGCTCACTGCAACCGCCACCTCCAGGATTCAAGCCATTGTACTGCCTCAGCCTTCTGGGTAGTTAGGATTACAGGCACCCACCACCACGCCTGGTGAATTTTTTTTGTATTTTTAGTAGAAATGGAGTTTCACCATGTTGGCCAGGCTGGTCTAGAACTCCTGACCTCCGGTGATCCACCCACCTCAGCCTCCCAAAGTGCTGGAATTACAGGCATGAGCCCCCGAGCCTGGCCTAAAATGTATATTTCTTTACTCCACAAGAACAGCACTTTATAAAATCTTACAGAGCACCAGAAAAATACAGAAAGACAAACATGTTAGAAAAATACTCTTCAATGCCTATAGCAGAGGGCAGTACATCAGAGCAAGTGGCCAGAATAAAAGCTGCACCCAGTGTCTAGGGCTGTGACACATTCTAAACATCTGCATAAGTAGCTTTCAAAGTCTGATAAATGAATACTGTAGAGCAACGTGCTTAACTATAAATCACAGGTGAGTGAGTGTGTTCCAGCCCTTGCCATGTTGACTTACCTGTTTTAGAAAAAGTCAAATTAGATTTGCACTGATGGCAAAATGGGAAGGACTGAACCCAAAATATGTCAAATGCCAACTGTAGCACAAAGGGTGGCATTATGATTATAATAATCACATTATCATGGTGCTTGTTCTTATTATTTTTACAATGGAAAACACTTCGTATTCACCCATGGGTAGAGTATTTGAAAACAAAAGATAAGAATCTTTGCCTATATTTGCAATGAAGTAATCTGACTCTAAATGTAAACTGTTTCTCGCAGCACTTGGCCTCACTGTAATAGCAAAAGGAGATGGCTAAAAAATTATTATAGCACAGGATATACTACAGCTAATTTTATGCATTTATGATTTAATACCGCAGCTTTATATTTGGTTACATCTGTGTTTGTGTGCATATGTTGTGATAAATTTTAACTTTTTATAATAGATTTATGTTTATAGTAGTAAATGATAAAAGTCTTGTATCTGCATAGTTTATGCATTCATGACATATCTTTTTCTTAATTTTTTAAATATTTCTAGGCTACATGATTCATTTGTGAGTTTTTCAAATTGCTCTGAGTCTATGAGAAATGTTCTAACGTATTTATTGAAAAAAAATTGCATGTAAGTAGACTCAAACAATTCGAACCAATGATGTTCAAGGAGTCAACTGGAATTGAAAGACAACCACAGTTCTCAAAATATTATCTGTGAACTCCAGGGGATGCACAATCCTGTAGCATGGCATCTATATAGTCAAAACTACTTTCATAATAACACCCGTGATTTGACTATGTTACCCATTTGAGATTTGTAACGGTGATACAAAAGCAGTAGACAGTAAAATTGTTGGTGTCTCAGCATGAATCAAGGCAGTGGCACCAAAGGAATCATTATATTGACTACCTCATACTTACAGAGGTAACAAAAAGGCAGTTTCTCTTAATAATGCCTTTGATGGGGGGAAAAAAGCATCAATTTTATTAAATCTGTGAAAAAAAGGAATGTATGCGTAAAGTATTTCTGTACACACTGAAGTTCAAGAGTGGTCTTTAAAAAAGCACTTGTGCAATTAATTGAATTGCAGGTTGAACTACCTGCCATTTTCATGGAACGCCACTTTTTCCATGAAAAAAATTATTAGCAGACAAACTACAGTCATTCAGACTTGGGTGGCTGGCAGGAATTTGAAGCCCTCTGTAGAACTTTTCAGCTCAGTTATTGTGTTCTTTACCTCCAGAATATGTTTGGTTCTCTTTTATGGCTTCTATCTCTTTGTTGAAATTCTCAACTTGTTTGTGCATTGTCTTCCTGATTTCATTTAGTTGTCTATCTGTATTCACTTGCAGCTCACTGAGCTTCTTTAAGATTATTATTTTGAATTACTTTTAGGCAGTTTGTAAATCTATATTTCTTTATTGTTGGTTACTGAGGTTTTATTTTGTTCCCTCAGTGGTGTCATGTTTCCCTGATTATTCATGTTTCTTGTGACCATGAGTTGGTATCCATGCATTTGAAGAACCAGTGACTTATTCCAACCTTTGTAGACTGGCTTTGGCTTGGAAAACCCTTCACCAGTCAGTCCATCCAAATCTTCTAGGCAGGCCATCTGGCATGGTCCAAGGGTAGGCTTGCTCCTGGAATCCTCCGGCCTTGTGTCTGCATCAGTATGTGAGCTGGCCTGGTACCTGGGTTCATGGGGTTGGATCTGGAGCCTAAGTTCACCATGTAAGAACTGAAGCTTGGGTCTACTGAGTTAGGCCAGGATCTTGGGTTCATGGGGGCCAGCTTGGCACCAACATTCCACTGGTGTGGTCCTGTCAACTGCATCCACAGGGATGTTCCTGGATGTTTGGTCTGTGGGAGTTGACCCAGTGCCAGGGTCTTCTGTGGTAGATCTGTACCCTGGGTTCACTAGGGCAGGCATGAAACCCAGGTCCACAAGTGCTGGTCTACATCCTAGACCAGGGGACCAGCTTGGAGCCTGGGTCTATGGGGGTTGTCTTGGCTCTGGAGTGGGCCTGGAGTCTGGGACTGCAAATGCTGGCTACTGTTGAGGCAGACTTGGAGGCTGGCTCCGTGGGTGCTGGTCTGGAGTCTAAGGACATGGGTACTGACCTGACACTTGAGCTAGTCTTGAGGCTGAGAGATGGCCTGACACTGGAGCAATCCTGGAGGCTCAGTCTGCAGGTACCAGCCAGGAATCCAGGGCTGTGGGACTGTGTGGTGCTGGGTTTCACTGCAACAGACCTTAGATTGGGATCTGAGGCAAAATCTGTTTCTCATGTCACTCTCCTTCCGACACAGGTATCCCTATCCCTCTCCTCACTGTACCGCCTGGGATTAGGGAAGTGGTAATACAGGTAATGCGAAACTGTCCTTCCTATCTCTTCAATGCATCTTTTTCCTTATCTGTGCTATACTCAGGTGCCATCATCTCTCATCTGGTTCCTGTACCTCTTTTGAAGGCATTTTTGAGCATTGATAGTTGTTAAATTGATGTTTCTGCCAGGGGACAAGCGCTGTGAAGTCCTATTCCACAGCCTTGCTGATGTTTCTAATTATTTTTTATGGTTTGGGAAAATCATTATTTTTTATGAAAATAAATGTAACTGTTTATGTAAATGTAGTTTTTATTGCTATTTTTAAATGAATTAATATAATTTAAATTTTCCCTGGTGTGATTTCCAGTAAGTAAATATCAATAAAATGAACCCACAAAAAAGGAAATAAAAGAATCTTCTTTCAGGTCCTCAGAAGAGATAAGAACATAAGGTTTCCTGAGACCAAAAAGACTGAGAACCACTGGCATATACATGTGTACATTTTTCTAAAAGTGTTAGTATCAAAGAGTCACTGCTAAACAATACAGGTCTTAAAAAGACCTGATGTAGGCTTCGCTCTTAAAGCCAAGCAGTAACTTCATAATCAGCTTGCCTTAATCAACTTGAAATACTTAAGCAAAAAGAAAACAAGAGTCAATACAGCAAAAAGGCCTCCTTTTCTCCCTAGGTTCTTTCATGAATGTCTGCAAGGTTTGCCAGAAATTGAAGAAAACAAAGATTTTATGCCAAGAGCACTTAATTTTTTTCTTCCTCAGTCAGTGAGCCTCTTACTTCATGGTGGAAACCCGTACTCCTAGACTAAGATTTTTACAAAAACATTGTCATTCCTTGTAGCAAGTAACATGCAGTCAAGAAAACCACGAGCCTAAATACAAATCAGTTCCTCAAATCTATGTAAGCCTTTCTAAATTTACAGAAGCCCAGTATACAGGCACCAAGGTATGAGGAACTTTGTCCTAAATAAGGAAACATAAGCAGTGGCTAAAAGGGCCATCCTATGTAAGAGGGCTAGCCCCTAAACAAACACTACTGTGAGGTGGAAATGGGGAAACTAGATACTAACTTGGATAAATGTACTGAAGAAACCTGTCGAAAATATTGCCACCTTGCCAACAATACCTTCAATAGCTGTTTTCAAATTTTTTAATCACCATGTCAATAAAAATAAAAATTTATTTTATAAATTGTTTCATTTTATAAACGAACTTGCCTATAGATGAAACTCCTGGATCATATACACAACAGACTGAAATTTTTTTTATAGTAGTATTAAAACTATTCATTCTCACTTAGACCCAGGAAACCAATCATCACCTCTTACTCTGAATATTTCTGGCAGAATTAAAAACTCGAGGACAAAGGTAGTAGAAATAGCTATGCAAGCAGGGCCTAAGAATAGTTCTCAAAAAGAAATATGAGTTAAAACAAAAATATCTGATTTATATGTGTGCCAGCTGGGTATTAAGAAACGGACCACAACTTCTGCTTCTACAATTACCTATAGGTAAAATCACAGTAATTAGCCATTCACAGCCTGCTTACAACCCTCCCTTCTCAGCCTTTCCAAGGTGTCTTAAATGCATCTCCAAAGCTATTCTCCCTGCTTGCCATTCAAATCACACCGCCCACTCCTCAGGACCATAAACAATTCTGTTTTTCAAACACCTCAAAGGGATAGCTAGATTTCTGTCTTGTCATGATCATTAAATAGACAATCAGTATCACCTCTGATGCTCAAGCAATGATTCCCCAACAGTCAGAGAGGTCTGCCTGGAAGAGACTCAATCCCACAGGACATGTTATGAGAAGGGGAGGCCCCATTAATTTGAAGCACAGGAAATCCTAAAAACTTTCTGGTTCTAATAAGAAAGTCAGGCTTGCTGAAATTCACTTTGAGTATCTTAAGACATTCAGAGAATCTCCAAAAGTTTTCTACTTACACTAATTTGCAGTATTCCTGCAGATTAATAAAACTTTCCAAGGTGAGGGTCACACTGAGATGTTGTTAGCAACAGTGTAAACATACATTATTTATTTTAATGATTATTTATTTTTCGTTGCTTTTTATACACATTAATTTGTATTACTTTTCATACAAAAGTGTAAACGACTTTTACATAAAGTAAAAAGTCACACTAGAAAATATATATTTGAAAACATTAGTCCAAGTGACACCAAGTTATTCTAAGATAAGCATGGCTTTAATTGTAGAGCTCTGCTCCAACCTATCAGAATAAATTAAAATAATGCTTCATTCATGCAGTCTATACGGTCTTGGTTGGGTGATGATTCTAAACCTATTTCTCAATCTGTAAAATGAGTACAAGATTAGTTAAATGTCAGGGTTTTCCAACAAGTTATATGAGATAGCCATAAAGCTGCTATTTGCTGGTATGCGCAACCTAGTACTTCAGTACATGATGATCCTTCCCCTCTAGGCCTTCAACATAATCTCTGCAAAGGTCTGTGGGGGTTCAGTCAGGCTGGTGGGGAAAATTTTAGTTATAATAGCCACAAACCCTCTTGGAAGCCTTGAGAGTTTGCATAACTTCGGTAATAAACCTGGCTGAAGGCAGCCTAGTCCCCTTACCTTTATTTAAATAAATTAGAGTAGAAACAAAGGAATGTGGGGTGTTTATCTAACTCACTTGTTTACTCATGTGGTCTTTTTTTTTTTTTGAGACAGAGTTTCACTCTTGTTGCCCAGGCTGGAGTGCAATGGCTTGATCTCGACTCACTGACACCTCCGCCTCCTGGGTTCAAGTGATTCTCCTGCCTCAGCCTCCCGAGTAGCTGGGATTACAGGCGTGCACCACCACACCCGGCTAATTTTGTATTTTTAGTAGAGATGGGGTTTCACCATGTTAGCCAGGCTGGCCTTGAACTCCTGACCTCGGATGATCTCCCCACCTCGGCCTCCCAAAGTGCTGGGATTACAGGCATGCACCACCACACCCGGCTAATTTTGTATTTTTAGTAGAGATGGGGTTTCACCATGTTAGCCAGGCTGGCCTTGAACTCCTGACCTCAGATGATCTCCCCACCTCGGCCTCCCAAAGTGCTGGGATTACAGGCATGAGCCACTGTGCCCAGCCTACTCATGTGGTCTTAATGCTAACCTTTGGTCTACCATGGGTGCTTAATTGCTTTCTACTCAGGAAGCCCACAATGTCAACTACCTTCTAGTGGTGTTGACTCAAGCCTTTGTCAATTAATCTTTACTGAATAAACGTTGAGTCTCGCTGGCTGGTCGGGGCCATGGCTGTGACTACGTGGCCCGGACACTCAGTAGAACTGGCAGAGCAGACTATCTGTGTGTCAGTGTACTTTACTCATCAGTCATTGGGCCAGGGTCTGCAGGACAGAACCCCGCAGCAGCCATCCAGAAAATTTCTGAAAATGTATGCTGTAAATACTAACCTTTTAAGATGACAACACAGATTAGAACAGAGCCAATCTAGACAGACACCAAGTTATCTCCTATATATAAGTATTTCCATCAAACGGTTTAGCCTTGTAGGGAAAATAAAAGCCTTTATTCGCCCACTCACTCAAAAACATCACTGAATATAATTGATGGTAATAAAGAAATAATGTCCTTTACAAAAGTATCTAAAAGAATCTTTTTTAAAATATGCAAATAAATTATGGCATAGCTATATAATGCATGCATTAGAAGAAATGCTTTTGAGGATTAATGAAATATACAGTATGAATATATACATTACACAACATATTAGTTGAATATAATATTATAATCAATAAAAATGGGAACACAAAACCGTGTATAGGGAATATTGCCAATTCTATTAAAAAAGTTAAATGTCTGAAATAAAGAGGCTTTTTAAGTTTTCATAGTTATAAAAACATGTCATAAGTTTTTTAAAAACTGCTGTCAAAATAATATTAGGTGAGAACTATGAACTGGGGGAAACCTTGCCTTAAGAACAGATTTTTGCCAGATTCATTCACTCACTCAGGACAGTATCTTTGAACAAATTTTGTTACATGTAAGTGATGTCCCTAAGGAAAATTATTCAGGCCATTTGTGAAAGGGCTGCTGCCAAGACTTGTGGATGGAACTCAGCAGATGAGAAAAGCTATCAACTCCACTACAGTATAATTTCCCTTTGCCAGTCATCACACTCATTCTGCTGCTTGGGGTGATGCTCCAGTGAGGTGTTTTGGCTGGTACAGCACCATTCTCTACTATGAAGAGCACAGCAGCATCTGTTAAGTTTCAGGTACTTGAGCAAAATCTCAGTCCTGGGACGCATTTATATATGGTTTCAAACATCCTGCAGGGAATGGGGGGTGTAGTGGGGTGGGATAAGTGCAGAAGTGAGATACTCAAAAAGGCAAAGATTCAAACTTGGGAACTTTATAATTTCTGTACTGAATAATGTATGAAACTATATTAAAGTGATTTTTTTTGAAATGCTGACCTTCAAATGTTTATAAAGCTGTGTTCAAAAGTACAAAAGAGAAAAAAATTATAGGACTTTAGGTATGATTTTACTAAGAAGTGGTGACATTGAGAAAAAATCAAATTCTGCATTATAGTTCCCCCAAGATGCTAATGTAATAATGGATAGCAGAGAATTCTACAGTTTAAAGTCTAAAGCACTTAAGAAATTAAATGGATGTATATAGTTTTGTTCTTTATGTATCACCTCTCAATAACACTGATATGAAAGTATTTCAAAAGGATACATTCCAAATGACTCTATATACACTTTAAATAAGAGAAACATTCCAAAGAACACAACTTCAAAATTCCTATTACCAAAAAAAAAAAAAAACCCATGATAATTATGCTACCTCTGAGGAGACAGGTTTCACCAGGAACTATGGCACTACCAGTGTGGCTTAAGTTTCTTAAAGAACATTAGCTCATATTTTATATACATTTTATAACACGCATGAACAAAAACAAGGAATGCTGGGAAGTTTATCTACACTATTAACAAAGGTATCTGGCTATAATCAGACATTTATATGTGTCCATTTCAACTTCTTTTACCAGTATTCTAGCTATTTTGGGAGGTTGTTAGTGTTGAAAAAGTAGGCTGGGCACAGTGGCTCACGCCTGTAATCCTGGCACTTTGGGAGGGCGAGGCAGGTGGATCACTTGAGGTCAGGAGTTCGAGACCAGCCTGACAAACATGGTGAAATCCAGTCTCTACCAAAAATACAATACAAACATTAGCCTAGAATGGTGGCAGGCGCCTGTAGTCCCAGTTACTCGGGAGGCTGAGACAGGAGAATCATTTAAACCTGGGAGATGGAGGCTGCAGTGAGCCGAGATCGTGCCACTGCACTCCAGCCTGGCAGTCATAGCAATAGTCCATCTAAAACACAAGAGTGTAGAGTGTAAACTTTGGAACTGAACAGACAGTATTTAAAACCTGTTATCTACCACTTACTAGCTTTGTGATCTAGGGCAAGTGAATTCATGTCTATGAGCTTCGATTGCCTTACCAGTAAAAATGATGCTAGCATCATCTAAAAGAATTATAAGTAATGGTTACTAGTAATGTACACAACAAACAGGAGGAAACCAGCTCAGTCAATTCTCACATTATGGTAGGAATGAGAAGAAGAAAACTCCCAAAGAAAGCTGGCATATCCTTGGGAAACTTAGCTGTCAACATGGCACCAGAAGGAACATATTCTGAGCGTCAAATCAAAGATAGGCAAAAAAGGAGAAAGAGCCACATGATCTGAAGAGAAATAATAGTATTATACATTTTAAAATTGCTAACAGAGTAAAATTCTCATGTTCTCACCACAAAATGTTATGTATTTAAGGTGACACATAAGTCAACTAACTTATCCCACATTGTACTAATAAAACGTAACACCATTTTGTACCCCATAAATTTATACAATTATAAATTGTCAATTTACAATTAAAAAACAAAGACAGGTACTAAGCATATGAAATTCACCATATGCTAGGTAATATAACAGATTCTGGAAATAAGAAATTAAAAGCAACAGCCCTTTCCCTTTATGGAGTTCAAAACTACCCATGGGAGGCAAGTGCGGTGGCTCACGCCTGTAATCCCAACACTTTGGGAGGCCGAGGCAGGAGGATCACTTGAGGCCAGGAGTTCGAGACCAGCCTGGCCAACATGGAGAAACCCTGTCTCTACTAAAAACAGAAAAACTAGCCGGGTGTGGTGGTACGTGCCTGTAGTCCTAGATACTCGGGAGGCTAAGGCAGCAGAATCACTTGAACCCAGGAGGCGGAGACTGCAGTGAGCCAAGATTGTGCCACTGCACACTAGTGTGGGCAACAGAGTAAGACTCTGTCTCAAACAAACAAACAAAAACTACCCATGGTAAAAACCTCCAGATTCATAAGCTATTTCATTAACAGCATATACAATACAAAGTCAAAAAATGGCAAAACAAGATCTCCAAGCAAGAAACTATTAGCACTAGCATGATGTAATCTACATGAAAAAGAAGCTCCCCATACCAAAAAAAAAAAAAAAAAAAAAAAAGTCAGCTTTGGTCATCTATGTAAATGATAGCAGGAATCATAGATATTTTGACCCAACAACTAATAGGAGTTATCACGTGGCAGATCACACAAAACAGCTGCTAAGGAGAGAACTTCAAGTAGGGCGGCCATCACACCAACTAAGGAAGATAAAGACATGGACTATTCAGGGGAGCATACAGAAGTAAGGAGAGAACAAGGCTATACATACTCTTCCTCTCATTTCCCTTCAAAATACATTACATAGTCCTGTCAGCTCTACTTCATGAAAGATTCAATCTTCTCCTGGGGGTCCCCAAGAAGATTCTTAACCCAGATCCATGGCTCACTCACTTGAAGGCATTATCAAGTTTACTCCTCAAGAAAAGACGTTATCAACAACTATGGAAATATTTATGTAATACTCAAACACATATACATATCATAGCCAATCATTTCTCCTTAAGTTTCTACTTTTTAAAGCACAACAAAAATCTCTGTAAAACAAAACAAAGAACATAAACACTAAAACAATGGAATATCAGTCCAGAATGTATAGGTTCACTTGATAGGTATAAAAATATACTCATCTCACCATTTCTCTGAAGCCTGGGAACCTAACACCTCCAAAAGGGAAAAGGACTAAAACAACTCTATGAAAATTAAAATGCTGATAAAGAGAGCCACCTTCTAACCATTCACTAGCTGGAAGTCTTGGACATGTTACTTAAACTCCATGACCAACGTGCACAAATGCCAACCTGCAGAATGTTGCCAGCCAGGACTAAGTTTTCATTGGCCAGTGGCAAAACAAAGAATATGAAGACATAAAGTCACCACAATATTAAAATTTAAAATATACATAAACTTTCCATGCTGATTCTCCATCTTCAGAGCTAATTTTACAACCAAAGAAAAGGTGAAAATAACAATGAAAAAAAAAACTGTACCAAAATATGTGCTAATTCAGTGGTCTATAAGGCTAAGACATTCTGTCTCCAAGAAAAAGAAACTGTGTTCAGGTTGAAAAAAATGTAAAGTAACACACTTGAGTTGTATGAAATTGCAGTTTTCATAGAGTAAAAAAAATTTCAAATATTGACAATTTCATATATATTACAACCTAATACAATCATTATTTTTCTAAAGAATTGAATGCACCATGAAACTGTGCTATCAAAATCTGTTCCTGGGTAGTTTTCTACAAGACTTTAAGAGTAACAAGGTTATGGTTGAATTTATTTATAAGTTAATTTTAAAAAAATAACAAGGCATACATGAACTCAAAAGAATCAAACTCTCTATTATCATCTTACAATCTCCATGCTTTTAGCACATTCAGAAACCTGATCATAAGATTCCATGCTAATCATTGTTTAGAAAAGTTTCAAAATTGAACGTAAGAAATACAGAAAGCAACAGCATCACATAAATTATAAAGCCAGCATTTTTGTCTCTAATTTAATCAAAACCTGACCAAGCCACTAGCATAATAAAGGTGAGGTGGTTTTGATTTTTATTCACCATACTACAGTAAAAATCAATGCCACTGGGACTTCCAGTGGAATTTACTGGCAGAAATCAAGCTAAACTGAGAACACCAAATTATTATTACAAACCTAAGCACTAGATAAAATATCCATTTTATCTGAGTGCCAACAACATCTAATGTTTTGTGTCCACATAACGCAGGAAAACACTGGCTGTGACCTATCAACAAACATTCCAAGCCAATCTACTTAGTAATCTGCTGAATTTGCTGTTTTATTGCTTAAACAGACAGAACTATAAATGTGCTTATTATGAAAGTATAGTAATATCTCAAGCTAAAAAGAATTGATGGAACAAAGAGATCATTATGTAAAAATTAATAACATTTGGAGCATGACATGCAGCAGCCATCAAACAGCATTTATTTTTCCAAACTGGCAGGGAAAAGAACTTTTTACAGAGGGGAAAGACTTTCAATAGGAGATGTACCTATTCACTAAGCCAAGTAGCAGCCTGCCTACCCTAAAGCAGACAGTCATGTACCCAGTAGCATCTGGAAAACAAAAGATTGTTTTTAATATTTAAAATAACATTTATATTTAATACTTAAAAAAAATTGTAATTTCTGAATCAAAAAGACATCGTCATTATATTTGGTCAACATATTCACTTAATAAATCCTTAAAATAAGAGACACAAAATTAAGACTGGCAAATCTACATCAATACAGTTAAAACAGAGAGAGTAACAGCTTGCCAGCAGCAGGAGGGCATAATTTTCCCCAAACACCTATCTACAAAAGGTAAAGGGCAACAGCCAATTCTAAATTCTAACTCTTTGATTTCTAGTTCTATTTCTAAATTCCACTTCTAAGTAATGTCCTTTTGTTTGAAGAACAATTGCAAAGTGTCTAAGATAAGCCAGCTTGTGTAGTAAAAGTACCAGCAGGACAATGACTACAAGACACGGGGTGAAGTACTCAGAAAATACCACAGGAAATCCCAGGCAATGCCAGAAAAAAAAACAACCTAGAATGAAGTGCAATCAGTGGGCAGTTCTAGTCCTGGGAAAACACACATAGGACGAGTTTAGTATTCAATTGCTTATAAACAATTGTTTTTTTGTTGTTGTTTATTTGTTTGTTGGTTTGTTTGTTTTTTGGAACCAGAGTCCTGCTCTGTTGCCCAGGCTGGAGTGCAATAGCATGATCTCAGCTCACTGCAGCCTCCACCTCCCAGGTTCCAGCGATTCTCTTGCCTCAGCCTCTCAAGTAGCTCGGATTACAGGTGTGCGCCACCGCACTCGGCTAATTTTTGTATTTTTAGTAGAGACGGGGTTTTGCGATGTTGGCCAGTCTGGTCTCGAACTCCTGACCTCAGGTGATCCGCCTGCCTCGGCCTCCCAAAGTGCTGGGATTACAGGCATGAGCCACCAAACCCAGCCTATAAACAATTGTTCTAATAAAAGAAATGTGAACTAGAGAAAATCATTTAGGGAAGTAATCAAATTTAGTCAAACGGGACTTCCTGAGATTTCACTTACTTAAAAGTGAATAAATGTATAAATTTTATTCTTCAAAACAACAGAAAACCTGGGTTAGATGGGTTAAATGATGGTTAAACACCAAGAAAGATCTCCAATTCCACCTCTTCCGTCTCTATATTTAAATATTCAATCCATTATTGAATAAAATATTATATATATATATAGACTTCCCAAGAAATAAATTACTGTAACATTGCCTGAAATACACTCTTAATCTAATCCTCAAGGCATGCAGACATTACAGAGATAGGGATCAGGGTGTAAGCTGTCTTTAATTTCAAAAAGATGCTTAACAGCCCATTACAGTAGTGCACTTGCTGAAGTGATGACTGATGAAGAGTTATTTGGAAAATTCAGATTAGAGAAAATCAGACCCAAAACCAGGGCTTTAATCTGAATATTGCCAATATCCAAACTTGTATTAACAGATGAGGCTGCCTCTGCACTTGACTAAACACAGTACACTTGGTTATCTGCATCTTTCCAACTTTCTGTGTTAATTATTCTAGAAAACATAAAATTATAGTTGAAGAGTCATAAGTAAAACTTTAGATTAATGGCAATCAGCTCTTCGGAAAAGCAGCCTTCAATCTGTCACCACATGCTATTTCAGGGGATTCAAAATGCCCAAAATCCATACATGAACTTACAGGTTAGGAACACTTATCATTCATGACCAAGCCTCACATTTTACACAGGAGGAAAGAGGCCAGAGAGAGGACTTACCCAAAGTCAAAAAACATATAAAGCACAAAGTCAATACTCCAGATCTATTGACTGTTACTCAACCAGACTTTTACTCAGTGGGTGTTCAAAGATTTTGCAACTGCTTGTGCCAGATGCCCTAGAGGCATTAATCGCCAGCCTAAGTTTCATTTTAAATTTCTCACTTAGAAGAAGAGGTATAAACTTGACCACATGGGTAGGAATTCTTAGAATAACTTTCTCTTCTATCATATTGCCCTTCACCATCCAAGCCTAAGTTTCAGGCAAGCAAGCTCTCTTGTTTTTGTTTGTTTCTTGATTTTGTTTTCCACTTTTTCTTTTTCTCAAGTGTGCACTTAAGTAAAGGTGTAGGCTTTTAAGACTCCAGCTCTGCATGTCTGAGGGGTCCTTTAGTGTCCTAGTTCTGATCGCTCTGCACCCATTCTGGTCCTGGCAAATTTCTCCTAAACGGCCACAACTTGGCTCTCCCTTACCAATCGGCTGTCACTTTCTCCCCCTCCTTACAACAGCAACAACAAAAGTCATTATGTGCCAAACACTTTTTTAACCCTCAAAACAATTCCTCCATGTGGCAGGTGCTGCTACCATCACTACTTTGTAAACGCAGGCACCGAGGCATCACACAGCAGAGTGCTGGAGCCGACTGACCCTGATTTGTAGGCATGGAGAGATATTATCCTTTGTGCTATTTTTGCCTCTCTATGCAAGTATAAAAGTTGTTTATTTTATATTATCCATTATTTCTAGTTGTTTTATACCTAGGGTATTATCAGGTAACCCACTCCATCATATTGACACTCTGTAAAAAACACTTGTTTGGCCAAATATAAAAGAAATGTTTGTCACAGAAAATATGAAACATTATCAGCATAAAAAATAAAATTAAAATCACCTAATAACAGTCTTGCAATTTTCTTATAAATTTCCAGTTAACTTTCACAGACTCCAACAAAACTTCACTGTCAGCACAAGTATGTTAGCTATACTCACCACTAGCACATGGTGGGAATCGCTGAGCAGAGGAGTATCACTGTGTCAGCAAATGCCATGTTCACGAAGTCCTCTGTACACTAGCACAGCTTGTCCTTAGTTTACAATTGCATTAGAAACATCATTAACCTCATCTCTTAACCAAGGGGATTGGATGCACAACAAGCACAAAAGCAGTGAGCAGACTAGAAGTAACAGTAGGAAAAGCTGGAAATTTTTTATTGAGAACAATTTTTCCATTTTTAATTGAAAACAATGTAGTAAAATAAGAAATGTTGGGAAACAAATGCACACACGTGCAGGATGAAAGCTTCAAAGAACAAACAATGCACTATGAGGCCAGGAGAAAGGGGACAGAGGTGTGATAAAGCACATGTTCAGATACTGATGTCAATGCAGGATTAGCCCAATGTCACCTCAAGGGAAGTTCTGGAGTTGGCGTCAGCACGATTAAAGTGCTGCTGATGAGAATGCTCGTGAGAAGAAGCTTGCCATGGCTTAAAACATTTGTGAGTGTGAATGACATCAAAATGGGCAGCAAGGCAACAGAGACCAAAGCTGGTGAGGGATGAGAAATTAATTACCTCATGGGTACAATGTACACTATTCAGGTGATGGTTAGACTGAAGTCCAGACTTCACCACTATGCAGTATATCCATGTAATAAATCTGGACTTGTACCCCCTAAATATATTTTTAAAATTTCAAACCTGCAGGGCCGGGCACGGTGACTCAAGCCTGTAATCCCAGCACTTTGGGAGGCCGAGGTGGGCAGATCACAAGGTCAGATCGAGACCATCCTGGATAACACAGTGAAATCCCGTCTCTACCAAAAATACAAAAAATTAGCCGGGCGTGGTGGCAGGTGCCTGTAGTCCCAGCTACTTGGGAGGCTGAGGCAGGAGAATGGTGTGAAGCCGGGAGGCAGAACTTGCAGTGAGCTGAGATTGCACCACTGCACTCCAGCCTGGGCGACAGTGCGAGACGCCATCTCAAAAAAAAAAAAAAATTTAAAACCTGCAAAGGTGTAAGTACTTTCTGAAACCATCAGATAATTACTTGCCTCAAAATATTTCCAATGTAAACAAACCTAGCTGAACTGTATTTTACCACTTAACCTTATATTGGTGGCATTATCCCAAGAGTGCTAAAGATGATACTTTGAAAACATTCTATACAGCTGCATAATGTTTCAGTGAATTGCTACAGCATGACCATGCTTCCCTTGAACAATTCCCTTTTATGAGATATTTAACTTATTCAACGTAGGCTTTCATCTCCATGGCAACTATTCTCTGTGTGGAAATATCACACTGCGTGTGTGTGTGTGTGTGTGTGTGTGTGTGTGTCCATACAGGTGTATGTACACACATTTATGTTTCAAAGAATAGTTTTATAAAGCAACAGAAATACAAACTGCAAAGATCAGGAAATTTAAGTTCACTAGTGACTTCTACTGAACTGACTTAGTCTTGATCTTTCTTGTTTTCTTCCTCACACGACACTCCTTTCTCAGCAATCCAAAAAAAAAAAAAAAAAAAAATCCTAGGAAAAAAACCCATTCTCTAATTAATGTGCTGAAGACAACAGTATGCATCATTCCTTTGCTGTGGGTGGGAAAAAAAACCACTCTCAGGACCACCATAGCCTGTACAACCATCATAGCCTAAATAAGCTAGTCCTCAAGAAGGAGTCACTTACTGACCCAACGTGATGTCACAGCTCCAAAAGCCCTCAAACTCCAAGGCACCAGCCACATCTACAATGGGTCAGCTGCATTTTAACTTTGAGGTAATTCTAGAAGTTGGCACAGTGGTAGAGAGATTTTCAATTCTGTCAAGATACAAAACTGAAAGAGCTGACACATTAAATATATACTTTATCACATTTCTACAGGTAATTAAAACAACATGTTTTTCTATACACATATATAGAGAGACTCTTTCCTGGACAAGGATTTACATTTTTCTTTTAATATGACAGTATGTAACACGTTGAGGTATTTAGCTTTTTAATGGCTGATTTCAAGGATTACTGATTGCCTTATCCAGGGCATTCCCGGTCTTGAATCCATAAGTGATTTAAGCTACCATGATTGCAGTGAAATGTTCACTACCAAAAGCATGATAGGGGAAGCAAAGGAGAGGAATGAGAGTAGGGAGACAGATACATGGACAGACAAATAACAAACCACAGTGTAAGGTGATCATGGTGCAAGAGAACCAAGCACATATGGAGTCTATGGGCGGTAGAGGTGGAAGAGGAGAGGTGAGTGGTGACAAGGGATTGAAACATTCCAAGACGGAAAAGAGTGCCACACATAATGTAACAGCCTGGGCAAACGCATGGAAGCAAAAGCAGCAGGGGGAGGGTAAGGAGAAGTTGTCTAAATCAGGGGTCCCCAACTCCCAGGCCATAGACCAGTACCAGTCCGTGGCCTGTCAGTAAACAGGCCGCACAGCAAGGGGTGAGCAGAGGCCTAAGCTCCACCTCCTATGAGATCAGCAGTGGCATTATACTCTCATAGGAACACAAAACCTATTGTGAACCAACCATGTAAGGGATCTAGGTTGCACACTCCCTATGATAATCTAATGCCTGATGATCTGAGGTGGAGCAGCTTTATCCCAAAACCATCCCCACCCCTATACCCCTGCCCCTATCCATGGAATAACTGTCTTCTACAAAACCCGTGCCTGGTGCTAAAAAGGTAGGGGAATGATGGTCTAAACAGAAAGGAAGACTCATGTAGGAAAGTTAAGGGAAATGAAGCTAGAGAGAGCAAGTAGCATTGAATGACAACTGGTTTCAAAGCCACAAAAAGAAATTGAGCATTTAACCTGTACTGAAGCATTTTACAATTCTAGGAAACATGAGAGCTTCTGAGCAGGCATCCTCACCAACCAAAAACAAAGAAAGAAATACTGTCACAGATTTCTAAGCTGGCCGCCCTCCAGTAGGTTCATCACTTCTAGTATGTTCCATGGCCAGAGAGAGAGCGTTGCCCTCTCCCCTAAGTGCATGGGTGCACCAGAGCATGCATAGTTCACCCATGTACTTCATACACATCCTCGTTCCCTATGGACAGTGAACTCAGGAAAGAGCAGGAATATGGCAATAATATCAACAAATGGCAACAGAAGAATATGTACATATCCTGGATGCTTCGAGAATAAAACCCAAACAGCTTTGCTTATCAGTCTAGGTTTCAACACATTTGTATAATTTTTAAACAACTGGGCAATAAAAAGAATTTTAATTGAAGTTTCAGTCACCTTATCCAGCTGCCTAACCTTAGAAAAACATGCAACTGAAAAACATTTCAGTTAAAAGAGAAAAAGAGGAAGTTTAGTATTTTCATTTAAATTATAAAATATAAACATGTAGTATATATTTAACATTATTTTTCACCAAAAAAGAATAAGTTAGATGTTAATTTTTATGTAAAGATACATTCTAATCATTATTCTTTTATTACATAGCCCCCTCTTCTCCACCACCACCAACTTTCATGTTTTGCTATTCAACATGGAAAATCTTTTCCCGGAAAATAACAGGCTAAGAGTCACGAAGTCCTTCCTGATCCTGTAATTACAGGATGTGCCACCAGTCAGAACGATCTATGGTGTTTCAGGTTATTTGAGTATCAAAGAGCCACTGCACTGTCCTAAAGAGAACAGCAACGTACAAGTGGCTCATCTCTCAGCTCCCAGTGTCATAGCAGCTCCCAGAGGTCCTGGACCAAGTCACTTTCCCCTGTGCAGCCTTTCTGTTAGGGAGAAACTTTCCAGCTTCAATAGAGAAATGCTCGTTCACCAATAGAAGACACTGATTATTGTTTAAAGATGCAATTCTCCTATGCTCTAATGTAGTTATGCTCCTACATATGAGGAGTGCAAAAGGAGCAGAATAGTTAGGACAGAAAATCCCCCCAAAGAAGTTGGATTTGGAATTGTATGCTCCCAGTGAGTAAAAAACTCACTGCACATCACAATCTAACAATGATAATGTTTATTCACTTTCAACTTTGCAAACAACATAGACACAGAGGCAAATGGCTAAGGTAACATTCAAGTTCCCAATGATGTAAATAATTTACTTCGGGCAACAGAATATTCTCTGTTGTCAGTTTGAAAGCTTGTAAAAAACTTAAGCCATCACAAAACTTCTCTGATTTTTCTAATCAATTCTGAAAAATCCCTACAGGTCACCAGGGGTCCTTAACATATTAGAAAGGAAAGAAAGACTGTTGCAAAAGCTACAATCATCGTTTCTACAAAATACTTAACCTCAAACCCTTGAGACGACTTCATCAAACCAATCCATTTATAAATTTTGCAAGCTATACAAACTGAAATCAGAACTGCTTTCCAAAAAGAAACTCTGGGCCAATTTATGATGGCCCACATCAAAATAAACTTCCTAGGCAAATAAGGACGCAGGAGAAAGCAGCCTTCTCTATGTGTTGGAGCAGCCTTCTCTATGTGTTGGTACAGCCTTAGCATAGCCTATTCCCTTCACAAAAGTTATACTGAAGAGAGTCTACCATGGGAAAGGGAAATTACAATCATGAGTATTGTACATTAAGTATTAATTACTTTACACAGAATTGTCATATAATTGTCTTAACACTAAAGGGAAAATGGTTTGTACTGGGTATAATAAAGTAGCAAAAAAAAAAAAACCAAAACTCAACATTATGATATATGGAAATAAACGCAAATATGTTTCATTATTTCTATTACTTGAGTCAGAATTTAACCCTGGATTGGTTTTATAGAAACTACTATGATCCCTAATCCCTACATTCATGATATTTTTACTTTTTTATGATACAAGGTCTCCCCAAGTTGCCCAGGCTGGTCTTAAATTCCCGAGCTCAAGCAATCCTCCCACCTCTGCTTCCCAAGCAGCTGGGACTACAGGTGTCAGCCACTATGCCCAGCCATGATCTTGTTTTCTAACTAAACATGGGACATAAGTGAAAAGTGAGTGAAAGGGGGGAAAAAATCTGTGAAAGATATCTACCTACTCTGATAAATTTATTTAAACAAGAAACTTGAGCTTCTTGTTACTCACTTAACTGCATTCTCACAGACACATGACCTTAGTTAATAATTTCCATAAGTAAAACTGGAGAATACTTCAGAGAAGGACTCTTAACAGAAAACCTGCCTGAATTAATCCTCTAGACACAGAAAAAATAAGGCCTTCATGATGCTAAGAGACATATACAAGACACTTACTAGTCAGGGATCTGATTTTTAATTTGAGGCAACAAAAATTTCTTTTTTATAAAAGAAAGGTAAGAAGGGTAACCAGGCATGCAGTGGTTAATGCTTATAATCTCAGCACTTTGCGGGGCTGAGGCAGGAGAATTGCTTGAGCCCAGGAGTTCAAGACTAGCCTGGGCAATAGCAAAACCCATCTCTATAAAAATTTTTTTTTAAAAAAATTAACCAAGCGTGATGGTGCATGCCTGTGGTCCCAGATGCTTGGGAGGCTGAGGTAGGATGATCACTTAGGCCTGGGAAGTTGAGGCTGCAGTGAGCCGTGATCACCCTCCACTGTACTCCAGCATGAATAACAGAGCAAGACCCTGTCTTAAAAAAAGAACAAAAGGGGGAAAAAGATAAATTTACATCTAGGAATGGTAAATGATTCTAAATGAAACTGCGTTACATCCAGCTGCATCACAGCAATCTAGTGAAGGAAAAAGGATGTTTCACCCCACACCAGTTACAAAAGGATATGGAAAAAGATACGGCACACAGACTTTTACTGAAGGTGGTTAAATTAATGTAAAGCGTTGAAGTTAAAAGTAAAGACAATGTAAAGAAACCTACAGCATGTTAACTCTAAAATCTAACATCTTTAGAGAAATGAGTCTCAACTCAGCTTCTTCTGTAGAACCCTAAAACATGTCAAGGCTGACTGATTTTACCCCAAGACATAAAACTGGAAGACTTTTACCAGTAATAAGGCTAGCTTATATGAAGTAAGTCTTTACCTCTAAGTTCCAAATTTCTTTTACCTGTAAATTATTTATTATGTATGATCTCCTAATAGTATGTATTTGCTACTTGTTGAATTTTTTTTTCTATTCAGCAATTTTTTTACAATAGTTTGTTTTACACACCAAAAAAAAAAAAAAAAATCCTAAAAAGGGTCACCATCTCACCTTCATCACTCGGCGCCTGCTGCTTCACAAGAGTCATCGGGGATCTTGCTGGAGGCCTGCTAAGTGGATGGCGCCAACTCTTAGAGGTTTTGTTCTCTCCCTCTGTTATCTAGTTATAGAACAAAAATGGTGGAGAAATACCATTATCAAAAACAAACTACAAAAAAAAAACCCTATGGTTCACAATTATTTATAACTTAATGTTGAAGAAATCTTGTGGTTGTTTAGCTCTTGGAGAACTAGTCCTTTAAGAAATTTAAACTTAAGGTCAAAAGAAATAGGAATCAATTCTATTAGTAATTTTACCCAGAGGTCAATTAATTCTTCTTCCACTTTTTATGAAAATACAAGCTGTAGGGCAGGGTAGGCTTATTAAACCTGCAAAAAGCTCAGCAGTTAACAAGTTTTCTATAGTTCTTACAACTAATCTAAATTTAGGATTATAGGCCAGGCACAGTGGCTCATGCCTGTAATCTCAGCATTTTGGGAGGCCAAGGTGAAGGGATCCCTTGAGCCCAAGAGCTTGAGACTAGCCTGGGCAACATAGGGAGACTCCGTGTCAATAATTTAAAAAAAAAAAAAATTAGCCAGGTATAATGGCATATGCCTGTGGTCCCAGCTCCTCAGGAGGCTAAGGTGGGAGGATCCCTTGAGCCCAGGAGGTGGAAGCTGCAATGAGCCAAGATCAGGCCACTGCACGACAGCCTGGGTTACAGGGCAAGACCCTGTTGCCAAAAATAAATAAGTAAATCTAAGATTGCATTCTCATAAAAATACAGGACTGTGGCTCTTGGTCACCTCTGAGATGTTCCCATGTTAACATTTAGCAAGGAATTTTATTTTCTATCCTCACAGAGAAGACAATACTGCAAAGTTGAGGCTGTACACTTCTCTCCATTCAGAAATGAATCACCACTTCTAGATCACATAAATAACAATCAAACAAGAAACCAAAAGTATTCTCTTTTTTTAATGATACATTAATGCCATGTTGAAACCACTTAAATTTTATCAATGATTTTTGGTCCTGGGATTTACAGACTATATATTTCTTTCCCAGGTAGAAAGTCATGTGTATCCTTACACCTTCCAGCTAGGACCCACCTTTTAAGCTCTCTTGCTTGCACAACGCAAAATTTTTAAAGGCAGGGGGAGGGGAAAGAGGGTATCAGAGAGAGTTTGAACCCAGCGGGCTTACATCAAGAGTTGACTATGAAAGAAAACAATCTTAGTCTTCTTTCCGGTAAGCTGAAGAAGCAGTGGCCGATATAGGGAAACTACTCTGGCCTCTGACTCCAACACATGATTCTAAGAAAATGTGTAAGACAACATTTAATCAAAGCTAGGAATAAGAAAAGAATGACAAATGCAATATAGCTATGTTTATAATAGCTAAAAAACAATATGGGAAATTATAACTCAGCCAAGAAGACATACCAACACACTACTATGCATCATACCGTTGTCATAGCTGGAGCTATAGCAGGATAAATTACATCAGGTTTCTGCTCTCAAGAAGTGTAGATTATAGAGGGGTAAGGGAATACATAATAAATGAATAAGTTGTATTTATCAGATACTACTCGGTAAATATGCAACGAAGGAAAATAAAGAAGGACAAAGGAATAGAAAGTGATAGGGAGGGGGCAGTTTTATAGGGTAATCAGAGAAGGCCTTTCTGATACAGTGATACTTGAGGGGAACTTTGAGTGCATACATATGATTATCTGAGGGAGGAGCATCTGGGGGAGCAAGAATAGCACATAAAGTGAGAACATACTCAGTGTGTTCCAGGTACAGCTTTGAGCCCAAGATGGATGGATGGATGGATGGATGGATGAGTTTAAAAAATAACATAATACTTACTGAGTAGATGAGCTAATGCCAGCAGCTATCAGCATACACATAGCATTACACTGAATACTAAAAAACACTGACCAAAACTACACAAAAATTAAGTGGGGCTGTATGACATCTAGGAGTTATCCAACACCATGGTGTAAGAAAAGGATGTCATGCAGCTGTTCTTACAGGCAAGCCAAGCCTCTCTGCCTTCAATAGCAATGTTGGTTTCTCTGCTGTCAGTCTTTACTTGGGGAAATGATAAAGATGAAGGTAAACAGCACTAGATCTATAATCATCTTCCTTGAGAGCAAAGAAATCTGAGAATTACTTTCAGCTCCATTCTACTTTAAAGAATGTCACTAAATATAACTAAAGCAGGCATTTGACTCATTCACCTGTCCAAAGAATATCTGCTTGGCTACATTTAATCCATTCATGAAATTAAGTTGTAAATTTTTTTTCCTTTCTTTTTTTTTAAGAGACAGGGTCTCTCACTCTGTCACCCAGGCTAGAGTGCAGTGGTGGGATCACAGCTCACTGCAGCCTTGAATGCCTGAGCTCGAGTGATCCTCCTACCTTAGCCTCCCTAGTAGCTAGGACCACAGGCACACACTACTAAATTTTTTTTTTATTTTTTTGGTAGACACAGGGTGTGACCATGTTGTCCAGGCTCATCTCGAACCTCTGGGCTCAAGGCGATCCTCCCACCACAGTCTCTCAAAGTGCAGAGATTACAGAAATGAGCCACCACATTTGGCCAAAGTTGTAAATTTTGCTTATTAGTATGTCAATGCTATTTTCAAACTACTCTTAGGCACCTTTTCAAAGAAACCAGACCATTTTTTTTTATCTTTCATATTTTTGATGGGTTTATAATTCAATGAGATATACAATTCTACATAAAAAGATAAACACTATTGGGTCAAATCAGAAAAGTATATTTTAATTAACATTTTAGGACTGATGAGAAGCAAGGTATTCAAAGCAAGGTATTCAAACCTCCCTTGCTCCTTGCTCCTACTCAGGGACACAAAGATCTATTTTGAGTTGAAATGAGCAGGAGCAGTGTCTGTTCTGCAGCCAGCACAACTTACCAGCTCAAACAATTACTCCTTCCTGATCCACCTGAATTCCCTAATCAGGTTGGATACATCAAAAAAAGTACTGAATTCTGACAATCGCTACAGACAGTCCTAGCTCTCCTGATCCACTCTTATGGCTACATGGACAGTTTCTACTGAATATGGAATATTAATACTGCACAAGGACAATATTGTACAATTTTCCAAAAAGTCACAATGGGAAGCTAAATAATATAGAGGAGTCTTTTCTCAGAGGCAAAGGGCCTCTTTCGAGGAGGGGGCAGGACAAGAAAGGTCATCTTGGTCCTGAGATTCAGGGTCCATGAGGAAAGAGTAAGAAGAAAGCATGACCAGGTGAGTCCTGATACTGAAATAGAAGCTGCGGGAAGGCTGGGACCAGGAGGTATTAACTATTGGCTGGAAGTGATCAGTGCCCAGCAGGTGAATTCTTCTGCAGGTGACAGAACAATTCTGTAATCTTTACCTTATCAATGTCAATATGATTGTGACTTTGTACTATAGTTTTCTAAGATGGTAGCATTGGGAGAAACTGAGTAAAGGGTACAAAGAATCACTGTGCACTATTTCCCACAACTGCATATGAGTCTACAATTACCTCAAAATAAAGAGGTTAATTTTTGAACAAAAAAAAGAAAATCAAGCATCGACACGTGGCCATAAGCTCCATGTGCTAAATTATCACTATGTGAGCCACAGCTCACAGAAGGCTTACCTCCCAGTTATTGAATGAATATGATTAAGACTCATAAATGTAAAATGTTACTTATCTGTGCCCTAAAGGAGGATTTCAGTGCACAGCATGTTGTTTTCAAAATGTGCTCTCACCATATAATGAATATGGTAAAAAATGGATATTGCCACATACACTGGGGACTTTGAAGCCATTTCTCTCTCCACTGGGGACCGCTGGGATTTCCCCAGGTTCAAGGCCATTCCCATGGCTCTCCACATCACTCTCTTCTCCCTCTGTTAACACACCATTACTCTCTGCCACTGATGAGCATGACTCAGGTGACTTTGGCCATGAAAGCTCGGATGGGTCTGATTTCTCGGGCTTCTCATAGCCACTAGACAATGGAATGGAATCATCAGCCTCACTGGATATAGAAGGTACACATCTATATGCATAAGCTTTGTCATCCTCAGTTTTTATGTCTTCTGTTACAGATGTACTTAAGCAGCTGTTTCCTGAGGATAAAACAGAAGACTGTTAATAAATCATGCACTGTATTACTACTAAGTAGAATTGGTAAACTATTCCCAACTGATTCTATATCTTACACACACATACACACGCATGCACACGCACATACATGCACACACACAAAACAAACCTCATTTGTACCCATCACATACTAGCTCTGATACTGAACAACCCAGTTCTTCTACTAAAGTATTATGCCAGGGCTCAAAATCTGGAGATCAATGTGCAAAGAACCATGTAGTGACAGAACTAATGAAATTCAGGGCCCTTAGGCAAAACCATCCAGCAATTCATAAACTGGCTAATTAAACTTAGTGTAAGAGAAAGCATGATGAGGGGCCGGGCACGGTGGCTCACGTGTGTAATCCCAGCACTTTGCGAGGCCAAGGCAGGTGGATCACTTGAGGCCAGAAGTTCAATATCAGCCTGGCCAACATGGCGAAACCCCAGCTCTACTAAAAATACAAAAATTAGTTAGGCATAGTGGCGCACATCTTAGTCCAAGCTACTCAGGAGGCTGAGGCAAGAAAATCGCTCGAACCTGGGAGGCAGGGGTTGCAGTGAGCTATGATTGTGCCAAGGCACTCCAGCCTAGGCGACAGAGAGAGACTCTGTCTCAAAAAACAGAATAAAAAAATTTTTAAAAAAGGGACTATAATGAAATATCCATATGTATTGCCTAACTCTCTATTCCGCATTTGTTGTTATTTCCTTCCCTACCTTCTCTACCTTGCTATCTTGTATCCATTCATCATAACTCAATTTAGATATCACCTTTGCCAAGAAACCTTGGCTATCCAGCTCTTGTGTGTTTGAAGTCCTTCCTTGGTAAACCAGCAACATTCTATGCAATCTCTATAATGCTACTTACCACATTGGATTGTAATTATGTGGTTATTTGCCTAGCTCTCCACTAAAACATGAACTCATTTTTTAAAAGTTCTGTGGTTTAAACTCTACCCACACAGCTATTTCAAGAGCAAAGGCAATGAGGCTGGAGAAGCAGCTGAGGACCAGTTTAGGACTATGTGAAGACTTTTTATTTTATTATAGGTGGAATAATACTAAGAAGAAGGTAGTGACAAGACCTAAGCTTTTTTTCTTTTAAAGGATCACTCTAATGGCCACCTGGAGAACTGACTAGCGGGGGTGACTACAGCTGACACTCCTGAAAAAGAAGGAAGCAATTGCTGCAGTCATCCAGGCAACAGCTATGGTGCCATGAGTGAGGAGGAAGCAGCGGAGGGAGTCGCATTCTGGCGGAGGGGGGAATCCCATGAGGAAGGATTTACAGGATGAGAAGTATGAGAGGAACACAAGAATTAGCTTATTACGAGACAAAAACTCCAACAAATATGAAACAGGCAAATCACTAAAGCAGTTTCAGAAAAATATGCTACCAAACGGAGAAAAGGCAAAGTAGCTGAGATTTTCAGACAATGGCTTTAGTACAGAAGAGAAGCAAGAGGACTATACATGTCATTTCACTAGGCTGACGTTTTATTATTGTTGTTCTTAAAACCTTGATCTTTATTTTCTTCTTAAAATTAAGTCGAAAGCTAAGAATCTACAAAGAATTATCTATAATTGGTTTTCTCTACTCATGTGAATTCAAAAGAAGCCTTCCAAAAACGTATATTGTAAATTGAGTTGCACTAAAAACAAAAAACTCATTTTAGAATCTTCTTTTTTATTAAACCAAATAGGCACTGCTGGCTGCTTGTCTCACAATTCTGCTACACATAGCAGTGAGGCTCCTGACTTTTATAATATTCTCTGGGACTATTGGTTGAGTTACCCATGACTTTGGTAGATTATTGATTAAGCTATGTGGACTAGTCAGATACTTGTCATAGTGAACATCCATTTAAGACATCTGATCATCAACCACCTACTACTTATATGTGAAACCTAATCAACCATCTTCTCACCTGAGAGTTTGATATGATCTGATAAATTCTGATCCACCTGCATCCTGCTAGCAGACGACTCTTCTTCTGAAGGTGCTTCTGTGTTCCTCAGCTTCGCTGCTGCTTCTGACTTTTCACTGACCTTGAGGTCATCTGTGCCTGAGTCGGGGTTAGGGACCTCTGCCCCATCGACTTCAGCTGACACTTCCTCTTCCTCATCAGCCTTAGGCCTTTTAGAGGTAGACCTAGCACACTGGAAGCTGTCAACAAGAGAAGCAGTGGTCAGAGCGGGATGTTTGCAATGGATATGAAAAACACATCCCAATATAAATGTCATTTTCACTTGCTTAAAGAAGGAAAAAGCTGACATTGTTAATCACTATGCCAAGTCAATGTTCACAACTGAAAGATTAAATTTGAAATCAAAATCTTAAAAACAATTTTCATATCAATCAATAAAACTTTAAAATTCACACAACTGTAAATAATTATTAAACATTATTTTGAAAAAGGGCCATTCCTAAAATTTTGTGGCAACATTTTAAAAGTCTGAAAATAAAAATAAAGTAAAAAATGTTGAAATGAGACACAAATAAAATATTCAATAAATAAAATATTTAGAAAATGAAGAAAATAAATGAAAAAATCAGAATATCCTGTTAGGCTAGTGCTATAAGTAAATTTTTTACATTTCAAGGTAAATTACTGACTACTTTTCATTGAGTTTTGTATAATTGTCAGGTATGTATGAAAATAGTTCAAATTAAATGCCAATTCATCAATAGCGAAAGGATTTAAAACAGACACTAGGCTAACTGGTGTGTGTGTGTGTGTGTTTCATAAAGACACTAGGCTAACTGGTGGGGTGTGTGTGTGTGTGTGTGTGTGTGTGTGTGTGTGTGTGTGTGTGTGTGTGTGTGTGTGTGTGTGTGTGTGTGTGTGTGTGTGTGTGTGTGTGTGTGTGTGTGTGTGTGTGTGTGTGTGTGTGTGTGTGTGTGTTTCATAAAGACACTATATTGTCCCGGGTGGTCTAGAACTCCTGGCCTCAAGTGATCCTCCCTCCCTGCCTCCCAAAGTGCTGGGATAACAGGCATGAGCCACCACATTCAGCCTAATTTTATGTATTTAACATCGTACATCAACATACTATTTTCAGAGTGAACACAATTTTTATCTTCTCCCTCTCTGAGTATTTTCCAGCAGGTCACTTGATAGCTTTGGCATATATGCTTTTTACATATGAAACAAACATTCCTAACAACTAGGAACAATTACAAATCAACTCAAAGCAAGTGTCCAAAACACACCCATATGTATTACACACACACACAAGAAACCACCACAGGACTAAGCACTGTAGGAAGTCAGGGAGGGCAAAGAATACGGTGGCCTGCGATAACCTATATAAATTAGCTTTCACTGCTGCTGATGGCAGTAACTGTAGTAGTATGATCATCACCATCATCACTTTTGTTGCAAATCCATGCATTGGCTGATGTGGGAAAATCTCAACATTATAAACAGTGTAGTACATGTGAAAAAAAGAAGGCTGACATGCGCTTAAGACATCAATGAATCATTCCCTTCATCAGACTTCCCTAAATGGGCTATTTCCAAAGGGAGATCAATAATCTCTAAATATCAAGCCACAAGGCTGAGCATATTAAACAAGCCCGTAGTCAGGCTAAGTAGGTGAGCAAGTTCCATTGATTATTTGAACCTACTGACAAGCATTTTGATCTGTTCAAGTGTCATAAATCTATGTTCTTTATCAACCCAAAAGGCCCACTGTGGTTAATACCTTGAAACCAAGTCATACACCTAATGAAAATATTGTGTTTTCCATCCATTAAAGAACAATGCTCAAGATGTTCTCCTGGTGTGTATTCTGAACTCGGGATTGGATACTGCCTCCTTCCAACGCTGGTTTCTTTAGTGCTGTGAATTAACACAGTTATCAAAGACACTGACTGTCCAAATTAGTATTTCTCAAACTTTTCTTGAATGTAACCCACAGTGAGTTACACATTTCAGATAGTGACACTATATACACACATACACATGTCATGAGTGAATACTTGCCCTTACCACAGAGGAAGCACTATAATAGTTTTTATTCTATTTTACCACCTCATTTTAAAATGTTGGTCCTGACCTACTAACAAACACTTTGACAATCACTGCGGTAAACTACAGGGTGAAATATCAACACCTGAGTTAGTTCTGCACCTCAGGTCTACCTCTTATAAAATGCCGAAGTTTGACTCCATGTTCCTAAGGTTCTTCCACTCACTACCACTCTAAATAAGCAGAAAACAAATATCAGGGGAAAAAAAAGACAGAAAATAAGCATCATAAGTCTGGGCAAAGATGTAAAATTATGGTGTTACTTAGTTAATATCAAAAAAGTGGAAACAAGCTACAGAGGATTAAATACATGCAGGCATTAAAAATCACGTTGCAGCAAATCAATCAGTTACATGAAAAAAACACTCAAAACTGATCGTCAGATTGTTAATAGAGCATGGCCCCAATTTTGGAAAGATATATAATATTATAAAATATATAACAAATATATAGGTAAAGGATATATACAAAATGTTAATACTGGTTATCTCTGGATAGTGAGGTTATGAGTGATATGGGATTCCTTCATTATTCTTTTCCTTATTTTACAAATTTCCTCCAATGCACAAATATTACTTTTATAATCTGAAAGAAAAACAATGAGTAATATTGAAGAGGAAAATTTAACATAAAATTGGAAAACATAAGAGCCTTAAAAGGTAGCCTAAGGACCTGAGCAACACAACACACACCCTATTCAATAGACTAAAACAACAAGATGCCCACAGCAGATCTAAAGGCTTTTGAAATGATCCTGGCCACAAAGATGGAATGGAGAATAAAGTTCACAACGATAAGCATGTTACAGAAATGCTATATGCTGTGTTTTACATCTTACAAAAGAATAAAACCAAGTGCATAAAATGTAGTAAAATACAAGCATCCAGAAGAGAGTAGTAGCTCAGATGTTGGACAAATGAAGAAGATAACCACTAAAGCCAAAAAGAAAAATGGTGGCAAAATGAAAAAGTGGAAAATCAAGTTATTGATTAAAATATGGAAATGCACAGAAAGGAATAATACAACCATAAAACACATTCATGTAAGTGGTCTAACAAGTTCTATATTGTTCTATTTGCCATGTAGAGTAACTTCAGGAATATTCTCAAACAAACTAAATATACATCTCTTCCTACATTGTATTTATTACACATCAAAGAATTAAAAATAATTGTCTCACATTTTCAGAAAGGTATTAAAAGTTATGATGAATAAATAGAAAAAGCAAGTAAACTGCCTTTGAGAACACCACATCCAATGACCCATTTTAACTGAGAAAACACGACAGGCAAGGCAGGTCAGTGGGGTGAGGGGTCATTACCTCCGGGATGCTTTTCTTACTTTCCTCCTCCTCTGCAGCCATGCTTTTACTTCAGGGGTGGATGCTGGAGTAGGCTTTGTGTGATCAATGGTGTATATATCCTTTCCTTGTTTCCAAAGCTGATATCTGTCTGGCTGAAATTTCCTCACAAAGATATCCATTGAAATTTTCACCATGTCTTTCCTGCAAGTGCACTGAAACACAACCGGGTTGGAGGGTGTTAAACGTTTCGCTAACTATACAGTAACACAGAGTTGGTCCTTGAACACACCATCCATGAATACTTAGTCACTACATAATGGAGGATAATGCATTACATTATCAAACATTCAATGGGTGATAAACCCAATTTCTTCTGAATAGAGATGAGAATCTATATATTCACATTTATAATGTGGTTATAACGGTTTGTGGACCTCATAGGGAACTATGTACCAAGAAAAACTAAAAGGAAAGAGTTCTCATTTGGAAGCACGCCTGCAATGGAAAGATTATCTGCCCATCACAATGATGTGTCAATGAACTGAGCGCTAAAAGGTCTGTAAAGCTGAAAACCTGGGTTGTCAACAAACAAAATAACCCAATGAACGTGTGATTAGAATACTTTAACCAGTGAGTTGAGATAAATTTACTCTAAGATATATTTTGTTATATTTATGGTTATTAACAAACTCTCATAAGGTAACCCAAAATTAGGAGCAAATGAATAGCCTTTTCTACATCACATCACATACAACATCCAAGACCATCAACAACAACAACAAACATATCCACTAAAACGAAGACATGGGGTAAAGGTGAGAAGTTCAAAGAAAAAATTATTTTGAATCTACTATGCCTTTAATTCTCATGAATACATAGTTATCAGTCACATCTTATTAAGCAAGTTTTCTATAAAGACTTCACACAAAGTTTTATTAGGTCTAGGCCAGCACTATGCAACAGGGAAGTTATCATTCAAATGGTGGTGCATAAATAATCTCCAAGATTTAACTGATAGACCTTGACAATCCCTAACACACCCGGTAACAGACTGACTGAACAGTTCTGACACAATAAGACTTTAGATATCTTGGTGATACAATTATCACCTCCATGCAAATTAACTCCAAAGTCTTAATATATCCAAACCCAAACTCCCACCACAGAGTTCTCATCCTAATGGCCATTACATTCAAAATACCTAAAATTAATGTCTTCAACTGCAAACCACACTCTGTCGCTACCAAATGATACCACAGTTCTTCTGTTCTCCTACATTCATAGTCCACATTCCTAGGCACTTCCTATGCCTTCACCCCTAAAAATTCAGCCTTGTCTCCATTTACAGCATCTCCTGTCTCAATTCCTTCTGCCAGCATCCTTGCAGCTGCACTGCCAGGCCTTGAATCCTAGCATAACAAGGCTAATTTCCCAGCCTGTAGTCTCTCCTAACAATAATCCATCGTTATAGCTGTTACTTTCATCTCCCCCAAATATCTCACAATCTTTCATTCCTGAGTTCAATAAGGTGTAATCACCCTGCTTTTCCTAGACCTAGAATAAGGTCTAAATTTATGAGCCTGGCATTAAGGGCTCCAAGATTTTACTCCACCAATGAGATTTTCAGGTTTCTCTACCACAGCAAGTCAACATGTATATTCCTCTTCAACCCAAGTCATGGGAGCCCAAATGCCCCATATGCTTCATTTACTTCAGTATTTTCCTCCTACCACACCACCTTCCTGCATACTAGTCGGCTATCCAGCAAAACTTCATCCTCAGCTCTGAATATAAATTGTCCCAACTGTTCCTCTGAACCTAATACTATTTATCTACACCACTGCTTTCTATTATTGGTTACGTATAATGAGGTTTCTAAGTTACCTTGCATAATTATCTTGCCATTGGAATAAAGAAAATGAGGATCCTGAGAAATTGAAAGATATTTTGGATTAAGATGTAATCTTTTGACAAAAGGGGGAAGAAAGCTTGGACTTATAACCAGAAACTTTCCTAAAGTGTTACTAATATTGCTTCACAAAGAAAAATAAACAGTGAACAAAAGTGATGCTCCCCACTTTAATGAGCTAATTTAGGCCTGATCATGATTACAATTGCAACATCCCTAGGGCAGATAAGCTAGTGAGGTACAGAACACTATTTCTGAGCAAAGTGTCTCAGAAAAAAAACTTTCACCTGATTAATATTCATCTTGTTTGCTCAGATGATGCTATGAAGCCTAAAAAGAAACAGCAGATAAGCCATGGTCAAAGAGGAGTGTGCTCCGAGACTGGAGGATGGTATTGGTGGACAAACTTGCTAAACAGATTAAGCATGTGACTCGTGGATCCAATCAACCATGTCAGCAGAAGCCAGGAAGAGAGAATGTGGTTATCCAGGAGAGAGCTGTGCAGGACCGTCTTGCTTGATGCTTGGATGTCCATGAACTACACAGAAGACTGACAAGGATTTTGAGACTGACAAGGATTTTGAGACTTTTATACCAGCAGAAATGCTGCCAGCCTGAACTGAAAGGAACACAGAGAAAAAAATAAAGGAATGACTCCAAGGACAAGCCACAGATGCAGAACGACTGAGTGGACAGAACCTCATTGGGCTATTACAACAGCCCTAACAAACTACCCTTCAGGAGGTACAGAAACACGACACCATGTGTCATAAGATTTGTTATTTAAGGATTAAATCAACCAGAAAACCCACCTATACTAAATTTTTCTAAATAACCTAAACCCACCAACAATTACAATCTCAGTAATGGTATAAAAGATAATATAAAAAGATTACACCTTTAAAGTTTATTTGGAATTACTATGCAATGGAAGATGTGAAAAAGATTACACCATATCAATTTGCTGAGAAACTGTAAGACCCACAATGCAAATAGTGTTTAAAAGACTGGATTCAAACCCCAGCTTCAACACTGACAAGCTATGAAATCTTGAACAGCTTATTTAACCTCTCCGTGCCTCAGTTTCCCAATCTGAAAAACTGAGAGTAACAGTGGTAACTATCCTCATGGGGCTGACAATAGAATTAAACTTTTTGTTCTTGTAAAATGTTGCTGAAAATGCTAGATAAGTGCCTATTTTTAAAAGGCCGAATATGGCTTACACAAACTGATTTTTGGTAATCTGACCACAAGAACATTGAGGTTTCTAGTGTTATCTTATTTTGCCTTACTGAAAAAGTGGAAGCAACAAAAGAAATAAGAATCAGAATACAGCATCTAACAAATCATCTTAAGGGTCAAGGGGAAGTAAGTGCACAGTGGTTCTGAAGAATCAAACAGCAGGAGCAATCCCAGACTTGTGGGGGATTGAAAAAACCCTAGAGGACTGGGCCATTGTCACGGGAGAGGTGACAGCAGGGTACATCAAGCTCCTGTTTGGATCATATGTTGCAACCAGACTCAACTCCATGGCTTCACATCTAGAGCAAACAACTGAAACTGAAGGCCCAGCAGATGACAGGCATTAATGAGAGGAAATGCCAATAACATGAATTAATACTGCCCAGGTGTCCAAGGTAGGATGCTGTAAGGTAAAATAAGATGGAGGCAGGGGTTCGACTCATGTGACTTCTTCATTCTCCACTGTATTTAAAAAACAAAATAGGCCTCCTTTTAACATAAGAGCTTGGTATTACATGGCAACATGTATGTGGTTTTGGGAGACATGAAATAATATTCACTTGAATCTCAGGATTGAAGAATAACTTTCAGAACATACTGGGAAAAAGTTGATTTCTTGTTTACATAAAATAAAACTCTAGTGAATTTCAAACATATCATATTATAACCTAAAGAGGATAATATTTAAAATTTGAAGAGAATTACTGTCTTTCATAGAAAATTATTAATTTTCCAACAATTATGAAAAGAACCCATTGTAGAAGATGAATTAGATTTGTTGAACAGGACAATCATAAAGAAGGGAGGAGCCGATGGCAAACTCTTATTTTGAAGATTTAAATATGTCCAAATGACACTAGGCACGTGGCTATAACCTGTAGTCCCAGAACTTTGGGAGGCCGAGGCAGGTGGATGGCTTGATCCCAGGAGTTCTAGACCAGCCTGGGAAACATGTCGAAACCCAGTTTCTACCAAAAATACAAAAATTAATCTCATAACCCAGTCTCAAAACAAATAAGCCCAAATGAAACACAAATTGTTGTCTTCTGGTGATGCCTAAGTAGATATCATATCTTTAGACCTATCCTGTTCTATCCTATCCTTTAGATCTAAAATACTGTCCTTTACAGTAGCCACCAAAAATGTGTTTACTGATAAAAATGACTTATGCTAAAAAAAAAAATCAAACAACATATTTATTGCTATTTCCTTAGGAAATGGGAATGGATAATTTAAAAAGCAAAAGTTAGTTTTAAACACCCTAAATTTTTAAATCAAACTCTAGCCTCCCCTTTCCCAAAAATGTTATTGCTCTTGAAGGTTATCAGCTAATTATCTTTGAGGCACAATCAAATCACATTAGATCAGAACTACAGTATGAAAAAGGCATCTATTCTATATTCTATCCAACACAAAGCGAAAGTGCCTAACATCCCCCAATATATAAGGTATAAAAACATGGGACTTGTGTATAAAACTTTAAAATGCAAAATGTTCAATGAAATCGCGATTCACTGGCTTTAAGAACCCAACAGTTTATATGTTATTAATACAAATTGCCCTCTGAATAGTACTATATATATAATATTATGGACAAATGGAAGAGACATTCTATATTTCATTGTTTTCTAACAACCCTAACGTTAGTGAAGACAGTAAGAATTAAGAATATATTATAACAGTTATTTCTAACTTGTATTATGACTTCATAATTCATAATTGCTCATTATTTCTATAGTAAGAAGTAACAAAGCACTGCTAAGTGTTAGCATCAAAGTAACCTCTTATTTAACCAAGAATGTGTCTGTTGGTGGTAACTAACAGGGCCAAAATCATTAATTAGGCCTGACACGTAATTTTATTCTAACTCCTCACACTACACTCTCATAATCACATAGATCTGTGCAAGTTCAGATATGTTAGTCTCAAAAAAAAAAACAAAAAAAAGGTATAATACCCTAACTGAATTTTTATTTTATTTTTGAGACAAGGTCTCACTTTGTCACCCAGGCTGGAGTACAGTGGTGCAATCTCGGCTCACTGCAACCTCTCCCTCCCTGGTTGAAGCAATTCTCCTGCCTCAGCCTCCCGAGTAGCTGGGATCACAGGCATGTGCCACCACGCTCGGCTAATTTTTGTATTTTTAGTAGAGACGGGGTTTTGCTACATTAGCGAAGCTGGTCTCAAACTCCTGACCTCGGGTAATCCACCCGCCTCGCCCAAAGCAGTGGGATTACAGGTGTGGGCCACCACACAGGCCCTGAATTTCTTATTCTAATTTTAATGAACCATTACTGTGAATTATCTCAGATACTTTGCCCCATCTGACCTTCCTACACCACTCTATACTTAACCATGAGCTACACACAGTGTCTGTCTTATAGAGAAGTATATTCTAGGTGCCTAGAGAATGAGTCCCTTAAAAATATTTGTTAAATAACCTTAAAAAAAAATATGAGGAAACAGAGACAGGCACAGAGGAGTCACATTAATTAGTCCAAGGTCACATACCTAATAAGTAACAGAGACTTTGCTAGATTCAAATCTAGCACTTCTACACTCTTACCCAATCTACTGTGGAAATTCCAAAACAAAACCACATTCAATACATATAACATGCTTTATCATTTAAATGGCCACATTTTTCCATCTCAATCTTCTTTATCTATGACCCATAACCAAACTGAAATTGTGGCTGCAAATAAATGTCCGGGACTCATTATATTTGCTTTCTATGCATGATATCATGCTGTGTTGATAGAGTTTAACCAGCCCAGCTAACAATTTTCCAAAATAAGTTTCCTTCCCTCCTCCCACTTCCAATAGGTTCAGATTAATTTCTCTGGAATATTTGCAGGCTTCACTGTGCCAGGATATGTCTCCCTTATAACGTAAGGCAATTATAAAGCAATTTAAGGTATGGGACTAGAAACTCAATCTTTCTGACCCATGAGAGCACTATTCAAATAGACAAAGAAAAACTATGCAAAAAGAAGGGGAATGGATTCAAATAGTTTGCTCCAGGGTCTCCAAAAGATTCAGTAGAAATTATTTTTAGAATTTCTGCTTCTCAACACTTACCTGAATATCTGATAGAAAGGTTGTGGAAGTTCAGAGTTACAGATATTAAACAATCCACTCCTGCTGTGCCATGTAAAACAGCATGAAATTGAACTCTTTAGTATTCGGGGGTAGATAAAGTTGTTTTGTTCTGAATTCATGCACTCCATGTCACAGTTTATATGGAAGATAAATCTGAGGAAGATCAGATAAAAATAGGGCTCTGCACACTATTAGAGATCTAAATTCTTTATAAACATAAATATTTGTATGAGTCTATATGATCATATATGAAAACAGACAGGCAGGGTGCGGTGGCTCACGCCTGGAATCCCAGCACTTTCAGAGGCCGAGGCGGGCAGAACACCTGAAGTCAGGAGTTTGAGACCAGCCTGGCCATCATGGTGAAACTCTGTCTCTACTAAAAATACAAAAATTACTCGGGCATGGTGGCACATGCCTGTAATCTCAGCTACTCGGGAAACAGGCAGGAGAACTGCTTGAACCCAAGAGGCGTAGGTTGCAGTGAGCCGAGGCTGCACAACTGCACTCCAGCCTGGACGACAGAGTAAGACTCCGTCTCAAAAGAAAAAAAAAAAAAAAAAAAGCAGACATAAATGGCATGGATGCATATTGTTGAATATAATGTTATATATAATCCTTCTCCTAAAATGTTTTTATTAAAATGTTCAGGTATACTGATTTCCTTGTTAGAGAGTCTTTCAGATATTTCTTTTTAAATGACTAAGTTAACACAATTAGAAGGCATTCTGAACCTTAGGAAGTAAGTCATCCACTTGAATCATCATATTCTAATTCATGGATAAGAAACTGAGGCATAAAATGCTAACTGACTTGTTGGATGTCACAAGGGTAGCAACTGGGGGAAGAAGGGGTTTAAGTGATGTGAGATTCAGTATCCTACCCACCAGCCTCTTTGGGTTTTTCAATTTTGTAACCACTGAGTACATAGGAACATAATGAGTAATTTAAGGGTCTGAATACAGAACTAGCTGTCTTACAGGTTTCACAATGATGGCCACAGTAAGTACCATCTGACTGATGTTGAAGACATTTACCTTTTTCTACTTCTGCTGAATATGAGATAAACACAGCATCTCCTGTCCTCCTCCACCTTTTCTGCACAAGTCAAACAGTAGTATGAATGTAGGTAAATATTAATGAGGAAATAATGTTTTAAAAGAAGGGAAGGGACGAGGATGTTAATCAATAACGAGAAAAATTTTAAAACTAGCTATGCATGCATAATAAAATTCCCAGAATAGAAGCTCTAGATAGTATATCAAGGGTGCTCTCACTTGAGAGAAACAAAAATAACAATTTTCAAATAAATTCTATGTTACCATATTTTTAAATGCTATATGTCATACTAATTCTGAGTGTGAGTCTCTGGAAAAAATGAAATCTTGATTTATTTAGCAGCCATGTCGAAAACAATAACCTGCACTCCGTGTACTCTGATTATATGTCTCCTGCCACCTGAAAACTTTCTGGCATTGTTTCTAAAGTGGGAAAATACCTAATGAAAGCTAACTAGACCAAGGGAGTAATGCTTTTAGTCTATTTGATTTTCTAATATTAACAATATGGGGCTAATATTAACAACCTAGGGGCTGGGTGCAGTGGGGCTCACGCCTGTAATCTTAGCACTTTGGAAGGCTGACACAGGAAGATTGCTTGAGGCCAGAAGTTCAAGAGCAGCCTGGGCAACACAGCAAGACCCCATATCTGGGGGGAGAAAAAGCAGCAGCAGAAATTTAACACTAAATAAGAAAATGAAAACAACTCATGTTTTTGAAATAAAATTTGACAATTCAATGACAAAACATACTTTTTCAGCCAAACTTCTCTATAAAAACAGTAGTACTATAAGTAAATAATTCACCATCTCAGATTCACTTTACCTAGCAATCCCTGCCTTCCCTCTCAAGTATGAGACTATGTCTGGTCCCACTATTATATTTTCTCTGTTATTAGTTTCATGAAATGATTTAAAGCGGACAAAAGACAGATGTATTAAACTTGAATCAGAAAAAAAGCCAACAGAAGATAGAAAAGCACACAATGGATTTGTGTTCTTACAATTTCTCTCTAGCCAAATTTAAACATAATCAATCAGGAAGAATATGGGGAAACATTTCTTGAAAGAAGATTCATTATTATTCTAATAAATCAAAATGAGAAGAACTGGATTTAAATCAGTTTAAACCCAACAGGTATCCAACACGCAGAACTAACTCCCATGACTGTTACCATTAGCTGCCTAACATGAAACTCATGAATAGCAAAACAAAGCTGCATTAAACCAGTCTGTGACATGGTAAGAATAAAGCATGGCAACAATTTGGCAACACATACCAGAATGTTTAAAATATTTAACAGTCTTTTAAAATATGAATAACCTATGACCACAACTGGTGGCATTTTCCTAAGCAGATAATTTTGATTTAATATACCAACTTAATTTTAACAATGCATAGCTCATCTGTGTTTACCAAATATCTTAAAATTAGAAAAAAATTTTCTAATACTCCTTTAAAAAATTATGGTATAACCATGTAAACTGATTTTATGGGAGAAAATATAATCATATGGAAATGCATTACCATTAGGTAGAGAAAATAGGTGCGTGTGTTGTGTTTTTTTTCTATTTTCACATACAGAGATATTTATATATATGTGTGTGTATATATATACACACACGCACACACACACACCCCTATTTTCACAAAATAGGAAATGGCTCCCCCCAAATAGATGGAGCGAGTAAGAGATCAAGGTCTCTCTCTTGATCTCTCGTTCTCTTGATCTTTCTATATTTATCTTAAACCAAAGGTGTTTTATTTCATACCCATTGTTATTTTCCCTTCAAATCACTTGCCACGTGTAGTCATATTTTGTGTATTTTTTTAGTTCTCAGTTGTTTTCAACACTAAAATCTACACTCGGTGAAGACAGGCATCAGGTCTGTTTTACCACTGAATATCTGTCATTAGTACATAGTATATGCTCCATAAATATTAGTTGAATGATGGCTAGCCCACTAGAGTAACACCAGCAATGTTAGAAACAAGTCAAAAATGAAAATTAAAATCGAATGTTGACTCACCATATTTGAATTATTCAATAACTTCCCTCATTTCTATTTCTGTAAGTTATTTTAAAATTAAATTACCTGATCATTGTGTAGAACCCTTGATTAGATAACCTTAAAGTATTGCATTACTACATGGGGGAAGTCTGCCTTAATTAATATCAAACATGTCATAAATATTAAGGAGCCTTCTTTGCCCAGGAAATGACATTCATCTACAAACTACAATACAGATTTCTAACTATGCGTACACTTGTTAAGAAATTGGTTAATTCAAATAAAATATAGAATCGTCATTGATGTAATGAATCATTAACAAGCTCTGGACAAAAGAATTCCTTGACTACCCGAGGGGCACAGACTGCTGATAAAATCTAGAAAGTGATTTGGTACAATCAGGTGTATTTTACTCTACAGAGATTCATTAATCAGTCCAAATGTTAAAACAGGCTACATAATAAATGCAGTTTTAATGATCTACATTTCCTCATATTCACAGGCACTTTTAATATATTTAAATCCAAACTGGAATAAATCCAAAAAGGAATCATAAATGCAGCTGAAATCAGCCCCATGTTCTGCCAAGCAGTAAAGACCACTTTAAAACAATTCCAACTATCCATCCATATTTCTAGAGCCAAAAAAAGCTCCACATTTGTATAACTTATATAATAATCACAGCAAAGATTACTCATCTATATGTGTAATAAGAAATCATTACACGGCTATAGTTTCACTTATTTCTTCAGATGTGGCTGCCTATTACAATCCATCCACTGTCATAAAAATTTTTTTAAATCTTTTCTTTTTAAAAAAAGGAATGTGCTGTCATCACCAGTGCATAAATATAAGCTGCAGCAGCTATCCATTAAATCAAAATGCAAAACCCTTTCCTCATGGGGTCTGAAAGACCAAATTAAAAGGGAGAAGACGGTAGAGCAGATGGGGTTAGTGTATGAGTGCATCATTTCGGTTCTGGTTCATCCTACATTCCATGAGCTGTTCCTAAGAGGAGGTACCCTGGGGGTGAGACCGGGGTGGGGGTCAGGGGCGGGGGGTGGGAATACTGTTTTTTAAATAGCAATAAACAATTATCACATACCAGTTCTGCTCATACTTTCTTTTTCCCTTTGTCCAATAACACAGGAAATAAGTTGAAAATGGCTTCTCAACTATTCTAAGTCATTTTAGCCACAAAGTTATCACACCTGATCCATATAATCTCTGGCCCAAGACTAAATTACAAGCCTTTCCTTCACAGTGCAAAATCACGAAGCCTATGACACCAAAAGCTCTAATTTCCCCTTTCTATGAAATGTATATTGGAAAGAAAACTAACAGGAAGTCCAGCACTTTAATCAAATATTAAATTACATCCATCTTCAGTTCAAATTTAATACTTGTGCTACAGCAATATGTCCACAGTAACCAGCTATGAAGCATTCACTCTACAAATATTTTGGTGCCTAAGGTGTCCCAACAGGTACAATTACAGTGACCAAGGTTCATAAGCAAGTAAACTACAAGAGGGAGGGCAGAAGTCTAAAAAGTTTTCAATGTTCATCATTGGTTAAGTTTTGGGAAACTTAACGGGGCTATTTTATTCATAAGAAATCATTACTCATTATTTAATCTTTTTAAAAGATTTTACTGTAACTGATGTGGCTGAATTAAATGACAAAATTGCATCGCATGATTTGTTCCTAAGATTTCCCTTCATTAGGATGCTTTCTGACTAAAAAGAGCAGCTTGATTGTCCCCCAAACTCAGGCATGTAATTTAGGGAGGTTAGACTGGCCAAACATTCCACCCCAATGGCAACAGTGATTGGTTCAGAGATGGGCACATGGCCCAAGCGACACCAATGAGGTACAGTGGGAATGTGTCGGTAGCTTGTTATCCTACAGAAGCTAACAGTCATCTTTGCCACAACATGGGAAACAACTGCCTCAGAAAGAAATCAACAGAGCAGAAAGTATGACAAGAAATGTCAAGTAGGTAGTCCTGCATCCAGAGAATGTTTACCCATAGGACCAGCTTAGGCAGAATCAATGCACTTAATATTCATCTCTAAGTATATAACACTCAAAAGAAATGTTAAAATCATCTCTGAACATAGAAAAAAAACTTTAAATAAAAACGGTCCTCCAGTCTGTTACTGGAAGTGCATCTATGGTTGAAACCAGAGCACAACAATTTGTATTTGACATATGAAAAAATGATTTTATAGTCAGCATGGGATGGAATGGGTTATCAGGTAAGACAGTCATATGATGTGATCCAGGTATGGATGTAAAAGTTAAATGAACAAGACAATCAATAATGGAACAGTATATATAAGGATCTGCCAAAACAGACTGTTTACATTTCCATTTTTACATGTGTTCAAAACAATTCAAGTCAGTTAATATGCTTGGAATATCAGACCTATCAGCACATAAAATAACCCTATGTTCTTAATGTGGAGGCTTGATTTTTAGACAGCTGTTTAAACCAGCCATGATTTTAAATGTCAATCAGAACATACAAAAAGGCCTTAATATGAAAGGTTTATACATATAAAAATGCAATTCTGGCTCTATAGCATTAAGAAATAAATATCAAAATAGTAATTAACAACCCAGGCCAAGCACGGTGGCTCAAGCCTATAATCCCAGCACTTTGGGAGGCAGAAGCAGGCGGATCACTTGAGGTCAGGAGTTCGAGACCAGCCTGGCCAATATGGTGAAACGCCATCTCTACTACAAATACAAAAATTAGTCAGGTGTGGTGATCCGCGCCTGTGGTCCCAGGTACTCAGAAAGCTGACGCACAAGAATCATTTGAACCAGGAGTTGGAGGTTGCAGTGAGCCAATATCATGCCACTGCACTCCAGCTTGGGTGACAGAGCAAGACTCTATCTCAAAACACACACACACACAATTAACCCAACAGAAGTTACATATTCTAATATCCCAGAACCAATATAAAAATTTTAAACACTCAAACTAAAACAGATTATTGTAAAAGTCCAATATAAAATACCATCTCACTTTAATACATAGATCCAAACAGTAATTTTAATAAAATGTCAAAAATATGACATCCTATAACCACAGAGATATAAAATTATGAAGTACCTGAAAATGAATAACATAGGTCCAAAGATAATGTTAAGTAACTGGCATTGAACTACAAAGGTTTTTAGAAGCCTATTTTGAACGAACCCTCTTTGGAATTATTCTAGCAGTTCCAACAAAGTAAACTTATAACTCAGAAGGGCAGAATTCAACTACTTTTCTTTTACATTCTTTATGAAACCATAAAATATGTGGAAACAGTTTAACTTAATTATTGTTTAACCACAGCAACATCAGCGAGAGGAGACGTCCTCTCTCTGAGAAGACCTGACTAAGCAGAACACAAAGTTCTACAGCAGAGGCTGCATAAAAAACTGCTTCACCAAGAACTACCCAGCATACACAGAAATGGTAATCTTGGTCTCCATTCCTCAATGGCAAGTAATTGACGGCATTTCTTCATTTATTAAAAATAATTTTTGTAGAGAAAGGGACTGAACTATGTTACCCAGGCTGGTCTCAAAATCCTGACCTCAAGTGAATCTCCCACTTCAGCCTCCCAAAATGCTAGGATTATAGGCGTGAGTGCACCCAGGGCATTGTTCATTCATGTTTAGTTTTCTAAGTTCATAAGGTGAAGGAGGCCTATCTTAGTTCTTATTTTTGAAAAATTTTAAAACATAACTAATAGATCATAATTTTTAAAAATTCAAGCTGATAGTGATAGCAAACATCTACCACTTACTGTGTGCATACTAAGTACCAGGTACGATGATAAATGTAAAGCATTTTCTCATTCAGTCATTATAGATATTGTCTCAATTAATCTTCGTATCTCATGAGAAACTATTAATATCTCTACTTTACTAATGTTGGAATCAAATAATCATTTACTTATGAAAAGCCATGGAATATGCAAGTGGTAAAGACACAGCCTCATATCTTTTTGGCATCAGTATCTGTACTGCTAAAAACTCACAATATAATGAGAATCCAGGATATGGAGTACTAATAATGTGTATCATCCCGGATCTTCTGAACTCTAGGATAATAGGGCCCTGGTATGGTTCTCATATTCAGCAAACTTACAGAGATTATAAGGCAGAGAAAGTAAAAAGAGATTGCAACAAAAGGCATACAGCTGCAGGTGAGCCCCCTGCCTGTCATGATCTCCAGATAACAGCATTTTCCCTACAAGCCCGTTTAACTCCTCCAGTCCTTCCAACAATTTTATAGCCTAGTTCCTTTTGCATCCAGACTTACTAGGAACAACTGTACATTCATGTGCAAGTCTTTCTGTGAACGTTTTAATCTTGCATATCTTCCTTTCTCAAGAGTCTGTACAATTTTTTTTTTTTTTTTTTTTTTTTTTTTTTTAGTGGAAGCTCGCTCTGTCACCCAGGCAGGAGTGCAGCGGCACAATCTTGGCTCACTGCAACCTCCGCCTCCTGGGCTCAAGTGATTTTCCTGCCTCAGCCTCCCGAGTAGCTGGGATTACAGGCGCCTGCCACCAAGCCTGGCTAATATTTGTATTTTTAATAGAGACGAGGTTTCACCCTGTTGGCAAGGTTGGTCTTGAACTCCTGACCTCAAGTGATCCACCTGCCTTGGCCTCCCCAAGTGCTGGGATTACAAGTGTGAGCCACCATGCCCGGCCAGGAGTCTGTACAATTTTTGGCCCATTTTTCAGGGAGATGCTTTAGTCACTTCACGATTGAGTTTTTCAGGTTCTTTGTATGTCCCAACTACCAGTCCTTATCAGACACGTTTTGCAAATGTTTTATCCTCCTCTGGGTCTTGCCAATTCAACTTTTTAGTGATATATCTGGTGAGCAGCAGTTTTTAACTTTAATGAGACCCTAAATCATCAATTTTTTTATGATTATTGCTTTCTGTGATTTAAGCAGTCTTTGCCTATCCTCAAGTTATAAAGATAGCTCTGTCCCCTATATTTTCATCTAATAGCTTTCTATGTTAATTTTCTCTGTCAGGTCTAAGATAAATCTTGAATTAGTAGTTGTGTATGGTGAGGTTCGAGGTTTATTTTTTCCTAAATAATGAAGACTTTTTTTCCCTACTGGATGTTTGGATGCCTTTGACAAAAAACTAAATACCATACACAAATGTGGATCTGATGTGGATTAACTCTTCTATTAAGGAAGATCTAGACCTAAACCAAGAACTAGATCTACATACAGATTTATTCTTCATAAACAATCATATCTACAAACAGAGATATTTTTACTTATTTGTTTCTGATCTTCATGCCTTGGCTTACTGCAGTGGCTGGGGCCTTCAGTAAAATGTTACATAAAAGTATTAAGAGTGAGGCCGGGCGCGGTGGCTCACGCCTATAATCCCAGCATTTTGGGAGGCAAAGGTGGGCAGATCACGAGGTCAGGAGATGAGACCACGGTGAAACCCCGTCTCTACTAAAAATACAAAAAATTAGTTGGGCGCAGTGGCGGGCGCCTGCAGTCGCAGCTACTCGGGAGGCTGAGGCAGGAGAATGGTGTGAACCCAGAAGGCGGAGCTTGCAGTGAGCCGAGATCCCACCACTGCACTCCAGCCTGGGCGACAGAGCGAGACTCTGTCTCCAAAAAAAAGTATTAAGAGTGGAAATTCTTGCTTTGTTCCAAATCTTAATCATAAGCTGTCTAAATTTTCACCATTTAGTATGGTATTTGCTTTAGGTTTTTCAGACTTACTTCCATCTAAATGCAAAGTTAACTCTGGAAGTTTTTAATAAAAAAAGGGTGCTGCTTTCTCTGCATTTATTAAAATGGTCATATGCTTTTTATCCTTTATTCTGTTAACATGGTGTATGAAACTGATAGACTTTTAAATGTTAAACCAAACTTATTGTGATGGTTAATTTTATGTGTCAACTTGACTGGAACATGAGGTACCCAGAAATGTGGTAAGATATTATTCTGAGTGTTTCTGTAAGGGTGTTTCTAGATACTTGGATAATTCCAATTACTGTGAATCAGTAGAATGAGTAAAGCAGATGTCTCTCCCTAAAGTGGGTAGGCTCCATCTAACAAGTTGAAAGGGCCCTGGAATGAGACCCTGCCTCTCCCTGGAGTAGGACCTGTTTGTCTGACTGCATGAACTGGAACATCAGTTTGCTTCTGCCTTCAGACCACACCTGAAACACAGGTTTTGCTTGGGTCTCAAGAATGCCAGCTTTCAGACAGAAAAGTACATCATCAGCTCTGAGTATTCAACTTACTGACTGAAGAGTCTTGAGGTTTCTCAGCTTCCATAATTAAGTATGCTGACATATCCATAAACAGACACACATATATACACACACACATATCCTGCTGGTATTGTTAGTCTGGAGAACCCTAACACACTTGTGTTCTGGAGATAAATGTCACATAAATATCAATTAGCACTACTGTCCTCACTTTATATAATTTAGTCATATATATATCTCTCTATATATAAATATATAATTTAGTCATAAATATATCTAATATATCCAAATATACATATATATCATGTATTAGAGAACATAAAATTGATATGTAGTTTTAGACTTTTTTTTTTTTTTTTGCAATTTGCCTTGTGTTAAGTTCATGGCTTCCTATGCTTACACAGCCAGGCCACGTTTCTATTTCCTACATATAATTTTTCTCTCATTAAAAATAAACAACATTCAAGAAAGAGTAATGGGAAACAAAGCCATTGTAAAGCACCCTTCTGGAAATTTCCATTTTTCTAAACTTTCGCATTCAAGAAAGAGAAGTTTAAGAATAAAAAATGTAAATGGGTGTAAAAAGGTTATGTAGGAGAAAAATATAGGCATACGTTTGCTTTGCTTTTTTTTTTTCCCGACAAAGTCTCGCTCTGTAGCCCAGGCTGGAGTGCAATGGCGCGATCTCAGCTCACTGCAACCTCTGCCTCCTGGGCTCAAGTGATTCTCCTGCCTCAGCCTCCCAAGTAGCTGGGATTACAGGCATGTGCCACTGCACCCAGTTAATTTTTTTTTTTTTTTGTGAGACGGAGTCTCACTCTGTCCCCCAGGCTGGAGTGCAGTGGCGTGATCTCGGCTCACTGCAAGTCCACCTCCCAGGTTCACGCCATTCTCCTGCCTCAGCCTCACGAGTAGCTGGGACTACAGGCGCCCACCACCACGCCAGGCTAATTTTTTGTATTTTTTAGTAGAGATGGGGTTTCACCATGTTGCCCAGGCTGGTCTTGAACTCTATAAAGACACATACACATGTATGTTTACTGTGGCACTATTCACAATAGCAAAGACTTCGAACCAATCCAAATGTCCATCAATGATAGACCGGATTAAGAAAATGTGGCACATATACACCATGGAATACTACGCAGCCATAAAAAAGGATGAGTTCATGTCCTTTGTAGGGACATGGATGAAGCTGGAAACCATCATTCTCAGCAAACTATCGCAAGGACAGAAAACCAAACCCTGCATGTTCTCACTCATAGGTGGGAATTGAACAATGAGAACACTTGGACACAGGATGGGGAATATCACACACCTGGGCCTGTTGTGGGGTCGGGGGAGGGGAGAGGGATAGCATTAGAAGATATACCTGATGTAAATGATGAGTTAATGGGTGCAGCACACCAAAATGGGTATAATTTAAATAAATAAAATAAAATGACAATAAGGCAAAGATTATAGAAAAATAATAATAATAATAAAATATTAACATCAGAGTTATGTTCTTAGCTTTCTAATAGTCAAAATTATTAGCTCCAACAGCTTGCAAATGAAGCTGCTTTCTAACCATTTTTCAAACATTCAAATACTCCTCTGCACTGAATAGTTAATCTAGGAATAGTTGAAAAAGTGATAGCAAGAAACAGAAGGATTAAAAATGAAATGTGAGAGGGAACTGCCAGGGTGGTGGAAACACCATCAAGTAGAAGAACACATGGATAGCTGTTAGGGGCCTTGAGGTAGTCTAAGAAGACTGAGAGGCAGGAAAATGATGCTTCTCTGGAATAATGTGCGGAAGACACATGACAGGACACATTGCAAGAGAAGGAATGGATCTCATAAATTTAAACAGCAATGAAACCATCAGTATCAACTCAGGTGTCCTGTCTCTCCATTGTTACCCCTCTGCTACATCCTGAATCTTTCTCTGTATTGTTACCTTGCTGCACCAACTGTATTTATCTAGCTAACATGCTTCATATTTCACCTTAAAGGCCTATAGACTAGGTCAGCTCCCTTACCATAAACAACTCAATGCCATGAATATGCGGCACGATACTACTGGTCATAATTAGTTGTATCATTATTCCATAATGTCAGCCTCTGGGCTTCCTGTAAGAGGACAAAGATTGTGCTTATCCTGCATCACTGCAACTCCCAACCAGAGTGGTCAATAAATATTTACTGCATGAATTAATAACTGAATAAAAAATGTGTCCGTGAATATATTTCCAACAATTATTAATACTACTAAAAGCATTTGTCTAGTTTTTTTCATTTGCTTACTAAAAACTACTTGCTAAGAATCACTTTTTTAATCACTTTACAGTTTACTAAGTACTGAGCACCGTTCTAAGTACACTGCATTTAACAACTCAATCCTCAGAGGTTGGCATAATTATTACCCCCACATAACAGATGAGAAAACCAATGCACAGAAAGATTAAGTAATTTGCATAAGGTTCATGGTGGACACAAGATTCAAACCCAAGAAGCCTGATTCCACAATACATTACTGGCTCAAATTTTAATTTTAAACCAAGTATATCATGTCCATAAACAGCTTATATATATCTTGTAAAATATTTATAGGTCGGAGATTTAACATTTTAGCTAGACAATTCTCACATGCATAATGAATTACAGAAAACATTAGTACTTGATTCTTGATGTTGATTTCTTTTTTTAGTAATTGGGTAATTACATGAGATTTTTAAAATAAATGCACAATTTAAAGTTTTCATGTTACCTAATGCATTTATGTATTATAATCCAAATGCCCAGAAGAATTGCTGAATTAAGAAGAAATAAATCTGAGTCAGGGTTGTGACAGTCATTACAGCTGATGTCTTTTTTTTTTTCCTACTACTGGAACAAAGAAATGTATCTTATTTTACAGAATCTATCATGTTGACTATAAAAAATTTACTATGTAAAAATGTAAATGCTGAAAACATTTATAGGATTTCTTGTTCCTTTAATAAAATCATACTGATTAAAAAGAACATTGCTCATACTTTGTTTAAAAATGAAACCATAAAGTGTTGACTTCATATGGTCTAATGATGTGATTATATCAGAAGCTGAAAATTGCAATTATCCTTAACTCATCTGAACATTAATGGATTCACTGTCCAAAGGTCAGTTTGTGTTTCTGAACACTAGAAGACTGGATAACTTACCTACATTTCATCTTCAAATGCATTTGGATATAATTTTTTCTTGAATTACTGCTAACTAGATTAAACACTGTTACGGGAAGGGAGCTTAAGCTATAATGTATGCTGTGTGTTCATCCAGGCTGTTGAGCATACAAAGTACAAGATATATTTAAATGTGTACATACATGCCTAATCAAATTCACTCCTATTGCTTTTTTCAATCAATCAATTTAATTCATTTTCTTCAAAATCACAGCCAATAGAGTCCCCTGGTGCTCCTCTTGTATCCCACTATGACTCTAGGGTTCCTCACGACTCTGACATAAGTACATAACGAAGTTAATGTTACCAAGCATAACCGACCCAGTAGCTGATTTATAAATGAACCTGTGAAGGCCAGCAGGCATTCCCTACAGTCTTTGATTTATACATGCACTCATTCAGTAGTACACAGAAACTGCATTCACAACATCCTTAAAACACCATAAGCTAGTAGGGAAAAAAGCTTTAAAATTATGGCAATTTCTATTAAGATGCAATAAAATGGAAAAATAATCATGACAATGAACAGATGACAGAAAAATAATAAAGCTAAATACCATCAAAGAGGTCACCATGTTTTTATTTTTGTTTTTGTTTGACAGGGCCACAGACCTTTACCTTGTATATTACACTCACCTATTTGAATTTTGATAACAAGGATTACTATGATAAATAATTTTGAATTTAGTTAAGTCATAGTTTAAGACATTAGATATTTAAAAAGACAATTTATACATTACTAATGAATTATGCTATGTATAAATACTATATTCTGTCTGATGAGAAATAGTTACAATGTTACCTTCTTTACAAACAGAAAGTTTATGCACTCATTTTCTGACAGTATATACAACCACTACTATCTCTGTTCAGAAAGTAGGTGGATAACTTTCAGTACCTGCATCTAGTAAGGCGGTAATATAAACACAAAGCACTATATATGTACACAAGCCATCTGGATGTAATATGGTTCTTCTATTCACCACCCCACGTTCAGTGCTGCACACATCTAGTAACATGATGACAGGACTGTCCTCTACAATTACCACTGGATAATTATCAAGCCATCCTTTTCTATTTCATGACTATTAGGCTATAGCAATATTTAACTTTTAAAATAAAGGACAACTAATTTTAGATATTGCCTTTAGTAAACAAATTTTGTCAAATGTTTGCAAACTCACAATGCTGACATAACATAAACAAACTTGTGTGGCTATTCAAGAGGCACTACATGGTGTTTAAGTGTCAGCCTAAGAAAAAGAAAGTGAATTTGAGAGTGTCCTAGAAGCCACCTCTTGCTGTTCTCTATCACTGAACCCCATGTGGCTCATAGGTAGTCTACTGTTTCACAATGCATATATGGATGTCATTTCTCTGTGTGGTTGTCCGTTTCCCACACTAGACTGTAGTGCTCACTAGCCTAGTGGTTCTCAACTACAGGTGATTTTTGCTCCCTAGGGGATATTTGAGAATGCCTGAGGGCATTTCTAAAGGCCAGGATGCTGCTAAAGAAGACGATATTGCTGAAGCTGAGAATGTCTGCACTGGGTCTAAGCAACTTGGGGAAAGAGACTGTTTACTGCCTACAAACGGTGGGCACTCAGATATGGGACAAATGGATACACATGTACATGAAAATTTGTGTCAGTGTGAAATCATTTTTAAACCATCTTTCTCCCTATGACAGTCTTTAAAGAACTTCCTTTTTTCCTACTTTCTATGACAATCTTTAAAGAGCTTCCTTTTTATAGGCCACGCACAGTGGCTCATGCCTGTAATCCCAGCATTTTGGAAGGCTGAGGTAGGAGGACTGCTTGAGCCCAGGAGTTTAAGACCAGCCTGGGAAACTCTAGAGTGACCCCTAGATGAGTGTGGTGGTGCAAGCTTATAGTTCCAGCTACTCAGGAGACTGAGGAGAGAGGATCCCTTGAGCCCAGGAGGTCCAGGCTGCAGTGAGCTATGATTATGCCACTGTACTTCAGGCTGGGTGACAAAGAGAGACCCTATATTTAAAAAAAAAAAAAAAAAATTAAAAACATTTTAAAAGAGCTTCCATTTATCCTTCTTTCAACTGCTTCACAGTCTTTGTGGAATGAAACAGTATATGCATCTGTAATAAATATCAGGACTGCAGCAGTTCTGCCCTGGAGCAGAGAGGGAATGGGGAAAGGAATATTGGCCAAGCTTTTTCTCCATTGTGACTCGGGGAAGGTCTTGACCCCTAAGGAATCTCTCAGGGACTTGGATCAGATGGCCTCTCAGACTTCTGCTTGGGAGGATTACTTTAATCGTTTCTGTATCTACAAGCATTCACTGGATCTAACAGCTTTTCATACGGGCTACACAGTTGTTAGTATGGCAGCAGAGGCCCCTACAGTATTTTATACCACAGCTGTTGTCACTTTCGTAGTAACCATAATCTTAGGTCAGGTTTTTATTTCATTTTAAGAGGCTTTAAATAAGAACATCCCTGGTGATAAATTAAGTTGACAGGCATTTCCTTTTATTACAACTGAAAGGAAGACATACATATCCATCATGTTATTTGGTGTAAACAACTTATGAGTACAGTAATAATTCGTGTAGCCTAACTAGACGACAATTTCACAGAATTAACATGCCATGACTATATACTACAATTCACATACTCTTCTTGAAGTTGTCTTGTTAACTATAATATAAACTCTTAAATTGAAACAAATCTATAGAATGACAGTAGATACAAACTTCCTCAGTAAATTTTACCAGTATAAAAACCTACCAGCTGGCTCTTGCAGTTGCTCAGAGTAAATATGTGGCTTCTGTGTATCAGGTGGCACTATGCTAAGATAACGACAAGCAAGACAGAGTGAGTACACTTAAAATATAATAGGCAGACAAAAGTTCAGAAACCATTCTTCAAGGCATATTCTCCAAGAGCCTCTGACAGGTACCACAGTCTAATATCTGAAGAAAAGGACAGGGAGGCAAAGAAACAGACCAACACTTTAAAGAGTGAGGGGACTCTGACATCCACTCCTCTAACTATGGTCAAATAAAAAGTAACATCCGGGACTACATGGTGGGACCAGCCATGGGGATTTCAAACAGACTATAAAACCATGAAGAAAACTGGGCTCTCTAGTGCTCCTCTTCTCACCTACTTCTTTTAAAAGTAGTGTTTGGGGGTAAATCTACAACAAGCTAAGTCATTTGTTCACTGGGTTCCTAGATATCTCTGAAAAAGGAAGAGAAAACTTGGGCAGGACTATAAATGTTTTATTCTAGGCTCCAGGCTTTAAAAGGGAGGCATAAAAGGAATCTTAGGATTTCCTTCTATTGAACCTATTATCTGTGTTCTAATAATATTATCATAACATTACACATAGGCTGGGCACCGTGGCTCAAGCCTGTAATCCCAACACTTCGGGAGGCCAAGGCAGGTGGATCGCTTGAGCCCAGGAGTTCGAGACCAGCTTGCATCTACGAAAAACACAAAAATTAGCCGGTGTGGTGGTGCGCACCTGTGGTCCCAGCTACATGGGAGGCAGAGGTGGAAGGAGATGGAGGTTGCAGTGAGCCATGAACATGCCACTGCACTCTAGCCTGGGTAACAGAGTGAGACCCTGTCTTAAAAAAAAAAAAAAAAAATCATACAAAGAAAGGCATAATGTATTTTTAACATTAAAGCCAAACTACTAGGGGGGAAAAAGTAAATATTCCTTACTCAGTGTGATACAATTTTTTTTTTTTTTTTTTGAGACGGAGTCTTGCTCTGTTGCCCAGGCTGGAATGCAATGGCACGATCTCAGCTCACCACAACCTCTGCCTCCCTGGTTCAAGCAATTTATCCTGCCTCAGCTTCCCAAGTAGCTGAGATTACAGGTGCATGCCACCACGCCCAGCTAATTTTTTTGTATTTTTAGTAGAGACAGGGTTTCACCATGTTGGTCAGGCTGGTCTTGAACTTCTGGCCTCAGATAATCCACTCACCTTGGCCTCCCAAAGTGCTGGTATTACAAGCGTGAGCCACTGCACTGGCCTCAATGTGATATAATTCTTATCCTTAGCTGCTGTCACAGTAGTTAAATAATTTCTACTAAAAACACTATTGTATTATTGTTATTATTAATTGTTTGACAAGACTGCAGAGTTAACAGGTGAAAGACGGCATTGTGAGTCACTTTTGGACACATCTAGTTGGAGAAAAACTTTCTGTCCCTGCAATAAAGAGTATCTACAAGCAATTATTTAAAAAAAAAAAAAAAAAAAAAAAAGCTACTTTGTTGAAGCAAAGCCTCAGTTGTTACAAATAATGTTTATATGTCTACAATTGTTCTCTCCCTCGGAGAAGCAATATACTTGGAGGTCACAACACCTCACCACCCGACTTCTCCATGGCCCTCAAACACGGATTCTACAGGCTTTCGATAACACTGTTTATTATTACCATCATAAATTAAAAATATATGTACTCAAATTATGTTTTATTGTCCGTGAACATGAGGTTCAGGAGGGTTAGGCAGTTTGCACAAGGGTTTCTAGCCAAGAAGCAAGAGGGCCAGTATGCAGACCCATCTCTCTGATTCTGGAGGTGAGTGCATACCACCATGTTTTCACCCCCTCCCCACCACCCTGGCTTGACACGGCTCCTGCTATAACATGAACACCCAGACCCATTCCTGGTTCCATTTCACAAACAACACAATTGTGCATCCAATAGAAAATATCAGTCACAACACAGAGAAACAGCAGCCTCCACGTTTCATCTCTTATGGTGGTGGTGGTGCCCTACCAGTATTCTCCGACGATGTCACTGCCACTACCACTGTGGCTATTACTGCAGAAAAAAAAATTATCTAATATCATGGTGGTACTGACAAGCTCTAAAAGTGGCCAAAAGGCGGGTTTCTTTTCCCTGGAAAGAACAGGGTCCCATAAGAGAGTTTCAATGGAAAGCGAATGCCAAAAACCCTCATAAAAGGCAGGACACAGCTTTCCTTCTTGCAACTAGTCATCTTGTAAAGAAAATAGATGGTAGGGTTAGTGCACAATATTCATAATGAAACGTAGAAGAGGATTTGTGATAAAAATAAGTATCAAAAGTGACAACAGTTAGCATTATGCAGAACATAATCTTTCTAAGCAGCTGTGTGCCAGGGAGAATTTGCACATGTGTTTGCAGGGCATTACAAATAAAAGAACTTATGCCAGAGTCATTATTTTCTACCTCTAGAAAATGCAGCTTGAAAAATATCACAAACAGAAGATAATGGCTCATATTAATCAGCCCCACTATGAAGTGGGTCAGCAAAGCCAGCTGGTCCCTTGTCCATCGTAACCAAGTGTAAGAGCTGCAGCTGTGAGAAAGACTGCAACTTAATACTGCCTGACCAGTAAGACACTATTTCAGAAATACAACCAAGCCAGAGGATGGCAGAGAAGGCTTCAGTACCAGAGACACTACCAGAAACTATAGAGCTCCAGCTGAGCTCTGAGGCCAAAGAAAGGGATACCCTACTATGCCTTGATAAAAGAAAGATTCTTCTACCAAAAAACATAAAGCATGCCAGCTGGTTAATCACCTAAGCTGCACAGACAACATCTGAATACATGAGGTCGCTGGGCCTGGTCAGACCTCATAAAGAAGGGATTGGTGATATCTTTCTGTAAAAATATTTTAGGCTCTGTGTATTATATGATCTTTGTCACAACCACTCAAGTCAGCCATTGTAGTACAAACGCAACCTTAGATAATACATAAACAAATGAGCATGGCTGTGTCCCAATATAACATTATTTACAAATACAGGCAGGGGGGTATAGTGTGCCAACCCAACTTAGAAATGGAGTTTCAGAAAAACAGGTGAGGTGACATTTGACCCTTTTAGAGGGCAACAAACACCAATTACAAGATAGCCTTCGTCCGCACCCACATCACAATTTTTTTTAATTTTTTAAATTTTTATGGGTACTTAGGTGTGTATATTTGTGGAGTACATAAGATGTTTACAAGCATGCAATGTGAAATAAGCACATCATGGGGAATGGAGTATCCATCCCCTCAAGCATTTATCCTTTGAGTTACAAACAATCCAATTACACTCTTGAAGTAGATTTTTAAATGTACAATTAAGTTATTATTGACTATAGTTACCACATTGCGGTATCAACTAGTAGATCTTATTAAATCTATTTTTTTGTACCCATTAACCATCCCCACCTCCCCACCCCCGCCCCCAACTACCCTCCCCAGCCTCTGGTAACCATCCTTCTACTATGTCCATGGGTTCAATTCTTTTGATTTTTAGATCTCATAAATAAGTGAGAACATGTGCATACTGCAGTTTCTGAAGGAACTAAAACACACTCTGGAAATGAGGCAGAGGCAGAGGTGGCACAGTTCTGTTGTATTTCCAACCCTAGCTAAAGACAACTGTCTGTATTGTGCTCTTTTACTAGCATTATAAAGATTGAGGACAATTTTGTACTAGACAAAGTGTCATTGTGTTCCATCTGAGGTTAGTGACTTGCTCTGGAAATTAAAGTTAATACATCAAAGTTTGAGACACTTTGATACAGAGTGTGTATTTTTCTCCATAACTAAGTTAACTGACTTGGTACTGCTCATAAGGTAAATGTGGAAAGGAGCCAAAAGATTATAACTATTTTACATAAGAAGAAAGGGAAAAGCTGAAAAAATTTCAAGCGCCAAACGTTAAAAGCCATCATGCCATTAATCAGAGGCTGGTCACGTTTTCCTTTTCTAGAGTGATACTTTGATAAAGCTGTGGCACAGATTCCATGCAAATATGCAGGCAACACAATAAGAGAGCTGAATGATTATGTGAATCCAGATCAAAGGCATCCTGCTCTGCTCTTGGAAAAGGGGCCTCTATACTCAGCTCTGCAGGGCCTGAGTCATGGTCCACTGCACTGCATGAAAAACGAAGGGTGAACCAAGGACAAGAAACAAAACAGCAAACAGCTTTGTCTCTATTCAAAGGTAAAACCAAAAACCTACTGACACAACTGTGCATCAGGCATTTCATCTCTCTGTGCTTTACCCTACCTAAGGAACTGATTACCTCTTTCTCCTATCACTGACCAAAAACTGACACTATTAAAACTCTGTGCCCACTCCTACCACCCCACAGTAGAAGAATTTCTGCTAAAATATAGAGAGGCATTCAGATCTTGGCTCTAGTCTGGAAGCCCAAAGGCTTTCACCATCCAGTAACCAGCAATGGACCTTTTATGCTCCCAGCAGATGCACCTGTTCCTGAAGGGGAGGCTGAGGGGTCTAGCCACAAAATTCCTTTAGTACATTATTGCTCACATTAGCAAACTAATAAAGAGTTCCTACTCTTCCAACAGGAAGTCCCTGATGCCTCCTGCAGTACTAGAGACTGAAGCAAAATAATTAGGACCGGATTCTAGCCTTTAATTCCCAATTTGCAATATTCTGTTCCTGGTCAAATTACTTGACCCAAAATTGAACTAAACAAGAATTTTCTGAATTTGCCAAATACTAAAACCCATGAAATAGGGAGTGGGTACATGAAGTCTGCCCATTCAGAGATTCTCAACTGACCTGACAACAGTTACTGGCTTTCACTCTCCATTGTTTGGCTAGGTACTTTTAAGAAGTTACATAGAATGCTAATCATTTAAATTAGAATATCTTAGCCTTGTAAAAGCTGCCTTTCACAATTTCCTCAAAGTTATGAATCCAAACTCCAGAAACCTGCACATTATTAACATATATAAGAATTTTTCATATAATTTTATAGATAGACCAATAAGGCCTCTCCTTGGTCCCCAGGCTAACACATCGTGAACAGACAAATAAAAAGATCATGTCTCAGACTTATCAAGAGTAGCTACCAGAATAGTTCATTGTCAATAAAATCCTTCATTTTATTCAATATAACAAACAATTATGAGCTGATATGTGCAGGAATTGTGCAGAGTTCTATGAAAATACAGACATAATTAATTATAGCATAGCCCCACTCTTCCAGGAACATAAAAACAAACATACTATGAAGACATTGATGTGACCGAGTACTAAGCAGAGATTCCAAGAGTCTCAGGAGAAAAGAGGAGAAAGTCATATGAAAGGCAGCCCTGCTGTTTGAACTAGACTCTGAAAGATACATAGGATCAGAATCCTATGTATCTGTGTATGAAGAGACAGAAGATATGGAGGAGACAATTCAGCTGAGAATGTATACTGCCTGACTGGTTTGATGTGAGCATAGAATGAGGTGAAGTATCCATGAATGCAGTGAAGGAAGAGAAAGCAAAGAAGTCCTACGCGCAAGGTTTGCTGATCCCCGACAGCTACTTCTGAAACCTCAGAGAGGCTGAAAAGGTAAATTCAAGATGAAGACTTTAATATAAAAACTAGGTATGCGGTGACTTTGGAGAGCAATTTCAGCTAAATGGCTGGAAGAGGAACCAGATTTCCAAGGGTCAAGAAGTGAATATGTAATGATGATGAGGCAGCAGGAAGCAGAGAATACCTTTCAAGTTTGGGAGAAGAAAATAGGGATGATATGGTGGCATATTAGGAAAATCAGTGTATTCACTATTACCCATAACTAATTCTACAGTTGACTTCTTTAAAAACCCTCAGTTCTCTCGAAGGTCACAAATCATATCTGAGGATCAGCAAGAAAAGGTCAACATGAATTGGTAAAATATTTGTATAACATGGTACACTGAGACTTTTATTTGAAACAAAATATTACTCCCTTAAATACACATTATTTTCAAGATGAGCTATCAAAATCAATTTTATATTTCATATTCTAATAAAAGAAAACTTTATAGTCTAGGCAGCTTAGAACAGCCTCCAGAGCAATTTGAAAGACAAAGAGATTGATCAGATTATTGCATTGCAAGTATTAAATGTTTCTTTTGAAAATAAATGCAAACAGCCAAGTTAATTCAAACCATAGGTCAAAGGAGAATAAATTATGTTTAAATCTCTCAATTTCATCTTCAAAAAATAAAGGCAGGAAAGCCTTTACTCCATCAGAATCAAAACTGCTGAATAAGCTGGTGATTAAATACACAGACCACTCTATATTTCAAGTGAGAACACTCAGGCTATCTTGTTTGAGTGAAAGGGAGATGTCTGATGCTTTTCGTAATAAATATCCATTCATAAAATAAGCTAAAATGAACAAAAATGATCTGTTGCCCACTCCAGCTATTTTACAGAAAAACGTTGGCAAGGGATTTTCTAACATCTAAAATAGTAAAGTATCAATTAATCATGAAAATGGCTCAGATAACGCATTACATTTTATCATATTCATCCTGCTGCCTTAAACCATTTTTAAAATGACATCACATAAAAATTCAAGTACCAGTCATCTAAAGAAGCAAAATCTTTAAAAATATTAGATCTCCCTCCCCCGACTGCAAACCGTGCTCATTGTACAAATGTTGAGTAACAAAGACTATCAGAAAGAAAATAATAACCACTTCTAGAGAACCACATTTAACCTATTTATCTTATGTTCATCTTTCTAAGAGCACTTATGTCATTGGAACAAATACTGTACATGATCTTTCTTTTAAAACATACTCTGGGGCCGGGCACAGTGGCTCACACCTGTAATCCCATCAGTTTGGGAGGCCAAGGCGGGTGAATCAACTGAGGTCAGGAGTTTGAGATCAGCCTGGCCAACATAGTGAAACCCCGTCTCTACTAAAAACACAAAAATCAGCCAGGCGTGGTCGTGGGTGCCTGTAATCCCAGCTACTTGGGAGCCTGAGGCAGGAGAATAACTTGAACCCAGGAGGCGGAGGTTGCAGTGAGCCGAGATCGTGCCACTGCACTCCAGCCTGGGCAACAGAGGAGACTCCATCTCAAAAAAATATATAATAATAATAATAATATATATATATAATAATATATATATATACTGTGAACAATTTCCCATATCACTAAGTATTAGCCTAACAACACTACTGAATGGTTTCATACTGTTTTCCTATAAAACTGTACCATGATTGATTTATTTATCTAACCCTTTACTCTTGGACATAGGCGTACCATCAGGTTGTTTTGCTTTGCTGTTTTAAATAACTCTATGTTAAACATGTTTACATATACCAATAACTATTTCTACATCCTTAGGTCAACTTTTTAGAAATAAAATGTCAGGTTGTAGGGTGTGCAATTTGTAATTTTTCAAATATTTTCCTCAAATTTCCTTTCATAAAGATTATATCAGTTTACAATATCACCAACAATGTATTTTTTAAGCCCATTTAAGTTCAGCCTTATAAACTCTGGTTATTATATTTTTTACATATGAGCTAAGTAACAGCAGGGTCAATTTTCAAAAATCACATTGCCATACCCCAATATTAAAGGCATAAAGAGAAAAAAAATCTAAACAAACTTAAAATGACAAAAGATCAATTTTCATAAATCATATATTTATAACATGTGTCATTTAAATAATATTGCTATTGTTTTCATGACTTCATACCCAATTCACATACAAAGTACTAAGTGAAGTAAATCATACAAATTTTTCTCTTTTAATTATAAATGAATTTGGGCATCTCTACGCTACATGATTAAATGCATGAAATAGGTCAATGACAGTCAGATTCTCAATACAGTTACGTGTTTTTCCAACGTTATGTCTAAACTGTATACCATGGGTAACTGCCCTGTTATAATTATCTATAGACTGCACAGAGTTTAACACTCGGCTTAAATGGTCAGTTCTGGTTACAAGAGATACTCAATAGCTCCCACCATAAATACACACTCTTAACTCCAGTTCCCAAGACATTCCTCTCTTTCATAGAAAGCCAACTCCCAACAAAAAAACAAAATGCAGCTAGTGGTGCCCATAATCTCGTGGGATGTATCAATCTCCTTAAGGGCACCGGAATGTAATCAGATCATGACTAGAAGAAACTGATACTGGGCTTCAGAGTCCAGAAGACAGAGTTTATTATCAGGTTTTAATTTATAACTCAAAAGCATATAAGGACAGGGAGAGATGTGTTAAAGGATACAAAGTTACAGCTAGATAGAAGCAATAAATTCTAGTGTTCCATACCACTGTAGGATGACTATAGTTAACAGAAATATATAATTGCAAATAGCTAAGAAGGAAGACATTGAATGTTCCCAACACCAAGAAATGATAAGTGTTTGAGATGATGGATATGTGAATTACCCTGACTGATCACTATAAATTATATGTATTAAAACATCACTATGTACCCAATGAATATGTACAATTATTGTCAATTTAAAAAAAATTAATAAAATAAAATTTAAAAATGTTAAAGAATGAATAAATGAATGCCTCCCTTCAGAGATGGCAAAGAATAAGTACTGTAAAGCTATTCCTCCTCCCCCCAAAATTCAAGTATTTTCTGTTATCTGAAACATTTAAGGAAAGGTTCATGGCATGACTACTAAGGATCTGAGATTTTAACTCAGCCACAGCTTTTTGATAGAGCAGTCAAAGAAAAGATACTGAACCGGATGAACCATGAAAAGGCATATGCACCTCCTTAAAGTTATTTATTAGTTAGTTAACCATAAAAAAGTATGCTTTCTCTCCCTGAGAACTTCAACTTTTATGTAAATGATAATAAACAGCTACAATAAACGTTATCAGGAGGGAACATTGGCTAGCTAGAAGAGCTAGTTTTGAGTTTAATCAGTATTAATAAACAGAATACAGAGATAACCTCACTTAAACCAGCATTTGATGATCTTCTAATCGCTAAGTGACAATGAGGCAGCTTAAATTTGCTTTGAATTTAGTAGGGATCCATATTAACAACTGTCCAGTACAGGTTTTCACATAAATACTTCCCCTCAAATCTATCAACACTCTAAAATCTGTATGGATGAATTTGCCCCATACCTAGAGGCTGCACTCTCAAAGACAGGGAAAAATAAAACCAAAAACAAAAAAGCCTAGATCAGTGTAATTTTCTTCATTCTAAACATAGATTTCTACTTACCATGATTATTTAAAATGCCAACATTAACAAACACAAGGGAAAAATCATAATGAACTATAGAAAGAATAGTTCACATCAATAAAACCTCTGGAAAGGAGAATTTAAGGTTCAAGACAACCTTCTATAATAAAATTTGTTAATCATTTCAAAATATGTATGTACCTCGAAACATCACATTGTATGCTGTAAATACATACAATTTTTATTTGTCCACTATATCTCAATAAAGCTTGAGAAAAAAAAAAAAAAACACGAAAAGATACTCCCATCACCAAAAAAAAAAAAAAAAAAAAACCACCACATGGGTGGCCAGAGAAGTTTCAAAAGTTAACTATGAAGAAATGTGACTCCTTGTGCTAAATAAGCTAGTTATACTTGAGCCTTAAATCAATTAATGCAGGGATCTCAAAAATCCAGAAAGAACATCAATTTATCTCTGATTCTTTGGCTTCATTAACAAAATAAAATGAGGAGAGTGTCATATCATCACCATGTCAATACTATTTGCCTTTCTAGAAGGTCACTTTTATAAGTACGCGTATTTAGAATGAAATCCTACTGTTCAGATAAATATCTACTATAAGAAAAGGTGCTGCATTTCTGCTGAAGAGTTATTTGAAACTAAAGAATGCCACCAAAGTAATGGCTGAATGATTCAGGTAGTTTTGCAAATTTATTCATATTAATAAGAAATAACTATGTAAGTCACAAAACAGTTAATGTTCTTTAATGCAGTTAGTAATGCTTCAGATTATAAATTTCAAAGACTGATTCTACAATTAATATCAAATAGGTGATTATTTCTTTTCAGATGTAACCATAAAAATTGGGATTCAATATACAAAGCTGAATTCTGATTCAAGTGAATAAAGTGACACACACTGTAGTATCTCACCTAGAAAAAAACAGGAAATCAAATTATACTTAGAAGAATAAGGAGAAGTAAATCTGTTTTGAATAAGGGACATATACGAGACTGACAAACCAATAAAAAAGAAATGAAAACCCACACAAAAATGCAAATGCTTATAAAAGTGTACAGCAATGGTTCTCAGTTCTCATACACATTATAATCTCCTAACAAGCTGGTAAAAAAAAATATCAAGGAACAAGCCACACACCCAAGATTCTGACTTACACCAGGATGGGTCTCAATACTGATTAAAAACTCCCTAAATGATTCTAAAGCACAGACATATTAGAAAATGACAAATAGGTTAGGGATAAACTGGGTTCAGGTTATTTGAAACAATTTCAAGTAAACAATTTGAAATACAAGGACCTAGAGGAAAACTAAGTTGGTCTCTGCCTCATACCATACAATGAAAACAATACTAGATGGTTTTAGAAAAAAATTATAAAATTTTTAAAAATCTAAATGACCATGACTATGACATTGTAATATACAAAGCCTTTCTGAGCATAAAACAAAATGCTGAATACAGACAATAAGAAAGAAGACTGGTAGTTATGATTAACCTTATCTGAACAAACAGCTCTTCTTATATGCATTAAGAAAGGATTAATGCTAACAGGAAAATGAAATATAAAGGACAAAAAGGAAAGAATTTTAAAAACATAAAATGACTACTAAAGATGAGAAATTGTTCAGTTTCTCATGTAAATAAATGTATTGAAAAATTTCCATTCTTTACCAATAAAATTAGAAAAAAATAGCTTTCACATCTACAGCTATTTAGAGTACAGAGGAATCAGAACAGAAGTACGGTTGTAGAAACTCTAAGGTGACATTCTTCAGAGAAATTTGGCACAAGTGAATGTAAACACCTCCCAGAGATTACACTGGGAAGGACCTAGAAATGTATTCACGTGGCTATATTTGTTTTTGTTAATTTACAAAAGTACAACATTTTCATTTGATTCTGTTAAACACCCTGACCTTTTCCATAATAATCCTTCCCTTCACTATGACTTAGACCAGTTGGGATCAGAGGAGCTGCTGGAATATTTGGGATCTGGCCAAGAAGCAAATGAAGTGAGATGCATTTATTTTGAGTTTAGAGATATATTTTAATTTATAAATAATAAAAAGGCAAAAACAAAGAAAAAAGTAAACAAAAATAATAAAAAGGTTTTAGAATTATTTAATAATTCAATTAAAGAAAAGTGAAAAAGACAAGTTTTCTGCTGATTGAACATAAAATGACAACATTAAAAAATGTAAAAGAAAATTCATAATGAACTATAGAAAGAACATGAGTGACATACTGATTATAAACTCAAAGAGTATATTCAATATATTCAAATATTATTCACTGTGTATGCACACAGACAACATAAACACACGCACACAAACAAACACCTTGAAAAGTCTCAAAATATTACAACTCACACATCACAGAAACTTGGTAGAGATTTACCCTAAATCTGGGTAACAATCCTAAAAATCTGCATGGCATACAAATACCAAGTTGTGACAATAAAAGAAATGTTTTAAAACTATAAGTAATGCTCTCCAAAAATACGTTAAATAAATCAAAAACTGAATCATCTTGCCATATTCTCTTCAGAAATATTACAAAATTACTGCAATGTGAAGAGGAGATCAATAATAGGTAGGAACAAAAAGTAAAGAAAAATGTCATGGAGGTGTGTCAGGTACATCTCTATATAATTAATAAAAAATAAAATTAAAATGTGGTATTGATATATTAGCAGAACCCCACTTTACATATCTTACTTTCGGAGTCAGAAAATGCAGTAAGCATAATTTCTTTAAATACAGATTGTCAAAATCTCTCCATGTATAGTATCAATTGCAACTACTTACTTCATCTCCAATCCATATGATCCACTAACCCCCTTGATTACACAAGCAATACCATAGGATCATTCTCATCTAATGACAAATGAAGTGACTGGACATAACTCATTCAATTTTTCATACCAAGGAATTCATGCAAATTTACATTCATTTACCACAACTGAATTGTCATTTGAATGATATAAATTTTGCCATTAAATACCAAAAGAAAAGACATCTGGACCAAATAAAATATCATAAAATCTGTGAGTTCCAACTGTGCTGCTTCTGATTTGTATGGAATTAAGTACAGACAGCCCAGCTCCTCCTATGACCAGGAAAAGTTTAAGCAAACATTAAGAACACATTTTGCCTAAGATTCAAGACCTTAACATGTTATTTCCACTATCTTGAAAAATATTAATAAGTACCTTAGATTAAAAGCCAAGCTCAATCAGTTACTATTGTCTATATGTAGTAAAATCCTGGTTTTAAATAATATTTAAAATCTAAAATATAAATTCATACAAATATTATCTCTAAGTAGTAAATTCCATCTTTTTTTGATAAATTCTCAGATTATAAATTTAGTAGCCCCATCTTTAATCTTCTCAAGTAAATCCTACTTAAAAGGTGATGATTTTGTCAAAATTAATTAATTTAAGCTTACAACACTTTCTCCCTAATCATAAGTTCAAGACACAAACATTTAGGCAAATAAATATCAATAAAAAATACATCAATGCTACTACTAAATGCTTTATAATCCACAAATTGCTCTGAATTTATGCTGCCCAAAATAATATTTATATATACATTTTCACAGCCAGGGTGACAGGTAAAATTGGTTAATTGTTTCAAAGGAAGGATGAAACTGGTAGTAACAGAAAAAAGATAAATTACATTCATGTTATATTATTGTTTACCTAAGATCAATTGACTAACAAAGAAAAAATGAGAGAGAAAACAAGCTTCCTTGAGTGTAAGCATTTTCATGAGTATGTGAGCATTTTCGTGGGTATGTGTAAGGGTCCGTGGGTTCGTTCAGTGAGTAAGAGGTGGAAGGTATGTCTGTGGCTGTGTAGAGCAAGAAAGAGAGTGAGAAGCAGATCACATAAGGTCACTGGATGATCACAATGTAGAGCAAGACAAAAACAAGATCACTGCATAATCACTGAAACACATGCAAAAATAAGAACACTATACAAACCACAGGAATAACCCAACACCTCTAGTTCCAGCTAATTTGAGTAACTCCTACGTTTTTGCTAATTACACTTTTACCTTGCCCCAGTCCCCTTGTTGTATAGATAAAATTAAGATACCAGATCATACAATTGCCCCCACATTCTGCCAGCATCCAATCCAAACCAAAACCACTCTTCTTTGAACCCTTCCCCTAACAATACCTAAGCAAGCCGAAATCTACTAACAAGCTCTTCCTAAGATCAATGATTGCCTGTGCTGTGCTGTTTCCCCTGTTGCACAGAGGCAAAAAGAAAAAAACTCTACCTTCACAAAAAGTGTGTTGCTGGTGGATTTTAGAGGACATTTACAGAAAGAATATTCAAGTTAAATTTTTATCCCTAAGTAACCTATATATTTAACTTTCACAATGAAAATGAGTGCCAAAATACACAGCAGTTTTTATGTATTTGATTATACCCTAATTTAGGTGAAGAAAGCAAAAAGATGTGAGCCAAAATCTAATGAGTCACCAAAAGACATGCGCAGCTCTTTTGAACAATGTACTCAAACTATTAAAAGCAAGGGCCATTCCATAACTGATGTGCATGAAATCCTGCAAATGAAAAGCAATTTGGAGAACAGAGTTTAACACCCCAGCTTCCAGACAATTAAAGGATAAACTACCACTATAATATTAAGCACTTCCTGCACTACCTAGGCCTTCTGAATCTGGCATAAGTTCAAATGCAAGGATGTTCAATCAATAAAGATAATAAATTCAGATGCCAATTCAACAGCACCCTCTGCTTGCAGATAATTTAATTTCATTTTAGAGGATTTCCTAACCCAATACATAATTTGACAAAATCTATCTTTTAAATTATGCAGCTAATGTAACCCATTTAAGATATATAAATTTAAGCTAACCAGAAGGAATACATTATGACATTTTTACATTTAAATAAGCCTGACATGACTGAAAATTAGCAAGGATCCAGGTAAAAGTCTGTCTGGAGTTTGACACTGATCTCCTGGCAGCAGGGCGTAGCAAAGTGAATCTCAGACTTTAGCAAGCATGAGAAACATCTGGGGACCCTGTAAAAAAGATTCTGGCTTAATGATTATTCAAGTGAGGCCCAGAAATCTGCATTCTTGACAAACATTTCAGTTGTTTTGACACAGAAGCCTTCCATTCCCACTTCTACACAATGCAGTAAAGTATTCTATAGCAGCAGACTAAAGTGTTTCCACTGGGGCAGATAATTATTTGTGCAACTTTTTTTTTTGTTTTTTTTGAGACAAGATTTCCCAATGTCACCCAGACTGGAGTGCAGTGGGGCAATTATGGCTCACTGCACTTTTGACCTCCTGGGCTCAAGCAATCTTCCCACCTCAGCCTCCCAAGTAGCCAGGACCACAGGCACACGCCACCATGCTCAGCTAACGTTACCCAGGCTGATCTAGAACTCCTGGGCTCAGGCGATCCTCCCGACTAGGCCTCCCGAAGTGCCAGGATTACGGGCAAGAGCCACTATACCTGGCCCTTATTTGTGCAATTTTAAAGTGGTGTTTTAACCAAAGAGAAATGCAAAGTTTGTAAAATAATTTTCCTCAAATGATAATGACTTCAAAAGACTTACAAATCTTTACAGAAAATAAATTAACTACTTAACATCTATGCTCTAAAAATGACTATAAATATTTTTGTGGTTAACGGGAAATCACATTCAATTGTTTCCAACTTGAATAACAGAGGTAAGAAAAAAAAGAATAAAAATCGGTTAAAATTCAATCAGAGGCCAGGCTCAGTACCTCACACTTACAATCCCAAAACTTTGGGAGGCTGAGGCAGGAGGACTGCTTGACTCCAGGAGTTCCAGACCAGCCAGGGAACCATGGTAAGACCTCGTCTCTACAAAAAACTTAAAAAAAAATTATGCGGGCAAGGTGGCACATGGCTGTAGTCCTAGCTACTCAGGAGGCTAAGGTGGGAGGATCACTTGAAACCAGGAGGTCGAGGCTACAAGGAGCTGTGATCATGCCACTGCACTCAGCCTAGGTGACAGAGTAAAACCGTCTCAAAAAATAATAATAATAAATTTGATCACAGAGGTAACCACTGCTTAGCATTTAAGAATATCCTTTACTCCCCCTATGCTTCCTTCTCTATTCCTTGAGTTTTGCTTCATTATATAAAATATCAAGGTAAAATTGTCAAAGGAAAGGCAGATCGCTACTACGTGAAAGCCTTCATTTAAGGAAGTACACATTGTAATAATTACAGAATCCACAGCCCTAAAACAAAGAAAGACTTGCAATTAGTTCACAAACCCCACAGGAAGAAGTTTCATAACGGAGGGAAAGCACACATGGAACAGCCTATATTGCGTTCGAGCCATCCTGGTAGCAGAAGAGCAGTGGCAGCAGTGGCATGCCACTACACCTAACATGCAGATGAGCCCTATCTCATATCAAAGATGCTGGCACCTTCCTCGTCAACATAGTACTGGAAAGAAACAAAACAGAAAATTAAAAAAAAAAATAGAAAAAATAGAAAAAAGACAAAGAGGCAGCCATTGGCCTCAGTACCTTACAACCTAGATTCCAGGAAGCTTGAGTGACTTCTGGCTTGGAGAATTAAACACACACACACAAACACACACACACACACACACACTCTTTGAGGGCTAGAACATGAGAAAAAAATAGATAAGGCTAAAACAGACATAATAAAATAAAAGGGAAAAGGGAGCCAAATACATGGGTAAGTTTAATAAATTACAACAAACCAGTTTTATTTTTTTTTTTAATTATTATTATTATACTTTAGGTTTTATGATACATGTGCGCAATGTGCAGGTAAGTTACATATGTATACATGTGCCATGCTGGTGCACTGCACCCACCAACTCGTCATCTAGCATTAGGTGTATCTCCCAATGCTATCCCTCCCCCCTCCACCCACCCCACAACAGTCCCCAGAGTGTGATGTTCCCCTTCCTGTGTCCATGTGTTCTCATTGTTCAATTCCCACCTATGAGTGAGAATATGCGGTGAACAAACCAGTTTTATCTTAAAGTTATTGCTCTACTACTTCACCCAAACACAATGTGGTCAAACCCATTCTAACGAAGATGAAAGCATACGCTCTACCAATAACTGCTCTACCAATTTATATTGGAACCCTTTTTTAAAGAGCCCTTTTTAAAAGAGTTTCAAATCATCCGAAGTTTTCAAGACAACATGTAAATCCATATGGTTATGTGAAATCTTGTGATACTCAAACACTGGCAATTAATGTAATTCAAATATTTCTAAGACACTGTGAGACACCACAGGATACAAACACAGACACACACATACACACACACACACACACCAGAGAGAGACACAGACACATAAACATACACACACACTTGCTCACATCTGCAGGCTGGTCATGCCCTGCAGACTGCTAGGTACAGATTATTCCCAGGCTTCCGGGTGAATGTGATGCGGATTCAGCTGAGAATGACCGTGGTAAGGAGCGCGTGGCCATCTCTGGCTTGGCTGCCACAAGGTCAAGCATGAGGACAGTGGCATAGATCTGACATTAAGCAACTCATCCATTTCCCTCTCACTCTCAGTTCACATGGCTGCATGCATTGCCCTGCCCTCCTGGTAACAGTCAGAAGAAAAGCAAAATTAGATCCTTGGCCCTGAAATGTAACATGGTTTTTTGTTTTAGTTGTTATGCTTCATTATTTTATCATATGTTCTGATAATTTGTTTTCATTTAATTTAGGATAATGTACACTTGATTCTAAAATATATGCTCTCCGATAAAGTCTAATATACAACATCTATAAGAAACAAACAAATTTACAAGAAAAAAAACAACAACCCCATTAAAAGTGGGCAAAGAATGTAAGCAGACATTTTCCAAAAGAAGACATACATGCAGCAAATAAACATATGAAAAAAAGCCCAATGACCCGTAATCCCAGAACTCTGGAATCCCAGAACTCTGGGAGGCTGAGGCCAGCAGATCATTTGAGGTCAGGAGTTTGAGACCAGCCCAGCCAATGTGGCGAAACCCTATCTCTGCCACAAATACAAAAATTAGCTGGGCATGGTGGCTTGGGAGGCTGAGGCACGAGAATCGCTTGAACCCAAGAGGCAGAGGTTGCAGTGAGCTGAGATTGTGCCACTGCACTCCAACCTGGATGACACGGCAAGACTTTCTCCAAAAAAAAAAAAAAAAAAGGAAGAGATGCCTTCCTCTCTCAAGCATGAGGGAATCAGTCTAAACAGGGTGAATATTTTGTGGATGCATTATTAAGTAAAGAACAAATATTACACAAAGCTCACCCAATGTAGAGCAGCCATGATACAGTTTTTTTCTTGTAAATTTGTTTAAGTTTCTTACAGATGCTGTATATTAGACTTTATCAGAGGACATATATTTTAGAATCAAGTGTACATTATCCTAAATTAAATGAAAATGATAATGAGGAAATAAAGTTCTGGGAAAGGAATATGGTAGTTACATGTCTTATGATATATGGATACTTAGGCGCTGTAAAAGATGAATATTTGGTTCAAATACAATGCTAGTGAAATGTAACAAAAATGACAACTTACATATTTAAATGGTGGCTATGTTTTTTTCCCACTTTCAATAAAATTATGACATCTTAGAGCTGTAATGACTTTCAAGAATATCTCTGCCTTGTGGATGATTTTAAATCTTTAATATTCAAGTAGCAATTTGCACTGTTATTAATCCTTTAGCATATAGATCTTATTTTTATAGAGGTGGAAATGAAAGTTGCCACAATTTCCACAAAGATTTTAAAAGCTGTACTCATCTTGTTCTCCAAGGTAGTGACAACAGCGGGCAATAATTGTTCACATTTTGAAGCTCTAATAACATGAAAGTCAGGAATGATTATCTCAGCTAGGCACAGTGGCTCACACCTGTAATCAAGACCAGCCTGGGCAATATGGCAAAACTCCCTCTCTACAAAAAATACAAAAATTAGCTGGTCATGATGGCACATGCCTGTAGTCCCAGCCACCAGGGAGGCTGAGGCAGGAGGATCACTTGAGCCTGGGAAGTAGAGGTTGCAATAGCCAATGTTGCACCACTGCACTCCAGCCTGGGTGACAGAGTGGGACCCTTTGAAAGAAGAAAGAAAGAAAAGAAGGAAAGAAAGAGAGACAGAGAAGGAGGGAAGGAGGGAAGGAGGGAAGGAAGGAAGGAAGGAAGGAAGGAAGGGAGGGAGGGAGGGAGGGAGGGAGGGAGGGAGGGAGGAAGGAAGGAAGGAAGGAAGGTTGGTTACTGCGTTTAAAGCACATGGGGTAAAAGTAAAAATAAAAAGTGGTTTCTACCCACAGGATAAAGCCAACGCTTTTTATTTAGACTTTCAGTTATTTCCTCTGCCAAGAGTAATTCAATATAAATAACATATATAAATGCCAAGAGAGGGACAGAATCACTTGCTGACCATCACATGATAATCTTCAAATGTATCCTTACCAAAGTGTTTAACTTTCAAAACAAGGAACCCTCTCATTAATTAGAAACAGACTGCTGCCTATTCTTCCATTTTAAAATATCCATTCTAAAGTAACTATGTGATAGCTCTAAGTAACCGTAACCACTGTAACGAAGTATAAGCACCTTTAACATCAACATCCAACTCTATATCCAATCATAATCCCAGCATGCTTTAAGGCAGTGGTCCCCATTCTTTCTGGCACCAGGGACTGACAAATCTGGTGTGGGGTGGTTTGGGGATATTTAAGCACATTACATTTATTGTGGACTTTATTTCTATTATTATTACACTATAATATATAATGAAATAATTATACAACTCACCATAATGTAGAATCAGTGGCAGCCCTGAGCTTGTTTTCCTGCAACTAGGCCATGCCCTCACGGGGGGATGGGAGACAGTGACAGATCATCAGGCATTAGATTCTCATAAGGAGCATGCAACCTAGATCCCTCCCATGTGCAGTTCACAATAGGGTTCACACTCTATGAGAATCTAATCACCACCACTGATCTGACAGGAGGTGGAGCTCAGGCAGTAATGCCAGCGATGGGGAGCAGCTGTACCTGCTGCCCTCGCTAGCTCACCTCCTACGGTGCAGCCCATTTCCTAACAGGCCACTGTTACCTAACCACAGGCAGTCTGTGGCCTATTAGGAACTGGGCCACACAGCAGGAGATCTGTGGCTCAGCGGCTGGGGACCCCTCCTTTAAGGAATGTTTACAATCTTTAACATCACTGAACTTTGTCTAATAATGTCAGAAACTATAGACAGAACAACAAATATAACACAATGTTGCTTTGAGTAACAGGTCTATGCATTCCTCATAAATGAAACATGAGTAAGTTAACCTCTATGAAAGAACTATAATATTTTATTATTAGTGTATCTGAAAAATAAATATTTATATAAGAAAAAAATTACCATCTTTCTACTCTCCTCAGACTCTTCTCTTTCCAAATATTCCTAAAACCATGATCTGCATAGCAGAAGTAAAAACCATTTGAAGTTACACAACAGAAGACTGACAAACCACTAAGCCACACATAACTCTTCAAAAGGCTCTACATTGCTGGAGTGATTTGGAATCTTGTGGTTTCCCAAGGGAAGCTATAAAAATCAGGGAGAATGAAAAGAGTGCTGGCTGAAAAACCAAACAGATGGCTTCACCGACTAAAAAGCCAGCTGAGCTTAGAAGATTGTTCCCATTTAGAGCATCTTCCAAAAACAGCTTCATACAGTCGGTTTTCATTTTCCCATTCTTTGCCCTGTTACACTACTATTCCAGAGTTTGGAAAGTAGGAGCAAAATATTAGCTTCCTGTAGACGAGAACAAAAGACTATTTCTTTTCATCCTCCTAAAAACGTTTAGACCTGAGCTGCACTCTCTGGGTCATCATGAGCCATCCTCTGGAAATGGGGCTTATACCATGGGAATAAATGTACACAAATATATTTAACAAACACATATTGCACATAACATATAAATGTTTTATGTTCATCCTATAATATATATCTATATATTAAATATTAGATACACATATATGCACACAAACATGCAAACATTGGCTAGAGGAGGGCAGTGCAGGTGATCTAGAGCATACCTTGCAAATCTAATTAGTACTAAATTATTCTGTCCCATTTATGTGATATATGTTATCAATTTGTAAAATATTGAAAGTAACTGACAAAATGATTAATTTTAAACATTTATTCTGGCCGGTCACGGTGGCTCATGTCTGTAATCCCAGCACTTTGGGAGGCCAAGGCGGGCACATCACCTGAGGTCAGGAGTTCGAGACCAGCCTGGCCAACATGGTGAATCCCCATTGCTACGAAAAATTCAAAAATTAGCTGGCCACAGTGGCGCACGCATGTAGTCCCAACTACTCAGGAGGCTGGGGCAGGAAAATTGCTTGAACCCGGGAGGCACAGGTTGCAATGAGCCAAGATCATGCCACTGCACTCCAGCCTCCGCGATAGAGCAAGACTCTTTCTCAAAAAATTAAATTAAATTAAATATAAAACATTTATTCCACAGCAGAGAAGAAAAAAACAGTGTTCCCAGACCTCAGGAAGCAATGTCCTATTACGTAGCTAGTGTTGTGGTGAAGACTCCCAGCCTGCTAGAGCAGCATGTGCACAACAGGTAAGAATGGCTTGTTTGCTATGAAAGAGGTTAATATCCAATAAGACATAAGATTACAATAAAAACTGTTGTTTAAACACAAAAATAACTCTACTATATTACACATAGGAAGAATAAATACTTGGCATTATACCCAAAACAAAACCTAACTGCAACAAGTAACTCTGCAAGAGAAACACCTTCCTTAGAAGTACCCTACTACATATAACAAGCAGAAGGCTCTGCCATGCACCAATAAACTATTTACCTTTCACCACTGGCTATTTTTAAATTTTAATTGGCTTTTTCTGTCTTCAGAATTTCAAACTTTAAATGTGAATGACAATCCTGCAAGAAAAATGAACAAGGAGAGTAAATTTTTAATTACTCGCTGGGTGAGGTGGCTCACACCTGTAATCCTAGCACTTCGGGAGGTTTTTATGTTAAAAATAAATATTAAAATATTAATTATCATCTATAAATTGTTTTAGTCTTTCTGATTGACTACAATAACTTACTTGCTTCCTTTCTTGTCTATTTCTCTGATAAAAGTGGCAAAAATGTACATAAAATCTACACAATAAAATGGCCAAAATATTATATGTAACTACAGGGATATGGGTCTAGAATCTGTAACTAAAACCAAGTCAATAAAAGAACACATTTAATGAATATTTTCTCAATGCTAAGTTCTAGGCACTGTGCTAAAATCTTTACATTTCCCTTCCTCTAGCTCTGTAAGGGAGGTCTTATTACCTTAGCTAAGGAAACTAAAGAACAGAGGAGATAAGTTACTTAGCTAAGGGCACATAGTTATTAGGCAGCAAAAATGGGAGTTACCAACAGGTCCCTATTACTCAAAAGCCTGTGCTCCTAACCTACTACACTATGTACCTCCCAAAATATTGTTTCCACAGGAACCTTTTTACAAACTGGCTTCCAGAGAACAGAATAGCCATGGGAAGGCTCATTCTCATTCATCAGAATGATACGGCGTTCAACCTAAACCAGGAAAAGCAAAACTGAAAATGGGCTGAGTGATTTCTCATGGGAAATTTTCACTTTATCTTAAAATAGTATTACCTAATTTACTGGACCATCAAAAGTGACTAAGACTTCACTATATTGAAAAGTGAAAATATGAAATATTCAATGGCAATAATGTTTTTGTTACCTATAAATGTATATATGCATTCTTTTTTTAGCAAATCAAATCTATGTAAAGTAATACTGTTTGTATACATGTATACCCACGCCCACAAATCTCCACGATTTTAGCATATATAATTTTTAAAAATAGATATGCAGTTCTGCATGGGGTAGTATCTTTCTAACATATGTAAAATCACTCATTTAGTGAGCAGTGAAGTTTAAAAACGAAACATACAAACAGCTGGATATCCTGAAATCACAAGGTATCTTTTTTTTATATTGTTTGTTTATGGAATTTTTTCCCTTCTCTCTAGGATTTGAATGAACTCCATGTATTCAAGCTACCTTCTGGCACTACATAATTCTAGTTTCCATTTGAAAGCCAAAATAAGTTACAAAAAATTGTTTGTAAAAATTCAAAGCAAAATATGTGAAATATTAAACATAAGTACACTTTTCTGACAATGTAATTCAATAGCTTTTACTAAACAAGAAGATGACATTTTAAAACTCTTACTGTTTATTATTCTTTCATCTACTTTTCATGTCTTCAAAAAATCCAAGCCCTAAATCTGGAATATAAGTTTCTTGTTGACAAAAATCAGGACTTTTATTTTCTATCAAGAAAAATTCCCTGCAAAAACTTAATGCTGTTCCGTAACAACACATAACACAAACTACAAAGACATACATTAAAGCAACATACTCATGGCTCTTTTTGTAATCTCCATTTTGAAGTATCATACTTCCTAATAAAAACGAAGTTTTGGATGATTCTGTTAAGAAAAGACATGGGTTATGAAATATTACAGTGAGAAATTAGAAAGGAGAAATATAGGCACAATATCCATCTCAAAAAAAAAAATTAGCCGGGCGTGGTGGCACGCACCTGTAATCCCAGCTACTTGGGAGGCCAAGGCAGAAGAATCTCTTGAACTTGGGAGGTGGAGGTTGCAGTGAACTGAGATCATGCCACTGCACTCCAGCCTGGGCAATAGAGCAAGACTCCACTCAAAAAAAAAAGAAAAAAAATACACATGAAAAATCATGTTTTACTGTAGCTAAAAAAATATACAAACAGGATATAAAAATTGAATAAAAATCAAACATTTGAAAATTACAGGTGAGATGAGTAGGGATTAAAAATAATATGATCATAATTATAGAATGCCTAATGGAACAATTTTACGAACATGCCAAGGACATGCCTAAATAATTGAGATTTTTGTAAGTAATGATGAGAGAGGAAAAAATAATTGAGATATTATCTTTTATATTCTAAAAAAAAGTAGGAAGAAAAGCTGGTGGTGGTTGACAACTTTTTCCCTGGTTAAACAATACTCATTCCTCTAAGTCAGTAGTTAAGGAACTTCGTATTTAATAAATTTCTGGAAAATCTTCCCCAAAACCAGTTTAATCGTTGTAATATTTAAATTAAACATAAAACTTGTATCATTGTTATTAGCAAAAAGCCAAAACACTATCGAAAGAAAAAAATCTGAGTGTATGTGCACACACGGTTGAGAATAAAGAAATCTGGTATACCTAATTTAAAAAAAAAAAGAAATATTATTTTTTAATCCTGAATATTAACAACTTTGCCTCATCTTGGTAATAAAATCTTATTTTTTTGGGAAAAAAAGGATCAGTTCATATCCAATTAAAGTTCTCGAGGAAAATTAGAGTGGGCCGGGCGCAGTGGCTCACGCCTGCAATCCCAGCACTTTAGGAGGCCAAGGCGGCGGATCACGAGGGCAAGAGATTGAGACCATCCTGGCCAACATGGTGAAACCTCGTCTCTACTAAAAATACAAAAATTAGCTAGGCATGGTGGCACGTGCCTGTAGTCCCAGCTACTCAGGAGGCTGAGGCAGCTTGGTGACAGAGCGAGACTCGTCTCAAAAAAAAAAAGAGAGAGGATATAAGTTGGTATTTAAATTTAATTTTAGATAAAATTATTCTTTTTTTTTTTTTTTGGCAGGGTCTTGCTCTGTCACCCAGGCTGCAGTGCAGTGGCATGATCTCGGCTCACTGCAAGCTCCGCCTCCCAGGTTCACGCCATTCTCCTGCCTCAGCCTCCCAAGTAGCTGGGACTACAGGCACCCACCAGCACGCACAGCTAATTTTTTTATTTTTCAGTGGAGACAGGTTTTCACCGTGTTAGCCAGGATAGTCTCGATCTCCTGACTTCGTGATCAGCCTGCCTCTGCCTCCCAAAATGATGGGATTACAAGCGTGAGCCCCCGAGCCTTTAATTTTTACAGTGATTTTTTTTTACAATCAGGAAGACCTGGGCCAGGCACAATGGCTCACACCTGTAATCCCAGCACTTTGGGAGGCTGAGGCAGGCGGATCACTTGAGATCAGGAGTTCAAGAAGACCAGCCTGGCCAACATGGTGAAACCCCATCTCTATAAAAAGTACAAAAATTAGCCAACCTTAGTGGTGCACACCTATAATTCCAGCTACACAGGAGGCTGTGGCAGGAATCACTTGAACCCAGGAGGTGGAGGTTGCCATGAGCCAAGATCACACCACTACACTTCAGCCTGGGTGACAAAGTGAGACTCCATCTCAAAAAAAATAAATAAATAAAAATAAAAAGTCAGGAAGACCTGGAAAAAATGCAATTCAAAAAAACCGTTTACTCTAAAAACAGCCACACCAAAATCTTTGCCCTCACAGTATCTTTCATTGTCAAACCTCCATGTTCTTAACTAAAATATTTATTCCACTTGTGATTTACACACTGTCTTACATGCGTATTAGAACTCTACATAAGTAAATACTTATCAAATTACCAGCAAGTTAAACTTTACTGGAATGGCTTTTATTTGTCCTTTTAAAGTTAATTGTTAACACAGCATTCTTTTTTAAATTGTATGTCAAATTTAGCCTGAAAGTAATTTTGCAGAGCCAGATTCCCAGGGGAAGAACACTGTTCATCATCAGAATCACTATTTTCCAAAAGGAAAGTTGACCCTGAATGTGGTCCAAGCCATTGCTTTCCTAACGCTGTTTCATTTCAACCACTGATGGTTATGCCCCCTCACCAAGCAGTGCATGTAGTAGATAGCTAAAATCTATCTCAGATAGGCAGGTAATGCTGGTATTTATCTTTCCCTTAGGCATAATATGTCACCTTCAGAATTTCAAAAACCAAGGGGCTTAGAACCTGAAGATGTAATTACCTGTCAGATTCTACTAAAGGCTTTTGAAAGTTAACATCCTATACCTATTGTTCCCATAGAAAAATTCCAGAATGTCCAATAGAAAAGCTGATTCAATTTATGCTATAGTCTATTTTGTGCCATTTAAATATAGTATTATCTGATACATGCAATACATATTTCTTACGGAATTAAAATTCTTTGAGATGGTATTTCACCACTAAAGAAGTACAAATGAACTCCCTACATTTGCTTGTACAACCTAAAAAGCAGCAATAAAATAAACAGCTTTTTCTTAAATTAGCTCTACAACAAAGAGGAAAATTTGATGCATGAAAGATGGTTACAAAGTGCGGTAGTGCAGAGTTCCTCAATCTCTACATGATTGATATTTTGGGGCCATATAATCCTTTGTAGTGGAGGCTGCCCTGTGTATTGTACGATGTTTTGCAGTACCCTTGGCAGAGGCCGCTGATGCCATTGGCACCTCCCCCATCATGCAATCAAAAAAATGTCCCTAAACATTGTCAAATGTCCTTTATGAGATAAAATCATCCCAGTGGTCAGAACCAATGAAGGAGTAGAAATGGCCACACACAGGTTGCAGTTTGGCTCTGCTACTTTGGCTCTGCACCAGGGGGAGACACTTAACCTCTTTGCCTCAGTTTCCTCCTTCCCCAAATAACAGCTGTAAGGACTAAATTAGAAAAGGTTTGAATAGTGGCTGCTGCTACTGCTACTGTTATGATTGCTTCAATTATATACACTGTAGCATCTCTCTAAACTTCAGTCTCCCTATGACCCAAATGTATGGTTTTTCAACAAAAGTTTTCTCAAGGGCCCACAACAAGGTGGGAGGGGGCATTACTAAGCTTATGGATTACAGATTCTTCCTCAAAGTCCATTTCAAGGCCCTAAGAATATGATCCAAACCCTAATTGAAACTAATAATCCCTGCACCGCAGAAACAGGACAGTCAGCTTGGTCACTGGAATGCTATACACACTCCTCCCTCTGCACTCCGGCTGCCACTCTTGTCTGAAGGGGAACATGACCACAACTCATGTGGAGCTACACACCTGTTGGAATCCAGCACCAAATGCCACTTTCTCTTTCATGAAGTACATCCCTGATGACATTCTAATCATCTCCCTCTGGCCCCACCCCAAACACCAAGGCCTCTCATGGCATTTGTACTCTGCAGATAACAAGTGACTCACAATAGTCACGGCCCAAATGAGCTCACTTCTCTGATGAACCACTGACACCTTTTCTGTCCTCACTCCTCTCTTTACCCTGCAGGGCACAGCCAGGGCACTGACCACATTATTGTTTAGGATATCTTTTTAACTGGACAGCTACCTTTAGACAATTAATTACAATTCTCTAATAGGTTGATATAGTTTTTATATATAGCTCCACAGTAAATATTTTTCTCATATAAGACTGCCAAATGTATATGACTATTGCTGGCTGAGGATGGTGGCTCATGCCTGTAATCCCAACACTTTGGGAGGCCAAGGCTGGTGGATCACTTGAGTCCAGGAATTCGAGACCAGCCTAGGCAACGTGGTGAAACCCCATCTCCACAAAAACGACAAAAATTAGCTGGGTGTGCTGGCGCATGCCTGTAGTCCCAGCTACTCAGGAGGCTGAGGTGGAAGGGTTGATTGAGCTTGGGAGATGGAGGCTACAGTGAGCCAAGATTGCACCACTGTTCTCCAGCCTGGGTGAAAGAACAAGACCCTTTCTTATTAAAAAAAAAAAAATGACTATTGCTTACTGACATCCACAGACCCAACAAAACTAATGACTAATGTTCATACATGCGTGTTTAGTTGATGGCCATTCTTTGAGTACATAAAATGTCCTTGTTATCTAAATGAAAAGGTAATAAACAACTTACTGTGACTTAAAAAAAGTTAACTTGAGCAAGTTTATTTATTGTGTATCACTGTTAACCAATTTATTTATTACTAAAATTATATTGTTCAGTATACACTCTTTTAGCTGATAAGTCAGGTGATGGTAGTTTCACACTGGGGGGTTCCAGATAGAAAAACAAGGGGAGCATCCAGCAATGTATGCTGCCCTTGTTACTGAGGGAATTCAAGGCATAAAGTGTTTGTGTTTGGGGTGGGGGGGGCGGTGAGAAGAGAGAGGGTTCCAAGTGCCTATGGAGGCAACAAGTTAGGCAACTCTGTGTAAATGCCAGGATTCTCCTGATGAATCCTGGTAAAAGAAGACATTAGTCACAGGCAAAGAAGCATAAGAATGCAGTTGCATATTTCAGCATGTACTCAGAGGATCCCATACATCAGAATTCTCTGAGGTGCTTACTGCAAACTGTAGATGCAAAGGAGTGGGACCCAGCCTCTGCATTTTTGCAAATTCTCCAGGTATTTCTCATGTGCACTAAATTGAAAAGAACTAATAGATTAGGGGGTGTTACTATTTTACAACAAAAGAACATTCATTGCTGAAAAGGTATGAAAGAATGATACATGAATATCATATATATATAATATATAATATATAATTATATTATAACAGTATAATCATATGATATGTTAATAATATATAATATATATTAATTGTACTAATATGTAGCATGTATTCATATTACTTATGAATATGTTATATATAACATGTTTTATTACATACATATGAATATATAACATGTTATAGATAACATATATAACATACTGTTATGTTATAGATAACATATATAACATACTGTTATATTATATATAACACATATATTCATATTATATATGTACATATTTATGAATACATATCACGTTATATATTTTGTATGTTATGTATAAGGTATGCAGATTTTTTCAAAAGACATTTTTAAATAACTGCCACTAAATTCAACGCGTGCTTTATTTTCCACATATTCACTGTATTAGGTGCTCATTAAAAAATAAGTGGAGTTCTATAAAAAGATTCTAGAGAAACTTACAGAAACAACTCATGTTGACAAGTCAGTGAAATAGTGTCAGAATGGGGCAGAGTTATTCTGAGAATGTGAAAATTCAACATACATATCCAAAAAACCTACCTGTGGCCACCCTGGAGTAGTTCCCATCAGTGGCTGAATCTGACCTCTAGTAGATCTTGAGAACTGCTGACTGCTAATAATTTAATTTCTGCAGGGAATCTTAGGAGACAGAGACACTTAGCATAGCACCAAGGAGAATGTCTTTCTCCTCTGCCGAACTAAAACCAATTAAATCAAATGCATCACATTCATCCAATTACACCAGTAAGAGTTAAAATGAGACTAATATCCCAAAGACCCTCAGGACTCATCAACAGTGAGTAACATCCTTAAGGGATCAATAAAATTAATGACATTTTAGTCATGAGACTTCTTATGAGCCATAAAAGAAAGAAGTGGCAGAGGGTTGTAGAAATCATCTATTTTAATCCTCAAAAACTAGAGAAAACATTTGAAAGAAAGCCTTCAAATTTTTTTCAAAACAGGGAAGATGAACTTCTTAATATTCTATTTTGGCACCCACAAAAGTATCCTTTCTGCCAAGAAGTTGGGGTCAAATACACCTGGATTGCAATCCTGACTGGGACTCCAGCAGAGTGACCTCAACCAGACAATTCATGAGTTTCGGTTTCCTCCTCAATAAAACTGGGCTGCTAAGAAGAGTCTACCCATTAGGACAGACCAGTGACTGGGGAAGAGTAGCACTTACCTAAACAACCAGCCTCTGCACCACAATTTCTACCTTATTTTATCATTTACATACACTGTCCTTCCTTCCTGAATTGTTGCCAAAAAAAAAAAAAAAAAAAAGGTCAAACAGGATAAAGTGTACACTGCTTTGTGAAAAGTAAAGCATTACTCTCAAATGTTAGCTGTTATTAATTTGGAAACGGAAGAATAAACACAATTAAAAGAGGAATGACACCCAGGATAGTTGCGTAAATAGTAAAAGGGCACTCAGTTTCTTTAAATGACTTCAAGTCTCTTTCATTCCTTCCAGATTTATTGAACAAAAGGCTATAGCTAAACACGTGACTTCAATGACCTATAACAGACATCAGACATAAGCAAACACAAGAAAGAAAGGTCTAAGCCCTAAAATTAAGGTAAAGATAACTAAGAATTTCACTGTAGAGAGAGATTACTTCTAGCTGAGGGTGAGGAGATAAATCTTCACAAAAGAGGAAGCAGTTGGGATAGCCTTGAAGTGTAGTGTTTGGATAAAGAAGATATTCCTGGCAACAGCACAAGGAAAGCAGGAAGATGAAGCAGCACAGGTACCAGGTGAAAGGTAACTTGGTTTTACTAAAGCACAAGGGTGTGGGTAGTGCTGGGGCCATAAACAAGAAAACAGGCTACAGATAAGCTGTAGAGGGTCCCAAACATGCAGCTGGCAGCTGGGATTCCCTGTTTACACTACTTTCATAGGTAAACCTCAGAGTTCTGCATTAGCAGAATAACTGACACTAAAGAGGAAGACATAGCCAAGGGGTAGCCATCAACCTCCAAGGTAGTTAAAAAGTGAAGGCTTGAACAGAAACGAGTGGGTAACAATGCAGTAAGCAAAGTGACTAATCATAGGGGATAAAAAATAATGGGCACAACAATAACAATGCAAAAGACCACAGCTTTTATCTGCCACAAACAGGTGATACCATTATTATTTAAAAAAAAAAAAAAAAAAGAGGACATAGGTGATATATTATAGTCCAGGATACCGATGTAACATTTGAAGTGATAATAGAACTACCTTCTACAATCTTGGTGAAACCACGAGGAAGTAGGATACACAGATCCAAGTAATAAGCGGAATGACAGTGGGTCTAACCAGGCAAGCAGCACCTACTATATCTCAGCTCTGTTCTGGACAAGAGATACATGCACAAACAAGACAGACTTAAAGCCTGCTGGTAAGAGACTTACATTCTGGTATAAGGAAGACAAACAACCACATAGAGAAGGTAAAGAAAGAGAAGCGAGCTCAGGACAAGGCTCTTCGGCTCTCTAACACTGGAAGGCCTGGTAAAGGAGGCTGTGAAATAATGGCTAAAAAGCTGGAAGAAAACAAGGTGAATATAGTGTTATGAGAAGAATGTGTTGCAAGGATGGAGAGGGTGAGGGGTTGAGTAACATGAGGATGAAGAACTGACTCCTGGTTTTGGCCTAGAGATGACCTTGATAAAAGCTGTTTGATAGCCCAACTGGAGTGGGCTAAAAAAAGAATAAGTGGTGAGAAAATAGAGATGATGAGTACGGCAACTCTTTCCAACAGTGTAAAGGTGTGGGAGCCAAGATAAGAATGTTCTCAAGAAGGACAAAGTGGTAGGATGATACCAAAAGTTCAAATGAAATGAGAACAGACTGATTGGTTGTTTTGGGAAACGTATAGGTCAATGATTACAGCAGTTTCAGTGGAACAGCCAGATCAAAATAGTGATTAGAATGCCCTGAGAAGAATGGAAAGTGGGAAGGGGCAAGGAAATGGTGAGACACAATGCTAAAAGTCTAAGAACTTAATCTTCTTACAAGGCTAACAGGGTGGGAGCTGAGAGACATGTTCACTTGTGTGGAGGGTTGATATGTAGATGAAAAAACAAAGTTGCGTATTGTGATTTCTCCCAAGAGCAGAACTGAGACCAGCAGTTTCGTGTGGTCCCTGGAAGCCTCTACGTAGATGAGGGATGATCTCCTCAAAGGAAAGGGTCTTCTTTTGGGGAGCAAGTCCTACACATCTCATATTCTAATTAACATCACTTATTATCAATTCCATTATCATCACAGGTCAACATGATCAGGAATATTATAAAATATAGAAGCTACAGTTACTATATGGAATAAATGTTAGAAAAAAGAGGCCGGGCGCAGTGGCTCACACCTATAATCCCAGCACTTTGGGAAGCCAAGGCAGGCGGATCACTTGAGGCCCGAAGTTCGAGACTACCCTGGCCAACACGGCAAAACACCATCTCTACTAAAAACACAAAAATTAGCTAGGCATGGTGGCATGCACCTGTAATCCCAGCTACTCAGGAGGCTGACGCATAAGAATCACTTGAGCCTGGGAAGAGGAGGTTGCAGTGAGCCAAGACCATGCCACTGCACTACAGCCAGGGCAACAAAGAGAGACTCTGTCTCAAAAAACAGATAGATAGATAGATAGATAGATAGATAGATAGATAGATAGATAGATAGATAGATAGATTAGATAGATATAGATAGATAGGAAAATTTTTTTGAAAGGATAGAATCTAAGGTGTTAATTTTCTTCTGTTAACAATGATTAAAATCTGTGCTGGCTTTACCAAAAAGCTATAGTCACCCAATCAATATATTTTCCCTCCATCTAATAAATAATAATTAAGATAAATGAACATGTATACATTTAATTGCACCTACCAATAGCATCGACATGTTCATGAATAAGAAAATGAGCAACAATTAAAGGACAGTAATGCAATCAAGAATTGCCAGATTTCCATTGCTGAACTACAAGCCATAAGTCCCCATAATATGGAGCCTCACAGATCAACGAAAACATAAAGAGTTTCTTCTAATAATCTGTAAACTACTAAACACACCCCAATGTTGTTGGATTTCTGAATGTCCATTTCTCTAGACCACATCTGTGATAAGCAATGCCTGGAGGCATTTGTTTGTTTTTCCCACCATGTATTCTTAGCACCAGGCCTTCCTTACTCATGCTAGAGTGAAGAATGAGATAGAAATAAGAGTCTGAGGTTAAGACTAGAAAGCTGATTCTCACTGAGGAAGAAATAATCATTTTTATTCTGTAACTGCTTGCTGCTATAAGCCAATCATATAATTTTAACTATGCAAAAAGAAACTGAATATGGCCACAAAATATTTTCAGACCAAAAAAATGAAAACCAGCTCTCATAGAACAAAGATTCCACCTTTCACCTCATGTGTCCCTTTCATTCATTTTTATTTTGGTCCTTTTTTTTTTTTTTTTTAACAAATTATCTCTCTACAGCTGCTTCTCCACTTGTTTCTATTCACAAATGCCTTATATTAGCTCAGTTAATTCTTACATTATTTTTCCTCCTTCACAACTGCCTCTCATAGTTGAGTCCTACAGCCTCAGGAAATGTTTTCTTGGAAGAAGGAATGCCTAACAGCCCCTTGACGCCACACTGGGTAATCTGCTCACAAAGAGAAGGCACCTGGTCCACGAAAGAACCACCATCTAAAGGGGCTTGACTTTCACCATTGCCAGCACTTTCTTAACTGAGTTCACTGACCACAAGCTTTTACAGTTCGCAGCAGCTATGCTCAAAAGCTGCTCTCTAGTAATCCAGGGAAAAGGAATCCAGAGTACTTTACGGAAGCCACTGGAAACGTTCCACTCCAGTGACTGCTAATCCTAATATCCCAAGCTAAGCTGCGGCTCAAGATAAAAAACAGAATTTTTTCACGTCCCAATGCCCTTTTATAAAATACAAACTTTAAACTTCACAAGAAGTAGTACCACATCATATCAAGCTACCACAAAACCAAAAACAAAATTAAAACATGATTTTGAACACATGAATCTCAATTAAAAAGTTATGTAACTCACATGTCAGCTGAGAAGGATAATGAAAAAAAGAAAGAAAAATAGAACTAATGGGAAAATTCCCTTACAGTTCTCATAACAGCATCTTTCTGAAACGGTGAAGGGGCTGATGATAAACTATCCTACTATAGCAAGCCAAGAGGGTTTTAGAACTGAGCTTCTGCCCAGGCATGATGGCTCACACTTGTACCAGAACTTTGGGAGGCCAAGGTGGGAGGACTGCTTGATGCCAGGAGATTGAAACCAGCATGAGCAAGATGGTGAGAATACGTCCTTATTTGAAAAGAGGGGAGGGGAGGGGAAAGGGGAAAGAGGGAAGAGGGAAGGGGAAAGAGGGAAGGGGGAAGGGGAGAAGAGGAAAGGGGAAGGGGAAAAGGGAAAGGGGGAAAGGGGAAAGGAGAAAAGGATGAAGGGGAAAGGGAAAGGGAAGGAAAGAAAAAAAAGTTTTTAATTTACAAAGAGAACTGAGCTTCTCTTCGCCAAAAGAAAATGAACACGCCCAACTGATGAAAGTTTGTGTCTCCTTTATTTGACCTCCATTATTATATTTTCCTATAGTAACTACCTCCTACAATGCTGTTCATAATTATTCCATCTGAAGCTTTGCCACAGCTCTCACATGAGCTGTATCGCCAACAGTGACAGCCCTGGATGTTTACGCATGATGATAAGGACTTCCAGTGAGGCACTGCTTGGCATCCATGAAGGAGTTCAAAGAGGAAAAATGCATGGTCTGTACTAGAAAGTTAAATTTTAAAAAGAACGCATGTTTCTTTGAATGTTCATTCTTATATACCTGGTTCATTTCAGAACTTCAGAAGTAGGAAGCCTAAGATTCACTAATACAAAACATCAACACTTCTACCAAAACATGTTTTAAAATAACCACTGTCAGAACACATTATTATTAGAACTAAAGGCTATACTCTGACCAACAAAATGCTCCACCACCCCAAATATTCATTGAAAAAAATATATAGTGGACAGCCTATCTTATTTTCATGTTAACAGCAAAGTGGAATGCAGAAACCAAAAAAAAAGAATATACAGGGAAAATAACTTTAAACATTTTAAGTTTCTGTGTTTAATAAAAACTCCTCAGACAAAATCCACAGGAGTTTCCCAGGATGACACATTATGCATCGGTACCCCAGCAGAACACAAGTGTAACATTCAACGTTGGAATAATCAGAGAAGATCTAATTAAGGGACTGAATAGGTGTGGGCAAGGTACAGAAAAACCAGAGGATAGATAGAGTGGTGCCCCAGGCCAGCTAACAGCTGAGGTATCAATAATCTAGTCCTAAAAGGACTAGAGAAGAGTGTAATTCCCCAAACTAAGGACAGAGCAACAGAGGACGGTGTGAGGCAAGTCCAACAGAGTGCTGCAGCCCTGGGCCCTCACTCTCCTCCTCTTGCAATTTCCTGCCTGGGCTCTACCAGAAGCCAGAGGGAAAGGCGGCCTGTGGTGGTGGCCCATACAGATCTGCAACCCTGGGCAGACAGGGCAAAGTGGACTTGGAGGCACAAACTGCAATTAACAAGCACAAACACTGTTCAGTATATTAAACTAGTCCACACCATCTGTCATGATGGATTAAACAAACAAAAAAGCACATGCAACCAGTAACCACTTTCTCTCTCTAGTATGTTCTTATTCTGTATTAAAATATAAAACCACAGCTAACTTTTTTTAAAAAAAGAGAAAGCCAGCAGCTATTAGAAAAAGGATTCTGGATTACCATATCTGAGCTTTATAAGAAGTAAACACTGTCTCGCCTAAGGCACCGGAGGAAAACATGCTGAGAACTGTTCAAAAAACTTACCAAGAAATTTTCAAATATCTGAGGAAGGAAAGAAGAATCCCATGCCCCACCTGAAAGGCTGCAACAGCCATAAGCATCGGTCTCTTCTCAGATTCCTGCTTTTTTCTCTTACAGATAAAGATGAAAACCAATGTGCTGAAAACACAGTGGTCCCCCTTGGTTCTCTGCCCCCAAAAAGAGAAGACTGGATTCTGCAGTCATTGACACAGGAAGCATTTGAAACAATCAAACAAACAATAATGACAACACACATACATACAAAACAAGATAAAGAGCCATTTGATGGAATTATATTAATGACTTATTTTTTGGTCATTAATTACAAGCCATTAGTTCAGATGTCAAACCCCACAAGACTCTGAAGAACTTGCCTGTAATATATGGGTATTCTATGTTCTGTCTCTTGATGATCCCTCGGCAAATAAACTCAAGAATACAAATCTTGGAATTCATGGAAAGTAAAAGTTTGCACCTTCATTCTGTCATTGTAATCATTCAGTCATTCACTCATTCAAATAAATCCAAGAATACAATTCACTAGTGATGCACATTCATATTAATCTTAAAATTCAAGCTGCGCTCATAAGATAGCCACTCAAAAAAAAAATGTCAGTATAAATGAAGTATCTCAAAGGAAAAAAAAAACATTTAAACAGAAACCACAAGTACAAACCATACTTGTGCAATTATTAGTCACAATAGCCAGAAAAGAGGGTCACATGCAGCAACAGTGCAACATTCTTTGCAGAATTTTTTTAAGATTAAAAAAAAAATCTGTCTGATTCCAATGCTTTGAATATGTAACAAACGAGCTATTGTATAACCATAATCTTGGTCCCCAGGTGAAGTGGGGAGGAGACAGTGCTTTACAAACCCGTAAAGAGTAAAAACATTAAATCAAACAGGCTTTATCAAACAAATACCCATAAAATAGATTTAGAGGGGAGAAAATTCATACCTGAGGAGAATCTAAAGCATATGACAAAACAAGAAATTAGAGGATTTATTGAGATATCACCCTGTGACACTGCCTTTTAAGTTAATTTGGAAACATCACTTTGGAAGCAAATCTAATATGCATCCATTTCTGTAGCTAACGCACAGTTTAAGTGGCTTGAGTCAGACAGGGAGAGACAAGCATCTCATCTTGAATTTCTGGCTGAAGTTCAATTATTAGTGACAGTGAAAGAAACTTAGTGACATTTTTCAGTTAACTGCTTGAGGATATGTTGGAAGGCTGTTTATTTCTTTGTTTTGAGACAGGGTCTGGCTCCGCTACCCAGGCTGGAGTACAGGGGTGCAATCATGGTTCACTGCAACCTCAACTCCCAGGCTCAGGTGATTCTCCCACCTCAGTCTCCCAGGTAGATGAGACTACAGGCACGCGCCACCACATTCAACTAATTTTTATATTTTTGGTAGAGATGTGGTCTCCCTGTGTTGCCCAGACTGATCTCAAACTCCTGGACTCAAGCAATCCTCCCACCTCAGCCTCCCAAAGGGCTGGGATTACAGGCGTGAGCCAACATGCCCAGCCTGGAAGATTGCTGAAGATGTTACCCAACTATTTCCAGGAATTCTACTTCTTTTAATGGGGGGAGAAAAAACAGTAAATGTAATTAGAAACCTGTGATAGGAAATCTTGCAACAGGGTGGCTTGCCTTATGACTATAACCATGATAGTACTATGCACATGCCCTGCATAAGGGCAATGGTAAAAGAAATTAGAAATGTTCAGTGTTATAACATTGCATAAAACAAAAAATTGAGATAGGAATTAGATAGAAATTCACAAAAACATAGCAGCAGCAGCTAAGATTGGGCTAAACTGTGTAAGTTAAAAGTCTGCATGCTTCATTCTGTCATCATACATTCATTCATTCATTCAGCAAATATTTGCTAAATATGTACTATGTACAAGTTATGGTGCTAGGCACTGGGGATACAGGTGTAAATAAGGCAAAATTCCCTTCACAGAGCTTGGGATTGTGAATAGGGTTCCAATTCAAATTGACAAATGATATCAGTGAGAAGATGACATTTGAACAATACTTCAAAGAAGGGAGGGACCAAGCCATGCAGATTGGGGAGGGGTATTCTGGGAAAAGGATCATGGAACCTGGGGAACCTAGGGCATTAATGTGCCTTACTGTGTTGGTACAGAGTGGGCAAGGGTCACGGAGGTAAAACACGAAGTCAAAGATGGGGGGTAGGGGTTGGGGCAGGGAGTGATCACATAGCATTTGCTCACCATGGTAAGCATATTAAATTTTAATGGAAGTGAGATGGGAAGCTAGAAAGGGGAGATTCTGAGCAGAGAAGTATACAATCTGACAAATGGTTTTAAAGCTGTCATGCTGGCTGCCAAATAAAGAATAGAGAGAAATAGTGAGACTGTGAAACCCATTGGCATAGCCAGGCCAATGACTTATAGTGGTTGGACCAGAGTAACAGTGGTGAGTGTGGTGAGAAGTGGGCATCCCAGAGATTCTGGAGCCAACAGAATTGATTGGGTGTGTGATTAAACAGAAAGCGAGTCAGCAGTGATGACTCCCAGAGTGTTTGGCCTGAGCAACTGGAGAAACAGAGTTGCCACTAAATGAGGTGGAGAAGTCTTTTGAGAGCACTTTCTGGGCTTGTTAACGTTTGTGAAGCCCATCAACATCCAAGTGGGCGTGTGAAGTAATCAGCCTTGATTTCATGGCAGCAGTTTGTGGGTTCCAAGGAAAAGTCCAGGCTAAAGATATAAATTTTAGTAGTCACTAGTAATCAGCATACAGATAATATTTAAAGTTGCAAGACTGAATTTGATCATAAGGGAATTCGTGTAGACAAGAAAATGAAACCTGAGGACTGAGCCCTAAAGCTCTCGAAGGTTAAGGTGTCAAAGAAAAAGGAACCAACAAAACTGACCAAGAAGGGAAGACCATGTAAGGCACAGGGAAACAAGAAACATGTACCATCTCAGAAAGCAAGGAGAAAAGCCGATTTAAAAAGAATAATAAAGGAACAACTTTATCAAGTGCTGCTAGGAGGTCATGTAAGATGAGAATTTTTAAATAATATAATTTGGTGTTGGGGCTCAGAAACTGATACCTCAAAATACGACATTTTGACATACTGCAGGGGAAAAAACCTCAAGGTCTCTCTGACTTCCTCCTGGCCCCAGTCCCTTCCAAAGAAGGTGAAGTAGTTCCTTTACCTGCCTAAGATCCAGGCCCACCAAGCAGAACAAATGTTTTTCTTTCCCTCTGTGCAAGACCAAGAATGTAAGAACACCTTAACAGACGCTTTCACAAGATAATGTACAAATTAATCTGTTCCCTGATTTCATTCACTCTCCCTGGTAATTTCCTCAAAAGAATTCCTCTTTCACCCCTCCACCTCCAATAACCTATTTTGTCAGGGTGATATACAAGTTTCTATTTCTTTATATTAATTAATTTTTTTTTTTTTTTTTTTGAGATGGAGTCTTGTTCTGTCGCTGAGGCTGGAGTGCAGTGGAACAATCTCGGCTCACTGCAACCTACACCTCCCCAGTTCAAGTGATTCTCCTGCCTCAGTCTCCCGAGTAGCTGGGATTACAGGTGCCCACCACCAAGCCCAGCTAATTTTTTTGTAGTTTAGTAGAGATGGGGTCTTACCATGTTGGCCAGGCTGGTCTTGAACCTTCCCAATTGCTTCTATAGATAACATCACTATTATAAAACCTAAGATGGTTTTTTTGTTTTCTTTTTTGAACTGTTTTTCAGACTGACCCCATGGGACTCATGAGTCACGGCACAACTGATCCTGAGTGGACTCAGCACATGAGGACTGTTTTCCACACCCCTATGATTTCATCTCCAACCAATCAGAAGCACCCATTCCCTAGCCCCCTGCCCACCAAATTGTCCATAAAAACCCTAACCTCCAAGGCTTTGGAGTGACAACTCCAGTTCTTCTGCATAGGCTGGCCTCACATCAATTAAACTCTTTCTTTACTGCAATGCCACAGACTTAGTGAACAGATTTTGCCTTTGTAGCAGGCAGGAAGAACTTGTCAGGCAATTCCACAATGAATGACCAATGACTTTGACAAAAGCAGTTCTGATAGCATGGAGTGGGTAAAAGGCTATGGTATTTAAAGAGAGAATAGAAAAATAAATACGGCCAGGTGCAGTGGCTCATGCCTATAATCCTAGCACTTTGTGGGGCCAAGGCAGGTGGATCACCTGAGGTCAGGAGTTCAAGACCAGCCTGGCCAACATGGTTAAACCCCATCTCTACTAAAAATACAAAATTAGCCAGGCGTGGTGGTGCATGCCTGTAGTCCCAGCTACTCCAGAGCCTGAGGCAAGAGAATCACTTGAACCCGGGAGGCGGAGATTGCAGGGAGCCAAGATTGTGCCATTGCACTCCAGCCTGGGCAACAAGAGTGAAACTCCATCATAGATAGATAGATAGATAGATAGACAGACAGACAGACAGATAGATAGATAGACAGATAGACAGATGAAATTGAAAGATGAAATATAGGCAATTCTTTTTTCAAAGTATTGTTAAATAGAAAAACAAAGAAAAGGGATGACAGGTAAGATGGAAAGAGGGATTAAGATTTTTTTTTCAAGCTTCTGCACAGCAAAAGGAACTATCAACAAAGTAAACAGACACCTTACAAAATGGGAGATAATATTTGCACACTATACATCTGACAAAGGTCTAAAAGGAAGGAAGGAAGGAAGGAAGGAAGGAAGGAAGGAAGGAAGGAAGGAAGGAAGGGAGGGAGGAAGGGAGGAAGGGAGGGAGGGAGGGAGGGAGGGAGGGAGGGAGGGAGGGAGGGAGGGAAGGAGGGAAGGAGGGAAGGAGGGAGGGAGGGAGGGAGGGAGGGAGGGAGGGAAGGAAGGAAGGAAGGAAGGAAGGAAGGAAGGAAGGAAGGAAGGAAATTCAGAATCTGTAAGAAACTTAAAACAACAAGCAAAAAACAACCCAATTAAAAAGTGAGTAGGCTGGGCGTGGTGGCTCACACCTGTAATCCCAGCACTTTGGGAGGCCAAGGCAGGTGGATCACAAGGTCAAGAGTTCAAGACCAGTCTGGCCAAGATGGTGAAACCCTGTCTCTACTAAAAACTACAGAAATTAGCCAGGCACGGTGGCAGGTGCCTGTAATCCCAGCTACTCAGAAGGCTGAGGCAGGAGAATCGCTTGAACCCAGACGGCAGAGGTTGCAGTGAGCCAAGATTGTGCCACTGCACTCCAGTCTGGGCAACAGAGTGAGACTCTGTCTCAAAAAAAAAAAAAGTGAGCAAAGGACATGAACAGAGCCTTCTCAAAAGAAGACATACATACAAGCGGCCAACAAACATACGGAAAAATGCTAAACATCACTAATCATTAGAGAAATGCAAATCAAAACCACAATAAGCTACCATCTCAAACCAGTCAGAATTCCTATTATTATTAAAAAGTCAAAAAATAATACATGCTAGTGAGGCTACAGAGAGGGGGGAACACATACACTGCTGGTAGGGATGTAAATTAATTCAACCACTATGGAAAGCTGTTTGGAGATTTCTCTAAGAACTTAAAACAGACCTACCATCTGACCCAGCAATCCTATTGATGGGTATATACCCAAAAGAAAAGAAATCATTCTACCAAAAAGACACATGCACTCTATGTTCATCACAGTGCTATTCAGAATAGCAAAAACATGGAATAAACCAAAGTGCCCATCCACAGTAGACTGGATGAAGAAAATGTGGTACATACACATCATGGAATACTATGCAGCCATAAAAAGAATAAAATCACATCCTTTGCAGCAAAGGTGCAGGTGGAGGCCATTATCCTAAGAAAATTAACATAAGAACAAAAAACCAAATACCATATGTTCTCACTTATAAGTAGAAGCTAAACATTGGATACACATTGACACAAAGATGGGAACTGGAGACACTGGGGACTACCAGAAGAAGGAGAGAGGGAGTAGGGCAAAGGCTAAAAAAACTACCTTTTGGGTACTATGTTCACTGCCTAGGTGATGAGATCAATTGTACCCCAAACCTCAGCATCACACAATATACCAATGTAACAAACCTGCACATCTACCCTCTGAACCTAAAATAAAAGTTTATATTTTTAAAAAGGAGAAGATATTTTTCAAATGGGAGAAATAACAGCTTGTATGCTGATGAGACTGATCTAGTGGAGAAGGAAAACGTGATGATGCAGTGAATGAAGAACTGCGATGCCTGGGCAATGGTCTTCAAGTTGCAAGAGGGGCTGGGGTCAAGTGCACAAATGGCCTCACAAAGACCCATAAACAATTCAATCAGGTAAAAGAATGGGAGTTCAAGTGTATGGGCACTGGGACTGATAGGTAGGAAAATGTGCTGTGTGCAGTCTGCAGAAGTTCTCTATTTTCTCAATGAGATGAGAAGCAAGACAATCAGCAAAGAATGAGGATGGAGACAGGAGGAGAGAGGGAGAGCCAACGAACTCGGGAACATGGCTGGACTGCTGGGCATCGTGAACAACTCACTGGAGGCCTAGAATTTAGGGAGAGGAAATGGGATGGCTGCATGCTTATCTCCAGTCATGGTCAGGTACACAGGGACAAGCAAGAGAAATAGCTAAGTTGAACAAGATAGGGATTTTTCCCAGATGAGTATGACAAAGTGAAAGAAAGGCAAGGTGTGAAACTAAAGGTATCTTTACAATGATGGATCATGCAATATAAACCAGTGAAAGGGGGAAGTAAGAAGTTGAGTTGAGTGAGCAAACATGAAAAGTAGGATCAATGGATTTTAAACCCTACTGGGGTCCAAGTGCATGCTACAGTTTGGGTAGTGGAGAAAAAGAGCTTGAGAGACAGGTGGTATAGATCAGAGGAAGGGATGCCTGAAACTGAGAATATGGATACCTATATGGTGCTCATATTAAGACCAGAGGACTGAGTAAGGGAGGCAGGGGCTGCCCAACAGCCATTTTCCTTCCTGAGCATCTCTCCCACAGCCCTGCAATTCATGACTAATTTCCCACATTCTCCAATTCACTCCTGCCAATGAAAATAATTCATACCTATTTAAACAATATTTTAACTCTTGAACAACAACAACAAAAAAAAACAGAATGACCTCAACAATCTTCGTGGGTGGAATATGAATAGGCAGATTCCCTCATTCAACTTTATATCATTTCCCCAAAATCAGAGAGAAAAATTAATGAAACTGGGATGTTTCTAATCTACAATCATTTGTCCATCCACCAAGCACAGAAAAATACAGTGCTGTTGCTCTGAAAGTTGCTTAGCCAAAATAGAACCTATTCAAAGGTGATCAAAATTTCTAAAAACAAGAAGGTCCATTTTAGAAGACATAATCCTCTTAGTAAATATGCAACATTCAATGCTTAAAAGAGAAATAAAATAAAACATCCGGCTAAAATCTCTTTGTAAGTTAGAACTGGCTTTATTCATATTTTATTCACACATATAAATTATCTTGCCTGTAACTAAAGCTTAATATATATTTGCTGGATAAAGAAAAAGAATTTCATCTGGTCAAAAGAATTAGCCAATAAAGAAAAATATCGGCCAGGCACAGTGGCTCACTCCTATAATCCCAGCACTTTGGGAGGCCAATGCAGGAGGATCACTTGAGACCAGCCAGGGCAACACAGTGAGACCTGTCTCTATAAAAAAACAAATTAAGAAGTCCCAGCTGCTCGGAAGGCTGTGGCAGGAGGATCATTTGAGCCATCGTGACAAAGCAAGACCTGTTTCGAAAAAAAAAAAAAAAAAAAAAAAAAACCTCTCATTAAAATTGCAAACACATCTATTATATTTTTACCACTGTCCTTCAGAAGTTTATATTGAACCTCTTCTTTAAAATGTTCATAGGCTCCCCATCACTCAGAATAAAAAAGGTCCAGATACCTCTGTAAAACTTTCAAGATACTTCATGGCCCAGCTCCACCCACCCTTCTAAACACACTATACCTCAAATCACTCAGAAGTGACTGTCAAAAACACCTTACCACATCTAGCCCCCATCTTTACTCAGGCTGCTGACTCTCTCCTTCCAAATATGTACTTCCAAAACACCATCCAATCTTCACCAGGTCAAATATCAGGTCTCTCACAAAGCTGTTCAAATTCATGCCATGTTGGAATTAAATTCCCCCCATCCTATAACCCTGATTACCTTGTACTATTTTACAGCATCTGTCAGTGATAAAAGCCCAGCCTGTCATTAATTCAAGTGCTGAAAAGGAGTCTTTGTGAGCTTCTCACGCCCCAGCATAGGTCCTTCCTGATGGCAAACTGCAACCTGACATTTGATAACATCATCACTATTAACAGGCAGCTTCCAAAGGAAGCTGGAAGTGTAAAACTAGCCCTTTCCTTGTTCTTCGAAGGCTATACCTTGGATGCAGGGCATAGCCACCAAGACTAAGGCTCCAATAAGGTCCAAGGAATATACACAAATTGTTGTACCATTTGAGGAAAGAAAAACAAAAGCAGACAGTCTCTTTATTCTTGAGACAGTCAAGTGGATTATTTTCCATATTTTTGTTCTCTCTCTTAAGGGTTAAAAATAATCAAATTTTGCCAGTGGAATAGCATAATATGTGTCAAATACAACTAGGAAAATGACTTCTTAATGACTAGACAGTAACAATCATTTTCTCTCTTTTGAATTAAAATGGAATGTAACCCCAAACCTCTAAGTGGCAGGCATCTCCAAGTGCTCATCATAGTAGTAGTGAGAAGACAATACAGTAAAAATGATTGCTTCAGAGGAAGGTCATTTTCTTTTGTTACCTAATGCTTTACCATGCAACCCCCTAAACCCCTCACAGGACATCTGAAGCACCTAAAACAAACTCTCTTAGGTAGATGCATGAACACCTGTTTCATAAAACCTAAACAGTAGAAAGAGATCATGTGCTTCTTGCATATTTTTACCAATAACACAATATAGGGTGAGCTGCATTCTAGCAAATTAATAAAGTATCTTTGAAGTAGTAAAGGAAGTTTAAAATTTTTCCAAACTAAAAAAGCACCCCACAGAAAATTCTATGATTTAGAACTTTTTAGCATGTTAATTTCAGTAAGACTAACTCGAGAATTTCAAATTGTGCCCCTTTTTATAAGTTCAACACTTAATTCTTAAAATAGAGAAAGACAGGTAGACAGCAAAATCAAAAAGACTCTGTCTTAGTACATTTGGGCAGCTTTAACAAAGCAAATTACAGATAATTCACAAATAATAGAAATTTACTGTTCACAGTTTTAGAGGCTGGCAAGTCCAAGATCAAGGTGCCAGCAGATTTGGTGTCTGGCGAGGGCCCATTCTCTGCTTCAAAGATGGTGCCTTGTTTCTGTATCCTCACATGGCAGAAGAGATGGAAGGAATGGGGAAGGCGAATTTGCTTCCTCAAGCCCTTTTGTTAGAACACAAATCCCATTCATGAGGGTGGAGCCCTCAATGCCTAATCATTTACTACAGGCCCCACTGCTTAATACTAGTGTATTGCGGTTTAAGTTTCAACACTAATTGTGGAGGGACACCAATACTCAAACCATAGCAGACATAATAATAAATACAAACAATGCTAATGTTTTTTAATGTCAAAAGGCACTCATGAATTGGTCCAATACCTCTGCATCCCTCATTATAAGCACTGATCTTACCAAAAGCATGTGGCATATCATAACGGTATTACAAGTAGCCAGGAAATGATGTACTCATCTGTTACTGTCTTAGACAATGCTTTATTAAAATGGGAAAATACGGGCCAGGCACAGTGGCTCATGCCTGTAAGCCCAGCCTGTAATCCCAGCACTTTGGGAGTCTGAGGCAGGCAGATCACCTGAGGTCGGGTGTTCAAGACCAGCCTGACCAACATGGAGAAACCCTGTCTCTACTAAAAATACAATATTAGCTGAACATGGTGGCGCATGGCTGTAATCCCAGCTACTCGGGAGGCTGTGGCATGAGAATCGCTTGAACCTGGGAAGCAGAGGTTGCGGTGAGCCGAGATTACACCATTGCACTCTAGCCTGGACAACAAGCGCAAAACTCCGTCTCAAAAAAAAGGGAAAATACAAAATGTACTATGTTGTAAACAAATAACAGTCCCAGGCTTTCAACTGCAAACAAGGACGATGGAACAGAATTGAAAAAGAAACACAGAAAGTGCAGTTGCTCCTAAAGGAGTGCTTAAACCCTGACTGTTAGCTTGTTCCCTGCTCTCAACTCTCATACTATCCCTTCCATCTACATTAACAGTAATATGTGTCCATTAAAACCGCATAAACTAGCAGAAACTCTGACATTAGTGTGGCCTCAAAGAATGTCAAATACACCTTATTATTTTTTATAGTAACTGTTTGAATTGTCATCCGGGAATTTTGTGATTCTGCTTATATGGATTATCATAATAGAGTAGAAACTGTCCAATTTTTCCCATGTGCTAGCTTTCCTGATAAGAAGGAAGGGAAGGCAGCCAGGGTGGCTGTCACTGAAATGACTCCCCTTGGGCTCTGCCACACCCACCAACAGGGCAGGAGGACAAGTGAAGTCCACTGACCCACCCCTCAGAGAAGAGGTATAGGTAACAGTCCTTTGCCTGCCTCTCACAAATCCCAATGGAGAAGCACACTGTACATGAAACGTATTCTTCACCAGCTGGCGCAAGGTATGAGCTAAAGAAGGAAACACATGATAAAAACCTATTTTGCAAACTAGAGCCTAAGACAGTGCATTAGATTCTTTAAATGTTGCATTACATCACAACAAATGGGTTTGTTTCACCATATCCTCCAAGATTACCTAATTAATTGTTTTAAATCAACTTGCTTGCATTTAAATTTTAATACTAGGAAACATTTTAATGAAAGATTTTTTATTTTTCATTTCATATCCCTGGGTAGTTAATTTTTTGAAAAGTATAATCAACTTATATTATCTGGAAAGAAAATGGATATTTCCTTATCCCAGAATAAGCACTAGTGCTTTATTTGTTTAGTTGCAAACACAGAACTAAAACCATCATTACTAAACCAAGGTTATGTCTCAAGTATGTCATAGTTTTCACTTCCATTGATTCCAGGGAAGACTGATACAGTATTTTCTTTGCTTTTTATTTTTTATTTTTTGTTAAATTCCTCAACATATTGAAAATGTCCACTGATTTGGAACAATATAGAAAAGGTACCATATGAAAAACTCCAAGAATATCACAATTCTTGAAATATCAACAATAGAAATAGTGAAAAAATTATTCTTTTCCTTATTTCTTTATCAAAAGTAGTAAAAAAAAAAAAAAAAGAAAGGATTAAAAAACACGCATGGTAACACATAGGGAATATCTACACATCTCCGGGAGCAACCATAAGTTCAGAAGACACTAATACATGCTATCCTCATTAGAATCCAGTTACTGGGGAAAGAAACAACCTTACAAACATTTCTAAGCAGAAATGCCTTTGGACTACAGCAAAACCAAAATTAGTTAAAGCTGCAAATATATAAATTCTCTCTCTCCCAGTATATTTATTACCCTTCAGATAGAACAACGAACAATTTGTACATGCGTCTTCTGTACTTTCAATCTACTCCATTCACATACATTAATGATCATTTCTGTTTTTATCCACTGTGTTTGGCAGAGGCATTTGTATTCATTCATTCTACAATGAATGCCAGGACTATGAGCTTCCTGGAACCCTGCCTCAGAGAACAGCGCCTACGTGGAGCATGTCAAGGAATGCCAGCATGGTGTGTACATCTTCTCCAGCAGTCTTCAGAATAACCCTGGGAGACAGGACTTTATCACACAGGAGACAGGTTAAGGGTCCTGACTGCAAGAAGTGACAGCAAAGCTGAGCTGCATGGTATCGAGTATTCATTAGTCTGGGGAGGAGCAGCTCAACTTGCTGCTAACGGAGAATGCAGAGAAGCATAGAATGGCAGAAGAGGAGGAAGGGGCAGGCGGGCAGGAAATAAGACTGGCCAGAAACAGCAATGCACCATGAAGGCCCCTCCCTGGCTCTGCCTGCACCTTGAGAAAACCTCTTTCCTAAGGTCACCTGCCATGTTCCTGTTCTGTGCCAACCTCCTGGGAGAAACCTTCACAGATGGTCTGGCTACCATCTAGTTTTGGCACTGGGTTTCCACCTTCCTCACAAACCTCACAAACTGCCCCAAGTCCTGGGCAAAAGTAGCGGAGCAACCCTGCAGAAGAGCCTCATGACCTAAGAAGCCAGAACCAGGATCCACAGGACATGGGGTGTTTACCCCCTCAGGCAACAGTGCCCAGACCCTGCCACCTCCCCGAGCCCCAGGACCAGCCTCCTCCCATGTTCTTATGCAGAGCCAGAAACATTCAGCTAGGTCACACAAGTTCACAAACATGCCCTTTGCAATACCTCACCAAAAGCTTCATGACCACAATAATTTAATTAAGTTTTTAGATATAATAACTTATTTTAGAGATCTAGGAGATTAGTCAAATTTCTCCCTTTTGAATTAAATATGAACATTTTATACAACTGCTAACATTGTTAAACAGGTCTGACTTATCTAGCAGAGGTAGGAAGTGAAATGTACCATGGACAGGCATGAATTTCAACTATTTAACGCTATTCATTCTAAAATTCACTAATGTACTAGCTTATTTTCTTAATCGGGATATGTAATTCATCAAAATCATTAACTAGCTTGACAGCCCACAGTCATCATTACAAATATCAGATACAATTATGCACACTGAAGAATTATTGATATTTATACTCCTGTTTGAAGCTAGAAACAGGTAATTTATCCAAAGCCTCAAATCTAGCAAATTATGGAAACTCTAATCTTTCAGATTCCTCATCGCTGATCATTTTCTACCCTCTTGTCTTTTTACTTCCATATTAAAAGTTGGAGGTTTTTTTCCCTCATCCTCTAAGTGACGGCATAAAAGTTTTTTATTAATAGAGCTATACATAATTTCAAGTAAATTAAGTAATTTAAGCCAGCCCTTTTTAAAAAATAATCTTTTATTTTTTTCACTGCACATGTGATAACTGGTTGCTATAGAAATATTTTAAAATAAAGATAAGCAAATTAAAACCCTGCAAAGATGATGCTAAAATTTAATAAACATCTTTCTATAATTTGTAATACAAGTATGCATTCAAACTAAGAAAAGATCCTATTCTATAACCTTTTTTTAATCCATGACCGTGTATTACAAACATCTATCTACACATATCAATAAACATACCTCCACATCATTCTTAATGCTAATTAGCATATCATGACTGGATGTACCATCATCTATGCAACTATCCCCCAGCGTTCAACATTTACTTGCTATCAATTTTTTCAGTTTCATAATCAACACTGTGAAGACTATCCAAATAAATGCATTTTTGGGCAACTACTAATTATTTCCATAGGACAAATTCCCAGGTGTGGATGCAGGGTCACAGGGCACACATTTCTAAGGCTGGTGCCTTGGCATGCTCTGGGGTGTACTAATTTGCATAGTTTAAAACTGCACTGAGTATTTCCATTTGTCTTCTGCACCAATCTGAGAGGTGAGAAATGGCACTAACCTCTTTGCATCTCTATGACTACTAATGAGATTATATTTACGCTTTGTAGTTATTTGCTGACTATATTTCTGCTTTAGTGAACTGCCTGTCTTTTGCCCAGTTTTTCTAATTTTAGTGTGGAGGGACCCACAATTGTGCCTCTCAGTGCTTTAATTTTCTC